>NC_141687.1:1440029360-1441303860 GCF_964263255.1 Lissotriton vulgaris | reverse complement strand
GCCCACTTCGGACCTTTGAAAGTGGGGCTTGAGGCGGTTCACATGTAGGACCCTCAAAGGGTTCCTGGGCGTCTTCATGTCCACCAAGTATGTCACTGGGCTCTTGCGCTCCACAACCTCAAATGGACCTGTCCACTTATCCTGAAGGGCACAGGGTTCCACTGGGGCCAGGACATACACCTCTTGTCCAGGCTGAAGCTCGACCAGAGTGGCATTCTGGTCGTACCACCGCTTCATCTCCTCCTGGCTCGCTTCCAGATTTGCCTCGGCAAGTTGTCTGAAGCGCCTGGTTTGGTTTCTGAAGGCCAGCATGTAGCTATATACATTCTGGGGAGGTTTCCTGGGAGATTGCTCCCAGCCTTCCTTTACCAAACTCAGTGGTCCTCTCACGGGGTGACCGTACAGTAGCTCAAAGGGGCTGAACCCTAGGGACTTCTGTGGTACCTCGCGATATGCAAAGAGCAGGCATGGTAAGAGGACGTCCCACTTACGCCTCATTGGACCTTCCAGGCCCATGATCATGCCTTTCAGGGTTCGGTTGAATCTCTCAACCAACCCGTTACCTTGGGGATGGTAAGGTGTGGTGAACTTGTACGTTACGCCACACTCTTGCCAAAGGGACTTCATATACTTGGATATGAAGTTGGTCCCCCTGTCGCTCACCACCTCTAGAGGGAATCCTACTCGTGAGAAAATTCCCATCAGTGCACGTCCCACCACGGGGGCCGTCACTGTCCTCAGAGGGATGGCTTCAGGGTACCGGGTGGCATGATCCACCAAGACCAGGATGAACCTGTTGCCCATGGCTGTCTTGGGGTCCAGAGGCCCAACGATGTCAATACCCACTCGCTGGAATGGCGTACCGACCACAGGGAAGGGTTGGAGAGGAGCCTTGTTCTTCACTCCAGTCTTCCCACTTGCCTGGCAAGTTGGACAGGTCCTACAATGAGCGTCTGAGCTCTTGTGCATTTGGGGCCAGTAAAAGTGGGTGACAAGCCTGTCATAGGTCTTGTCCATCCCCAAATGTCCTGCTAAAGGCACATCGTGAGCCAGACCCAGTAGGAAGGCTCTGAACTTCTGGGGTACCACCAGCACACGGGCTGACCCAGGTTCAGCAGCCTTAGGCTCTGAATACAGGAGGTCGTTCTCCCAGTACACATAATGTGTTTTGTCCTGAACACCATTGGCCTGGTCTGCAGCCTGCTGCCGCATACCCACGAGAGAAGGGCACTCTTTCTGCTCCTTGCATAATTCCTCCCTGGAGGGTCCTCCTTCTTGCTGCCAATGGGTCAGCTCAGGCAGGTCCCCTAGTTCGGCAATCTGTTCCCCTGTAGGCTCCAGGGCATCCCCCTCAAGGTCTGCTTCCTCCTGGACCGTGGGAACTTCAGGGGCCGGTTTCCCGCGCCCCCTGCGCCTTCTCCCTAAGGCCGGTTCCTGGGCCTCTCCTTCAGGCCCCAGGACCTCTTGATCACCCCTACTGCCTGCCATTGACCGGGTGGTCACGCACGCCCAGTCAGGCAGACCCACCATCCGCAGGTGAGTCGTTTTCTCCACCTTTTCCCAAGGGGAGTGCTCCAAGTCATTCCCTAGCAAACAGTCAACAGGCATGGTTTTCCTCACACAGACCTGCAGAGTACCAGAGACCCCCCCCCACTCGAAGGGAACTTGAGCCATCGGACACTGACTCTCTGAATTATCAGCATTGATAACCCTACAGTAGGCATGGGGTACAACCTGCTCTTGAGACACCAGGTGCTGCCTCACTGCAGTCACACTGGCTCCTGTATCTCTAAGAGCCTCAGCTTCCTTGCCGTTGATGATCACCACCTGCCCATATTTCTTAGTGTTAGAGGGCAGGTAGTTCGTAGGGATCATCTCACTGTCTCCTAGCAAGACTAGGGTCATGTGAACGGGATCTCCACCCCCCGGGACCATCACTTCTTCTCCTAAGTGAACACTAGTCACTTGACGGGGTGGAGCACCAGTGGGTGCGGGTTTTCCAAACAGGCGACACTTGGGGTCACTGGATATGTGCCCAGGTTCGCCACATTTGTAACAATTGAAGGGCCCCTTTGGAACAGGCTTACCTGTCGGGGCCCCATTCTGCTTTGGGGGTGGGGGAGGCTGAGAACCTTGCTGCTGGTTCCCCTGGGAACTACTTTGGGGGCCTTTTTGGAACCCTTTCTGTTTTCCCCCCTTGTCCCCCCCACTCTTCTGCTGGGGACCCTGCCCACTCTTGGCGGAGTCTCCCACTGGACCCTTGTGGACCCTGGTGCTGAGCCAGCGGTCCGCCTCCTCAGCAAGCTTCCTCGGGTTGGACAGCTTGCTATCGATCAGGTGTTGGCGTAACTCAGGAAAACAGTGATCAGACAAGTGCTCCCATGCAATCAAATCAAAGAGACCTTGAAAATCATTCACCTTGCTACCCTTCACCCAACCATCCAGTGCTCTGCAAAAATAAGTCACATACTCCACATACGTATTCCCAGGCCGCTTAGTACATCCCCTAAACTTCTGTCTATACATTTCAGGGGTAAGCCCGTACCTGTTCATTAAAGCTTCTTTCATGTGGGAATAGGATCTCTGATTTTCAACGGGCAAATCTAGCAAGGTATCTCGCCCTTCGCTAAGGAACCTTCCCCACAACCCCGCTCCCCAATCCTTGTCAGGGACCCGGTGGGAGGACATGGCTACCTCGTATGCCCTAAACCACTGTCCTATGTCATCCCCCTTAAAGAACTCTTTAACTACGTCCTTAGGGATGTGCACTCTTGACTCTACCGGCACTGGCGATGTGCTGCCACCAGAGGGAGGATGATCCAAGCCTCTCTCCTTCAGACTCATCTCCCTCATTTTCACTTCGTAATCCATTTGGTGCTTTCGCTCTTCCAGCGCCATTCTTTTTGTTTCAAGCTCCAGTTGGATTTTTAATTCTGCCAGCTTCCTCTCGTGATTCCTTGTTTCTTTCCTATCTGCCAGCTCCTCTGGCGACAGGCCTTTACCAAAGCTGTGCACGCTGTCTTGCCTTTCGAGATCCACCAGATCCCCAAGTGCATTCTGCTCCTCAGTTGCATCTTGCTCCGCGAGGGTATCTTGATCCTCCGGGGCCTTTCTGGACTCTATCCAGGCTTTCAGGGCCTTGTAGAGCTCTGGCTTGTTCTTGCAACCAACGTGCGGAACCTTGAGTTTCTTGCAAAAAAACTTCAGTTCAGCTCTGGTGTATTTATCCAGCTTCGCAGCGTCCCACTCCACCTCCAACACCTCAGAGGTCGTGGATTCCGCTCCATCCAGGCTCTTCGTGCCCGGCATGGCTCTTACACTCGGAATCTTCTTTCGGCAAGATTTCAAAAGCAAAGTCTGTGGCTAAGTAACTGGACTGTAATCACTGTGCAATGGTCAGAAGTTAAGGTATAGATACTGCAAGTGTAAATTCGAAAATCCTCACCGCTGCGTCCAATGTAGGAAGGGGGAGGCTCTAGTTGGCGCAGTGTAACACTAGCGACAAGCAGGGACTCTCTCTTCCTCGTCAGGGCTGAGGGTTACCTTCCAGACAACCTCTGCTTACCCTCTAGGTAGTGTGGCTTAAGCAGTCGTAGGCTAATCTTTGGGGCACATAGGGTTAAACACCTGCAATATTACACCCTCACAACCAACCCACCACACAATGAGACCAAACTGTATTCTGTAAAAATATATATCTTTATATAAGTTTTAAGCAGGCTTATGAATACAGTTATCAAACTTTCAAATAGCGGTTCCAAGTTACTCCGTTCAAGTTGCCACAGTTCTTTCTAGCAATAAGCGTTCTTTAGGGCCTTCTGGCCGGTTCAACAAAGTTCTTGTGGAGCAGGCGGCTTCCAGGGGGAGCTGTCCCACGTCGCGTTGCCTTCCCGGGGTCGCTGTTCGTTGCGGCTCTCAGCCGAGCAGGTCACGGGTCATCCGGGGCAGCGGTGCTCTGTGGCGGCAGGGTCCTTTCCTCGTCGTCCGCTCCGACCCTGGAGGCGGCGGCTGTTGTGGTGGCGACCAGTGGCAGTACGGTCCCCAAGTGCAGGACGTACCCAGCCAAGGGTCGCTTGCAGCTGTGCGCTCACAGCTGAGCTGTCGGGCAGGATACCGACCAGAGGGGGGTTCTCACAGGGCGGCTGTCCGTCTTTGCAGGTGGGCTGACGGTTCGAAGCACAGTCAGCTCGGGAGCTTGGACCGGATGGGTCCTCCTTTGCTTTGCTCTCGGTTCCCGGTGCAGATGCGGTCACGGTGTTCAGGCCAGCGGCGGCTGGACCTCACTTTGCTCTCGCTGTTGCCTTGGGTCCCGGTCACGGTGTTCGGGAGGATATCAATGCCTTGGATTACGGGGAGCGTGGCAGGCTTGCCCAGCGCTCCCAGACCCCTCTGTCAGTACTGCAGCGATAAGCAGCACACACAGTCGCTTTCTTCAGGGTGTAGCGCCCACTGGTCCTGGGGCGCTGGTCAGGGGGCAAGTTCAGCAGCAAGCCCTTGGAGATCGTTTCAGCAGAGTTTGGCACAAAGTCTTGTCAAGTAAAAGTCTTCTCGCAGTCTTTCCTTTTTCCTCTCCTTCGGCAGCAAGGCACCAGACACAGGCAAGAGACAGCACTCTTCCTTGTCCTTCACGGTCCTTCTCGTCGGGCAGAGTTCCTTCTGTAGCCCAAACAGGATCTAATTTTCAAGGAGCAGGGCTCCTTCTCTTATACCGCATTTCTTTTGTTCTCGCAGGCCAGGGGGGCCTTTGCATAGCCACTCTCAGTCCTTGAGTACCCTGGTGGGTGTACTCCGGCTTCTGCTTTCAGTGTGAGGGGCAGGCGCATCAGACGCCCCACAGGAGGTGGAGCCAGCATTGTGCGGACAGGGGCAGCCAGAGTACCTTGTTGATGGGGCTTCGCCCTTCCTGGGCCAGGTGTCGGCTGAGTCATCAGTCGCTCCCCAGGAGGGTGGAGCCAGCATTGTGGTGGCAGAGCACAGCAAGATCCAGAGTCAAGAGCCACTCCTACCTCCCACTAAGGTGTAATCTGCGCATTCACCACCTGTCATCCCCCAGTCCTGTCACTCACACATCCCAGACAGTCAGATACACATACCAGCAGAGGCGGGCTGAAATGGTTAGGCAAGCAAATGCTAACTTTCTAAAAGTAGCATTTGCAAACACAGGATACTAAAATAAACTTTACTAAAAGAAATATTTTATCATCCTGAGTTCAGGCATACTAAACACGACTCTCTACCATGCTCCCTGAGCCTGCTGGGATTATAGGGTGTAATAATTCCGGCAGCTCAGTCTGGCCTAATGGAAGCAGGTAGCCTTCAATAGTGAAATACGATTTTGGTTGTAAGTCACTACTAGGACATGCCACACACATCAGGGCTTGTCCTACCTTACACCTACAATGCACCCTGCCCGCAGGCCTACCATAGGGGTGACTAATATGCAGTCAAGGGAAGGTTCAGGGGCTGGCGAGTGGGTGCACTCGCCCAGCCGGCATGACAGTACGAGACTGCACGCGGGTTCTGCCGTGGCAGTCCCCAGACACATCTTACGGCTGCTTCTGTGGGTGGCGCTACCAGCGCTGCAGGCCCACTAGCAGTATTGGCATCTACACGCCCTGGCACTCCTAGTGCACTTTACTAGGGACTAACAGTAAATCCAATGAACCAATCAGGGATACCAATCACATGTACAATTTACAGTAGGGAGCACTTGCACTGCGGCACGGGTCGGCCGTGGCGCAGTGCCCTGAGTATCGGAAAACCAGCAAAACATCGGAGGCACATCAGCAAAAAGTGGAAGGGAAACTCATGCCAAGGTGCCAGGTCTAACATGTGTCCCCTCCAGCTGAAATGTGGGGGGAACTACCCTTCCCCAGGGAGTTCCACATCACTAAGGCAGAAAAATCTGGACAGACCGTCAGCGTTGGCGTGATCGGTGCCAGGGCGGTGTTCCACCGTAAAGTCCATACTCTGTAGAGAAATGGACCACCTCAACAGTTTCGGGTTTTCACCCCTCATTTGCATCAACCATCTGAGGGGCCTGTGGTCCGTCTGAACTCGGAAGTGAGACCCAAACAAGTAGGGTCTTAGCTTCTTCAGCGCCCAGACCACAGCAAATGCTTCACGCTCTATTGCACTCCACCTACTTTCCCGTGGAAGCAACCTCCTACTTATGAAGGCTACGGGTTGGTCAAAGCCCTCCTCAGTCATCTGTGAAAGAACAGCCCCTACACCATGCTCTGAAGCGTCTGTTTGCACTATGAATTCCTTGGAGAAATCAGGAGCCAGGAGCACGGGCGCCGTGCACATGGCAGTCTTCAGGGTGTCAAAAGCCTTCTGACAGGTGTCAGTCCAAATCACATTCCTGGGCTGCTTCTTTGAAGTCAGCTCTGTCAAGGGGGTCACAATCGTGCCATAGCCCTTGACAAACCTCCTGTAATACCCAGTGAGCCCCAGGAAGGCTCTCACTGCAGTCTGGGTCTTGGGGGGTTCCCAAGCCAGGATGGTCTCAATTTTGGGTTGCAAGGGTGCTACCTTGCCACTCCCCACTTGGTGTCCCAAGTACACCACGGAACCCTGCCCAATCTGGCACTTGCTTGCCTTGATTGTGAGGCCTGCTCTGCGCAGGGCCATCAACACTTCCCAGAGGTGTCGCAGGTGTTCTGGCCATGTGCCACTGAACACCGCGATGTCATCCAGGTAGGCGGCACTGAACTCACACATCCAGCCCAGCCAACACCTGGTTGACCAATCTCTGAAAGGTGGCAGGGGCATTCTTCATTCCAAATGGCATAACCCGGAACTGGAAATGCCCATCTGGTGTAGAGAATGCCGACCTCTCCTTTGCCCCATCGGTCAAGGCGATCTGCCAGTACCCAGACGTCAAATCAAACGTACTGAGGAACCGGGCAGCCCCCAGCCGATCAATGAGCTCATCAGCTCTGGGGATGGGGTGCGCGTCAGTCTTCGTGACTGAATTGAGTCCTCTGTAGTCCACACAGAACCGGAGTTCGGGTGTGGCTCCCGGCGCTGCAGCCTTTGGGACCAAGACCACGGGGCTGGACCAAGGACTGCTGAAAGACTCAACCACCCAAGGGCAAGCATCTTGGAGACCTCCTCCTTGATGCAGGCCCGGACCCTGTCAGTCACTCTGTAAGCCTTATGCTTCACAGGTAAGCTGTCTCCAGTGTCCACATCATGGACGCACCAATCTGTGACACTCGGAACCAGGGAGAACAGATCTGGAAACTGCCCCAGCAACTGGCGGCAGTCTTCCTGTTGTTCGGGGGTCAGGGTGGGTGAGAGGTTAACTCCATCCACTGACCCATCTTTCTCACAGGCCACTAAGAGGTCAGGAAGAGGCTCCGACTCCTCCTCCATTCCATCATCAGTTGCCAACAACATGCCCACTTCGGACCTTCGTAAGTGGGGCTTGAGGCGGTTGACATGTCGGACCCTCAAAGGGTTCCTGGGCGTCTTCATGTCCACCAAGTATGTCACTGGGCTCTTGCGCTCCACAACCTCAAATGGACCTGTCCACTTATCCTGAAGGGCACAGGGTTCCACTGGGGCCAGGACATACACCTCTTGTCCAGGCTGAAGCTCGACCAGAGTGGCATTCTGGTCGTACCACCGCTTCATCTCCTCCTGGCTCGCTTCCAGATTTGCCTCGGCAAGTTGTCTGAAGCGCCTGGTTTGGTTTCTGAAGGCCAGCATGTAGCTATATACATTCTGGGGAGGTTTCCTGGGAGATTGCTCCCAGCCTTCCTTTACCAAACTCAGTGGTCCTCTCACGGGGTGACCGTACAGTAGCTCAAAGGGGCTGAACCCTAGGGACTTCTGTGGTACCTCGCGATATGCAAAGAGCAGGCATGGTAAGAGGACGTCCCACTTACGCCTCATTGGACCTTCCAGGCCCATGATCATGCCTTTCAGGGTTCGGTTGAATCTCTCAACCAACCCGTTACCTTGGGGATGGTAAGGTGTGGTGAACTTGTACGTTACGCCACACTCTTGCCAAAGGGACTTCATATACTTGGATATGAAGTTGGTCCCCCTGTCGCTCACCACCTCTAGAGGGAATCCTACTCGTGAGAAAATTCCCATCAGTGCACGTCCCACCACGGGGGCCGTCACTGTCCTCAGAGGGATGGCTTCAGGGTACCGGGTGGCATGATCCACCAAGACCAGGATGAACCTGTTGCCCATGGCTGTCTTGGGGTCCAGAGGCCCAACGATGTCAATACCCACTCGCTGGAATGGCGTACCGACCACAGGGAAGGGTTGGAGAGGAGCCTTGTTCTTCACTCCAGTCTTCCCACTTGCCTGGCAAGTTGGACAGGTCCTACAATGAGCGTCTGAGCTCTTGTGCATTTGGGGCCAGTAAAAGTGGGTGACAAGCCTGTCATAGGTCTTGTCCATCCCCAAATGTCCTGCTAAAGGCACATCGTGAGCCAGACCCAGTAGGAAGGCTCTGAACTTCTGGGGTACCACCAGCACACGGGCTGACCCAGGTTCAGCAGCCTTAGGCTCTGAATACAGGAGGTCGTTCTCCCAGTACACATAATGTGTTTTGTCCTGAACACCATTGGCCTGGTCTGCAGCCTGCTGCCGCATACCCACGAGAGAAGGGCACTCTTTCTGCTCCTTGCATAATTCCTCCCTGGAGGGTCCTCCTTCTTGCTGCCAATGGGTCAGCTCAGGCAGGTCCCCTAGTTCGGCAATCTGTTCCCCTGTAGGCTCCAGGGCATCCCCCTCAAGGTCTGCTTCCTCCTGGACCGTGGGAACTTCAGGGGCCGGTTTCCCGCGCCCCCTGCGCCTTCTCCCTAAGGCCGGTTCCTGGGCCTCTCCTTCAGGCCCCAGGACCTCTTGATCACCCCTACTGCCTGCCATTGACCGGGTGGTCACGCACGCCCAGTCAGGCAGACCCACCATCCGCAGGTGAGTCGTTTTCTCCACCTTTTCCCAAGGGGAGTGCTCCAAGTCATTCCCTAGCAAACAGTCAACAGGCATGGTTTTCCTCACACAGACCTGCAGAGTACCAGAGACCCCCCCCCACTCGAAGGGAACTTGAGCCATCGGACACTGACTCTCTGAATTATCAGCATTGATAACCCTACAGTAGGCATGGGGTACAACCTGCTCTTGAGACACCAGGTGCTGCCTCACTGCAGTCACACTGGCTCCTGTATCTCTAAGAGCCTCAGCTTCCTTGCCGTTGATGATCACCACCTGCCCATATTTCTTAGTGTTAGAGGGCAGGTAGTTCGTAGGGATCATCTCACTGTCTCCTAGCAAGACTAGGGTCATGTGAACGGGATCTCCACCCCCCGGGACCATCACTTCTTCTCCTAAGTGAACACTAGTCACTTGACGGGGTGGAGCACCAGTGGGTGCGGGTTTTCCAAACAGGCGACACTTGGGGTCACTGGATATGTGCCCAGGTTCGCCACATTTGTAACAATTGAAGGGCCCCTTTGGAACAGGCTTACCTGTCGGGGCCCCATTCTGCTTTGGGGGTGGGGGAGGCTGAGAACCTTGCTGCTGGTTCCCCTGGGAACTACTTTGGGGGCCTTTTTGGAACCCTTTCTGTTTTCCCCCCTTGTCCCCCCCACTCTTCTGCTGGGGACCCTGCCCACTCTTGGCGGAGTCTCCCACTGGACCCTTGTGGACCCTGGTGCTGAGCCAGCGGTCCGCCTCCTCAGCAAGCTTCCTCGGGTTGGACAGCTTGCTATCGATCAGGTGTTGGCGTAACTCAGGAAAACAGTGATCAGACAAGTGCTCCCATGCAATCAAATCAAAGAGACCTTGAAAATCATTCACCTTGCTACCCTTCACCCAACCATCCAGTGCTCTGCAAAAATAAGTCACATACTCCACATACGTATTCCCAGGCCGCTTAGTACATCCCCTAAACTTCTGTCTATACATTTCAGGGGTAAGCCCGTACCTGTTCATTAAAGCTTCTTTCATGTGGGAATAGGATCTCTGATTTTCAACGGGCAAATCTAGCAAGGTATCTCGCCCTTCGCTAAGGAACCTTCCCCACAACCCCGCTCCCCAATCCTTGTCAGGGACCCGGTGGGAGGACATGGCTACCTCGTATGCCCTAAACCACTGTCCTATGTCATCCCCCTTAAAGAACTCTTTAACTACGTCCTTAGGGATGTGCACTCTTGACTCTACCGGCACTGGCGATGTGCTGCCACCAGAGGGAGGATGATCCAAGCCTCTCTCCTTCAGACTCATCTCCCTCATTTTCACTTCGTAATCCATTTGGTGCTTTCGCTCTTCCAGCGCCATTCTTTTTGTTTCAAGCTCCAGTTGGATTTTTAATTCTGCCAGCTTCCTCTCGTGATTCCTTGTTTCTTTCCTATCTGCCAGCTCCTCTGGCGACAGGCCTTTACCAAAGCTGTGCACGCTGTCTTGCCTTTCGAGATCCACCAGATCCCCAAGTGCATTCTGCTCCTCAGTTGCATCTTGCTCCGCGAGGGTATCTTGATCCTCCGGGGCCTTTCTGGACTCTATCCAGGCTTTCAGGGCCTTGTAGAGCTCTGGCTTGTTCTTGCAACCAACGTGCGGAACCTTGAGTTTCTTGCAAAAAAACTTCAGTTCAGCTCTGGTGTATTTATCCAGCTTCGCAGCGTCCCACTCCACCTCCAACACCTCAGAGGTCGTGGATTCCGCTCCATCCAGGCTCTTCGTGCCCGGCATGGCTCTTACACTCGGAATCTTCTTTCGGCAAGATTTCAAAAGCAAAGTCTGTGGCTAAGTAACTGGACTGTAATCACTGTGCAATGGTCAGAAGTTAAGGTATAGATACTGCAAGTGTAAATTCGAAAATCCTCACCGCTGCGTCCAATGTAGGAAGGGGGAGGCTCTAGTTGGCGCAGTGTAACACTAGCGACAAGCAGGGACTCTCTTCCTCGTCAGGGCTGAGGGTTACCTTCCAGACAACCTCTGCTTACCCTCTAGGTAGTGTGGCTTAAGCAGTCGTAGGCTAATCTTTGGGGCACATAGGGTTAAACACCTGCAATATTACACCCTCACAACCAACCCACCACACAATGAGACCAAACTGTATTCTGTAAAAATATATATCTTTATATAAGTTTTAAGCAGGCTTATGAATACAGTTATCAAACTTTCAAATAGCGGTTCCAAGTTACTCCGTTCAAGTTGCCACAGTTCTTTCTAGCAATAAGCGTTCTTTAGGGCCTTCTGGCCGGTTCAACAAAGTTCTTGTGGAGCAGGCGGCTTCCAGGGGGAGCTGTCCCACGTCGCGTTGCCTTCCCGGGGTCGCTGTTCGTTGCGGCTCTCAGCCGAGCAGGTCACGGGTCATCCGGGGCAGCGGTGCTCTGTGGCGGCAGGGTCCTTTCCTCGTCGTCCGCTCCGACCCTGGAGGCGGCGGCTGTTGTGGTGGCGGCCAGTGGCAGTACGGTCCCCAAGTGCAGGACGTACCCAGCCAAGGGTCGCTTGCAGCTGTGCGCTCACAGCTGAGCTGTCGGGCAGGATACCGACCAGAGGGGGGTTCTCACAGGGCGGCTGTCCGTCTTTGCAGGTGGGCTGACGGTTCGAAGCACAGTCAGCTCGGGAGCTTGGACCGGATGGGTCCTCCTTTGCTTTGCTCTCGGTTCCCGGTGCAGATGCGGTCACGGTGTTCAGGCCAGCGGCGGCTGGACCTCACTTTGCTCTCGCTGTTGCCTTGGGTCCCGGTCACGGTGTTCGGGAGGATATCAATGCCTTGGATTACGGGGAGCGTGGCAGGCTTGCCTAGCGCTCCCAGACCCCTCTGTCAGTACTGCAGCGATAAGCAGCACACACAGTCGCTTTCTTCAGGGTGTAGCGCCCACTGGTCCTGGGGCGCTGGTCAGGGGGCAAGTTCAGCAGCAAGCCCTTGGAGATCGTTTCAGCAGAGTTTGGCACAAAGTCTTGTCAAGTAAAAGTCTTCTCGCAGTCTTTCCTTTTTCCTCTCCTTCGGCAGCAAGGCACCAGACACAGGCAAGAGACAGCACTCTTCCTTGTCCTTCACGGTCCTTCTCGTCGGGCAGAGTTCCTTCTGTAGCCCAAACAGGATCTAATTTTCAAGGAGCAGGGCTCCTTCTCTTATACCGCATTTCTTTTGTTCTCGCAGGCCAGGGGGGCCTTTGCATAGCCACTCTCAGTCCTTGAGTACCCTGGTGGGTGTACTCCAGCTTCTGCTTTCAGTGTGAGGGGCAGGCGCATCAGACGCCCCACAGGAGGTGGAGCCAGCATTGTGCGGACAGGGGCAGCCAGAGTACCTTGTTGATGGGGCTTCGCCCTTCCTGGGCCGGGTGTCGGCTGAGTCATCAGTCGCTCCCCAGGAGGGTGGAGCCAGCATTGTGGTGGCAGAGCACAGCAAGATCCAGAGTCAAGAGCCACTCCTACCTCCCACTAAGGTGTAATCTGCGCATTCACCACCTGTCATCCCCCAGTCCTGTCACTCACACATCCCAGACAGTCAGATACACATACCAGCAGAGGCGGGCTGAAATGGTTAGGCAAGCAAATGCTAACTTTCTAAAAGTAGCATTTGCAAACACAGGATACTAAAATAAACTTTACTAAAAGAAATATTTTATCATCCTGAGTTCAGGCATACTAAACACGACTCTCTACCATGCTCCCTGAGCCTGCTGGGATTATAGGGTGTAATAATTCTGGCAGCTCAGTCTGGCCTAATGGAAGCAGGTAGCCTTCAATAGTGAAATACGATTTTGGTTGTAAGTCACTACTAGGACATGCCACACACATCAGGGCTTGTCCTACCTTACACCTACAATGCACCCTGCCCGCAGGCCTACCATAGGGGTGACTAATATGCAGTCAAGGGAAGGTTCAGGGGCTGGCGAGTGGGTGCACTCGCCCAGCCGGCATGACAGTACGAGACTGCACGCGGGTTCTGCGGTGGCAGTCCCCAGACACATCTTACGGCTGCTTCTGTGGGTGGCGCAACCAGCGCTGCAGGCCCACTAGCAGTATTGGCATCTACACGCCCTGGCACTCCTAGTGCACTTTACTAGGGACTAACAGTAAATCCAATGAACCAATCAGGGATACCAATCACATGTACAATTTACAGTAGGGAGCACTTGCACTGCGGCACGGGTCGGCCGTGGCGCAGTGCCCTGAGTATCGGAAAACCAGCAAAACATCGGAGGCACATCAGCAAAAAGTGGAAGGGAAACTCACGCCAAGGTGCCAGGTCTAACAATACAGAAAAGGCGATAGCACCATAATTTTAAAAAGGGCAATTCTCCCCATAATGCTAAGAGGTATTGAGGACCACTGCTACAGGTCTCTCTTCAAGCAAACAACCAGGGGCGTCACGTTCAGAGACTAGGCAAGATTGGGAATTAGTGAAATGTGATAACCTAGGTAGAGGAAGCTTACCCTATGGTGGGGTATATGCTTCTGCTAGCCTTTGTCCTGTGTGGCACCCATCAGCAGGATCAATAAGGACTTGGAATGACCAACCAACAAGCCGGAGGCCTGGCAATATAGGTCCCGCATGTGTAGTACTCTGGGGAACACCACCGCCGGGTCACGCAGTAGGAGCAGCACATCGTAGGCATACAGTCCTCCTTGACTCCTTCCCCCCACTGGAATCCCTGCAATTGTGCATTGCAGGGAATCCACTTCACCAGAGGTTTGATTATTACAGCAGCAAGAAGGGAGGATAAGGGACACCCCTGGCTGGTTTCCACGCTGAATTGGTAACTCCTGCAAAAGGACCCTGTTCACCTGGCCTCTGGCGATGGGGTCGGCATAAGGCATCAGCACGTAGGAAATAAATTGTGTGCCAAACCTCAGGCTATCAAGTGTGTCCCAGCAGAAGTCCCAATTGAGGGATCCAAAAGCCATTTCAAAATCTAATTATTAGGAGAAAGGCATTAGACCCTGGCAGCGGATGTATGTCGTTACTACGCATGCTTTTACAACGCATGCCTTTACCACGCAACTTTTGCAATGCAAGTCATTACAACGACTTGCGTTGGGGGGCGATGTATAGTGAATAGTTTAATTTACTATTCCAACTCCAGTCCCCGTGGATAGTAGGGAAGGTTTTGGATAGTAAATTAAAGAATTCCCTATCCTACAGCACCCCCCAGCGCAAGTCGTTATAACGACTTGCGTTGTAAAAGTTGCGTGGTAAAAGTAGTGCGTGGTAAAAGTTGCGCTGTAAACGCTGTTCCCCTGGCAGCAGATGAGGATATGCCACTGCTGCCTGTGCCCTACAGACACAGTGGTGTATACCACAATGTGGAATAATCCCACATTTATCTGGGTGGACCAGCGTATAAGTGAACCTGGGGAGTCAGTTGAAGGGCACCTTGGCATATATCTCACACTCAGAAATAATAAGCAAAATTAGGTGATAAGATGCACAGTTAACTGGAGACCACCCCGGCTTGTGGGGGACTACTATAGTCGCCTTATTCAACTCTGCCGGAAAGTGGCCATTGGCTATGTCCTCATTGTAAATGGGGCTACAATGATTTCCAGAATTTTCGCTAGTACTGCACTGGTAAGCTGTTGGGGCCTCATATCCAAAAGGGCAGTGTCCTACTCCGCAAGGGTAACTTGTTTATCAAGATCTGCTGTGTCGACCACCTTGAGAATGTGCAGTGGCAAGTCTGCAATCAGTGGGAAGAGTACTCACATGGTGGTCTTGGGCGATGTGCATATGAAGTGCAGTAAGAGTCTGTGAAAGCAATGTCCAGTGCTTCTGTAACCAGTCCCTGTTCAGGGACCTGGATACTAGGTACCACTTGGTCCACTAGGCCGCTAGTCACCAGTTAGTACAGAAGCTTATTTGACTTATGCCCCCACCCATAAACAATACTCTTGGAGGCCACCCAGCACAACCTCACTTCGTTGAGGCAGAACTGTCACAGTGAGAGCCTGTCCAGCATCAATTGCCGCAAATTAACTATGCCCTCCACCAGCACTATGCAGGCTTCCAGCCATTCGATCTGTGACAATTTCTGCTGATCCAAAGTACGGAAATATGTGTGGCCAACCCTGTGCATGAACTCCTTGCTGGAGGCATAAATCATCCCTGGAGAGTTCACTGAATCTATGCTCAGCGACAAAAAGGAGTCTAGTTCCTGTGACAGAAACTATGCTGCATCATGAGGCGCCAAGCATTAAGGTATCAGACTGGGTGTACCCCTCGAGCACCTCTGCCCAAGTGAATAGTGACCTAAATATCCCTAGGAAGAATTTCCAACCCCATGGTGTGCAGCAAGTTTGTGGTGGGCATGAAAGCACTGTTGATGCACGATCTGGTCTTATGTGCAGCTGATGTGTAAGTAAAAGCCTGTGTGTGTGTTCCAGGTATGCCAGACATCACAGAGTCCAAGGCAAGAAACCCAGTATTCAAGACGGGGGACCAAGGGCTGGGTGCCATCCCAATACCTCAGCCGTCAGTATTGGAGGACATCATCATGTTAAAACTCCCATGCACTATGATGACACACCTGGGAAGGCCTGCCAACACCTCTCACACTGAATAAAATGTAGGACCCAGCAATTGGGGAGGAACATAAACACTCAGCAGATTGTAAGCCTACCCACTGTCACCTCCTTTACGCTGACATATCTAGCCTGGAGATCCATCACGCTATGGGTGATCTCCATTAGTAGTATTTTGTAGATCAGGACTTTTACTCCACAGGAGCCTCTAGCGTAGTCAGCGTGGTAGACCCTATTCTAACGATAACAGTCCGGGAAGGAGCATCAAGTATCAAGAAGGTGCGTCTTCAGCAGTAGGAGTCAATTGGTGGCATGGCGTATCACAAAACCCAGCACTGCATTCAATGATACTATTTTAAGAGCCAAAGGGTCTTTAGTGGAATACACTGACCTTGGCGACACCTATGTGGGCTATCATGGGCAAAAAAGATTCTCGGCATCGCAGTCTGCTTGAAACACAAAAAAACACATTGTCAAAAGGGCCATTCTTCCCCGTCCCACTCCTCAAATTCCCTCATACCACACTTCCACCCCTGAAGCATGTGGCCCAACAATGAAAATTGCAAACTGCAGAAAACCAACTTTTGGAGCAATTCAAACTACTTCTCCCCACTGAAAACTTCTTATCGAAAAGAATATTGTGCTGCTGACACTTTGATGCTATCAAGTTCAATGAGTAGCCACGGGCCACCTCAGACCCATACACCATAAACCCCTCCCTTTTGAAGAAGATGCTGAGGCCACCAAGTACTCCAGGAGGGGAAGGGCTGTTGGTGGCAATGAAGGAAGTGACTCGATTAGGGCCACCCGGGTCACTTTCGACCTCCTCTAGCCTTCCAAGAATACAGAGTAGATGAAGCAGTAGAGAATACAAGCAAACTAGTCAATTCATAAAATACACTGCAGTGGAGTCCAATCTGACCAGGCACCTATGATGGCTGACGAGGGACTGACCTTTACAAGCACAAAGTTAAACTATGTATGTTGCTGAGTCCATAAACACCCGTCTAATGTGGAAAAACACTTGTAGGTGTTGTAATACAAGGGGGGTACAGAACATGAGTCTCGATTCCGTAGCCTGGTACAAGCTATCTGCATTTCAAGGTCGTCTGGCCTATCCTCCCCTCTAGACAGGTGGGAGAAGGCCTTGATCTAAAAGAAAAGGCATGCACTAATGTGCTAACATGAGCATCAAAGAAACTAAACGTAACAAAGACCATTTCTCGTAAATGAGCAAACAACAGTTTCAAACGTGCAAGTAACAGTTTCGACTGTAACAGAACATGGCGTCTTCTCTAGCTAAATTGGTGGCACAGATGTCAACCCAGCTAATGTGACATATGTATCAACTGATTACGTCTTACACACAATATGTAAATATATTGTATTAGCCATATAAATGCTAACATAATATAGGGTAAAACACAAGTAAAATATTAAAACTATGTTTCAATTCTATCAGACCCTCCTTTTAACATTTATATGCTAAATCATCTTTATTTGTGCTATCAGGTAAGGGTCTTTACAAATCTAATACTAGTAGAAACATTATTATATAGAAAATAATCTGTCAAATATGAATACAGATATAATAGAGCTCTCTGAAAGGGGGATGCGATATTAGTCATTAGCAACACAAGTAACATCAGATGCAGAATCTGCCAAAGATGTTTCTGATCCAAAGACACCCTCATCCAACTGCATGAGGGTATCAAGTTCTTGCTGAAGCATAATTTTTGCATTTGTATCATGGCTCAAACTTCTTTTCACTGTAAGATAAGTGGCACAATATGAGCAACATAAGGGAAGACACTGTTTGAGGACACAGCAGCAAATTTGAATAATAATGAAATATATCACCTTTTCAAAGATTCAACTCCTTCAACCAATCAAGGACCAACTCCAATTGCCACTTTCCATGCCTTTAACATTCTCTCAGATGTCTAAAATATGTTGGGTAATATTTTTTCCCATATTCGTGATGCCGACCACACACTGATCTCCTATGTCAGCGCATGCTCCATCTTTCTTAGCTAAAATAAAATCAACAGCATACCTGTTTTTTTTGCGGTATATGCGCATTCTTTCTAATTGAGTGGTGATGTCCTGTAAAGCTGCCTCTGTCGAATTGGATAAAATCTGTAATTTACACCCAAAATACTCTCTAGCACCTTCACCTCTGGCCATAGCAGTACCACCGAATGTGATTATGGAAGAAAGGAAATACCCAAAAGTAATACCATTGCT
The DNA here is from genome assembly GCF_964263255.1 of Lissotriton vulgaris. Classification (NCBI taxonomy): domain Eukaryota; kingdom Metazoa; phylum Chordata; class Amphibia; order Caudata; family Salamandridae; genus Lissotriton; species Lissotriton vulgaris. Next base: position 1,441,286,115 of record NC_141687.1, on the reverse strand, counting down.
ATAGTTGTTAACTTCTAAATCGGTAACTCCCTTGCAGAATTCCTTAGTCAATGTTCTTTTTACATATCTTATATTCCGTCTACTATGCCTACCAGTTACCCCAAGAGGTATCACCATTTCCAAAGCCACATCCTCTGTACCATTCTACATGTTGGAACACGTGCCATTGCATAAAAAACTAATAAACCTGGGTGTGCATAGAATGGACCGTGGTAATTTAATGGAGCATACCTAGTGCTCATTCCTTTCATACTGGGGTCTACCTTTCTTCCTAAATGTAGAACATTTTTGTATACTATTTCTCCAGAACAGTTAAGGTACAATTAGGTATCAGTACTATTTAGTTCAGGGCAACATGTAGGATAAGTTCCTGCGTCTTGAGTGACAGTCAAATCTTGGTAATGCCAAACAGTCACAGTAATATTACTTTTGCTAAGTATAGATCACCACAATACATTTCAGGCGTACATCCTAGATATCCTGTTCCTTTCGGTTTTCTATAATATAGGCAAGGTCCAGGGTATCCCAAGCCAAATTCACTTTTTACATCTACAAATGTGGGAGGACGGACATATGTATATTTTACCAGTGATAGGGGATAAGCTGTCTATAGACTTGTTACAGAATCAGTGGGGTAACAAGCTGTGCTATCCCCAAAGAATTTCCGATGGGTATCCAGGAAAACATTGCTGTGCATACTTTGCTTCCGATTATCTGAGGGAATTGCTTGATACATTACACATGACAATATAACCCCAGAACACACCATTATCCAGAACAGCCCCCCCCTAATAGAAACAGTAACATAGCTACAACCCAAACTATCTTCTTCTTGAGCAACCATTCAAAACCAACCTGCCCTGGGCGTAGGGGAACACAAGCACCTTCATTTGCTGCAAGAGGGCCGCACAAAAGATGCATTTTGCTATGTTTTTATTCACAAATCAAAGCGTCAAAGAAAGAACGACTTAGGATGGAACCAATTATGGGAGAATGGCACAAAAAGCTAAACGAAAGGAAAAAAGAAATGCCAAAAAGGATCAAGAATCAGGGTCCATTCCAAGCCTCCCTGGCAGACTTCTATTGTCCAATCCTCGGTGGTGCTAATGAGCATGTTGCGGTGGAGCAACACCCTTGCAGCTCATCGATAAATGTTCAATGTTAATGTTCTCAGGATACGGTACTCTCCCCCCTTGGAAGATACTCTCAACTTATCAAGTCCTGTGTCACAGGTAGTGCACCAATCTTCTAAACTAATCTACTGGGAAGAAGCAGAAACAAGGGGCATTTGCGATTATCTTATCCAATGAAGTCCATCCCTAACTACACTTACTTTTCTTTTGGTGCACTATCTTTCCGTCGAGGAAGCAAATCATAACTGTCTTTCCATGCACTGTTTCATCTCGAAGTAGAATCTCAAATTCAGGGGGCACCGGGGACTGGGACTCAGGCTCCTGTAAATCAGATGAAGTGGAACCCTGAACCGCCCTTATTTCTGGGGGACTGCTTCACTCAGAACAGCATTGTTTTTTTCCTCTGCCTGTGCCCAAACCTGTTGGGCATCCGAGAACGGGAGAAATCTTGGGACTCTCTTGGTTTCGTGGTCTCCAATGCCCTCTCGCACCCAGGCATCGTAGGGGAGAGGTAACGGCACCCTTTTACAGTGGGAGGTGTGGATCGAGTTCTTCCGACCTTCCACCCATACTGCTGTCCTCGTTGAGATGAGGACCAAGTAGGGGGCCTTCCATCTAGGCTCCAAGCTGTACTTTCTCTGAAAGCTTTGTATTAATGTAGGCTGAATTGTATGCCCAGGCCCCTCAAGTGTAGGAGGCAGCACCTCGTATATCTGTTGGTGAATAGAACGCAAGCTTTCAGTAAGTTCATACAAATAATCAACCAACAGAGGGTAATCTATTTCAGAGAACTTTTTTGGTCTAGGGATACCCCACACATTTGCTGATGACCGAAGACTCCCTCATAGGGAGATAATCCTGCTCTAGAATGGGCTGTCATTCTGGTGGACAACAAAGCAAGGAGTAATGCATCTGGCCATTGCAACCCAGTACTTTCCTTCACTTTTGCCAACTTCAACTTGAGAGAAGCATTGTACTTCTCAACTAAACCTACCGACTGAGGGTGGTTAGCTGCATCAAATTTCTGCTGAATATGCAAACCGTCACATATCAGTTGGATCAATATGGCGTTGAAGTGACTTCCATTGTCACTCCAAATCAAACGGGGCAAGCCATAGAGGGGGGAAAACTCCTTAATAAGAACCTTTGCCATTGCCATGCCAGTGTTTTCTTTTGTGGGGTAAGCCTCAATCCATTTGCTAAAAGCACAAACTACCTCTAACACGTATTTCAAATTATTAACTGGTGGTAATTATATATAAGCTATTTGGAGTACCTCAAAAGGGAGAGAATGAGGTGCAAAATTATCAGAAGGTGTAGGGGTATCCTTCCAAGGATTGTGTCTAAGACACATCATACAGTATTTCACCAAGTGAGTAGCAACCTTTAAAATATTGTCATTTCGCCACACAGGATCTAGAAACTTACAAAGGTCTTTGGCACTAGTATGGGCTGGACCACGTGCCATAGTAACTACGGGAAGTATGTATACATCTGGTAACATCCATCTCTGTTTCTCGGACACATCAGTCCAGCATCCCTCATCCTCTAGACGCCCTGTTTTCTCCTGCCACGCTGCCAACTCTTCTACTGTTGCTTCACTCTGTAGCTCCTTGACATTTGCCCCCCATACCACACTTCCACCCCAGAAGCATGTGGCCCAACAATGAAAATTGCAAACCGCAGAAAACCAACTTTTAGAGCAATTCAAAGCATGTCTTATCGAAAAGGATATTGTGCTGCTGACACTTTGATGCCATCAAGTTCAATGAGTAGCCACTGGCCACCTCAGACCCATACACCATAAACCCCTCCCTTTTGAAGAAGATGCTGAGGCCACCAAGTACTCCAGGAGGGGAAGGGCTGTTGGTGGCAATGAAGTAAGTGACTCGATTAGGGCCACCCGGGTCACTTTCGACCTCCTCTAGCCTTCCAAGAATGAAGAGTAGATGAAGCTGTAGAGAATACAAGCAAACTAGTTAATTCATAAAATACACTGCAGTGGAGTCCAATCTGACCAGGCACCTATGATGGCAGTTGAGGGACTGACCTTTACAAGCACAAAGTTAAAGTATGTATGTTGCTGAGTCCATAAACACCCGCCTAATATGGAAAAACACTTGTAGGTATTGTAATACAAGGGGGGTACAGAACATGAGTCTCGATTTCGTGGCCTGGTACAAGCTATCTGCATTTCAAGGTTGTCTGGCCTATCCTCCCCTCTAGACATCATCCCCTCCCTTTGAAGAAGATGCTGAGGCCACCATGTTCTCCAGGAGGGGAAGGCTGTCAGCGGCAATGAAGGAAGTGACCCGATTAGGAAGTGTGGTATTCTACCTTCCTTTGTTATCTCAGTATGTCATCTTATGAATGCCTCATGTTATGTCAAATTGGAATCTTAGGCATGTCATGATGTTCTCAGCATGAGAATGTTCTGTATTTGATCAGTTGTTGCTGTTGCCTGCATGCTGATGGATGGGATCTTTCTCTTGGAATAAACAACTTAGAAATAGCATTCCTGTGACCGGAGTTTATTTTCAAGGAATGCTTCACTGGCGTAGTCGGCAGGATAATCAGAGAAGATCCCAACACAAAGGATTGGTGAGAGATATATTTTCCTTATTGAGAGTTCCTTGGAGTTAGGAACTAAATGATATATTTAATCTCACTTAACTGGCAAGCTTCTTAATATTAGGTGCCCCCTTGGAATCAAGAATTGAAAGTGTTTATAACTAAGCAGCGAACAAGCTACTTCTATTTTGACATTTAAGAGCGTCAACAGTCTTGTTCCATTTAAGTGACTTACTTCCTTGACCCGGTACGGGGTGTGCAGTTAATTCAAGCAATATCCTCTGGAATTTATAATCTGGAGACTTCTGAGGCTGGAAGTTTGTCTATATTTTCTCGCACCTAGAGGTCTTTGGCTGTTTGAGAAATTCGTCTTTGGAGACTCTTGGCAAGAATTTATTTGATGGTGTTACTTCAGACGGACACGCTGTTTTTTTTAATTGACTTTGTTTTTTTTGGACTTGTCAGCTTGCCTCGTTTCTGGTGCTGAGTCGTGGTTTGAGGAGAAAAGATAAGAAGTAATCGCAGGGCTGCTTGAGCTGCAGCGCTACTTCGATTTAAATGCAAACCTCGCATCAACTCTCTTTTCCAACCTCATCAACCTTCAGAGCGTCCGAGGTTCTGGCATTCTTCTGTGATCTTCGAGATTGTAGCAGCGTCCTTCATCAACACGCAACCTCGTGAGCGTGGAGGCCATATTTGCCTTGGTTGCTTGGTAACAGTGAATTTGCAACAACGGCACCTGGAGACAGCGGTTCAGTGTTTCTGCCAATTACTTCTGCAATGGCAATCCAGTGTGTATTATAAATAAAGCATGAGTGGCACGCACACTACTTTACCATGGCATGTTTCCTGATTTTCTCTCAGTGACACGTACACTTGAGTTAATCAAGCTTGTTTTACATATGACATCACAGTGACACGCACACTTGCTGATTAGCGTGCCTGCTAATGGTGTCTGCAGTGATACGCACACTTGTTTTTTTAAGCCAGCGTGTCAAAGATGCTATTCCAGTAACAGGCACACTTGATGGTTGTGGATTTCTTCATGATACAATTGCTTCAGCGTGTGCTGCTTGCGACATCTCAGTAGCATGCACACTTGCCAGTTCTGGTTTATATTTCTGTATAGCGTGCTATTCCAGTGACACGCACACTTGATGGTTGTGGATTTCTTCACGATACAATTGCTTCAGCGTGTTCTGCTTGCAACATCTCACTGGCACGCACACTTGCCAGTTGTGGTTTATAATACTGCATAGAGTGCTGTGCACATTTTAGCATGTTTTCCAGTAAGCGCACTCTTCTACGAAGAAACATCACCTCAACTTCAAAAAATGTATTTATGTTTTATTTTGTGTGATTTTATGTCTTTTAAATTCCCTCACTTAAATCATTTTAATATTTTATTATTGATAACTTTCACTTATTTTATACAATATTGTTACATAAGTTAATTTGCACTTGTCACCTACATTATACATTAGAATATGCAGAATGTTACAGCGGCTCCTTTCTTTTTATCCAGACCTGGAACGCGACCCATACAATGGAAAAAGTGGAAGGTGGTTTTTGGAAGATATGCTAAGGTTTTTGGTCCTTCACTGAGCACTGAAAGGAAGTCCTCTTTGCTCCTTCATTGTTTAGGGTCAGAAGGACAAGATGTTTTCGAAAAGTTACCTGATCTTTCTCCCACAGAAGCCAAAGACTTGAATGACTATGAAATCTGTATAAAAAAACTTGACAAGCACTACCTTCCTAAAGTTAGTACAATATTGGAAAGGTATCAATTTGCTAAGCGTATGCAGGGAAATGATGAGACAATTGAAGGATATGTGACCCATTTAAGAAAACTCGCTTTGTCATGTAAATTTGAGAATCTCACTCATGAGCGCATCCGGATCAATTTATGTTCGGGTGCAACATTGAAAAGGTTAGAGAGGAATTGTGGCTGAGAGACGAGCCCACTCTCAATGAGGTCTTAACAGTTGCTAAGCGAATAGAACATTCCCTTAAATGTGTAGCTGTCATAAAAAGGATTCTGAGAAGGATCTAAAGGAACATGTGGTTATAAACATGACTGAAAAGAAATTTTTAAAGGATAAGAAAGAAGATGTTAAAACATGGACGTAGAAAAAGTGTTACTTGTGTGGCAAAGCAGGGCACCTTGCCAATGATAGAAAGTGCCCAGCACTTAACCAAACCTGCTCTAGATGTAAGAAAAAAGGACACTTTACAGCGTTATGTAAAAGTAGACCTAAACCTAAGGTTAAGGAGGTAGAAATGTATGAGGTGGTCTGGGTGGATCAGGCTCAAAAGATTTTGACTGTGGACAGACAGTGATTCAGATTGAAAATAAAATCAAGAACAAATCTTGTCCCTTTGATGAGATTATGGTTGAAGGGGAAAGGAGTAGAGTTTTATTTGACTCAGGTGCTATAATCACTATCATCTCTAATTCATTTTATGATAAAAAGTTAAAGAAAAAAATTACTTTAATAAAACCAGATATTATCCCTTTAGCATATGGAGGCGAGCCTATTAAAGTACAAGGATATTTTGTGGAGTTCATAGAATATAGGGACAGGTTGGTCTCTGAAAAAAATGTATGTGTCAAAGAAAGGAGACAGCATGATTTAAGACTTAGATCTGTATTGAAGAGACTGTGAAAGCATAATCTCAAAAAAAAACAGGCAGAGGAAAAAATACTTTGATGCCAAGAAAGCTGTAAAGAAAACTGAACTAAAAGTAGGCGATTGGGTTATGATTAAGCACCCTGGAATGGTAGGGAGCTCTTTATCTAAATTTATGAAACCCATCAAAGTCATTAAGGTTTTAAATAATGCAATACAAATGCAGGAGCATCACATTTGGAACCTAAGTAGAGTGGTGGTAGTCAAAGGCAATCTTGACAGTAATAAAAATGTGAATTCACCGAATGAAGATCATACTTCCATTCGTCACACGCTCATTGTGGACAAAGCATCTTGGAATTATAGAAGTTCATCCAGGGCAATTAGATGACCTGGATATCTTTCTGATTTTGTTTAATTATTAATGCTTTGTGTACAGATATATGGTTCATATTTAGTGGTAAGGAATGGAGATGTGTGGTATTCCACCTTTCTTAGTTATCTCATGTTATCTTATGAATGCCTCACGCTATGTTAAATTGGAATCCTAGGCATGTCATGATGTTCTAGCTATGAGAATGTTCTGTATTTGATCAGTTGTTGCTGTTGCCTGCTTGCTGATGGATGGGATCTTTCTCTAGGAATAAACAACTTGGAAATAGCATTCCTGTGTCCTGAGTATATTCTCCAGGAATGCTTCAACAAGCGAACTAGTTTATTCATAAAATACACTGCAGTGAGTGGAGTCCAATCTTACCAGCCACCTATGATGGCTGACGAGGGATTGACCTTTCCAACCACAAAGTTACACTATGTATGTTGCGGAGTAAATAAAGACCCGCCTACCATGGAGAAACACTAGTAGGTGTCGTAATACAATGAGGGTACCGAACATGAGTCCCGGTTCCGCAGCCTGGTACAAGCTATCTGCATTTCATGGCCGTCTGGCCTATCCTCTCCTCTAGACAGGTGGGAGAAGGCCTTGATCTAAAAGAAAAGGCATGCACTAACGAGCTAACATGAGTATCAAAGAAACAAAACTTACCAAGCAAACAATAGTTTCGAATGTACAAGTAACAGTTTTGACCGCAACAGAACATGGCTAATCTCTAGCTAAAATGGTGGGAGAGATGTCAACCCGACTAATGTGACATCTGCATCAACTGATAACGTCTTACACACAATATGTAAATATAATGTATTAGCCATATAATTGCTAACATAATATAGGGTAAAACATGAGTAAAATATTAAAACTATGTTTCAATTCTATCAGCAACGGTCCCGTAATCATTATCCCATGATGGACTAGAATATCTGTGGTGGAAGAGTCTGGAAACCCACCAGCTGGCCCCTGTTGCTTACGGAAGCCCCTTCGTCAGTCGGGCTGTGGGTCCTACCGTTCTTGTCCAATACTGGCCTCAGGGCCTCATGGGTAGAGAGGTACTTCCAAAATGGAAGTGGGAACGGATACTTCCGCCCAAATGATAATCAAAGCCAAAGGAGTATGCACCCCAAAAAAACAGAAAAAACTGAAAAATAATACGGTGGTGTATCCAATCCAAAAAACTGAAAAAAAATACAGTGGTGATACCCCACCAAAAAAAGGAAAAAACAGGTCAATAATACGGTGGTGTAACCAACCCAAAAAAAACTGAAAAATAATACAGTGGTGTATCCAACTTAAAAAAACTGAAAAATAATACGGTGGTGTATCCAACCCCAAAAAACGGGAAAAAAATGAAAAATAATAAGATGGTGTATCCAACCCAAAAAACCTGAAAAAAAATGGAAAAATAATACAGTGGTGTATCCAACCCAAAAATACGGTAGAAAACAGAAAAATAATATGGTGGTGTATCCAACCCGAAAACCGGAAAAATAATATGGTGATCACTCACGTGGGCGGGACGGAAACAACTAGGTAGCTGAGTGGGACCGGATCTTTGAAGATTGTTTGACTACTAGACCGGCCCTTTCTTCCCTGTCCCCGTGAGAGGCGTGCCGTCCTCCGTGTTCTGGTTGGACACCTTGTTCTGCAAACGTTCAAAGTAGGATAAGTATATCCAGGAGATGTTCTCTTGAGATATTGAAGATTGTTTATATTATCTTTTTGATTTTATAAAGTAGAGAGGGATATCAAATTCACCTTTGCCCTGATGAAAGCCATGGACCCTTAAAGCTGTATAGTGGCTGAAACATGTTGGCATGCATAGGGTCATAGGACCATTGAATCCTACAGATACCCTTTTTCTTGTTTTTAATAAGTACTATCTCTCCATATTAAAGGAAAACCTGGGGGTGATAGTGATTTTTTAATCTTTAAAACTCCCCTACCTTTTTCTTGCAAGAGCTCCCTGAAAAACGGTTGAGCCCACCATGGTATTTAGGAGCCAGGCTGCCCCTATGATGAAGCATGACACTATTAGAGTGTGTGAGGGGAATTTAACAAAGAGGTTGTGCTCCCATTAATGGAAATAGCATAACTGTTATATTTTGTATAGAAAATTAAGCCACCACCGTATTATTGTTCCATTGTTTTCCCTTTTTTTTGAGTGTGTACTCTTTTGGCTTTGGTCCCTACCGTTCTTGGCCTTCTCAAGGAGTGGCCCTCCACGGAGGGGTGAGGCACTGCGCAAATGCTGGCTCTCTGTTGCTCATTTCCATGCTGCTTCAGCTGTGTCAAAGAGTCTTTGAGGTGTGGATCACCCGGAGGCATGCTAGAAAGAGGAGCATGTAGCACAAGTTCATCGCAAACAACTTTTGCTTGACAGCTTTCCAAGGATTTGTGTTGGCGCTGTATACTAAATGGGTGTAGTCCGGGAAGACCAGGATTCTGGCAGATTGCAGGTTTGTGAGAGACAACTTGCGAGCAAAATGACAGATGACATGCCTGTCCTTGCAATTAAGGGTTTTTGCAATCATCGGTCACAGAGGGTTTTCTGGAAGAGGGATCGCCGCCAAATATCCATGTGCCAGTTCCACAATAAAGCATGAAGACAAGTGCCTCTCTGGGACCCATGATAGGATCCACTTCTCCAAGAAGCTTTCGGGAGCTGCCCACCCTCCCCTTTCGGGGAAACCCGCAAAGCACAGGCTATTCAGCCAGGCCTGGTTCTCTACATCCTTGGCCTGGATCTCCAGGCTGCAGGATTCCACAGTTAACAAACTACCTCCACCTTTAGCATAAACACAGAGTTCTCTTGGTCCAAAATGCACCCCTCCGTTCCATGACATTTCAAAGGACCTGACACAGGAGCCTGAGATCCACCCCAACCGCCCCACATCTAATCTCCAGTGCTGCCTTTGAGGCCAGGATAGCAGGAAGGATGTCCCTGGCATTAGCATGGCCTGCCAACAAAGAGAGGGAGATTCAGCACTATCCCATTTCAAGCCAGAGGTCTGGGGGGCAGCATATTCATCAATTTTTGTTTGTGTCTGAGCATGGGTAGGCCCCCTACACCCCATGATAGAGACAAGTCTGAAATCCTGGCAAACCAGAAAGGGGTGAGAGGTCCACGAGTTCACCCCTAACGAAGATGACATCCAAAATTGAAGAGAGGCATCCAGTGCACCAACAAGATGCACACAGCCCAGTAGGTTAACCAAATCAAGGGAGAGATAAGGGGCGGGGGTGGAGGCAGAGGCTCTCCGATCTACGTGCACAAGGGTCTGTCCACAGCCATGGCAACATGAGCAGTCAACCCCCACCGCATTGTCCAGTGTCAAAGGTGTGGGCCGGCATACCCAGAAATGATCCCTCTCAGGTCCAAATACAGGTGAGGAAAAAGTTATGCAAGTACCCCATCCCCTGAAAATCAAGGATGCGGCAGTCTGGCTCTCCTGGAGAGAACCCCTCTGGCCTGATGTGCTCCAGGAAGAGTAGATTCTGTGGGAGGGTTTCTTTAGCAGTCCACAGCCCCGCCAGTGCCCACCTGTTGAATCTGCAGAAGAACGGCAGGACCAATGGCACCGGCACAGCAATGAAATGGCCTCACCAAAGAAAGGCTCCTATGGCCATCTGGGGCCAGAGCAATGGCACGAAAAGGCTTGCTGAGTCATCTCCACACCGTGGCCACTAAGGCCATGCACAGCCTTGCTAGACTGGTCCAGCTGCTGGAAAACAATAGGGTGCCCTTCGACCCAGCACCCCCAGTCCAGTGGCACCTCCTGACCCCCACGCTCTTATTCCATCAGGGGAACACATCTCAGGGTCACATCTTCTGAGGGAGTGGCCAGGACTACCGTCCGCACACATCGCACAGCGTTGTAAGCCCAAGCCTCTCCTTGCCCTCACCATTGGAACTTAGGCCCAAAAGGAACAAAATCACCCCTCTCAGAGAGTGTAGCACACACCAGCAGCAGGATGGATCAGAGTCTTGACCTGTGAGTCGAAAGCTCATGGAGGGACATCCACCATCTTGGCCGAGTAGGCCACGTCCCCTTGTTTATGCCATTCTTAAAAATAAATGTAGGCCACGATTATGTGTCTGGGTTGTGTCACTTTCTTAGATAAGCCCCACCTCAATATCTATTTTGGGATTTACAAAGCCACAGGAAGCCTGATTTGGTGGCTTTGTAAAACAAAAACACCTAACACAGGGCTGCCTTGCATTAACCTAAACCAGGTAGGTGTTACATGGGTAGAGCATGGGCGTTTCTGTGAATCCACACATGTATTTTGATGCAAACCCATATTTTCAAATACTTGCAAACATGGATTTGTGCCACAATGGTGGGCCTTCCTGAAGTTGTTGAAACAAGGAGAAATATCTTTATTTGTCTTCATTACTTCTTTTTTGCGTGCGTGATGCATTCAACAGCCTACAAACAAGGAGTAATTATCCTCAAAGCCTATTTCTTTTTCAGGAAAGGACACCTTTGGGATACATAATCAACCTCTAAGTTGCTGTTATATAATTATAGGAACACCCTAAACTCCTCTCTACTCTTTATGTGTGTGCCTTTTTTACGTTAAATATCCCACTTTCTTTCTCTATATTACTTGCTCACTTAGGTGCTGCTGTGTTTATATTATGCCACAGATTGTGAAAGGCAATCCCTAAGAAGTTTGAAATTCAGATGCTTTTCAACCATGGTTTTGTACATATGGCCCTAAGTGTTGCATGCATACAGATCCAGGCCCTTTTTGACTATATTTGCTTGGTTTAATTGTGGTGCACTGAATGGTTAGTTGCTTCTCCTCCCATTAAATTAACACAAAAACTATTCACATGTTTTCCAAAAGAACATATTCTTTCTTGCCTTGTTTCCAAAGGAGACATATGTAGGTCTCACATTTTAATATTATTAAGGATTCCTGATTCTAAATCAAATGCTGTTTCATACATCTCAAGCCAACTTCAACAATGCCACCAGGGAATCTCTCTATGAAATCACTTCAGTTACCAGCATCTAGAACCAGATTTATCATTCTTTCACACATTGCGGGCAGCAAGCCACCTTGCTGCGCTACGTGAAAAGTCAGGAATGTGCTATATTTACCATTATATGGCGCATTCCTGTCCTTTCCTAGTACTGGTGCACTTTTGGCTCCCTCGTGCCAAGGCAGACGTCCTTTTGTCATGGTGCAAGTGTGCCTGCGTTATAGGCAGGATTATTTTTGTGCAGGAAAGGACACCTCCCTGCACAAAAAAGTCCACAGAGGCATTTTTTTCAGAATGCTGCATACGTAAAAAGAGGAAAAAACAAAGAGAAATAAAGATATTTTTCCTCGTTGCACCTCTCCAGAGGAGGCATAGCATATCAATACCTTCCCGGATCTACCACTAATGGTAAATCCGGAAATGCGCAAAAACCCATGGGTGCATGTGTGGCAACACCCATGTTCCACTCACGAAAAATCTCTCCTGCCACAGAGTAACGAAAGGCAGCGATTTGTGCTGCCTTGCGTTACTTTAGCTTTATCAAGCCATACAGGTCCATACATGGTTGCTTGTGTGGCCTAATAAATCTCTTCCAAAGGGGTGCAAGGGCGATGCAAAATCTTGGTAAATGTGTCCATCTAATATATAAAGTACTGTAACTCCCCTAGCTAAGATCACTGATCTAAAAATAATTCAGTCTTGCCTTCCTGAATCTGGGGCACGTTTATGAGAATTGTGTCGCAGGGCAGTGCAGTAAGTTACCTTGCTGCACTACCCTGCGTCACAGGGAAAAGGCAGGAATGTGCTATACTTATCCAATACTGTGCATTCCTGTCCTCCCCCTGTGCTGGTGTCTTGCCCGGCAGCCTAGAGCCAATGCTGGCACCCTTTCACCATTGTGAAAGGGTGCCCCATTGTGCAAGGGTGCCTCTGTTGTAGGCAGGATTGTTTTGTGTGGGAAGGGACACCTTTCTGCACAAAAATAATCCATAGAGGTGTTTTACTCTTTCTATGTGTTCTGCAGAATGCACCACACATAGAAAGAGGAAAAACAAGGAGAAATAAAGATATTTCTCCTCATGGCCCATTCCCAGATTTACCAGATTTGGGACATATGAGAATACGTAAAATACCATGGGATTTGTGTGAGAACACACACGGTAACACCTATGGAGCGCCTCCCTTGCACAGAGTAAAGCAATGCAGGGATTTGCGCTGCTTTGCATTACTCCATATTTTTTAAGTCATTCAAAGCCATGCAAAAGTGGCTTTGCGTGTCTCCATAGATATGACTTAGAGCTTTGCATAGTGCATGTACCCAGGGCCGGACTGAGAACCAAAACCGGCCCTGGCAAAGTGCTCGACCGGCCCCCTGGGGTGCGACCGAGCTCTTTGTCGGGCCCGTTTTCGGCCGATTTTGTTACGCTGCAAAAACGGCCCTGTAACAAAAAAAACGGCCCCCTGGGCCCAAAACCAGCCCCCACCCTTGCGGCGCACCGGGGGATTGCCCGGTGCCCCCAACAGCAGGTCCGGGCCTGCATGTACCACGTTGTGTGGTTCAAGCATGATGCAAAGCTCTCATAAACATGCCCCCTGAGCTCAATGTGACTCTACAGCCATCACTCCTTTCGCGCCTGGGCTATGATTGCATCATTCACATTAGTATACCCAGGACGCCGACGCCCCTGCTCCAAGCTAGAAATGAAATGAAATGAAATGAAAGTGAGTTTTATAAAGCGCATTACTACCTGAAGGCCTCGTAGCTAGGCGAACAACTCCAAGCTGAAGACCTGAGGTACTTGTGGGACCTGTGACTTTGACTGGGGAGCCCCTCTCCCACGCTCCATCCATTGGCTCATAATTAGAAGCAATGCACGGCCCGCAGGCCTCATCTGTAAACCCTGCCTAATCCAAAGGCCCGCCGACCCCACAGAAAAGAACCCTCGCTCTCCCAGAGGCTCACAGTCGCTCTCTTGAATAATGCAAATCATCAACGTCCCTGCAGGCGATGTGGCAAGAATTTGTTACCTCACCTTGTTATTGGCACGAATTGAAGGGCGTAATGACGTTTCAACTGGTATGTCAGGTTGTGAATTTAGGGCATGATGTTACATGACTTGGAGACATTCACCTCCATTTGCAATTGAATACAGCAGTCCAATTGCACCAGAGGGTAACAGAGGGTCTCTAGAAGTGACTATATATACACATAAAGATAATTGCTTAAAATATTTTCATCTGTCTGTCTAGCTTTATATGTATGTATATTTTGATATATACACACAAAAATAAAAGCACAGATGTAAACATTTAAGCAAACAATTCTGCTTTACAATGACAGGTAGTTACACAAATAATTGTGATGGCAGGGTGCGGTGACTGCTTTTCTAAAAACAAAAATGAGGATGATGCTTGGAGGTGCAGCAACATCATTACCAGGATGCAGCGGTACTGGGGATGTGTCCCTTAATCGAAATATTGGCACAGTCAACCACACGTATTTGTCATAACTGTATACAGTCTGGATCTGACTTTACAGTGAGATCTTACCATGTCTCGAGGAACATAAGAGGTAAGGCGATAACGTTACTTCAAGGAACGGACAGAATGTGACTTCACACTGTGACATAGGAGATTTATGTATGAGCATAAAATTACATCGGACTGAGACATCCCTACAGGACATTGATGTCTGATTGAATTAGCACTACATGCCACTAAAGTTGCGCAGGTTTAAAACTCCAGAATAAGGCAGAAGTGCCACAAATTTTAAAGCAAAATAAATTAGTAGTAACTTCCTCCACTCAAATCCCTTATTAACTTGCCAGACAGGCTCCAGTGCAAGCTTCTGTATGTGAGATATATTTTGCAAGGGTACTAATTGTGGGTGTCACACAAGAACTGTGGGAAATTTGACAGTTATACGCTCGGATTTGTCGTGATTTGGAGAGAGGAACAGGGACGGCTGATGTTAACGGTTGAGATGGGCGTCACCCTGCCAACCTGGGGGAGTAATAAAATGTGAGAAGGAACACCAATCAGCTAGCAATAAATTGTGCATCCAGCAATAAATTGTGCTGGCAAACGTGTAATTTTTTTAAAAAAAATCTTTTTTAGGGGTAGGGAGGAACAGCCCTTGGCCCAAGGCATGCGTAGACTGGGCAAAAATTTCTTCGACCTGGAGGCATAAATCAGAGCAGTGGAGGCACACTGATGGGTGCAGTGTGTGTGTTACTGTCTAGAATAGGGTTTTACTTTGACGTTATTCATAAGGCCCAGGGAGGAGTCGCAAGACCTCCATTAATATCAATAGGGGGGGGGCAGGGCAGGTGGTCTGAGACAAAGTAGGAGTGGATGTGCCAGTGGCCTCTGCCCCTGTCCCCACAACCCAGCAACTCTTGTTTATTTTTCCAATGATAGGTGGGCTGGGGTCTAGGGGAGGAGTCAATCGGCTTCCTTCCAGGATCTTGGGTTAGTTGGTGCGACTACAGTCCAGTCACAAGGAGCTCGTGAAGAACGTTCCATAGGTGAGTACATTTTGGCTGCCCTTCAACACTAACTCTGCCACGTTTTCCATGAAGTTCAGTGGCGGCTCCTCTGCTAAGGCATAGGAGCGTCACCCCACTGCCAGGAAGCAGCAAAAGAAAGGAAAAAATGAAATGATAATAACGTAATGTTATGATCATTTTATTTTGTCCTTCTGCTGCAGCAGCATAGGTGAGGATGCGGGTCAGAGCTGCAGGGCATGGGAGGAGTGGTAGAACACTTCTGTGCACAGTGATTGTTTGGTCAGCCGTCTTGAGCTGCCCAAAACAGTCATGCGCATTTCCCTGTTCTCCATGCAGGCTGCCTTAAAGCCTACATGGAGAACATGCCCACCTTTCCAGCCCTTGGCTGAGCGCCATGTCACGGTGCTCAAACCAATCACAATGCTGCATTGCAGTGTTGTGACGGGCTGCTGGGAGCATGGGAGCCCTGGTGCTTCCTGCTTCCTGTTTCTCATAGGAAGCCAGGGAGAGGACAGGACAGAACACAGGAGAGGCGGCAGCGGCTGGCCAGCTGGCTGTCTAGGAGAGAAGTAATTTTATTTTGTGCCTGATTTACCCTCCCTTCGCGCCCACCCGTCCCACTGCTGCTTCTAGGCAGCAGCAACAACTGCTGAAGTTCTTAAAGGTAGACAGTTGCACTGAAGGGTCTCAATTGCTCAACCACTGAGTCCTGTGCTTGAAACCCGTTCCATTTTATTGCCAGTTGATTCAGAGAGCTCAGAGCCCTCGAGGACCCGTTGTGAAAACTGAGATAAAGATGTTTACATGAAGCCAATTGCAGCTGAAGAGGAACAACAGAGAGTACCAGGAGGGCTTTGTTGAGCAGATGTTTCAAAAGTGTATGAGTTTCTACCTGCACATGTGTGTGTATCTTATATGCATGCAAGAACGGCTGCATGTGTGTGTGTATATATACTGTACTAGCAGCCCGTCCCGACGTTGTCCGAGTATGAATTGCTGCCGGCCAGTAGTATATTGTTTTGTAGGATTTCGTTTTGATAGGATTTCTTACCTGTGACAGGCCTGTGAAACACTCCGATTTACAGTGCACTGCTGATGGACTTAAGAGTGCGCGTTCAGTAGTGTGTGAACTCGAGTTTCCCTACTTTATTTTTCCTTGCAATATTATATAGCGCAAACTCGACAACATGGCATGAGCACAATTTACATTAAAGAAGAACACATTCATTTGTGGTAGGCACGGGGAGACAAAGCGATTTGCCTGGAATTACAGGGTGTTGAGCTGATGCCGAGATTCGAACGTAGCTCCCCAGCTCTAAAGTTTGCAATTCTAGAACTTGTGGCGGGAGGTGTATCTAAAAGTGTATGTCGGTGCTGGCCATCAATGAGAGAGACCTGTGCATTTTTCAAATGGGTGGTGAAAAAATATGAGTAGGTTGCTGGAGATGTGGGCCGCCGTGCCACCAATGTACTTACCGGGGGAGGGTAAACACCCATTAATCCGCAACTTTCTTTCCACATACCATCACTCCGCATACCTTCATTACGAAAGTGCCATGACTCCGCAATGCCGTTATAACGCATGACATTACATTTGATATGCTTTTACCACGCATACATTTATAACGAAATTCGTTGTAAATGCATGAATGGCAAAAACATGTTTTTTTTAAATGTTTGGATAAGGTAAGTATGGGTATAGGGGTATATATTTTGGGGTACTGCGGTATATGTTTTGGGGTATTTGGGTATTTTAAGGGTTCAGATATAGTTTGGGTTATGGGGTACAGGGGTAGTTTTAAGGTTCAGGACTATGTTTGGGTTTTGGGGTGTAGGAGTATTTTTAGGGTTCAGGGGTAGGTTTAGGTTTTGGGGTACAGGGGTATTTTAAGGTTTCAGGGCTAGGTTTGGGTTTTGGGGTACAAGGGTATTTTAGGGTTGAGGTGTAGGTTTGGGTTTTGGGGTACAGGGGTTTTTATAGGGTTCAGGGCTAGGTTTAGGTTTTAGGGGACAGGGGTATTTTTAGGGTTTAGGGATAGGTTTAGGTTTTGGGGTACTGGGTATATTGATAGGGTTAAGATGGATTAGTGTTTAAGGGTGTTGGGGTATTTTATGGAGTATGGGTGCGTTATCATTATGGGGTGCATGGGTATTTAAAGGGAGCACGGTGGGATTACACACAATATGAGACATGGTATGAAGGGCGGAACATACCACACGCCCCCAGCGTTTGTCACGCCCCCAGCACACGCCCACAGCACAACGCAGACACGCCAACAAGGGACTACTTTGATGGCACGGTTCTTTTACCTTTTAAATGTATATAGTGGGCGTCTGCATAGCCTATGTCCTTCTGCTGCAACTGCCCTTTCAAACGCTGTATTGGGTGTTGTGATTGGTGCTGTGGTCCCTGAGATTACCCGCCTCAAAGGTTTGGGCTCTCTTTTTATTATATTAGTATGGATGAGCAATCATGTGTGTATTAATGCATGCATGATAGTATCTGCAAGTATTTGTCCGCATTTATGTCTGTATGTGTGTGTAACAGAAACCATATTATTTACATACTAGCAGCCCGTCCTGACGTTGTCCGGGTACGAATTGCTGCCGGCCAGTAGTATATTGTTTTGTAGGATTTCGTTTTGATAGGATTTCTTATCTGTGACAGGCCTGTGAAACGATCCGATTCACAGTGCACTCCTGATGCACTTAAGAGTGCACGTTCAGTAGTGTGTGAACTCGAGTTTCCCTACTTTATTTTTCCTTGCAATATTATATCGCGTGAACTCGACAACATGGCATGAGCACAATTTACATTGCAGAAGAACACATTCATTTGTGGTAGGCACGGGGAGACAAAGCGATTTCCCTGGAAATCAAAGGTTTGGGCTCTCTCTTTATTATATTAGTATGGATTTGTTAATACTTGTTTATTGCATGCACACAAGAGTGATTGTGGGCCTACTGTACATACATGCATGTATGTGAATGTTTCTGTCCGCTTGTATGTCAGAGGTGGACTCTGTGGGAAAGGTCAAACAGAGCGGATGCTACCGGCGTTGCAAAAAGAACACTGCTTGTTTCCAGTCCAGGACAGACCTGGCTTGGCAGTTCAGCCTGGACGGTTCCCATTGGGCATAGGGTCAAGACTGATTTACAAATGGCTGGGTTCAAACTGGAATGGCATTGGGAGCAAAACAATGGATTTAGGCCCAGATCTTTGGACTGGGGTGAATGTATGACATTGTCTACATTCTGTCTGCATTCTGTCCATCAATTTGCATATGCCACACCAGGTGGGACGGGTATGCATAGACGTAGGTCCTGCGCTCTCCATGGCACTGGAGTAAAGCTATCCTTTCTGATGAGGGGTGAAACCCTGAAATCGGTCCTAGGATGCTTGTTTCCTGTCCAGGGAGGACCTGTTTTAGCAGTTCGGCCTGAACTGCTCCCATTGGGCGGAGGACAAGACTGTCCTCCGTTTCAGATGTTTGAAGGTAAAGCATGGGGTGCTGCAATTGCTACAAAAGTAACTAAATAGAAAAAAGACTTGCAGCTGCCTTTTCTTTCCCCTGTTTCTTTATTTTGGTAGCAATCGTGTCACGTCACGCTTTAGCTTCAGATGTTTAAAGCTTAAGGGTGACGAGCAGTGATTGCTACATAAGTAAATAAATGGAAAAGAAATGCATCTGCCGCCCATTTCTTCTATTTATTTACATTTGTAGCAATCGCAGCATGCTGCTCTTTAGCTTCAAATGTTTAAACTAAAGCACAGCATGGTGCGATTGCTACAAAAGTAAATGAATGGAAAAGAAATGCGCCGTCTGCCCCCTTTTGTACTTTTCATTTACTTTTGTAGCAATCACAGCACATTGTGCTTTAGCTATAAAAGTGTGAAGCTAAAACACTGCATGCTGCGAATGCTAATAAAATAAATATATAGTAAAAAATCGTTACTTTGTAAATTTGACAGTAAAGCAGACTTTAAAAAATGTGCCTCTGTTCGCGGTTTGCCACAAGGGAAAAATCACTCACCGTGGGATTGCCGCTACGCTGGTGGCTCATCCTGCTGCTTCTGCCCGCTGCTGGGACTACCTGCCTGCTGCCTGCTGCCTCCCCCGCCGCCGCCGCCGCCGCCTACAAACATCTCAGGCACGGCCGCTGTGTGGGGAGACCACATTGCCCAGAAGCCCCTGCAGTGATGCCGAGGAACACGCCCGCTTCGCACCCGGTGGCGCTTAAATTAGAGCTCAAATCATGCGGGACGCGCGCGGGCTAAGCCCAGGACAAGGGAGGGCCGTCTGTGGCCGTCCGGGGCAGGATGAGGCTGGGCTGGGCCACCCCTCTAAACTCTGACTGGAGGTGAGTGTTATCGCCATACAATGGGGAAACGTCCTGTAATAACTGGTTCCAAAGCCCCAACTGTGCCCACTATTGAAAGCATGCTTGAGGAAGCAGTGAACGTGGTTGCAACTGAGATTGAGCTAACCGAAAGAAGGCTCTCTATGAGTCTACCTGCGCCCAACTGCCATATACCAGGCGTAGCAGAACAGGCCAATATATCTACTCCTATTCCGCTGTCACCAGAAATTATAATTACCACCGCCATTCAACGAGATATGTCATCTAAGGGTCCTGTGATCGACACTGAAAACATTGAAGCTGACGCTGATATAATTGACATAGCATCTCAATTAGGGTCCAATACGGATATCAATGCCACCAGTGGGGACCTGTCTCGTGTTTCATTGACAGAAGGGGGTAAGAGGAAAAGGGGAGCAACTAAACCTACCGCCTGTAAAAGGAAACAGCCGGCTCGCTCAATAACCCAACCCACCCCGCAGTATGTGGAAGCAAGGTTTAACTGCTAAAACCTCTGGGGCAACGGAGCTAACAACAAATAATACTGTGGACTTGACAGCTGCAAACGGTAGTTATTCAGCCCACACACAAACTGACCATATGATCACGAGTATGTACGGAAGATTGGGGGACTCTCCTATTGACTCTATTATGGATTCTGTTTACGACCGATTGAAAGCACTCAATGACAAACAATTTAATGTTTTGTTGAAACGGTTGGACAGATTGGAAAGTATGGTCAAAAAAACAGTAATAAATAGAAGTAATGTGACCACTGTTGATAAAATAGTAGGCGGAAAAAATTAGAAGGGAGCATCTGATCAGGTTACAACACAGTTGAGTGGTATGCCCTCAGCCCCTATTGCTAATGCCGTTTGTGGAAAGGGTTGTAATCCTAAGGAAAGTTGTCCCCAGAAATCTTTTTAGTCTCGACGTCCACTCCAAACTCAGCTACAACCAGTGGAGGACTAAGCAGTAACAGTAATAGCCACCACAGAATCGGGTGTCAGCATGTTCTGCCCGAACTGTCAATGTGCCTACAGGAAGAAATACTGGCCCTAAAGATAATTTCATGGCGGCTAAAGATGTCCTTAACCTACCCCCAGAAGCCTGTCCCTATGTTATAATCCTAGCTGGCGTCCCCCCATTGAGGAGAGACCACTCAGAATCCTGGGACCAACTTAAAAATAAGAGCATAAATTGGTTAACAAAATATAAAGGCTTAGGGATGGAGTACACCAATGATATTTTAATGGTGCGATGTGTAGGCTCGGTGGGGTTTTTGAAAAGAATATCCCAGGTGATTGTATAATCATACATTTTAGACGCCCCCTTATGGTGAAATGGTTATTGCAAACGCAAGCTATTTATAGTACTGTCCCAACACACATACAATCTTTTCCATTGGGCATTTTTTACAAACCCCCATTAGGACAACACATACCATCGATGCCAATATGGACCACGCAAAATAGGCCCACCCGTCTTCATAGCTCAGATGGCTCCTGTAATATCCTTACGCCAACTCTGAACCTATAGAACCGGTTTGCTGTGCTGTCCAGTTTGGAGAGTCAAGATTGACTAATGAACCACCAACTCCTTATTACATCAGAGCCAGCAGACCCTGCATCAACATGTATAGTCCCCAGCAAACCTATAACTTTAGATTTGAATTTAAAAGTTTTAAGCTGGAACATAGAAGGTTTAGGGTCTAAGCTGAATTGTACAGAGTGGGTTGACTTGTTCAGTGTCTATGATATCCTGATGTTCCAGGAAACGTGGTGTACAAAAGAAACGTTCTTGGAAGGGTTTGTGTGTTAAAATATTATCGTAGACAGACCAAAAATAGGCCAACCATTCGGGGGGTTATCTACGTGGTTGAAAATATCAGCTAAAGGCAGTATAAAAAACGTAACGACAAATAATGCTAATTTACAAGCGACCATTTATACACGGGGGCGTCGATTTGCTTAATACATTTTTATACCAATGACTTTATGTCACTTCCAAACAGTAATTTTATTAATTTGTTTGAATTCATTGATGGGCTAAGCGACGTACAGAGGTATGGCAAAATAGATGGTATACTCCTAGCTGGGGATTTTAACGCACGTATGCCTAGGGATACAGAAAATATTTCCATCACCCCAGTTGGTGTGACCCCATGCAAAAGAGGGGAGGAACTCTGTAAGTTTGTGTCACCTCGGAATATGATTAATGTTATGGAAAAAGCTGGCGTTCACCCAATTGCGGGCCATTGCCTACCTACAGAGGTCGCGGATGCTCATCAATTATAGATTATGTTTTTATATCATCCTCACTAGAATTTTTTTTAGAAAAGGCTTAGGTTTTATGTACTAGCCAAGGTGACCATAATCCTATTTTAACAATTTTTAGACTTTGTTCAAAATCTATTACCCAAAGAGAAATAGGGGCTAAAAACCTTGTGGTAACCACGGATAAGCTTAGGCTGATATGGAAGGGGATAGACAATAAAGCCCTACTAGAACGTACGATAAGGACATATCCCACACTAATAGACACATGTTTGTCAAGTAGCTCCACAGGTGGGGATATTATTGAGGCGTTTATGGGCCTCTGTATTGGTATTAAGCGGATAATTTCTAAACCAATTACCTACACAAGTAAGATCCCCAGGTGGTTTGATAATTCGTGTTCCCGGGCCAATAGAGACCTGCGTGAAGCTTTAGTGGCTACACCCAGGGATGTATCTCTAATAAGATCTTTAAGAGCCCGTTATAAGATAGCCACTAAAATACGATCCGATGAGTTACTTATAACATGTTGGGATAATCTAGTTAAGGCTGCCTCCCTAAAGGATACATATGGATTCTGGAGGGAAGTTAAAAACATGAGGTCTATGGATACAAACATTACCCCAATAGGCCGTAATATATCTAGCGAGCTATGGGAGAAGCATTTTGCTGGAATTTACACTGCCCCCCCAAATAACATCCAACAATACTATCTGTAATCAAGTCCTAAATGTCACTATAACAATATCCGAGGTTCAAGAGGCCTTACATCAAAGTTTAGGGAATAAAGCGTCAGGTACGGATGGGCTATCCATTGATCTTATTAAACAGGGCCCCTCTTTTATGCAATGTTTTTAATAATCTGACTAATGTAACCATCCGAGCACTTGGTCAAACAGCATAATCGTGCCCATTTTTAAAAAAGGGGACCGATCGAACCCCAGCTGCTACCGTCCCATTTCTCTGATCGATAACACCCTAAAGATCTTGGGAATGGTAGCTTTTAACAGAATCAGGCTTTGGGCGGGAGATAACTTAATCTTAAACTGTTGTCAGCTGGGCTTCAGAAGCAATGTTGGAACTGTTGTACAGTGCTTAAATCTGAATCCTATTTTGGGGAAATATACGGTTGCAAAAAATGCTCCTTTTTATTTAGGTTTTATAGATTTATCCTCAGCATTTGATTTTGTCAACAGATCACGTTTATGGGAAGTTCTTTTAAATTATGGGTTAGATGAGGCACTGGTTTGTTTTCTGGCTTATTTGCATAGGGACTTGAAGGCACGGGTGAGGATAAGCGACGACGGGGAAGTTTCTGAGGACATCGTTATTGGCCGTGGGGTCAGACAAGGTTGTGTTCTGGCCCTCCTGCTTTTTATTCTTTATATTAACGAACTACACAACTTCCTGTCAAAAACGTCTAAGGATGTCCCCAAGATTAACAGTAAATTACTGCCCGTGCTTTTATACGCAGTTGATGCGGTCCTTATGGGTCGCACGCCAAATGCACTCTGCACTTTAGTCAAGGGATTTGTGTCTTTCATGGTGGACCTGGATCTACGTACAAATTTTAAAAAGTCTTTTATTATGATTTGTGGTCCTAAAAAACACTATATTAAATCCATTTCAGTGGGTAATGAATTGTTGACTTGCACCAGCACTTTTCCCTATCTGGGTCTAGTTTTTTCTGAATCTGGCTCATGGAAAGCCCATACGGCCCTTGGTAGAAGAAACCTAACCAAAACAATAAATTTTATAATCAGTCTTCGGCAACGAGACATTCTGAGGTGGTGGTACCGTTGACTCAGATATATAAATCGCAATGTGTACCGACTGCCACCTATGGGGCCGAAGTCTGGGGGCAAGCAAACTGTAGTGGGATTCAAACCAAAGAGAACAGGTTCTGTAGGAAAATCCTTGGCGCGTTTATATCATCTTCTAGTTACATTACCCACAAGGAATTGAACATACAATACGTGGAGGATTTCATTAGGTCACGCCCAGCTATATTCTGGGTGAAATTATGGCAAAACCCAGCGGCAATTTTGACCAGAGATATGATCACTGACTGCCTTAAGTGTGACAGAGGACTGGGCATACCCTGGCTAGCTGCAGTCAAAAACAGTTTAGCCAGTGTAGATATGGAGCACATTTTTAATCATCCACTGGAAGCGGAAGGAATAAATATAAAATCAGTTAGGGGGGCACTTTACGATTTATATTGTAAAGAAAGACAAGATACTGAGCACCAAAAACCAACTGTTGCCAGATATTTGCCCCTCCTGGATACACCTAGTACCCAACATATCATGCCACAATTATACCTTAGAAAGAATATGGGGAGATGGAAAAGGAGTCTACTTTATCATCTCAGGGACGGAAGCATTAAATATTCTCTTTGCTTCCCAATAGGTTTTAATAAAAATCTAGAGCAACTGATTTGTCCCTGTGGACATGGTAGTAAACAAACCCTGTTACATTTTATATTATTTTGTAATTTTTATGTAACATATACCAAATGGTACCTGGCCCCATATTTTAAAGGTCGGGCTATAACGGACTTTAGATTGGCATACCTTGAAATATTAAAACTAGGAAAGGACGATCTGATTTTAGAGTAAGCTCATTTCTCCAAAGCGCAATACGCTCCCGTGCTTCAATGAATGAACCTTAACATGGATGCCCTTACTATATGCTTTTATTTATCTTTATCTTAGCGAAGGGCGACCAACTGTACATTGATGCTGTGATTCGTTCGGAATACATTTTGGATATTGAAGACCTACGTTTTTATCTGTATTATGAAGTCCGCACGTAATCTAATGCACTTTATCCATACTTTTGGCTGATTGCACAAATTGTTCCAGATTTATACTTATTATCCCCATGCTCCCATTGGAGCTACTCTGTTTTATTGAACATTCTTTGTATCTCTAATGTAAATTATTGCTGATGTTGCACAGATCCATTTGAACTATGAAGTCTTATCGTTATCTAATGCTTTTTATTATTATCATTATCTTCTGGCCGATTTGCACAAATTGTTTTAGACCTAGATTTGTATAAATTCTGCACAAACGTCATTTATGCTGTTAATGTTTATATTCTCATAACGTGTATTTGTACTGGATGGTATTGCATACTCACATGTTTTTAATATTTTATTGTGGTGGAGAAGCGTGGTGGAGAAGCGTGGCTCAGTGGTTAGAGGGGCAGACCCGGAAGCTGAGATCGACTGTGGTGGACCAGGGTTCGATTCCCCGCCTCGGCGGGTCTCGGGCTCAAAATTCCACAGACTCAACAATTCTCGCTCTGGTGCCTACTCAACTCACGGGGTCACACTCTGTGACTCTGGGCAATAGCTTGCTTAATCTCCACTACGGCCCCTCGCGGCGGGATTCCTGGCTTTCACCTTGTGGACATCATGCCGTGGTTTCTCACAGGGGAATACCAGGACGGGTTCCCTAAGCAAGCGCCGGGACGCTTACGGGCAGCTGTGCGCTTTACAAGTCCAGCACATGTACATGTACACATGTACATTGTATCTGTTTGGGTGTGACGAATTGTACTTTTATGGATATTTTCATCCAAATAAAATGTATTCATTCATTCATTCATTCAAATGTGCCTCCTCTGCAGCATCACGGGTAGCAGAAGGGGGATAACCTGTCATGCCTCGTAAGGCATCTACAAACTGGGGCGGGTTGCAAAAGCCAGACTGCATGTCATGCCTGCTTCAGCAAGACATTAATTAACTAAATAGTGTTCTGTAGCTGTTAATGTTAAACCTAGGGCCAGATGTATGATCATTTGCATTAGCAAATCCCACATTGCAAAAAATTGTGAGTCGCAATTTGCGAGTCACTATTGCAAATGTACAACATTGTCTGAGACACTGTTAGCAATTCCTAATGTTATGTTATGCTATTTTATTCTTATAAGGCGCACAGCTGCCCATGGGTTTCCCGGCGCCGCCTGACAGGAACAGAAAGAGAAAAAGAAAGTGCTCTACATATTAAACAGCCAGGTTTTTAAACCCTTATGAAAATTCTCATATATAGTTTCAATACGAAGTGACATAGGGAGGGAGTTCCACAAAGAGGGACCTAGACAAGAAAAGGACCACCCGCCCATTTGCCACAATCTGGTCCTAGGCACTGTGAATTTAGCCTGAGTGGCAAAACGTAAAGAACGTGATGGGAGATAAGGGTGAGCTAAGGCATTCGGATATTGGGTTGTCTTACCAAATTTGATTTTGAACATGTAGCTCAAGGCTTTGAATTTAATACGATTCTCAACCCTCAGCCAATGAAGGCCCTGAAGAGAGACTGAGATTGAAACTGTTTTAGGAACCTTGCAAAGTAGCCTAGCTGCCGCTTTCTACACCATCTGCAGTTTACGGAACACATTCTTATTGACTTCTAGATACAGAATATTGCCGAAGTCCAGTCTAGAGGTGACAAGAGCCTGGACCACGGTTCGTTGAGTGGACCAAGGCAGCATCCAAAGGATTTTCCTGAGCAATTTAAGAATAGTGAAGCAAGTCGAGGACACTTGCTTTATTGATAACTGGTCATCGATTATGACACCTAAATTCTGGACCTGATGATTAGGCTGGGGCAGAGCACCCGTTTGAGGCGGCCAGTGTTGTGGTCCCCACAGGTCTTTGTTCTTACTCAAAATCAGCACCTCCATCTTTTCACCAATGAGTTTGAGCAGGTTGGCTTCCATCCAGCCTGATATGTTCCTCAACCCACGCCCTTTCAGCAGAAAGGGAGAAAACAATCTGGGTATCATCTGCATAGGAGAAAAGGGACAGCCCATCATCTTCAGCTACCGTCACCAGAGGCCTGACATAGATGTTAAACAATAAAGGGCTTAGAATGGAACCCCATAAGGTGAAAAATTAGTATTGGAACTGGCCACAGGAGAAAACACCTAGAACGTGCAATCAGTCAGAAAATCAGCAAGCCAGTTGAGGGCAGAACCAGTCACTCCCAGTAATTGCAGAGCATGCAGTAACACGGTCTGAGAAACTGTGTCAAAAGCGGCACTTAAATCCAGCAATATAAGAGCCACAGTATCCCCAGTGTCAACACAGTTACGCAACATTTTTGTGACTCAGAGCAGAGTAGTTTCAGTTGAAAAGTCTGGTTTAAAACCAGACTGTGAACAGTGCAAAAAAATGTGGGATTCAACAAATGACATCGAAGATTAATATGCTTTTCCACAATTTCGGAAAAGGCCGGAAGCAAAGAAATGGGCCGTAAATGGGACAGTTGCGTGGGGTCGGCATTAGATTTTTTTAAAAGTGGGAGACCCATTGCATGCTTCCATGCAGATGAAGGACTTTCTGAAGCACAGTGATGGGGATAGGGTCCCTGGGAGAACTAGATCTAGGGCTATCTAGAATCCGCCTGAAAGAGGTTCTATCCAGAGGCACCCAAGTTTCTAGATAGTCGATATGTGCAGTGGGCACACAGATCTGCGTTTCCATACTTCTAGTTGTCTGAGAAGAATTCTTGGTTGGCGTTATGGAATTGATAGGCTTGAACTCGTTAAGTGCGGAGTATATTTTTTCAACCGTACTGAGAAAGAACATAGCAAGATCTTCACATTGCAATTCAGTAAGATCCGGAGAGGTGGGTGGCATGCCAGACAATTCTTTGAGAAGCTTAAGCGACATTTTAAGATTATTCTGTGCCTTTTAAATGGTAAAAGTCACATGCTCCGCACGCGCAACTTTGAAGAGGGAATGGTAATCTCTTTTTGCCTTTTTAAAAGCTAGTTTAGCATCTGGAGCGTAGTTCTTCCTCCAGCATCTCTCTGATGCTTTACATTTACTTTCCTCCACTTTTAGCCTCTCTGAAAACCACGGGGAGGTGGCCCGTGATTATTCACCTTCTTGACAGATGATGGAAGACAAGGATCAATGGGATTAAGGATCCATGTATGGTATCCATGTCTGTTATAGAAATTGGGCTAAAAGTAGGGGCAATCTTAGAAAGGAGCTTGTTAAAAGCTTCAATATACAATTTCACCCAATTTCTTGATTTGGACTTAAGGCCAAGGATAGGCTAAAAAGTTATTTTTTGACCCCGAAGCTCAGCAAGAAATGATCCAACCAGAGTACCGGAAGAGCTGGGGTGCAACAAATGTTGGACAAATTGGAGAAAATGGGTTCTAATAAATGTCCAGCAGCACGGGTGTAGCCCGAATTACAAAGCAGAATGTTCATAGCTGCTAGATCTAACATGCAGGTTCAAGTCACCCAGGATAGTAAAATTAGCGGCGTCCAAGAGGTAGGGAGTGATTAGATCAGGAAGTGAAACTGCCAAAACCCATCAGGCTGAGGGGGAGCAGAATGCCTAAAAAAGTAAACTGGGGGGTTATGGCAAGTTTGAATAACGCAGCCTCACAGCCCACAAAAGGTAGATCTTCAAATGTTCATGTGTAGGAGTTGTTATAGATGATCGCAATGCTTCACCATTTTGATTCTCCTATCTCTCTGAACTATCGCGTAAGTTGGATGGTAAAGCGATTGCAAAATCAGGGCCATAGCTCTCATGCAGCCATGTTTCTGTGAGAAAAATAGAAACTGGCTGCACATTTGTCAAAAGGTCAAAAATATCTGACTTATTCTTAGGGAGTGAACGACAATTTATATTAAAAAAGTAGATTCTTTATCAAAACCATTGCTGGGTTTTAAAAAAGAATTACCCTGTGTATTATTAATCCGTGAGGGAGTAATTAATGAACAACATCCTTTATATGACTGTGTGTCAAATGCAAAGCTACGATTTACAAAAAGGGGGGTGGTGATGAACAGAGTGTCTGAGTTAAACAGACCACTCTTACCCAGTCCAAAGATCAGGGCTTGATCCATCACCGTTATTTATCTCACTGCCCCATCCCAGCTCAGAACCTGGCTATATGCAAATCAGTCTGTCCCTGGCCCAGTGCATCATGGGAACAGGGCAGACTAAACTACCAAGCCAATTCTTCACCAGAAAGGAGACAAGCTACCGGGGACCGGTTTCTGGCATTTCAGCCTTCTTCGGCCCGGCTTGCTTGAATCCTGATGGAGCAGTGAGAAAGGGACTCATGTCTGAGTATACCCTGCCACACCTATAGTGGCCAAAAACGATTTACAAAAAGGGGGTGGTGATGAACAGAGTGTCTGAGTTAAACAGACCACTCTTACCCAGTCCAAAGATCAGGGCTTGATCCATCACCGTTATTTATCTCACTGCCCCATCCCAGCTCAGAACCTGGCTATATGCAAATCAGTCTGTCCCTGGCCCAGTGCATCATGGGAACAGGGCAGACTAAACTACCAAGCCAATTCTTCACCAGAAAGGAGACAAGCTACCGGGGACCGGTTTCTGGCATTTCAGCCTTCTTCGGCCCGGCTTGCTTGAATCCTGATGGAGCAGTGAGAAAGGGACTCATGTCTGAGTATACCCTGCCACACCTATAGTGGCCAAAAACGATTTACAAAAAGGGGGTGGTGATGAACAGAGTGTCTGAGTTAAACAGACCACTCTTACCCAGTCCAAAGATCAGGGCTTGATCCATCACCGTTATTTATCTCACTGCCCCATCCCAGCTCAGAACCTGGCTATATGCAAATCAGTCTGTCCCTGGCCCAGTGCATCATGGGAACAGGGAAGACTAAACTACCAAGCCAATTCTTCACCAGAAAGGAGACAAGCTACCGGGGACCGGTTTCTGGCATTTCAGCCTTCTTCGGCCCGGCTTGCTTGAATCCTGATGGAGCAGTGAGAAAGGGACTCATGTCTGAGTATACCCTGCCACACCTATAGTGGCCAAAAACGATTTACAAAAAGGGGGTGGTGATGAACAGAGTGTCTGAGTTAAACAGACCACTCTTACCCAGTCCAAAGATCAGGGCTTGATCCATCACCGTTATTTATCTCACTGCCCCATCCCAGCTCAGAACCTGGCTATATGCAAATCAGTCTGTCCCTGGCCCAGTGCATCATGGGAACAGGGCAGACTAAACTACCAAGCCAATTCTTCACCAGAAAGGAGACAAGCTACCGGGGACCGGTTTCTGGCATTTCAGCCTTCTTCGGCCCGGCTTGCTTGAATCCTGATGGAGCAGTGAGAAAGGGACTCATGTCTGAGTATACCCTGCCACACCTATAGTGGCCAAAAACGATTTACAAAAAGGGGGTGGTGATGAACAGAGTGTCTGAGTTAAACAGACCACTCTTACCCAGTCCAAAGATCAGGGCTTGATCCATCACCGTTATTTATCTCACTGCCCCATCCCAGCTCAGAACCTGGCTATATGCAAATCAGTCTGTCCCTGGCCCAGTGCATCATGGGAACAGGGCAGACTAAACTACCAAGCCAATTCTTCACCAGAAAGGAGACAAGCTACCGGGGACCGGTTTCTGGCATTTCAGCCTTCTTCGGCCCGGCTTGCTTGAATCCTGATGGAGCAGTGAGAAAGGGACTCATGTCTGAGTATACCCTGCCACACCTATAGTGGCCAAAAACGATTTACAAAAAGGGGGTGGTGATGAACAGAGTGTCTGAGTTAAACAGACCACTCTTACCCAGTCCAAAGATCAGGGCTTGATCCATCACCGTTATTTATCTCACTGCCCCATCCCAGCTCAGAACCTGGCTATATGCAAATCAGTCTGTCCCTGGCCCAGTGCATCATGGGAACAGGGCAGACTAAACTACCAAGCCAATTCTTCACCAGAAAGGAGACAAGCTACCGGGGACCGGTTTCTGGCATTTCAGCCTTCTTCGGCCCGGCTTGCTTGAATCCTGATGGAGCAGTGAGAAAGGGACTCATGTCTGAGTATACCCTGCCACACCTATAGTGGCCAAAAACGATTTACAAAAAGGGGGTGGTGATGAACAGAGTGTCTGAGTTAAACAGACCACTCTTACCCAGTCCAAAGATCAGGGCTTGATCCATCACCGTTATTTATCTCACTGCCCCATCCCAGCTCAGAACCTGGCTATATGCAAATCAGTCTGTCCCTGGCCCAGTGCATCATGGGAACAGGGCAGACTAAACTACCAAGCCAATTCTTCACCAGAAAGGAGACAAGCTACCGGGGACCGGTTTCTGGCATTTCAGCCGTCTTCGGCCCGGCTTGCTTGAATCCTGATGGAGCAGTGAGAAAGGGACTCATGTCTGAGTATACCCTGCCACACCTATAGTGGCCAAAAACGATTCAGAAAAGGGGGTGGTGATGAACAGAGTGTCTGAATTAAGCAGACCACTCTTACCCAGTCCAAAGATCAGGGCTTGATCCATCACCGTTATTTATCTCACTGCCCCATCCCAGCTCAGAACCTGGCTATATGCAAATCAGTCTGTCCCTGGCCCAGTGCATCATGGGAACAGGGCAGACTAAACTACCAAGCCAATTCTTCACCAGAAAGGAGACAAGCTACCGGGGACCGGTTTCTGGCATTTCAGCCGTCTTCGGACCGGCTTGCTTGAATCCTGATGGAGCAGTGAGAAAGGGACTCATGTCTGAGTATACCCTGCCACACCTATAGTGGCCAAAAACGATTCAGAAAAGGGGGTGGTGATGAACAGAGTGTCTGAATTAAGCAGACCACTCTTACCCAGTCCAAAGATCAGGGCTTGATCCATCACCGTTATTTATCTCACTGCCCCATCCCAGCTCAGAACCTGGCTATATGCAAATCAGTCTGTCCCTGGCCCAGTGCATCATGGGGACATAAAGTGAGTTGTCATAATCGATACGAGAGATGACCAAGGCCAGGATGACAGGGTTCAGGGCCTTGGTGGTCAGAAATCTGCAGATCTTCCGTATTTTGTGTAGGTGGATGAAGCAGGAAGATACCACTGCGCTGATCTGGGGTTTACATACAGCCAGGTTCTGAAACTGGGATGGTGCAGTGAGCTAAAAAACGGTGTTGGATCTAGCCCTGATCTCTTGACTGGGTGAGAGCTTTCTGCTTAATTCAGAGACTCTGTCCCTCACCACCCCTTGTTGTAAATATTTTTGTCCACCCTAAGCGTGGAAGGGTATTCTCAGATGTGAGACCCTTGCTCATTGCACCATCAGGATTCAAGCAAACCGGGCCGAAGACGGCTGTAATGCCAGAAACCGGTCCCCGGGAGCTTGTTTCCTTCCCAGTGTAAGAATTGGCTTTTGTAGTTTGGTTTGCCCTGTTCCCATCATGCACTGGGACAGGAACAGACTAATTTGCATACAGCCAGGTTCTGAAACTGGGATGGTGCAGTGAGCTAAAAAACGGTGTTGGATCTAGCCCTGATCTCTTGACTGGGTGAGAGCTTTCTGCTTAATTCAGAGACTCTGTCCCTCACCACCCCTTGTTGTAAATATTTTTGTCCACCCTAAGCGTGGAAGGGTATTCTCAGATGTGAGACCCTTGCTCATTGCACCATCAGGATTCAAGCAAACCGGGCCGAAGACGGCTGTAATGCCAGAAACCGGTCCCCGGGAGCTTGTTTCCTTCCCAGTGTAAGAATTGGCTTTTGTAGTTTGGTTTGCCCTGTTCCCATCATGCACTGGGACAGGAACAGATTAATTTGCATACAGCCAGGTTCTGAAACTGGGATGGTGCAGTGAGCTAAAAAACGGTGTTGGATCTAGCCCTGATCTCTTGACTGGGTGAGAGCTTTCTGCTTAATTCAGAGACTCTGTCCCTCACCACCCCTTGTTGTAAATTTTTTTGTTCACCCTAAGCGTGGAAGGGTATTCTCAGATGTGAGACCCTTGCTCATTGCACCATCAGGATTCAAGCAAACCGGGCCGAAGACGGCTGTAATGCCAGAAACCGGTCCCCGGGAGCTTGTTTCCTTCCCAGTGTAAGAATTGGCTTTTGTAGTTTGGTTTGCCCTGTTCCCATCATGCACTGGGACAGGAACAGACTAATTTGCATACAGCCAGGTTCTGAAACTGGGATGGTGCAGTGAGCTAAAAAACGGTGTTGGATCTAGCCCTGATCTCTTGACTGGGTGAGAGCTTTCTGCTTAATTCAGAGACTCTGTCCCTCACCACCCCTTGTTGTAAATAAATGCAAAGCTACAGCGGGGGCAGCTAGAATCAGTGATCTCAGAATTGAATGACATGCTGTCAGAATGTTGCACACTATTGAGGTCCATCAACTGTTTGTGAGAGTAACTTATGATATTCTTCTTGGTTGGAACAGAGCTCATGCCCCTGGCCCTGGTCAGACGCAAACGGGCGCATACGGGCTTGCCATAGGCGCACCTCCAAAACGTGTCCATTAAATAGGGTAATGGCAGGACGAAATGCATAGACTGGAGCGCTAACCAGAAAAAAAAATGTGGAAAAAAAAGATGGTCGCCCGGGAACGAGCAGGCTCGAGTGAGCAGGTAAAAGCTATCAAAACAGAGTATAACACACTCCAGAAAAAGCAGCATATTCAATTTTAAAGCCCCCCCAATAATGCAAATTCAATTAAGACACAGGTAAAACAGAACAGTTAAAAATCATTATTAATGAACTTCACGGGTGCTGTGCATCTGATCCGGGTCAATTAAATAGGGTAATGGCAGGACGACGTGCATATACTGGAGCACTAACCATCAAAAACGCGTGGCAAAACAAGATGGCCGCCCGCGAACGAGCAGCCTCGAGTGAGCAGGTAAAAGTTATCAAAACAGAGTACAACACACTGCAGAAAAAGGAGCAGATTTAATTTTAAAGCCCCTCCAATAGTGCATATTCAATTCAAGACACAGATAAAACAGAGCAGTTAAAAATCATTAAGAATGAACCTCACAGGCCCTCATGCATGTGTCCTTACTCTCTAGGGTTTAAACAACAAAAGAGTGTAATTACTTTAATCACAACAGAGAGAGCATGGGAATAGGAATACAAATCCTTTTAGATTTATATAGAAGGCCCTCACCCACCAACCTAGTTGGTGACATGCTTCATCATTTGGCCCCACCGGGAGAAGCTGAGTGACTCCCCGGTCTGCTTCGACGCCAGATTTACTGCGGAGCTGGTTTTTTGTGAAGTGACAAGTGAGGTAGTGATAGTGTTCTTTAAATTAAAAATGTCTAGATTGTGTCACAAAAAGAATTTATTTAGGTGATCAATCAAACATTAAAAATAAGGGGGACAAATAAATTGTTTGGCTACTTCCTCTTAGGTGAGGTCAGGTCAACATGTTTCTGCCAATTATGGTGTAAATTTACCTGCCATTCGTCAGGACCAAATGAACTAAACCTCGGCGGTATGGGCGTGCTAAGGCCCACCCTGACCAGAGGGTGTGTAAGTGAAAAAAACAAGTATAAAAAATGCAAGGAAAAAAGACTCTTTTTCAAGGTAGCTTCAAATTTAGAGGAACCGGGGTCCGGTTCCAGAGGGTTTGAAGCAGGTACCGAGTGAGTGCCTGGTGACGCGGGCGGTGTGCCAATTTCGATAAAACCCCCTCCCTTGACCCATGGTGTAGACTCTCTCATCCAACAAGTGCAACTGGTTCCTCTACTTTGAAGATCATGTGATGTTGTCACGTGACAACGAGCCAACCAATGCAAGATTACCAAACTATTAATGGCAGATCCTATACCGATTGGTACCTCCCCAGTCGGCTTGTACGCCGGCGAGAAGTACCGACGGATAGGTAAGCAACTAAAGGGGAGTCCCTCTCTCTTTTTATTTGCCTTAGGGAGCTGCCAGGCTTTTTGCTACTATTTGTGCGCTAGCACTCTAGCAGTCGGTATAGCGAGCCCAACATCATCGAAGGCACATACGGTTTCTGGCTGCATTTTTAATAAGATGTTTCTTCTCTTTTATGCACTGCCGTTGTGTTATGATTTACTTTATCTGACTAAGCAATAACATCAGCACTATTTTCTAGACTATATACGGTGATTGAAGGGATAAGGACATTACCGTTGGTGTGTGTTTCTGTTGCCCCCTTCTTTTAGAGCGGTGCTTCCTCTTCCTGAGCCACTGCCTGGTGAGGTGAGGCTTATTTCCCCTGCACAATAGTTATTCAGGAGATTGGTTACATCTTAGTGTATAAAGTATCCTGTGATGTGATTTTAAGTAGTATGCGCATAGAGCCTCATGCCTTATATACATTAAAAAAATTATTGTCTGGTTTATGATATTGATATCTTCACTATACTTGTTTCCCTTTGCCTGTACATTGTATGATACATAACTGTTTCCTTAAACCATTTGCTTTCTCCCACTAGTGGTACAATCAAGCCATGTGCAGGGAAGAAAAAGACACCTAGGAACACAGGTGATCATGTTCCTTTCTTATTTTTTCACTTTTAATGATTTATTTCACCTTGGCATTTTGCAGTAGCACTTACACAGGTCCTGAAGAAGGCAAGGACGATCTGGTCCATTTTGATTGCTGAAACATGTTGACCTATACCATCTAGGCAGTTATTTGTTCAAAACTGCTGTTTTCTATTCTGTTTTTAGTATTGGAGGATTGGGCAGAAACAAGAATAAAAATCGTGTTGCTCCTTCATCCAATTTTAGCACACTTTCTCACATTCACATGCACTGCAAACCCGTCATCCACTAATACAAATAACTGGTTAACAACATGAGGAAAGGACAGCGGGATATTTGGTCGATGAAGGATTTTCCATTCTATCCTCACACATCACCTAAAGCTCGCATTGTAGTAGGTCCTTAAGGAGTCCCAAATGATGAAGGGCAGTACCGAGTGGTGACTGATGGGTATCCTTATTCCATTGGGATAGGTCAGGATAAGTTAATCTTACTTTCTCTGATTTTTAGTTCTATCTGCCTGAGGATTTTGTATCACATAGTACATTTGGCTCTCTTTTCAGACCCATAGACACTTATGTGTGTATTACTAAGTATATAGGGAGTGTGTCTATGCCTTGTCTTTAAAATGTCCCTAAGGCCCCTATCCATCGTGTTGTTTCTGTACTTCCTAAAGGTGGCCTTTGCTGCAAACCCCTTCCACACATTTCCTGAAACAGCTAATAGCCAAGCCAACACATGTATTCTGTTGTTCTGCCACCATTAGCCTAAAGGACGTATTTCATATTTCCAGATTGTGTGCCAGTGAACTGCGACTACCATGCAAATGTGAAATAGGATGAGGCTAGAGCGCACTGCTTCCTTTTTAAATGAAATGTTCTTACTTTCGCTCGTGACCTTTTTCTGTGAAGCGTGCAGTCAAGGCGGCGCCTCTTGCCTATAGGCACCCAATGAACAATCCAACAAGTAGTGCTTCCCACTGACAAAGTAGAAGCATCCCCTGACGCACAGCTGTGAAATCCTACTGGGAATGACCCAGAGTTCCTCTGAAGTTTATAACTGCACAAATTTTCAATGTTCATGTGTCTCTTTATTTGTCAAAGAAGTATTCTTTTGATTAAGTTAATCAAATTCATCATTTAGAATACATTTTAATTGTACTCAAGTCCAATGCATTTCGGTCATTCAGACCTTCATCTGGGACCACATGAGCTGAAACAAGGTATAACAAAATGCCATGTCAGAAAAATAATAAGGAATAATATCAGATAAGTACATGCTGTTCATTTATGTAATACTGTTTGTAGTGACTTTCTGTGCATCTCACCCAAGTGCAAAACCAGCTTTAGTGTTTTCGTGACATAATATTGCAAAAATGCCCATTCGGGCACTCACATTTGTTGTCCTTGATAACGTTTTACACTGTTGCTATGTTAGCGAAACTGTCAAGGAAAGTGTAAGAACAACTAACAACTTTGATATAGAGCCTCCTTTCGCATACACGATAGTCAAGAGAAACTCGTTTAAGTGCATCATTGTGTTGATTTTAACTCACTTTCTCGACGCATTGAACAGCGTCTCCTCTCTCCTGCTCTCGGTCAAAAACCGCAGTCGGCAATCTCCCGGCATTCGCAAGAAGCCGGTCCAATCACCCATATTATAACTCAATGTGCGGTAAACGTTACTCTAACTGTCATTCTGATTCCAATCAGAATGACAGTTAGAGTAACACTTGGGTTTTCATCCAAGTTGTTCACTAGAACTTGGCATCTAGTGAACAACTTGGATGAAAACCTTCAAGAGTTGCCCCTGTTCGCATTCAAGAAGGAAAACAACATTGCCAATCACATTGTCCGTGCGGCTTTGCCAACACTAAAGCCGCCCACGTTGCGACAAATGATGGGAATGCCCCCAGTGACGGGACACCACAAATGTGGTAGTTGTCTGTGTTGTGAGTCCACAGTGGAAGGTTCCCTTTTCCAACATAATGGAATATCGTGGAAACACAATTCATTCAGCCACTGTAAAAGCAAGTATGTCGTATACGGTATAACATGTCCCTGTCTACTTTTGTATATAGGAAAAACCAGTCAAGAAGTGCGGCAACGCATTTCTCAACATAAATCGAGATTGAGACATAAAGTTGAGAACGCACCATTGGTGCAACACTGGACACAAATGCAGCACAAGATCAGTGATCTCAAATGGACGGTGATATCGCGTATTGAAAAAGATCCCCGTGGGGGTGATATGAACTTACAATTGTCCAAAAGGGAGGCCTACCTCATTGTTAAATTCGACACGACCACGACCGGTCTGAATGAACTGAGCGAAATTTTTAAATTGTGAGAATTTTCTCGCAACTGTGGACACTTTATCTGTTGAGTCTGTATCCCAGAAATTAGGAGCACATAGGTTTTTATATCCATCACGGATGCAGTCATTTCTAGATTATTCTACTAGGTTGGTGACAGAAGTGTTGTGACACTGCCCAAGGAGTTAAGATCTGCCTCCTTGAGGTCGGCTCTGTATTGAACGTGTTGTCAGCGTTTTATTCTTAAAGTCTTGCCTAAAGCATAGAATACATCTTTTGCGTCGTACACGTAGATAACGGGTCCCGCAAGATGTCTTGCCAAACTCTTTACATTTTTTTGTCTGCCTTTAGCCTCCCTCACGCTACGCTCCTGACTCCCGTCCGGGCTTTTGCACCCGCCGCTAAAGTGCGCCTTCTAAACCCTTTATAGGTCAGAAAGCAGCAACTTCGGGTCTGCTACACGCATGCGCTAGAGATTAGTACCTTTCGCAACGCCAGCAGACCGGCGGCTGCCGGTAGGCAATACAAGTAAGTTAAAATCCCTCCACTTCCCCATCCCTTGCCGTCCCTACCTTCTGTTTTCTAAATTGGCGCTTGCTTCATTGCAGCTTGAACTTAAAACAAGTTCTCCCAGCGTGTCGACTCTATTTTTGACAAAGCGTTATTATTATTATTATTATTATTATTATTGGGACATTTGTAGAGCGCTGCGTTACGCACACCGGCGTGTCCACGCGCTGAAAGTGGGAGAGGCAGCAAACAGGGGACACAAAAAACTGAGCAGGACATTTATTTATTTAGTGTAGAGGAATGTTTTAAGTTTCGCTCGGAACCTAGCCTCCTCCGGTTCCAGGCGCAAGTCCGCTAAAGCGTTAGTGCACGAATTAGGCGGTAAGCGCTTTTGTTTATACTTCCTCTTAGACTACGGTAAACTTATGTGCCCGGATTTATACCATCTTTAATTTATTTTTCTAGGCACCGGCCAACTGAATTTCGGATCATTGACCGTGCCACATGTTTGTAAAAGATAGCGGTAAGCAGAATTATTTGGCAGCCACGTTTTAGAATGACTTAGTCGCTTGACTTCTAACCAACCGACTCCGTTGTTGCCTTTTCCTTTAGATTGCAGACCTTCTGCCTCACTAAGGAATTCTGAAACCGGCCTACAGTTCATTTCCAGACCATCTTAGGTAATAGGGATTTATCAGTAGTCCTATATTAAATGCGGCATACGATGCGCCCCAATAACCCTCGTTTTTCTACTTTGTAGAACTACACTACAAACTATCTTAAATCGGTTTGCCGCCTGGAACCACGGCTACCTTGTGCCACTGGTAAGCTTGACTTTAAACGCTGACCCTTCACTAGATAACAAATAGGAGTGAAATCTAAAGGACTTCATTCTCCCAACAGGTAGAATTCTCGTGTTTTGCTCCGGTTTCATCCTGTGTTCCCACCGACTTCAGTTCTTATGACGAAGGCCTACATAGCATGGACACCAGGCAAGTAGGCTTTGAGATTTTTCATAAACCTTCCCTTTTTCTATACTTCAGGAGGTTAATTCCAACATATGCCTTTGTATTTATAGATAAAAGACAACTGAATTGTGCCCCCCTTCCTTTCTCTCTGAGTTGGATTCCTTTCCACCGGTAAGACACCAGAGTTATGGAACTTCACTCTGTCAAGTTTGCTGATGTGTGGTCTCTTTATTTCGTAAACACTTCTCCCTGTAATTCTTGTCCTTTTGTCTTATTCTTTCTTTGCTATTCAGATACTACATAAGACCCTGAAGAGAATCCCAGGAAAACCAGCGGGATTCGAAACGCGTAGGCCCTTGCCACATGGTGTCTGCGAGAGGGACAAGAGTTTGCAGTTGTTCTATCTTAGTCGCTAGTACAATACCAAGTTCTACTAGTAGCAAAAGTTTCGCTTATAGATCTAGTTAGGATTGTACAGTAAAAACCAATTGTCTCTTTGATTTTTGTAAATTGTGTCCGCAGACTGTGGCCTGTTGCTTGGTTTATCTTGTAGTATACATCTTGCTTTTGTTGTAGTACAGTGTACATATTTTAAGATTGTAATCTTTGACTCACATAATCCCCGTCCCTGAGTGGTGTGAACGTGTTTTGAATGTCTGTGATATGCCTGGAATATTGTATGATTGATGAACTCCAATCACTCCCCTAAGTTTCATGTGTCCTTTTGTAAATATGTCCTCTTGCAAATGAAAAAATAGAGAAGCCTTCTTTTTTCTAAACATTGCTAAAATAAAAAAACTATTAAATAGTTACTCCCGTCCTTGATTTTTTTCAAGTTCTGTTTTGGTCATTAGTTGCACGAAGACCATTCATATCAACTAATAAAAGATAGCCGTTCGTCTCCCCTGATGTATTCGTTTATTACACACATTTCCTGAAAGATTTGCGTAAGATTTTCACATCTTGAAAAAAAGCTCTTCATTTTCACAGCGTCGCTCAATACGTAGGAAGTAGTGTGGAAGTCAGTAGGCGTGGTTTTTGTATAATGTATTCTCATAGAGACACTCAACATCCATGCAGGCAATCACAAACAGATCACACAGACAAACACAACCGCATGCAGGCACCATACACACAGACAAACATACAGGCATCTACAAAGACACAAACAAGCATACCAGAACTACGCACACATACCAAATGTACGTCATCTTACATAAGGTATAGACAGTTGTGAACGTAAACCAACAGGCATATGTACTAATAACAATACAGTCAACAAATGTAGTCACATGTGAAAAGAAATACAATCAGCCATAAAGACAGACCAACTGACATCCAGGCACTCATGAAACTGAGCAACAGGCAAACAAACACATAGACCATCAGAGATAGGGGCATTCATGCACACAGGCTAAAAGTCATACCGGTAACATACATACGGTCATACAAGCACACATTAGCAGACATCAACAGACAAAGAAGCAGCAGCTGGCAGAGGACAAAAGTCACACAGGAACCCAGGCATGCAACCACTGATGTGTGCAGTCACTTAAACACTTACATATATAGTATAATAAAGACCGGCACACTTACGGCCGTAGGCACCAGTAAAAAATTAACACATGGACGGTGTGACGGACATATGGATGATTAGATGAATATATGGTTGAAGAATGGATGTATGGATGGATGCATTACAGCCTATGGTAAACAAAGACGGACTGTAAAAATTGTCTGCAAGTACTTAGGCCTCATACAGCCTGACAGCAAGCTCCCCGCAGGAATACAATCTGCATGAGTGTGTGTGTGTCTGTGTGTGTGTGTGTGTGTGTGAGTGCGTGTGTCTGTGTGTGTGTGTGTGTGTGAGTGTGTGTGTCTGTGTGTGTATGCTAGATCCTTTATTTGCCTTTTTGAAAGAACAGTGGAAAATGTAAATCGCAATGGTATATAACCTGTTGTTGCCCATGGCCACTCTGGTGTATTGGCTTTTGAATTTAGTTTGATTCTTGGTGCCTAATAACATGTGCAAATTTCTCCCCAATTCCAAAATGCCTCATCATTAGTTGTCATCTTGTCTTGTATTGAGTCCATGTTGTACACAGGCCTGCTCAGCTTTCTGGTTTCTGATGTTTACAGCCTCCTTCTCATGTTTGGCCTCACTGAGTGAGGTTTCACAAATGACTAGGTCAGCATCTGAGACTTTGTTGTATCTTTTTTAAAGTTATTTGTTGTTCCTCTCAGGAGAAGGCTGTGCAACTGCTAATGAGAGTTTTGGTTTCTGTTATGTGTGCCTCATTCGAAGCAATATATGTAGAAAATATTTAGGTCATGCAAATTGGGGCATGGTTTGCCTTATTTGCTCATTGCTAGGGGGCTTGTCGCTGCTTTCACAGTTTTGTACTCTGGTTACTGTGTCGAATAAACTTGTGCAGACTTCTAGAAAGAATGCAGGAGTGCAGGGGGTAGAGCAGGCCCCTGAACCCACTGTAGGTACATAACTGCACTCGTACACTCCAGCCCTGGCCAAAAGTCAGATTTGGGAGACTCGAGGCCCCTCATCATTTTGGATGAGTGGGTTCATGCTCTCTTCCAACAGGAAGTGTGCTTCTCTTGGGTCATTTATTTGCCAAGTTTAGCTGGATCAGGACTCATCTGGTGTGCAAAGGGGCTGCACATTTCTTTCAAACACAAGCGTTCTTTATAGCTTTCAACTGTGTTGGGCCAGAGGATGCTATACTCAGCTTGTAAGTGAGAGCAATGCTCACGCTCCTCCTGTTTTATTGGGCTGCTCAGAATATTGATAAACGTCACCTGTACACACTCTGCAGTGAATGTGCTATGAATAGGCAGTGCTTTGGGTGTGAGTGAAAGAGACTGCTTATTAAAAGTTAATAGGTGGAAAGTTGTTAGAAAAAATAGAACCGATGCCAAAGCAGTAAAATCAGGTCATCTTCAATTTAATGTGACTGAAGAGCACACAAAGGCTGCCACAGTCCCACCATATTTTTGTGGGCCCCGCTGCTTCCATCTTTCCCTTAGCCTGTAACACTACATTGCTTCAGAGTTGACCTTGCTACAATATTTATGGTTTTGCGGTTTTGCTGGTGGGATGTGCTCACTTTTGGGGTACATCTAAGATGTAAACAAAGACGGACTGTAAAAACTGGCTGCAAGTACTTAGGCCTCAAAAAGCCTGACAGCAAGCTCCCTGCAGGAACACAATCTGCATGAGTGTGTGTGTCTGTGTGTGTGTGTGTGTGTGTGTGTGTGAGTGTGTGTGTCTATGTTGTTATGCTAGATCCTTTATTTGCCTTTTTGAAAGAACAGTGGAAAATGTAAATCGCAATGGTATATAACCTGTTTGTGCCCATGGCCACTCTGTTTATTCGAAAGAATAGGCATGTGTGGTAGCGAGCTGGCACCTCATGTAGTGACTGTGGAGAGTGGAATCTATCTAGATATGTGTGTGTGAGTGTTTGTGTGTGTGTGGGGGGGTGTCTGTGTGAGTGTGTGTGTGTGGATTGATGTGTGGGTGTGTCTGTATCTGAAAGCGTGTCTCTGTGTGTGGGCGTGTGTTTGTAATGTAATAACTGCACTTTCACAATTGCTTTATTAACCTTCCTGCTTTCTCAAATTTGCTTTAAAATGCACAATTTGTCTTCTCTTTTTTCAAAATTTTCCGAACCCCCCTTATGGGCAGAAAATCACAAAAAACAAGTGGGACAGAGGGCAGAAGGGCACAAAAACGAGTGGAACAGGGGGCAGAAAGGTACAAAAAATGAGTGGGACAGAGGGCTTTGTAAAGGCTGTCTCCCAACTGCTGTGCAACTTCTTCTACTCTTAGAGCTGAGATTTTTATGCAAGTCTTATAGTCTGAATTCAGCAGCGTAATAGGACGGAATGTATGAAGCTCTGTGCTTATACTGTATAAGCAGCTACCTATGTTATGCCATCTATTAATGTAATAACTGCACTTTCAAAATTGCTTTATTAACCTTCCTGCTTTCTCAAATTTGCCTCATCATTAGTTGTCAAATTTGCTTGGAAAATGCACGATTTATCTTCTCTTTTTTCAAAATTTTCTTGGAGGGGGTTATCTCCCCAAACCCCCCTTAAGGGATTCGGACTGCGCTCGCTCGCTACGGTGCAGTATGCAAATCGCTTTGCGCCCCACCACTTTCAAATGTCACCACCCGCCCCTGCTTCAGGGATCATTTTTGTGCAGGAAGGGACCCCTTCCTGCATATATACTATCATTAATGGTGTTTTGTGCCTTTTATGTGTGTTGTAGAATGCATAGAAAGAGCAAAAAATGAGGGCAAGCAATTTGACTGTGCTATGCTGCATCAATTTAAAAGCACATTGATGAAGAACAGGGCATATCCCTGTGCTCTCCCCTGCGCCAACACTAAAACAGCAGCCATGCCCCAATGCAGACACCCTTTCAGGGATGATTGTTTTTGTGCGAGAAGGGAACCTTTGTGCACAAAAACAATCATTAATGGCATTTTGCACCTCCTGTGTGTGCAGCAGTATGCAGCACACATAGAAAGAGCAAATAATGACTGGAAAAAAGTATTTATCCTCATTGCCCCACTCTAACGCCTCCTTTTGAATGGCTTTACTTTTTTGCGCTGCCTCAGATTTACACATCCTTGTAAATCTGGGGCAGTGTCAAAAAACAATGGGTGTTGTGTTGTTACACCCACAGTATGTATGTATGTTGGCTTCTTATATAGCGCACTAATCACACCAAAGGGTCTCAAGGCGCTTGCTTTGGGAACCCGTCCTGGTTTTTCCCTGTGAGATAGCCCCTACTGGGCACCCCCAAGGTGAAAGCCAGGCATTCCGCTGCGGGGGCCGTAGTGGAGATTGAGCAAGCTATTGCCCAGAGTTGCAGAGTGTGAGCCCCTGATTTGAGTAGGCACCGAAGCGAGAATTATCGAGTCCGTGGACATTTTGAGCTCAAGACCCTGCCGCGTCGGAAATTGAACCCTGGTCCCGGTCTGACCTCTGCTTCAGGGTCTGCCTCCTCTAACCAGTGAGCCACACTTCTCCACTCCACAGGAACACCCATCGCATGCCTCTTTGACGCAGAAAACTGTGTGAAAAGTTATGGCATTCACAATGCAGCAT
The DNA here is from genome assembly GCF_964263255.1 of Lissotriton vulgaris. Classification (NCBI taxonomy): domain Eukaryota; kingdom Metazoa; phylum Chordata; class Amphibia; order Caudata; family Salamandridae; genus Lissotriton; species Lissotriton vulgaris. The sequence continues at coordinate 1,441,242,036 of NC_141687.1, read as the reverse complement.
TAAGCCATGCAGAGTGGGTTAGCACCGCATTGTAAATATGGAACAGGGAATTGTGCCACCGGAGCATCGTAAAAGCAAAAGCTCCGGTGGCGCAATGACTACATAAATATGCCCAAACGTTTATACCAAACCATTCCTCAATGCAGGGCAACCGAACTTAACAAATTGTAGGAGTGCTACAGCAGTTTTCCAGAAAAACTAAAACATGACACAATATACCAATGACCAATAAAGCATAAAAATGAAATGCTTCATCATTACCAGGCACACTGGACATTTACAATTCAGCAGCTGTAGCGCTTTATGCATAATTTTGGATGTTCCACGCTTGCCACATAATCCTTCATCAGCTTCACATTTTCAGATTTTTATAAAGAAAAATATTTTAGCACTTAAACAGATCACACTTTATTAGAAACACTCACATGTTTTGCCAGGCAGTGGAAGGGCCACTGCAAAGGTGCACTGGCCACCTTTAATTTGCAGAGTGCTTTATTGAGATGTGAGCTGGCACCAGTGAGGTGAAATCTTTGCTGAGGCAGTTTTTACATTTGTCAAACGTGGTCAAAATAATTAAGTAGTACTCTCTCAACAGGTGCAGCAATATGCAAGATAATCTGCCTCTCCTTGCCACATAATCTAGTCAAATCCGCCACATAATGTGTTCTTCAGCAGCATAATTTTAGTGGCTTTGCTCTCTTTACCCTAGAAATACATATACAAACTAAATCACATTGAAACATTTTAAGGGCCAGTTGTACGAAGCATTTTACCAGTCACAAATTACCCATTGGGCTGTTTGCAACCAGTAAAATGTATTCTGCCATGAACAAAAGGCAAAATGCTACTCGGTAACTTGTTACCCAATTGCATTTTGCTTTTGCGATTCAGTATTAGGAAGGGGCATGTTTAGGGCGTTTAGGGCATCCCTTCCTAATACCAAACAGCACTGATTTGTATGAATGTTTTGTGACTGGTATGCGGTCACAAAACATTCATCATTTACTGACTCCGTAGAGGAGGAGGTAACCCATTCGCAAACAGGAAGGGATCTCTAAGGGACCCCTTCTCCTTTGAGAATGACGCTAGAAACATTTTTTTAAGAGCAGGCAATGGTCCCACAGACCACTGACTACTCTTAAAAAATGAAAAGAAAACTTAGCATTTTTATTTCGGTACTGCAACCCATTTTCCTCTAAGTAAAATAGGCTGCATTACAAAAAATAATAGCTTTATTTAAAAAGCAATCAAAGGCATGGTGTTCTACTGGCCCGAGCAGGCCACCATCCCTGTAATTGCTGCTATTCCCAATGGGTCGCAAATTGTGACCTGCCTCGTGAATATTAATGAGGCAGGTCTGTTTGTAACCCATTGGGAATCACACGAAGTGCCTGAGACACTGTTGTTGATTGTGATTTCCTATTTGGGAATCGCATAAATTTGCAAATAGAATAGAATATCGCAAACTGACTTTTTGGGATGACTGGCTATAGAATGCTGGAATTTTCCTTTCCATATCTTTTGAGTTCAACCGTAATTCAAAGCCCAGCATTTTACCAGGGGTGGGAAATGGCGGGCACAACAAATACACTGATGTACTCACATATAACTAAACAGACTTTTAGAAGCCTACATAGAGGGCCATGCACACAGCATTCAATAAATGTTTTAAAATCTAAAATGTACAATACTGTCCTGCTTTTTGCCTATCTCACCTCAGCCTGTATTGCCAGCATGTGCATGACAAGGCAGGGTAGACCCTGTGCAGAAAAATGTGATTGCCCCTGCGCAGTCAATCACAGTGTGATCGTGCAGGGCCTCCCGCTGGATTGGCTTTGAAGGAACTTCAGCACAGAGCCGCAATGGGGCAGAGAGCTCAACATGTTGGCAGCTTCATTCTCACCACAATCTGTGTTTTCAGCTGCTCTTGCTAAAGGTCCGTGAGTACTGGTACTGTCCCTAGCCAAGGAGACGTGCAGGTACTTTGGGCATAATTTAATGTACAGCAGCGTGCACAGTTGTGGCTGAAAGACCTGGGGCCAGATATGGGGGGCTTGGGGGGGGGCAGCCGACCGGAGGGAGGTCCCCACCCCCGGGCTGATTGGGAGGGGTTAGTGGGGGGGGTGCCCTCAGAGCGCCAGCCTTGGGCTGGTTTTGGGCTTGTTTTGGGCTCCCTTGGTTCCTACCGAGGGAGCCCAGTTATATATTTCTTTGGCTCCTCCTCCCGGCCACCATTTTAGGCTGAATGACCTGGTGGCCGGGAGCTCATTAGCTTATTGGGAGAAAATTTTGTGTGGTGGTTTTTTCTACTTCGACATGTCTGTGGAAGATTACCGCGTTCTTGAGGCGATCCGCCTTCTTAGTGAAGCGGGACGCCTGGACCTGGTTTTGGGTGACGTGCCTGGAACGTCGCATCCTCTGCGGCAGGCCTCGGCGCGTGTTGCGGCGGTGGTCGCGGCGTGTGGTTCGCCGAAGAAGTCGCGTAGGGAGGCGGTAAGTGAAAGGAGCCGCCCGCGCTCTAGGAGAGCGGCCCCTGGTAGTGTGACGCATGCGGAGGGGGAAACGGTTCCGCCGCGCGAGGCGGGATTAGGGGAGGGTGAGGCGTCGGCTCCCCTGGTGTCCGTGGGGATGCCGGTGAGGTCGCTTTCGGTTCCCGCTGCCAGAGGCAAGCGGGCCGGTAAGCGCGGAGGCAGGAAGCGCTCGGCTTCTGCCTCCGTGTTTGATGACACGGAACAGTTGAGTGAGGAGCGGGCGGTTGGTGCGCATGCGCGCGTTGGAATCCTCGCGCTGGCGGTGAGGGTGTGTTGCCGGCTTCTGGGCCGGATAGACAGTTTATTGAATTAACGGATCTGGGGGCTCGGAGGACTGACCAGGTTGCAATTCCAGATGCAAGCGCAGGGGCTGGTGGTGATCGTTTTTCGACGCCGGCCCGTTTTTCTGGGGAGGTTTTGAATGCTAGTGATGTTGCCTGTGGTGCAGTACAGTCTGCTTTTGTGCCATATAGCCCCCTGTTGTTTTCCCCCCCTGCCTCAAACCGGGGGGAGGTACTTTCTGTGCTCAGTGGTTCTGTGGGGGAGGGGGAGTGGGCGCAGGTGGAAAGGAGGGCAGGGGCAGGTTTGCTGGGACAGCAGGCTGGTCGTGTTTTGTTGTGTGATCCACAAGATGTCGCTGGGTCAGGTAAGGGGTTCATGGATCCTTCTGTGGGTGGTGCTGTTAATTTACCTCTGCAGGAGAGTGGCGATAGGCAGGTGGGTGCTAGATCCTGGGAGGGTTTGGATGTTTTTCCTTCCTGGCCAGAAGGGGTTCGTGATGCGGGCAGGGCTACACCCATCCGGGGGACTGATATGCTGAGTGGTTTTGGGGGCACTTTGAGTTTTCCGGGTTTGCCTGTTGGGGGCAGATCTCTTGGGAGGATGGAGCAGCCTCGCTCTGATACCCAGCAGAAAGGGCGGGGTGGGCTGGCATCGGGTCCAGCGTCTAAGATTGTTCAGGAGCTGTTGAACTGGAGTAGTAGTGGTGAGGAAGTGGAGCCTTCCCCTCCTCGGCGGGGGTTGTCGGTTCGGTCTAAGGGGTCTGTTTCTCGGGAGGTTGGTCAAGTGCAGTTTCAGGATTCTAGTTTTTGTATGGCTAGTGGTATTGATAGTTTTGGCCGTTCTGGTAGTAAGGGTCCCGGCACATCAGTTCAGCCTTTTTCTTTGCAGGTCAGACAGCGTCGTGGAGAGGCAGACTTGGTAGGGTGGAGTGCGGCCCAGTTACACCGAGGAGAAGGGAGGGTGGAGCCTGGCGCGGCATACCCCGTACCGGCGAGGGATCCCGGCGCGGTCAACGTACGCAGGTCAGGCGCGACCTCGTTGGCCCCAACATCTTCCTTTCAGGATCTCGGCGCGGTCAGCAGAAGCAGGTCAGGCGCGTCCTCGCTGGCCCCACCTCATCTCTCAACAGGTATCGGCGGGGTTGGCAGAAGCAGGCCCGGCGCGTCCTCGCTGGCCCCATTGTCTGGTTCTCAGGATCTCGGCGGGGTTGGCGTTAGCAGGTCCGGCGCGTCCTCGCTAGCCCCAAATCTTTCTTCTCACCAAACAAGGGATTTATCAGTGGACAAGGTGTACAAAACTGGTCATCGTTCGGGGGAGTACAGACGGGTTCAGTCGGCTCCCCCGCCTCGTGTTTCAGTCAGGGTTGGTAAGGCCCAGGTTGGTTTCCAAACTCCGTCAGTGTGTGCCCCTCCTAGACTGGAGGAATCCCTGGTTTTGGATTATGATGAGGAAAGCCCTGAGGAGGGCGAGTTACGGGCTGAGGGTGCACGGGGGGGGGGCTTTTTCACGCTTCTGATGATGTTTTACAGGCACCGGTGGTGGTGCGTCCGACAGCTACAGTTTCCAGGCCTTCTCGAGAGAGCGCCCCGCGGTGAGGGTTCCTCGGACAGGCGACGAGGTTGAACATCTGGCATGGAGAGCGAGGCCGGCCCAACTTCCTTTATTGAATCCAGGTGAGCTTGCTGGGCCGCGAGACAAGCCGTTGATGGTGTCGGTTGGAACGGGGGGTGATCCTCTTTCAGAAAGTGTGGATCTTAAGCTCCACAAAGGTCGTTATGTTAAGGATCAAGGAGTGGGTACGAGTGATGGGGGTGTGGGTTCCAAGGTGGATTCGGGGACTGTTACGGAGCCCATGGAGGTAGGTAAGGATCCCCCACACAGTAAGGAGCTTAAGATAAAGAAATTGCCTTACATGGGCGTCACAAAACCGTTGGGCGCTCATTTAATGCTGTCAACTAAGGAAAGGATTTGGAAGGGGGAGTATGTGGAACTGTTGAAGCTCTTACATAGGGAAGTTAGGTCGAAGGAGGGGTCTAAGGAGGAGGAGTACGAGTTGGCCAAGCGCCCAAAGGTTCCTTTGACCATCGAAAACTGGACAGCAGCATTTCTTATATATGCTAGCGTGTACTGTGAGAAATTCCCCGAGCGCTGTGTGGCCATTTTTAAGTATTTGGATGTGATCAGAAAGGCACAGATTACTGGCAGTGGTTATGCCTGGTCACAGTACGATGAGGAATTCCGGGCTCGGATGGCTTGGGATCCTGAGGCTAGATGGGGGGAATTGGATAATGACTTGTGGCAACACACTATGGGGGCATCAGCTGGTGGTAAGACGATTTTCACAGCTAGCGGGTATCCATTACCTTCTCGGCCCTTTCAGGGTAAGCCCACTCGGGGAGGGGTGGGTGCAGCTGCGTCAGTCCAATCTGCCAATGGCACCTGTTGGGATTTTAACAGAGGATATTGCCCCAGAGAGTATTGCAAATTCAGACATGAATGCTCCCAGTGTGGTAGAACGCACCCACTGGCCAGATGTTGGGGGCCTCGTGTTACAGGGGGCAGACCATGGTCACAGCAGCCGGCCAATGCCCCTGGTACAGCACAGCAGTCTCAGCCTAACAGGGGGGGGGAAAACACTTCTGGAACTGGGCCCAAAGGCTCGTACGCCAGTTAATCCTTTTCACTTGGCAGTGGCTCTGAGGGGTTATGGGAATGTCGAGGCTGGTAAGTTATTGTTGGATGGTTTTCAGGAAGGTTTTCGACTTGGTTACACAGGGCCACGGTTGCGGCGGTGGTCAAAGAATCTTTTGTCAGCCAATGAACATCCCGAGGTGGTGCAAGACAAATTGGAAAAAGAAGTGCGTGAGGGCAGGATGGCGGGTCCTTTTGATGATTGGCCCTTGGAAAATCTTATTGTTTCCCCAATTGGTGTGGTCCCTAAAAAGAGCCTGGGCAATTTTGTTTGATTCAACATTTGTCATGGCCGGAGGGCTCGTCAGTTAACGATTTCATTGATGGTGAGGCTGCTTCAGTGTCTTATTCTTCAGTGGATGTGGCCATGGCCCTGGTTGTGTCTGCCGGCACTGGTGCGGCAATGGCGAAATGTGACATCAAATCTGCATTCCGTTTGTTGCCAGTACATCCTGGGGATTGGGATCTTTTGGGGATTCAGTTTCAAGGGAAGCGGTATGTTGATAAGGCTCTACCAATGGGTTGTTCCATCTCCTGTGCGTTGTTTGAGACTTTTAGCACATTTCTCCAATGGTTTTTCACCAACACGTCAGGACACCAGCTTGTAACTCACTACCTGGATGATTTCTTTTTTGTAGGCGCCCCCAATTCCTCAGCATGCCAGAATGCTTTGCAAACCTTCCAAACTCTGATGGATTTCTTAGGTGTGCCATTGGCACCGGAAAAGACAATGGGCCCCTGTGCGACCATGTCTTTTTAGGAATCGAAATTGACTCTACTGTTATGGAGGCACGCTTACCAGTGGATAAAAAAGCAAAAATGTTGGACCTCTTACATGCTATGTTGAACAAGGCAAAAGTGACAGTGAAGGAAGTTCAGGTGCTACTAGGCCATCTTAATTTTGCTTGCAGGGTGGTCAGGGCAGGTAGAACGTTTTGCAGGCGTCTGGGTAGAGCTCTGTCTGGTCAGTTTTTACCCCACCATCACGTACGCTTGTCAGCAGGCGTTAAGGAGGATTTGCGGATGTGGGTAGCCTTTTTACACTCGTTCAATGGCATTCCTCTGTACAGAGAAGAGAATTGGATTTGGGACGTCCACATTTTTTCAGATGCTGCAGGCAGTGATGGTTTCGGTCTTTACTGGCAGGGCAGATGGTGTGCTGAACAGTGGCCTGCTGCTTGGAAGAACGGAGGCAGGAGTATTGCATTCCTTGAGCTATTCCCTGTGGTGGTGGCGTTGACTTTGTGGGGTCAAGAGCTTGCTCATAAAATAGTGCTGTTTCGAATTGATAATAAGGCTGTGGTGGACGTTATCAATCGGCAGTCGGCCAGGGATGCTCAAATTTTGAAGCTCTTGAGGGTCTTTGTGTTTGGGTGCTTGACGTATGACATCAGTTTTAAGGCCTTGCACATTCCTGGGGTGGACAATGACATTGCGGATGCTTTGTCTCGTTCACAGTGGGAGAGATTCCATGGGCTAGCCTCGGAGGCGGACAGGACGCCGACCCGCATGCCAGAACATCTGTGGACTGTAGTCGAGACAGGGTTTTGCAGTTGGTGGTAGGTTCGCTGGCAGTTTCCACTAGGGCAGCGTATGAATTGGCATGGAAGGAGTTTCTGGAGTCTGGGGCCGGCTGGCGCGCTCCGGGCTGGAGACGTTCGGAAGATGTGGTACAGTTCATTCTTCACTTGATGGACAGGGGTTTGACACGTGTGACAATTGCTGGAAAATTGGCTGGTATTGCGTTCATGGGCAAATTACTGTGGGGCTATTCTCCTTCAGCAGGGGAGGTGGGTAGGCGCATGCTGGAAGGTTGGTCTAGGGAGAGGGGTAGGGAACACATGGTTCGCCAACCTTTGTCTTGGCAGACATTAGCCCGAGTTTTGCAGGTATTGCCATCAGTTTGTTTGAATGAGTTTGAGGTTTGTCTGTTTTCTACTCTTATGGTTTGGATGTTTTTCAGAGTTTCTGAGTTATTAGGATCGAAAGTTGCTGTTGGGGTGGGGTGGGGGGACGTTTGTTTTTCAGAGAAAGGGTTGCATGTCTGGTTGGCTCGCGCAAAAACTGATCAACAAAGCAGAGGGAGGGGCATTTGGCTGGAAGCTTCTTCTCCTTCTGAGACATGCCCTTTGAGGTGGACCGGGCTTTTGAGGGACTGTTCGGGGGCCGCCATTGAGGGCCCTGTTTTTCAACACATGGATGGTTCCAGGGTGACTGAGTACCAACTGCGCATGGTTTTGCGTAAAGCGCTGCGTTTCATTGGCCTGGATGACAGACAGTATGGTACACATTCTTTCAGGATTGGGGCAGCAACGGAAGCACATAATAGGGGTTGGTCACAGCAAGACATTATGTCTTTAGGGCGTTGGTCCTCCAACTGTTTTAGGCGCTATGTGCGTAATGATCCTGTGTTGGCGCCTGCGGCTACTAATTTTTCTTGAGTTTGATGCTGCTTTTCTTTTTCAGGTTCAGTGGCCGGTCCCCGTTCATCTGTCATGACGATCTGGATAGTGGGACACTCCTTCATTAGGCGTGCGGAAGCTCAAGCTATAAGAAGCTATTTTGGTCCCACGCTTGGTTTTAACTCTCGACTGTTTAATGTTGTGTGGAAGGGGAAAGGGGGTATGATCTGGAGGGAGCTGGTTCCGGCCTTGAATTCTTGGTTGGTGGGGGGTATTTGTCCTGATGTGTTGCTTTTGCACCTCGGCGAAAATTACCTTTGTGGGGTGAAAGGGGTGGTGCTCTTGAGAGCTATGAAGAAGGATCTTTCCCTCATTCGTCAACAGTGGTCGGGCTGCCATGTCTTATGGACGGAGTTGGTCCCTAGGAGAACCTGGAGGGGTGCGATCAAGCCTAGGGCTGTTGATAAGGCGCGCAGGAAGTTGAATTTGGAGGTTTCCCGTTTTTGTAGAGATCTGGGTTTTGGGCGGGTGTCCCATAAGGACATCCGTTATGACAATCTGGAGTTTTTTCGCGGCGATGGTGTTCATTTGTCTAGGATCGGGATGGACTTATATTTATTGGAGTTGCGAGAGGTGCTCTCCAGGTGCTTGAAGTTTCAGAATTTTTTGGGTTGAGGTCTTTTCTGGTTCTTGGTTGGTTCTTTTTGGGGGGCAGAAAGAGAGGAGGGTAATTCCTTCCCCCCCTCTTTTCTGGGTGGCGGAAATTGGGGGTTCTTGGTCAGCAGGGACATGAAGGTTGTTGGGATTTTGCTAAAGTTGGGCTATGGCTGGAAAAGTTTAAATAGTTGTTTCGTGGGGTGGTTACAAGGTTTTGGGTAATGTAAGTTGTTGGTGGGTAATTTTTGGAATGTGATGTTATGCTGTGGGTTGGGATGATATTTAAATGATTATCAGGTTTTGGGATTGTTTGAATTGTGATTATGTTGTGCTGGGTGGGGGCGGGGTTTGTGACGTATTAGGGGCGGGCCTGACGTTTGGGGTTGTAAGGTAATAGCTTATTTAGTGAGGACTAGTTTTGTGAGGCGTTTTGCCAGGTTTGTATTGTTGTAAATATGCACCTGTTTCAATAAAGCGGCCTTTTGCACACTCTCATTTTGGTCTGGTGTCTGCTCACCCCCCCTCACCCCTCCCTCCCAAGGGGGGCTTGGGGGGGGGCAGCCGACCGGAGGGAGGTCCCCACCCCCGGGCTGATTGGGAGGGGTTAGTGGGGGGGGGTGCCCTCAGAGCGCCAGCCTTGGGCTGGTTTTGGGCTTGTTTTGGGCTCCCTTGGTTCCTACCGAGGGAGCCCAGTTATATATTTCTTTGGCTCCTCCTCCCGGCCGCCATTTTAGGCTGAATGACCTGGTGGCCGGGAGCTCATTAGCTTATTGGGAGAAAATGTTCCCGCCCTCCCTCCCTAATTTTTCCTTAGCTCTGTCTCTTTGCCCCAGGGTTTTTTTATTTATTTATTTATTTATTTGATTTTTTTTTTATTTATTTGGTATTTTTATATTCGTCGGGTCGTTTGTCGGAACAGGTGGATATGGGGTTACAAAAAATGTTGTTCATTGTCGCTTGGAACAGGTGCCGTGCGGAAATTGGGGGTTCTTGGTCAGCAGGGACATGAAGGTTGTTGGGATTTTGCTAAAGTTGGGCTATGGCTGGAAAAGTTTAAATAGTTGTTTCGTGGGGTGGTTACAAGGTTTTGGGTAATGTAAGTTGTTGGTGGGTAATTTTTGGAATGTGATGTTATGCTGTGGGTTGGGATGATATTTAAATGATTATCAGGTTTTGGGATTGTTTGAATTGTGATTATGTTGTGCTGGGTGGGGGCGGGGTTTGTGACGTATTAGGGGCGGGCCTGACGTTTGGGGTTGTAAGGTAATAGCTTATTTAGTGAGGACTAGTTTTGTGAGGCGTTTTGCCAGGTTTGTATTGTTGTAAATATGCACCTGTTTCAATAAAGCGGCCTTTTGCACACTCTCATTTTGGTCTGGTGTCTGCTCACCCCCCCTCACCCCTCCCTCCCAAACTACTGTTTTGCTACTCGCGAAATGATCGCAAAACCGTTTGCGCATACAAAAGGAGCCATACGGGATGTAGGAAATGCATTTACAAATCAGATTTAGTGAGGCAACAGATTGCAGAGCTGCTAGAAAATGCAGTCTGCATCTGCACCTCTCAAATAGCGACTCCGTATTTGCGAGCCGCAAATCTACATGTACAGACTAGTCGCAATCAGCGAGTAAGCTCAAAATGACCCTTGTGCACATGCAATTTGCCGTGAATCAGACCCAGGTGGTAACAGCACCCAACCTATAAAAACAGGACTAGAACGCATCCCAAATCTTACTACAATGGCAGATGAGTTAAGAGCGGAGTGGAACAGAGACGCAAGCAGAGATTTGAAACACCGACGCCATGGGTTACGGGCAGGGAGCCCTCTCGGTTCCTGTTTCTGCACGGTTCTCAGTTGGGGTCAGAGCTGTCAGAACTTGCAGACAGTGTACTGTCTGTCTGACAGCAAGAGTTTCCCCAAACGCAGCAATGCAGCAAGAGGCAAGAGCTGTAGGAGCGGTAGGAGCGTTAAACGCCGGCAACCGCGAGCGCCTTTCCTTCCCAGCGGGAGCGTTTCCTTCACAGCAGGAGCCTTTCCTTCACGGTGGGAGACTTTATCTGGACACCTGCCCTGCCTGCGAGCGTTCTTGTCAGAAGCAGCAGAAGCAGCACCATGCTATGCAAGTGACAAGTGACTGGTGAGGCTGGTGAGTCATGCGTAGCCACTCTCTAAAGTTATTCAAAAATTTAGCATATGACATCAGAGGGAAGGAGTAAACTGCCATAGACGTCTGCAATGAGCCGTGTTGATCCGGATTGAGTGGAGGAGAGCTGGCTGAGCTGAGGAGGTTCCTGCCCGTGCTCCTCCACTGCCGCTGCCGCTCCCCTGCTCAGCACCCCCTGCCTGCTCCCCTGCTTCCTCCTCTTTTTCAACAGCGCTGGGAGTATTACAATCCTATCAATCCCATTATTATTCCAGGTAGGATCACCTGGAATCAAGATACCAACTGCTGGAGTACGATATAGTTGGAACATCCAAGGGTTTAAGGGGCTTTTGCTCTTCCTCTTTCTTTCTATATTAAACCAATACAGATAATTAGGCTCGGTAAAGGGCAGCGTGAGGTCAGGCCGTGTCCAAGGAGGCACAATGGTTAAAGGGGTTACAAAAAAGTGGAAGCGAACCACCAAGACGCTCGAGGGCACAAGGGATTAACCACCACCTAATTCCAGACCAGCAACACGGAAGGACTGCTCCCTAATTTAAATAACCACAGATGTAAACATTTCAGGGAAACAAAGGAGCAGGCAGCCATCAATTTTGGAATTAATCAATAAATCAAAAAACTGCTATACCTCATTCCAACAAAAAATTGACAAACATTTTTGTTTTTTAATGAACGCAGGGGATACTTTACTTTCAAATGAAATGAAATCTTGACACCTTTTTTTAAAAAATGTTGTATTTGCAATGTTTTTTTAAATCACGCTATAAATAAATAAATAAAAAAAATAAAAAAATAAAAAATACTTTCAAATGCCAGAGAAGTGCCCGGCCTTCAATCTCCTCTTCAGCCATTACATCCAATACAACCGTTACAAGTTACTGGCGCACAGAGAAGCACTTACAAAAAGAGAAGTCCTAGCACGACTAGCACAACAGTTAGTAGCTCATTACAAGTAACATCAACTCCACAATGTAACAAAACTCGGATGGCATATGATACTATAACCACCGGCAAGAAACTTACAATCAACACCAAAACCAAACTAATCCAAGTACGTAGATCTAATGAAGCACAAGAAACGTCTGCAGACGATCTGGAAGAAAGTTAAACAGGCAACCAGAACATAGCTGGGGCCAGTGGATCAACTCACAATAAAAATGTAATTGGCAACTGCGTCACAATCGATGTACCAACGATCTGCGAACAGAGAAGCCCAGAGGCAATAATGCACTCTGGGAATACAAAATATAACCAAATGAGGGTACGGAGAGGAAAAGAACTTTCTCTGGTAGATCCAACTCCAGTTTCACAACAGAACGAACAAGCAATAGATTATAATACACCACTAAATGCGGGGGAGAAAGAAAAAGAGGACAGGCCAGCAATTCATTCCGCAGAAAAAGAAAAGGAGGAGTGGGAAGATCTTATGGCCACCTACTCCGAAGACAAGTGCAGGAGCGGCCTACCACAAACACTTTGAATATGACAACTGAAGGTAACCAGGAACAACATATGGGGGGGAAACTAAAGGAGACCAAAATGTGACAATAAACCCAGGAAGCCAGGAGGGATCACTAAAAAAAAAAAATTATGGAAGTGCTTGGCTTAGCTTGTTAAAAACAATGCAACTCTTAGTAAAGGCCCTCCATTACCAATCCGACAAGATGGACACCCAACCGACGCTACTAGATACCTTGGCTGTCTTTGTGATTGCCATCGATGGGAAGTTGGGTACAATAAATACGCTTCTTCAAAACAAGTATGACTAATCGCAAGGCGCAAATTCGAGTTGCGGATGTGGTCCAATTATTGATAAATTGGCCTCACTCCCAGTAATGCTGAGTGACCTGTGTACACAACTCAAAAAGTCCCCGCAGGGCCCAAAGAAGCAACCTTCTGAGGGCCACACGGAAAATGAAAATGAAACACACGATCCGACAAACACAGTATCAATTAAAACTAACAAAAAGAAATGTCCCGGGTTAAAGGATTCCCTGGCTCATATGATTAAAGGACATGAGGCCATACATGGCCAAATGTCTGAAGCCTCATTGGAAGAGAATGTAGACAAACAAATGAACGCAAAACAAAGGCGAGTAAAAAAACGAAAAGGTAGAATTCAAAAAACAAATTTAAACCACAAAAGATTCAAGCGTCTTTTTGGGACATCATTTCCATCAGTACAAAGCAAACTCAAGTCTGGAAATGACATCAGTTTAGTAGGGACCCCTGTACAAAATACAGTAACTGCAAACGCAATAAAGCAGACCATCAACAGAGTGAAGGGTGTAACTGAGAAAATGCAAGTCTTTGGGAATACTAAGAAAGAAAATTTAGAAGCCCCACATTGCGAAGGGCCTAATATGATTCCCCAGTCAACCAATGAAGGAAAAGTGTCTTTTGAGCCTGATCAGAAGCAATTACAAAAGAGCAATACCATGACTTGTTCTATCGTCAATAAAACAACAAATTGTGAATGTACTTCGGTAATAAAGCTCAAGAAGGAAAATGACCAGTGTATACTATCTAAGAAGCCAGGAAAAACAACAAGGTGTAACCTTAAAAAGATAAATGACAGTGAACTGGCTTACATCACTCAAGTGACTTAATCTATACATTTAAGGGCCAATCAGAGAGAAGAAACACAGGCACTCGAAAAAGAGTTGGGAACCACAGTAGATGCCTCTAGGCATGGAGAGGAAGGCCGAATGTTTAAACCAAGACAACAAACAATTTGTCAAAAAGAGAGAGATGGAGTAGAATTTTCCATCTACCAGGCATCATTGTCAGCAATACAAGAATATGAGCCTACATCACTGAGCAAAAATCAATAAAAGGACCAAGAGCTCAGAAGAATTAAGGAATGCAACAAATGCTATATGGCTCAGTCCGGATTATATCTCGAAAGGTAGGCACAACATACTGAACAGAGGTAATATTTTATGGCTGCTAACTCACATTCCCTCTTTGGAAGAAGTGACAACTTTGGATCTGGCTTCAATCGAATTCATAGCTGACCAAGGAATGGGTGGTGAAAAAAACTAAAGCAACATGGATAACGTCATTAATTGCACATAAAATACTAGAAGAGGTTCATACATTCAAAAATTGGTGGATCACAATAACTCCTTATACAAAACCAAGATACCGGGAATTACTTATTCCGGCAGTAACAGAGGGAGCCCAGGCTTCGGTGAACAGACCCGGAAAATCAGTACTTAGAGGACCAGTGGGGAAATGCGGAACAAGAAATGAGCAATGTCCTAGCATTATTAGAAATATCCAAAATGGCGCATCATCACCAACAGGATTAACTGATCTAAGATGGATTGCTAGAACAATAAACAACCAAGCAAATTGACAAATCGGTTCTCATTTAGGATCAAGTGAGCATAATCATCTAAAAATATGTTCATGGAAGGGGGCGGAGCTAGCACACGACTAAGATGGCCGCTTGAGCCCAGCTCTCCGCAACGCCGTTCAGGAATCCTACAAATATCCATCTGTACCCCTCATGGTACATACCCTATAATTAAGGAGTCACCTTTGGAAAGTGCCCAGACTCCGCAGAGCCGCTCATATTGGGGATCTGTCACCCACAACTACAGCTGCAACACGGTGAGGCATGGAGTCTAGTGGGGCGCGAAGCACAGGTCCCGAGTGCTGACTGTGGCGGGATGACGTCACTCGACGTGAGGCTCCATTGACGGTGGGCGCTGCGGGAGTGGGCCGCGCCTCGGGAAGACCTGGTGCGGTGGATAGAGGAGTCAGCTGGAGAGATTGGTGCTGCCATTTGTGCATGTCCTGGGAGCGTCCTGAGAGGCAGTGCGGAGGAGTCTTCATCCCCCAGGGCCTCCTGCTGCGAAGACTGCGCACGCTGACCGAGAGTGGGTGTGCGACGCGGCTGAGTGAAGTGAGGGCGTGCTGGAGGCGCTTGTGAGCTTGTCGCACTGGGAGGCCTGAGATGGCCTGAGATGTCCGGCGGAGCACAGACCGGGTGGCAGTGACCTCCAGTTACACACTCGCTTTCCTCTGGGGCCCCTCGTCGCTGCACTGGGATCATCACACTGGGCGTTGGGAATGGGCCCTGCAGCACACTGAGAAGGTACCGGGACTGGGTGTGCGGGCCAGAGACTGGTTGTGGTGAGTGGGGCTTATTACTCAGACACGACTCCCTGGTGGCCCCCCTGCTAGCATGAGCACAGCATCAGAGAGCAGGCACATGCGGGAGTGCTTAGAAGCCCAACGCTGGGCAAGTTTGCACGGTGATGGTCCGCGAGTGCGAGGAATTGGGAGGAGGGAGCGGTGAGGGCTGCTGACCCACCCTGGCACTACCCGCATGAGAACACGCATCTGCACATCACACCAACTGGCCTATCGAAACGTACGGGAGGCGAGTAATGGCAGGGGACTCGACTGCGCAGGTGAACATTGCTGCGGGGACCCGGCCTACTGCATATAGATTGCGCAAGCCCAGCCGAGCGTGGGGAAGGGTCTCCGGGAACCCCACTACGAGTAGTGCCAAGAGTTAGCGACAATGGGCAGGGGGGACAAAACCCAGTTTAAACTCTCATTTGACCAGAAGAGGTCAAAATTGCACAACGCTGCATCGGACGAGGACACCAGACCACCACCTCCTCTGAGTGATAATTCTGACACTGACATACGAACTATGCATAAATCCATGGAGAAATTGCTGCAGAGCTGCATCACATCGCTGGGCAACTAGATGGACGCCCTAACATACAGAATGGACAGCATGGCGGAGCGTCTCGATAAACACGCGGAACGGTTCAATATGTCAGACAAGCGCCTCACAGAGGTGAAAGAAGCGCACACCTCCCTTGACTCAGAACATAAACAGCTCGGGAAGGCGTTACGCGTACTGCAAGACAAAACGGAGGACCTTGAAGCGCACTCACATAGATGCAACCTTCGAATCATGGGATTGCCGGAAACGACTGCCATGGGCAACATGGGGCAGTTTGTGGAGAAGCTGTTGGAAACTTTGCTGGGCGACTGAGTCTTTTCCACGATGTTCGTGGTGCAGAGGGTACACCGATCCCTGGGGCCCCGACCACCAGTGGGTGGCCTGCTGAGGCCGATCTTTGTGAAGCTTCTGAACTATGGCGACAGAGACGTGGCGCTCCGCATAGCCTGAGAAAAGAAAGTCCTGAGATACGATGGCTCTAAACTGTCGCTGTACCCGGACTTCACGGCTCGTGTCCAGGAGGCACGCAGACACTTTGTTCCCCTGAAGAAACATCTGCGAGAACTGGGCGTGGACTACGCCATGCTTTATCCTGCAAAATTAAGGGTTAATAGACAGGGACGTTCGCACATCTTTACGGAGCCCAAAGCGTTTGCAACAGGCGATCAAAAGCTGGGTGAAAGAGCACCACAGCAGCCCGGAGAGGAGCCAACTGGACGAGGCGTCTGGCAGCACCCTGGATGACCAGGACTGACCCTGACAGACTATGAGTATACAATGAGTAAGAGGGGACTGGCTGGTTGGGATGGGAAGGGACATTGAGGTTGGAGGTCCCTATGTGCAGCTCCCCGGTCCTTAATATGGGATTGGAGATCCCGGAGACTTCCAAGGGGCAACTATGCCGGAGAGAAGGAACAACGGGATAGGGACCGGGTTGTGTATTTGGCATGTCTGTGTATATGAGCACAGACACTGGGGTGATGGGGTTCCCTGAATTCGTTTACCATCACTTTGAGGGATTTATCCCGTGGGTCTGGAGACCTTGGCAGCCCTACGGTCGAGTACGATCCACTGGGGGGGATACTGTTCACTATGTCAAACGGTGTTTGCTTGTAAGGGCTGGGTAATATGTGCATTGTTTGGTGCTAGAGTGCGAAAGACGGAGCTACCTCTGCCCATGAGTGCCTTGCACATTGGTTTTGATTGGGGAAGGGTTGGGGGAGAGCAGCGGGAGAGGGGATTTCGGAGTATCATGCGACCGAGTTGGGAGAGGTCTGCTGTGGGTGGAGGGTGAGGATGTTGCGGGGGACAGTTAGCGGAATGGGAGGTTGGGGGGCGGGGGGGTTCTTTTTGGATCATTACCTTTGGTGCACCACACGCGTACTCACAACGTATCACGGCACAAGATTCAGACAGGCATCAGTGATGATGGCACGTGACACAGGCGACACTCGTAACCCAATAAACTCTCTGCGAACCATGTCATGGAATGTTAGAGGTCTCAACGACCACCGCAAACTGCGGAAGGTGCTAAACTACAAGAACAGGCAGTATGTGGATGTGGCCCTACTACAAGAGACCCACCTCCCACCATTGAGCCCCATGCTTTGTAGTAGGGGGCTGCAGGGGAACATTAACTCAGCGGGTTTTACTTCACATGCTAGGGGGTATTGACTTGGGTAAACCCCAGATTGCCTTTCAAGCTGGTGCTACTACACACGGATGCAGAGGGGCGTTATGTGATTTCCAACTGCCAGGGAAGGGGCCTCAACTTTACCATAGTGAATATATATGGTCCCAACTATGATAGTCCTAAGTTCTTGTCGGCGCTGGCTGACGCCACCAAACAGTGCCGAAACAAGCAGTTTTTATGGGGTGGCGACTTCAACTTGACAGGTAACCCAGAGCTAGACAGGTCGGCTGGCCCCCCCAGAAAGCCGGTGGCAGCTGCACAAATGCTGGAAAGCATCATGGTCCGTATGGACCTCAGTGATGTTTGGCAAGTTCGTAATGGAGATAGGGGCGGCTTTACACACTATTCAGCTTTCCACAATATTCATACACGTTTCGACTACTGGATAGTATCTTCTCCCCTGCTTTATCAGATCCACCATTGCATGGTGCTCCCGCATACGCTCTCTGACCACTCCTCTCTGTTATTGGTGCTGACCGCCCGAAGACCACTATTCCGCCATTCACGGGGCGTTTCCCTCCCTACTCTGCTAGATCCAGTTTTCAAGGAGGATCTTGCAGAAGTCATAGAATCGTACTTTGATATAAATGTGGGTTCCGTGGCTAGCTTCCGGAACGTCTGGGAGGCATTTAAAATATGCATAAGAGGCATTGGAATGTCCAAACATTCAGGGGTCCTCAAAGCCATCAGGAAGAGGTTATCAGACCTAGAGCAACATCTGAAAGACCTGGAGCGACAACAGGTCGAGGGAAGGAGCGAAGACCTAGATACAGAGATTAAGACCTTGTTAGACGAATATCATGACGCAGCAGACAGTGAAGTGATACCCATGGGTAAATATGCGTCAACACGTACGTACGGTGAGGGAGACAGGCCGGGTTCGGGGCTTACTTGGATTATGAAGTCGAGGCGTGGTAAGACGCAAATCTCAGGGATTAGGTCCGCAGAGGGCACAGTTTTAATGGACGAAGCAGATATTGCAGATCGCTTCAAACAATTCTACTCAGAGTTGTACACCTCCCGGCTCGGAGGCGCGGAGGAACAGATACTCGATTACCTGAAGCATATCAAGTTGCCGGTCCTCTCTGACACACAAAGGGAGTTCTTGATGCACCCTATGGCCTCAATGAGCAGGATGCCACCTTCTCTCAAATGGCACTACTCAGTCAATAGCGACAGGACATGTAGAAATGTGAACCTTATCTGTGTGTTATGATACCTGTTTTTCTATGCTTAGAGGATGTTCCACCAAGACTAGCTATACCTTGTTAGCGGTCATGTACTATTTAAAATCTGCTCTTATCTTTAATATGGGGTAGCATTAAGCTCATAACCATCCAAGCCTATTAGATGATGCAATTGTGCATACAATGTGACACTTGTTTATGTATTTCGCAATAGAAGATACTGTAATAAGCCTTGCTTTGTCCCCATCTTTATATGTAATTACTGAAAGATTGTGCTTTCCCTAGATATATGCATTACCGCTAATGTTCACTCTACACGCAGCGTGTATGCATCAGAATCTATTCATTTTGCTGTATAGTCCCTAACGTGCTCATCAACCAGTAGGACTTTGCAGACGCTCCCCTACGCCCATGCGCTTCGATTGGCCATGAGCAGTCGAGCCTCCAGTAAGTATCCGGCGGCTGCACCTCGCGGCTTAGACACAGCCGGCATACTAGGAAGAATCATTTGAGAGACAGCCACTGCTGTCAAGACTTTACGGTGAGCCATTTTCCTGCCCCGGGTCCCAGCAACTGGAGAGACCTGGTGCGCGCTATACACAGCAGCGCCTCCAAGCTCCCATATGTAATGCTATATGCTAGCAAAACATTACCGTGTAATTTTAGCCCTATGACTAGCGCTGCATTCGAGCGCCGACCTTTAAGTATAAAATATCGGCATTTTGATAAATGTGCCCCGTATACCGAGGCAACTGCCCTTAACAACTGGCGATTTCCTCTTTCTTCAGAATCGCTTGTGGTGCGAGAAACAAGACCACATAATCGGCGAATTAGCTGTGAACCTTCATGAAAGAGAAACAACCCTTTGGATGAAAAGCTTTTAATCCCAGTAAGTACCCCCTCAGGACCTTTTGATAATCAATGCGTACGCTACGCTTTAAACAAGTTTGGCTAGTAATTTTACTCTCCCCTTTCAGATAAAGGCGGAGTAACCACCCCAAAAGAAAGGAACCCATGGTGGTCCTACCATTACGGCCACATAAGGGCCTCTGTTAAAGTAAGCCATTCATAACCATTGATGTGTTTCCGCAGTGTGCCTTTCAGTTTCTCTAAATATATGATACACTCATTCAGAATTATTATTTATAGGCGCTCCTGCTCTGCCCCGTCCTGATGAAGACCCCACTATGAGGATCAAACCTACCCTTTAAACCTGGGGGTCGAAACATAGACCTGATCACAACCAATCTCCAATCATAGGATTAAATCTACAGAGTAATACGAATCCTATGTATATGTGTATTGGAACTGCAGATCGAACTACAGACTGTAAAGGGTTTATTTTATCCCACTGTGATTGCTTCTAGTCACAACCACCTTTACCCAGTCCTCACCTGTTTCCTATCACACCCATCCCACCTAACTATTCCCCTATTTCTATCACTTTGAGCGCGACATTCATGTAAATAATTGGTGCAAAATGTTTGGTTTTTCTATATGAAGTTTATGAACGGTGTATTCAATATAAGAATAACACCTACTGGTGTACAGATGTTTCAATGACTTAATTGATTAATGTATCTCCTGTGTCTGCATGTAAAGATACTTCTTGTGTCAAGGTACCTATGGAATTGAACCAGGTACCTGATTTATACTATGCTGAATTTAGGAATAAATAGTGTAAGCACACTTTGGATATAACATTGTCTTGTTCTATAATTTTGATTAATTACTTGCTTAACATTTATTGCTTTCACGAATCGATAGACTCTGACCATTTTTTCTGTAACTACCTATACTGACCCAGGTCAGAGATTTCTTAGGGTGTACCCCATTGAAATTTACTACTCTATGTGCAAGAGCTGTCTTGCGAGGGTTTTTGTTTTATTTATTGTTTGTTTAGACTTATGCATTATCTTTTTGATTGAGGGCTATATCATGTTTGAATCTGAAACCCTCTCTTATAGTGAAGACCACATCAGAGACCTTATAGGGGGAGATACTGGGTCTGCTTTTCTTTCAACTAATACCACCACTGTTGATTTCTCACTCAACGAAAAAATTAATAAACTAGAACGACTTGAGAAAAAACTAGTACGCACCAAACTACATGGTCATCTCCTTACAGGGTACCTAAGAGCCAATGTAATTCCAACAGGCCTACAGGTTCGCAACGAACCCGCAATATTTGTGGATAATCCGAAATTTAAAGAGGGGTTCAGCTTTGTAGCGAACAACTGTTCTCGCCACTGGATGGTGCTAGGGGTGGAGACAGCACGAGACCAGGTTGAACAGTTAACCAAAGAGATTACGGATTTAAGAGCTGAAATAACTAGCCATTCAGCATTCGCAAGTGCCAAGGAAACGCTAGAAAGGCTGAATAAAACTCTAAAAGACTTTGACGTCGAATCACAAAACAAGAAACTCGAGAAACTGGCAAAAGACATTCAATATTACAACAAAAAAAGAACATATCCATACTTAGCTGAAGACTATTTCAAGCAAGACAACCAGGGACGTTTTTTCAACAGAGGAAGAGGAGGCTACAGAGGTGGCCAACGGGGGGGCAGAAGGTACACAAATTTCTCTGACTCTTCTTACAGTGGAAGCAGTGACAACGAGGGAGCAGGAACCAGTGGGAATTACCCAAACCAAGATCAGTGGTACCAATCGCCCCAAGACCCACAGAGCAGACAACAACAGCCTTTTTTAGAAGACAGCTCTTGGAGGCCCCCACGAGGGAGAGGAGGGGGATGGAACAGACGCCCAACCAGAGGCCAGAACCCGGAGAACCCCAGGAACTGGGACGACTCAAGACAGCAGGGATACAGCAACAAGCAAGTGAGATTCCAGCAGGACAACCACGGGGAGATAAACACCAGGAGGAAAACTTATCGTTGGTGATTAAAGAGAATCCCATTATGAATTTGTCCGGCCAAATACTGTCAGAGGATCAAATAAGGATCTTGAGTAAGGGTCTATCATTCGTCCCCACATCCCATGCGAATTTGTTCAACTTGAAAACAGAACTAACAAAATTTTTTCGCAAGATAAGACTCAAAAGCTTCTTCATGCACAAAACCCCCCTTCCGAATAGATCATTCACCGACTTAAGACCACCGTCCACCTTCACCCCCCATACCGCCATGACTGACTACAGAATTTTGACCTATGAAAGTCTGGTCCTCAGGGATGTCCTCAAGGCTTGTAACAACAAGAAATACGTGAAACACAACGTCACTAAGGAAGAGCGAGCCGCCCTGGAAGAACTTAAGGAAAACAGAACATTGGTCATCAAGCCAGCCGATAAAGGGGGAGCAGTGGTCATTATGGATGTCAATGACTACAGACAAGAGATTAACCACCAATTAAGTGATAGGACAAGCTACCGGCCGGTAGCTATGAATCCCACAATGGAGATTCGGCGTCAAATTCAATTGCTTACTGAAAAAGCCAAGGATGTTGGCTTTCTGACTGAAAAAGAATATGCCTTCCTAAATGTGGACCAACCTCGCACCCCCACCATCTATGTGTTACCAAAGGTTCACAAGAATCCTAGTAAACCACCCGGCAGACCGATCATTTCAGGGTGTGGATCCCTCCTGGAACCACTCTGTAAGTACATTGACATTTTCTTGAAACCCTTGGCAGAGGCAACCCCCACCTACTTGAGGGACACCATGCAGGTTATCAACCTCATGGACCAACAATCCTTTGACAAGAACACTCAACTCCTTGTAACAATGGACATCGTGTCACTGTACACAAGTATCCCTCAATTACCAGCTTTGATTACTATACGAAGAGCACTGTCCACTAGGCCCCAACCAGCGGAGGTACCTACAGAATTCTTGATTGATCTTTTGGAGATCGCGATGACGAGGAATTTCTTTATATTCCAGGACAAATACTACATGCAATGTAAGGGAGTGGCGATGGGGGCAGCATTCGCCCCGGACCTAGCCATTATATATATGAGTGAGTTCGAGCAGAACTACATCCTTTCACCTCATAATCCATTTGGCAATAAAATCAAGGAATACCGCAGGTATATCGATGATATCCTGATGATCTGGACTGGACAAGAGGAGGAGCTTGATGAATTTATCCGATGGTTGAACACCCAATCACAAGACATTCAATTTACCAGCAGCAGCAGTAACCACTCCATTGATTTCTTGGACATTAGCATCAAGGAACATGAAGGACTACTTTATACCACACTATATAGGAAGCAGTCTGAACGGAATACATTACTGAGATATTCAAGCCACCACACCAGGGCCCTAAGGGACAACCTTCCCTTTGGACAGTTCCTCCGGATCCGGAGGAACTGTACCATGAAGGATGATTACTTTGCTGAATCTGATGATCTTATCTCTCGGTTAATTGACAGAGGATACCCCAAGAGATTGGTTAAGAGAACGCGTAAGAGAGCTTGGTTCAGTGACAGAGCATCTTTACTGGTACCCAAAGAACGCACACCGTCTGAAGATAAGATGATCTGTGTAACTACATACTGTAGCAAGAGCAACGAGATCCGCAAGGCGATCAACAAGCATTGGCACATCGTGGCAGAGACAATAGAGACACCCAATCCTCCGATGCATGCATTCAAAAAAGCCAAAAGCGTCAGAGACTAAGTTGTACGTTCACTACTCGACACCCCTCCAGCACCCACCATACAAACTATGTGGAATCTACCCACCATAGTGGGTAATTACAAATGTACCAAATGCAAGGCCTGCACAATGTGTATAGAAACGAAGGTAATCACACATAACAATCTGACCATCCATCTGAAAACACTAACTAACTGCAATAGTCAGGGAGTGATTTATGCCATTTTCTGTCCATGTGGGCTAATCTACATAGGTCAGACCAAACAAAGGGTAAAGTACCGGATACTGCAACACTGTAGCAGGATAAGGTGTCAAACCATAGGGGCACCCCTAGTTGAACATTTCATTACGATGGCCCACACACCTGAATCCCTCCAATGGGTGGTCATTGAGAAGATTACACTTGGTGCCCGGGGTGGAGATATAGACTCAATCCTAAACCTACGTGAATGTAAGTGGATGCAGTCACTTAATTCTGTGCAGAATGGCCTCAATGAGCAGGATGCCACCTTCTCTCAAATGGCACTACTCAGTCAATAGCGACAGGACATGTAGAAATGTGAACCTTATCTGTGTGTTATGATACCTGTTTTTCTATGCTTAGAGGATGTTCCACCAAGACTAGCTATACCTTGTTAGCGGTCATGTACTATTTAAAATCTGCTCTTATCTTTAATATGGGGTAGCATTAAGCTCATAACCATCCAAGCCTATTAGATGATGCAATTGTGCATACAATGTGACACTTGTTTATGTATTTCGCAATAGAAGATACTGTAATAAGCCTTGCTTTGTCCCCATCTTTATATGTAATTACTGAAAGATTGTGCTTTCCCTAGATATATGCATTACCGCTAATGTTCACTCTACACGCAGCGTGTATGCATCAGAATCTATTCATTTTGCTGTATAGTCCCTAACGTGCTCATCAACCAGTAGGACTTTGCAGACGCTCCCCTACGCCCATGCGCTTCGATTGGCCATGAGCAGTCGAGCCTCCAGTAAGTATCCGGCGGCTGCACCTCGCGGCTTAGACACAGCCGGCATACTAGGAAGAATCATTTGAGAGACAGCCACTGCTGTCAAGACTTTACGGTGAGCCATTTTCCTGCCCCGGGTCCCAGCAACTGGAGAGACCTGGTGCGCGCTATACACAGCAGCGCCTCCAAGCTCCCATATGTAATGCTATATGCTAGCAAAATATTACCGTGTAATTTTAGCCCTATGACTAGCGCTGCATTCAAGCGCCGACCTTTAAGTATAAAATATCGGCATTTTGATAAATGTGCCCCGTATACCGAGGCAACTGCCCTTAACAACTGGCGATTTCCTCTTTCTTCAGAATCGCTTGTGGTGCGAGAAACAAGACCACATAATCGGCGAATTAGCTGTGAACCTTCATGAAAGAGAAACAACCCTTTGGATGAAAAGCTTTTAATCCCAGTAAGTACCCCCTCAGGACCTTTTGATAATCAATGCGTACGCTACGCTTTAAACAAGTTTGGCTAGTAATTTTACTCTCCCCTTTCAGATAAAGGCGGAGTAACCACCCCAAAAGAAAGGAACCCATGGTGGTCCTACCATTACGGCCACATAAGGGCCTCTGTTAAAGTAAGCCATTCATAACCATTGATGTGTTTCCGCAGTGTGCCTTTCAGTTTCTCTAAATATATGATACACTCATTCAGAATTATTATTTATAGGCGCTCCTGCTCTGCCCCGTCCTGATGAAGACCCCACTATGAGGATCAAACCTACCCTTTAAACCTGGGGGTCAAAACGTAGACCTGATCACAACCAATCTCCAATCATAGGATTAAATCTACAGAGTAATACGAATCCTATGTATATGTGTATTGGAACTGCAGATCGAACTACAGACTGTAAAGGGTTTATTTTATCCCACTGTGATTGCTTCTAGTCACAACCACCTTTACCCAGTCCTCACCTGTTTCCTATCACACCCATCCCACCTAACTATTCCCCTATTTCTATCACTTTGAGCGCGACATTCATGTAAATAATTGGTGCAAAATGTTTGGTTTTTCTATATGAAGTTTATGAACGGTGTATTCAATATAAGAATAACACCTACTGGTGTACAGATGTTTCAATGACTTAATTGATTAATGTATCTCCTGTGTCTGCATGTAAAGATACTTCTTGTGTCAAGGTACCTATGGAATTGAACCAGGTACCTGATTTATACTATGCTGAATTTAGGAATAAATAGTGTAAGCACACTTTGGATACAACATTGTCTTGTTCTATAATTTTGATTAATTACTTGCTTAACATTTATTGCTTTCACGAATCGATAGACTCCGACCATTTTTTCTGTAACTACCTAGCACCCTATGGAAAAGCATAAGATTTCTGAGGCGCTGGTTGGTATGAGGGCCACAAGTGCACTGGGGACCCACGGTCTGACAGTAACTTTCTACAAAACCTTCCTGGACCTACTGTTGCCACACTTGTCTTCACTATTTGACGATATGTGCGTCACTGGTACTATGCCGCCTTCGATGAGGGAGGCTCTGTTGCTTGCCATTCCCAAGCAGGGAAAACCCACCGATGAGTGCAACTCGTACCGCCCCCTGTCTCTGCTCAATTTGGACACAAAAATATATGCTACAGTGCTAGCAAATAGGTTGGCCCTACTCTCCGCGGACTCGGTGGCTCCTGAACAGGCTGAATTTATTCCGAACAGAAACCTTACGTACAACGTGAGGATGGTGTTTGGCACTATGCAACACGTGAAGCAAGATCATAAGGTGATAGCGGTATTCCTTGATATGGAAAAGGCTTTCGACTCGGTGGAGTGGACCTTCATTCAGAAGGTGCTGACGAGAATGGGGCTGGGGACGTTTTTTTTTACAACTAATAGGGGGGCCAAACCATCGTCCAACGGCGCGCATTTGTCTAGGTGATCTGGTCACGGAGCCAATCTCCATCTCTACGGGGACCAGAAAGGGCTGCCCCATATCACCGCTGCTGCATGCCCTAGTGGCGGAACCGTTGTACCATGGTAATGAAGCAATTGGGTTTCCAACGTAGAGGATTGTAGTATCAACCTACCCAGATGACACTCTGCTATATGTACATGACCCGGTAAACAACTTAACATCAATCAATCAATCAATCAAGACATTTATAGAGCGCACTACTTACCCGTAGGGTCTCAAGGCGCTAAGGGGGGGGGGTGCCGTTACTGCTCGAACAGCCAGGTCTTGAGCTTCTTCCTGAAGGAGAGGTGGTCTTGGGTCAGGCGCAGGTCGGTCGGGAGGGAGTTCCAGGTCTTGGCGGCCAGGTAGGAGAAGGACCTTCCTCCTGTTGTCGCTCTTCGGATGCGGGGGACGGCGGCGAGGGCGTGGTTGGTCGATCGGAGGTGGCGTTTGGGAGCGTAGAAGTTGACTCGGTTGTTGAGGTAGCTCGGGCCTTGATCGTGTAGGGCTTTGTGTGCGTGGGTGAGGAGACGGAAGGTGATTCTTTTGTTGACGGGGAGCCAATGCAGGTCTCTCAGGTGTCCGGAGATGTGGCTGTTTCGTGGGATGTCGAGGATGAGTCTGGCTGAGGCGTTCTGGATCCGCTGAAGTCTCTTCTGGAGCTTGGCGGTGGTTCCGGCGTAGAGGGCGTTGCCGTAGTCCAGTCGGCTGGTGACGAGGGCCTGGGTGACGGTCTTCCTGGTCTCCGTGGGGATCCACCAGAAGATCTTCCGTAGCATGCGTAGGATGTTGAAGCACGCCGAGGAGACGGCGTTGACTTGTCTGGTCATGGAGAGGGAGGAGTCCAGGATGAAGCCCAGGTTGCGTGAGTGGTTCGTCGGTTTGGGTGCGGTGGCCAGGGCGGGGGGCCACCAGGAGTTGTCCCAGGCGGTGGGCGTGGAGCCCAGGATGAGGACCTCCGTCTTGTCTGAGTTCAGTTTCAGGCGGCTGGTCGTCATCCACTCGGCTACCTCCTTCATCCCATCGTGCAGGTTGGCTCTGGCGGCGGCGGGGTCGTTGGTCAGGGAGAGGATCAGCTGGGTGTCGTCGGCGTAACATCGGTCATCAGAGAGGTTATATATTTTGGAGCGCTGTCGGGGCTGAAAGTTAACTGGGTGAAGTCGACTGTTTTGTTTCCCTCTCACCCCAGTCATGAAGGAATTTTAAATGGAATACCCACTGCAATGGTCCACTGATTCCATAAGGTATTTGGGCATTAAGCTACATACAGACTCAGAGACTATGTTCAGGGAGAACTATGGCACTGCCTTTGAAAAACTTGAGGATGACATGGAATTATGGGCTAGACTCCCCCTATCCTTGATGGGCCGCATTGCAATTATGAAAATGGTGGTCTTGCCTAGGATGCTATTCCTTTTCATGAACATCCCGATAGTCTTGCCCCGCACCTTCTTCCACAGGCTCCACCAGTCCATGATAAAATTAGCGTGGGCGGGTAAGCAAGCGAGAGTGCAGTGGAAGGTGCTTACCCTTCCATATCATACGGGCGGATTAGGAGTTCCGGATTTTGAACTATATTATAGGGTAGCGCAGGGGGCCCAAGTCCATTCCTGGATCCATGGGGGGGGCAGATATCCGGTTTCTCGGCCTGGAACGACAGTTTGCGGACCCTTATCTGCTCCCAGCTTTGATATTCAAGCCAATAGGCCACGGAACGGGCATCTTAGACTCTATTGATTCGACCCGCCACGCCTGGCACTGTATTCTGCAACAACAGGCGGGTGCATAGCTTTACTCTCCTGACATG
Source organism: Lissotriton vulgaris (assembly GCF_964263255.1). NCBI lineage: Eukaryota > Metazoa > Chordata > Amphibia > Caudata > Salamandridae > Lissotriton > Lissotriton vulgaris. The sequence goes on along the minus strand of NC_141687.1, from coordinate 1,441,214,343 downwards.
CCGATTGAATGGACACTGCAGGAACAGGGGGGTAACGCAGACACTGCGGGCACTATCAAAAGTGACGGCAGGGGATCTATTCCATGAGGGGGTAATGAAGGCGTGGCAACAAGTTGAAGAAATAGCAGGTGTGAATACTATGCTAGGCAGATTCCAGTTCCACAGAGTATGCAGGGTATTGCTCAAACTGCTAGGGGAAGACTTAGCGGAGCCTCCGGAGGTGAGGGAACTAACACACGTCATCAGAACTGAGTCCCCACGCAAGATGATTACCGCTTTATACAAGATACTCATGTCACACAGAGAGCACAGCTACACTGCGGCCCGACTAGCCTGGCAAAAGGACTTGCAGGTCACAATAGATGACTCCATGTGGTCAAACTGCTGCCTGAACACCAAAAGGCTCTCTCTCCACGGCAAGCACCGGCTCATACACTTTAAGTATATTAACAGGACTTACTACACCACTGAGCGGCTTTGCAGGTACGGCCTACATGAGGAGGCCAATTGTGAAAGATGCCAGGCTCCAGCGGCCGACTTCCTGCATTTAGAGTGGCTGTGCCCCGGGATCCAGGCATATTGGGTGGGAATTTTTAAAGAATTGGGGACAGTGATAGAGATGGAAATTCCCCCTGAACCTGCGATGGCATTGCTAGGATACACCAAGAAGCTACCCAAGGCTGTTAGATGGATGGTAGATATGGGGCTCCTTATGGCCAAACGTAGAGTAGCACTGTGTTGGATAAAAGGCCTAGTGCCGACACTCAGGCAATGGTTGCATGACCTACTATACTTCTGTACACAATCGGAAAACTACATTGAGTTGCCCCCCCCCCCCCCCCCCGTAGCCGGCCTAAACATTTTTGGGGACTATATACAACGTACAGGCTCAGCAAGACCGAGGGACTGGTGCAGGAGGAGATGGTCACCGAGGAGGGGGGACCACATGACACAGACTCGGAGAGGGGAGCAAAGGCTTCCTGAAGACTGATATGTTTGTTACTGCCACATGGTGTCTAACCACATGCGGTACACTACTAATATAATTGCAAGGGGGTGGGTAGGGCAAAGCGTTTGAGCTGGGATGTGGCCTGGAGCTTTACATTGAACCAGGTAATTTCCCCGCTGGGCGGTGTGGATAGCAGGGGTTGCTTAGTCAGTAGAATATACAGGAACAGGTAACGAGGGCTGATCAGCTTAGATCTTGCTGATAGGGGTTCGCAGGTAAAAATTGATGTGTTGTACGTTGCTCGCCACCTGCCCGATTGGTTTGTTGGCACACAGGCTGTGTAAGACTAACGATGACAGTGGATTTCTGGCCAAAGGGCCGGGTGTGTGTTTTGGTGTAGCAGGGTATGTTTCTTACATGTACTGCTGTATTTAAAAATGCTTTGCAAATAACGTTTTAAAAAACCTGAAAAAAAATGTAATGGAACGTTAATGGTCTAGCCTACAAAATGTCTGAGCTTTTGTTAGCTATACAAGTTCTTTTGATATTGTCGCATTACAAGAAACATGGCAAGCAGCCCCCCGCACCTTCAAGGATTCTTGCATTTCTTTACTGGGGCAATAAGGATGGAAAAATACGGTCACCTTCAAGGTGGTCTAGTAACCTATGTTTCAGCCACAAGTGCCCATATGGTCAAGGAAGTTGGACCAACTTCTTCAGAGTCAATGGCAGCAAACCTTTTTACCTTGCAACCAAAACCAGGCATGGGGGTGAATCGATCTTACCTTGATCAATGCCTATGTCCATCCAAAAAGGAAATCAAAGGCAGTAAAAGAATTATGCAAATTCCTGCAAGAGTGTATAAGGGAAATACCATCAACAGATCTTATGCTCACCGGGGACTTTAATCTTAATCTTATGGGAATCTCGACAGATGACGTGAATCTAATTCAAAATTCAGCTTGGAATATACCATTACAAGAGATGTCGGAATTATACAAACAAACCAAATTAGGCAAACAGATATTAGAGGACCTCAAACTTTTTAACATAAAGCATTAAATGGAAGATTTGATGGAGATAACCCTGCAGTTAGTTAATTTCATTCAACAAGAATCAATACTATACTGGATTATACCTTTATTTCATTGCCCTTATTTCAACATATGGCATCATTTTGGATAGGTGAAAAAGCTGACAACGACCACTGCCCCCAAGAAATTGTCCTCAAAATTAGCAAGCCTAAATTTGAGATATCCTCGATACCGAAAGAGTCAGTTTATACTATCAACTATAAAAGGATTAAACACTCCGCAGCAACCGATGAAATCATACTGGAAAAGGCTAATCAACTCTTCCACGCTAGAACCGGATCTAGCGAAGTTGAGAAATGGGAGCATTTTATAACATCTATGGCAGTTTATGCTACAAGACCTAAGCTACAAGTGCAATTGGACCGCGGCAGCAGGAAACACTTTACACGAGAGTATAAAAAGAAGACCAGGTGTATAAAAAAATCTAGCTATCTCACGATGAGACAACTTAGGTATAATCCTATGGATATAGTGAAACATGATCTTTTAGGAAATTATAGGCGTTGCTGAAAAAAATGAAATGGGAAGCCAACTGATCTGTGGAGTACAATATGTGGGCATAACTACGCACGGGCACCAAACGGAGCGATGGTGCAATCTTTTGGAAAACTATAAACTACTTCATAAGACCTAGACACGACGGGGTTTCCTCCAATATTACAGAAGACGTATGGGCAAGCCACCTTAGAAATCACTTTAATCAGGATAGAGATTTCAAATTGGAGACAAAAACTGACAATGTGATAAAAAGTTCTGTCAACAATAAATCACAGACATTCCATAGGAGCTCCAGCAATCTAGAAGGTCATACATTAACCATAAACATCATTAAACGCAAAATCAAAAAAGGAAGAAGAGAGGGGGTGACAGGCCTTACCGGAATTTCGCCCATCCTTAATAAACAAGAGGAAAATGAATGGGCAGCAGCGCTCGAGCCGCTATTTTTGGAAATAAAACATTTTAATAGACTGCCTGACTCCTGGAAGGGCTCAATCATTTCTCCAATTTATGAATCTGGGGAGACACATTTATCGATTTGTAGCCCTATTGGACAACGAGGCAAAGTATTTTGCAGGTACACTCTTGGTAGAGTTGCAGGCCTGGGCCACAGAGAAATCCCTAATTCCGGTTAATCAGACTGGCTTCGCTAAATCGGTTGGGACAACCGCTAATACCCTAACCATGGGCATGCTAATAGATAAGGCTGAAACAACTAAAATGCCCATCCACTTCTGTTTCATATATTCCAAGGCTGGCTTCGAGCATATAAATTGGAACATCTTATGGTCCAAATTGAAGAACTGGGGGATACCAAGGCCTTTGTTAGACTTGCTGATCAACCTTCACACGGAGACATGGGTCCAGATAAAGTTAGGTGACGAATCACTCCTGTCAAGACGCATACCCAACAAGGGACTCATACAGGGTTGTGTTTTAGCCCCCACATTATTCAACTTGTTTCTACGGGACCTCATCCCGATCCTCAATAGCTGCAACTCTCATGCACCCAAATTAGGAGGGCTATTATTACTGTGTCTTCTTTATGAGGACGACATAGTCCTAATTAGCCATACAAAAGTAGGGCTACAACATCTTGTGAATGCTACACAGGACTATTCAGACGCAAATGAACTGGCAATAAACCTGGACAAAACACAGACAATGGCAATCAGTAAGGAAAGGAAATAATCATACACCTGGTTTTGGAACAATTCTCGCATTGGGGATACATAAGGAATATAAATATCTAGGAGTAAAAATCGATAACAGCGGTCAGTTTACTGTACAGAAAACCAGCAAAAGAGGTAAAGGCCTTGCCTTAGCAATATCTTTAAAAGCACTTAACAGTAAACTTACTGGCCCATCTCTCCTACCTCTGGTACAAGTAATACAAGCTAAACTTCTGCCAACAATTACTTATGGGAGCGAAGTTCAGAGAGGTTGAGATGACAAGATTTTGGATAATACAGTCACAGTTGCATACTGGATTATTTTTAGCCTGCCCAAACAAACCTCAACAGCTCAAATTAGGCTAGAGGTTGGCGTCCCGAAACAGCTCCTGGCAAGACAGGGGGTGTACATAACTACCTGGGACAAAGTGCAAAAATCCAAACTAGGATCTTTAAATGATTATCTATGGATGGAATTAGAGCAGTATCCAGGCTCACCAGCTACCAAGTATCTGAAAAGGAGCCTGGCGAATATTGGCTTAAATCAGCTTTGGGATACCCCCACAAATCATATAACGCTTAAAAAACTGGTTAGGAAATAATCAAACATCTTTTGTTGGTTGAAGACAAGGCATCCCTCACGAAAAGGTCACGCGGCTGGATGACCCTGAACTTGTATACCACACAAGCACCACAGAGCTACCTCGAGTTGGGCTATTCCAAAACTGCCAAAATGAAGATTTTAAAGTACAGGTAGGTCCTGTTACCCTGTATCCGGCATTGTCCACACTGGCTAAAGGAAAAGGCGGGCTCCCACTGTCGCCTATGTGGTGCGGCGCCTGAGGATATGCTGCATTTGTTATGCTCCTGCGACAAACTGTTGGAAGAACGAAAACATCTGCTAAAATTCAATTTTAATCAGCGAGGGATACGCTCACAAAGACAAGCAGTTCTTACCTGCTTTGCACCCTATGATCCACAATTGAACTGTAGTCTTGTGAAGTTTATGAAGGTGGTGGAAAGGAAAATGTCAAGACTCGATTCCTAATTGCCTTTTAGATAATATTATAATACAAAACTGTATCGACTTCCGCCTATGTTTGACTAAAATGTCGACATTTTATGATTTTAAGAGAAATGAAAAATTGTGACTCGTGATATTCTCTTTTTTTTATTAACAATGCATGTAGATATACTTTTAATGTTTGTATTGCAATGGTTTTAATTAACTATTCAAATAAAAAAATTACTTACTTACTTACTTACACTACAATGGCTGCCCAGTACGTGATAGTGAGAAGAATATGGATTTTGGCTACTCAACAGAGGAGACATACAGGAGAGGATTTTTTGTCAGGCTAACCATGCTTAACAAGGCAGAGGAAGAGATGTATGACCATTACAGACTGGGTAGCAATGTGATTTTAGAGCTAATAGACATCTTGAAGCCAGAATGAGAAAGCAGAACCTAGCACAGCAATGCAATCCCCACCCATTGCCAGGTGTTGTGCTCCCTGTGCCTATTGTCACTGGAAGTTACCAAGATGTCATTGCAGTGGCTGGAGGGGTGTCGCTGAGTGCGCTTTCGTGTTTCTTTTGCAAATTCCTTGACACCATGATCCATCACATACATGAACAAATCTACCTGCCCAAGAATGGTACAGAAATCCAGAATACAATAACACAATTTTACAGGATAGTAAGATTTCCACAGGCAATTGGCTGCATAGATGGGAACCATGTGCCCATATGTCCCCCATCAAACCTGGAATACATATTCTGCAACCGCAAGAACACACGTTCACTAAACATTCAGGTAGTCTGTAATGCACAACACATCATTACAGACATTGTAGGCAAATTTACGGAAAGCACCAATGACTCCTATATCTTTCGCCACAGTGGCATACACCAGCAACTAGCAAGGGGGGGATTTGACTAAGGATATCTGCTAGTTATGCAATGTGATGTTCAAAGTGAAATGTATTAGTCCAAACATATGCAACATAAGTTGTCTCACCCTCATATTTGTGTCACCAGGTGACAGTTTGTGTGCCCTGTGGCCATGCATCCTCACGCCCTCCTTCTTGAATCCCAACAGCCAACATCAGAGATGGTACAACAGTGCACAGAGACGCACCAGAAGTATAATTGAGCACACCTTCGGCATTCTTAAATTGCCTTTCAGGTGCCTTCATTAGATCAGTGGGGCCTTCAAGTATGATCCTGTAACTGCTTGTAAAATAGTACCAACATGTGCCATTCTTCACAACATTGCCTGCAGAAGAGGCCTACCCATGGAGGTTTCTGTTTCTGACTCAAAGGACGATAATCATGCCCCACATGCTCGACACCCACCGAGCAAAGTAGAGCAGTAGAGGGGAGACGACACAGGGATAACATAGCCAGGCACTTTCTTCACAGTAAGATGCATTTATTCACATTACAGCCTCCACAATGACAAGACTAGTATCATATTTTACAAAGTGGCAAAAACCTACATGTCCTTTAAGGACAACAAAAACAAAAACGATATGGCAAAGGGCGGTTATTACACTGCTAACAATCGGCCAGGGGGGCAATGGCATGGTCCACATGCAATGCCCAGTCACTTTCTGCCTCTTCTGGTGACTTTTGGCTTTTATCCTGTGAGGATGTGGGCTGCCTGTTGCTGCTCTTATGCAGCATGTGTACCTCGACAGTGGAGATGCTGCTATGGCTGGACACCTCAATATCTGGAGCATCCCTCATTGCCCCAGTGACAACACTGGAGGTCTGTATGACCTCAAGAGCAGTGGCCATGGTCTCAGGCCCATTTCTAACTGCAGGAACAGGGCTAGTCTTGAATGGAGGGTGGTTGCCTGGGCCAGGCTACTAATTGCCCGTGTCAATGCCCCCATCCTGCTTTCCCTGCTCCTCTCATTATGCCTCTGCTGTTGCCTATCCTCCACTAGCTCAGTGCAGAGTTGTGCCATCACCCCAGTCAGGGCACCTAACTTGGCATCTAACTGGGCCTGGTATTCTGCCATTTGGTGAGACATGTTTTTGAAACCCTGGGCCAGCGCACTGTTGATAACACACAACCGTCTTTGTTGCAGGAGCTGAATTTGCAGCATTGCCTGCTCAATGCCTCTGGCCTCCACCTTGACACCTGTGCATGCCTGGAAGTTGGCATAAGGCATTGGCCGTTGCAGTTTCCACAAGCGCTGTGTTGGACACAGCTCTTGGACCAGGGTGACAGGTGTTGTTGCTGGTGGTGTTGCCTGCTGGAATGTGTGTTCCTGGCTGTCTGGTGTACCTGGCTGCGACTATGCCTGGACATCCAGTTCTGCCTCCATCTGATCAAGACCCTGATCTTTTCCTGCTTCCTTTTGTGTGTCCAGGACTGTCACAGGTGCATCTATGTGGTACATTAAGAAAAAATAAATGTCCCTGTGAGAAACTAGCTCAGTGGTCTGACAATGTTTTTTACTCATGTCAGAGAGTGACTCCACTGCTTGTGTACATGACTACATATCCCATGACTTTTGGTGCCTGAAACAGAGGGGCAGATTTACAAGCTCCTTGTGCCACCAGTGCGTCACTTTTCGTGATGCACCGGTGGTACTTTTCACTGCCCCATATTTACAAGGACATGAAAAGCCACCCTGCGTGACTTTTCCTGTCCTTGTAAATACGGCCCCTTTACACGTAACACTTTACGTGAAAGGTGCGTTTCATGGGTGTTGCTGTGGGTGTTTCCACACAACACCCATGGAACCAGACACATTTTCAGCTTTACAAGGAATTGTAAACTTGGAAATGCATTAGAATGCTAAACCTCCCTAGGGGTGGCGTAGCGAGGTGCAAAGAGGAGAAATGTTTTAATTTCTCTCCTTGTTTTTTCCTCTTTCAATGCGTACTGCCTTCTACAGCACACATTGGAAGAGGTAAATGCCTGTAGTGATTGTTTTTGTGCAGGAAGGTGCCCCTTCCTGCATCAAAACAATCTCCTCATGATTCAGGTATCCTTGCACCATGTTGTAAGGGTGCTTTTTCCGGCGCATGGCAGCTGTTTGGGCGCCAGCACAGGGGAGAGCACAGGAATGCAACATAATATTGTAAACATGTCTCATTCCTGTGCTTTGAAAGTGCTGAACATGGCGCAGCCAAAGGGCTTGTGGTGCCATGCTGTGGCACTTTCTTTTAGATCTGCCCCCAAGTGTCTAGAGGTATCTATGTTACATGTCTGTGGACTGCTGGGTACTGGCAGGTTTGTGCGATTAATAGGTAATTTTCAATCACCAGAGGTGGTTGCAGAGGTGTTGACGTCCCTGAGGCACACTCTGGCCCTATATTCTGTCTGGGATCATGTTGTGGCACAATTGATGAGGAGGGGAGAGCATTATATGGTCCCGCTCCAGACTCTTGGGACTGTGCCAGCCGTGCATCTATCTTTGCCTTGGCACAAGAGCGCAGGTTGTACCACCTCTTCTTGAGGGCATCAATGGACCTATCTGTAACTATCAAGGCATTGATTTGTTGCAGCATCTATCACCAGATCTTCAATTTTTCTGACTCTGGGAAATCCTGGGAGGCCCGGCCAAACAGCTGTTCATGGTTGTTGCAGCAGCCATCTGTGAGAATTTCTACTTCTCTTTCTGATTTTTTTTTTTTCTGCGTAGCTCCCTTCTGGCTATGCTGGCTGGCCATTATAGGGCTTGTTTTGTGCCTAGAGGAAGTCTGGACGTTGCTTCTGGCTCCACTGTGTTCTCCTACTGCTATGCTGGAATCACAATGGACATCACTTTCTGGTTCGGGGTCTTTCTGCTGGTCCCGGAAGTGATCGGGCACTTTTTAAAGCGGCTGTCACAATTTATGACCCCCTCACAGGCAATTTGCAACCGTCTCGCAGTCAGTTTGTAACACACTTGCAATTTATTTACGAGCCACTCGCAACTTGCAGACAATTACAGACTTGCTAAATGCAAGCCCAGTAATTGTGATGCAACTCAATTGCGACCCACAAATTGAGGGCCAGAATTTTATGTACATTCCATTTAGCGACTTGTAATTTTCGAGTCGCTATTTCTCGCAAATTGCGAGTCGCTAGTTCGCACGGTCGTACATCTGGCCCCAAGTGTCCTGACTTGCTCTGCACATTGGGCTGACAGAATGTTTCAGTTGTGTAATGATGGACTCTAAGGGTATCCATGTAAAAACTGCCATTGGTATCTTTGTTTGTTGCTAACTCCCCCAGCCCATCTGGCTCCGTAGAGGGCAGCAATCAATGTTGATGGAGCTCGGAATGCAAGAGTTCCTATTCTTCCAAACGGTAATTGCAGGCAATTCTGGTTTAGAGGAAAGAAGTGGAGTTGAAACTAGTAAGTCCCGGCTGCTGTCCCCTAGTGGGGGGTGGCTCATTGGAATGCCTAGATTTAGCTCAACATCTATGCTGTCATACATGTGAGTAATTTGACGAAGATACATCTTGTCTTTTTATGTACAGCTTCATCTGTGTAAGTAAGTAGGTATGCATGCATTTAGTTGTGTAAGTATGTATATTTGTAGATGTGTGGTTGAGTGTGTTACAATGCCGCTGTGTGTTCTTATATCACATCTTTCTTTGTGCGTATGTGTCTGTGGTTATGTAAATCAATGTCTGTACGTTTATGGGACAAGCGTCTGTATGTCTGCTTGAGGATACTATGAGTGCACTGTAATGTTTTCTTCAGACTATCGCTTTAAAATGCCATAATACACATAATATCCTCTTTTTTCAGCAATCGACAGTAAATATGTGATGTAAAAGCCACCATATGAATCCATTTTTTCCAGAATTTTCTTGTGGGGGAAGAACCTCCCCACACCCTCGTTTTGCACTTCAGGCTCGCTCACTTTTATACTCAGGTAGACAAATGGTAAGCTGCAGGACTAGTGAAGATCAGTAGTGACATGGCAGACAAGTGAGTAGGGGCAATATGAGTCTAGCATCTTGATAGAGTTGGAGAGACAGGACCTCATGGTAGTTGTTGTCACTTCACTCTCACTTTACCAACATTTGGCATACAGTTAGTGTATCATAGCTGTTGGCAACATGCATTTGGTATGGACCATACTTTTAAATATTCACACATATTATGGGTCCTGGATTGATATTTTTATGGTAATCCACTTACAGCCAGCTTTGCAAATTGTGGCACGCCATGGTGTTGGATACATGTACTCATTTGCAGCAATGCAGATTTACACTGAAAAACCAACATCTCTGATATTTTGAGTATTTCATGTTAGGAAAGTAGATAGAGAACACAATAGCAAAATCATAGTTTAGAGCAAACAGGACATTGTGATATTGTACCAGTTATTTAAGTGTAACTTCTCAGAATCTACTCCCTCAACTATTTCTGTCAAGCCCCCAGAATGCTGGATGGCCAAGACCTTCTCCCAGGGACATAATAGTTATGGTGCGCTGGGAGGGCCACCACTAATCCGCTGAGCGGTAAGGTGGTGGTTTTTGTCCCGGGTAGGCACCCTTAACCTGAGGTCATTCCAACTCCTCCTATTCGCGGCATGTGTCTGCAGGGTGGTACCAATAGCATTCAACTGTCCTGTCACACATTGCAGTGTTCCTGCTGAGAGGAGTCTGCTGGACTTTGTGATTTTCAGAAATACATGGAATTGAGAACCGAAATGTGTGTCTCTACTCTAATGATTTCATCCACCATGACTGTCAACTTTTTCTCAGTGAAGGGTGTTTTTATTTTGTGCCTGGTATGATGACAAAATAAATGTGACTGAGTATATGAAAGGAAAAACAAACTAGTGATACAGGGGGAAAAGGTGCAAAACAGAAACATACAGTTGGTTTAGAATGCTAAATGGGAAGTTGAAAATGGGTAGCTGAGAAAAGGGCTGCTTGTCTTTCGGGCTGCAGTTGGGAAGCAAATGATGCTGGTCAAGGATGGGGTGTGTTTTATAGTGTGATTTACAGGTGTGTCCACTTGCTAAAGCAGATCAGCTGTGTAGTTGTAAAATCCATCCACTTGTCACTGTAGTGGTGTTTTTTTAACGCATACAATGGTGGTCTACCGTTGTTGGGTAACTGCTCTTTGTTAACTGCTGCTGGGACACCTCCTCTGTAGTCATAATAAGCTCAGCAGATAGACTACAGACCTAACTGCGTTGGTAGACGCATCACCAACATTGCAGACTACCGAGGTGGGAAGAGCACTGTGGCCACAGTCTGCATTTCAGACAACACAACTTGTAATACGGCGGTCGGTAGATTGCTTGCGCAGCTATGTCGTAGAAGATGCTCTGTTTGGGCGGTTGGACCGGCAAACTTGTAATAAGGCCCTAAGTCCGATATATATAGCCACACAATCCAACCAATAGAGTCACAAAAACGGCAAGCACTCCGATGTAGAGATGTTTCTTCAAGATTTATTCATTTTCCAAACCCCCCTTCACCTCTGACAGACGCGTTTCGCCAGTTAGCTTTGTCAGTGTCAGTTTGTGCAAACATACAGAAGACATTTTAAACCAACCGCTTAGTTTCATTTCATAGACATAGATGATGGTACTTTACATAGAAACGACGGCCATCTTGTAGTGTAGTATTTACAAATATTACATTTGGTTCGAGAATGGCTTTAAATAAAGTGCTCAAGTGCAGAATTAAAAAAGTTGACTTTGACAAACTTTACATTAATCTTGTGCACACTGTTAATCTGTATCACATTATCTATTCATATATATATATACATTTGGAAAAAGGGGATTGTTTTTTGATTTTCAAAGTTAGTTATGTAGGGGTGTATCCCCTATTTTTGCATCGAATATTTACATTTCCACATCATTTCTTTCATTTTCTTATTGTTTTTTTGAGGCCCTGTATGGGCTTGGATCCCAAAATCCTATATGATACAGATATTTACATGCTGGTAAGGCTCTCATCTGGGATTGTGCTAGCATAGACAAATATATACATATATTTACAAGGAATTCATCTTAGATCTACTGATACAGAGAGGAAATCTTATTTTGTATGTACAGTAAACACCAGGAGTGTAGCCTCATTCTATTCTACAGGTGAACCCACATTTCTGCATCATTATTCAGGTCCCACGGTACCATCGTTTTTAGGTCCAGAATATACTTCGACTCTGTGATGCGCAGTGTCTTTTCCCTGTCACCACCACGTTCTGATTTTGTGACTTGGTCAATGCAGTAGAACCTAAGTAAATCCCTGTTGCTTTTGTGGAATTCAGCAAAATGACGGGCTACCGGATAGGTCTTATCATTGTTCGCGTAGCCCTCATATGCTCCAGGATTCTTAGTTTAGTAGGTTTGATGGTACTACCTATATAGCGTTTATTTCAAGGGCATTCGAGGCAATATATTGTAAAATCAGAATTACAATTGAGATGTTTCATGATTTTTCTATTGGGTTTACTCTCTCCTGTTCTACCAGGATATTCTTTTACTTTTTGGCTATGCTTGCAAGCTTTACATCGTAAGCACGGGAAAAAGCCAGTGATCTTGTTGGTGGCTACAGAGTTTTTAAGGGGGCATAATGGCTATGAACCAGGTGATCTGAGAGTGTCTGGCATTTCCGATAGGTGATCATGGGTCTCTCGGAGATATATCTTTTCAGGGTGTTATCTGTTTTTAATATATGCCAGTTTCTTTTGAAAGACTGAACCTGATCTCCTGATTTGACATTAAAGGTGGTGATTATTCTGACCTGATCGTTTTCATGTTGCGTCTCTTTCACCAACAGGAGATCCCTTCTGTTGATGGTATCTGCTTTAGCGGCTGCCTGATTTAATAAACTTTTCGAGTAGCCTCTAGCCTGGAATCTACTGCTAGCATCACTTTGGGCATCTCTAAAGTCTGTTTCCGCTGAGCAGTTCCTTTTTAGGTGCAAAAATTCGCCGTAGGGTACGTTTCTGACTAGACTTTTCGGATGGTGGCTGCCCGCGTGTAATATGGCGTTGCCAGCCGTAGGCTTCCTATAGAGTTTAGTATGGAGATGGTTATTATCCACAAATACTTCTAAATCCAGATAACATACACTACTTTCACTTATTGTACTAGTGAATTTTAGGTTCAGATTGTTATTGTTAAGCGCGGAGATGTAATTCTCAGCCGAGGTTTTGTCTCCGTGCCACACAATAAAAAGATCATCGATGTATCTAGTCTACATCAATATTCTTTTCTGCCATTTTTCATTGTCACCTCCCCAGGCCTCGTGCTTCTCCCACCAGCCTACGAATAGATTCGCGTAGCTGGGGGAGAAGCACGATCCCATGGAAGTTCCCCTTATTTGCCTATAATAGTTGACCAGAGAATAGGAAAAAATTATTATATAAGCAAAAACGCATCATGCACAAAATCATTTCGCTATGTGTCCGAAATTTCTCATGTTTCCTATCTAGGAACCACTTTCTCGCACTTAGTCCTTGCTCATGATCAATGCATGTGTAAAGATTTACAACATCAAGTGTTATTAATAGCATGTCGCTTTCCCAGGTAATACTGTCCATGATACGGAGGAAATCCTGCGTGTCTCTCACAAATGAAGGTAAATCCTTCACAATAGGGGTCAAAAAAGCATCAATAAAGCGGAAAGTGTTCTCAAGTAGAATGCCAATTGCCGAAACAATCGGCCTCCCTGGTGGTCTTTTGGCATTCTTGTGGATCTTTGCCAAATGATAGAAAGTGGGGAGAACCGGGGAATCACATAAAAGGAAAGAATATTCCTCATGGCTGATCATGCCATCCTTTTTCCATTGGTCTAGTAATGTGCTATATTCTATGGTACTTTTTAGGTATTGTTCTCTCTTTACCATAGCATAGCACTCTTTGTCTCCCAATTGCCTTAGTGATTCCTGTTCATAATTCTCCTTGCTAAAGACAACAATGTTCCCGCCCTTATCTGAGGGCTTGATCTCAATTGTTTTGTTGTCTCGCAGGGCTTTTATTGCTTCCCACTCCTTCCTCGTAATGTTAGATGTTTTCATGGACATTCTTTTGTTAGCTATTCTCTCCAAATCTGCCGTTACTGCTTCACTGAAAACGTCAATCGCATCATGTGATGTGTTTGGCAATTTCCTTGATTTATTCTTAAGGTTACTTGGATCTCTGACCTGTATGCTTGGTGTTACAATGTTATTCTGCACATTTTGTTCCTGATCCAGTAATTCTTGTGTTGGAGTCAGCAGGATATTTAGAAGATTGTCCTCTGTTGTATCCTTCCTTATTATTTCCACCGTTTCTGGGTTTGTCACATCCTGTCTTGTACTTGGATGTTGTAAAAAGGTTTTCTTAAACTTAACTTTCCTTATATATTTGAACAGGTCTACTTTGGTATCCACAAGGTTGAACTCACTCGTCAGGCAGAAACTTAATCCTTTTTGTAGTACTTTAATTTCATCAGTTGTCAAGTTCCTTTTTGACAAGTTGATGATATTGTTTTCTTGCATTTCAGTTACCTTCTTCTCCGATTGGAGGCACTTCGTGTTACCATCGGGGTGGTTGTATCTTGTGAACCACCCATTGTGCCTCTTCCCCCTCCTCGTCCTCCTCTTTGATTTTGTTGAGGGGGGTGGCTCCTTAGCTGTGGTCTTTGACGGGTTTCCTTCATAACTTGGAACTCGTCAAAAAAAGGCTTTTGTTTCTCTTTTTCTTTTTCTTTCCTGCCTGTGGCGGCATTCTGCTCCCTATCAGACCCTTCCACTTCAGATTCTTCCGTGTCAATTCCGTTGTTTGTTCATTCCCTTGAGCGAGTCTCTTTCTCGTGGCATCATATTTACGGGCAAATGTTAGAATCCTGCCTGACAAATAGTCCTGTTCGTCCCTTTGAAACTTAGTCTGTTTCCTTTTGCGTATCCCCAATTCATAATTCTTCAATCTCTTAGCCATGGCTGTTCTCAATTCATCACTGGCTTTTGTATCCTTTTCTTTAGCGATAGTCGCCTCCAGGTCTGCTATATCCTTTATACACTTATCCCGGTCGCTCCAAGCATACTTATTGAGCATTCTGACCATTCCCTTAGATGACTCCGCGGTGTTTTCCACCCAGTCTTTTAATAGGGCTGGGTCCGGGTTTTCATATGACGGGATTGTGTAAATCCGCAAGCCCCTGGGGATTCTATTGCAGTCAATATATCTTTCCAGCGAGGGGGCCTCCCACCACTTTCTTACTTCTCGTTCTTGTAGCATCTCCAGTTGTTGAAACAGGCTTTTCGTTAGCTTGTTAGTTAGCTGGACATTTCACCCATACAAAACCATTGAAATTCCCCCGTTATAGTTAGTTCAGCTAACTATAACTCGCGCCCACGCAATGCACT
This sequence comes from Lissotriton vulgaris, assembly GCF_964263255.1. Lineage (NCBI taxonomy): Eukaryota > Metazoa > Chordata > Amphibia > Caudata > Salamandridae > Lissotriton > Lissotriton vulgaris. The sequence continues at coordinate 1,441,199,294 of NC_141687.1, read as the reverse complement.
GCTGATGACGTCACATATACATCACTCATGACATGGTCAGTGACATCACTCATGACATCACTCATGACATCACTGATGACATCTCAAATGACATCACTGATGACATCATCCAGTGAATGTGTTTCTTTCTGAAAAATAAATATTTTTTATATAAGTAGATCTAAAGGTCGATGGAAGAATTATTGGGTAAATAAGTGTCTAACTGGATGGTTTTTTAAAAAAAATTGATTGTATAACTGACTTATTAATTGTATCTTAGTGAATACATGTATTAGCGAGTAATGTTTAAATATTTAAATATCTGTATCAGTGTCTCACTTTGTGTATAAGTGGCTGCATGGGTTAGCGAGTAGCTACATGAGTGTCGATATGGGTTATTAGTTGTTTTTTTGAGTTTCAGAATGAGTGTCTGTATGGTTTGGTGGGGGGTATTACTTAGTGCACAGATGCATGAATGAATGGCTCACTGTTTGTATGTGATTTGAAGACAGCATGTGTGCAGGACTGTATGGGTGGATGAGTGTGTTTATGGGTGTGTTAGTGAGTGAATGACTGTCTCAATAGTGTCTTTATGAGTAACTACATATGTTTTAATCTAGTATATGTGAGTATTGATGTATATAAGTGATTATATGTGAGAGTGAGAGATTGGACAAGTTCCTGTATAAATAAGTATGTGTTTCTATGAGTGATTATTTGAGAGAGTAACTATGTGTACGTTTCTGTAGATGTAAGTGTAGTGGTGTGTGAATAGCTGTATATGCAAGTAAATGGATGTTTGATAGTTTATTTACATGTGTGAGTATGTGTGTGAGTAACCCTATGGATGAGTGTAGGTGTGTAAAAGGATGTATAGGTGTTTGAGTACATATGATGAGTGAGTACATGTATGAGTGACTATATAGAACTGTTGATGATTCAGTGGATGTGTATGTAGATTTTGGAATTACTGAATAGGTTGTTCTAACTGGTATTGGTATCTCCATTTTCTTGAAAATTTTAGTTTATATTTTTCAATGTGTGTATCAAAGGTTATATTACGGTGAGAGGAGGTCTGCCACTCTTTCACAAACATGGTGTCATCAGTGATGTCATCAGTGATGTAATTTGAGATGTCTTTACAAAAAACTGTCTGATGGACAGAATGTAGATCAATGTCTTACATTCACCCCAGTACAATGATCTGGGCCTAAATCCATCGTTTTTTGCACTCCACACCACCCTGGGTCAGATAATGACTTTATGCAAATCAGCTCTGACCCTGTGCCCCATGGGAACAGTCCAGTCCGAACTACAACAGCCATATCTTTCCCAGACCGGAATCAAGCATCCGAGGACCGGACCGGTTTCGAGGTAACACCTCTCATCAGCCCGGCTAGCTTGACTCCAGTGGTGTGGAGGCTCTGGGACCCACGTCTGAGCTACCCCAGTACACTCAGGGAGAAAATTACAAAAAACAGTTTGATGGACAGAATGTAGATCAATGTCTTACATTCACCCCAGTACAATGATCTGGGCCTAAATCCATTGTTTTTTGCACTCCACACCACCCTGGGTCAGATAATGGCTTTATGCAAATCAGCTCTGACCCTGTGCCCCATGGGAACAGTCCAGTCCGAACTACAACAGCCATATCTTTCCCAGACCGGAATCAAGCATCCGAGGACCGGACCGGTTTAGAGGTAACACCTCTCATCAGCCCGGCTAGCTTGACTCCAGTGGTGTGGAGGCTCTGGGACCCACGTCTGAGCTACCCCAGTACACTCAGGGAGAAAATTTCAAAAAACAGTTTGATGGACAGAATGTAGATCAATGTCTTACATTCACCCCAGTACAATGATCTGGGCCTAAATCCATCGTTTTTTGCACTCCGATAATGGCTTTATGCAAATCAGCTCTGACCCTTCTGGGAAGGACATGGCTTTTGTAGTTCGGACTTGACTGTTCCCATGGGGCACAGGGTCAGAGCTGATTTGCATATCGCCATTGTCTAACCCAGGGTGGTGTGCAAAAAAACGATGGATTTGGGCCCAGATCTTTGGACTGGGGTGAATGTGTGTCATTGATCCACATTCTGTCCATCACCTGTTTTGTTTGCAATTGCCGCCATAAGTGCGCTGGGGATGCTCAGACGTGGGTCCCAGGCACTCCACACCACTGGAGTCAAGCTAGCTGGGCTGATGAGAGGTGTTACCTCGAAACCGGTCCGGTCCTCGGATGCTTTATTCCGTTCTGGGAAGGACATGGCTTTTGTAGTTCGGACTGGACTGTTCCCATGGGGCACAGGGTCAGAGCTGATTTGCATATCGCCATTGTCTAACCCAGGGTGGTGTGGAGTGCAAAAAAACGATGGATTTGGGCCCAGATCTTTGGACTGGGGTGAATGTGTGACATTGATCCACATTCTGTCCATCACCTGTTTTGTTTGTAATTTGAGATGTCATCAGTGATGTCATGAGTGATGTCACTGACCATGTTATGAGTGATGTAACATGTGACGTCATCAGCAGTGCATTGCGGGCGTGCGAGTTATAGTTAGCTGAACTAACTATAATGGGGGAATTTCAATGGTTTTGTATGAGTGAAATGTCCAGCTAACTATAACATGTGTGAAACCTATGGTTTTTCAGTGAATTTGCAAGGTTTTTTAAATGCTAATTCCTAACTATAACCTGTGTGAAACCTATGGTTTTTTCAGTGAATTTCAAAGGTTTTGTAAATAAAAATTTTTAAATGTATGAATTATTATATTTCTTTCGTTTTATACTAATTTTTTACATTTTTAATATAAATATTTATATTTATTTTATTTTTTAAATTATATTTCATATTCTTATTGTAAAATAATAACAAACTAAATTCCAAATTATTTTTTGTTTTTTTTTCCCAATATATTAATATTGATTTCAATATAATTCCTTTTTCATTGTTTTTTTTTTGGTAATCGTACCGTACGCGTACGGTAATGGAATTACACCAAATTTGGCAGAGAGGTAGAGTTCAGTTTGCAGATTGTGTTTTTTGTTAAATGGTGTAAATCCGTTCAGTAGTTCATGAGAAAACCCCTATAGACTATGCATGTAGTGTTCTATGCGTCGGGAAACTTGTCTTTTATATCTTCATTTCCCCAATCTGTATCCTTACACTTCCAGTAAACACTATCACACTTCTGTTTCAGTATTGTAGAGACCATACAGCACTATGTGCTTATCTATACACTGTTCTAGAAGAATACATTCACTACATTAAAACACTAATCTGCAGATGTACAATAAGTGGTACATTCCCAGAGATATGCCAGTTATTGTGTATTGTGATATCACCTCCTTCTGGCATAGGGCTTTATAATGGGATGCACCTTCCAGATGTGTCACATTGTAAATACTACACACCATGGCACATCTTTTGCACCATCAGTGCTTCACAAAAGAGACTCAATGGCTGTGTTAAAAGAGGCACAAGGGGGTTGTAAATCCACCCATAACACATAGAAATTCATCCAGGCAGTTGCACCAGTAGTGCAAATTGAAGCATAGACTTGTAACATATTTATGTACAAATGTTACATTCAAGTGCTTCGGAGGTACTACAGTAAACTATAGATAAACTGCATATAGATTTAACCTGTAGCAGTTCCTTATAGTTCTGCACTTTCACATTCACCATACACTATTTATGTATTCATTCATTCATGTATGCACTACACAGTCATTCAGACAAAGTTTTACACACTATCATGTAAATATAACTCTTTCTAGTGGAGGTAGTTCTGAGAAGAACAGTTTTTTTGTGTTTTTAGTTTTCTATTTTTTTTTGTGTTTTTTCAACAATTTTTTTTTAAAACCAAAAAAATGAAACTGGAACCCAAAAGTGTCCAACTGGAACAAAAGAATGAAAAAAAAACTAATGTCGAGGACAGCGATGCTCCTGCTTCCTGCGTTTTATCAGGTCGACAGACTGTTCTCCAAAACACAAAAGTTTATCGCAATAAATGCATAAAATTTTAACTTCACCAAAATCAGCATCAATTTGTGGGTGTGGACTGCTTGCTGAAAATGCTGCTGCAGCAGTTGATGTGCTTGGTGCAGTAGCAGGTGGGTTGTCCTGCAACCTCTGTCTTGCAGCTCGAGCAAAGTTGTTGGGGGGCAAGTTCTTCAAGTGTCGCACCATATTTGCTGTGCCAAAGGAGTATTTTTTAGATGGATCACCCCTTGAAAGAATTGTTTGGCAAATTTTACAGGCTATCTTTGGAGCATTAACCTTTTTTTGCCCTTCAGGAAAAGTAAAAAACTTCCAAATTAGAGCTTCTTTCCTCTTCTAGGAGGTTCTTCAGGAATGAAATCTCCCTCTGAAGAATGGCTGGAATGGCTGGAAGATGAGTCCATTGCTGTTATTAAGGTGATCTTCTTTCTATTTGACAGGATTCTCAGAAGAGATGCTTCTTCTTAGAAAGTCAAAATATAATCATTAAAATGGGACAGAACTTTCAATAGTTGGAATAGGAAGTGTTATGAACCAATGAAATCTCTTCTTTTAAAGTCACGTGGCTTTGCGTACGCTTACGGTGTGCTTACGGTCCTCTTACGATGCTCTTTCGATGCGAGTGCGCATGACGTTCCGCCGCGATTTGTGTATTTGCTTTTAAAAGTAATATACGATTGTTAAAAGTTTTAAAAAACTGTTTTCATAATTATTCCAGATAATTTCTACCCTTAGTATGTACAATAAATACATACATATATGTTTTTAAACGATTAAAAACATTGGCGCCTTTCGCGTACAGGGCGCCGTATATTATGTCACACGGAAGCTTTGATGCGACGCGTAAAGTGAAAGTGTATTCATAGCGTATGCGCGGGTACGCGCTGAGAATTATTAGCAGTACAAAGTAGGGTGCGATCACCCTCTCAGTGTCAAATCAGAGCACAGGGCGCGCTACAAGAATGATTACAAGTGGTTACTCATTGGAGATCCGATTCTGGGCCTGCCTCTGTGCACATGATAACCCCACCCCCACCTCTCTCTGCTATTAATTGTTGGTGCACACACTCTCAGTTGCACATGTGCAATGCACGCCCTCCCACACTCCCAGATGTCACCACCTAGCTTTCTTGATATTACTAAGCCTGGAAGCCAATACATTAGCCAATTGGAGGTCCCCCAGAGCCGTCATTCTTGTAGAGCGCGAAAACGCTACCAATAATGGCCCTAGGCTTGGTTTGGTCAGCCCCGCGGTTCCCATATAATGCGGGCACTGACTTGAGCACGCTCTCTTTTGCCTGCCTGTACTGCGATGACAGACAGACTGTCATCGCCGATTGTACTACGAACTGTTTGCTCGAACGGAGGAGGACTCGTGATACTCGACGTGGTGTCACTGCTCCTGCCGCCCAGCCAGGCCACCATAGTCACGGTGGCGGCGGCGCCCGTGCCCAGCCCACCCCAGGCCCAGCCAAAGCCCCAGCCTTTGAAGACAAGACAAGAGACCACAGAAGCAAAGGTAAGAGAAGCTGTCACAACATCAGCCTCCACTGTAAATTGCACCTGCATGATAGTATTTGTTTTTACTGCGTCACGTGGCCCTCTCAGCTCTATTGACATGGCTTGGCAGTTCGGGCTGGGCTGTTCCCATGAGGTACAGGGTCAAGGCTGATTTGCATATGGCCATGTCTGAACTGGGGTGGTGTGGAGTGCAAAAAAACGATGGATTTAGGCCCAGATCTCTGTACTGGGGTGAATGTATGACATTGTTCTGCATTCTGTCCATCAATTGTTGTTTTTGTATTTTTGAACTGTGTCACGTGATTTAGCCTGTATTGAAAATAAATTGTGCTGTTCATAATAGTATTATTTTTTTACTGCGTCACGTGTTCCTCCCAGCTCTGTTTTACTTTATTTTTGTACGCAACATGCTTTGTGCTTCTTCGTATTTGTTTCCCCCTAATCCTACCGTGGCTTTTAATATTTATTACTGCCTCATATGGCCTTCCCACGCCTCTATTCTAATTGATTGTATATTGCTGATTGGAATATTTCCAACTGTGTTACAGGGCCCTCCTAGGCCTTTTTTAAATAAATTGTGCAAGCATGAATTTCTATGTCGTATTTTTGAGTTTTGTCACAAGATTTAGCCTGTATTGTTATAAATTGTGCGTTCATAATAGTATAATTTTTTTTACTGCGTCACGTTCCCCTCCTAGCTCTGTTTTACTTTATTTTTGTGGGGTACATGCTTTGTGCTTCATCGTATTTACTCCCTCCTAATCCTCCAGTGACTTTTAATGTTTATTGCTCCCTCACATGGCCTTCCCAGGCCTCTATTCTAATTGATCGTATATGGTTGAACGTAAAGCTTGTTTCTGAAACAACGATAAGTTATCTGTCAATGGGGAGAATATGTGGTATGCAGCAGGCACGCAATACCCATTAGGCTAACAGGGCTTCAGTCCCCCACCCATCGTATGTGTCTCTTCCACGTTTTAATGTCCTTTTATCTCTCTCTTTCTTACTGTCTCTCACATTGTTTTTTTTCTTTTTTACAGTTATGGACGCTGCTGTCTCCACTGTGCCTTATTAAACCTTACCCAAGTTTAAGTGGTGAACTCTTTTGGCTACAGTGAAGCCTGCTTCAACTCTCTTTTAATCATGTCTATGGCACTAGGTGAGCAAACAAACTTGTTTCCGAAACAACAAATTATCTGTGAAACGAGAGAGTCGATAGTGTGCAGCAGCTTGACTGTGTAGAAATGTATAATTACCACAGAGCAGTGACAATAGATAGGTTACAACAGTCTGAGGAACAGATCTACAAGCTTATTGTGCCACTTTTGTGTCACTTTTAACATGGGAAAAGTGGTGCAAGGAGCTTGTAAATCAGCGTCTAACTTTTCAAAAAAAACTCTCAACTCCAGACTCTGTGAGACAGTTTTAATGTTGTTTTCTCTCTCTTTCTCTCTCTCACTCTCTGTGACATTATTTCTCTTTCTCTTTTAAGGGTATAGACACTGCTGTCTACTTTGACATGCAGAAGCAGAGTTGAAATGAAGTTGTGAACTCAGGTGGCCGCAATGTTTATCCAAGGTAAGCACAGTGGCCTAGAAATGCAATGCCTCCATTTCAATGAATAAATAAATTGTCGTATTTACAATCCCATTGTGGCACTTATGTGTCAGTGTAACAACAACATAAGAGTGACTCAAGGTACTCTAAATGTAATTATCCACAAGCCACCACAATTATAATCAGAAAAAAGAAGATGAACCAACAAAGTGCTAAAAGTAAAAATCTTAATTGTAAAAAGAACCCTCACTCACCAACTTGGTGGTGACATGCTTCATCATGGGGTTCCCACTGGGAGAACCGAATGTCCCCCCAGTGTGCTTCAACGCCTGTTTTACAGCAGAGCTGGTTTTTTGATCAAGTTTTATCAAGTGCTCAAGTGTAGTGTGCGCAATGTTAAAAGATAACAGCTGTACCATCAACAATTATATTAATTGGTCAGCTGGTACCGTTAAAAACACGTGAACAGGACACCCAGTGGTCAGGTTATTTGAACCACTATGTCCTAAGAAGTGTAGGTCGACATGTTTCTGCTGTTGGGGCTATAGCCAGCGCAGCTTTCTTCAGGACCAAAAGTAAATATCCCCGGTGGTCCACGCACGCTAAGGCGTAGCCGATCCGTGAGGATATTAATGTGAAAAAATGAAAAAACTCACGGTTTTACCCGTGTTGGCACACCCAGAAATCCCCAGGGGCCATTATCTGTAAAATATAGAAATATATATGTTAGACATAATCAGTAATTAAACCACAAATTGTGGTATATAACTGTTCTGTAGCAGGCATTTGATTCATTCAACAGTTTTCCCACCACTTGTGATCAGAGGTTACTTCTTAATAACATTATGGTCACCCTCATGTGGTCATTAAGTTTTACTTCATAATCATGCATAAACTGAGACCTAGAACTATAGATCCCTTATTATTAGGGAAAAATAGTGTGATTCAACAACATATGGTTTCCGTCTACACTCTATACGGGCACCAGAAATATACTAAGAACCTTGCCCAAAAAGATATAGGTGTAGGGTATTTATTCGAAATATGTTAACAGTACAGAATTCACCCCAATTAAAAAAACTACCAAGTTTCTCTCCCAAACGTAGGGAAAGAATGAAGTGTATGAAACAATTAAAAATTACATTTTTGGAATGGAAGGAAGATTCAAGTCTACTCACTGCACGTGGATATTCAACACGTAGCCTAGGCATGCTGAGGGGGTTACTCTTCACGTTGCCTGTAAACTGTACAAAGTAAGTGAAATTAGCGTGAAGGCGGCCGTGCTGATATGTGCGTGTTAAAAAATTAGGATCACGCATAATACAAAGTGCAGCCATCTACTTACTTTACTGGCAACGACTCCCCGCTTGTGAACCTATTCCGAACACTACCGCAGCCCGCAAAACAACAATTCTCATCGCGATGCGGAAGGAAAAAGGAACAAGTAGCGCTCACGTGACTTGTGCAGGCATGCGTCGTCACGAATATTTACAGGGACAGTGTTTAATCGTTCAAAAAGTGGCTTTGTCATACTTGTTGAAGCAAGGAAAACAATCTGTTAATGCGTAAAGTTACTCCAATTAGTATGTGACATGGACCGAAATTATTATAAATTAAAATAAAATAAATTAATGTCCAATAACGAAGAAAATGGGAAAGGCTAAAAAAACGATAATTAATCCGAGTCGATGTAATAATTATATTTATCCGTATTAAACACAGATAAAGCCATAATGCCCATAAATTTCGTCGAATGTCAGTTATTTAGTACTTCTCTTTTAGATTTCACAGAAAGCCAGAGAAAACCGAGATAAACAGCCGGATAGCTCGCTTTTTTTCTCTTTCTTTTTTTCTTGTTGAGAATGGAGGTAACTTTAATCATTGCAATCACAATGAAACCATAGTAAGGCGGTAAAAAACTATGGACACTTGTCAACAAATGTCCTGGGATACAACTAGAGTGCCACCCTAAAATGGTTTGTGCATGTTATTTATGAATTATCCCATTCTTGTGAGACATAGATGTGACATCATGAAAAAAACACTTCTTATTTATAGGTAAAGAATGAGTCCAGATTTATCATTGTATCATCTTGAGAATCACACAGTGGCCACAGGTTGAATTAAAGCTGTTAAGTCTCAAGAAGCTATTAATGATAGTATCACTTTTATCGTCTCATTACTGGACCCCATGGTATGTCGTCATTAAGTCCTGTTATGTGACTAGAAAGGCGATAGATCCACCTCTGCTCTTTTGTGTCAGTAACACAATAGGCACTTCCATACAGACACCACTTGAACTTGGGACTATAACAGAAGTGAAATGTACTAGGCACACTGCACACGTAAAATCGTAGTGTTACCTTGACTTGTAATGTTTCACCTCATTTACTCACATCTACATCATTTTAAACTCTAATTTTCTTTTTTGTTTTGCAGATTACCTACTGTACGTCTTTTGGAGTCCACATCACAATTTGTTTATAATTTTTTATTAAAGTTATTTTTGTACTTGTTTATTATATTGTTATCATTAAGTTACGTTTACAGTTATTGTTTTAATATAAGTTAATTAAAAAAACGACATGTTTCTTTTTTGGGGGGAGGGGGGTTGACGGTCCACAATAAAAATAATATTTATAATTTGAAGTACTATAGTAAGATGTTCAAGAGTAGGGTTGAAAAGTACTAACTGTACAATAAATTATATATTCTCTTGATGGACTACAACATAGAAAAGAAATCGAAATAAAACAAAACAATGTGTACCACATTTGCAAACCTCTTGCGTCATTTTCCCCTGCATACCTACCCCCCTACAAAATTGTGTGTGGGCCTCAAAAACGCCCTTCAAAACACGGAAACAATCAACCCCCAAAGATTTCCATATTGTATGAGAGGGGCTGCGTGGCCCTCCGCCTAGTGCCCTGGAGTCCACGACGCCCAGCCCCGGTTGCTGCAGTGTCCATTGGGGGAAACAGCCATTACAACGCAGTCATAAGCACGCATGATCGTCACCACGAAGCCATTAGCACGCATATGGCTTTACTGCGCATGCTTTTACAACTAGTACACATTTACCACCCATGATAAAGGCATAAGCATGATAATGGCTTTCTGGTGACGGACACGAGTTGTAATGGCTGTGGCTTACGTGCTTAAAATTAGTTTTTAGGTATGCGTGTGACCAAGTCTGATGACATCGGAGGCCAAGGACAAACACTGTGGTGTCTGTGGCAGGAAATCTCATTGATCACAGAGAAGATAGGCGTAGGGTAAAATTAAAGTAACAGGTATAATAAAAATAATGGCGGAAAACTACTAAAATGGCAGTGCATGGAGTATGTAATCAACGTTTGGCGCCTCGGCCATACATTTCAAATAAAAATAGATAGAAAATAATTATTAATATATTACAAAAGTATAGCAACGAATGACATACACGGCCCATGTAAAGAAAGCGGCAAATTTAATTCCCGAAATGAGGACAGCTTTGCTTAGCAAACTTGAAGAAAAAGAAAGAAACATGGGCTTGGAAACGAGGCTGCTCATGCATAGAGAGTACAACTGGTACACAAAAAAACGGAAAGTTTCACATACTATCGTAGAAATATAGCTCTTTTTTTCACCAGTAAAGTTAGTTCACAAAAAGAACTGGGTTTTTTTGAGCCCCAATACCCCCAGGATCCCAGACGGCTCCCCGCGTCCTTCGAGAGCCGGCATTGCTTTGTCAAAGAGAGCAGCTTATATGCTGCTCTCTCTAACGAAAAGCAATCTGCTTTCCTACTTGAAAGAGAAAGCAGATTAACTTGCTCTCTCTTTCAAATAGGAAAGCGGTTTGCTGTGGTAAAGTGGGAACCGTGACGCTCCCGCCCAACCATAGCAAACAGCAGTGTCCCGGGGGAAGGCACCCCGAGACACTGCAGGAGCCGGCCTGGGAGGCGGTGGTCCCCAGGGCCAACAAGGGCTCCAGGAGAGGGGTCGCGCGACCCCCTTCCAACATTAAAAAGCCCCGGGGGTGCAGCTCCCCGGGGCTGAAAGGTCATTTTATATATTACTGCCCCAGTAAGGTGGCGGTCCCCAGGGCGTGTACGGGGGAGGGGAAGCTGAAAACTTACTTTTTTTGAAAAAACTCAAAGGGGTGGTGGTCCCCGGGGCTGCAGGGGGCCTTAAAAGCCCCCCATTATGGAAAAAAATTCCCCTGGGGGCTAATTAAGAATAAAATGGACTTCTAGTTTTGTTTTTCTTTTCCACCGTGCACGCATACTACACAGTATCCCGTGATTTCTTATTTTAAAAAATAATTTGGTCCTAAAGATCCATGTGGGACCCCATGAGCAGGCCTAGAAGGTCAGGATGTTTCTACACTGCCCCCTTTCCTTATTTCTCAACTTTGTTTTACTGTTTTCTTGTGACTCGGTTCTACTGAGGCACAAGATGGCTGCCAACACTTCCTGGTTTCGAGTGTTGACAGACAGTTAACATCCAATCAGCATGCAGCTGGTGCTCATAATTGTACGGATTTCCGTACGCGTGCAGAACTTTCTCTCTAGATATCACTATGATTTTACTTTTGATTTTCTCAGGAACTACTGAACCGATTTACACCATTTAACAAAAAGCACAATCTGCAAACCGAACTCTACCTTTGCCAAATTTGGTGTAATTCCGTTCAGCAGAGCGGGCAGTAGCCCTGGCTAAACGTCCCCATGGAAACTTGCATGGGGAAAACACGTTTTGGGACCCCCCTTTTTTCTCGGCCCCCAATTGACGAATCACCAATTCACGAAGATTCGTCCACCAGCGCCAAAGTTATTGCAAATAGAATGTTGTGGTTCTCCTATGGAAAGTAGGTCCTAACTATAACTACCTACTGGCGACCGCCAGTAGGTAATATATATATATTCTGAGCAAACGCCATGAAGCTTGGGAGAGCACTCAGCCGCTCTCTGCCCTCCAGCAGTCAAAGTGCAGCCCTCCGTTTTTCCTCCGTGTTTGGTTACCTCTGCCTACGCGTTTCAGGGCTCAAGGCCCCTTCTTCCTGGGCTGCGAAATCACACATGAGGCCAGCATGGATTGTAAGGCACTTTTTTATTTCAAACCATCCTTCCGGCGATGGGCGTGTTTGCATCCACTTCCCTTCATGCATTCTGGGGGATGGAGTTTGTCATGCTGGAAAATCACCTTTAAGTAAGTTCATCTGTGTATTTCCCATAGTTTTCGTTAATGTACAATACTCTTAGTGAGCCACAGAGTTTGGAAAGGGGGAAGGCTTGATCCGCACGTAGAGAGCGGTGCCGCGATGTCAGGTTCAGTCCCGATCTCAGTCTCCTCTCAGCTGACGGCTGGTGTGTCCCTCAGCTGACGGTGGTGCCTCTCCCCACGGTCAGGCAGCCGTGTGGTATACTCTGAGCAAACGCCATGAAGCTTGGAAGAGCACTCAGCCGCTCTCTGCCCTCCAGCAGTCAAAGTGCAGCCCTTGGTTTTTCCTCCGTGTTTGGTTACCTCTGCCTACGCATTTCAGGGCTCAAGGCCCCATCTTCCTGGGCTGCGAAATCACACATGAGGCCAGCATGGATTGTAAGGCACTTTTTTATTTCAAACCATCCTTCCGGCGATGGGCGTGTTTGCATCCACTTCCCTTCATGCATTCTGGGGGATGGAGTTTGTCATGCTGGAAAATCACCTTTAAGTAAGTTCATCTGTGTATTTCCCATAGTTTTCGTTAATGTACAATACTTTTAGTGAGCCACAGAGTTTGAAAAGGGGGAAGGCTTGATCCACACGTAGAGAGCGGTGCTGCGATGTCAGGTTCAGTCCCGACCGCAGTCTCCTCTCAGCTGACGGCTGGTGTGTCCCTCAGCTGACGGTGGTGCCTCTCCCCACGGTCAGGCAGCCGTGTGGTATAGTCTGAGCAAATGCCATGAAGCTTGGGAGAGCACTCAGCCGCTCTCTGCCCTCCAGCAGTCAAAGTGCAGCCCTCCGTTTTTCCTCCGTGTTTGGTTACCTCTGCCTACGCGTTTCAGGGCTCAAGGCCGCTTCTTCCTGGGCTGCGAAATCACACATGAGGCAAGCATGGATTGTAAGGCACTTTTTTATTTCAGACCATCCTTCCGGCGATGGGCGTGTTTGCATCCACTTTCCTTCATGCATTCTGGGGGATGGAGTTTGTCATGCTGGAAAATCACCTTTAAGTAAGTTCATCTGTGTATTTCCCATAGTTTTCGTTAATGTACAATACTCTTAGTGAGCCACGGAGTTTGGAAAGGGGGAAGGCCTGATCCGCACGTAGAGAGCGGTGCTGCGATGTCAGATTCAGTCCCGACCGCAGTCTCCTCTCAACTGACGGCTGGTGTGTCCCTCAGCTGACGGTGGTGCCTCTCCCCACGGTCAGGCAGCCGTGTGGTATAGTCTGAGCAAACGCCATGAAGCTTGGAAGAGCACTCAGCCGTTCTCTGCCCTCCAGCAGTCAAAGTGCAGCCCTCCGTTTTTCCTCCGTGTTTGGTTACCTCTGCCTACGCGTTTCAGGGCTCAAGGCCCCTTCTTCCTGGGCTGCAAAATCACACATGAGGCCAGCATGGATTGTAAAGCACTTTTTTATTTCAAACCATCCTTCCGGCGATGGGCGTGTTTGCATCCACTTACCTTTATGCATTCTGGGAGATGGAGTTTGTCATGCTGGAAAATCACCTTTAAGTAAGTTCATCTGTGTATTTCCCATAGTTTTCGTTAATGTACAATACTCTTAGTGAGCCACAGAGTTTGGAAAGGGGGAAGGCCTGATCCGCACGTAGAGAGCGGTGCTGCGATGTCAGATTCAGTCCCGACCGCAGTCTCCTCTCAACTGACGGCTGGTGTGTCCCTCAGCTGACGGTGGTGCCTCTCCCCACGGTCAGGCAGCCGTGTGGTATAGTCTGAGATATCGCCATGAAGCTTGGGAGAGCACTCAGCCGTTCTCTGCCCTCCAGCAGTCAAAGTGCAGCCCTCCGTTTTTCCTCCGTGTTTGGTTACCTCTGCCTACGCGTTTCAGGGCTCAAGGCCCCTTCTTCCTGGGCTGCAAAATCATAATGAGGCCAGCATGGATTGTAAGGCACTTTTTTATTTCAAACCATCCTTCCGGCGATGGGCGTGTTTGCATCCACTTACCTTCATGCATTCTGGGGATGGAGTTTGTCATGCTGGAAAATCACCTTTAAGTAAGTTCATCTGTGTATTTCCCATAGTTTTCGTTAATGTACAATACTCTTAGTGAGCCACGGAGTTTGGAAAGGGGGAAGGCCTGATCCGCACGTAGAGAGCAGTGCTGCGATGTCAGATTCAGTCCCGACCGCAGTCTCCTCTCAACTGACGGCTGGTGTGTCCCTCAGCTGACGGTGGTGCCTCTCCCCACGGTCAGGCAGCCGTGTGGTATAGTCTGAGCAAACGCCATGAAGCTTGGGAGAGCACTCAGCCGTTCTCTGCCCTCCAGCAGTCAAAGTGCAGCCCTCCGTTTTTCCTCCGTGTTTGGTTACCTCTGCCTACGCGTTTCAGGGCTCAAGGCCCCTTCTTCCTGGGCTGCAAAATCACACATGAGGCCAGCATGGATTGTAAGGCACTTTTTTATTTCAAACCATCCTTCCGGCGATGGGCGTGTTTGCATCCACTTACCTTCATGCATTCTGGAGGATGGAGTTTGTCATGCTGGAAAATCACCTTTAAGTAAGTTCATCTGTGTATTTCCCATAGTTTTCGTTAATGTACAATACTCTTATATATATATAAATATGCTGAGGTGTGCCGTCTCCTCGACGAAATAAAAATACACTGCTCACCTGCACCTGAGGTCTCCTCTCTTCTTCCTGCGCTGCGGTATCCAGGACTGGGCTCCGGGCGAGAGGTAGCGGGGATTGCTACATATATATATATATATATATAGGTCATGTGATCAAGGCTCCGTTGAGCCGAAACGTCGGTGACTCTTTCTGCGAAATAAAATCTCTCATACACCTCGAGGTCCGTGTCCGGAGTCTACTTGCTGTGCTGTGCGAGCGCGCGAGCTGGGAGACAGACGGTGTACAGGATATATATATATATATATATATATATATATATATATATATATATTTGACACAGCAGGTGCTCCTTCAGCTTGCACAAAACGAAAGGCACACACAGAGTTGGTTTAAACCTTCAAGATGCTTTATTCGATGCTCAGCCTTCTCCCCCCTATCGACAGACGCGTTTTGCCTCGCGGCTCTTTCAATGTCGATTACAATTGTGAAACACAACCAATATAAACCCTCCATGTGTCGTCATAGCCATAAAAACAGAAGATGGACATTCCACCAACCCCAGTGATGTGAATTGTTTGGCGGCCATCTTACTGTGGGTAAATATAATATAAAAAGCAAATTAAATTCATTTCTAAAGTGCAAGTGCAAAACAAAACATAATTTTAAACCAAAATTAAGGAACAGAAAATGATTTCATAAACAGGCATGTATTATGTACCAAAAAATTCATTTTTTTCAATATATACCGCCTGTTCTAATCTTAACCATTACAGGGACAGAAAGAAACATGGAAAATATCAACAGACAATTCGTAAATAAAGACCAATTTCCCTGCCACAGAACCTGCTGTGGTTTCAGAATTGTGCCCTGGGTGGGCTTTTATTTCATCTATGTCTAGAAGAAACTAACTGCTATAGGGGTGTCTTTTTCATATATAACGAAATGTTATGTGAAATGATCTCCCTGATGCTTACAAACAATATCTTTCTCTTTGGTGAACAACTTTATCGTCAGCGCAACGGGGCGGCGATGGGTTTCTCATTCAGCCCAAGCTATGCGTGCATAGCTATGGGTTGGTGGGGGGAGGAGGAGGTAGCCTGGAACACACAAAACTTGAGATTCACCCGACACATTATACAATGGAAAAGATTCATTGATGATTTGTTTATAGTGTGGGACGGAAGTGAAAATGAATTTGATCAATATTTCGAACTTCTGAACAACAGCACAACGGGATTAAAATTCACATGCACAAAAAGCAAGGAACGAATATCTTTCCTGGACACAGAAGTTTATATAAAAAATAACCAAGTGGAAACAACATTGCACAGAAAGGTGACGGCCACAAATGCCACCCTTGAAGCCACGAGCTTCCACCAACCTGCCCTGATCTCGAGTATACCCTACGGAGAGTTTCTTCGAATCAAACGCATCTGCAGTGAAAACACAGAATGGGAGAAACACAGTGCAGGAACGGCTAAAAGATTCCAAAAAAGAAAGTATGGAAAAAATTTGATCAAAAAATGTAGGGAGAGAGCAAATGAAAAATCGAGGTCAGACTGTTTGAAACCACAGACAAAGGGGAAAACATCAGAGGAGCAAATCAGGTTAATATTGGATTACAGCAAGGAATCGAGACAAGTAATCAGAATCCTTAAAAAGAATTGGCGAATTCTGAAACTGGATCCAATTATAAGTCAGAAAATGGGAGATCATCCGGTAGTGACATACAGAAGAGCGAAAAATCTAAAGGATCAATTGATACATAGCCGCTTTGTCAACAAAAAGAAAAAAACAACATGGTTAAAAACCACTGGATTTACTAAATGCTATAACTGCAAAGTCTGCGAGATAGCAAAACCCACCAAACAAATAACTATGGCAAACCAAAAGATCTGGAAAATAAGAGAATTGATTACCTGTAAAAGTCAATACACTATTTACATGATTGAATGTCCTTGTCAATTACGTTATATAGGAAGCACGATCTGTGAACTGAAAAAACGTATTTTGGAGCATGTAAGGGCCACTGTAAACAAGGACAGAGGAAATGCAGTGGCCAAACACATGGAGACACATCACAACGGGAACTGGAAGCTTCTAAAGTTCCTGGGATTGGAAACGATGTCGCTTTCGGATAGAGGTGGACACCGCGAAAAACTGTTACGCCAAAAGGAGTCACAGCATATTTTGAACTTTCGAACGATGACCCCTTTCGGACTTAACCAGTCGGAAGAACTTTATGTACATATATGAGAGACTAGAAATACATAAACTTCTCGATAAAATCTCCACAATTGTTCTTCTTCCCTAAACCCCACATAATAGGTTCATCTAGAGATGAACATTAGAAAGAACCTGGGATCCATAAAAACATTATGAAATAGAACACTCTCATATATCAACTGAAAAATCGATTACAAGATTTAGAACTCCAAAATTAATGTCAGCCCACTGGAGGGCTTTAAACTGACAAAGGGACAATGATACTGGTAAAAAATGCACTCTGTACTCCCTAACCACTTCCTCTTCTTACAATTGGTTGAAACCGAAGGTTGGTAACAATGAATAACATCTAAAGAAAAGCGCAAAATATGTAACTTTGATGAAAAAGAAAATGTAAAAATATGATAATTGTTGAACAATCAATATAAGCAGGGAAAGAGGAAGTAAAAATGTAAATAATTGGGGTAAATCTTGATATTATTTGAACTTGACAGAGATTTTGGACTACATATCGCAGAATCCAATTGTGAAACAAAACATATGGATGTCATCATGTGTCTAAGGTGGGCGGGAACTCCCAATTTTAAAACACAACCAGCAAACAGTGTTTGAAACAACCGTGATCAAGTTAGTGGGGAGCTAACGAAACGCGTTGGTTTTTTTGCTGTGAATATGCTGCAATGGATTTAAGAATAAATTAATTGTTGTCTCACGCATAATTCGAGTGGCTGGAGTGGAGGCTTCATTTTGTTTCCCGTGGGATATTGTGTTCTACGGGATACTCAGTTGTAATATATATATATATATATATATATATATATATATATATATATTACCTACTGGCGGTCGCCAGTAGGTATATATAGTTAGGATTTTTTCTCTATGGGATTTTTGAAAATTCTATGTCTAATAACTTTGGCGTTTGTGGACGGAATTGGCTGAAATTTTCAGGAAAATGGAACATTTTGTTTCTGAGCAGCCCCTGACAATTTGGGGGGGTTTCATCAAGGGGGGGCCGAGAAAAAAGGGGGGTCCCAAAACGCATTTTTCCCATGTTAATTTCCATAGGGCGGTTGGCCTCACTTTTAGCTCGAACGGCTGAATGGATTTGCACGAAACTTGGCAAAATTGTAGGGACTGTTAGCCCGATGTGCCTTTGCTAGGTCTCAATATATGTGCTCCAGTGGATTTTGAGTAATTTAGGTTCAAAAAAAGATATATATCTGGGCGGAGCCTAACCACACATCTGATCTGATTGGCTGTCAGCACTTCATCCAAGAAGTGTTGGCAGCCATCTTGGGACCAATATACATGATAGCACCTCATTAAAAAGCATTGTAGTTAATAGAGGGTTTTAGGACTTTAGTTACATTATAAATCATTTGTTGATGGTACCATACTCGTTTTAGGAATTGTGGTGGGTTCTAAGGTGATTTTACCATGTGAAAAAACCTTCTGCTGTGATATCATGAATATTGTTTGAAAGAAAACTAATATCTCATGATTTTCCCACAGTGGTTTGGAAGGGGATCTATAAGCTAAACTGAAAGCATATTTTCTGTAAATTCACATTATCTTTCTCAGTCATGTGAAAATGAAGTCTGACATTCTCAGTAAAACATGTACATCCAACAAGGACAGAGACTGTCAGTTGATTCCTTTGTGTTCTACTGCAGCCTCCTAGAGTGTTCTAAAGAACAACTAGAGCGCTAACAGTCCTACTTATTACAAAGGTATGGCACACCTGAAGCCATCTTGATTGGAATAAAGTGGTAACTCTTAAAACATTTAATTTAAAAAGAAACAACATGAGGGGGTATATTTTGCCATAGAAAGTATGATTAGTGCTGCAGAATGAAAAATTAGGGCACATTTTGAGTGACTTCT
The DNA here is from genome assembly GCF_964263255.1 of Lissotriton vulgaris. Taxonomy (NCBI): domain Eukaryota; kingdom Metazoa; phylum Chordata; class Amphibia; order Caudata; family Salamandridae; genus Lissotriton; species Lissotriton vulgaris. The sequence goes on along the minus strand of NC_141687.1, from coordinate 1,441,180,350 downwards.
CAAATCCTTTTCTATTTCATTAAAACATTCTGACATGCAGTCTCCCAAAATGGCCACCAGAGACAAAAGAGCCCAAATGTAGCCCAAATATCACCCAGATGTAGCCCAAGTATAGCCCAATGACAGAATGTCCCAGAGTGTTCTAAAAAACAACTAGAGCGCTAACAGTCCTACTTATTACAAAGGTATGGCACACCTGAAGCCATCTTGATTGGAATAAAGTGGTAACTCTTAAAACATTTAATTTAAAAAGAAACAACATGAGGGGGTATATTTTGCCATAGAAAGTATGATTAGTGCTGCAGAATGAAAAATTAGGGCACATTTTGAGTGACTTCTCAAATCCTTTTCTATTTCATTAAAACATTCTGACATGCAGTCTCCCAAAATGGCCACCAGAGACAAAAGAGCCCAAATGTAGCCCAAATATCACCCAGATGTAGCCCAAGTATAGCCCAATGACAGAATGTCCCAGAGTGTTCTAAAGAACAACTAGAGCACTAACAGTCCTACTTATTACAAAGGTATAGCACACCTGGAGCCATCGTGATGGGAATAAAGTGGTAACTCTTAAGACATTTAATTTAAAAAGGAACAAAATGAGTGGGTATATTATGCAATAGAAGGTATTATTAGTGCTGCAGAAAGAAAAATTAGGGCACATTTTGAGTGACTTTTCAAATCCTCTTCTATTTCATTAAAAAATTCTGACATACAGTCTCCCAAAATGGCCACCAGAGACAAAAGAGCCCAAATGTAGCCCAAATATCACCCAGATGTAGCCCAAGTATAGCCCAATGACAGAATGTCCCAGAGTGTTCTAAAGAACAACTAGAGCGCTAACAGTCCTACTTATTACAAAGGTATGGCACACCTGAAGCCATCTTGATTGGAATAAAGTGGTAACTCTTAAAACATTTAATTTAAAAAGGAACAAAATGAGGGGGTATATTTTGCCATATGAATTATGATTAGTGCTGCAGAAAGAAAAATTAGGGCACATTTTGAGTGACTTCTCAAACCCTCTTCAATTTCATTAAAAATTCTGACATAGTCTCCCAAGATGGCCACCAGAGACAAAAGAGCCTAAATGTAGCCCAAATATCACCCAGATGTACCCCAAGTATAGCCCAATGACAGAATGTCCCAGAGTGTTCTAAAGAACAACTAGAGCGCTAACAGTCTTACTTATGACAAAAGTATGGCACACCAGAAGCCATCTTGATTGGAATGAAGTGGTAAGTCTGAAAACACTCAATTTAAAAAGGAACAACATGAGGGGGTTAATTTTGCCATAGAAAGTATGATTAGTGCTTCAGAAAGAAAAATTAGGGATTATTTTGAGTGACTTCTCAAATCCTCTTCTATTTCATTAAAAAAATTCTGACATGCAGACTGAAACATGCACTTTGAATACCAGCAGCAGACGTCCCTGGTGAGCAGTAGCTTTACTACAGTGATCTAATGTGCAACTAGAGTGCTAACATTCAGAATTTATGGCAAATGTGTGACACATCTGAATGCCTTCTTGATGGAACCAAAGTAAACAAGCATTGAAAATGCAATAGATCTCGCCCTCGTTTAAGTTAAAGCCATTCTGTTTGTAATGAGGTGGCTTTTTAGCTTTGCTTTTATTAGTGTTTTTTCAACTTTCATGTAAATAACGCACCGTTTTCACCAAATCGACTTTGCCCAAGCACACCCTTCCCTTCGGCCAACAAATCCCAAAAATTCGGCACACCTGCCGATCCACTCTCCCTACAGCTCACCCCAGCCCGTCCCTCTAGCGCAACTGGAACACCCCAAATTCACCTTCTCCATGCGCACCAAAAACTCCCATTGAATAACATGGCAATTCGCTACTCCGCACAAAAATTGCTCTTTAAAGCACTTCCACTGCTCCGATCCGCTTCAATCTTGGCTGGACACTAGTTCCAGCGATTCCCTAACATCTCACCAAAAATCAGCCCAATCCATCCACTGGAACGGGGACGAATTTCAACCCGAATACGCGCCCCCCGCAAACACAAAAAAAAGCCATAAAACGGCCAAATCTCGACCAAAAACCGCCAAAATCCCTCAAAACCTTGCCAACACCAATACGCACGAAACTGAACCGGCCCCTCAGCCATAGGCTCCGGGAACCCTACTTAATTGACCCAAAAGCCCTAAAAAAGCAACATAATACACACGAAAACGCCCTAACAACCCTAAAATGCATATAAGTATATGTATGCATGCATTTATGTTTGTATTTATATAGATATACAGATGATATATGTTTATATATGTATGTATATATATATATTCACTGAAAAAACCATAGGCTATAGACCATATATAGTTAGGAATTAGCATTTACAAAACCTTGAAAATTCACTGAAAAAACCATAGGTTATAGACCATATATAGTTAGGAATTAGCATTTACAAAACCTTGAAAATTCACTGAAAAAACCATAGGTTATAGACCATATATAGTTAGGAATTAGCATTTACAAAACCTTGAAAATTCACTGAAAAAACCATAGGTTATAGACCATATATAGTTAGGAATTAGCATTTACAAAACCTTGAAAATTCACTGAAAAAACCATAGGTTATAGACCATATATAGTTAGGAATTCGCATTTACAAAACCTTATTTTACTCACACAAAACCATTGAAATTCCATATATAGTTAGTTGCACTAACTATATATCGCGCACCCGCAATCCACTGCTGATGATGTCACATATTACATCATTCATGACATGGTCAGTGACATCACTGATGACATCACTGATGACATCTCAAATGACATCACTGATGACATCACTGATGACAACATCCAGTGACTGTATGTTTCTGTAAAGTTAAAATATGTCTTACATATTGAAGAATGAGTGGATGTATAAGTGTCTGGATGAAGGATTTAGTAGGTGCATGACTGACTGTATGAGTGAGTGATTAAATGTGTCTCACTGAGTGCATGGGTTAGTGACTAAACTGTCTTAATTTGTGCATCATTATGTCTGTTGTTCTGTAAACTGTTGCATGTGTTGATAAGTAGCTATATGAGTAACTATATGGGTTATTGATTGGTTGCCCAAGTATTTGTATGGGAGACTGAGTGTGTGTGTGGGTGGCTGGGAGGTGTATGACTCTGTGCATAGATGTGTGAGCAGTTGATTCACTAGATGTATGGTTTCAAAAGTGCATGTGGAAACAGCTGTATGGGCGGTTGACTGTGTGCATGAGTGTATTGGTGAGTGAATGGATATCTCAGTGCTACATGTCAAAGTAAGTACATATGTAAAACACAGTACATGTGAGAGTTGACATATATAAATAACTGTGCATAAGAGCCAGTGAATGTGTGAGTGGCTGTATGGATCATTGTGAACTTGTATCAGGGATTGTATAAGAGAGTAAATATGTGTTAGTATATGTTTGAATAAGTAAAGTTTGTATAACTGTATAGTTGAGGAAATGGAGGTGTGATTGATTCTTTGCATGACTGACTAGGTGTGTGAGTAACTCCATGGATGAGTGACAGTCTGTGAGTGTCTGTTTACACTGATTGTATCTAAGGTTATATTAGAGTCTGAAGAGGTTCATCGTATTATCACATGAATGATATCATCAGTGATGTGATCAGTAATGTCAAATGAGATGTCATCAGTGATGTCATCAGTGATGTCATTTGAGATGTCATCAGTGATGTCATTTGAGATGTCATCAGTGATGTCATCAGTGATGTCACTGACCATGTCATGAATGATGTAATATGTGACATCATCAGCAGTGGATTGCGGGTGCGCGATATATAGTTAGTGCAACTAACTATATATGGAATTTCAATGGTTTTGTGTGAGTAAAATAAGGTTTTGTAAATGCGAATTCCTAACTATATATGGTCTATAACCTATGGTTTTTTCAGTGAATTTTCAAGGTTTTGTAAATGCTAATTCCTAACTATATATGGTCTATAACCTATGGTTTTTTCAGTGAATATATATATATATATATATATATATATATATTACTTACTGGCGGTCGCCAGTAGGTAGTTATAGTTAGGACGGTTGACGAATCTGCCTGAAAATTTCCACAAAATGGCCTCGTCGAGCTCCGGTCCTTCCCAGAAAGTTTGGGGGGGATTCGTCAAGCGGGGGGCGAGATAAAAGGGGGGTCCCAAAACGCGTTTTCTCCATGTTAATTTCCATAGGGCGGTCGATTTCACTTTTAGCCCGAACGGATGAATGGATTTCCACCAAACTTGGCAAAATTGTAGGGACTGGTAGCCCGATGTGCCTTTGCTATGTCTCAAGATATGTGCTCCAGTAGAATTTGAGTAATTTAAGTTTTAAAAAATATATATATCTGTAAGCGCGCACCGGTGCGCGCGCCGGCGAGCGCTCCGGTCGCGTCACGTGAGGTGCGCACTGAAAGCTGATTGGCTGTCGGGTGTCTGAAAACATTCGAAACAGACCGGAGCGGCCACCATCTTGTGTCTCGGTAAAATCGAGACACAAGAGGTGTCAAAAACAAAGGGGGGAATTGACCATAAGGGGGCAGGGTAGACCCCCCCTGACCCCCTAGGTTTAATGTGGGGGCCATAAAAGGGCCCCGCGGGGTCAAAAAAAATATATATTTTTTTTGATTATCGCGGGGGGCGCGCATGGTACGCGCACCGGGGAGCGCACCGGGGAGCGCACCAGGGAGAAAAGAGAATGGCAGAGTTTTAAAATTTAAGTCATTTTATATAAATGGGAGGTAGTTCTGAAAAGAACTGTTTTTTTATTCTTTTTGTTGTTTTATATTTTTTTGGGGAGTTTTTAAACTTTTTTTGCTTTTTTTGGTTTTTCTGAACATTTTTTTTTTTTTTGTATTTTTTAAGGAGAGAAACAAAAACCAAGCATTTCAAACGGGCTCAACAGGAGAAAAAAAAAGGGCAACAAATTAATATTTCCTTTGGCACTTGTGGTTTTCCCAAGCACGATTAATAAGAGTGATGCATTGCTCACCATAGCAAATCATTTGACCACAAAATTTACAAACCATTTTAAAATTTGAAAAGTTGGTTTGTATGATGGAGCATGTCTCCCTAACTTCCGGTCCTGATGGGGTGGGAACAGTAGTTTTGGAGGTGCTGGCAGAAGATTGTACAGGGTTTTTGGCCAGTTCCCTGACCTCTGCCCTAGAATAGTTGTTGGGATGTTTTCTTAGCATATGCCTAATCATTGTGTGGTTGCCGAAGGAGTACTTCTTGTTGGGATTCGCCCTTGACATCTCCTGATGACAGATAAGGCAGGTTGCTTTAGGTGCATTCACTTTTTTTTGGTCACTCGGGATAGAAAAAAATTGCCAAATGATGTGCTCTTTTGGTTTGTATGTTATGTTGTCCTCTGGGACGAATCTACTGTCCTCTTCGTCCTCATCCTCCTCCTGTTCTGGATCTGCACCACTGTGAAGTTGAGGAGGTCCTTGTGGTGGTGGTGGTGGTGGTGGTGGTGGTCCAGAAGATCCAGCAGCTGCAGCTAATGTAGCCATTTTCTATAGATAAAAGTAAAGGTCTTCCTCTCTCAAAGCAAAAAGGTAGAATAAGGAAAAAAGGTGGGGGCTTTCCTCATTTTGAAAAACAAATATCCTGAACCAATGAGAAGTGTTAATTTTAGGTCACATGACTAGGGGTTTTATCATTATGAAACCAAAACTGTTATGAACCAATCAAAAGTGTTATTTTTAGGGCACATGACCCGACGCGCTTACGCTACGCGCCCAGGGGCGTGCCCGGGGGCGTGCCCCGGGTCACGTAGCGTAAGCGCGTCGGTGCGCTTACGTCGTGCGTTTCACGCATACGCGGCTACGCGATACGTCACGATCATGTTTTTGTTCGCGATATTGGCGCTTACGGGACGCTCCCCGGTGCACGCCCCTGGGCGCTTCCTATAATTGCGCTTTCCGGGGCGCTACCCGGGGCGCGCTCTGGGAGCGCTCCCCTCCCCCCCCCAAAAAAAAAAAAAAGAATAAATAAAAAAAAATGGGGAAAATTGTATGGACTGGAAGCCCTATTTTTAAGTTGTTTTTACGAAAATTAACTTTGAAAAAATATATATTGGGATACATTGGGCTATATATATGTTAGTGCCCAATGTAGCCAAATATAGCCCAATGTAGCCAAAAGATGGCCACCAGAGACAAAAAAAAAATTGCCCAAATATCAGCCAGATGTAGCAGAACTGTAGCCCAATGACAGAATGTACCAGCATTAAAAAAAACCTGACAAAAAAAAATTGCCCAAATATCAGCCAGATGTAGCAGAACTGTAGCCCAATGACAGAATGTACCAGCATTAAAAAAAAACTATGAAATTCACTGAAAAAACCATAGGTTTCACACCAGTTATAGTTAGGAATTAGCATTTAAAAAACCTATTAAATTCACTGAAAAAAACAGAGGTTTCACACCAGTTATAGTTAGCTGGAAATTTTACTGACATAAAACCAATGAAATTCCCACGTTAGAGTTATTCGGACTCACTATAACTTGCGCGTGCAATGCACTGCTGATGACAACATCCTTGTGACACAGTGACAGACCTCCTCTCACTGTAAAGTAAGCTTTGAAACACATATTCAAAAATAGAAACTAACATTTTCAAAAAAGTGCATATACCCATACCAGTTACAACAACCAATTCAGTAATGCCATGTCATGAGTGATGTAATATGTGATGTCATCAGCAGTGCATTGCACGCGCAAGTTATAGTGAGTCCGAATAACTATAACGTGGGAATTTCATTGGTTTTATGTCAGTAAAATTTCCAGCTAACTATAACTGGTGTGAAACCTCTGGTTTTTTCAGTGAATATATATATATATCCAAACTGTGTGCCCTGAAGCATCGGGATGGCCTACTATAGGAAAAATTTAGACTTTTTAACCTTCTGACCTTACTTAAAGTTGTACTTATACTCGCAAGGACTCCATGTCCCATTGTGCATTAGTCAAAATCTCGCACTGAGCACACGCCCACTGGGGGCTGAAATACCAATTAAAAGAACGTGAAACAGACCACAGAGAGCCTCACTTGTTCTTTTTAGCCCAGGAAGAAGGGGTGGAATATCCTGAAACGCGTTGGCAGTCATGCAATGTAAATGAAGCAGGAAGGCAAGCTGCATTGAAAAGCTCCAGGGCAGAGCATCGTTGTGTACCTTCCAGATGCTTCAAGGCACATAGTTTGGATATTTAAACACGGCAGCCTGGCCATGGGGATAGAGCACCATCACCAGCGTGACAAGGAAGGAAATACCAGCTGGGTGAGGCTTCAGTTCTGCACCTTTCAGGACCTCTAGCATGATGCTCTATATGCTAATTAGCATGCCGAACTGTTTCATTACCTACTATAGGAAAAAATGAGACTTTTTAAATTAAAAAGGACTTCTGACCTTACTTAAAGTTGTACTTATACTCGCAAGGACTCCATGTCCCATCGTGCATTAGTCAAAATCTCGCACTGAGCACACGCCCACTGGGGGCTGAAATACCAATTAAAAGAACGTGAAACAGACCACAGCGAGCCCCACTTGTCCTTTTTAGCCCAGGAAGAAGGGGTGGAATACCCTGAAACACGTTGGCAGTCATGCAATGTAAATGAAGCAGGAAGGCAAGCTGCATTGAAAAGCTCCAGGGCAGAGCGTCGTCGTGTGCCATCCCGATGCTTTAGGGCACAAAGTTTGGATATATATATATATATATATATATATATATATATATATATATATATATATATATATATATATATATATATATATATATATATATATATATATATATATATATATATATAAAAACACCACAGTTGCCCATGTGGGGAGCCACACACCTCCAGAATCACACCACTTCGTGGGCGGCCGTGATAGCAGCAGGCACTCAGCGCTCCTAATCGCCATACGCGTTTCGAGCTCTTGGCAGCTCTTGTTCACTGGCATGAAGAGGCAGGAAGCTGGTAACAAAGAACAGTACTTTATTAAATGATTGGAGTCCCGCCCCAGTGGGCGTGTCAGACAAGGCATGCTGGTTATAGTAGTCCATAGGTACTGCCTCAGACTCCTCGAGTTCTCTTACCAAGTGGCCCCAGTCCTGCCACTCACTATGATAAAAGTCCCTGTAGGGAGGAGAGCTGCATGTGTCTCGCGGCTGTCCACCTCCAATGTCTCCACGAGTGAGGCTCTGTCAGTCCAACGAGTGCCGGTGTGTTCCAGCACTCAGGGTCCGTTTTTACAACGTCGGGGCTCCCCGCGACCGAGCAGGCCGCTAAAAACCAAAACACCACAGTTGCCCATGTGGGGAGCCACACACCTCCAGAATCACACCACTTCGTGGGCGGCCGTGATAGCAGCAGGCACTCAGCGCTCCTAATCGCCATACGCGTTTCGAGCTCTTGGCAGCTCTTGTTCACTGGCATGAAGAGGCAGGAAGCTGGTAACAAAGAACAGTACTTTATTAAATGATTGGAGTCCCGCCCCAGTGGGCGTGTCAGACAATATCTTTCCTGGACACAGAAGTTTATATAAAAAATAACCAAGTGGAAATAACATTGCACAGAAAGGTGACGGCCACAAATGCCACCCTTGAAGCCACGAGCTTCCACCAACCTGCCCTGATCTCGAGTATACCCTACGGAGAGTTTCTTCGAATCAAACGCATCTGCAGTGAAAACACAGAATGGGAGAAACACAGTGCAGGAACGGCTAAAAGATTCCAAAAAAGAAAGTATGGAAAAAATTTGATCAAAAAATGTAGGGAGAGAGCAAATGAAAAATCGAGGTCAGACTGTTTGAAACCACAGACAAAGGAGAAAACATCAGAGGAGCAAATCAGGTTAATATTGGATTACAGCAAGGAATCGAGACAAGTAATCAGAATCCTTAAAAAGAATTGGCGAATTCTGAAACTGGATCCAATTATAAGTCAGAAAATGGGAGATCATCCGGTAGTGACATACAGAAGAGCGAAAAATCTAAAGGATCAATTGATACATAGCCGCTTTGTCAACAAAAAGAAAAAAACAACATGGTTAAAAACCACTGGATTTACTAAATGCTATAACTGCAAAGTCTGCGAGATAGCAAAACCCACCAAACAAATAACTATGGCAAACCAAAAGATCTGGAAAATAAGAGAATTCATTACCTGTAAAAGTCAATACACTATTTACATGATTGAATGTCCTTGTCAATTACGTTATATAGGAAGCACGATCTGTGAACTGAAAAAACGTATTTTGGAGCATGTAAGGGCCACTGTAAACAAGGACAGAGGAAATGCAGTGGCCAAACACATGGAGACACATCACAACGGGAACTGGAAGCTTCTAAAGTTCCTGCGATTGGAAACGATGTCGCTTTCGGATAGAGGTGGACACCGCGAAAAACTGTTACGCCAAAAGGAGTCACAGCATATTTTGAACTTTCGAACGATGACCCCTTTCGAACTTAACCAGTCGGAAGAACTTTATGTACATATATGAGAGACTAGAAATACATAAACTTCTCGATAAAATCTCCACAATTGTTCTTCTTCCCTAAACCCCACATAATAGGTTCATCTAGAGATGAACATTAGAAAGAACCTGGGATCCATAAAAACATTATGAAATAGAACACTCTCATATATCAACTGAAAAATCGATTACAAGATTTAGAACTCCAAAATTAATGTCAGCCCACTGGAGGGCTTTAAACTGACAAAGGGACAATGATACTGGTAAAAAATGCACTCTGTACTCCCTAACCACTTCCTCTTCTTACAATTGGTTGAAACCGAAGGTTGGTAACAATGAATAACATCTAAAGAAAAGCGCAAAATATGTAACTTTGATGAAAAAGAAAATGTAAAAATATGATAATTGTTGAACAATCAATATAAGCAGGGAAAGAGGAAGTAAAAATGTAAATAATTGGGGTAAATCTTGATATTATTTGAACTTGACAGAGATTTTGGACTACATATCGCAGAATCCAATTGTCAAACAAAACATATGGATGTCATCATGTGTCTAAGGTGGGCGGGAACTCCCAATTTTAAAACACAACCAGCAAACAGTGTTTGAAACAACCGTGATCAAGTTAGTGGGGAGCTAACGAAACGCGTTGGTTTTTTTGCTGTGAATATGCTGCAATGGATTTAAGAATAAATTAATTGTTGCCTCACGCATAATTCGAGTGGCTGGAGTGGCGGCTTCATTTTGTTTCCCGTGGGATATTGTGTTCTACGGGATACTCCGTTGTAATATATATATATATATATATATATATATATATATATATATATATATATATATATATATATATATATATATCCAAACTGTGTGCCCTGAAGCATCGGGATGGCCTACTATAGGAAAAATTTAGACTTTTTAACCTTCTGACCTTACTTAAAGTTGTACTTATACTCGCAAGGACTCCATGTCCCATCGTGCATTAGTCAAAATCTCGCACTGAGCACACGCCCACTGGGGGCTGAAATACCAATTAAAAGAACGTGAAACAGACCACAGAGAGCCTCACTTGTTCTTTTTAGCCCAGGAAGAAGGGGTGGAATATCCTGAAACGCGTTGGCAGTCATGCAATGTAAATGAAGCAGGAAGGCAAGCTGCATTGAAAAGCTCCAGGGCAGAGCGTCGTTGTGTACCTTCCAGATGCTTCAAGGCACATAGTTCTGATATTTAAACACGGCAGCCTGGCCATGGGGATAGAGCACCATCACCAGCGTGACAAGGAAGGAAATACCAGCTGGGTGAGGCTTCAGTTCTGCACCTTTCAGGACCTCTAGCATGATGCTCTATATGCTAATTAGCATGCTGAACTGTTTCATTACCTACTATAGGAAAAAATGAGACTTTTTAAATTAAAAAGGACTTCTGACCTTACTTAAAGTTGTACTTATACTCGCAAGGACTCCATGTCCCATCGTGCATTAGTCAAAATCTCGCACTGAGCACACGCCCACTGGGGGCTGAAATACCAATTAAAAGAACGTGAAACAGACCACAGCGAGCCCCACTTGTCCTTTTTAGCCCAGGAAGAAGGGGTGGAATACCCTGTAACACGTTGGCAGTCATGCAATGTAAATGAAGCAGGAAGGCAAGCTGCATTGAAAAGCTCCAGGGCAGAGCGTCGTCGTGTGCCATCCCGATGCTTTAGGGCACAAAGTTTGGATATATATATATATATATATATATATATACATATATATATATATATATATATATATATATATATATATATATATATATATATATATATATATATATATATATATATATATATAAAAACACCACAGTTGCCCATGTGGGGAGCCACACACCTCCAGAATCACACCACTTCGTGGGCGGCCGTGATAGCAGCAGGCACTTAGCGCTCCTAATCGCCATACGTGTTTCGAGCTCTTGGCAGCTCTTGTTCACTGGCATGAAGAGGCAGGAAGCTGGTAACAAAGAACAGTACTTTATTAAATGATTGGAGTCCCGCCCCAGTGGGCGTGTCAGACAAGGCATGCTGGTTATAGTAGTCCATAGGTACTGCCTCAGACTCCTCGAGTTCTCTTACCAAGTGGCCCCAGTCCTGCCACTCACTATGATAAAAGTCCCTGTAGGGAGGAGAGCTGCATGTGTCTCGCGGCTGTCCACCTCCAATGTCTCCACGAGTGAGGCTCTGTCAGTCCAACGAGTGCCGGTGTGTTCCAGCACTCAGGGTCCGTTTTTACAACGTCGGGGCTCCCCACGACCGAGCAGGCCGCTAAAAACCAAAACACCACAGTTGCCCATGTGGGGAGCCACACACCTCCAGAATCACACCACTTCGTGGGCGGCCGTGATAGCAGCAGGCACTCAGCGCTCCTAATCGCCATACGCGTTTCGAGCTCTTGGCAGCTCTTGTTCACTGGCATGAAGAGGCAGGAAGCTGGTAACAAAGAACAGTACTTTATTAAATGATTGGAGTCCCGCCCCAGTGGGCGTGTCAGACAAGGCATGCTGGTTATAGTAGTCCATAGGTACTGCCTCAGACTCCTCAAGTTCTCTTACCAAGTGGCCCCAGTCCTGCCACTCACTATGATAAAAGTCCCTGTAGGGAGGAGAGCTGCATGTGTCTCGCGGCTGTACACCTCCAATGTCTCCACGAGTGAGGCTCTGTCAGTCCAACGAGTGCCGGTGTGTTCCAGCACTCAGGGTCCGTTTTTACAACGTCGGGGCTCCCCGCGACCGAGCAGGCCGCTAAAAACCAAAACACCACAGTTGCCCATGTGGGGAGCCACACACCTCCAGAATCACACCACTTCGTGGGCGGCCGTGATAGCAGCAGGCACTTAGCGCTCCTAATCGCCATACGTGTTTCGAGCTCTTGGCAGCTCTTGTTCACTGGCATGAAGAGGCAGGAAGCTGGTAACAAAGAACAGTACTTTATTAAATGATTGGAGTCCCGCCCCAGTGGGCGTGTCAGACAAGGCATGCTGGTTATAGTAGTCCATAGGTACTGCCTCAGACTCCTCGAGTTCTCTTACCAAGTGGCCCCAGTCCTGCCACTCACTATGATAAAAGTCCCTGTAGGGAGGAGAGCTGCATGTGTCTCGCGGCTGTCCACCTCCAATGTCTCCACGAGTGAGGCTCTGTCAGTCCAACGAGTGCCGGTGTGTTCCAGCACTCAGGGTCCGTTTTTACAACATCGGGGCTCCCCACGACCGAGCAGGCCGCTAAAAACCAAAACACCACAGTTGCCCATGTGGGGAGCCACACACCTCCAGAATCACACCACTTCGTGGGCGGCCGTGATAGCAGCAGGCACTCAGCGCTCCTAATCGCCATACGCGTTTCGAGCTCTTGGCAGCTCTTGTTCACTGGCATGAAGAGGCAGGAAGCTGGTAACAAAGAACAGTACTTTATTAAATGATTGGAGTCCCGCCCCAGTGGGCGTGTCAGACAAGGCATGCTGGTTATAGTAGTCCATAGGTACTGCCTCAGACTCCTCAAGTTCTCTTACCAAGTGGCCCCAGTCCTGCCACTCACTATGATAAAAGTCCCTGTAGGGAGGAGAGCTGCATGTGTCTCGCGGCTGTACACCTCCAATGTCTCCACGAGTGAGGCTCTGTCAGTCCAACGAGTGCCGGTGTGTTCCAGCACTCAGGGTCCGTTTTTACAACGTCGGGGCTCCCCGCGACCGAGCAGGCCGCTAAAAACCAAAACACCACAGTTGCCCATGTGGGGAGCCACACACCTCCAGAATCACACCACTTCGTGGGCGGCCGTGATAGCAGCAGGCACTCAGCGCTCCTAATCGCCATACGCGTTTCGAGCTCTTGGCAGCTCTTGTTCACTGGCATGAAGAGGCAGGAAGCTGGTAACAAAGAACAGTACTTTATTAAATGATTGGAGTCCCGCCCCAGTGGGCGTGTCAGACAAGGCATGCTGGTTATAGTAGTCCATAGGTATTGCCTCAGACTCCTCGAGTTCTCGTACCAAGTGGCCCCAGTCCTGCCATTCACTATGATAAAAGTCCCTGTAGGGAGGAGAGCTGCATGTGTCTCGCGGCTGTCCACCTCCAATGTCTCCACGAGTGAGGCTCTGTCAGTCCAACGAGTGCCGGTGTGTTCCAGCACTCAGGGTCCGTTTTTACAACGTCGGGGCTCCCCGCGACCGAGCAGGCCGCTAAAAACCAAAACACCACAGTTGCCCATGTGGGGAGCCACACACCTCCAGAATCACACAACTTCGTGGGCGGCCGTGATAGCAGCAGGCACTCAGCGCTCCTAATCGCCATACGCGTTTCGAGCTCTTGGCAGCTCTTGTTCACTGGCATGAAGAGGCAGGAAGCTGGTAACAAAGAACAGTACTTTATTAAATGATTGGAGTCCCGCCCCAGTGGGCGTGTCAGACAAGGCATGCTGGTTATAGTAGTCCATAGGTACTGCCTCAGACTCCTCGAGTTCTCTTACCAAGTGGCCCCAGTCCTGCCACTCACTATGATAAAAGTCCCTGTAGGGAGGAGAGCTGCATGTGTCTCGCGGCTGTACACCTCCAATGTCTCCACGAGTGAGGCTCTGTCAGTCCAACGAGTGCCGGTGTGTTCCAGCACTCAGGGTCCGTTTTTACAACGTCGGGGCTCCCCGCGACCGAGCAGGCCGCTAAAAACCAAAACACCACAGTTGCCCATGTGGGGAGCCACACACCTCCAGAATCACACCACTTCGTGGGCGGCCGTGATAGCAGCAGGCACTCAGCGCTCCTAATCGCCATACGCGTTTCGAGCTCTTGGCAGCTCTTGTTCACTGGCATGAAGAGGCAGGAAGCTGGTAACAAAGAACAGTACTTTATTAAATGATTGGAGTCCCGCCCCAGTGGGCGTGTCAGACAAGGCATGCTGGTTATAGTAGTCCATAGGTACTGCCTCAGACTCCTCGAGTTCTCTTACCAAGTGGCCCCAGTCCTGCCACTCACTATGATAAAAGTCCCTGTAGGGAGGAGAGCTGCATGAGTCTCGCGGCTGTACACCTCCAATGTCTCCACGAGTGAGGCTCTGTCAGTCCAACGAGTGCCGGTGTGTTCCAGTACTCAGGGTCCGTTTTTACAACGTCGGGGCTCCCCGCGACCGAGCAGGCCGCTAAAAACCAAAACACCACAGTTGCCCATGTGGGGAGCCACACACCTCCAGAATCACACCACTTCGTGGGCGGCCGTGATAGCAGCAGGCACTCAGCGCTCCTAATCGCCATACATGTTTCGAGCTCTTGGCAGCTCTTGTTCACTGGCATGAAGAGGCAGGAAGCTGGTAACAAAGAACAGTACTTTATTAAATGATTGGAGTCCCGCCCCAGTGGGCATGTCAGACAAGGCATGCTGGTTATAGTAGTCCATAGGTACTGCCTCAGACTCCTCGAGTTCTCTTACCAAGTGGCCTCACTCGTGGAGACATTGGAGGTGTACAGCCGCGAGACACATGCAGCTCTCCTCCCTACAGGGACTTTTATCATAGTGAGTGGCAAGACTGGGGCCACTTGGTAAGAGAACTCGAGGAGTCTGAGGCAGTACCTATGGACTACTATAACCAGCATGCCTTGTCTGACACGCCGACTGGGGCGGGACTCCAATCATTTAATAAAGTACTGTTCTTTGTTACCAGCTTCCTGCCTCTTCATGCCAGTGAACAAGAGCTGCCAAGAGCTCGAAACGCGTATGGCGATTAGGAGCGCTGAGTGCCTGCTGCTATCACGGCCGCCCACGAAGTGGTGTGATTCTGGAGGTGTGTGGCTCCCCACATGGGCAAATGTGGTGTTTTGGTTTTTAGCGGCCTGTTCGGTCCCGGGGAGCCCCGACGTTGTAAAAACGGACCCTGAGTGCTGGAACACACCGGCACTCGTTGGACTGACAGAGCCTCACTCGTGGAGACATTGGAGGTGTACAGCCGTGAGACACATGCAGCTCTCCTCCCTACAGGGACTTTTATCATAGTGAGTGGCAGGACTGGGGCCACTTGGTAAGAGAACTCGAGGAGTCTGAGGCAGTACCTATGGACTACTATAACCAGCATGCCTTGTCTGACACGCCCACTGGGGCGGGACTCCAATCATTTAATAAAGTACTGTTCTTTGTTACCAGCTTCCTGCCTCTTCATGCCAGTGAACAAGAGCTGCCAAGAGCTCGAAACGCGTATGGCGATTAGGAGCGCTGAGTGCCTGCTGCTATCACGGCCGCCCACAAAGTGGTGTGATTCTGGAGGTGTGTGGCTCCCCACATGGGCAACTGTGGTGTTTTGGTTTTTATATATATATATATATATATATATATATATATATATATATATATATATATATATATATATATATATATTTATATTTATATTTATATATATATTCACTGAAAAAACCATAGGTTATAGACCATATATAGTTAGGAATTAGCATTTACAAAACCTTAATTTACTCGCACAAAACCATAGAAATTCGAATATATAGTTAGTTGCAATAACTATATATCGCGCACCTGCAATCCACTGCTGATGATGTCACATAATACATCATTCATGACATGGTCAGTGACATCACTGATGACATCACTGATGACATCATCCAGTGACTGTATGTTTCTGTAAAGTTAAAATATGTCTTACATATTGAAGAATGAGTGGATGTATAAGTGTCTGGATGAAGGATTTAGTAGGTGCATGACTGACTGTATGAGAGAGTGATTAAATGTGTCTCACTGAGTGCATGGGTTAGTGACTAAACTGTCTTAATTTGTGCATCATTATATCTGTTGTTCTATGAACTGCTGCATGTGTTGATCAGTAGCTATATGAGTAACTATATGGGTTATTGATTGGTTGCCCAAGTATTTGTATGGGAGAGTGAGTGTGTGTGGGGGGTGGCTGGGAGGTGTGTGACTCTGTGCATACATGTGTGAACAGTTGATTCACTAGATCTATGGGTTCAAAACTGCATGTGGAAACAGCTGTATGGGTGGTTGACTGTGTACGAGTGTATTGGTGAGTGAATGGATATCTCAGTGCTACATGTCAAAGTAAGTACATATGTAAAACACAGTACATGTGAGAGTTCACATATATAAATTACTGTGTATAAGAGCCAGTGAATGTGAGAGTGGCTTTATGAATCATTGTGAACTTGTATGAGAGATTGTATAAGAGAGTAAATATGTGTTAGAATATGTTTGAATAAGTAAGGTGTGTATAACTGTATAGTTGAGGAAATGGAGGTGTGATTGATTCAGTGCATGACTGACTAGGTGTGTGAGTAACTCCATGGATGAGTGACAGTCTGTGAGTGTCTGTTTACTCTGAGTGTATCTAAGGTTATATTAGAGTCTGAAGAGGTTGATCGTATTATCACATGATTGATGTCATCAGTGATGTTGTCAGTGATGTCATTTGAGTTGTCATCAGTGATGTCATTTGAGTTGTCATCAGTGATGTAATCAGTGATGTCACTGACCATGTCATGAATGATGTAATATGTGACATCATCAGCAGTGGATTGCGGGTGCGCGATATATAGTTATTGCAACTAACTATATATTCGAATTTCTATGGTTTTGTGCGAGTAAATTAAGGTTTTGTAAATGCTAATTCCTAACTATATATGGTCTATAACCTATGGTTTTTTCAGTGAATTTCAATGGTTTTTTAAAAGCAAATATGAAAAGCTGTAAAATGTCAAGTACGTGGTAAGTAAAAACATTTTCGTATTTATGCACGCTGATGATTCTTGGAAGAGGTTGACACAGATGACATCTTAAGGAACAAAGAAAGACAAATTAAGGATGAGGAAGTTGTCACTTTAGTTTTTTCATCAGCTAGCGATAGCAACAAACACATTGTAATGGAGATTAGAGAGGCTACGGATGGGTGAATAAATTTTGAAAAGAAATGGCGACTCCCCCCCTTTAGTAGATTAGCTAAATCTTTGCGTAATTTGGTAAGGGTTGCCTCTCCTTAAACCTTTGTTTTTAAAAAAAATTGGAAGAAACAAAAAATCTTCCCTTCCATAAATAACCCAAGACCTTTTTTTTGTTATGGCAAGGTAACGAAATAGAGAATAAACTATAGTTGGTCACCATGGTCCGGACGAAAATGAAAAATCAATGATACTAAGTACCTGTAAACACTGAGCAGACATGTGAATGTGACATTCTGATTATTGCTATGCCCGAATATATATATAACTGCTCCAATCACTATGCTAATAAACAATCTTTTGTTCTGTTTTGTAAAGTAAAACTATTTTGAACGCAAGTATTATACATAGTAAGTGTTTAATATAGCATTTGTCAGTCATTGGTTAAGCAGCTAGGACCTGTTCACTCTTGACACCCCAAGTGCTGTGTATGCAGATTTCGGCCTTATTTATTGCCTCTAGTTTTCAAAGGCAAATTTCTGTGGTAAACTTGCACATTAAGGGTTGCCTTTTCTTAAACCTTTGTTTTTGAAAAAAATTGGAAGAAACAAAAAATCTTCCCTTCCATAAATAACCCAAGACTTTTTTTTTGTTATGGCAAGGTAACGAAATAGAGAATAAACTATAGTTGGTCACCATGGTCCGGACGAAAATGAAAAATCAATGATACTAAGTACCTGTAAACACTGAGCAGACATGTGAATGTGACATTCTGATTATTGCTATGCCCGAATATGTATATAACTGCTCCAATCACTATGCTAATAAACAATCTTTTGTTCTGTTTTGTAAAGTAAAACTATTTTGAACGCAAGTATTATACATAGTAAGTGTTTAATATAGCATTTGTCAGTCATTGGTTAAGCAGCTAGGACCTGTTCACTCTTGACACCCCAAGTGCTGTGTATGCAGATTTCGGCCTTATTTATTGCCTCTAGTTTTCAAAGGCAAATTTCTGTGGTAAACTTGCACATTAAGGGTTGCCTTTTCTTAAACCTTTGTTTTTGAAAAAAATTGGAAGAAACAAAAAATCTTCCCTTCCATAAATAACCCAAGACTTTTTTTTTGTTATGGCAAGATAACGAAATAGAGAATAAACTATAGTTGGTCACCATGGTCCGGACGAAAATGAAAAATCAATGATACTAAGTACCTGTAAACACTGAGCAGACATGTGAATGTGACATTCTGATTATTGCTATGCCCGAATATGTATATAACTGCTCCAATCACTATGCTAATAAACAATCTTTTGTTCTGTTTTGTAAAGTAAAACTATTGTGAACGCAAGTATTATACATAGTAAGTGTTTAATATAGCATTTATCAGACATTGGTTAAGCAGCTAGGACCTGTTCACTCTTGACACCCCAGGTGCTGTGTATGCAGATTTCGGCCTTATTTATTGCCTCTAGTTTTCAAAGGCAAATTTCTGTGGAAAACATGCACATTAAGGGTTGCCTTTTCTTAAACCTTTGTTTTTAAAAAAAATTGGAAGAAACAAAAAATCTTCCCTTCCATAAATAACCCAAGACTTTTTTTTTGTTATGGCAAGGTAACGAAATAGAGAATAAACTATAGTTGATCACCATGGTCCGGACGAAAATGAAAAATCAATGATACTAAGTACCTGTAAACACTGAGCAGACATGTGAATGTGACATTCTGATTATTGCTATGCCCGAATATGTATATAACTGCTCCAATCACTATGCTAATAAACAATCTTTTGTTCTGTTTTGTAAAGTAAAACTATTGTGAACGCAAGTATTATACATAGTAAGTGTTTAATATAGCATTTATCAGACATTGGTTAAGCAGCTAGGACCTGTTCACTCTTGACACCCCAGGTGCTGTGTATGCAGATTTCAGCCTTATTTATTGCCTCTAGTTTTCAAAGGCAAATTTCTGTGGAAAACATGCACATTAAGGGTTGTCTTTTCTTAAACCTTTGTTTTTAAAAAAAATTGGAAGAAACAAAAAATCTTCCCTTCCATAAATAACCCAAGACTTTTTTTTTGTTATGGCAAGGTAACGAAATAGAGAATAAACTATAGTTGATCACCATGGTCCGGACGAAAATGAAAAATCAATGATACCAAGTACCTGTAAACACTGAGCAGACATGTGAATGTGACATTCTGATTATTGCTATGCCCGAATATGTATATAACTGCTCCAATCACTATGCTAATAAACAATCTTTTGTTCTGTTTTGTAAAGTAAAACTATTGTGAACGCAAGTATTATACATAGTAAGTGTTTAATATAGCATTTGTCAGTCATTGGTTAAGCAGCTAGGACCTGTTCACTCTTGACACCCCAGGTGCTGTGTATGTTGCACTATAGTGCTGAATCTGGTACATTTTTCTATTTTTTTCTACAGCACCCTCAGTGCATGAACAACTATAGCAAGAGTAGAAAATATGATCATTGCCTTTTAGTCTAGACTTCATTTTATGTGTTTTGAGTGGGAGACACGCCGTCTTTCGCCATTTTATATGTTTTGAGTGGGAGACACGCCGTCTTTCGCCATTTTATGTATTTTGAGTGGGAGACAAGCCGTCTTTCGGCGCAGCATTGTAGGATGGCCACACCAGTGCGGCAACTTGCTGGACACCACCTCGGTGCCATCCGGATCTCGGCGCGTTGTGCTGCCTTCGGCCTATTCGCACATCGGTCCGCTACTGACGCCGCCTCATGGGCCAACGAGTTTTGTATGCTTTTTATAACCCAAAGCCGCATAACAGGTCATGTGACTTGTTTATAAAACTTTTCATTGGTTCATTTTACTTTTGGTTTCCTAATGATGGAAGGCTTGATCATATGACCTAAAAATAACACTTTTCATTGGATTAAAACATTTTTTTTTCCGCAACGATGAAAGACCCACCTTTTTTTTTCTCACTCGGCAATCAAAAAAGGTTCCGTTAGATGACAACAGAGGGGACAGGCAACAAGAACCATCACTCAAAAAAGGGGAGGGCAAGTTCTTCCCTACCGGGTCACGTTGGGGCTCCACCGGAACTCTTCAAATTGATAGTCTACAGTGTTTCTGGATGTTTCAGACTGAAGCTGGCGTCAGCATGAGAGCACCACCATCTCGTAGCTCCGTCGTGGCCATTCCGCAAGCAATCATGGCAGCCGCTCCCCACCGGAAGCCTGCGGGAGTCGGGGGACCCCAAGACTTTTATAGAATCTTCAAGGCTGAGGGGACGCTTTCGGGAATGGGGCCCATGCCCTAGCAGACAAGCGTCCGATTTCCAAGGTGTCCCAGGGCCATTTTAGTGGACCACGCCCAAATCCGAAGAGCCGGCCACCATTTTAAGAGTCCTGTGGCAGCCGCCTATCGCTGCACCGCAAGAGTGGAAGCAACTCAACTACATGGTGAGCGAGACGCTGTAGCTGCAAGAGCGGGCGGTAAACAGCTGAATGGCGGAAGAGGCACAGTGTAGCAAAAGCGGGCGGAATGGCAACTGAAACGGTAAAGGGGCGCCCCACTACAGCAGACGAGCCTCCACCTGGGGAGGCCCATTCACGCTGCCTCCCCCCCCCCACCCCCCCCGGGGCGCCCCACGCCGTTTTTCAGGACAGCATTGTAGGATACCAAAACCAGTGCGGCAACTTACTGGACATGACCTGGGTGCCGTCCAGATCTCAGCGCGTTCTGCTCCCTTGGGACTATTCGCACAACAGACCGCTACTGACGAGACACAGTGCAGCAAAAGCGGGCGGAAAACCGTTGAATGGCAAGTGAAACGCTAGAACAACGCTAGAATAACATCTGGAATAATTGTCGCTCAGAAGAACAACACACAAAACTCTGTAGTGTCTGAGGAAAGTAAAACAGAGAAGGTCACTGTAGTTTCAGACACACTTAACACTAATGACTTAACAAAGATATCGTCTGTCTATGAAGCAGCTGTCATGTTCACAGAATTGACAAAGAAGTGTGCAGACACCAATGCTATTAAGAAACACAAGGAAATCCCTAACGCATCTGCATTCTCGGAAGAGGTTGACACAGATGACATCTTAAGGAACAAAGAAAGACAAATTAAGGATGAGGAAGTTGTCACTTTAGTTTTTTCAATAATGGGAAATATGCAGTCATTGGCTATGAAGGATGTCTAGTGAAGCAGAAAAAAGGCCATTTGATTAATCATCGAAAATTGAGTAATTGCGTAATTTGGGCATAAAAGTTATATTATTGGAAGTAGATGGTTATAGTTCTGGTTAATTTCCATTGAGAGTGTCCTACACAGCACCACTCTAGGTAAACACTACTTTATGTAAAACATGGGACATAGCACTCATTGGAATGTTTGTGATCTTTCCTGTTAAGTTGCATCATAAGTTATTTTAACCATTCCATATAAAGTCATGCATAAAAATGAATACACAGACACAAATAACATGTGTATCCAAAAACAAAATACAGATTTCGGCCTTATTTATTGCCTCTAGTTTTCAAAGGCAAATTTCTGTTGAAAACATGCACATTAAGGGTTGCCTTTCCTTAAACCTTTGTTTTTAAAAAAAAATTGGAAGAAACAAAAAGTCTTCCCTTCCATAAATAACCCAAAACTTTTATTTTGTTATGGCAAGGAAACGAAATAGAGAATAAACTATAGTTGGTCACCATGGGGTTTAAAAAAGGGATGGTTCTTCACCAGATTAGATATTTACCCAGACCCTCATTCTCCAATGTGTTGAACTTGGCTAAAATTCTTCTGGTGCCTGCACCCTGTCACAGAATAACACCCCAAAACATGAAAGCGCCCAAACACCAGATTGAGTTGAACCCCACAGTAAGCCTTATTTCTTCAGGGCCTCAGAATTTCTTTTGCTTTGCTCATGGAAATTGTGGGATATAGGACAGATAAGGTGTCACCATTAAGAAAGGGTAGTATTTAAATTTGCATATCAATTATGTTTAACCTTTTAAAAATATGATATGCTAGCTTGAACTTATGCTTTACATTTGAAGCCGAATTCAACAGCTTAAGTAAGTAGGTTTTCGTAGTTGTAACTTTAAAGGATGATGTAGCAAACTGTAAAGATTTTCTAAAACAGTGGAGCGTATTTAGTTTTTTAATGTACATGTTTTTGAAACGATTACACAAATGAAACATTTGTGAGTTTTACATTTCCGGAGAAGTATAATTTACCAATAGTTTTCTCTGTAGATGTTTTTCCATTAACAAACCCAGTTCCATCACCCGCCCAGGATATCACTACTGTTCCCCATGTCATAAAACCTTAGGATGTTCAATAACTGAAACAGCTAATATGGGTTTACTTACAGGGGACATCTTTTGTTTTGTTTTGTAAAGTAAAACTATTGTGAACGCAAGTATTATACATAGTAAGTGTTTAATATAGCATTTGTCAGTCATTGGTAAAACAGCTAGGACCTGTTCACTCTTGACACCCCAGGTGCTGTGTATGTTGCACTATAGTACTGCATCGGGAATATTGATGTCGATTTTTCATTATTGATTATTGTAAAGAAATGGCGACTCCCCCCTTAGTGCTGGTTAATGATGTTGCAGCAGGCTGCCATGTAAATAGTTGTTTAAAATGTTATTTTTAACGTGTTTACTTTGTTGGAGCGTTGTATATATTTATAAGTTATTAAAGTGTTATAATCCTACTACTTTGTTGGAGTGCTATATATTTTTAATGTGGCACATAATTGTGAAGACTTTGATGTACAAAAAGGCATCCATGGAGTCTTCCGCTTCAGGCTCGGTCCCACACACCGAGAATCCCCTCCCCAATCACAATACAGGATGGTTATCAGATTGTAGGAACGCGTGTAGTGTGACGGATCTCATCGGGTGGGGGCCTTGATCTACTGTAACTCCTTTGAAGAGGGGTGATTCTTTACAGTTGAGGCCATAAACTACATCCGCAGGGCTAGGTGATAGCCTGGGACCGGCCTGGACAATCGGACACAGAGGAAGAGGAGTGTCAGAGGGTGCGGTAGTGAATAGGGTGAAAGGGAGGTGTCGGACGGGCACAGGGTGTGATTCTCAGGGAAGAGCAGCGCAAATGGGGGGAGGTTTATGGCCCATGCATAAGACAGAGAGCGGGGGTGACCAGTGCGTGGGGGAGATGCTTGCAAGGGTGGGGAGCCATGCTGAGGATCTGCAGCGTGCAGAGAGTGGGTCTAGTCAAAGCATCTAAAATGGCTGGCGTGCACGACAAAAGTGTGGCATTGGAAAAAAAGCAAGATGGCGCACACAATGTTTATCAATACGGATTAATTTATAACAATTCTTTTTAACAATATATTTACTCGCAGTGTCAAAATGGCGGTCAACACTTCCTGATTTCCTTCGAATCGAACGTCAACAGACGTCACGCAGCAAAAAAAAAAAAAACGCTCACGCGCAGCCGCTGGAAGACAAGTATCAACATATATGAGCCTCCTCAACCACCCTCAGAAAACATAGGGGGTCAGGATACGTCTCCCGCACCCTCTTATACCCATTTCTCACATTGTTTTTCCCCCATCTTGTAATTTATTTAAATCGAAAAATGGCGAATTCCCGTTTCGCTACCAGTTTGCGACCCGGTTCACGAACCGGGAAGCGCTTCTACCGCGAAAAATTATTTTTTTTTTATTTGCCCCACGGGACCCTCTAATAACCCCAACATCATTCCTAGGGGGTCAAGAGGGGTCTACCTTGCCCCCTTTCATTAAATTCCCCCTTCGTTTTTCTCCTCCTCTTGTCTCTCGATCCTACCGAGAGACAAGATGGCGGCCGCACCGGACTGTTTAGAATGTTGACAGACACTGGAGAGCCAATCAGCTTCGCTTCGCAAAGCTCCGAACGCGAAAAGTACGCGATCTGGAGCGCTATCCGGGACGCTGTCACAGATATATCTGTTTTTTAAAACGTTAATTTCTCAAAATCCACTGGAGCACATATATTGAGACCCAGCAAAGGCACATCGGGCTAACAGTCTCTACAATTTTGCCAAGTTTCGTGCAAATCCATTCAGCCGTTCGAGCTAAAAGTGAGGCTAAACGCCCAATGGAAAAATGAATGGGAAAAACGCGTTTTGGGACCCCCCTTTTTTCTCGGCCCCCCCTTAACGGAACCCCCCAAATTTTCAGGGGCTGCTCAGAAACAAAATGTGCCATTTTCCTGAAAATTTCAGCCGATTCCGTCTACAAACGCCAAAGTTATTAGACATAGAATTTTCAAAAGTTCCATAGAGAAAAAATCCTAACTATATATACCTACTGGCGACCGCCAGGAGGTAATATATATATATTACCTCCTGGCGGTCGCCAGTAGGTAGTTATAGTTAGGATTTTTTTCAATGCAAAATCTTAACATTCTATTGGGAATAACTTTGGCGCCGGTTGAGGAATCTGCCTGAAAATTTCCTAAAATTTGCCTCGCGGCGCTTTGGTCCTTCCCTGAAAGTTTGGGGGGGATTCG
Source organism: Lissotriton vulgaris (assembly GCF_964263255.1). Lineage (NCBI taxonomy): Eukaryota > Metazoa > Chordata > Amphibia > Caudata > Salamandridae > Lissotriton > Lissotriton vulgaris. The sequence continues at coordinate 1,441,155,440 of NC_141687.1, read as the reverse complement.
TCAAGCGGGCGCCAAGATAAAAGGGGGTCCCAAAACATGCTTTCCTCATGTTAATTTCCATAGGGCAGTCGACCTCACTTTTAGCCCGAACGGCTGAATGGATTTCCACCAAACTTGGCAAAATTGTAGGGACTGGTAGCCCGATGTGCCTTTGCTATGTCTCAAGATATTTCGTCCAGTTGATTTGGAGTAATTTAGGTTAAAAGAAATATATATATCTATGGCCGCGCTCCGGTACGGCACCGGGGAGCGCTCCGGGCGCGATATGCCACTTGCGTGCGGAAAGCTGATTGGCTCTCGGGTGTCTGTAAACATTCGAAACAGTCCGGAGCGGCCGCCATCTTGTGTCTCGGTAAGATCGAGACAAAAGAGGAGGCAAAAACAAAGGGGGAAATGACCATAAGGGGGCAGAGTAGACCCCCCCTGATCCCCTAGCTTTGATGTGGGGGCCACAAAAGGGCCCTGCGGGGCAAAAAAAAAAATCTTTTTTTTTTCGATTTGCGCGGGGGAGCACCCGGTACGCGCACTGGGGAGCGGACCGGGGACCGTACCATGGGGAAAAAAGAATGACAGAGTTTTTAAAAAATGTAGCCTTTTTTTATAAATTGGAGGTAGTTCTAAAAGAACTGTTTTTTTCTTCTTTTTGTTGTTATATATGTTTTTAAGGTTTTTTGAACATTTTGTACTTTTTTTGGCTTTTATGAACTATTTTATATTTTTTTTGTTATTTTTATGGGGAGAAACAAAAAACAGGGAATTCAAAATGGCTCAACTGGAGCAAAAAAAATCTGGAAAAATTTAGTTTTTGGGGGCAATTGTGGTTGTTACCAGCAAGGAGGATGAGCTTTATGCTCTGTTCACCATAGGAGATGGTCTTACCACAAAAAATACATGTAATTCTGAATTCCTCAAACCGTGGTTGTATGCAAGGGATCGTCTCCCTTGTCTCTGGTCCCGATGGAGTGGGTTGCTTTCTTTTGGAGGTGGTGGTTGAAGATTGGGGAGGGTTACTGGCCAGTTCTCTCATCTCTGCAGCAGAATAGTTGTTCGGATGCTTGCGCTGCATGTGTCTAATCATGGTATTATTACCAAAAGAATATTTTTTGTTAGGGTTCCCCCTTGAAAGTTCCATGCCACAGATTAGACAAGTCATCTTGGGCGCATTGACTTTCTTCTTGCCCTCTGGTATAGAAAAAAACTCCCATACAATGTGCTGCCTTGGCTTGTATGGGGTATTGTCTTCTTCCAGCCACCTTCTCCCCTCCTCCTCCTCTTCTTGACCACCAATGTAATGTTGTGGTGGTCCTCTTGGTGGTGGTGGTGGTGATGGTGCAGATGCTCCAGCTGCTGCTGCTACTGTAGCCATTTTAAAGTACAAAATATTTCTCAAAGATGTTCAAACAGGTCTTCCTCAGTCAAAGGACAAAGTCAGAATAAGGAAAAAAGGTGGGGTCTTTCATCATTTGGAAAAAAAACTGTCCTGAACCAATGAAAAGTGTTATTTTCAGGTCACATGACCCGGGCTTTCATCATTTGGAAACCAAAACTGTTCTGCACCAATAAAAAGTGTTATTTTCAGGTCACATGACCCGACGCGCTTACGCGACGTGCCCCCGGGCGTGCCCGGGGGCGCGCCCCGGGTCGCGTCGCGTAAGCGCGTCGGATGTTTACGTTGCGCGATCGTATTCGCTCGAGTGCTTCCAGGTGCGCTTACGCCGTGCGTATCACACGGACGCAGCTACGCGATACGTCACAATGATGTTTTCGTTCGTGGCAATAGCGCTAACGGGGCGCTTTCCGGTGCCCACACCGGGGTACGCACCGGGAGCGCACCAAGGCAAAACATTTTTTTTTTAAATATATATTATTATATAAGTATACAATATAGGATTCATTATAAAAAATATTACATTTCAGAGGTTTGAGGCCCTATATATAGTTAGGAGTTAGCATTTAAAAAACCTATGAAATTCACTGACAAAACCATAGGTTTCACACCAGTTATAGTTAGGAATTAGCATTTAAAAAACCTATTAAATTCACTGAAAAAACCATAGGTTTCACACCAGTTATAGTTAGGAATTAGCTTTTTAAAAACCTTTGAAATTCACTGAAAAAAACATAGGTTTCAGACCAGTTATAGTTAGGAATTAGCATTTAAAAAACCTATGAAATTCACTGAAAAAACCATAGGTTTCATACCAGTTATAGTTAGGAATTAGCATTTAAAAAACCTATTAAATTCACTGAAAAAACATAGGTTTCACACCAGTTATAGTTAGCATGAAGTTTTACTCGCATAAAACCATTGAAATTCCCACGTTATAGTTAGTTGGACTCACTATAACTTGCGCGTGCAATGCACTGCTGATGACGTCACATATTACATCACTCATGACATGGTCAGTGACATCACTCATGACATCACTGATGACACCATCCTTGTGACAGACTGACAGACCTCCTTTCAGTGTAATGTAACCCTTGAAACACATATTCAAAAATAGAAACTAACATTTTCAAAAAAATGGAGATACCCATACCAGTTACAACAACCAATTCAGTAATTCCACCATCTATATACACACCCTCTCATTCATCAAAAGTTCTATATAGTCACTCATACATTTACTCACTCATCATATGTAGTGATACACATATACATCCTGTTACACACCGATAGTCATCCAAAAGTTACTCACACACATACTCACACATGCAAATAAACTATTGAACATCCATTTATTTGCATATACAGCTATACACACACTAGCTAATTACTTCTAAGGAAACTTACACATGCTTACTCTCTTAAACAATCACTTATAGAAACACATACTTATTTAAACAGGAACTCTTTCAATCTCTTACTCTCACATATACTCACTTATATACATCAATACTCACATATACTAGATTAAAACATATGTAGTTACTCATAAAGACACTAGTGAGGCAGGCATTCACTTACTAACACACACATATACACACTCATCCACCCATACAGTCCCACACATATACTGTCTTCAAAACACATACAACCAGTGAATCAGTCACCAACCCATGCAGCCACTTATACACAAAGTGAAACACTGATACATATATTTAAATATTTAAAAATTACTCGCTAATATATGTATTCACTAAGATACACTTTATAAGCCAGTTAACTAATCAATATTTTATTAAAAAAACATCCATTTACACACTTATTTAAACATTTATTCTTCCATCGACCTTTACAAATACAAATATAAAACATATTTATTTTTCAGAAAGACACACATTCACTGGATGGTGTCATCAGTGATGTCATGAGTGATGTCACTGACCATGTCATGAGTGATGTAATATGTGACGTCATCAGCAGTGCATTGCACGTGCATGTTATAGTGAGTCCACCTAACTATAACGTGGGAATTTCAATGGTTTTATGCGAGTAAAACTTCATGCTAACTATAACTGGTGTGAAACCTATGTTTTTTTCAGTGAATTTAATAGGTTTTTTAAATGCTAATTCCTAACTATAACTGGTGTGAAACCTATGGTTTTTTCAGTGAATATTTATATATATATATATATTCACTGAAAAAACCATGGGTTATAGACCATATATAGTTACGAATTAGCATTTACAAAACCTTATTTTACTCACACAAAACCATTGAAATTTCATATATAGTTAGTTGCACTAACTATATATCGCGCACCCGCAATCCACTGCTGATCATGTCACATATTACATCATTCATGACATGATCAGTGACATCACTGATGACATCACTGATGACATCACTGATGACATCTCAAATGACATCACTGATGACATCACTGATGACAACATCCAGTGACTATGTTTCTGAAAAGTCAAAATATGTCTTACATATTGAAGAATGAGTGGATGTATAAGTGTCTGGATGAAGGATTTAGTAGGTGCATGACTGACTGTATGAGTGAGTGATTAAATGTGTCTCACTGAGTGCATGGGTTAGTGACTAAACTGTCTTAATTTGTGCATCATTATATCTGTTGTTCTGTAAACTGCTGCATGTGTTGATCAGTAGCTTTATGATTAAGTATTTGGGTTATTGATTGGTTGCCCAAGTATTTGTATGGGAGACTGAGTGTGTGTGTGGGTGGCTGGGAGGTGTATGACTGTGCATAGATGGGTGAGCAGTTGATTCACTAGATGTATGGGTTCAAAAGTGCATGTGGAAACAGCTGTATGGGCGGTTGACTGTGTGCATTAGTGTATTAGTGAGTGAATGGATATCTCAGTGCTACATGTCAAAGTAAGTACATATGTAAAACACAGTACATGTGAGAGTTGACATATATAAATAACTGTGCATAAGAGCCAGTGAATGTGTGAGTGGCTGTATGGATCATTGTGAACTTGTATCAGGGATTGTATAACAGAGTAAATATGTGTTAGTATATGTTTGAATAAATAAGGTGTGTATAACTGTATAGTTGAGGAAATGGAAGTGTGATTGATTCTTTGCATGACTGACTAGGTGTGTGAGTAACTCCATGGATGAGTGACAGTCTGTGAGTGTCTATTTACTCTGAGTGTATCTAAGATTATATTAGAGTCTGAAGAGGTTCACCGTATTATCACATGAATGATGTCATCAGTGATGTGATCAGTAATGTCAAATGAGATTTCATCAGTGATGTCATCAGTGATGTCATTTGAGATGTCATCAGTGATGTCCTCAGTGATGTCATCAGTGATGTCCCTGATCATGTCATGAATGATGTAATATGTGACATGATCAGCAGTGGATTGCGGGTGCACGATATATAGTTAGTGCAACTAACTATATATGAAATTTCAATGGTTTTGTGTGAGTAAAATAAGGTTTTGTAAATGCTAATTCCTAACTATATATGGTCTATAACCCATGGTTTTTTCAGTGAATTTTCAAGGTTTCGTAAATGCTAATTCCTAACTATATATGGTCTATAACATACGTTTTTTTCAGTGAATTTCAATGGTTTTTTAATAGCAAATATCAAAAGCTTTAAAATGTCAAGTACGTGGTAGGTAAAAACATTTTCGTGTTTTAAAGATGGCTCTGGGCAACCGTGGAACTCGGACGCTTGACTGCTAAGGCATGGGCCCCATTCCCAAAAGAGTCCCCTCAGCCTTGAAGATTCTACAACAGTCACCGGGACCCCCGACTCCCGTAGACTTCCGGTGGGGAGCGACTGCCATGATTGCTCGCGGAATGGCCACGACGTAGCCACGAGATGGTGGTGCTCTCATGCTGACGCCAGCTTCAGTCTGAAACATCCAGAAACACTGTAGACTATCACAATACAGGATCGTTATCAGATAGTAGGAACGTGTGTGGTGTGACGGATCTCATGGGGTGGGGGCCTTGATCTACTGTAACTCCTTTGAAGAGGGGTGATTCTTTACAGTTGGGGCCATAAACTACATCCGCAGGGCTAGGTGATAGCCTGGGACCGGCCTGGACAATCGGACACAGAGGAAGAGGAGTGTCAGAGGGTGCGGTAGTGAATAGGGTGAAAGGGAGGTGTCGGGCGGGCACAGGGTGTGATTCTCAGGGAAGAGCAGCGCAGATGGGGGGAGGTTTATGGCCCATGCATGAGAGAGAGAGCGGGGGTGAACAGTGCGTGGGGGAGATGCTTGTGAGGGTGGGGAGCCATGCTGAGGATCGGCGGCGTGCAGAGAGTGGGTCTGGTCAAGGCATCTAAAATGGCTGCCGTGCACGACAAAAGTGTGGCACTGGAAAAAAGGCAAGATGGCGCAGACAATGTTTATCAATACGGATTAATTTATAACAATTATTTTTAACAATATATTTACTCGCAGTGACAAAATGGCGGTCAACACTTCCTTATTTCCTTCGAATCGAACGTTAACAGACGTCACGCAGCAAAAATAAAAAACAGCTCACGCGCAGCCGCTGGAAGACATGTATAAACATATATGAGCATCCTCAGCCACCCTCAGAAAACATAGGGGGTCAGGATACATCTCCCGTACCCCCTTATACCCATTTCTCACATTTTTCCTCCATCTTGTAATTTAATTAAAACGAAACACAAAATGGCGAATTCCCGTTTCGCGACCCGGTTCGCGAACCGGGAAGCGCTTCTACCGCGACAAAATCAATTTTTTTTATTTGCCCCACGGGACCCTTTAATAACCCCAACATCATTCCTAGGGGGTCAAGAGGGGTCTACCTTGCCCCCTTGCATTAAATTCCCCTTCGTTTTTCTCCTCCTCTTGTCTCTCGATCCTACCAAGAGACAAGATGGCGGCCGTTCCGGACTGTTTAGAATGTTGACAGACACGGAGAGCCAATCAGCTTCGCTTCGCAAAGTTCCGTAACGCGAAAAGTACGCGAACCGGAGCGCTACCCGGGACGCTGTCACAGATATATCTGTTTTTTAAAATGTTAATTTCTCAAAATCCACTGGAGCACATATATTGAGACCCAGCAAAGGCACATCGGGCTAACAGTCCCTACAATTTTGCCAAGTTTCGTGCAAATCCATTCAGCCATTTGAGCTAAAAGTGAGGCCAAACGCCCTATGGAAAAATGAATGGAAAAAACGCGTTTTGGGACCCCCCTTTTTTCTCGGCCCCCCCTTGACGAAACCCCCCCAAATTTTCAGGGGCTGCTCAGAAACAAAATGTGCAATTTTCCTGAAAATTTCAGCAGATTCCGTCCACAAACGCCAAAGTTATTAGACATAGAATTTTCAAAAGTCCCATAGAGAAAAAATCCTAACTATATATATCTACTGGCGACCGCCAGTAGGTAATATGTATATTTATATATATGTATATACGTATTCACTGTAAAAACATAGGTTTCAGGGACATTATAGTTAGTTGGGCATTTCACTCGTACAAAACCAGAGACATTCCAACGTTATAGTTAGTCAGCTAACTATACCTCGAGCCCCCGCAATGCACTGCTGATGACGTCACATATTACATAATTCATGACATGGTCAGTGACATCACTGATGACTTCCCAAATGACATCATTGATGAAATCATTGATGACATCATCCAGTGACTGTTTGTTTCTTTAAAGTTTAAATATGTTTTATATATGCCAAGTTGTATTGTAGAATGGTGGGGGTGTATAAGTGTCTGGATGGAGGATTTAGTAGGTGCATGACTGACTGTATAAGTGAGTGACTAAATGTATCTTACTCAATGCATGGTTAGTGACTAAACTGTGTGAATGTATGTATCAGTCTGTCTGTTGTGTAAACTGCTGTATGGGTAGGTCTGCAGCTACATGAGTGTCTATTTGGGTTATTGATTGGATGCCTGAATATTTGTATGGGAGACTGAGTGTGTGTGTGGGTGGGTGGGAGGTGTGTGACTCTGTGTATAGATGTGTGAGTGGTTGATTCACTGAGTGTATGGGTTCAAGAGTGCATGTGGAATCAGCTCTATGGGTGGGTGAGCGTGTGTATGGGTGTGTTGGTGAGTGAATGGATGTCTCAGTGGTACATGTCCAAATAATGACTATATGTGAGAGTCAGTGATTGTGAGAGTGGCTGTATGGATGAGTGTGTACTTGTATCAGTGATTATATAAGAGAGTAGGTATGCGTTAGTATCTATATGAATAAGTGGGGTGGTGTGTGTATAACTGTATAGGTGAGTAAATGGGAGTGTGATTGATTCTTTGCATGACTGACTAGGTATGTGAGGAACTCCATGGATGAGTGGCGATGTGTGAGTGTCTGTATAGGTGTATGAGTGCATATAGTGTTGGATGGATGAGTGACTGCATGTATGAGTGAATGAGTAGATGTGTGTGTAGAGCTAGGAATCAATGAGTGTGTATGTAGTGACTGGTATTGGTGTGTCGATGGTTTTGAAAATTGTAGTCTGTATTTTACAGTGGGTGTATCAAAGGTTATATTAGAGTCTGAAGAGATGCATCAGATTTTCACATGGATGATGTCATCAGTGATGTCATCAGTGATGTCATTTGAGATGTCATCAGTGATGTCAGTGACCATGTCATGAATGATGTAATATGTGATGTCATCAGCAGTGCATTGCGGGGGCACGAGTTATAGTTAGCTGAACTAACTATAACGGCGGAATTTCTCTGATTTGTACGAGTGAAATGTCCAACTAACTATAACGGCCCTGAAACCTATGTATTTTTCAGTGAATTTCAGAGGTTTTTTAAATGTTATTTTCTGACTGTAACATATCAGTTGCGTCTGCAGAGTGGTGGAGAAAGGTGAGCGTGGTCTTCAAACACCTCTAAGCAATACCACTATGTGGGATTTACTGGAGGTAACAGGAGGAATAGTTAGCTCCCAAAGTCAACCTTGAGTATATCCTACGATGCAAACTTGAGGGATCCCTGGATGCGGAAGCTTTCGCCTAGCAGCTGACTGGCATCTCTGTGAGGGGTGTCCAGTTATTGACCAAGACGGGGTCATGCACTTGATCCAGCGTCACTATAGAAATTCTGTCTCTCTATAAACACTAATCTCTACCTAATACTCACCATACTAATCAAAACCAAGGCCCATACAACTGAGACAGAAATGTGTGCAGCTGAATCATATGGCCTAATTAAACACACTATCTAATCAAACTATGTACATTATATACAACTGCAGTATAACATTTTATTCATAAACTATGGGAAAACATTTAGTTTGACCATTCGGGTCAATGGATAGCTAATGGTAACCACTAAATAATCAAGACCAGCTTGACGTTTTAAGTCTTTTATTTTTAAAGTTTCAAAGGTTCAGTTTCAAAATCTTTATTAGCTTATTTATTAATTTCAAACATTTTTAATAAATCAGTAATATCCATTAGCTTATTGGCACAAAATGTCTGGCACTTCAAAATTGCACAAAATTAATGAATTAAAATAAACATCAACCCTAATTCCCTATGTTAAGCTTTCTGACCTGAAAAGAAAAACATTTAATATGCAATCAGTATCCTTACGTGTCCAAAGGAAAATCGGACAGCACTTCGCTCTCAGGAACAGTCAGCCCCGCTCCCCTCAATGGGCTAAGTTTTTATACCTTTTCTAACTCACTAATCTAGCTAAACGATATATTTTTAATAGTTTCCAGCACCCTGATTGGTTGCTGTCTGTCAGACCACCATGAGGCCACCGCTTCCAAAATATTAAAATGTCACTCGTCATTGTCCATTGACATGAAGTGACACCGGCTTCCGAAGGATTGATACAGTATCCAAAGTCATTTTCACTGTTTCCTCCATAGCTCGGCCAAACCATCCCTTGTCACTTCCTTGGCCTTGTAGAAATAACATTCAGAGCACATTACGCACAAGTCTCTTTGTTTAGGCTTCAGTTTATTTCAAAGAATAGTTTTTGTGGAAAAGCTTCAACATGGCTGTGCTTGGCTCTGCTCACATACAGGCTAACCATAATTTTCCAGAACTAGGCCTCAAGCCTTTCTCTCGGGCTAGTATGCAAACAAACACAAAAGAATAATTAATACAAGAAAAGAAAGTCGTTCTGTTACCCAATCTCTATTACTAATATTATCCATTAGTACAAGTCACCTAGCAGAAGCACATTAAAAGCAGCACATTTATAATTTACCTTTCTTCATAAAATCCAGCATAAATCTGAAACGATAAAAAGAAATACAAACACAACATAGAAAACAACATAACGTAGACAATAGCACATATAAATTAAGCACATGCCATCAATAAATCAGCCGCATTATTGTTGACAAAGACAATAGGACAAACAAAACAACATTAGTTATATATTATTAAACACACCAGCAAATGCAACAAGAGCACATTTATCATTAAACCCGCGTGTAATGCAATGATGATCTTTTAATCTAAATTGATTTAATACAACAAACATGCAATATCACATTAATATATTAGTTCATGTTATAAGGAATTAATTTCACGAGTCAGAATAAAATTATTTCTGAAACTCGCTCCATCAACTCCCTCATCTGGTGATTTCAAAATCACCAAACAACACCCAAAATTTAGAAAATGTTGAACCCAATTTAGAGACGTCACATTTTGACTTCTTTCAGTATTAGTCTCCCTAAACCCCTGTTTCTGCCGTTTGCTCGACGCTTTCAAACTGAGTCCTTCGCATCTCTTCTAACTCATATTCCTTCTCTTGTTCCTTTCTGAGTTTGTAAATCCTCCTCTTTTCCTTCTGATGCTTCTTTCTCCTGTGAATCATGCAACTAATTTTTAACAGCAATATCACCATATTGATGACAATTATTGGATAGAGCACTTTGCCGATGATTGAGCCACCAATCTCTGAAAACCATTCTTTAATTGCCTCAATCCTTTTGCCTATTCGTTCAGTGAAATTTTCTTCTTCAAAGGGTTCTATCTCTTCACGAAATTCTGTTATGTTTTTAATAAGTGACTCAATATTCCGACTCTTGTCAGGAATATATGTACAACAATGCTGGACATGTAAAACCCCACAGACTCCTCCCTCTTTTGCAAGCATAATGTCTAATGCAAGACGATTCTGCATAACCATGCTCCTGGTAGCAACAAGTTCTGTGTTGACTAATTGGAAACCACTTGCTGTATCTGTAGACAATCTATCTACAATTGTGGAAACTTTTCTAATTTTGATTAAATTCATGGTAATTCCTACCATAGGAATGACTGCACCAAAGATGTCTCCCAAGACTTCTGTAAAACTTTCTCTTTTGAACCTGTTCAGGTGTTCACCAAATTCAATGGTACCCTTTTCATTTCTGTCAACATGAAAAATTTTGGGAAATACTAATCCAAGATAGCACGTCCCATACCAATGGTCTGGGAGGCTAAAATATGCCTTATTACCACAAATAAAATAAATTCCAGGACAAATAGGATCTTTACCACCTTTAAATCCCCATCCCCCTATGATACGATAAGTATCCTCGCATTGACTAGCACCAACAAAAAAGTTATCATAAAGTGTGTTATCTCTTCTAATGCAAAATTTACCACTAACTGGTTCATCTATATGTATGGCTGCATTTGTGTTAACACAATTAAGCTTAGCATCCTCCATTTGCCAGAATTTTGATTTGGCATGCTTAAGAACCGCATTTCTTTTATAAACAGCCCTTCTCTCCTCAACCATATTCAGGAAAGTCTTTTCTTCTGCTCTCATTTTGCATGTTAAATTATTTCTATAAGCATATTCAAAATTTTCATTAGTTACTAAAAAGAATTCCCTCATCTGCTTTGCAGGCTTTACTTTATTTATGCTATTTACAACTTTGAGGTTTTCAAAAACCTCATCAAAGTCTGAGTAATAATACTCCAGACGACCTGTTTGATAAAAAAAATCTAGCAAATACACTGCAAGTGATGCCATAAGTGAGAGGTAACATGTTATAAGTAACCCCCTCTGAGACAGAAGCAGGCAGCTTCACAAAGACATAGCAATCCTTTACATTCATTACTTTAACATATTCAGACAGAAGCCTAGAAAATTAATTGCTAGAAAAATCTCCAACAGATCTATCTTGATGGATCTCTGGATTATGCTCAATAACTCTGCTAGACTTGCCAGCATGTTTTTCATGTTTAGTCTCTACTTTACTTGTTATATTAGTCTTAAGCTTCTGTTTATCAATACCAAAAGGATATACTACAGCTAAAATTAACCAAACCAGTATTAAAAGAACCACACAACGAAGACATTTTACAACATCTTTTCAAAATAGAGCACCTTGAAGTATCAGAGCTAGGCATTTTTAAAATGAATAAACCAAAAAATGTAAAATTATTAATGAACTATAAAACTAAAACTAAAATATCCCCCCTTTTAGTTTTTTTTTTTTTTTTAAAGAACCCTAAAACAGCTTTTCTTCGACCTTGCGTCACATGAACGTGTGTTTTTCAGCTAACACAATTTCTTCGACCTAAAGTCACCTAACACATTTTCTTCAGCCTTATGCCAGGAATCAAAAACCCTTATTCAAAATTAAACAACTTCAATCATTGTCACTAGCTTCTTCCAAATCTTCTTGACTACTGCTTCCTACCTCAACTATTGGCGGAATAATGATGTACGTCCACTCTGGGGACTTATACTTTTGATTTGGCTTTATTACTCTTTTTGTCTTACGAGTGATTACTTCAATGTTCTTATTCTTTTCGTCTTTCTTATCAGAGTCACCTCCCTGACTAGAAACTTCATTGATCGGTTCTTTTGATTTCTTCACCAGTTTGAATTTCAGGTTATCTTCTGGCCAAATATCTCCTTTCCTCAAGATTTTCTTTTTTGGCTCGTTTTCGTTACTTTCAGGTTTCCAAGCTCTTTTTCTGAATGTTCTTATTTCAGACTCTTCATCACTCCCATCTGTGTCTGTTTCTGAGACTTCAAATCTGTATCTAGGAACTTCTTTACTCAGCAGCTTCACTCTATTAGGAACATCATCCTTACAACTGGTACTTGGTAATTCTTCCTCTTCTTCAGGGATCACCTTCAGCTTCCCAGTTTCAGAATTCTTGCTCCTGCACACAGAGCTACTCTTTTGCCTTTCAATACTCTCCTTATTTAGATTTTTATCCTGCTCAGAATCTTTTTCTTCTGAATCTTCTTTTTCTTTCAAATGTTCATCAACATCTTGATCTCCAGTCACAATTTCCAGATCTTTTTCATTCAAGGCCTGATCTGCGTCTAGATTTTCCAGATGTTGATCTCCCTGCTGATCATCAGATTCTTGATCTTCAGGTTCTCCTTCCGAATCAGAATCAGTTGTTGTCTCACTTTCTTCGTCAAGATTATCAGGTGCTGGTACACGAATGGTATGGCTTGCATGCACCCACCTTTTCAGACCTCTACACTTAACAGCGTTTGTTGTGACAAGAATTACTTGTCTTGCCTTTTGCCATCTAGGTACTAAGCAGTTTCTCCTTCGATGCACTTTGGTTCTCACCCAATCTCCAGGCAACAGATCATGAGCTTGTTCTTTCTCCTTAGTTATTACATCTGTTCCCACCTGATGAAATGCAGAATTAACTACATCAGAAAGGTTCTGACAGTATTCAATTATTGCACTATCATTAATACTCAAAAGCTTGCCAACTGGAACAAATGCTTGCCTCATTACTCTGCCCATTAAGATATCATGGGGACTAAGGCCTGTCTTTTTCTCTGGAGTACTTCTCAAAGACATTAGAACACGTGGAAGAGCATCTGTCCACTTTACTCCTGTGGCTAGACACATTTTTGAAATCCTGTTTTTTATTGTACCATTTATCTGCTCTACAACACCTGATGCTTCTGGTCTGTATGCACAATGCAGCTTCTGTTCAATGTTTAAAGCTTCACAAATCAGTTTCAGCAATCTGTTTTCAAAATGCGTTCCGCGATCACTTTCAATAGTTACCGGAAAGCCATATCTAGGTATGGTCTCCCTCAAAAGCAATTTTGCCACAGTGACTGAGTCATTATGACGTGTTGGGAAAGCTTCCACCCATCTTGAAAACAGACAAACAAATACAAGTACATATTTCAGCTTGTTGTGCTTTGGCATATCAATGAAATCCATCTGCAATCTGGTAAAAGGACCACCCTCCCGTCCTATGGTTCCCAAACTTACAACAGTTTTCCTGTTTGGATTCATTTGTTGACAGGTCAAACATCTTTGGCAAAGTGACTCTGCTATGATTCTGAATTTTGGACTGAACCATGTTTCTCTGAATAGTCTGATCATGGAATCTCTCCCTAAATGCCCTGGACCATGGTACATCCGTGCCATGTCAGCAATCATGCAATTTGGCATTACAGGTCTGCCATCTTTGTAGACCCAAACTCCATCTTCCTCTTTTTTTATTTATTTTTTTTATTTATTTATTGAAGTTTTGTATAGCGCTAGCTGGACCCGAGGGTATCAGAGCGCTTCACAGCAAATAGAGAGATGCAACCAGGACAATAAGCATGGAAAACAAGAATCAGAAACGATAGGAGGGAAATATAGCCTGTACACCAACAGAACAACAACAATAATAACGCAGTAAGAGACGGAGTTCGGGGGCGAATCAGTTAGTTCTGAATTCCGCAAAGGCTATCAGATTTCTGCTGTTGGGAGATGGGCTTCTCGCTAAGCACCGGAGCGTTCAAGGAAGAGGGCTTTGAGTAGCGTTTTGAATTGTGGGAAGGAGGCGGTCGTTCTGATATGTGGGGGGATGGAGTTCCAAATCCTGGGAGCGTTCCCCGCAAAAGATTTGTTTGAGGTCTTGCGTTTCTGTGATTTCAGCGGGATGAGCAGGAGTGTGTTGGAGCTTCTGAGGTTCCTGGATTGACCAGCCCTTTTGAGTTTAGAGGCCAGGTATTCTGGTTTGCCTGTATGCAAGGCTTTATGTGTGAGGCAAGCTGTGCGGAAGTTGGCTCGTTGGTCAATCGGGAGCCATTTCAGTTCTTTGAGTGCCGGTGAGATGTGGTCAAATTTCTTTGTTCCTGTGATCATTCTTGCGGCAGCGTTGAGGGTGGAGTTGAGGGGTCCCAGGTGTGACTTGGCTGTTCCAGTCAGTACAGCAATGCCATAGTCAATTCTTGAGAGCACAAGTGCCTGGGTGGCATGTTTCAGATCTTTGGGTGGGAGGAAGGGTTTAATTTTGTAGAGAAGTTTCAAGTTCAAGAACGCGCTTTTGGCGGTATTGGAGATGTGCTTCTTCATGTCCAGTTTGGGGTCGAGAGTGATTCCTAGTGATTTTGCTGAGTCTGTTGGAGTAAGAGAGACATTGAGGGCATTTAAGGCTTTGAGCCATTCCACTATTTGTGGGTTTTCATCTTTGTTCGAAATTAGGAGGACTTCCGTTTTCTCTTCGTTCAGTTTGAGGTGGTTGGCTGAGAGCCAGTGTTGAACCTCCATGAGTGTAGCATTAAGTCTGTGAATGTCAGCGATCGAAGTGGTTTCCAAGTAGAGTTGAGTGTCATCCGCGTACAGGTGGAAGGGGATGTTAGAGTTCCTTAGGAGAGAGGTGAGGGGTTCCATGTAGATGTTGAAAAGTTGTGGGGAGAGTACTGATCCTTGGGGAACACCTCTGTTGATGGGGAGGGGGTCTGACTCGAAACTATTGATCTTTATTCTTTGAGAGCGGTTGTTAAGAAAGGAGGCGAACCATTTTAGGACTGTGTTTTCGATGCCCGCTCTTTCTCGGAGGACATTAAGTAGGAGGGAGTGATCAACTGTGTCAAACGCAGCCGAGAGGTCAAGGAGAATGAGGAGGCTACATTGGTTGGAGTCAAGTGACATGTGCAAGTCATCAAGGACATTTAGGATAGCGGTTTCCGTACTGCAGCCCTTTCTGAACCCGGATTGGAGAGGATCCAGTAGGTTAGAATTCTCTAAGTGTTGGTTTAACTGTGAAAGCACACATCTTTCCAGAATTTTGGCTAGGAATGGAAGATTCGAGACCGGTCTGAAGTTGTTCATGTCTGTGAGATCAAGGCCGGGTTTTTTGAGCAGGGGAGTGACTTGTCCTAGTTTAAGGCAGTCAGGGATGAGGCCCTCGCTTAAGGAGCTATTGATGATCTTGCCCCAGATTGGGGCTAGGGTGAGCTTCAAGTCCTTGGTCAGTCTTGAGGGAAGTAGATCGAGAGAGTGAGAGGAGGGTTTCGCTGCGTCGATAAGATTGCTTATCATTTCCACCTCGACCGGCTGGAAAGAAGACCAGCGGGAGGGTGAGGTTACTGGGGGGTTGTGGATGATTGCAGTGCTCTGGATGAAGGAGCGATCGATTTTGGCGATTTTTTCATTGAAGAAGCTTGCGAAGTTGTCGCATTGGGTTTTGGAGGCAGCTAAGTTGGCTGCCTTGGGAATGGAGGTTTGGTTTCTAATGATGTCGAAGAGTTCCTTGGGGCGGTTTCTCGCATTGTCTAATGCAGAACTGAAGAAGGAAGCCTTCTTACTTTTGATGTGAGTATGGTAGATTTTGCGGGCTGCCTTGAGTTGGTCCCGATGCATGGCGGAGGGGTTGTTTCTCCAAGTTCTTTCCACGGATCTAAGGTGTCTTCTTTCCTCATTAATGTCAGTAGAGAACCATGCTCTGGAGGGGATGCTTCTGGATTTTTTTAGTTTCAGAGGTGCCAGCTGATCTAGGACGAGCTCTAGATTGGAATGGTAGAGCGAGGTGAGTTCCGAGGTAGAGAGGGGCTCCGACGTGTTCGGGAGGAGAGTGCTGAGTCCTTCCTCCAGCTTGTCTCGGGGAACTCTGGAGGTGTTCCTGACCCATTTGGGGGGGGCTTGAGTGGGTGGGAGTGACACAGCCGGCTGGGTGATATGAAATAAAATTATGTGGTGGTCTGACCAGTCCACCGGGATGATGTGGTCAATCGTGACTGCAGTTTTGTTCGCAATGATGGCATCCAGGGTCGCTCCTCTGTAGTGTGTTTCTTCTGAACAATGTTGGACCAAGTCGTTGTCTTGTAGAAGGGTGTTGAGAGATTGAATCAGCGGGTTTTTGTGGTCGTTCCATCTAAGGTTGAGGTCGCCCATAATTAGATTGTCGTCGCCATTAAGTGCGGATTGGGTGATCAGATCCGATAACTGGGCTTTAAATTTGTTGGAATTGCCTGGGGGGTGGTAGAGGAGGTGGCACTGACGAGAGCTATGACCGTGAGATTTGATGTTAACCGACAGGCATTCGAAGGAGCTGTGCAGGTAGGAGGGAGCTTCAGAGACTGCGAGGTTGCTTTTGTAGATGATCGCTATGCCGCCACCTTTGTGAATGGGCCTGTCTTTGCGGATAATTGAGAAGCCGGGAGGCACCAGCATATCCAGAATGGGGTGGGATAGGGAGTTTAGCCACGTTTCAGTTATGAAGGCTACATCCAGGTCATGGGAGAGGATGGATTCAGCTATTTCCGTTGCATGTTTGACTGCGGACCGGCTATTGATAAGCATGCAATTCAAGTGGGGGGGGTCTTCTTTAGCTTTCAAATTGTCAGGGTTGGCTCTGGGAATGGGGGACAGATAGAGTGGGGGTCTGACGGTTCTACGGGTGGGCAGGTCCCTACCTACTCCGGTGATGACTTGGATCGAGGAGGAGAGGGTCGAATTCACGGGTGGGGCCAGGGCAGGCTGGTTCGGGGGGAGTTCGTATGAAGTGACGAGTGCGCTCACTTCAAGAGTGGAGAGAGAGGTTAAGTTTCTGCTGGGAATGACTGCTCGCGGCTTCGTCTGGACTTTCGTGAGAGGAGGCAGGGCACAAGGGAGAGTATGAGCCTGGACGGTACGGGGATAGTCATTCCTGGGGGGAGGCGGGGGGATGTGGAGTGGGGCGGAGGGGGAGGGGGGTAGCTGGAGATTCCCGAGGGCAGAAAGGGTTTCCTTCAGTCCTAGTATCAGGGTCGAGATCTGTGCTTCAACAAGGTCGAGGCGGTGCGATATCTCGAGTGCGGGGGGGGAGAGGAGGATCAGTGGAACTGGGTCCTGGGTGTGAGGGGCTTATGGGCGAGTTTCCACTGGGAGGAATAAAAGGACGGGAGGTGGCAGGATCTGGATTAGGGTTAGGTTGTGAGAGGGCTGTTAAGGGTGTGGTGTTGCGGTCCCTTCGGGGGAGGGAGATATCTTCAGTGGAGGGGGAAGTGAGAGCTAGAGGAGAGAGGGATGGCGGGTTAGGTGGTTGAGTGATGGGGTTGTCAGGTCTATAAATCAATTGTGGGAGGGTTAAAGGGTGGGGTGGATTGCTGGCCAAAAGGGGGTGCGTGTTCACTTCGTTAGAGGGTACAATGTGAACACGAGGGGTGGGGATTGGCGGGGGTGGATTGAGCGCTGGTGTTAATGAGGGGTCTGGGATCACTGAGGGGTGGAGGCAGAGAGCGGGCGGTGCTTCTGGAGCTAGGGAATGGTCTAGGATCACGAGGGGGGGAGGCTGGGAGTTAGTGGAACTTTGTGGGCTAGGGAGTAGGGGGGTTGGGGTCCTTTGGGGATGAGATTGGGCGCAATGGGGGGGGCGGGGCTAGGGAGAAAGGGGGAGCTGGGTCTGGTGAGGACGAGAGATTGACAGGTTGGAGGGATAGGGACGGGAGGGGACGCTGGGGCGGGTCAATGAGGGCGTAGGACTGAGAGTAGGGGGAGTTACGGGGGCTAGGGAGGGGTGAGTTGGGGGTCCCTAGGGGGAGCGAGGGGGGCTGAGTGGGGGGAGGTTGGGTGAGGCGGGCGGGGGGCGGGAGTTGTGAGTTATGGGGGGCTAGGGCTGTCGGTATCAGCTGGGTGGTGGAGGGAGTAGGTAGTGTAGTGGAAGGACGCTGGGGAGGCGAGTTCTGGAGAATGAGAGTTTGAGCGGAGCCGGAAGGTTGGGTGGGGGGAGTTTTGAGTGGGTAATGGGTGGTAGCCATCCTAAGAGTGGGGAAGAGAGAGTCAAAGAACTCTAGGTTCTCCTCTTTCGCCTGGATTAGAATGGTGCCGTTCTTATAAATGGTGATGGAGATGTCTCCTGACAGGGATAGATGATTCAGGGGGGCGATTGTTAGTTTGCGGTTGTGATCAGTGAAGGTGGTTTTGGAGACGGGGAGGGATGAATTAAAGATGTGTTTTTCTCTTCTTCATCTGCCTCATCTTGTCATTCTTTTACTCCCTGCCATGTTTCGACTACAGATATTAGCATGAGAGAGTTCAACATGTGACTTTTGTCTTTTTCCCGATTGATTGAGAAATTATTCTTTGCACAGTACCTTGCAATTTCATCTGCGTAGGCGTTACCTTTGGTAATGTAATCCTCACCTTTTTTATGAGCTGCACATTTTACGACAGCAATTTGTTCTGGTAATTGAATGCCATCAATCAATCTTTTGATCAATTTTGCATTTCTGATTGGCGTTCCCGCAGAGGTCAAATAACCTCTTTGAGACCAGAGCTGTCCATAGTCATGAACTACGCCATACTCATACTGACTATCAGTCACTATTGGCACTTTTTTACCAGCTGCTCTTTCACAAGCTCGAATTAAACCAATTAATACTGCAATTTGGGCTGAACGAATCCCATCAAGAGGTGAACCCTCTACAACCTCTGAAACAGTACATACTGAGTATGCTGCTCTCAGAATTCCTTCATCTGATCTTAGACAGGAACCATCAACAAAATAAACCAAATCAGATTCAGGTAAAGGAACATCTTTTATGTCCTGACGAGGTTTGGTGCAATAATCTACAACATCCAGACATTCATGATCAATGTCAGTTTCATTGTTGACTTCAGTAACAACACCATCCGGCAATAATGTGGAAGGATTTAAATTCACACATCTTGCAATAGAAACATTATCTGATCCCAGAATTGTTTTCTCATATTTTGTCAACCTGTTACTGGTTAGATGCTGAGTTTTGCTTCTGGTAAGAAGAATTTCAACTGAATGAGGTACATTTACCTTAACAGGAAATCCCATAATGATACCCTCACTTTGTTAAGACTTACACTTGTTGCAGTCACTGCTTTTAAGCAACATGGCAAAGCTTTTGCAACAGGGTCCAAAACAGCTGAGGAATAAGCAATTGGTTTTCTCAGTTTTCCATGTCTCTGGATCAGGACTGACAGTGCACAACCTTCCCTTTCACTGCAGTACAACTCAAATTCTTTTTCATAGTCTGGCATTCCCAAAGCTGGAGCTTCACACAAGCTTCTTTTTAACTGTTCAAATGCTTCTAATTCAACTTTTGACAATCTGATTGGATCTTTTATGTCTGCTTTTGTCAGTCTTTGTAGTGATTTTGCAATTACCGAAAATCCACGAATCCATTGACGACAATATCCAACCATTCCCAGAAACATTCTGACCTACCTTTGTGTTGTCGGGGGCTGAATTGCTCGAATCATTTTAATTCTTTCAATAGTCACTTGTCTTATTCCCTTTGCAATTCTGTGACCAATATATTTTACTTCTTGTTTGCAAAACTGTAGTTTCGCAGGTGACACTTTATGTCCCTCATCTGCCAATCGATTTAAAAGAGTAATGGTGTCAGTTACACAATTTTCTCGTGTCTTTGCTGCCACTAGTAAGTCATCAATATACTGAACCAATGTAGAATTTCCAGGCAATATCAGAACTTCCAAGGATTTCTTTAATAACTGATTAAAGACAGATGGACTCTCAGTATACCCCTGTGGGATACGACACCATGCTAAAATGCGATTCTGGAACCTAAATGCAAAGATTTGCTGGCTCTCTGGATGCAGTGGAACTGTAAAGAAGGCATTACACAGGTCAATGACTGTGTACCATTCTGCGTCATGCGGAATCTGATAAAGAATTACCGCAGGATTTGGAACAATTGGGCAACATGGAACAACAATTTGGTTAATTTTCCTTAAATCCTGAACAATTCTATATGTTCCGTTTGGCTTTTTGATACCCATAATCGGTGAATTACATGGGCTACTCTCAATCTCTTTTAGTACACCTTGACTTATGAACTTCTCAATCACTGGAATGACACCTTCAATTGTCTCAGCTTTCATTTTGTATTGTGGAACATTCGGAAAATCTATTCCCTGTTTTACAGTAATTTTTACTGGATCTACATTTTCCATAAGACCCATATCATTTCCAGTTAGGTCCCAAATTTCTGGTTTGACTGGCTTTTTGAGCTCTTCTGGCAAATCTTTTTTATCAAAGACAGGAAATAATAATTTCTTTTCTTCTTCAACCATCAACATTGTCAATTTGTAAAGACCACCTACTTCTGATGTTTGTAACTCAATGCCATCTGGTGCGCAATATATCTTGCAATTCATCTTGCACAATATATCACGACCCAAAAGATTTACTGGACTACTGTCACAAACCAGAAACCTGTGTTTATCTTTGTAACAGTAGAACGGGTAGCACCTGTGTCCACAAGAAAAGTGATATCTACATCATTCACTTTACCATTAACAAATGGACCAGACTGATCTACCTCAAGAGAGGGTCCAAGCACACACTCTTCTTCCTCTCTCAGGCACCGTCATGAGTAATCTTCTGATGAATCACTCTCTTCCTTATTTTTCAACCAAAACTGCTGAGAAGCATTTGACATACTCATTTTTGACCCATTATTTACCTGATTACCTCCACAGAAACCTGTTTCTGGTGTAAACCTTTGACCATTTACACAGTTTGGAAATGGTGCTTGTGGAATCTGGCTCTGCTGAATTTGGCTTTGTTGAATCTGGCTCTGCTGTATCTGGCTCTGCTGATTTGCTACCTGTCGCTGAAGCTGTCGCTGCTGACTTAACTCGTTTAACTGCTGCTGTAGCTGTTGCTGTTGCTGCTGATTTAACTCACTCTGCATCTGTGGATTCAATGAAGTATTTTTAAAATTTCTGGGCGGGTTTTTACACTCGCGCTTCCAGTGTACAATTTCGCCGCAATTAAAACATGGGAGCTTCTGTTTTAGCTCTTCAACATTTACATTAAATTTAGGTTTATTATTAAAATTATTCTTAAATTTGCCTTGATTCTGTTGTACATTTTTATTATCAAAAGCCATTTGCTGTTGTTCAGCTACTTTCACCTGTGCCCACATTTGTTTCTCTTTAAGATTTTTCTGCTTCGCATCTTTCTCATCACTGCAATATTTTGCCTTACTCAGGATGTCATCAACCGAAAGTGATTGCCAGCACACAATTCCATTTTTAATCATCTCCCCAATTTCAGGTCTCAGGCCGTAGACAAATCTGTAAATAAAGTGGCTCATGTCCTTTTCACTTAATTTTTCATAGCCACTGTACTGTTTAAATACTAACAGCAATCTTTCATAAAAAGAATGTACTGATTCTTTTGGCTCTTGATTTGTCCTGTCAATTTTAACCCAATCTACTTCTTTCTGGTTGAATTTTCCCTTTCAGCCAATAAATTACTTTATTATACATATCCATAAAATCTTTGGATGGGGCACCTGTAATTGTGTCTCGAGCAGGTTCTTCTTTTGGCCAACTCACAGAAATTTTGCATTCTGTCCAAAGATCTGATGGGACAACAATGTCAAAAAATCCATCCAAATCAATCCACAGAACTTTTGACACTTTAATAAATCTGTCCACCTGTCAATACCATTCAACCGGTTTTTCTCTCAGCCGAGGGAAATCGTTGGTAAACAACAGAATATCCTGTCTGGACCAAGGGACATGCACATATCCTCCACCTGCTATTTCCCTCATTGGAAATTCTGAAACAGTTTCACTTCTGGCTCTTTTGTCTTGTTCTTTATTCTTTGACCATTTCATTCTCCATTTTCCTAATTCACCTAATCTTTTCAGAAAAGCTATCAATTCTTTAATATGGGTCATTCTTCCAGCGGTATTGAGATTATCAATATCTTTTTCAGAAAAATCCACTCTATAATGTTTCTGCAAATGTTTCTGTTTACTCAGATCAATTTCTAATTCAGCAGCCATTTCTTCCAGTTGCTCATACCTGTTTTTCGTTTTCCACTGAATACTTTTACAAATAAAAAGAAGTTCATCATCCTGATACAATCTTAAATTGTCAGTACCAATCGTGCCAATTATCAATTCCTCCAAATCAGCTTTTAATTTTGCAACATCAAGCTTTTTAAATTCAGGAGCTTCTGGAGATAATGCATTTTGGGTTAAATCTATTCTATTTAAGCCTCTTTCTGATGTACCTGGATCTGATTCTGCAACAGATGGTGTCCGAGAACCTGTTAGACTTCGATTTAAAGTTAAATTTGGCATCATAGATTTTTCTCTGTGAATTTCTGAAAGTTCTGAATAAAATTTTTCAGCCACTTTTTGAATTTCTGCATTCAATGGAACTGTCAAGGCAGAATGTCTATTTTCTCCCTGATCAAAAACTGGTACAATAGGACCAATTGTTACTGGTACTGTCACTGCTTCCATGCTTTTTGTTAATTGCTGAATTAAATCTTCCTTTGCTTTATTATAACTTGAAATTTCTGGCATATCAGCAAGAATTCTTTCCTGATTACTTTGAAAAATATTTCTCTGTTCTGAAAATCTATTTTCTCTGGGTGTACTAGATTATTTATTGACCCTACTCTTTCAGGTAATTTTAAGAATCTGGGTGAACCTTCATTAGCTTCCCTAGGAGGAGGTGCACTTGGAGAAGTTCCTGTAGAAACTCTCGGGGTGGATTGAGAATCTATTTGATAAGGTGGCGGTTTGCGTTTAGTAGAATAAATGTCCTCAAATATTGCATCATCTAATTCCTCATACAGTCTACTACTCTTCTGTTGTGCTTCCTTTTGTCCTGGATCTTTAGTGATCATTACTCTTACCGGATACAGACCATCATACATGTCTGCTTTTCTCCAGCGTCTCACTTTGTCCTCATGTGTTTCTCTGTTTAGAATCTGTTTTGAATATCTAGGTATTGAACATTTGCATTCACGGTCAAGTTCCATCATCTCAACCTCCCATTCAACTAAAGCCTCAAATTGTGTAGGTCTAGGCTTTGGCACAAGATCCATCATCTTTTCTCTCAGGTTCCTTAAAACCTTCATATTAAATGACCCATCTTCCGGCCATGCTAATACACCATCCTTCTGTGTATAATGCATCCAATTTTCAAACCAAATTACAGTATGATAACCATATTCGCCTTCCATATAGGCTGCGGGTGTTTTGTACTTATGAAGTAATTTTCCACCACGCGTTTCAATTTTCTTGTCAGGTTTAAATACATTTTTCATTTTCTGAAACCATGAAGGCTTCTTTTTCTCATTATCATACCAATAACTCATGTTTTAAATCAAAATCGCTTATTCCGAAACGATCGAAATGTTTTCTTGGTGTTCCGCTATTTCAGCCAATCCGTGTGCGAAAGACGCCAACAAGCCAATCAGGTCAAGCTACGTCACTACCTTGCTCAACCAATAGAAATGCAGTATTCAGAACTGACCAATCTGGTATCAGCTCGTCACTGTCACGTGAACCAATCAGTGCGCTTGCTGTGACGTATGTTAGCCAATCACAGCGCGGACCGAAATGACGTACACTACCGTTGCAGCTTCACTGTGTGTTAATCAGTAAACTCACCCCTCCTTCACAAAAACTTTTCACAGCGCCATTTTAAACAACACTTTTCCAATGAATTTCAATTAGTAACTACAAATAAACAAACCACTTGTCTGTTTCGCTAAATAAAGTGATAGTTTTACAATCATTCAGAATTCTCTTCACATAAAATAGATGACACCATTTCTATACGATCATTCACGCATTCAAACGGAAAACCCTAATCATACACACACGAAATCTTGGCAGGACTTGAACCAACCACAGAAATCGTCAAACGTTAATAAGAATAGACAACGCTATCTTACCCTTCACTCAAGCTTGGATAAATTCTATTACTCTTTTCACAAAAAGTTTTAAAACGAGCTCACCAGGTCCCTATGTTTAATGCTACGATTTCATAGACAATCCTCACTATTACATTTAACCAGTCACATCTAAGGTCCCTAAACTTGTGCTGTACGTCCACAACACTTTGCGATATACTCTATACCACAATTTTGAAACAGAACAAATGCACTGTATAACTCTTCTAGTGACACTACTCTTTTACCGGCAAACAACCAGGAATTTTTCACACTGCAGGAAAAATCCTTTCGACTACATTCAACGACTGAACAAACTTAACAACATGTTTTAGACATGTATCCTATGTATTTAACATGTAACATGTCAGTTACCATAGCAACCGAACTCTGCTACCAGAGATTTGATCCAGCGTCACTATAGAAATTCTGTCTCTCTATAAACACTAATCTCTACCTAATACTCACCATACTAATCAAAACCAAGGCCCATAGAACTGAGACAGAAATGTGTGCAGCTGAATCATATGGCCTAATTAAACACACTATCTAATCAAACTATGTACATTATATACAACTGCAGTATAACATTTTATTCATAAACTATGGAAAAACATTTAGTTAGACCATTCAGGTCAATGGATAGCTAATGGTAACGACTAAAATAATCAAGACCAGCTTGACGTTTTAAGTCTTTTATTTTTAAAGTTTCAAAGGTTCAGTTTCAAAATCTTTATTAGCTCATTTAATAATTTCAAACATTTTTAATAAATCAGTAATATCCATTAGTTTATTGGCACAAAAGGTCTGGCACTTCAAAATTGCACATAATTAATGAATTAAATTAAACATCAACCCTAATTCCCTATGTTAAGCTTTCTGACCTCAAAAGAAAAACATTTAATATGCAATCAGTATCCTTACGTGTCCAAAGGAAAATCGGACAGCACTTCGCCCTCAGGAACAGTCAGCCCTGCTCCCCTCAATGGGCTAAGTTATTATACCTTTTCTTACTCACTAATCTAGCTAAACGATATATTTTTAATAGCTTCCAGCACCCTGATTGGTTGCTGTCTGTCAGACCACCATGAGGCCACCGCTTCCAAATATTAAAATGTCACTCGTCATTGTCCATAGACATGAAGCGACACCGGCTTCCGAAGGATTGATACAGTATCCAAAGTCATTTTCACTGTTTTCTCCATAGCTCGGCCAAACCATCCCTTGTCACTTCCTTGGCCTTGTAGAAATAACATTCAGAGCACATTACGCACAGTTCTCTTTGTTTAGGCTTCAGTTTATTTCAAAGAATAGTTTTTGTAGAAATGCTTCAACATGGCTGTGCTTGGCTCTGCTCACATACAGGCTAACCATAATTTTCCAGAACTAGGCCTCAAGCCTTTCTCTCGGGCTAGTATGCAAATAAACACAAAAGAATAATTAATACGAGAGAAGAAAGTCGTTCTGTTACCCAACCTCTATTACTAATATTATCCATTAGTACAAGTCACCTAGCAGAAGCACATTAAAAGCAGCACATTTATAATTTACCTTTCTTCATAAAATCCAGCATAAATCTGAAACGATAAAAAGAAATACAAACACAACATAGAAAACAACATAACGTAGACAAATTAAGCACATGCCATCAATAAATCAGCCGCATTAATGTTGACAAAGACAATAGGACAAACAAAACAACATTAGTTATATATTATTAAACGCACCAGCAAATGCAACAGGAGCACATTTATCATTAAACCCGCGTGTAATGCATTGATGATCTTTTAATCTAAATTGATTTAATACAACAAACATGCAATATCACATTAATATATTAGTTCATGTTATAAGGAATTAATTTCACGAGTCAGAATAAAATTATTTCTGAAACTCGCTCCATCACACTCTAATCCACCCGGTAAAGGGCTTAGATCATCCAGATCTGGGTTTTCTTGGCAGACCATACATTTACATCGTAGACACTTAGGTTAAGTTTGCATCATAGGGTATACTCAATTTATTCTATACAAGAATCACCAGGGTTCATTAAATATTGAAAGCGACCCTCTGTGTATTTTTTGTATATTTCTCTGAGCAAAAGAAAGACCGACTGACTGAGCGAAGGTTTGAAAGTCTGTCACTGCGTTTCCCGAGGGAACAGAGTTGTCATGTTCAGTGTTTGCTGGAATTGTTTGCTTCCTGTTCAGGTTTAGGGTGGCTAACAGTGGCGCTGCGAGCTATTAGGTCCGAGAGACAACATATCCTATGGGGGTGCATGGAACCAGTCTTGCACCATCCTAAGTTTATGTCATCCGCAAATGAACAGTTTCTACTAATTGGAGGAAATTACACGACATGCGCCGCCAATGTTGATTGGTTTCTTATTTTGTATAGATCAACTGCGTAGCTCAATTATGCTTCTTCAGAGATCCCAACACACCTTTTAAACGGGACACATTCATGGTGGTAGGAAACATCCTCCTCAGCTGAGTAGGTATATCATATGTATTGGTTGTTGTTACATTCAAGCTTGGAAGGATATTGTTCCCATTGTGTTAGCCGAACTCTGTAAATTAATTTCTTTAAAAAAATGGCACAGAATATTTCCGAGAACTAACGACATACAGTCACTCAAAAAT
This sequence comes from Lissotriton vulgaris, assembly GCF_964263255.1. Lineage (NCBI taxonomy): Eukaryota > Metazoa > Chordata > Amphibia > Caudata > Salamandridae > Lissotriton > Lissotriton vulgaris. The sequence continues at coordinate 1,441,128,494 of NC_141687.1, read as the reverse complement.
AACTTCAACGAGGCCTCACACTAGATGGTAGGGATGTTACCTTCATGATAAAGGTACACAAGGTATTTAGGATGGAGGTTAAATTCCTGGCTGTAGATGATGCTATACAGTTATTTTACGAATATGAAGTAGGTGAAATATCGGATGAATGCACTCATTATGAGAAGGTAGAAATTTCTCTAACTTACCAAGAACATACTAACTTGTTTAAAGGCATCCTTCCCCATAGTATACAAAATGTGAGACTGGGTCCACTCAGTAATGAGTGGGCAACAATTGCCAATTCTAGTCAGATACACACCCAATCCCAATGTTGATCATCTGACCGTAGGCCAGAAATGGGAATTATATAATAATTTAATAACAATATACAGAAGTCTTACACAATTTGTAATGCAAACATTAACACTTGCTCCTGCGCGGACTGTTCAAGCTGTAGCACCACAGTTACAACAGGCATTAACCCTCAAACATTGAATGCAGTAATGCAAAAAATAGCTACCATAAGGAAGAAATTACATTTTCGGTTGCACAACAAACAAATCAGCTTGAAGCTGTATTGCCCTATATGATCCCACAGGAAAAGCATAGGATATTAACAATTTGCTTGCCAATGGGGATGGATTCCTGATAGAAGATTTTGCCACTTGGGGTAAAGTTTTTGCTGCAGTTTACACCAGAACACATGGTACCCCTTCTCAGGTGGTTTTATCTGAAGTGTTAAAACAGGTACAGAATAAGCACAGGCAGCACTGGCCCTGGACCTAGGGATGGAACAAATGGGCAATTTTGCAGCAGTATCCGCCATAATATTAAGTAACATAAAAGGGAAAGCAGCCGCGTTCGCAATGCGCCAATGGCTGAGGGATTTGCCTCCTGCACAGCAGGAGCGTGAATTGCCTACAATTATTGAAAAACCCTATGCTGTGCTGGGTAAAGATAATTTGGGGACCTTTATCCAATACTCCACAAGCCAGGGCTGCTGCTGATGGTACTATGCTATATCTGTACTCCCTCCAGTCCGGAGCGCATCCAAGACTCATACAGGTGCTCCCTCCTCAAGTGCATTGAGCAGCAAATACTGATGCAGGTGTTGCCATATATTATTAGGTCTGGAAGTGGGAGGGCTGTAGTGAGGCATACGTGTAGCTCATGGTGTTGCAGTTCACTAAATCCCTCATCCATCCCTGTACTTTAGGAACCGATGTTGCACCCAATGTAGAGATACCTGTCACTTTGCTAACAATAACGTGATAGTGGCATATTGCCTAATTGCCACAGTGACTGGCTCAAGGTGACCAAGCAGTGCTATAAGCGGGGATGGGACCAGCTTTACTTCAAACAATTTTGCTAAGATCTTGTACAACTCATCCCAAAATGCAGATATCTGTTCACAGCTCCACGCTGGATGGAGGTAGCCAGCATGGTCCATGGCACATCTGAGGGGTGGTGTATGCACGATGAATATATTTTTAATGCAAGAGTTTATGTTGTTGTTTTTTTAGACCAGTTTGGTTTGCTTGCAGCAAAAGATCCATGTCTTGTCAGGTATCGGATCATCCAGATCTATCCCCTTGCTTCATGCACTCCTCTACCCGGCACCTATTTCAGTGAGGGGGCTGCATGGTAAAGTCGCAAGACCAAATGTAATAACTAGTGACAGCAATGGAAACGCCGGAGGTTCTGACGGGGCAGTCAGATCTGTGGCTCGAGCCGTAGCATATAGTCGGTGAATTATGAACCTGTCCATGTGTGATACATTGCAGCCATTTGTTAGGGATGTGGGAGGGTGCACAAGAGCATTTATGAAGAGATCCCCAGTTGGAGCAGCCAACAATCGGTCAAGGTTCGCTTAGTATGGTTTTCAGCGGTTATTCACAGCTAAGGGTTGTCGGCAAGGGGGATACGCAGAGAATACAAGTAATCATAACCCAGATACCTTTGAAGTTTGGTCCAGGCCCATCAAGTGTTTGTATTTGATTTGTTTTTCTGGGCGGGCCTAATGGAAGGATTGTGGAGAGTGGGAGGGGTGTATCTGCGACCACTCTGGTTTTAGAAATTGCAGTTGTGCATCATAATGATACCAAAGAAATGGAAAGTGTGCTTGCGCTACTAAATAATAGAGATAAAAATCAGGAACACTGAATCCTCTGCGCGCATATGGCAGGGCAATGTCTGCCAGTTGATTTTGGGTTGTTTACCGGCCCACACCAAACGGGTTAGTACACTACGTAGCATAACAAAAAAGGTCATGGTTAGTGCTATGGGGATGTTGAGGAATAAGTATAAAAATCAGGGCATTACCACCATCTTTACAATCCCTACTCTGCCTGCAAAGGATAATGGAAGTGTAATCTATCTCTCTACCAAAGTCGTTAGTTTTGCGATTGCTGGACCGTAATTCAATTGTATGACCTCAGTTTTTTTGATGGTGAAGATAAATTCCAAGATATTTGGGTGGGTCAGTGCAACATTTTAAAGGAAATTCAAGGGCAGAATTGGTGGCGGCATCTGTCAGAGGAAAAAAATCGGATTTGCTTCAATTGAGCACAAGCCTTGAGAGTGCCTAAAGTGTATCACCTTGCGTAGTAAAGGCAGAAAATTGGTTTCTGGGTTCTTGACAACTATCATTATGGTGCCAGCATATAAAGAAGCCAAGAGGGGCCCACAGTGGAATTGGAGACCCCTCATTAAGTGACGTTCTTGCATGTGTCTGATGAGGGGATCCATGACGATTATGAAAAGAAGGGGAAATAAGGGCCATCCCTGTCTTGTGCCCCGGAATAATGTAAGTTGGTCTGTCAAAGTGCCATTGATTTTCAATCGGGCCAGAGGAGTAGCATAGAGGAGGGGGATCAATGCAAGGAAATTGTTCGAGATTCCCAACTTGGCCAGTGCAGCAAATAGATTAGGCCATTCAAGTGAGTCAAATGCCTTTTCTGCGTCAAGTAGGACAAGCGCAGTCGAAAGCTACGGGTATATCCGATGGAGAACAGCAAATATGGTCCCAAAATGTATAGATGTGGAGTAATGTGGGATAAATCCAGGATGTATCATGGATACTATCTGGCTCATGAGCAAAGAGAGTCGAGTGGCAAGAATGTTATCCAATATCTTATCATCATGGTTCAGCAGTGATAGTGGTCTATAAGAGGTGCATCTGTCCGGGGGTTTATCTATTTCTAGTATCAGAGTCATTACTGCCTCATGCATGGACAGAGGGAGGCTCCCCTTTGTGAGTGATTCTGCATAGACTTCAAGTAGGTGTGGGGCCAGTACTGTTTTATAAGCTTTATAGAAAACTCCTGGGAAGCCATCCAGACCGGGGGCTTGGCTACTGCTTAAATTATCAATGGCCTGTATATTCTCATCACTGGAGAGAGGGGAAGCAAGAAATGATTGTTGCCCTGTGTCTAATCACACCATGGCTACTTCCGGAAGGTAGTTCGCTATTGCTTCCATAGTATTATCACTGCGAGATGAATATAACCAGGAGTAATAGTAAAAAAAAGTGGCAGATTTGTCGATGACGGGACCGTCATCCAGCTGAAGGTGTGTAATCAATGAAACTTGGTATGAGGGCCATAAATATTGGCCAATGTACGGCCTGGCCGTTCACTCTCACGGTAAGTGTAGGCCTGTGCATAATTAAGAAATTTGGGGGCATATTATCAAGGGGCTTTAAAAGCCAAGAAATCAGAGATAAAATTATCTCCCTATTACCTAGCTGTCGCTAACACCAGTTAGCGACAGCTAGTAGGAGATAGCGACCATCTTGGGCCCCACTTTGCATGTCAGTGATATTTGTCACTAATGACATGCAAAGTGGGCGTGCCAAGATGTTAGCGACTGAAAACAGCCGCTAACATCGCTATCTCCTATTACCAACTTTTGTAGATATTCGCGCTAAGCGCGAATATCTCCAAAAGCTAACACCTGCCCTGAGCAGTTCTTAGCCATGTTATCCAATGGGAGGTGGATAACATGGCTAAGAGCATTAGCTCGGTAATGCATGAATATCGCTGACTTTTCAGCGATATTCATGCTTTGCGGCGATTTTTATCGTATTTGCGATAAACCTTGGTAATACCAAGGTTTATTTGCGGAAAAAATCGCCGCAGCTCAGCGGTAAATTTTTGTCTCTAACCAAGCAATAGCGATAATTATCGCTATTGCTTGGTAATATGCCCCTTGGTTTCTCGGGCGGCCAGATCCTGAAAGTCTTGTTTTACAGAAGTGCACTTGCATAGTTTTGGGTCAGAATCACGGGATTGTGCTTGTGTGTCTAAGTCCTGCAATGCCTGTTCAACCATTGCAAGTTCCCCGCATATAGATTGCAGTACACCTGAGTGTTTAGCTATGCATACTCCTCTGATATATGCTTTAAAAGCATTCCAGAGTGTAGAATAATGTTTTACACAGCTTGTGTTTGATTGAAAGTATTCCGTTATTGCCTCTCGTACTTCAGATCTGAAACCGTTGTCTAATAACGCGTTGTATGGAAAGCGCCATGGGGCCTGGGGCAATGAAGCTTTAGGAAGTCGAAGAGTAAAGAGCACCAGAGAGTAGCCCGATAGCATTCTAGGGAGATGTTCAATGTTTATAAGTGTCAGTGGCAGGTTTGGAGTCACATAATAGTGGTCAATACGCAAACACCAGCCGTGCGGGGCAGAGAAAAAAGTGTAACTTCTAGAGATTAGAATGTAGAATGTAGTGAGCATTTGGAGACAGTGTGGTTTGATGATGAGTCCAGTGCCTGTTGAGTCTATCACTAGAATCAGGGTAAGGTTAAAGTCACCCCCACACGAGAATCATGTAGCTATGAAGTTGCGGAGACATTAGTAAAAAAGTTAGGGAAGTTTACGTTCGGCGCATAGATGTTTATTAAAACAAGGGGCAAATTGGCTAATATGCCAGAGACTAAAAGGTAGCAGCCCTCCGAATCAGCAATAACTTCATGTGTGATAAAGGGGATAGCTCTACGTATCAGTATTCATACACCTCTAGAGTACGTGCTGTAATTAGCAAAAAGGCGGGTTGCGCCCCAGTTAGTAGCAAAGCGACTGAAAGAGCTGGGGGAAGGTGTGTTTCCTGCAAGAACGCTATTTGGGCTCTGTGTCTGGATAGGTATGACAGCACTTGGTGCCCAATTTGTGAATTTGACAATCCATGCACATGCAATGTAATGCACTTTAACTGCACATTCCCCACTCCTGCGTTAGTTATTGGTATTTAACTTAATATATACTTGCCATAATAGTATCGATAACACATATATCCAGGTATTGCAGCTAGTGTGTGTAGATTCCTTTCTGCATGCAGAAATTAAAACATTCTTCAACAGATTAACCATGTAAACTCCCATATCCCCCCACCGCCTCAAATAGCTAACAACCCGCTACTTGTGCATCACATCAAAATAGCAAACATCCAGCAAGAAACATTTATATATGGAGTCAGTCCTAGTGGGGGGAATACTCAGAGGAGAGTGCCTGTATGCAATAAGTAACGTATCTCAGATAGCAGCACCAAATCGTAACTTAATGTCAATTTCAGTTTACCATAGCACCAGTGCACTGATGCCAGAGAATGGACCAAGGGGCTTATTTACAACCTCCTTGCGCCACCGTTACGTCACTTTTCCTATGTTAAAAATTATGCAAAAGTGGTGCAAAGGGCTTGTACATCTGCCCCCAAGTCTTTTGCAGCAGTCAGTTTGTCATCTCCTGTGTAGCAGTATCTATGCGCAGTTTATGGAGATTGTGATTGGCAAGTTGAGTATATCTCTCTCAGGACATTGAGAGCTGTGATGGAGATCTGCCGAACCATTGTTAGCTGATAGGGGTGATCCGATGTGGTTTTGCTTGCAAAATGTGATGGCTTCAGCCAGGTTATCGAATATATGAGTTTTACCATTTTGCTGCACACGCAGCCGTGCCAGATACAGCATGGAGTATTTTATGTTAGCTTTTCCTAGGAAACGTTTCACACCAGTAAACTTTTGGCGTGCTTCTTGAACCACAGCTGTAAAGTCAGGAAAAAAAAGATAAGGCCATGTCCTGGTATTGCAATGTGGGCTTCTCCCCGGCAAGACACAAAATGGACGCATTCATGGTAGTTAAGGAGCTCAGCAACAATCATTCGGGCTGGGGCTTCTGGCACTGGGCATAGGTCAAGAGTCCTATGAGCTCTCTCAACTGTGAATGTGGATGAAAGAGCATATCTGACGAAGAGAGCCATAAGGAGCACCTCTACATACGAACACATGCACCCAGTTTTGGTGAATTCAGCAATTCCTGCCATGTGCATATTGTGTCTGTCTGATCTCACATCCAAATCATCTGCTTTTGTGGCAGTGAGTTTTGGCATTTTTTTTAGCCTGTTGATTCGCTTTGAAATTGGGGAGTTGGCATCTTCAAGGTCCTGTATGCGCTGTTCTGCACGTCTCATGCCGCTCGGCTCTTTCATGCATATTCTCAAGCTGTGTGTCCAATGCGTCCAATCAGATGTCCACTGATCTAAAAGCAGCGCACAGCTTGGCCAGGATCGTCGCTGTGCCCTCCGGCACCCGAGGGTCTGGGTCACCCGTGTCCAGGGCTGCCCCACAGGAACCCTCGTTTCCACCTTACTGAGGGGTCTTGGCTGTCTCAAAGGAGAGTGGGCGCTGGCAGGGATCAGAGCGCCCATTTTGAAGGGTGAAGAGAGGGGCTCAGTGAATATACCTGCAGCTAATCAAGGTGGCTTTACCGGTAAATAGAGTGTTTTTTGCCCTTATAGGTTTAAGCAGCCAGCGGTAAATAATGAGAGGGCTGATGACCAGTTTACTTTTAAGCACAGGGAGTGCTAAGGGATTCTTTGAAGGAGGATCACAAATGGCTCTCGCCTGGAGAGTGAACTGCCAACACTACTTCCTGAAAATTGTGCTGGTGTGTAGCAAATATACACCTCCATCTCGTCACCCCGGTTACTCAATATAAAGTGCAATGAGATGCATGTCGCCATCTGAGCAGAGCTGCATGAAGTATTCCATTAGCCCTCAAGGAAGCAAAGGCATTGGCATGTTTCCCCCAAAGATCAGGCAAGTGGTTAGAACAATTTAGCAAAAAAAAAAGTGCAGCTAATTGAGAAATTAGTGCTGCGTCACGTCCCTCAATCTGTCAGGGGACAATCATAGCTGTTCAGCGTGACCCACCCGGTAGCATTGAGGTTCCACGAAGGAGGGCACACATGCGTGATATGACTCATCGCCATTAGTGGATTCAAGCCAGTGGGTGCAGTCAAGCAAATTGGCTCCACAGACTCGAGTCACTTTAGCAGGGCACCGCACGGTAAGGGATCTTGAAAGTGCTCGGGCCTCGATTTTGAGAATGCGGCAAGGAGCAGTCACAGCCCTGCCCTCAGGCTCGCCCACAACCCTTGTCATCACCGGGCCTCCGAGGGCCCCATCAGGCCGCATCCAGCACCACTCCAGCGTGACTCCAGGAGTCCTGGATTGGTCCTCCAAAGCCATCCATTATATAGGGTTTGGCTAGATGCATATTAGGTAGGATTTTGTTCCTATTAATATCGGCACGTCTCTGAAGCTCCAGGCTCGAGTGACCATTTTGGTCCTTGGCCAGGCCATGCCCTTCTCTGAATACATAATTTAATAAGAAGATAAACTCAAAATATCAAAACCTTAATCTAAAAAGAAGAAGGTAGCCGGTCTAAAAGTCAGGATGTCCCGGATTTGGAGGACTCTGATTCGGAACGGGGAGTGGACATTGACAATGTTGGACAGTGCACCAGAAGTCACAATAGTTCACCAGAACCTGATGGGTTGTCTGATGTGAGGAGCGTTGAGTGAGTATATCACAGTGGAAACACCTAATACCAGGGTAAGTGTCCTGCATTGGTTATATGAAGTCCAGCTACGGTTGGAAGGGGACGTACCCAGATTTATAAATGCCCTCTTTTGGGAGGAACTTACTCAAGGTTATGCCATCTTGCTGGCGGAAAAAGATTGGCCACCTGACTTAATGACGGATTGCCCAAAGGGGTAAATGGTAATATAAATCAGCTTTCTTGGACCTCATTTCAGAATCAATAAAACACTCATACGCCAGGGAGTGGTCTTTAGCACTAGCTCCTGCGATATACTGCAACCTTGTGGGGTGGGATGATGGTTCACCTTATTATTATATGCCATTGAAGATAACCCCAAAACCTCAAAGAAAATACTCCATACCAAATAAAGAAAAATCACTAGTTAGGGAGATTCTAAGACAACTTGAGTATCGAGGTGTGATTGAAAACTGCACCTGTTCAATGAATAATCCATGTTTCTGGTAATGGATCCAGATCAATCGTATCATCTAGTATTCATTTATAGACATCCAAATACAGCTACTCTCGCAGAAAAAATGCCAAACACTCGATATCTCAAATGGATTCTTCTGCCAAAATATAGCACCTGGAAGCAGATATTTGACCGCTTTCATGGCACTCAGCTCTCAGAAATAATTCTGCCATTTACCACAGGGATATAAAAATAACCCCGATCTGTTTTCAGCGAGAGGGGCATAATTAATTTAGCATTTTGATGATCAGACATTTGTCATATGTCACATAGGCTACAGATTAATTTTCAAAAAATCCCAAACTGCCCACCTCAGTGTCCTGCTGCTGCAAAATGAGTTGTCAAGTGAGGGCAAGAGCCTGGTGATGCATTTTTTTTTAGAAAAATGGGCATTGCTCCAACCACCAACTCTGGAAAGATTACAATCCATATTAAGATGTTCACAGAACATACATTCCTGATTATGTAGAATGGGTAAAACCCTTCTACGACCTTATATATCCAGATTTTTCAAATACATGTTAGACACAAGAACACACAAAAATGTTACATTCCGTACAAGCTGATATGATAGCTTCCAAACATCTACAGACAGGTCTAAATACTACAAACTTGGTGATCCATGTAATCGCAGGTACATCGGGGTACACATATATCATTTTCAATGAAGATGACATAGTACTGATTGCATAAAATTTGCCTCTCTATTCAAATTCTGAAATGCATTTTGCACTGACTGAAATTATACTGACAGCTGTTCAGACTTCTATATTGAGAGAACGCGCCCTGGCTCAAAATAAACTAATTATTGTTGTGACCTCAGTACCAACCTGTGGGGCTGTTACCAGAGCTAGTGTTTTGAATTTAAAAGCTCAACATGCAAGATGGATACAATGGGCAAACTCCCTCACTACAACAGATGTAGACTGCAGATTTGACTCTACATTACAAAAACAAGCATTCCTCTAGTACAAGCAAGAATATCCTCTGCCTAGTGAAATAATGCCTCAAGGAACACTATGACTACATCATTTACAATGATTGTTCTGCACAACCTGCCGTAGGGTAAAACAGCAATTTTAAGCCGCATGCACAATCGTGAAAGGCTGTCTGCATGATGGAAAATTCCAACCTGAAAAAACGTACATGCAGTCACTTGGTAGTTGCACAGCACAGTTGGCAGAACTAAAGGCCCTGGTACTGGCACTACAGAATAAAGATGCTGGATTCCTCACGCTCATTGTGTGTGATTCATATTATTGTGCCCAGTCATATAATGAATAACTTCATTAATGGAGTCAGACTGGAATCAGGGATTCAAAAGGCTGCACAGTGAAGCACAAGTTGCTTTGAAAATAGGTGACGAAGCTGAAAGAATGCTTTCCAGGGGCTCATGTCATACATACACTGAGTCATCAGCATGTTGGCGTGCACGTTGCAGGGAATTCATTGTCTCATGTAGCTGCAAATGTGATGGTTCTCACCACTGTGATAGCTGCAATATCTTGTTCAAGTACAAGAATAGACAGAGACATAATGGCAGCTGTCAATGCTGTGCACAATGACACACACGTATCTGAAGATTTTCTAGTCAAGTACTCCTACAAATTAGATGCCCAAAGTACACAGTGTGCTTAAATTCCAGGAGTGGAGTATACAGTAATACCAAATAGTGATCACAGACTAGGACTAGTACTGGCTGCTCATGAGGGTCTGTCTTCAGCACATGCCGGTGTGGCTGCCACAATTTCTCTACTGCAGCAACACTATTGGTGGCGTTTACAAACATTCCAAGAAATTTGGACATTGTCATGAGATGTGACAACTGTCAGCAGATGAAAGGTTCCATAGTAGTGCACCCTCCCCAGACACCTCTATTTATTTGAAACAAGCCTTTGACTTGTGTATTTTTGAACCACTGCATCCCCCTATCGTCTGAAGTATCCTACGAGTACATCTTGGTGGGAGTGGATTCCTGCTCTCAAATCCTGTGGGTATGGCCACAGCGATCAGCTGACGCCCGAACTGTCATAAAGTATCTGCGAGTCTTTATTGGGACATATGCAGTTGGCACATTACATTCTGACCAGGGTTTGGCGTTTGGCCCTCAGGCTTACAAAGAGCCAAAGGGAAGTTTGGGTGTGACCCTGCATTGCTTATCTCCGTACCATCCTAAGGAAAATGTGGTCATAGAGAGGTAAAACTGGGACTTAAAGCAGTCTTTAAAAGCAAGGGTACTAGGCTATGGTCGCAGTTGGGTCCATCACCAATATGGGGTGAAGACAGCTTTGAATAACATGCCTAGAAAGTCCCTGGGTGGTGTTACGCCTTATGAGATCCTGTTTGCAGTTAAGATGTGAGTTCCAGACCTCAATAATGCCAGCACAGTGGTGGCGGAAGCACCATTTGACATTAATTAATGTTTGGCTGTTTTACAGGAATGTAATGACTTCCGGGACAACCAACGCAACGTCCAAGTAAAATGTACCACCACTGGCAAGAACCAACTGGATCCTAAAGATCAGGGATCCGGTCAGGGAAAAGATTGTGGACATAATTAGTTTGGGCTATCTTACAGAGTGCCTATGCCTGTCCTGGCTATTGAAGGAACACAAATTGTACTTCTTCTGCCTCTTGACGTATGCAGAGTCAAAAGATTTGTCTCCATTGATCTGATAAAACCACACTATGTGGCCCATTCTCAACAGTGAGCCAAGTGGAATTCTGGGTAGCTACCAATCTTCTCCCGCTGCCATTCAGGAAGTTTGGATGGAAGCTTTAATTACAAACCAAGGGTGTTCTCTTCTACATGAGACAACAACTCATAACAATGAAGTATGTCTTCTACCTGTTTCAAGAACAATGACCACTGTGCTGTCTACAAGTACAGAAACACAGATTTAAATTCAGGATCCAAAGGTGAACAAGGTCTATGTCAACAGACCACAGATTGAGTCTTCTAATTCAAACAAGCCTGCAGTGCTGCCCAAGCTAGACCGGACGGCATCCGGATACTTCATAAACTTTGACGACTTCTCCTCTGATGAATCAGATGTTCCACCGTCCCCACCACCCCTGCCTTTCGAACTAAAGGTGTGTGTCTTCTATCATTGGATGAAAAGAACATACCTTGTTTTGCCATGTTTACACCTTTAGATTACAATTGCATTACTTTTCCTAGTCCTTTGGATTGGTTTTGTGACTGTGATATTCCTTCTCCTGAATGTACACTTTGTCTCAGAGTACACACTGTGAATTTGGTTTGAATGCCACATGCATTGTCCCACCGTGAACAAAGCGATTTGTCCCTGGAGAAAATTTCAGCAGTTCCAATTCCTGATGGGATTGTATGGGACAAGGTATCATTTCATGTGTATGGTTCGACTGAACTGTTACAAATTCCACATTTGTTTAAGATTTCCTTAAATTATATAATCGCCCTCTAGCACCATTTCTGACGATTGGGACATTAATTCTATATATGAAATGTTGGAAGGTCTATAACATTTCACTGTGTTTGCTTCTGATGAGCTTTTTGATGGTACAGCTAATTTTGGTGAAATGTTCTGTTATCAACATTCTGGTCATCATTTTCTAAACGAGGCTAGTACACCTTGTGAAGTGTTTAACTTTATACGATGAGATCATTGCCCTACACCAACAAGGGATAGTTCAAAAGCATTTGTATAGAGGTTTGACTAGGTTTCTGGGTTTCACACATGCGTCTCAGCCTCCTTTTTTTATAGGCTTGCACCTTCACTTGCAAAGAAAACTATGTTAGTTGATACTAATCTGGTTTACTCTGCTTCCTTTCTCTCTAGATTCTCTCTCCAAAGTTTCGACTTTTAGGGGGACACAGTAGACGTGAAGTCTGTCTGGAAGACTAAAGATTGACAGGCTCAGGGACCTGAGGCTTTATTTAGAGACTTTTTAATACTGTAACAAATGATTTTCCTGAACAAAAATGTGCAACAGACAACGTGTCTTGGTCTAGTCAGGATAAAGAATTTAAACACACCAAGGGTTCCCACTCTTACATGATTTCATGGTTGGCAGCGGATAACACCACATGATAAAAACACTATTGATACTATGCTGCGTAAGACTAGACATAACTCATCAAATCCCAATTGGAAAGGATGGTTAGTGTGGCCACTAGACACTAACAAATGTTAGGCTAGATGCCTGGGCAACATCAAGGGATTTACAGCAAATAGGCTTGATATGCGATATGTGCAGACTGAATATTCGGGGGTGGTAAATCCTTTACAGTGTCTGGAAGTTGTGCCTTGATTGGCTAAAACCTTGACACTGTCCCAGGTAAAGCAGCACCTGTCCCTTTTATCTGATAACATGGGTTTACAAGACTTTTTAGAGGGTCCTCTGAAACCACGTCAAACGCACTTCCTTTATTCTATCTATAACAAGATATGGAAAATATCTCAACAAGAAGCTGCGGGAAAGGCAGCATGAGATTGACAGAGCTAACTTACAACAAGCTCTGGCAGTAGTAGATAACGGTATGAATACCTTATCATCTAGAATTTACTCCCTCAGTAACATTGTCTCATCTACAACAGATGTGATTCGGCAAGACTTGTCTGCATTACAACATGGGCAGTCCCAGCTTGGGTCGATTCTATTATTGAGCTGGACATTACAAACATTACTTCTGGCCACATACCATGGTGACACATTAATGTCACAAACCTGTTTTCACCTTACCATCTTTCAGAACAACCGATCTCTATGGCAGAGAAAGATGCTAAATACACAATGTTACACATTAAGAAGCTAAACAGATTACCTTTTACTGTTAAAGAGAGAGCATACTCTGATTGGATAATCCATCGGTACATTACACTGCCGATCTCCACTTTTCACTTTCAGTAATGTTTACAACACCATCAAGTGGGCAGGTATGAAGCATTAGGTGAAGGGTTCATACATGAACAATGTGAACTTCCTTTCACGTTCCAGTGTAGGAATGAATACACTGATGTTTTCTCAGTGGTTTCGACTGTGAGAATACTTTAAGTAGGCCCCTAGTGTTCCAAGAACATTTAGTAGCACGGGGCATGCAATGCATCTGTGGTGAATCTTTCTTGCCACTTACAAGGATCTCCAGCGGCAGTGGTACATCTGACTTTCAGACTGCTCTTGAATGGGAGTTACCTGATATTGAAAGATCAGGGTTGCTGGTGAATTAAGCAAGGGGGTGCCTATGGGGTGACCATATCCTCCATTGTAACATGTTACACAAAAGTCCTGGTTCCTCCTACCAGTATAGTTAGGGAGGACACGCTGTGGCCTTTAATTAATCTTACCAGGGTGCACTTTGACGCCCTGAGCAAACTAAAGGCCTTATTGCTTAAGAAAGATGTGGCCTTAACTTCAGCAAGGAGACGTTTGATCTTCAGGTGGCACGTTCCTCTTTGGAGATAGAGGCGCTTCTCCATACTAACTTCCCACAACATTTGGGAAGCTGGTCCTTCGTACTTTTAATGTGTCTAAACTCTAATATGACTGGAATTTTGATGGTTTTCAGAAGAATAGGCTCTGGGTTGGTATGCACCTTCCAGATGGTGTTCAGAGGACTTTTCCATCCTTCATCCACTCCATCTTCAGAAGCATCTTTGGGGGTCTTCCGCTGGTTCGGATCCTAGTTACAGGGATACTGCTTTTATTTTGTTTTTTCCGCAATTGATGTCCCAGTTCGAGATCAAACCGAGCTGGCACTGCCTCCCGTCCTGTTGTGCCATGAATGAATGATGCATTTCTTTGGCATACCTCTGCTTTAAGAACTAGATGAGCATTGGCTTTTGTCTTTCAGGCCTGTATGTCTGCACTGCATACACCTTGTATTTAGCTGATTCTTGTGCACTTACGAGTGTGCAGTGGACCTGTGATTGGGATCGCAGTTGGTTGAACCTTGGAACATATGCGTGCTGGTGGATCCGCTGGAAGCCCATCATTACTGCTGTCCCCTGTGAATGAATACCTCTGCCCCTGGCCTCTTTCTATGTGCTTTCCTGGGTTGCCTCTGCACCTAGTGGCTTGGACCCAAGCTCTTTTTCAATGGAACATCGGGTGGCTGGGTTTCCACTCGCAGCTGCTGATGTGGGGGCAGGATGGGAACATATTTGCTCTATCGACGCCAGGAAAATCAAATTTAAAAAGGAAAGAAAAGAAAGCAAAGAAAGCAAAGGAGACGCAGGATGAGGTCGGGGAGGATAAGGGAAAACACAGAACATAATGCACCCCCGAACCTCACGAGAAAGCCCAGGCAGACAAAAAAGAAGCTAAAGAAGGACCTGATGGACACGAGCGATGCAAGCTGGGAGAACAGGGGGGAAAAAAAAGGAGACGAGGAGCCCTCTCAGTTGTCTCCCTTGCTCCCGGGACTCGCCAGCCCGGGAGGTTCGGAGGCACAAGGACACCGACATAACCAAACTAGTAGTAAACCATCTGTTCAACCCAAAATCTACACAAAATTCGCATTTATTAAAGATCCCAGCATGCTCCTCTACTTGAACAACAATGTCAATAAACCTAACCTACCAAGCCCACTCAACCCAATCAAAACTCACAGGACAATCCTCATGGAGCAGGGCCCAGAAAGTGCAGTATCAGAGGCGACATACACCCAGAATTCACAGAATGGGGCCTCACCGGGATCCCCAGAATCAACCCTGGGATCCCAGGAAAGCCAAATGGAACAAGAACTAGCACCAGAGAACAGAAGAAAATCAGAGAGGGGGAGCCAAGAAGCCACCATAATGGAAGATGAGAATACTAACCAAAAAAACGAAGACAAGGAGGACCCAATGGTGGGCTCAACGGAGAACTCGGAGAACCCGGGGATTCGAACTGTAAACCATGAAGCAACAGGAATCAAGGAGGGCTACAACACAAACCACACAACCCCCAGTAGTCCAGCAAGTTCAAGAGATAACTATAACGAGAAGGAAGCAAAGAAATGCGACCCTCCAGCACTCCAGCCGAGTCCCCAGGGCCGAAAAGGACCCCGCGAGGCTCGTCGAGGACAAGATATGACGGCAGACCAGGCAAAAAACAGGGGGCCAGCGGAAGAACCCTCCTGGGCCAGGACAAACAAAGCCCAAATGACAAAAACTCAAGAGGGACTAAAAGAATCATCACCCTCCAAGTACACATGGAAAATGGAAACGAGGGCACAAGTGACCCCTGATCCTGGCAATAAGCACGGTCCGAGCACAGCAGAGGTTCCCGACAAGGCCTGGCAAGCAAAGGGCAAATCCATACAGGAGCAACAGGACTATGGCGGTAGTCCTCTGCATACAACAGATCCGGAACAACTTGAAGAAATGAATCTAAAAAGGACGGTTGAAGAGCCAGTACTACAACACCTAGGCACAAAAACTCGGACTCAACCAGACATGTCTTCACCGCCTAGGATAGGACCCACAATCCCCACAATCCCCATGCTGCTTGACCTGACCACCTCGTACTTCACTCCGGAAGAATGGGTAGAACTGGCAGCACCTAACCCAGAGGAACCGGAACAGGGAAAGCAAAGAAACGGCTCCAGCGACAGCCCGGAAAAAGAAAGGACTAAGAAGAACGTAGACATCTGGGCATCTCTCTTGCAGACAATGCAACTATCAGTTAATGCCATCCAGTACCAATCTGACAAGATGGATCTGCAACTTTCTGTCCTCAACACTCTGGCCACATACGTGGCAAATATTGACGGTAAACTAGCAGACCTGAACGATCTGATAAAAAGGGCACAAGCAGAGACACAGCTTACAGCATCTAACTGCACCTGTATCACCATAGTGGATAAACTAGCAACACTACCAGCAGCACTGGGAAACCTCCTATCTGACTTCAGGACGGTAGCCAAAAACAGCTATCCTCTCAGGCAAACCGAGGAGAAAGAACTAAACACAACTACCGGGCAAGATGATCCCCAACCAACACAGCATAAGCCCCCAAAGACTCTTACCAACTCGCCCCCAAAGACTCCCTCTAATTCACACCCAACAAGGGACAAAATAACTCAAATGAAGACACCGATCACCAATAGCTACCTAACTGGTCGAGTGCAAAACCCCGCAGCATCCACATCAGACTCAGATAAAAGTAATCCAAAAGGGGAAGCAAGCTCCCACCAACAATCCCAAGGAAAAGTCAGAAGAAAACAGAAAAGAAAGGGAAGAAACCAAAGGAAACTGACAGGGTGTATAGCCTGGGGCAAGGCCCACAACAGTGATCAAACAGCGACAAACTCCTTACAAACAAGTGTAACCAGGGAAAAGGAAGAAATAAACCCCACGACCGCCAACAGGGAAAATACGAGCCCAGTGGACAAAACTGGTATCGGCCCTACCCCACCTAGTGGCTCAACCACCAGCCCCGTGCCTAAAACCCAGAAAGACACGCGGAGTATGCCAGAAAGGGGCAATAACATAGGGCCCGTGGAGAACAACGTGGGGCATAACCAACAAAAAACTTCAGACCCACCTGACAGTGACACTCAAGAAAGCACAAAACAAAATACGGCGCATCTTGCCAACAACAGCCCTGGAAATCGGGCTGAAATGCAAATCACAGGAAGCCCCAAGTTGATTATAACGACAAGACTAAATCTCTCAGGCCGCAACCAGCGAGAAAGTATCATAAAGACTGATCAACCCAAAAAAAACGCTCCAAAGGCAACCTTTATCCCAGGGGAATCCAAACCCGCCGACGAAGAAAACACCAAGGCAAGAGATAAGGGGCCAGACGGATCAACAACGATAGTAATATTCCACCCTAAATACCACTCCAGAGGTCCAATGGACTTCTTAAACAGGGGAAACATCTTGCGGCTTCTAAAACAATAGAGACCCTTAAAACCATCACATCAGCAGACTTGGAATCCGTTGAATTTATCGAATCTCGGAGCCATCCTGGGGCAGAGTCGACAAAAACCACATGGACCACAGGAGAATTCCCTGAAAGAATACTAAAAGAAAAGGAAAGATTTGACTCTTGGGGCATAGAACTTCAAACTTTCTCGCCCACAAAATACCCGGAACCCTTCCTATACGACAGCTTTCAAAAGAAGTCCAAGGAGCCGATTCTCAAAAGAACTGTCTTAAGAGGAGCCAGAAGCAAAACGCCAGAGAGACAACTGCACCTGAATCTGGAAGAAACAAGGTCACTGACTAACGACAAGAGGGCCTCACCCAATTGGAACTGGCTTGCAAAGTCTCTAAATGCGAAAGAGACAAGCCAATGACAAACAAAAACAAAAACAGCCAACAAACCTAATACCCTAAGCATATGTTCATGGAACATCAACGGCACCGGGGACAAGTTCACAGACATTGACTTAGGCAATCACCTGACAAAATTCGACATCATCGCCATACAAGAAACTTGGACCGAATCACCTCCAATTCTGCCAGGGTATACACTGAACTCCTTACCGCCCACCCAGAGCTCGCTTTTCGGCCACAAGAAAGGAGGCCTTGCTACCTACAGTGCATTAACAGCGATATTAAAAGTAGACCAGCTAAATTACAACTTATCTGCCCCAAATGCAATGTTAGCTCTACGACTGTCACCCCGCGTGCAAGACCCAAACGAGGATATAATCTTTATAAACCTCTATCTACACCCGAGGGAGAAAATGAAGGGAGCTCGACAACTGAAGGAAGAACTTGTGAAATTGGTGAAGGCTGAGCTCACGAATAACATCATCATCTCAGGGGATTTTAACCTAAATTTGCTGAGCGAAGCAGCCACGGGCACTAAATATGATGAGGACCCATTCGCCTGGGAATCTAATCGGCAAGACCGCACCGCAGGGGGCAGAAGTACAAAAACTACAAGGACCCTGCTGGCTTCACTAGAGGAGCTAGGACTTAGGGCACTTAACGGAAGATTTCCAGGGGACCAACCGCAGTCAGCAACATTTCACAGTACCCAGGCAAGCTCCACCATAGACTTCACTTTTGTATCCCGTAGTCTATACCATAGAGTTGTAGACTTTAGAATTGGTCTTACTGACTGTAGTGACCACCTGCCTCAGGAAACAGTAATGCACATATCAGCGACACTAAAGCCTCCCAACTCGAACAACGTAGGTACAGACTTTACATCAAATGAAAGACGGGTACAATGCAAAGTCTCCAACCCAGAAAAACTACTAGAGCAAGCGATACGCTCCCTCAACGAAGCTCAACGTATTACGCACAACCCGATAACAAGCTGGGAAGTGTTTGTAAAACAAATGAGAGACACCGCGCAGAGAAAAGAGCTTGAAACACGAACAAGAAACTGCTGTAACAAGACACAGAAAAGATGCAACAACTTTCGAAACAGCAGCAGGCTAAAAACACTTAAGACAATGATAAATCGGACTCTACGAAGAGCTACAACAGATCCGTCCCTCCTCCACGAGCTCAGACAGCTAAAAGGAGAGCGTAAGAAATTAATATGGCAGCAAAAAAGGGAAGAGGAAGAGGCTTTTTGGGGAAAACTCCTACATGATGCCAAAACAAATCGCAGTGCGCAGTTCTGGCAAAAGATCAATGCACAGATCAATGGAAAAAATCGAGGGATTGACTCACAGGTGACAGAGGACGACTGGATAATCTATTTCAGCACTCACTTTAGTGAGAATAAAGGAAGGGGGAAAGAAACAGGCGCCGACAATGGAAAGACGGACGAATACCCGTCTCCACACCAAGAACATTGGAGAACGAACGAAGCTGCAATAATCACGACGGAACAAATTATTAAAAGAATTACAAAAGGCAGAAGAGACGGAGCCCCCGGCCCTAATGGCATACCACCAATAATATTTAAGCAGGACCCAAAATATTGGGCAATTAATCTCAAACCAATGTTCGAAAAAATCTGGCAAACATCCACAATCCCGCAATCCTGGAGGGGGGCAATTATATCCCCAATATACAAAAAAGGAGATAGAAAGGATCCTAAAAGTTATCGGCTAATAGCCCTTCTAGACAACGAGGCCAAGTACTACGCAGGCCTCTTACTTCAGGAACTAACTCTATGGGTAGAAGAAACCTCAACAATCCCGTTCAACCAAACCGGCTTCAGGAAAAACATGGGGACATCTACCAATATCCTAGCCCTGTCATTACTGATCGACTCAGCGCAAGAAGGGAACTATCCCTTGTACCTGTGCTTCATAGACTATAGCGCTGCATTCGACCGGGTAGACAGAAACCTCCTGTGGAAAAAACTGAAAAGAATGAACATCCCTGACGACTTACTGAACCAGCTAATTCTCCTGCACAGCGACACGTGGGTGCAGGTCAAACTAGGCCCTGGAGAATTCTTAACCAAGAAAATTCAAACCCACACAGGTGTAAAACAAGGCTGCGTTTTAGCGCCAACCCTATTCAACCTTTTTATGGCTGAATTATCCACAAAATTAAACGCAAACAACTCACATGCTCCAAAACTAGGGGGCAAACAGCTTTCTTCCCTATTCTACGCCGATGACCTGGTGCTGATCAGCCGGACACAGATTGGGCTACAAAGGCTCCTCGACATCACTGCGGAATACTCCAAAGCCAATAAACTCTGTATTAACTGCAGCAAAACAAAATTCTTGCCCCTTAATTATCATAAGAAAAATCTACCATTTAGATGGCACTTGGACTCGAACAAACTGGTGACCACAAACAAATATTGTTACCTGGGAGTGATTATAGACGATAGGGGTAGCTTTAAACCACAACTGGAGGAGATCAAGAGGAGAGGCTTAATGATAGCAGCATCACTTAGGAACCTCAAAAACAAAATCGTTGGCCTAAACCTCGCCCCCTTCTTACAAGTAATCCAAGCCAAGCTGATTCCATCTATCACATATGGAAGTGAAGCAATGAGAGGGAGGGACACGGGAACTCTGAACAGAGTAGTCTCAAAAGCAATGTGCATCATGTTCGGTCTTCCGAAATACATCTCACCGGCTCAGATCCGCCTAGAATTTGGGATGGCCAAAGAAGAACTTGCACGAAAGGGAACTTACCTTAAGACCTGGTACAAAATAAGCAGAGGAGAAGAAAACACCCTTAACGCACTCCTCTGGAAAGAGCTACAAACTAAAAGCAACAGTCCAGCAAGACACTTCCTGGAGGATGCCATCAATCATCTTGGGGCAAGGCAGCTATGGGACCTCCAAGGGAGCCCATTAGGCTTCAAAAAAATCATAAACAAAATCGTCAAGAAAGAAACCCTCCTGCAAGACAAAGCTTCACTAGCAAAGAGAGCACACGGCTGGCTGACCGTGCAAACATATAATAAACTTACTCCACAGTCGTACCTGGTGAACAGCTTCTCCAAATCAACAATAGAATCGTTTTTAAAACTACGACTTGGAGTGCTACCAGCAGCGGACCATATGGCCCCATGGCTGCGGCCACCAAAACCAGCAAAATGCCGCCTGTGCGGAATATACGAGGAAAACATCACACACCTCATAACCATTTGTAAAGAGCTGCAGCAAGACCGGAAGAACCTATTGAGACCCTTATTTTTAAATAAGGGAATCAGGTCTTGCAGAG
Organism: Lissotriton vulgaris; assembly: GCF_964263255.1. Classification (NCBI taxonomy): domain Eukaryota; kingdom Metazoa; phylum Chordata; class Amphibia; order Caudata; family Salamandridae; genus Lissotriton; species Lissotriton vulgaris. Next base: position 1,441,107,584 of record NC_141687.1, on the reverse strand, counting down.
AAGCAGTTTTGAGCTGCTTCAGAGGAGATGACGTGCAGATGGCCTGCCGACTGGTAAAATATCTCGGAGTGGCAGAATCCAGGCTCAAAACGACGAGACCACAAGTGGACACCGATACCACCTACATAACATCACCTGCTTCCAGCCCTCAGACCGGGCAAGAAACCCATACAGATCAAGAACATTAAATCATTTCCCACAAGAGGCACGATCATCATGGGAGACAGCCGGTCTGCCCCCGGTGGGGAAAGAATAACCCATTTGCCGGAAGCAAGCGCCTGGACAGAAGTACAAATTCCTACTTAAAACAGAAATATATCCGTATTTAATGCTGGATGAACATTGTCCAACCTTTTACGGTTTTATACCGACCTTTTTTATTTGTTTCCTTCTTCTTTTAACTGACCATTTCTTTTATTGCTAAAAGCTATTTGTAATGGTTTTTATTAACTGTACAATAAAGCATTTACTTACTATCGATTTGCTCAGAGGTTTGCCTCTGGGAACATCGTCTGTGGGCACTGGGGCAGCAATGTTTTGCCTACCACTCAGAAGATGTAAACATCTGACTTTCCGTGTGGTGGGAACTTTTTATTTTACTTCCAAATTTCCTTTTAAATTGCCTTTGTTTTAAGTGCTTTTCATATTTTTATATACGTTTGGTTTTCTTTATGCTATGGGCCCCCAAATTGCGTGAGTGCCTAGATTTTCACTTGATTTTTAAGTGATTTTACTATGCACTGTTTTTAGCATCTTCCTTTATGCTAATGTGTGATTAGTTTGCATGTAATAGCTTTTTCAGCGTCATATGTATATGGAGTGGGTGTCATGTGCTCGAGTTAGGCCCAGTGGGAATTAGTATTATTCTTACATGTACACATATACTTTTTTCCAAAATTGCCTCCTCTTTGCCATATTAACGTTTGACACACATTTTGCATACGTGGTGCTTGGACTGGTTTTACAGAAACACCGACCTTACTGACTCAGAACACTTTGTGAGAAAACTAACACACTGGTTTTGCATTAGTGCAAGGCCTCTCATGTGCACAATACAAATGTGTTTATAATTACATTCATATTACATCACAGGTATTTGTAGAAGACAAACAACGGCCACCCAATCACAATCTCGGCCCAAGGCTAGGATACCATTTTCTGTATATAGCCTTTTGTTTCCTAACATAATCAAAGGAGAAACTTCTGCTGATCTTAAAGGGTCTCTGCTTGCTGAAGCTTTCTTTCGCCTAGCAGCTGACTGACATCTCCGTTAGGTGTATACAGTTTGTGACCAAGGTGCAGTCATACACTCTTACACACCAAGTAAAGGGGTTAGATCATCCAGACTGTGTTTAGTTTGGCAGACCCTACATTCACACGCTAGACACGTAGGTTAGGGTAGCATCGTAGAGGTGTGCTGGGTTGTTATATCTTCTATATATATGCTTATATATTCTGTCTTAACAAGGTGGTGAAGTGAATAGAACAAAAAAGAACACCCTGCCTCAAGATATGAAGGCCCTAACTAGAGGGTCCAACAAGTATATATGGAGGGGTGATTAACCTAGGAGTTGACACTACACACAACAATCACAGGGTCAATCCACATAGCCTCTACAGATCATGTTAGAAATATATATATTTTTATTTCTTTTTGGGATAACAAGAATATAAAAAGTACTTTCGTATCACAAATACATTTGGAGCATAAAAAAGACAAACATAGATGTAGGGGCAACAGCGAAAGGGAAGATAGGGCTACATTAAGACCTACCCAGTACCAGCCACACTTCAACCACACTATCTCACTTACTTCAGTCTCTTCTCATTCTCTCATCTTATACCATTCATCTTTCATTCTTCCATTCATTCTTCTAATCCTGGCGGATACAACACATAGATGGTTATTGTGTTGTATGGATCGGGGTGTTGGTCCAGGTAGATGATTTTTACTACGGGTCCTGATGTAGTTAGGACAATAACCGTATTCCTGAAGACACAAGCCTTAACAAGGTGGTGAAGCGCTTTGTTTTATTCTCTGTGTTGACACTCATTATAACTTTCCTCTGCTTCTGTCTATTAATCATCACAGCCCATATATTATATAGAAGAATCACTATGGTTCAAATAATATTAAAAACTCACTCTGTGTATTCATTGTATATTTATCTGAAAGAAAGAAAGCCAGAGTGACTGAGCAAAAAACTGAAGTCGGTCACCATGGTTCCTGAGGGAACAGAGTTGTCATGTTCAGTGGTTGCCAGATCAGTTTGCTCCCTGTTCAGGTGTAGGGGGGCTAATGGTGGCACTGTGACCTAGTTGGTCCAAGAGACAGCATATCGTACGGGTGCATGGAATCAGTCTGGCACCATCCTAAGTTTATGTTGTCTGCAAACGTGCAGGTCTTACTAATTGGTGGAAACTAAGAAACACTCAAAAACCTACTCAGAGACTCATGTACTGACTCACAGACCCACTCAGAGACTCACATACACATTCTCAAACCTACTCAGAGACTCAAGCACCCACCTACAAACTCACTCAGACACTCATGCACTCTCATTCAGACTGAATGACACACACACACTCATTAAGGTACTCGCAAACCCAATAAAAGATTCTCACACTCACTCACAGATAGGGTGACCAACCGTCCAAAAATTTTACGGACTGTCCGTAATTGGGACCTCACGTCCATTGTCCATGAGGGTCCCTTTTACGGATGCCTTTTGTCCGTAATTTTGGGAGGTGGAGGGAGCAGAGCTGTTCCCCTGTGAGAGGCCTCTGCTCCCTGCTGGGGCGCCTTGCACACTTCTGAGCACAAGAGCAGCCCCACCCGCCCATTGTCATTCTGTCTGCAGCTGATTGCCACATACAGAATGACAATGGGCCAGTCTGGGCTCCTCTAGGGATCTCAGGCAAATTCTGAAATATATGTTTTGAAAGGGTGGGGAATTTATTTCAATGGACAAATTTTCGTCTGTTTTGCTATATAAGCAGATAAAATGTCAGCTTGGCCTGGAAACACACGTATTTTGTCGCACAAAGTTAGAAATGCTGAATTCATTGAAATGGTCCCTATTCTGTACAGAATGTTACCAGTATAGTGCGGCAACCCGTCGGAGGCGGTGGATAACTCCCCACGTAATGGACATTTGGCACAGCCATGTTGAAATGGGTTCCTCTTTCTGAATCTAAACGTGTCCCTTTTGTGTATCGAGTGGTTGTTACTCACTCAAGTGTTGTCATTGCTGACTCCAGTTCACGAGTAGAACTGTGCATTTTAGATAGCAACGAGTGCTCCTAACTTAAAGCAGCGACTTTATTAATTCCATACCAAGATTCTAGGATACCTGCCAGCCACTAGCGTCTTCAGAGGGGGCCAGATGGTGCCCTGCCTGGCTCTATTTGTTCAGCCTTAGAGAATGCATGATGGCTCATTGAGTTCCATACTCAGTGACCCACTTGAGATGATCTGAAGATCACAAGTCCGAATCCCAACATATCCGAATCAGCTTATCATCCTGCTAAGATCGGTAATATAAGTCATGTGGTGGCCTCCTCCTGCCTCAGTGTACAGCAGGGTATTCTGTTAGATGGATGAAAAGTAAAACGCCGATGCGGCAACATGAGAAAATAGTTTATATAAAGATGCCTGTAAAGTTAAAAAGAACGGATTATAGTTCTTTCACGGTCTCATTGTTTTAGAACTGACGCATTTTCAACAATATATTCAACAGTCATGGTTGCTGCTTTTTTATTTTAAACAAAACAGGTGATGGACCGAATGTGGATCAATGTCACACATTCATCCCAGTCCAAAGATCTGGGCCCAAATCCATCGTTTTTTTGCACTCCACACCACCCTGGGTTAGACAATGGCGATATGCAAATCAGCTCTGACCCTGTGCCCCATGGGAACAGTCCAGTCCGAACTACAAAAGCCATGTCCTTCCCAGAACGGAATCAAGCATCCGAGGACCAGACCGGTTTCGAGGTAACACCTCTCATCAGCCCGGCTAGCTTGACTCCAGTGGTGTGGAGTGCCTGGGACCCACGTCTGGGCATCCCCAGCGCACTTAGGGCGGCAATTGCAAACAAAACAGGTGATGGACCGAATGTGGATCAATGTCACACATTCATCCCAGTCCAAAGATCTGGGCCCAAATCCATCGTTTTTTTGCACTCCACACCACCCTGGGTTAGACAATGGCGATATGCAAATCAGCTCTGACCCTGTGCCCCATGGAAACAGTCCAGTCCGAACTACAAAAGCCATGTCCTTCCCAGAACGGAATCAAGCATCCAAGGACCAGACCGGTTTCGAGGTAACACCTCTCATCAGCCCGGCTAGCTTGACTCCAGTGGTGTGGAGTGCCTGGGACCCACGTCTGGGCATCCCCAGCGCACAGCGCACTTAGGGCGGCAATTGCAAACAAAACAGGTGATGGACCGAATGTGGATCAATGTCACACATTCATCCCAGTCCAAAGATCTGGGCCCAAATCCATCATTTTTTTGCACTCCACACCACCCTGGGTTAGACAATGGCGATATGCAAATCAGCTCTGACCCTGTGCCCTATGAGAACAGTCCAGTCCGAACTACAAAAGCCAAATCCTTCCCGGAACGGAATCAAGCATCCAAAGACCAGACCGGTTTCGAGGTAACACCTCTCATCAGCCCGGCTAGCTTGACTCCAGTGGTGTGGAGTGCCTGGGACCCACGTCTGGGCATCCCCAGCGCACTTAGGGCGGCAATTGCAAACAAAACAGGTGATGGACCGAATGTGGATCAATGTCACACATTCTTCCCAGTCCAAAGATCTGGGCCCAAATCCATCGTTTTTTTGCACTCCACACCACCCTGGGTTAGACAATGGCGATATGCAAATCAGCTCTGACCCTGTGCCCCATGGGAACAGTCCAGTCCGAACTACAAAAGCCATGTCCTTCCCAGAACGGAATCAAGCATCCGAGGACCAGACCGGTTTCGAGGTAACACCTCTCATCAGCCCGGCTAGCTTGACTCCAGTGGTGTGGAGTGCCTGGGACCCACGTCTGGGCATCCCCAGCGCACTTAGGGCGGCAATTGCAAACAAAACAGGTGATGGACCGAATGTGGATCAATGTCACACATTCATCCCAGTCCAAAGATCTGGGCCCAAATTTATCGTTTTTTTGCACTCCACACCACCCTGGGTTAGACAATGGCGATATGCAAATCAGCTCTGACTCTGTGTCCCATGGGAACAGTCCAGTCCGAACTACAAAAGCCATGTCCTTCCCAGAACGGAATCAAGCATCCGAGGACCAGACTGGTTTCGAGGTAACACCTCTCATCAGCCCGGCTAGCTTGACTCCAGTGGTGTGGAGTGCCTGGGACCCACGTCTGGGCATCCCCAGCGCACTTAGGGTGGCAATTGCAAACAAAACAGGTGATGGACCAAATGTGGATCAATGTCACACATTCATCCCAGTCCAAAGATCTGGGCCCAAATCCATCGTTTTTTTGCACTCCACACCACCCTGGGTTAGACAATGGCGATTTGCAAATCAGCTCTGACCCTGTGCCCCATGGGAACAGTCCAGTCCGAACTACAAAAGCCATGTCCTTCCCAGAATGGAATCAAGCATCCGAGGACCAGACCGGTTTCGAGGTAACACCTCTCATCAGCCCGGCTAGCTTGACTCCAGTGGTGTGGAGTGCCTGGGACCCACGTCTGGGCATCCCCAGCGCACTTAGGGCGGCAATTGCAAACAAAACAGGTGATGGACTGAATGTGGATCAATGTCACACATTCATCCCAGTCCAAAGATCTGGGCCCAAACCCATCGTTTTTTTGCACTCCACACCACCCTGGGTTAGACAATGGCGATATGCAAATCAGCTCTGACCCTGTGCCCCATGGGAACAGTCCAGTCCGAACTACAAAAGCCATGTCCTTCCCAGAACGGAATCAAGCATCCGAGGACCAGACCGGTTTCGAGGTAACACCTCTCATCAGCCGGCTAGCTGGACTCCAGTGGTGTGGAGTGCCTGGGACCCACGTCTGGGCATCCCCAGCGCACTTAGGGCGGCAATTGCAAACAAAACAGGTGATGGACCGAATGTGGATCAATGTCACACATTCATCCCAGTCCAAAGATCTGGGCCCAAATCCATCGTTTTTTTGCACTCCACACCACCCTGGGTTAGACAATGGCGATATGCAAATCAGCTCTGACCCTGTGCCCCATGGGAACAGTCCAGTCCGAACTACAAAAGCCATGTCCTTCCCAGAACGGAATCAAGCATCCGAGGACCAGACCGGTTTCGAGGTAACACCTCTCATCAGCCCGGCTAGCTTGACTCCAGTGGTGTGGAGTGCCTGGGACCCACGTCTGGGCATCCCAAGCGCACTTAGAGCGGCAATTGCAAACAAAACAGGTGATGAACCGAATGTGGATCAATGTCACACATTCATCCCAGTCCAAAGATCTGGGCCCAAATCCATCGTTTTTTTGCCCCCCCCACCACCCTGGGTTAGACAATGGCGATATGCAAATCAGCTCTGACCCTGTGCCCCATGGGAACAGTCCAGTTCGAACTACAAAAGCCATGTCCTTCCCAGAACGGAATCAAGCATCCGAGGACCAGACCGGTTTCGAGGTAACACCTCTCATCAGCCTGGCTAGCTTGACTCCAGTGGTGTGGAGTGCCAGGGACCCACGTCTGGGCATCCCCAGCGCACTTAGGGCGGCAATTGCAAACAAAACAGGTGATGGACCGAATGTGGATCAATGTCACACATTCATCCCAGTCCAAAGATCTGGGCCCAAATCCATCGTTTTTTTGCACTCCACACCACCCTGGGTTAGACAATGGCGGTCCAGTCCGGTCCTCGGATGCTTGATTCCGGTCTGGCAAAGATATGGCTGTTGTAGTTCGGACTGGACTGTTCCCATGGGGCACAGGGTCAGAGCTGATTTGCATAAAGCCATTATCTGACCCAGGGTGGTGTGGAGTGCAAAAAACGATGGATTTAGGCCCAGATCCTTGTACTGGGGTGAATGTAAGACATTGATCTACATTCTGTCCATCAAATTGTTTTTTGTAATTTTCTCCCTGAGTGTACTGGGGTAGCTCAGACGTGGGTCCCAGAGCCTCCACACCACTGGAGTCAAGCTAGCCGGGCTGATGAGAGGTGTTACCTCGAAACCGGTCCGGTCCTCGGATGCTTGATTCCGGTCTGGGAAAGATATGGCTGTTGTAGTTCGGACTGGACTGTTCCCATGGGGCACAGGGTCAGAGCTGATTTGCATAAAGCCATTATCTGACCCAGGGTGGTGTGGAGTGCAAAAAACGATGGATTTAGGCCCAGATCCTTGTACTGGGGTGAATGTAAGACATTGATCTACATTCTGTCCATCAAATTGTTTTTTGTAATTTTCTCCCTGAGTGTACTGGGGTAGCTCAGACGTGGGTCCCAGAGCCTCCACACCACTGGAGTCAAGCTAGCCGGGCTGATGAGAGGTGTTACCTCAAAACCGGTCCGGTCCTCGGATGCTTGATTCCGGTCTGGGAAAGATATGGCTGTTGTAGTTCGGACTGGACTGTTCCCATGGGGCACAGGGTCAGAGCTGATTTGCATAAAGCCATTATCTGACCCAGGGTGGTGTGGAGTGCAAAAAATGATGGATTTAGGCCCAGATCCTTGTACTGGGGTGAATGTAAGACATTGATCTACATTCTGTCCATCAAATTGTTTTTTGTAATTTTCTCCCTGAGTGTACTGGGGTAGCTCAGACGTGGGTCCCAGAGCCTCCACACCACTGGAGTCAAGCTAGCCGGGCTGATGAGAGGTGTTACCTCGAAACCGGTCCGGTCCTCGGATGCTTGATTCTGGTCTGGGAAAGATATGGCTGTTGTAGTTCGGACTGGACTGTTCTCATGGGGCACAGGGTCAGAGCTGATTTGCATAAAGCCATTATCTGACCCAGGGTGGTGTGGAGTGCAAAAAACGATGGATTTAGGCCCAGATCCTTGTACTGGGGTGAATGTAAGACATTGATCTACATTCTGTCCATCAAATTGTTTTTTGTAATTTTCTCCCTGAGTGTACTGGGGTAGCTCAGACGTGGGTCCCAGAGCCTCCACACCACTGGAGTCAAGCTAGCCGGGCTGATGAGAGGTGTTACCTCGAAACCGGTCCGGTCCTCGGATGCTTGATTCCGGTCTGGGAAAGATATGGCTGTTGTAGTTCGGACTGGACTGTTCCCATGGGGCACAGGGTCAGAGCTGATTTGCATAAAGCCATTATCTGACCCAGGGTGGTGTGGAGTGCAAAAAACGATGGATTTAGGCCCAGATCCTTGTACTGGGGTGAATGTAAGACATTGATCTACAATCTGTCCATCAAATTGTTTTTTGCTTTTTTATTTTAAGCAACTAACAACCATTGACAAAGCCAATAGTCCTGGCTTGTTGTTGCTGTAATGATACTTGCTGTATTATATATCTGGATGCGATGACAGAAAAAACATAATACCAGTGGGGCGGAACACAATGCTAAGCACATATTTTTAGCCTAGGTGTTTTAAGCCAGGCCCTTAATTACATCAAAGACCCCCTTTGAAGAGACCCCCAGGTATTTTTTTACCTTACTAAGGCCCTGGAAACACTACCATGTCACCATCACCTCACATCCTGGCACTGTGTATCATGCATGACTCATGACTTCTATGTTTTCAGATTACCTATGTGCAGGGGCCTAGTGAACCCTCCCCCACCCCACCCCACCCCTTGCTCTTGGAACTACAGTGAGATGAACTTCTTGATGAGCCTCTTCTGTCTGCAACTCTGCAGACAAAGGCTCAGTTCATAATGTGAAAAGGTGAGTGAGTAAATAAGTGTAGGAATGTGTGAATGGCTAAATGGATTAGTGAAAGGATGAATGAAAGGGTGAATGGATAGATAATGAAAAAGGATGGATGAGTGAGTGGAAGGATGGATGAGAGAAAAGGTAAACAGATGTATGTATGGGTGGATAGGTAGATGGATGGGTAAAACGGTTGATGGGTGAGTGAAAGGATGGATGGATGAGTGAAAGGGTGGATGATGGGCGAGTGAATTAGTGGATGGATGAGTGAAAAGATGGATGAATTGATGAATTGAAAGGGTTAATGGATGGATGAGTGAAAGGGTGGATGTAAGAATTGATGAGTGAGTGAAAGGAGGTAGATCAGGAGTCTCCAACCTTTTCTGTAGTGAGAGCTATTTCTGCTCAAGGAAAGTCCTGCTGAGCTGCTAGCATATTTTATCACTGTCAAATGCTGATGATATATATTAACATTACACTATGACCCCCCTAAGCACAATTGTCAGTAGTAACCACCCAAAAATTCCAGGTGAAGTTATCAGCTGAATGCTAGGAAAACATGTATTGATATTAAATGCTTGTAATCAAGTAAAATTCAAATCATCACATGCTGTGTGCCACAAAGGGTATTACCACAGCAGTAAGTCTCCCAACTCAAATTGAAATATTATTAAGCTAACAACTTTAAATGTGTTTTAGAATTGCAATATTTTGTCGTCATTAGCAAATTCGTTTTTGAAAATACACATTTTTCTATCAAAATCCCTTTCCACTTTGAGCAATCAAACTTAATTTTCCAGAAGAAAACCCTTTTCTGAAAAAGCATATTTTTTTCCTTTAAAAATCAAATCAGTTTTCATTTTTAGAAAATACACAGTCCCTAAACATCATCTTTTTGTTTTCATTGAGTACCGCCATGTAAAAATGCTTCTCATGGACAAATTATGCTTCAAATACCCATGTATTGGAATCATAGGCCATGCTTCCTCACCATAACACTAAGAATGCCTCTGTTATGCCAATAATTCCTACCATTAAACCAGGGCTACCACTGTGCCACAGCTGGATGCCCAACATACATCAGTTATGGCCATTGTTATGGGAGAAGCGGTTGCCACTCTGTCAGGAATAGCTAAAAGCAGACCAGTCATGCTCTTATAATGTCAGTGATGGCAGCCAGTATGTAATTACTAGACTTGTATGCCCAAAATAGTCAAGGACGAAAATATTATGGCAAAGGCAGAATTATACCATGAATGGGCACAATTGTGTTAGAGATAATACTGTTATGATGGAAACCAGCATACATATTTGGCAGTCCTTGACGCTAGGAGTAGCTTTAACCCCTTCCGTGCTGATGACATAACGGTTCCGTCATCAGCTACGGGTGAGCTGTGCTGATGACGGAACCGTTCCGTCATGACTCCGCCCGCGCAAGGCGGAGTCAGCACAGGCGGAAAATACGCCCCGCACGGAAGGGGTTAAGGAATCAACACTGTTTATTTGGGAAGGACACAAAGTCACACACCCACACAAAAATGAATGTGATGCTTTTAATTTTCTCTGCCCTGGATGCATACTCTCTTCTCCTCAGCTCTTTGGTTGATCATGCTCCCAACTAACACATTTTCACTCTAGTTCTTGTAGTCACACCCTTTGGTGGGTCAGCCCTGGTTACTGCTGCTACTATTCTTTGATGTCACACACAGTGTGACATATCGAGCAGGGGGGATAACATGGTCATTCTCCTTCTTAGGTATATTTAATGTGGTTAAAGATGGTTCATGTGGCAGACCCATAAACCAACGCTTCAGCTTCCACATGCTTCAACACCCTCCGCGTACTCAGCAAGACCTTCAAATGGACCCACCCCCTGAATCCAGGAAGACCCCCATCCATGAACTCATCACCAGCAGGCTGGATTACGGGAATGCCCTCTATGCCGGAATCAACAAATCTCTACTCCACAAACTTCAGACTGTCCAGAACACCGCAGCCAGACTCATCCTCAGCATCCCATGACTAGACCACATTACCCAGCATATACGAGCACTCCACTGGCTCCCCGTTGAAAAAAAAGTGACCTTCAAGCTGCTCAAACACACCTATAAAACCCTCCACAACACCGCACCCCAATACCTTAACTAAAGAATCTCCTTTTACACCCCCAAAAGAAACCCCGGCTCCGCTGACCAGGCCTTGGTCGAAATCCCCTGCATCCACAGCCCCAGAACAGGAGGCACACCCTTCTCCTACATCATGGCCAAGACCTCGAATGAACTCCCCCTCAGCATCAGATGAAGCCCAACACTGAAAGCATTCAGGAAGAGCCTCAAGACCTGGCTTTTCGAATGACCGGAGCTGCCCAAATCCCCCCCACACATTCCCCCAGCCCCTTGAGACCCTCACAAGTGAGTAGTAATAATAAGTATGATCCATGAAGTCTTTTTTAATAAACTGAAACCCTTCTTTGTCAAAAAAGTTACTAAAAAACAGCGTAGGCCAGCAAGGAAGGAGGATCAATGGTACGATAAAACCTGCAGGGTTGCCTATAGGGCCTTGTCCGATGCAGTAAAGTCAAAAGATAAAGCTAAGATAAAGGATGCCCGAGTCATGTATAAAAAAATACAAATTAGGGCAAAGGGGGAATGGGTGGAAGGCTATTGGAGGGATCTCCTAAGAGCCAGTAAAGAAAGATCCATGACCTCCTTCTGGAACATCGTTAAATGGGGAAGGGGGGCCAAAAGAGGAGAACCCATGAATCATGTGTCACCAGAAATGTGGGTCTCCCACTATGCGACCCAGTTTGCCCCCGAGGATAGAAATGAAGAAGGGTGTGAAGTTTTTATAAATACCACTACGAGTCACCTATCTTTTACTAAATCTGATGTCCTAAAAACTCTAAACAACATCCCTAAAGCTAGGGCCCCAGGTTTAGACTCTGTCCCTGCAGATTTGTTTATGCATGATAAAGATCTCTGCGCTACCTATATCCAATTGCTAGCCAATGGTATCGCGAAGGGCTCGCCGATTCCTGAGACCTGGAAGGGAGCCGAGATCATCCCTATCTTTAAAAAGGGGGCATGCTCGGACCCAGGTAATTATAGGCCTATTAGCCTTATCGCATGTATACAAAAAGTAGTGGCGAGACTTGTACTGCAGCGAATTCATGGATGGATAGACGAGCAGGACATATTGTCACCTTTACAGGCAGGATTTCGTAGTCATACCAGTACCATTGACCAAGTTTTTAGATTTGTCTTATTATACTGGCGCGTAGTTTTCCTTGGGGGGGGTATGCTCGTTGCAGCCTTTGTTGATTTAAAATCAGCATTCGACTTGGTACCTCGTGCCAAGATGTGGAAAATCTTACAAGAACAGGGCATTCCAAATTAAATTTTGTCCTTATTAATTAGACTGCATGAGAATAATTTCACACAAGTTCGATGGAACCAGCAGGGCAGTGTTACAGATAAATTTCCCATTGCAAGGGGAGTACGCCAAGGATGTGTGCTAGCTCCAACGCTCTTTTCGCTATACATCAACAGGGTGATCAGGTACTTTGAACAACAACCAACAGATGCACCAAAGTTGGCAGGAAGACTGATCCCCCTGTTGATGTTCGCGGACGATACCCTACTAATATCGAAGACTCAACAGGGACTTCAGAGGGCCATTGGAGTTTTTGAAGCATTTTGTGCAGACCATGGTCTTGTTATAAATACAAGTAAAACAAAATTTATGGTCTTGCACAAACGGAGACACATTAGAGGGAAGGTCATCATGGACGGGGTTCAACTAGAACAGACCCAGGTTTTCAATTACCTGGGCATTACCCTGTCTTATAAATTAGACTGGAAGCAACACACTAACCAGCTAGCTACAAGGCATGCTCAATTGATAGGAGCCCTTACCAAGGAATTATTCTCTTCACATACCAGACCTATTAGTCCGGTCTTAAAAATCTATAATGCAAAGGTTGGAGCGGCAGTGCTTTATGGGGCCGAACTCTGGGGGCCAAGTAATCTTACAAAGTTGACGGTAGCCCAAAATAAATTTCTCCGAAACATTACATGCCTACCAATATCAACCCCTTTGCTACCTCTACATTATGATCTGGGATTCCATAGCTTTGAGGATATGGCCAGGTACAGATCAGTAGCCTACTGGAGGAGGTTATGGGTCACCCCAGAACTCTCTCAGTACGCCCAAGGCTTCCTTGAGGTTAGAACCTTGGACAAAAAGCATAAAATAGTTTGGATGAGAGAGGTAAAAACAATTTATAGGGCTATGGGTTTATCTCAATTATGGGATGACCCGGTAAGGAATGTTTTTCCACCTAAGAAAATATTGCGAGATTTGTATTGGAACATAGTCGAGGCCAAGTGTTTTGGTAGCCGTATCGACCGATCCTTTACTAATTACTTCTTGGAACTTAAGCATGCACCGGCCCTAGAACCTTACTGGGATTGGATTACCATCCCAGGGGACCGGAAGAAGTATCACCAATTGAGGGTGGGGACTTTACCATTAAATGCCTTAACTGAAAAATGGTATAAGAACCAAACCTCGGGGTGCCCCTTTTGCCCTGATCACAAGGAAAATATCGGACATGTGTTGTTTGCCTGCCCTGAATATAACGACCCCAGGCGATCATGGCTAAAACCAATTTGCGCTCAGTTGGGCTTAAAATCTGCCAATGAGGCTGTTAGGATCTTAAGAACTGATACCTCCCAGCCTGTTGTTATAGCCATGTCGAAATTTCTTCACTGGATGTGGATAATTCGGGCTCGTAAAACAAGCCTGGAATAATCCTAGGGCTAGTTATTTTACGCTGCTATATTCCATTAAGTAACTGATATATTTTGCATTGATGAATTTCGTTTTTATAACTGTTTTTAATCTTTTATATTTAAAAACTATGTAAATAAGGATGAGCTAGGTTGATATATTCTTTTAGATTACACTGAAATGACTTATTGTGGATCTTGTATTCTTGTGGGGGGTAAAAAAAACAACTTTTTAAAATGTAAATGTCTTTTTATGATTGAAAAATATCGAATAAAGACTATTTTGAATTGAATTGAGTAGTATATTCTATAAATCCCTGATTGAATGATAGGCCACTACAGTGTGTGTTTGAGTGTTATCAACGGACCCTGCCATTGGTTTGGCTGTCTGTAACTCTTAAGGGTAGTGAAATGAGCAGTGCTGCCTTATTTAATATACACATAATCTCTGAGATTGGCTTGGTTTGGCTTCACCTCTGAGAGCTACTTTGAGGGTGCTGGTGAGTACCAGTAGCTCCCGAGCTACTGGTTGGAGACCCCTGGGGTAGATGGACAAAAGGAAGGATAGATGAGCGAAGAAGTGAAAGGGTGGATGGATGAGAGAATGGATGGATGGATGAGTGAAAGGATGGATGTGTAAAAGGGTCAATGGATGATTCATGAATGGATGAGTAGATGGGTGGGTGTGTGGAAGGATGGATGGATAAATGAAAGGGGGATGGAGAGAAAGAAAGGGAGGATGAATGGCTGAAAGGGTGAATGGGTGGAAGGATTAGTGACTGGGTGAATGGATGAGTGAAAGGGGGTAGATGGACAAAAGGATGGATAGATAAGTGAAGAAGTGAAAGGGTGGATGTGTTGTAAATGAATCTCGGACCCTAGTATAAATTTCCCGATCCATGCCCTTATATAGGTATACTTTATCATTCCCTTATATAGGCATAGAAATCATTACCATATTTGGCCTAAACCATACAGCCCAAATACGGCATGGATACTTCCACTAAGCTCCAAGAATTAACAACGTTTTCTTGGAAAAACCCACCTTCAGCAGCTCGGGACTTCCCCCTGCTTGAATATTAAGTTCTCCTAGAACTCCCAGCGTTTTCCAAGAAATGAGCCTTTGAGTGACGTTATCAAGTCCAAACATGCGTCAAACTCAGCACCTTCAAAGTATAAATATGCCTTGTTTTGCCTCAACAAACACACAGAGGTTTGGAGCAGATCGACTATCTACTTGCCCGACGCCCTGCAGCAGCAAGTGCCGAAGGAAGCCGACCCTCCAGCAGACGCACTGCGAGACTCTGTCATTTCTCCTGCCGAGAAATCCAGCTCCAGTGTTTCCAGGCTACCCTTGCGGGTATCTGGGAAATCGAGTCCCGAGAACGAGATACAAGACCTCCTTCATTCTAGAACAAAGGTACGGAGCTGATTAGACCTCCTAGAGAATTATTGGAATCAGATTCCTGGCAGAGAACTCCTAGACTTAAACTCCTCCTCTATACTCCCTCCCTCTTACCAGATTTAGGTTAGGTACACCGAGGTAGGCGTATTCTAGAAGCACCAGTTGAGTATTTTAGTCATCCTTTTATCACTGTATGTATTTTATGTATGTTATACATGTTATGCACTTTATGGCTTAGAAACCATATCATGCTTTTACAGTACTACTTTATAATACTGTTCGTATTATATGCATTGTACTTCATAGTAAGCTTTGCTATTGTAGCAGTTCATTTTCAATGCTTGAGAAAGTAGACTGTTCAATAAATACCTTTTTATTGAAAACGCCCGTCTCTCTATTTCGCTTGCACCTCTGGTGAAACTAAGCATGCACGATTGACTGAGTGAAATAGTTATCTATTGTTTCCGCGACTCTAGAGATTTGATTTCTTATTCTTGCGAAACAAAGTTGTCATGTTTTATGCGGTTGTCAGAAACAAATCCCTTCTTGTTTATTCGAGAAAGTTTCTAGTGACCTCTGAGCTAGCTGGCACTCACAATTAAGTCTAATATAGCTGGTAGAGACCTAGTAGACCTCAGTCCTACGTCTAAACTACAGGATATATTATTCCAATGCGCAGAGCCTATGGGGAGTATAGGAACTACACTACATGGCGCCCAACGTTTGGTAAGGTGATAATTTAACGCTAGATACTAGAGTAACTCAGTTGTGCTTTTCACACAGACCCCTCTTTCCCGTAAAAACTTCAATAGACGTCTGGAGTGGGTGAAAGGGCATAATATCTGCCAAAACTTAGTAGGACGAGAATCCTATGTATTAGTTTTTGGTTTAGTCAACGTTGAAGGATACAGTGTTCCAAAATATTGTGCACCTAATCTTTGTTTCGTTGGAAATTGTTCTGCAGAACTTTTAGTAAATAAAAATGTTGGAGGGTGACGACGAAAGGGAGAGAGCTAGAATAGCAGCTCAAACAGTCTTAGATGACACAGCTCTCCAACAAAATGACCCGGATGCTATATTCATCCCGGCAAATATAAGGAAAACCATAACTATAGCTATAACAATTATAGAAAATGGGGTATCATCGAGAGGTGGTAAAGTTATATTTGTGATAGAGGCACATGAATATCTGCAGACAGAGGTATTCTTTTCATGGATTACTTTTCCACAAGCAAATCCAGTAACACAGGAGTCCCACTACTACAAAGCAGAGGAACCTCCAGCGGAATACGTTCCTTTCAAGGACGTTGAAATTGTACTAACATACCAAGAGCATCAGCTCTGGTTTAAAGGCGCCCTAAAACATCAAAATCACATTACCAGGCTCGGTCCACTAGGTACACCAGGAGCTACATGGCCGGTTCTAGCCAGCTATACACCACAACCTTGACATTGACGAAATGTCAGACAGAGAAATTTTAGCTCAGCTAAAACAATTAATAAAAATACATAGACAATTGGTTCAATATGTCATGAGGACTTTAACAGTCCAACCAGCGATAAAAATTCCACAACACACCCCGTACCAGGGGAACACAAACAAAATTACACCACAGACAATACAGTCAGTCATTGGCAAGTTACCTGCCAAAAGGTAATAAATTCCGTTTTAGCTAGCACAAAAAATGATTCAAATAGAGGCAGTATTCCCTGATAGTACACCTCATGAAAAACACAGAATTCTGACAATCTGTTTACCAATGGGGATTGCACCGCATGTGGAGGACTGTGACACTTGGGGTACAATCTTTGCTTCAATCTACACAAAAACACATGGTGTACCATCCATGGCGGTAATACCAGACGTTCTGAGACAAATTCAGAATCTAGGTATGAAATTACTGAAAGATTTCAAATAGGTCTCAGCTATATTATTAGCTAACATTAGAGGTGAAGCAGCATCCCTGGCAATCCGCCAGAAGTTAAAAGAAACAGATAGTTGGAGAAGTGGAGAAGTGTGGCTCAATGATTAGAGCGGCAGACCCTGATGCAGAGGTCTAGCCCGGGACCAGGGTTCAATTCCCGCCGTGGCGGGTCTTGGGCTCAAAATTCCACGGACCTGATAATTCTCGCCTCGGTGCCTATTCCAATCATGGAGTCCCACTCTGCAACTCTGGGCAATAGCTTGCTTAATCTTCACAACGGCCCCCACAACGCTAAGGATGCCTGGCCTCCACCTTGGGGGGTGCCCAGGAGTGGACGCCTCACAGGGAAAGCCAGGATGGGTTCCACAGCGGTATTCGTACAAGCGCCTTGAGACCCTTGCGGGTGAGTAGTGCGCTATACAAGTATCAATTTACATTTACATTTTACATTTACATAGATATAGCAGACCAACCTTATGAGCTTGCCAGAATTATTGAAAATTCATATGAAGAATTAGGTAGAGATAGTTTGGGTGGAAAACAATTGAAGCCCCAACTAACTGAAAATCCTGAAAAAACATTCATTAAGAAAAATCTCATTACTCCAAAAAAGAAGTGGGAGAGTAGTCAAGTCAAGTCAAGTCAAGTCAAAGAATTTATATAGCGCACTACATACCCAGAGGGTCTCAAGGCGCTTAGGGAGGGGAGGAGGATTACTTGTCAAATATCCACGTTTTAAGTTGTTTTCTGAATGCTAGGTGGTTCTGGGTAAGGCGAAGGTAAGTGGGGAGTGAGTTCCATGTTTTAGCAGCCAGGTATGAGAAGGATCTGCCTCCCATGGTGGTCTTGTTGATGCGAGGTACAGTGGCGAGGGCTTGGCTGGAAGAACGTAGTTGTCGGGAGGGGGTGTAGAAGGACAGTCGTGAGTTGAGGCATTCTGGTCCGATGTCGTAGAGTGATTTGTGTGCGTGGGTTAGCAGTCTGAAGGTGATCCTCTTATTGACGGGTAGCCAGTGGAGGTCTTTCAGGTGACCAGAGATGTGTTCGTTGCGTGGGATGTCTAATATGATCCTGGCTGAGGCGTTTTGGATTCGTTGGAGTTTCTTCTGGAGTTTAGCGGTAGTACCTGCGTAGAGGGTGTTTCCGTAGTCCAGTTGGCTCGTGACCAGAGCGTGGGTGACTGTTTTTCTTGTTTCGGTGGGGATCCAGCGAAATGTTTTTTTGAGCATGCGAAGAATGTTGAAGCAGGATGAGGATACGGCGCTGACTTGTCTGTTCATTGAGAGTGAAGAATCCAGGATAACGCCTAGGTTCCGTGTGTGGTCTGTCGGGATGGGTGCTTTTCCGAGGGCTTCCGGCCACCAAGAGTCGTCCCATGCAGAGGGGGATGTTCCTAAGATGAGGACTTCTGTTTTATCTGAGTTCAGTTTCAGACGGCTGTGTTTCATCCATTCGGCAACTTCTTTCATTCCTTCGTGTAGGTTAGTTTTGGCGGTGCTGGGGTCATTGGTGAGAGAGAGGATCAGTTGAGTGTCATCCGCGTAAGAGATGATGTTGAGGTTGTGTTGGCGGGCGATGGCCGCGAGGGGGCTCATGTATACGTTGAAGAGGGTGGGACTGAGTGAGGACCCTTGGGGTACGCCACAGATGACTTCCGTGGCCTCGGACTTGAATGGTGGAAGGCGGACTCTCTGGGTTCTTCCGGTGAGGAACGAGGTGATCCATTCAAGTGCTTTTCCTTGGATTCCGATGTTTCTGAGGCGATGTAAAAGGGTGCTGTGGCAGACTGTGTCGAAGGCTGCAGAGAGGTCGAGGAGGATGAGGGCGACTGTGTCTCCATTGTCCAGTAGAGTTCGAATGTCGTCTGTTGCTGCGATGAGGGCGGTCTCAGTGCTGTGCTTTGCTCGGAAGCCAGATTGTGAGGAGTCGAGGGATTTGTTGGCTTCGAGGAAAGCGGCGAGCTGGTTGTTGACAGCTTTCTCGATTACTTTAGCCGGGAATGGAAGGAGTGAAATGGGGCGGTAATTTTTGAGTTCGGTGGGGTCCGCTGTGGGTTTTTTCAGAAGGGCGGTGAGTTCAGCGTGTTTCCAGCTTTCCGGGAAGGTGGCGGAGTTGAGGGAGCAGTTGATGACGTCACGGAGGTGCGGTGCTATGATGGAGTCTACTTTGTTAAAGATGTGGTGAGGGCATGGGTCTGTGGGGGATCCTGAGTGGATGGAGTTCATCAGGCGGATGGTGTCCTCAGTGGAGATTGGGTTCCAGTCGTTAAGGGTGTTCAAGGGGGGAGAATGTTCAGCATATGGTTGGGTGGGTTGGTCTCCGGGTTGGTTGTCGAAGCTGTTGTGGATGTCTGCAATTTTGTTGTGGAAGAATGAGGCTAGGGAGTCGCAGAGGGCTTGAGAGGGGGTGATGTCGTTGGAGTTGGCTGAGGGATTAGTGAATTCCTTGACGATGTTGAAAAGTTCCTTGCTGTTGTGGGCGTTGTTGTCAAGTCGATCCTTGAATGCTGTTTTCTTGGCCTTTCGGATTAGTTGGTGGTGTGTGCGGGTGGCGTTTTTGAAGGCGTCCTTGGTGCTAGTGGTTGGGTCTTTTTCCCAGGTCTTTTCAAGGTAACGGCAGAGTTTCTTGGACTTCTTAAGATCATCGTTGAACCATGAGGCCTTCTTGCTGCCAGGTTTGCTTTGGCGTTTTTTCAGTGGTGCTAAGGTGTCGGCGGTGTTGGATACCCATAGGGTGAAGTTGGCGGCGGCTTGGTCTGGGTTAGAAGAGTGGGCTGGGGTGTTTAGAAGGAGCGATGAGGAGATCTGGTCGATGGTGATTTTGTTCCAGTTTCTTTGCAGAGTTGGTTGAGGGTGGTTGATGGGTTTTGGCTTGTTGTAGGTGAAGTGAACGCAGCTGTGGTCAGTCCAGAGGAGATCCGTAGTGTGGCTGAAAGAGACATGATTGCTGGAGGTGAAGATGGGGTCGAGTGTGTGGCCTGCGATGTGGGTTGGGGAAGTGACCAGTTGTTTAAGTCCGAGGTTGGCGAGGTTGTCCAAGAGGGTGGTGGTGTTGCGGTCGTTGTTCTTTTCAAGGTGAAAGTTGAGGTCTCCCAGAAGGATGTAGTCTTTGGAGGGGAGCGCGTGTGGAGTGATGAAGTCCGTGATGTCTTTACTGAATTTTGCACGGGGTCCTGGTGGTCTGTAGAGGAGGGTGCCTCTGAGTGTGGTCTTGGGGTCGATGTGGATCTGGAAGTGAAGGTGTTCGGAGTTGGCGAGGTTGGAGTCAGAGCTGGTTGAGATGCGGATGGATTTCTTATGGACGATGGCGATTCCACCTCCTGTGTGGCCGGTACGGTCCTTGCGTGTGATCGTATAATCTTCAGGGATGGCAATGGTGATGTCTGGGGCGGAGGAAGCGTTCATCCATGTTTCTGTTAGGAAGGCGACGTCTGGAGAGATGGTGTCTAGTAGATTCCATAGGTCAATGGCGTGCCTGTGGACCGATCGGGTGTTGAGGAGGATGCATTGTAGGTGATTGGGGTCGGGAATCTGTGGCGTGGTCGTAGTGGAGATGTTGTCGGTGCCGATGAATTTGCAGGAGTAGCAGGAGAAAGGTCCATGGGTGTGTCCAGGAGCGGCTTGGACGCAGTTGGGGGCGCGACCGGGGTTAAGGGCTAGGAGGGTGGAGGCATGGTAGGTAATGCGGGAGGGCTGGGTAGCGCGAGGGGCAGGGACTCTGGCGCTGGGCGCGGTCCAGGCGCGGACGGGCGTAGACGGGCTTACCTTTGGCGCACCTTCGGCGCGGGTTGGGCGCGGTCGCTGCGCGTGAACTGCTGTCATATATGGATGGTGGAGGGGGAGGGGTGAGGGCTGTTCAGCTGGGAGGCGGGGCGGGTATCCTCCGACCACAACAATCAACAAAATGGCAGCGGAGCGCTGGTGGATACGCGCAAGCACAGCCAAAGTTACACAGGCAGTTACAAACAAAACACAGCAAAAGCGGCAATGCAAGTGATGACAGAGCACAAAAGCGCTAATCGAGGCAGAATGCAGGAAATGGCAATGAGGCGCTGCACAACGATACCAGGTGTCGTCAAGACACTGGGGAGCGACCACTCGGCTCGGGAGAGTAGAGCGAGTCACAACGAAGCGAGGGAGCGGAGCGCTGTAAATACTATGTGGGAGGGCTGCTCAGCTGGGAGGCGGGGCGGGTATCCTCCGACCACAACAATCAACAAAATGGCAGCGGAGCGCTGGTGGATACGCGCAAGCACAGCCAAAGTTACACAGGCAGTTACAAACAAAACACAGCAAAAGCGGCAATGCAAGTGATGACAGAGCAAAAAAGCGCTAATCGAGGCAGAATGCAGGAAATGGCAATGAGGCGCTGCACAACGATACCAGGTGTCGTCAAGACACTGGGGAGCGACCACTCGGCTCGGGAGAGTAGAGCGAGTCACAACGAAGCGAGGGAGCGGAGCGCTGTAAATACTATGTGGGAGGGCTGCTCAGCTGGGAGGCGGGGCGGGTATCCTCCGACCACAACAATCAACAAAATGGCAGCGGAGCGCTGGTGGATACGCGCAAGCACAGCCAAAGTTACACAGGCAGTTACAAACAAAACACAGCAAAAGCGGCAATGCAAGTGATGACAGAGCACAAAAGCGCTAATCGAGGCAGAATGCAGGAAATGGCAATGAGGCGCTGCACAACGATACCAGGTGTCGTCAAGACACTGGGGAGCGACCACTCGGCTCGGGAGAGTAGAGAAAAATATTCTCAACCCAGAAGAAGATCTCCCCAACAGAGAGACAAGTCTCCCCGAAGGGAGCCCTCTGAAAAAAGATATAATCTTAGGAATAGGGATAATTTGAAAAAACCTGATAGATATCAAGATAATGATACACGTCCCTCTCGATCTTTTCAGACTTCCTCGCAGACACCGGAAAGAAGAGGACGGTCAGAACACAAGGAAGAACGCTTCAAGTCCAAAGACAAGGAACCCGTTCACCAAAGTAAAAAAGCTCAGTTTTCCAAAAAGAAGGTAGCAAGCATAAAAGCCAGACATGCCGAGGATCTTGAGGACACAACTCAAGAACGGGGAATGGGCTCAGACAATGCTAGACAGCGCAGAAGAAGTAACCATAGTTCGCAAGATCCTGAAGGATCATCTGGAGACAGTGGACTTGAATGAATGCATTCAGGTTGAAACGGCAGACACCAGGGTTAGTATACCCCATAAGTTATATGAAGTAACACTCCGGATGGAGGGGGACATAACTAGAAAAATAAGAGCACTCTTTTGGGAGAAGCTCTCTAAGGGCTATGACATTCTTCTAGCTGAACAAGACTGGCCACCTGAATTTGTCAGGGAGTGCCCACATGGTGAAGAGATAATTATGCCAGCCTTCTCTAATCATATTCCAATTCATAAAAAATATACATATGCCAGAAAATGGGCAGTAGCCCAAGCTCCAGCATTATATAAAAATCATGCAGGATGGGATGAGGATTTTCCTCACCATAAAATCCAGTTAAAAAACCAGCCCACTGCACAAAGGCAGTACCCAGTTAAGCAAGAAGCTAAAAAACAGTTCAGGGAGATTTTAAATCAACTTGAATACCAAGGGGTGATTGAAACATGCACCTCATCTATGAACAATCCTTTGTTTCCTGTATCCAAACCAGACAATTCATTTCGTCTAGTATTGGATTACAGACACTTAAACTCGTGTTGCAGAACATTTGCAGTACAAAACTCACACAGTGCAGTACTGATGAATAACATCGTGCACAAAAAATATAAAACGACATTAGATATTTCAAATAGATTTTTCTGTCAAAATATTGCACCAGAAAGCAGGCATTTGACTACTTTCTCAATATTGGGGACACAGCGACAATTTTGTCGTCTCCCCCAAGGGTTCAAGAATAGCCCAGGTTTATTTTCAGCAAGAGTAACTTCCAAACGTACGATGATGAGGCATTATCTTATGTTGATGACATCTATCTTACGGATGACGACTTGGACAAGCACATGAAAAGAGTGAACACCATAATACTTGGGTTCGCTTCTGAGGGGTATAAATTAAATTTAAAAAAACCAAGAATTGCCCACCTCAATGTTATATGCTTAGGATATGAATTGTCAAGTGAAGGCAAAGCCCAGCAGCAAACTTTCTAGAGAAATGTGCGCTGCTCCAACACCCAAAAACCCGGAAAAATTTACAATCAATTCTAGGTTTCCTGAATTTTGGAAGAACTTACGTTCTGAATTACGCAGAGAGGAAAACGTGCGTAACCTTGTAATCCGAATCATCCCAGGAAGATGCGGATTTACATACCTAACCTTTAATGAAGGAGAAACTGTACCAATAGCTTACAAATCACACTTGTACACACAAGCAGAAATGAAGTTCACTTCTACAGAGAAAATTCTGACAGCGGTTCAAACTGCTTTAGCAAAAGAGAGAACTCTCGCGCAGGGTAAACGCATAATGATCGTTACACCTGTAACTGCCTTAGAGGCAGTGACAAGAGCAAGCATTCCTAATTCAAAAGCTCTACATCCAAGATGGATACAATGGGTTAACTCTCTTGCTGCAACAGACGTTCAATACTTTTTTGACCCTAGTCTAAAGACACAAGAATTTCTCCAATATGAACACGAATGTCCTCTGCCGACCAAAAATTCTTCCTCTTGAACATTATGGCTGTATAATATATACAGATGGATCAGCACAGCTCGCAATTGGGGGTAAACAAGCCTATAGTTCTGCGTGCGTGATTGTTAAAGGTCGCTGGCGCGAAGGCAAATTTAGACCTATGGTCACAAAAACTCAATCACTCGGAGACTGTACAGCTCAGCGAGCTGAAGTAAAGGCCTTCAAGATGGCGCTTGAAAATACCGATCGCAAATTCCCCACACTTATAGTGTGCGATTCGTATTACTGCATCCAATCTTACAATGAGTATCTGCAGAACTGGGTTAAAAACGGATTCAAAGACGCTAAAGTTGGTACAATCAAGCATAAGTTGCTTTGGGAACAAGTAGTTCTTTTGCAGAAAGAACTACAAAAGACTCACGTGATACATACACTGAGTCATCAGCGTGATGGCGTTCACGTTGCAGGGAATTCATTGGCTGATGAAGCCGCGAAGTCAGCTGTGCAAGCGGCTTCCGTAGCTACAATTAAACGCTCAAAAAGATCGATAGTTGGTGAAACGCTATTAGCAGTAAAAGCCTCAATGGATGGCAATCAAGAATCGTTACCTCTAAACTATCCACTCGGAAATACATACATAATTGATGCAAACTCTGTTCCTTTTGCTCAAAGCCCTGGAGTGGAGGACAGAGTAATTCCAAACAGGAAGCCGAGAGTTTTCTTGATTCAAGAAGCACATATGGGAGAGGGTCTGAGACATCAAGGGATCTTGAAATCTTTAATAGAGTTAGAAAAAATGTACTGGTGGCTTAGACTGGGAGTTGATGTATATAATTTTGCAATAAATTGCCCAGACTGCAACAGAGATCGCAGTAATGAACCACCCCAGACACCTGACTACAGAGTAACAAATCAGATACAGACACCTCTGTTAGACAGCATTAGGCTATCTACCCGCAGGCGTCCCTACAGACAATTGAGGTCCCACAACTACTAGGACGAGATTTATATGGTTATGGCCCCAGCGCTCGGCTGACGCCAGGACTGTTATAAAGGATTTTCGAGTCTTTATCGGCACATACGCAATAGGCACGCTACATTCTGATCAGGGTCCTGCGTTTAGCTCTTGAGTTTAAAAAAAGAGGCCATGGTTACTTTGGGCGTTGCATTGCGGTATTCTAGTCCCTTCCATCCTGAGGATAATGCGGTAGTGGGAAGAAAAAACCGTGACATAAAACAATCCATAACAGCAAAGGTATTAGGTTCGGGTGATGGGTGGGTCAAACATCTAATAAGTGTCCAACGTAGTCTTAACAATCTGCCAAGAAATTCTCTGGGGGGAATCACTCCTTATGAGCTACTATTTGGTACTAGAATGATAAACGAGGATCTCGATTGTCAGTCTTCAGTGGTAAAACAGAAACCCTTTGATGTCAAAGATCGTTTGGCTGTCTTACAGGACTTAAATGAAACAAGAAGAATTCTGAGTAACACAACACAAAATCCAACAGCCACTGAAGATAAACCACCTGTCCCAGCAAGACCTGTCTGGATTCCAAAGATTGGGGATCTAGTCAGGGAAAAGAATGCGGTGAAGAAGGAATTTGGGCCTTCTTACAGAAAAGCAGTACCTGTCTTAGCAATCCAAGGAACGAGATCAGTAGTACTACCGCCACTTGCTGGTAAAAAGGAGAACAGAGTCGTGTCCATCGACCTGGTAAAACCACAACATGTGGCCAATAATAAGTAGTAGGCCAAGTGGACTCCCAAGATGTAGCAGACAGCCAATCTTGCTACAATCAAAGAGGTCAAACTGAAAGACTTATCACCTTTGATAAACCTGCAGTAAGAAAAGAAGGACTATGCAACAAAGCAATGGAACTCGTGCCTCTTGAGACCCAAATATCTGTTCGACCAGAAACACCAGTCTACAATGATGTAGCACCTGAATACACTAACATGACGAAGGAGAAATCAGTTCCAGCAATTTCAACAAACCCCGATGCCATTCAAACAATTGACAGACCTGCATCTGGATATTTCATCAACTTTGATAACTTTTCTGATGATCCAAGTGAACCTGAAGATACAACAACAAAGAAATCTCTCAAACAAAGAACGACAGAACTTTTTCGTGAACTTAAATATATCTGGTTTCACCCTGGACTGAATTTTGGATTTGTTTAGATGCATTTTTCCTCCTTCTCTGGCTAATATTGGTTTTAAGCCTGGGGCAAATGATAGATGGAAAATACAGTACATGGACACAGCAAGTCAGAAAATCAACTTGGCCCTAAAACCGCATAAATCATCACATGTTGAAAAAAGAGAACTGTCGTTGGTAAACATCACAGCCATCCCTATACCAGGAGGTATAGCATGGGATAGAACTGATTATGATATCTATGGCCCGGGAAAGATGCTGAGTATTCTACATCAGTTCAAGGTTTCTGTGAATGACTTTGTAACACTCAGCAGATTCTCTGATGATTGGGACTTTGAGACAATTAATAATATGATGTCAGATTTAGAAATGTCTGCGAAATATACTGAACATGACTATTTAGAAGGGTCATCAGACTATAAACAAATGTATTGTTTTAACCATTTTGGTCATCATTATTTGCCCAAATCTGCAAGCCCGAGAAATGTTTTTATGTATAATCAATGGGAACATTGTCCAACACCACAAAAAGGCAGCTCTAAAACATTTTATGAAATGTTTCCTTACTTCTTAGGGTTTAATGTTACAGATCCAGAAACGTTTTATTTCAAAAATGTAAATAAGACAGGATTGAAAACAATGTTGACTAATACCAAACAAATTTATTCTGCAAACTTTTATGCTAAGTTGTCCACATTGGGTTACGGCTTCTGGGAAGACAACATCGAGACAAAAACTGTCTGGGGCACAAAAGAATGGCAGGTGCAAGGCCTGGAAAATTTATTCAGAGCATGCATTATACCTGAACAAATAATGTTTTTAAATGACACTGTGCAACAAATAAGCATGGGCGAATTTTGCGAATTCGCGATCCGCGAATTTGTGGATTTGCGAATTCGCGATCCGCAAAATTCGAGAATTTGCGGATTTTTGGTTTTTTGCGTGTTCGCGGGGTTTTTTGCGTCTTCGCGAGCCGCTTGCAGAGCGAAGTTACCCATGCAGTCGTTTATGGGAGAGGGAGAGAGAGATAGATAGATAGATAGAAAGAGAGAGAAAGAGAGGGAAAGAGAGAGGGAGAGAGAGAACGAGAGAAAGAAAGAGAGGCCGGATCTCTGAAGGGCCAGATTCCTGAGTTGCCCCTACAGAGCATACAGCTTTTTATTTTGAGCAAAATGCATATGAAAATTGTGCTGTAAAGGTCTCTTCTAGTTTAACCCCTCCTGACAACTCAAAATGGGTGTATTTGCCATCCTCTCCCTTCTTCCTGTTTTTTATATCTGTAAGTGCTTCCTGATGAGGTTTAATTCCTTGGACAGGTGCCTTGTTGCCTACTTGTAACTGTTCTCTGACCCTGCTTCAAGGGTCAGAGCAGGGTCAGAGAATAGTTGCAAGTAGGCAACGAGGCGCCAGGAAGCAATTAGCAGCAGGTGTCCAAGTTGAAGTTAATTTGTTTGTAACCCTTTTGTAAAAGGTTACAAAGAAATTAGGTTCAACTTTTGCACCTGCTGCTGTAACCCTTGCTTGGCTGAAAATTCATCTCCGCTGATTCGCGGATTTTACCGTGATTTCGCAAGATTCGCGGATCGCGAAATCGTGGAAAATCCGCAAATTCGCCCGCGAAACGGATTTTATGCCCACCCTTAGCAACAAACCTCTTGTCTTGGCATAGCAAAAATAAAAGATTTAAATGAACCGTCTATACCAAAGCCCATACCTGAAAATAACAAAACTACAGAAGGGGAGATAGACGTACAATATGTTTTCAAATTGAACAGAACTAGTCCTAATTGGAAAAAACGGTTAATCTGGCCCACAGACACCAATAACTGTGAAGATAGATTCCTGGACAAAACACAGGGTTTAATTCTTAACAGGCCAGATCCAAGATACTCCCAGAGACAACATCCAGGGATAGTAACAACATATAGTGTAGGGAAACTATGCCTTGAATGGCTGAAAACTTCTACACTTCCCGAAAATAAACAACACTTGACTTAACTTAAAGAAAGCAATGATTTGCGAGATTTCTTATTGGGACGTCGCAAACCACGGCAAAAACGTTTCATATACACCGGTATATATGCTGCGAACAATGAGGCTTGGAAAATAACACAATTAGAAACTGCAGAAAGAATACGAGAAATTCATCGTATTAACTTGGAGAAAGCTCTCTCTGTAGTGGACAATGGGTTAACTACTCTGTCCTCCAGAATATATTAATTGGACAGCATTGTATCCTCTGCAATTGACATAATGGAACAAGACTTGCTAATGTTACAACATGGCCAGTCTCAACTACGCTCTATAATGCAGCTAGGCTGGACATTGCAAAATCTGCGAAAACTTGGGGGGGTACCTCTGAGTAGACCTATATTACTTTTTCAATGAAATTTTTCACAAATACTTTAAGAAAAGGATGCTATAAGTAAGAAAAAGTCATGTATTTTTTCAAAACATTATTTTTCTTTTTTGTTTTGTAGTTTGTCTATTTATACATAAATACAAATTACTTTGTGACACGCAAAAATGATTTTAAATAACAAATTATCTGAATGCAATTAAACAATACAAAATGCAATTGAAGCAAAAACCCCCAAACAGTTCATCTTATCCTATTATCATTCATTCCATCATGCATACCTTTACATACTTGGGATGAGTAGCACTATAATAGAAATTAAATACACATGAGAGAGGGTCTATGTGAAGATAAGTTGCACCATTGGAGGGTGGTAGCAAGGCTGGACGGGCCGGACCGGGCATCAGGTGTTTCTCTGGGAGGCTGAAAAGGGGGGGGGGGTTTGACTGGGGGCTGGCACTGCAAAGTTCCTTGTATATCCAGTAGTTTTCCATCAACAATAAAAGCGGCCCCACTTGTATTCAGGTGTGGTTCACCATTGTCTGGTGCCTAATACCTTCTGGAGCGAGATGCGAGTTTTGAATCATCTAAGGTAGCAAGCTGCGGGCATACTGAAAATACGTGAAGTGTACGATTGTCTCAACCTAATATAAACATATTTTGACTTGTACTTAAGTGGTTGTCTATTTACTTACTTTTATACTATTGCGGGACCTCCTCTGACGTGTCTATAAAACTTACCTTTTGTCCCAAAGTTTTTTCCTGAATTTTGACCTCCTGTCCTGAATTTTTGTCCTGAATTTTGACTCTTTGTCCTGAATTTTTACACTCACCTCCCTGTGAGTAGGTCACCCTACTCACAGACCAACTCAGATACTCACTCACTCCTGCACTCACTCAGGCACCTACTAACAGACCCACTGGGACACCCATGTACCCATTCAAACACCCAGAGAGACACTCACGTGCAACTAACTCACACACCCACTGAGACACTCACGCACTCAATCACACACTCACTCTCAAAGGTTACAGGTTACAGTTAGAAAATAAAATGTAAACAAATTTAGAAATGCACTGAAAAAATCAAAGGTTACAGGGATGGCATAGTTAGGAAATAGAATTTTTAAAAATATGGAAATTAACTGAAAAAACCAAAGGTTACTTGGATGTAATAGTAAGGAAATAGAGTTAAAAAAAATTAGAAATTCAGTGAAAAAAATACAGGTTAAAGGGACGTTATAGTTAGGCTCAGATTTTACAAGCACAAAACCATAGAAATTCAGCAGTTATAGTTATCTGAGCTAACTATAACTTATACCCCTGCAATGCACTGCTTATAACATCGCACATTACATTGCTCATGACATGGTCAGTGACAACACTGATGACATCACTGATGACATCTTAAATTACATCACTGATGACATCATCCAGCAACCTCAACATACATTATGAAATATCATTTATACTTGCGGATACAATCAGTCACACAGCTACACACATAATATGTTATAAATAGTATCACTTATTAGTAATACAAAAAGTATAATACTTTAAGTATTGTAGTATCTTAATATGTATCTCTAACATTTAGAAACATTTTAAAAACACTGACAATCAATGGTACAGGCCCTTGAAAATCAAAGTAGGTGGTCTGTGCTGCCCCCCTCCTGGAGTAAATAATGCCATGGGGACCGCCACCCTGCAGGGCCAACTCCTAGTATGTCCCGGGGTGTCTATCCCGGGACATAGCTGTTTGCTTTAGCTTGGCAGAAGGTCACATCAACTGCCAGGCTAAAGCAAACACTCCGCATTCAGCAGGAAGGAGCTGTCGAAGTGCACCCCCCAGCTGGAAACATGGGTTTCACCTCTTTCCCTGCCTACAGTCATGCTGGCAGGAAAGAGATGAAACAATTGCTCCTGCATGGAGGGCTCTAACTTTACAGCAGCTCTCTCCATGCAGTAGCAATGCCAGCTCCTGCAGGAGGCCTATCCCTGCGGTCCTGGGGAAAAAGAGCATAAGTAGGCAAAATAAAGGACAGAAACGAGCAGAGAGAGGCAGAAAAAGGTCAAGAAATAGAAAGAGGCCCAATAATGGTTAGCCATGACCAGAAAGGGGCAGGATAAAAGTGAAAACTGAGTAGAAAGAGGCAGACTAAAGTTCAGAAATGAGCAGAAACAGGCAGAACAAAGGTTAGCAATGAGCAGAAAGAGGCAGAATTGAGGTCAGAAACTAGCAGAAAGAGGCAAAATAGAGGTCAAAAAGGAGCAGCAATATGCAAAATAGAAGTCAGAAATAAGGAGCAAGAGACAAAATAAAGATCAGAAACTAGCAGAAAGAACGAGAAGAAAGGTCAGCAACGATTAGAAAGAGGCAAAATAATGGTAAGCAATGAGCAGAAAGAGGCAAAATAAATGTCAGAAATGAGCAGACTGCTAGGAACGATAAAGGTCAGAAATGAGCAGGAAGAGGTAAGATGAAGGCCAGATACGAGGAGAAAGAGGCAGAATAAAGGTCAGCAACGAGCAGAAAGATGCATGAAAAGGTGAGAAACTAGCAGAAAGAGGCAGAATAAAGGTCCACAATGAGCAGAAAGAGGCAAAATAAAGATTAGAAACTAGAAGAAAGAGGCAGAATAGATTTTGCAAAGAGCAGAAAGAGGCGGAATTAAGGAACGAGAGGAAAGATAAAGGTGAGAAACTAGCAGAAAGAGGCAAAATACAGATCAGAAACTAGCAAAAAGAGGCAGAAGAAAGGTCAGAATGAAGCAGAAAGAGGCAGAGGAAAGGTGAGAAACAGGCAGGACGAGCAAATTAGAGGTCAGAAACCAGCAGGAAAAGGGTAAATAATGGTGAGAAATGAGGAGAAAGAACCAAAATGAAGGTAAGCCACAAGCAGAAAGAGGCAAAATAAGGGTGAGAAATGAGCAGAATGGGGAAAAGTAAAGGACAGCAATGAGCTGAAAGAGTCAAGATAAAGGTGAGAAACAAGCAGAAAGAAGCAGGACAATATGGACTCCAAATTTCAATGCAAAATATGTGTGACTGAAGTAACACACTTCACCTGCTCCTGTTACATTTGGGAAAATCAGACAGGTATCAGATTAGGAATGGCACTAGTAGCCATTAATAGACACAATAGATGAATGTGAGACATGTGTCTACTCAAAGGCAAACAGACTCTCCTTATTGGTGAGAACTCATCACCTGCATGGCATTGGTACTCACCATAATGGCAAATAGTGAGCCAATCACAGAGGGCAGCACAGCTGTATGAGTAGCTGTGTCAGCCATTTCCAATCCACACTTGCATGTATGTCACACTATGTCATAGCACATCTGTTACTGTAAACAAGATGTAGGAGTCAAGCAGGACACAGAACAGATTGAAAATGAATGTTGTGTTATCCCTTGTCATGACTCTCAACTGATATGACACCTCCATTCTTTGCAGCAGACCAAAGTTATGCTCTGATCCTGTGAGTCATGACTCCAGGCAAGAACCCATAAACGTAAGCCCACCGGACACACAACCATACCCTATGCCGCACCAAGTCCATCATTTAGCAGAGTATTAAAATCACTCTTCAGGAGCCTGGGCATATCTGGGGACAGATTGCTCTACTTACTACCCATGGTGTGTAAAATTATTTTGGTATGATGCATTTTGCACAATATCTGTGTCAGGACAAATGTGCCATGGGCAGATGAAAATGGGGAGCAGGAAATGCCGTACGATGAGGAGAAAGATGAGGAGCCTCAGCAACCTGGACTAACAATTGCTGCAGCACAGCAGATGGACAACATCAAAACTTATTTTTAATTACTGAACCATGAATGTTCAAAATCATAGCCAACAACTATGAAATATCAAACAATGTTCATCAATCGGTAAAACAAATTCTGAGCACTACCACTGTGTATGCATTTTTATTTCATAGTCAAAACACCTAAACATTAAAATGTTA
This sequence comes from Lissotriton vulgaris, assembly GCF_964263255.1. NCBI lineage: Eukaryota > Metazoa > Chordata > Amphibia > Caudata > Salamandridae > Lissotriton > Lissotriton vulgaris. The sequence continues at coordinate 1,441,075,464 of NC_141687.1, read as the reverse complement.
CCTGTAACTTCTCGCCAAACAGATAATATATGAAGCTATGTGTGACAAACAGCATTGACCAACAGCTGGTACAAATCACATAGTGTGTATGCCATCTACCTGTAGCAGACATTCCTCAATGGCCAGCCACATTTTCCATGGTGTGGTCACATAGATAGTGTGCACTAACTATGTGTGTGTCTCTCCTGATGCTAGGCACGTGTACAGCATACTTCTGGACAATAGAAGAGGCTACTTATAGTAATGACTTTCAACTGTTCCACTTAGTATGTGCATTGGTACACACTCCCAAAACGATATGCTACAATGACAACTGTATCCACATGTCAAATCCATTAGGTGATCACATCTCACATGGACAAATGCTACATACTAAACTTTGAAAGTCACACCTACTCCTATGCACAAGCAACATCGCCTTGATGCAGAGTGTAGTCATGGTGTGATTTACGTAGCCTTACTCACAGCCCTATGTAGGAGGTCACACCAAGGCATGCATGGTGAACTACCATAACACAATCACCATGAGTGAGGATCATGTTTGACTCAAAAGTATGACATTATCACTTTCCTGTGGGGTATCTCCCGTTGATATGGAATGCAAGTATTCTAATAATCAAATGGAACCAGCAACACATCCCCTTCCATGAAGGTGCAGCAAATTTCTACACACCCAAAATTCAACACAGCCTGATGCATTCATTGTGGGACCCGGCGCTGTTTGTTAGTAGGCTGTGCAGTAGTAGATGTGGGTGCATTGAACCCATGGCAGTGGTAGGCTCTTGCATCTCTGAGGGAAACTGATACCAAGTCAATGGGTGCTATTAATAACTTAGCACATAGAGCAGCACCTCTGGTAAGGTTCGCCATTGTGCTACAATAGTGTTTGGGCACTATGCATAGTATAATCCCTGAACAGGATAAACACCCACACATATGTTCACTCAATAACACACATATGACACATAAACAGGTAAACTCTACAAATCACACATAACACTGCATTTCCTGTTTATTTTTACATGAATTGCACATCCCAAACACCAAAAACAATCATTTGGACCTCTTACATCAAAAACAAATGACACTACACTATTCAGCATGAATTTTAACAGCCTCTGCATCAGTGAAGCTACCTTGCCAATACGCAATAAAATAGCTTTTAGCATTGCAATGAGTTTTGTGACATCGACAGATTGAGTGGTAGCATAAAACAAACACATCTGTGTGCTGTCGGTGTTTGTCTTTTGGGGTATAATTGTCATAGGGGTAGTAGAGTGTTTTAGTTTCTTTTGGGGTTGATAATTGTGGGTGGGATCATGTTGAGGCATACTCGTTGTTGCCCCATGAATGAGCAGGAGTTTGGGACATTCCTAGGGCTGCTATTACCTGCCCAACATGTTAGCCTGCGGGGGTAAAGTCACCCAGGGCTACCCTGTGAAGGTCTGCAAACCTCAATGAGACTGCATATGCCTCCAGATGCAGCAGCCCTATGGAGTTGACCGGGACTCCCAGCAGCTGAAGCATCGCTGGAAAAATGTGGTAGGCAGGAAGTCAGAACTCCTAGACTACTTGGGCGTTGAAGTTGGTGGAGAAACATGTAAGTACCCACATTTTGTCTGCTATCCTATGTTTCTCATGTACCCATTGATGATTTGTTGAACCATTAAGTATGGCTCACAAGAAAATTTGGTTCCAACTTGCCATGCCCCCATCCAAAAGGGCCTAATTCTGTGGCTATAGTGCTGGCACAATATGTGCACCATTGCTATTTGTGACACTGTGTGGCCCACACTAGTGTTAGTGTTACTGTAGGTGACAGAGATGTGTCCCAGGGAAGCATGGAACTCACGTACATTGTCATAGCCCATCCAGACAACTCATATGATGAGAAGGTAGTGCAGATGTGCTCCAGAGCTGCTTATTTTACAGCAGGCATTTCTCATATACAGTTGTGATGGGACATTACACCACATACATCATACATAAAAGTATGTACAAGGCCCTTCCATTGCCGGCATGTAACTTCTTACAAAGTCAAAAGTGATGAACCGGCTGCACAAAAGCCATGTAAAGAAGCCCACTGGTGTAACGAAACTTGAGGGGGCATCCCTGCAAGGCATTTCGAGGGGCCCTCTCCGGGCTCAGACAGAAGTTCCGCAGCCAGAGTGCTGTGCTGAGGGGGCCCCCTGGAGCTTGGGCCCCCCGCACTGCAGGGGTTGCGGGGGCCTGCGTTACACGTTAGTTACAACACAGAAACTGGTGGCAGGTATTTTTGCCACACTGACAGACAGATAGAAAAACGTTCCTTGGTTCTAGCTACAATTTACACTATTGCCCACCTCCTAAAACCAGCCACCAATGTTGGTCTTAACTTAACACATAGAATTTTTTACACAATGTGAAGAGGCAACGTGTATCAAAATATGTTATTGCCTTCAAAATGCCATATAATTAAACATGAAAAGATAACAGGAGTGATGAGTCTTCCAACAGATGACGTTGATTTTCAAAAATGCTTTTATTGTGATTCATAAAATCCACAGCTACAGCCTACGTGTTTTGCCCAACACGGGCTTCTTCGGGGCTTATCGTTGTGTCTTTGCAATAAAATACTGTTTCTGCAAGATAGGCAGTCTTCAATGACTTTCCACTTCAAACATGGGCGAATATATCCCAAATTCCAAAGTCGCCCATTCATTAATGGGTAGGTATTATTGAGGAATATCCCTCCTATGTCAGGGGAGTTCTTGCTTCTTAGAAAGGAATTAGATTGCTGTAATGATAGCTGTGTCGCTAACATATGCCGATTTAGGCACAGTATCCTATCTCCTATGTTGGAGTCCTTCTCGTCGGATCCTGGTTCCGGAAAGCGCTTTCCGGAACCAGGATCCGACGAGAAGGCCTGCGTTACACCCCTGAAGAAGCCCTATAGTGTTGTCCTGTTTATCCTCCTTGGTGTACCTCCCCTGAGTTGTCAAGCATTAATAAGGCCTACCATGGCTTACACTACTTAGCTCACCTCTGAATGTGTCAAAACATATAACAATGGTCTTGAACAGCATTTGTCATATACTAGGTATAGTTCCTTGATACCAACTATGGTTACCCTCTGCTTTGCACGGGCATGACAAACTGCATACATCTAAGTGCATAGCAAATCACACATGCTGCATGTGCATGGCCTCATTGAGGTGTTATTGAGGCCACAGCCACTGGAGCTGTCTTTACATGCTAAACTCACATAGTACATGACTCCAGTATGAGAGGCCAAATGTATGTCGGATGGGAGCACACTCACATGGTACTATATACAAGGGTAGGCTAGCCTGCATGAGACACATCTCTACCTATACCATACAAGTTCAAGTTCATATATGTAATTTTCAGCATAGGGATGCATGAGACATAAGTGTACAATATCATGTACTCAGCAGCACTGACAGGTACAGTACTCACATTACTTAGGGACCCAGTACGCATGAAGTGAGATGTACACAGCATACTTATTTACTAGTGTCAGCATTTAAGAAGGCCTCCGTATAGCATCACCGTATTGAGTAGGGTATGCAAATTATGTAGGTGCACATCATCATATAAAGTCAGCTACCATTGTGTAATTTTTTACTGATGACGTTCATTAGCTGGTTCAGTTGAATGCCAACAGGTGCATGTTTAAGGCATTCATATGTATGTTCTCCTCAACCATCCAATGCAATGTCTATCATCTAGGCAAGCTAACTGTGTTGTTTGTACATTAATAGCATTGCATATGTAATGTGCTGTTGTTGCATATCAAATATGTGTAGTAAGTTTATGGATGTGATTTACATGTTATGTCTTTGTAGATGGACTCCCTTCATACACAAAACCTGAGGTGACTTCATCAGTGATAGCTGCATAGTGCAAGGTGTAATTGTGATTTTAGATGATGTGGGAATTGGTTGATTCAATGTGCGTCCTTATCACAAATGAACTTTTGCAATGAGAAACATAGGTAATGAAAAGTTGAAGTGATGTGTTGCATGTCTATCAGCCCCTGACTACTGTCAAGGAGAAAACTTTGCCAATCTGTGATGAACCACATGATAGTTGCTTGAGAGGAGAGCTGTGATCCCAAAGGAATACAATACTAATGTATGTGGTAGTGGCTACACATTTGAAAATGTATGTGGCTGTAAATGATAGAGAATACATGTCAGTTACACATGCTTTGATGTTGGGAGCATGTATTGAGTGGTGGCATGGTGGACCATGGAGATACTACTGGTCAAATATGAGAAGTTTCATATATGTCTGTATAATGTGAGGTACAATATCCAGCCAAGTTTCTGAATAGGTAGCAATGTGTCTGGATATTGCTCCTTGCCATATCAATCATAAAACATTGTGAGACAATAAATGTACTGTTAAGACATAGCACTTCTTAATGTGGCATATGCATATGGCATCAACATCATTGCAGTATGCAGAATGTGCACTAATAGACAGTGAAGGTGAAATTGTGTACCATTGCGTGGGTACTAAAGATCTTTGTTCCCAAGCACACTCAGTACTGATATGGTCATACCAAGATCTAGAAAAACAACAAGAAAGTAGCCTGGTCCCAAATCAATGCTTGTGTGCCATGTAGAGCCTAGAACCTAGAATCCATTAGTGACACTTGAGTGAAGACACTGAGCTAGAAAAAATCCCATCAGCCCACCCATTTGGTGGAGTATCGTCACGTGGGAGATGTATCATGAATCCAGATCTTAGTCAAGGCATCCAATATTGATGCAAAAGATGGATTCTGTAGATATAGTCTTAGCCCACAGTGTTTCAAAAATAAGTTTATTGGGTATGGTGCTAGGGTCAAGATTAAAACAACAAAGCCCAATAGTTTTAAATAATAACTATATCGGGGCGTGATGTGGTGGGGTAGTGGAGTAGTTATTATTTAAAACTATTGGGCTTTGTTGTTTTAATCTTGACCCTAGCACCATACCCAATAAACTTATTTTTGGTTCTTAGAGTCAATTTTATATTCACTTTCACTTTTTTCACCTGCACTGCACTCCATTGGCATCACCAGTGAAACACTGTGGGCTAAGACTATATCTACAGAATCCATCTTTTGCATCAATATTGGATGCCTTGACTAAGATCTGGATTCATGATACATCTCCCACGTGACGATACTCCACCAAATGGGTGGGCTGATGGGATTTTTTCTAGCTCAGTGTCTTCACTCAAGTGTCACTAATGGATTCTAGGTTCTAGGCTCTACATGGCACACCAGCATTGATTTGGGACCAGGCTACTTTCTTGTTGTTTTTCTAGTTGATATAAGGGCCTAAGTTGCCCTGGTCGTTAAAAATGCCCTTCTTGACCCTCCCACTGTATTTTTTCATACCAAGATCTGCCAATGGTATTACAATTGCATAGTATAACAATTGACCTGCCTTTGCAATTAGGGCCAATGACATTGGATATGATAGATAATATGTATGTGTATAGTCACTCCAGGGTGGGAGGTAAATTTGGGCTGTAGGGGCTGCTACCTTAGTTGGAATGCAAATAAGGATATTTCTAACCCTGGGCGGGTAACTCCGCTCTGCCAGTGGAGATTTGCCTACTCTGCGCTTCGTTGTGAACGCGGAGGTAGGCAAAACTCCGACTCCATGGCGGAGTGGAGATAGCCACCCCTACCCCCTCCCCAAATGTTTTTAAAAGGAAGGCACTTACCTATGTAACTGCCTCCTCCCCTGCCTGACCGCTCTCCTTCCTGCTCCTCGCGTCCTTCTTCAATGGTAAACCCCACGTTGTAAATCTTGCACGTTTCAGTGTTTTTCTGTGTTCGTAAATAGTTAAATAAGTTATGATGTCTTTCTTTGTTAATTGCTCGGGGAATGAAGTCCACTTTAGCCCTGAGGCCCTTGACCCCATTGCCCCATCAGTAGTGTGCCAAGAGGCATGTTGCAGGGTGATGGAAAATGTGGCGTGGTCTCCGACCACCTCTCAACAATCCCACTGTGTGGGGCTTCTTGGAGGTACCCGGTGGGCTTGTTGGCCCCTAAGGACCCTCAGGAGCAAAGGGGACTTCATCCCCAACCAAGACTGCACCTGGAGGCACGTTTGCAGAGTAGTGGAGTTGCTGGCTTCGGATTTTTTATTTTATTTTAGGAAGGGGGCTGTGTGGCCCCTCTTCCATTGATCCTTTTGGGCCCGGGGACCCCATTCCCCAGGGCCTGACCCATTCTTTTTTTTAAATAAAATGTAAATGGAGGGGGGCAGCACGGCCCTCGTTCCAAGGCAGATTTAGGCCTAGGGAACCCATACCCTGGGCCTAGGTTATCTTTATAAATTTTTTTAAAGGGGAGGGGGGCTGTGTAGCCCCACTGCCCAGGCCGATTTTGGCCCCGCTGACCCCATCCCCTGGAGCCAGGCCATTTCTTCTTTTTTCTACATTTTTAACGGAGGGGGACTCGCAGCCCCGGGAGTGCAGGGGGAGCCTCAAGGCCCCGTGGTCGCTGTTGGCTCCACACCTCCTGTGGGAGCCAGCATTGCTTGCTCCCTCTACCCAAAAACAATTCTGCTCCACTTTATGGAAGCAAGAGCATTTTTCAGGCTCTTGCTTCCATGAGGCGAAGCAGTGTTTGCTATGGCAAAGCCATAGCAAACACTGCTTCGCCTCATGGAAGCAAGAGCCTGAAAAATGCACCCCGGGACATTGCTGTAGCCTCCAGCCCTGGGTGGTGGCAGTCCCCAGGGCCATTGAGGGCTCCTGCTGGAAAGCTGTGCAGCCCCCCTCCCATCCACTTTGTAGCCCCAGGGAGGTGATGGTCCCCGGGGGTCTGCAACGGACCCCCGTCTTTACTTAATTTGTGCCCAGGGAGGCTGCGTGGAGGATAAAGAGCCCCCATGTATGCTGTGATGTAGCCCCAGGGAGGTGGTGGTCTCCGGGGATGCGGGGGCCTCATGAGCCCCCACATTTCAATACATTAACCCTGGGGAGGTGGCAGTCCCATGGGCTGCATGGGGGGTCAGGAGCCCCCCACACATGTTGTAATGTAGCCTCAGGGAGGTTGTCGTCCCTGGGGCAGTGGGGAGTGTGCTGCCCACCTCATTTTAATACACTAGCCCCAGGGAGGTGGTGGTCCTTGGGGCTGCGTGGGGGCAGGAGCCCCCCCACGCTTTTTATTATACAATTAGCCCTCGGGAGGAGGAGGTCCCTAGGCCTGCGGGGACCCACATGGCCCTCACAATATTACTTCAGATTGCCCCCAGTACCTGGACCACCTGGGGGCTTAATTAAATGAAGCACAGGAGACTGTGCTTCATTTAAAAAATAACATTAATCTTTTTTTTTAAAAAGGGTGTTTCTATTCTGCCCCCTTTTCTTGTTTTTCACTTTTTTACTTGTGACTCGGTTCAACCGAGACACAAGATGGCTGCCAACACTTCCTGGTTTGAGCCAATCAGATCTCAGGCATGACATCAGGAGGGTTTGTGGATCCACCGCGGCCAAATTTGTATATCTGAGAAATCTTTGCATTTCTCAAAAACGACTGAACATATTTTTACCCTTTAACAAAAAGAGTGCTTTCTGAACCAAGAGCTACCTTTTTGCTAAATTTGGTTCAGCCATTCAGACTGTTGTTGTGTCTAAAGTTTACTAAGGAAATTAACATGAAGAAAAAGTGTTTTTTGTACCCCCCTTTTTCTCGCCCCCTGCTTGACAGATCACCCCGAAACTTTCAACACAACAGCTGAAGTGAGTGGCCCATTAGTTAGCAAATTTGAAAATTTTGCGAAGATTCATCAAAATGCGCCAAAGTTATTGGCAAATCAAAAAAAAACTTCCTATGGTAACCAGGTTCTAACTATAACTACCTACTGGCAACAGCCAGTAGGTCACATCTATCTATCTATCTATCTATCTATCTATCTATCTATCTATCTATCTATCTATCTATCTATCTATCTATCTACATATATATCTATATATTACCTGGTCGCCATTAGGTAGTTATACTTAGGACCTATTTTCAATAGGAAATCCGTAACATTCTATTTGGAATAACTTTGGTGACGATTGACGAATCTTCGCAAAATGTTCAAAACTGGTGGGGCCCTTCCGTCCGCTCCTATCCTGAAAGTCTCAGGGTGATTTGTGAAGCGGGGGTCCGAGAAAAAAGGGGGTCCTAAAACGTGTTTTCCCCATGCAATCTTCCATAGGAACCGTTCATTGTGGCTACAGCCCAAACAGAATTACACCAAATTTGGCAAAGAGGTAGTCCTCAGTTCAGACTTGTGCCTTTTGATTCAATGGTGTAAATATGTTCAGTAGTTCCTGAGAAAATTACAATTAAAAGTACATATATATCTATGGCCTCGGCGGCCCTACGCACCCTGCCGTGCACGAGCTGTATTCTAAATGGCTGTCAACACTCCAAATCAGGAAGTGTTGGCAGCCATCTTGTGCCTCAGTAGAACTGAGGCACAAGAAACCTATAAAACAAGTGCACAAAACGCAAAAAGCTGTGCGGATCCTGCCGATCCCCCAAAAAAATGAAGCGCGGGCTCCAGTGCTTCAATGCATATTTAGCCCCCGGGGGGGGGCAAATCCTGGGGGAATTCTGAAAAATTAGTGTGGGGGGCCAATCCCCCCCACACGGCCCCGGGGACCGCCACCCCCGGGGCAAAGTTTGAATAATTGCAGGGGGCACATGGCCCCCCCGCAGCCCCGGGGACCGCCACCCCACAGGACCCTGTGTTAAAAATGGCCATGCCCTGGGGGATGGGGTCCCTGGGCCGATTATGGCCTCTGGAGGGGGGGCCACACGGCCCCCTTCCAGAATTTTTAATTAAAAAAATTAGGGTGGAGGCCCTGGGGGATGGGGTCCCCAGGGCCAAAATATTAGGAAAAGAAGGGGGGCCACACAGCCCCCTTCTTAAAGCAAAAAAAGAAAAAGACTGGCATTGTGGCAGAGGCCATGCCCCCTACCAGCATCACTCTGCAAACGCGCCCCCTGGCACGTTTGCAGAGGGGGAAAGAATTCCCCTTGAATATTGGGGGTTCCGTTGGGGCTAATTAGCCCACCAGGAACCTCCAGTATGCGCCAGGGGGCTCTCTTGCAGAGAGGTGTTCTGAGGCCACACTCCTTTTTACACCTCTCTGCAAAGCAGCTCTGTGGCACTTACTGGAAGTAGCTGGTGTGCTAGTTGCACCCCAGGGACCCTCAGTATTCAAGGGGAGTTAATACCCCAACTTAAAACGCGCCACGGGGTGCATGGCACGGTTTAAGTTGGGGAATTAATTCCTTGTCAATCCTGAGGTTCCCTGGGGGCCAACTAGCCCACCAGGTCCCTTCAGTAGGCGCCACGGAGCTGCGTTGCAGAGTGTTGTAAAAAGGGGTGTTGCCTCTGAACACCTCCCTGCAACGCAGCCCCCCGGTGCATACTGGAGGTATCTGGTAGGCTAGTTGCCCCCCAGGGAGGTGGTGGTCTCCGGGGGTAATTAATTCTCTAACTTAAAACTCGCCACAGGGCGTGTTTGCAGACAAGTCACCTCAGGCCACGCCCCCTTCCTTCACCACTGTGCAAACGCGTCCTGTGGCACATTTTAAGTTGAGGAATTAATTCTCTTTCAATACTGAAGGTCCCTGAGAGCCAAATAGCCCAACAGGTATCTCCAGTAGGCAGACAGGTGTTCAGAATGCCACGCCCCTTTTCACACCTCCCTGCAACGCAGCTGAGTGGCACTTTTTGGAGGTACGTAGTAGGCTACTTTGACCTTAGGGACCCTTAGGATTGAAGGGGACTACATCTCTCAACTTAGAAAGGCGACAGGGCGCGTTTACACAGTGGTGAAGGAAGGGGGCGTGGCCTGAGGTGACATGTCTGCAAACACGCCCTGTAGTGGTTGTACCTAGTGGACTGATGGACTCCAGGGACCCTCAGGATTGACGGGGAATTATTTCACCAACTTAAAATGTGCCACAGGGCGTGTTTGCACACTGGTGAAGGGAGGGGATGGTGTAGGAAAGTGGCTCTATATATCATGGACCGAAGTCAAATTAGCCGAACTACGAATTCAAATTTAATCACCTGTTATCAGGAGAGTCCTCAGTGCTGCATCTTTGAGCCCAGTACTGATCCTGAAAAGTAATTCTAACCATACTTGCCAGTAACTTGAATTTCCTTCCATAGGCTAACATTGACTGGTTTCACTTGGAAATTCTTCTAAAGTGTGGAGTTTTGGAGCTTTAAAATATTCACCTAAAATCATCGGAACAACGAATTCCGATTTACTCGCTTGTTATCAGGAGAAAACCCAGTGCTGCATTTTTTAGCCCAATGCAAAAACCACAGTTGATGGACAGAATGCAGAGCAATGTCATACATTCACCATAAGAAGAGATCTGGGCCTAAATGCATCGTTTTTTTGCACTCCACACCACCCCAGTTCAGACATGGCCATATGCAAATCAGTCTGACCCTGTGCCTCATGGGAACAGTCCAGCCTGAACTGCCAAGCCATGCCTTCCCTGGAACGGAAACAAGCTTCCGAGGACCGGTTTCTGGCATTCCAGCCGTCTTCAGCCTGGCTAGCTTGAATCCAGTGGTGTGGAGAGCATGGGACTCACGTCTGAGCATACCCATCCCACTCGGGGTGACAAATGCAAAAACCACAGTTGATGGACAGAATGCAGAACAATGTCATACATTCACCCCAGTACAGAGATCTGGGCCTAAATCCATCGTTTTTTTGCACTCCACAACACCCCAGTTCAGACATGGCCATATGCAAATCAGTCTGACCCTGTGCCTCATGGGAACAGTCCAGCCTGAACTGCCAAGCCATGCCTTCCCTGGACCGGAAACAACTTCTGAGGACCGGTTTCTGGCATTCCAGCCGTCTTCAGCCCGGCTTGCTTGAATCCAGAGGTGTAGAGAGCATGGGACTCATGTCTGAGCATACCCATCCCACTCGGGGTGACAAATGCAAAAACCACAGTTGATGGACAGAATGCAGAACAATGTCATACATTCACCCCAGTACAGAGATCTGGGCCTAAATCCATCGTTTTTTTGCACTCCACACCACCCCAGTTCAGACATGGCCATATGCAAATCAGTCTGACCCTGTGCCTCATGGGAACAGTCCAGCCCGAACTGCAAAGCCATGCCTTCCCTGGGCCAGAAACAAGCTTCCGAGGACCGGTTTCTGGCATTCCAGCCGTCTTCAGCCCGGCTTGCTTGAATCCAGTGGTGTGGAGAGCATGGGACTCACGTCTGAGCATACCCATCCCACTCGGGGAGACAAATGCAAAAACCACAGTTGATGGACAGAATGCAGAACAATGTCATACATTCACCCCAGTACAGAGATCTGGGCATAAATCCATCGTTTGTTTGCACTCCACACCACCCCAGTTCAGACATGGCCATATGCAAATCAGTCTGACCCTGTGCCTCATGGGAACAGTCCAGCCAGAAATGCCAAGCCATGCCTTCCCTGGACCGGAAACAAGCTTCCGAGGACCGGTTTCTGGCATTCCAGCCGTCTTCAGCCCGGCTTTCTTGAATCCAGTGGTGTGGAGAGCATGAGACTCACGTCTGAGCATACCCATCGCACTCGGGGTGACAAATGCAAAAACCACAGTTGATGGACAGAATGCAGAACAATGTCATACATTCACCCCAGTACAGAGATCTGGGCCTAAATCCATCGGTTTTTTTGCACTCCACACCACCCCAGTTCAGACATGGCCATATGCAAATCAGTCTGACCCTGTGCCTCATGGGAACAGTCCAGCCCGAACTGCCAAGCCATGCCTTCCCTGGACCGGAAACAAGCTTCCGAGGACCGGTTTCTGGCATTCCAGCCGTCTTCAGCCCGGCTTGCTTGAATCCAGTGGCATGGAGAGCATGGGACTCACGTCTGAGCATACCCATCCCACTCGGGTGACAAATGCAAAAACCACAGTTGTTGGACATTTTTTAGCCCAGCACTGACACTGAAAAGTAATTCTAACAGTACTTACCAGTAATCCAAAAATACACAAGGTAGTGGTGGTCAAAAATAGTTGCAAATCAAAACAAGTTTGTTCGATACAGGTATTATCAGATTGAGTGTCAAAAATGTGTCATTATACACCAAGGTGTCTCTTAGGTGACAATCGGAGTAAGATACCCCATTACCTAGGGTATCAGTAATTACAAAACACCAAAGTGAGTTGTACAGTAATATACACAAAGCACATACCCCGGCACTCTAACCGTTTACTTCTATAATTTAGCAAACTTAGTTATTAGAACTAGAACCAATGCTGCAATGATGAATGAGACTTTCTATCACAGGAATTCTTTCTAGAGTCAGATGTTTTACATTTCTTACAAATGTTTATTTACAAATAAGTGTCATAGAAAAATACTTTTTCTTTCACTAGTATCACAAGCACATTCCTATAAAACATTCACAAAAAAACAAAACAAAATTAAGTTTACGTGATTTCAGTGGTGTAATCTTTGTTCCTTTCCTTATTCAGGTTGTGTAAGAAAACAGCCAACGCGCGTTTCATCACCACTGTGACTTTCTCAAGGCTGCAGAGATAAAAATATATACAATAGTCGGCATTTGTGTTAGACATTTGTATACACAAATTATTCTTTGTGTTAGCTGAGCACAGTCTATAAAGATGCCTCAAACCATGATATAATAGTGAATGAGAAGAAAGAGAAAACACAACAAGAGAAGAGAGTTCCAGCCAGAAATAAATACCAAAAATATTAACCAACCAGTATATTGTGTCAAAAACACAAACATAATTATGGGTAATAGTACTTGCATAAACAAGTGCTGTTATAGAGAGATCGTTTCAGTGAAAGTACCAAAATATCAAGAATGAAGGCAAAAAAAGAGAAAAACAGAAACCATCTGTGAGTCAGAAAAGAATAATCCTCATAGTATAGCGCACCCCAAAAAGGAAAATACAGCACGAAAAACAAAGATATAATATTTAAGGTTATTAACCTTATGGTGTATAGTCTGCGAGCCCTAATGTCAACTTGTTAGGCTCTGATATTCCTGAGTATATTTGGTGGTCTTGGTCCCGATTCGCAAATAAGCAAGGGATGACGAAACTGTAACAAGAGAACAATATAAAATGACTAGTAAGATCAGAGTGAAAAATTAGTGTCCAAAGACCCTGTCTCATACGCGTTCGAGATTTAATATATATTCGGAGAAATCTCACTTGTAGTGGTTAATAAGCATGCCCACGTCTTTTGATATTTTCAGGTAGCGATAGCATGGGTTGCGCATCTATTTCCAGCACTGGAAAAGCCTAATAATTGAAAACGTTTGCAGTCAAAAAGTTTGTATGATAACAACACCATAATCTCTAAAATATTAGTTTTCCTAGATTACAACAATTTACACGGGTCCCAGGCAATACCTCTTGGCCCGGCGGGTGTTAAGACAGTGTATATATGCAACTGCAAAGAGTCGTTTGGACAGAAGTTCTGGTCGATAAAATGTCTAAAAATACACAAAATATCAAATATAGAGAATAATTGTTCTACTGCCAGAGTTTACTCATTGTATTCCTCTATAGCAATAAAGCCCGTAAAAAATCTAAAAACAAAAGCACGTTTTTATTTCTTAAAATATTACTTACTGGCAGATACGAAAAAGTGTGCTAATAGCAGAGTCCTCACACATATATGTGTCCTTGACCTTGAATTGTCATAACCAAGTTCCTACATGTATTTCAAAGGACAAAGAATGCTTGGTTGGAATCAGGTCAATCATCCCTTAATCTGACAATTATCCATTTGCGTGATACCTTATTCCCCAACAACTTACATCCCAAAGGTGTGTCAAATGCCATTTTGTTCAAGGCGCGGTTCAGTTGTCGACTTATGGGTACTATGATAAGACCCTAGGCATCAAAAAGAAAAGCCAAACAACATCACCGATAAAGTAACTATATCTCATGTATACAAAAAACACCACGTATAGGTCTAATTCACAGCACCCACTTTTAGGTCGAGTGGGAATATTCTTTTTGTTTCTTAAAAAGGACGATGGAGTAAAGCTATTTCGATGTATAGGGGCTAAAGATTTCCAAAGTGAAGTACACTCAATACACAATATGAAAAGAGTGAGTCTACCAAAAGACATAATGGTGCACGTTTAACTGCTATTTATGTTTAAAAACTGAAATTGTATATACTGACGGTTATGATAGCCTCCATCTCAGATATTAAATCAGGTATAATTGAGACCGAGCATCCAAAAATGAAACGTTTGATATATTCTATGTTTTTTTCAGTGGATTTCTAAGGTTTTTCAAATGCTAATTCCTAACTATAACATGTCTGAAACCTATGTTTTTTTCAGTGATAAATATATATATATATATATATATATATATATATATATATATATATATATATATATATATATATATGAAGAAATCCCCGCCTGTCAAATGGATGACAAGCAGCAGCAGGGTGCAGACCTCGCAGCGCCACAGCAGACAGTAAACAGTGAAGCTCTCCAATAATCCAACTCAAGTGAGTAGCAGGTTCAAAACTTTTAATATGAGGTAACGCGTTTCACTCCACTAGGGAGCTTGATCACGGTCGCCAGTAGGTATATATAGTTAGGATTTTTTCTCTATGGGATTTTTGAAAATTCTATGTCTAATAACTTTGGCGTTTGTGGACGGAATTGGCTGAAATTTTCAGGAAAATGGAACATTTTGTTTCTGAGCAGCCCCTGACAATTTGGGGGGGTTTCATTAAGGGGGGGCCGAGAAAAAAGGGGGGTCCCAAAACGCGTTTTTCCCATGTTAATTTCCATAGGGCGGTTGGCCTCACTTTTAGCTCGAACGGCTGAATGGATTTGCACGAAACTTGGCAAAATTGTAGGGACTGTTAGCCCGATGTGCCTTTGCTAGGTCTCAATATATGTGCTCCAGTGGATTTTGAGTAATTTAGGTTCAAAAAAATATATATATCTGGGCGGAGCCTAACCACACCTCTGATCTGATTGGCTGTCAGCACTTCATCCAAGAAGTGTTGGCAGCCATCTTGGGACCAATATACATGATAGCACCTCATTAAAAAGCATTGTAGTTAATAGAGGGTTTTAGGACTTTAGTTACATTATAAATCATTTGTTGATGGTACCATACTCGTTTTAGGAATTGTGGTGGGTTCTAAGGTGATTTTACCATGTGAAAAAACCTTCTGCTGTGATATCATGAATATTGTTTGAAAGAAAACTAATATCTCATGATTTTCCCACAGTGGTTTGGAAGGGGATCTATAAGCTAAACTGAAAGCATATTTTCTGTAAATTCACATTATCTTTCTCAGTCATGTGAAAATGAAGTCTGACATTCTCAGTAAAACATGTACATCCAACAAGGACAGAGACTGTCAGTTGATTCCTTTGTGCTCTACTGCAGCCTCCTAAAGTGTTCTAAAGAACAACTAGAGCGCTAACAGTCCTACGTATTACAAAGGTATAGCACACCTGGAGCCATCGTGATGGGAATAAAGTGGTAACTCTTAAAACATTTAATTTAAAAAGGAACAAAATGAGGGGGTATATTATGCAATAGAAGGTATTATTAGTGCTGCAGAAAGAAAAATTAGGGCACATTTTGAGTGACTTTTCAAATCCTCTTCTATTTCATTAAAACATTCTGACATGCAGTCTCCCAAAATGGCCACCAGAGACAAAAGAGCCCAAATGTAGCCCAAATATCACCCAGATGTAGCCCAAGTATAGCCCAATGACAGAATGTCCCAGAGTGTTCTAAAGAACAACTAGAGCGCTAACAGTCCTACTTATTACAAAGGTATGGCACACCAGAAGCCATCTTGATTGGAATGAAGTGGTAACTCTTAAAACATTCAATTTAAAAAGGAACAACATGAGGGGGTTAATTTTGCCATAGAAAGTATGATTAGTGCTTCAGAAAGAAAAATTAGGGATCATTTTGAGTGACTTCTCAAATCCTCTTCTATTTCATTAAAAAAATTCTGACATGCAGACTGAAACATGCACTTTGAATACCAGCAGCAGACGTCCCTGGTGAGCAGTAGCTTTACTACAGCGATCTAATGTGCAACTAGAGTGCTAACATTCAGAATTTATGGCAAATGTGTGACACATCTGAATGCCTTCTTGATGGAACCAAAGTAAACAAGCATTGAAAATGCAATAGATCTCGCCCTCGTTTAAGTTAAAGCCATTCTGTTTGTTAATGAGGTGGCTTTTTAGCTTTGCTTTTATTAGTGTTTTTTCAACTTTCATGTAAATAACATGCATCTGTATGCATATAAGTATATGTATGCATGCATTTATGTTTGTATTTATATAGATATACAGATGATATATGTTTATATATGTATGTATATATATATATTCACTGAAAAAACCATAGGTTATTGACCATATATAGTTAGGAATTAGCATTTACAAAACCTTGAAAATTCACTGAAAAAACCATAGGTTATAGACCATATATAGTTAGGAATTAGCATTTACAAAACCTTGAAAATTCACTGAAAAAACCATAGGTTATAGACCATATATAGTTAGGAATTCGCATTTACAAAACCTTATTTTACTCACACAAAACCATTGAAATTCCATATATAGTTAGTTGCACTAACTATATATCGCGCACCCGCAATCCACTGCTGATGATGTCACATATTACATCATTCATGACATGGTCAGTGACATCACTGATGACATCACTGATGACATCTCAAATGACATCACTGATGACATCACTGATGACAACATCCAGTGACTGTATGTTTCTGTAAAGTTAAAATATGTCTTACATATTGAAGAATGAGTGGATGTATAAGTGTCTGGATGAAGGATTTAGTAGGTGCATGACTGACTGTATGAGTGAGTGATTAAATGTGTCTCACTGAGTGCATGGGTTAGTGACTAAACTGTCTTAATTTGTGCATCATTATGTCTGTTGTTCTGTAAACTGTTGCATGTGTTGATAAGTAGCTATATGAGTAACTATATGGGTTATTGATTGGTTGCCCAAGTATTTGTATGGGAGACTGAGTGTGTGTGTGGGTGGCTGGGAGGTGTATGACTCTGTGCATAGATGTGTGAGCAGTTGATTCACTAGATGTATGGTTTCAAAAGTGCATGTGGAAACAGCTGTATGGGCGGTTGACTGTGTGCATGAGTGTATTGGTGAGTGAATGGATATCTCAGTGCTACATGTCAAAGTAAGTACATATGTAAAACACAGTACATGTGAGAGTTGACATATATAAATAACTGTGCATAAGAGCCAGTGAATGTGTGAGTGGCTGTATGGATCATTGTGAACTTGTATCAGGGATTGTATAAGAGAGTAAATATGTGTTAGTATATGTTTGAATAAGTAAAGTTTGTATAACTGTATAGTTGAGGAAATGGAGGTGTGATTGATTCTTTGCATGACTGACTAGGTGTGTGAGTAACTCCATGGATGAGTGACAGTCTGTGAGTGTCTGTTTACACTGATTGTATCTAAGGTTATATTAGAGTCTGAAGAGGTTCATCGTATTATCACATGAATGATATCATCAGTGATGTGATCAGTAATGTCAAATGAGATGTCATCAGTGATGTCATCAGTGATGTCATTTGAGATGTCATCAGTGATGTCATTTGAGATGTCATCAGTGATGTCATCAGTGATGTCACTGACCATGTCATGAATGATGTAATATGTGACATCATCAGCAGTGGATTGCGGGTGCGCAATATATAGTTAGTGCAACTAACTATATATGGAATTTCAATGGTTTTGTGTGAGTAAAATAAGGTTTTGTAAATGCGAATTCCTAACTATATATGGTCTATAACCTATGGTTTTTTCAGTGAATTTTCAAGGTTTTGTAAATGCTAATTCCTAACTATATATGGTCTATAACCTATGGTTTTTTTCAGTGAATATATATATATATATATATTAGCTACTGGCGGTCGCCAGTAAGTAGATATAGTTAGGACCTAGTTTCCATAGGAAATCCACAACAATCTATTTGGAATAACTTTGACGCCGGTGGACGAATCTTAGCGAAATTCTCCAAGAAAATGGCCTGCACCGCTCTGCTCCTTCCCTGAAAGTTTGGGGGTGATTCGTCAAGTGGGGGCCGAGAAAAACGGGGGTCCCAAAACATGTTTTCCCCCATGCAATTTTCCATGGGTATCTTTAGCCAGGGCTACAGCCCGAACGGCTGAACGGAATTACACCAAATTTGGCAAAAAGGTAGAGTTTGGTTCGCAGATTGTGCTTTTTGTTAAATGGTGTAAATCCGTTTAGTAGTTCCTGAGAAAATCGAAAGTAAAATCATAGTGATATCTAGAGATGAAGTACCGTAGGCGTGCAATTACGAGCAGGAGCTGCATGCTGATTGGCTGTCATCAACACTCCGAACCAGGAAGTGTTGGCAGTCATCTTGTGCCTCAGTAGAACCGAGTCACAAGAAAACAGGGAAACAAAGGTGAAAACGAAGAAAAGGGGGCAGGGTTGAAACACCCTGACCCCATAGGCCTGCTCAGGGGGTCTCACAAGGACCCCCAAGGCCCAATTTATTTTTTAATCGCGGGATACGCGCAGGGTAAGCGTACACTGCCGATCCCCAAAAAAACATAAGGCACCACTCTGCAAATGCACCCCCTGGCGCGTTTGCAGAAGGGGAACTAATTCCCCTTGAATACTGGGGGTCCCTGGGGGCCAAGTAGCCCACCAACAACCTCCAGTATTCGCCCCGGGGCTGCCTTGCAGAGACGTGTAAAGAGGACACACCCCTTTTTACACCTCTCTGAAACATAGCCCCCTGGCGCATACCGGAGGTTCCTGGTGGGCTAGTTGTCTCCCAGGGACCCCCAGTCTTCAAGGGGAATTAGTTTCCCCTCTGCAAATGCGCCAGGGGGCTGCCTTGCAGAGACGTGTAAAGAGGCCATGCCCCTTTTTACACCTCTCTGCAAGGCAGCCCCCTGGTGCATACTGGAGGTTACTGACCCCCCTAGGCCTGCTCAGGGGGTCCCACAAGGACCCCCAAGGCCAACATTTATTTATTTATATTAAATCCCGGGATACGTGCAGGGTACGCGTACCCTGCTGATATTCCCCAAAAGAATTAAGGCACCCCTCTGCAAACGCGCCCCCTGGCGCATTTGCAAAGGGGAAAATAATTGCCCTTGAATACTGGGGGTCCCTGGGGGCCATGTAGCCCACTAGGAACCTCCAGTATGTGCTAGGGGCTGCCTGGCAGAGACTTGTAGAGAGGCCACGCCCCTTTTTACACCTCTCTGCAACGCAGCCCCCTGGCACATACTGGAGGTTTCTGGTGGGCTAGTTGGCCCCCAGGGACCCCCAGTATTCAAGGGGAATTAGTTCACCCTCTGCAAATGCACCAGGGGGCTGCCTTGCAGAGAAGTGTAAAGAGGCCACACCCTTTTTTACACCTCTCTGCAAGGCAGCCCCCTGGCGCACACTGGAGGTTCCTGGTGGGCTAGTTGGCCTCCAGGGACCCCCAGTATTCAAGGGGAATTAGTTCCCCCTTTGCAAATGCACCAGGGGGCGCGTTTGCAGAGTGGTGCAATCCGTCACTTCAAGCCCTGCACCCTCCCTGCACCACTCTGAAAACGCGCCCCCTGGCGCGTTTGCAGAGGCGAAAGTAATTTCCCTTGAATACTGGGGGTCCCTGGGGGCCAACTAGCTCACCAGGTACCTCCAGTAAGCGCCACAGAGCTGCTTTGCAGAGTGTTGTAAAAAGGGTCATGGCCTCATTACACCTCTCTGCAATGCAGCTCCCTGGCGCATACTGGAGTTTCCTGGTGGGTTAGTTGGCCCCCAGGGACCCCCAATATGCAAGGGGAATTAGTTCCCCCTCTGGAAACGTGCCAGGGGGCTGCCTTGCAGAGAGGTATAATAAGGGGCGGGGCTTCATTACACCTCTCTGCAACGCAGCCCCCTGGCGCATAGTGGAGGTTCCTGCTGGGCTAGTTGACCCCCAGGGTCCACCAGTATGCAAGGGGAATTACTTCCCCTCTGTAAAAGTGCCAGGGGGCTGACTTGCAGGGAGGTGTAAAAAGGGGCAGGGCCTCATTACACCTCTCTGCAACGCAGCCCCCTAGCGCATACTGGAGGTTCCTGGTGGGCTAGTTGGCCCACAGGGACCACCAATATGCAAGGGGAATTAGTTCCCCCTCTGTAAACGCACCAGGGGCTGCATTGCAGAGAGGTGTAAAAAGGGGCATGGCTTCAGAACACCTCTCTGCAACGCAGCCCCCTGGCGCATACTGGAGGTTCCTGGTGGGCTAGTTGGCCCCCAGTGACCTCCAGAATGCAAGGGGAATTAGTTACCCCTCTGCAAACGCGCCAGGTGTCTGCATTGCACAGAGGTGTTAAAAGGAGCGGGCCTCATTACACCTTTGTGCAACGCAGCCCCCTGGCGCATACTGGAGGTTCCTGGTGGGCTAGTTGGCCCCCAGGGACCCCCAGTATGCAAGGGGAATTAGTTCCCCCTCTGCAAACATGCCAGGGGGCTGCGATGCAGAGAGGTGTAATGAGGTCATGCCCCTTTTTACAACTCTTTGCAATTCTGCCTCTGGCGCATACTGGAGGTTCCTGGTGGGCTAGTTGGCCTCCAGGGACCTCCAGTATGCAAGGGGACCTAATCCCCCAACTTAGAACGCGCTACGGGGCTCGTTTGCACAATGGTGAAGGTAGGGGGTGGGGCTTGAGGTGATATGTGTGCAAACATTCCCTGTGGCGTGTTTTCAGTTGGGGAATTAATTCCTCTTCAATCCAGAGGTCCCCTAGGGGCCAACTAGTCCAACAGGTACCTCCATTAAGCGCCACGGAGCTGCGTTGCAGAGTGTTGTAAAAAGGGGGCATGCCCTCTGAACACCTCCCTGCAACACTGCTCCCTGGTTCATACTGGAGGTACCTGGTGGGCTATTTAGCTCGCAGGGAACCTCAGGATTGAAGAGGAATTAATTCCCCAATCTAAAACGTGCCACAGGGCGTGTTTGCACACATGTCACCTCAGGCCCCGCCCCCCTTCCTTAACTATTGAGCACAATATTCCTCTAAAATCAGCGGAACTACGAATTCTGGTTTACTCACCTGTTACCACGAGAGACGTTAGTGCTGCATCTTTGAGCCCAGTACGGACCCTGAAAATTAAATCTAAGCGTACTTACCAGTAACTTGTATTTCCTTCCATAGGAATCTATTGTGTGGTTTTCAAGAGAAAAGTTTCTGTCTATTTTTGAAACGTACAAATATTCCTCTAAAATCAGCCGAACTACGAATTCCGACTTAGTCACCTGTTATCAGGAGATACATCAGTGCTGCATCTTTCAGCCCACTACTGATCCTGAAAAGTAATTGTAACCATACTTACAGTAACTTGAATTTCCTTCCACAGGCTAACATTGACTGGTTTCACTTGGAAATTCTTCGAAGTGTGCAGTGTTGGAACTTAAAAAAATTCCTCAAAAATCAGCCGAACTACGAATTCCGATTTACTCACCTGTTATCAGGA
Organism: Lissotriton vulgaris; assembly: GCF_964263255.1. NCBI lineage: Eukaryota > Metazoa > Chordata > Amphibia > Caudata > Salamandridae > Lissotriton > Lissotriton vulgaris. The sequence goes on along the minus strand of NC_141687.1, from coordinate 1,441,053,873 downwards.
GAGACCTCCGTACTGCATCTTTCAGCCCACTACTGATCCTGAAAAGTAGTTCTAACCATACTTACAGTAACTTGAATTTCCTTCCATAGGCTAACATTGACTGGTTTCATTTGGAAATTCTTCGAAGTGTGGAGTTTAGGAACTTAAAAAAATTCCTCGAAAAGCAGCCGAACTACGAATTCTGATTTACTCACCTGTTATCAGGAGAGACCTCAGTGCTGCATCTTTCAGCCCACTACTGCTCCTGAAAAATAATTCTAATCGTAGTTACAGTAACTTGAATTTCCTTTCTAGGCTAACATTGACTGGTTTCACTTGGAAATTCTTCTAAGTGTGGAGTTTTGGAACTTTAAAAAATTCCTCTAAAATCAGCCGAACTACGAATTCCGATTTACTCACCTGTTATCAGGAGAGACTTCAGTACTGCATCTTTCTGCCCACTACTGATCCTGAAAAGTAATTCTAACCATACTTACAGTAACTTGAATTTCCTTCCATAGGCTAACATTGGCTGGTTTCACTTGAAAATTCTTCTAAGTGTGGAGTTTTGGAACTTTAAAAATTCTTCTAAAATCAGCTGAACTACGAATTCCGATTTACTCACCTGTTATCAGGAGAGACCTCAGTGCTGCATCTTTCAGCCGACTACTGATCCTGAAAAGTAATTATAACCATACTTACCAGTAACTTGAATTTCCTTCAATAGGAATCCATTGTCTGGTTTTCACCAGAAAAGTTTGTGTCTATTTTCACAAACTAAAAATATTCCTAAAAAATCACCTGTATGACTTAAACACATTCTTTCAAGTGTTTACAGGAGATGCACCAGTGCTGGAACCAGGATCCACCACTGAGTAAGAAAAAGTAATGATAACACTACTTACCTGCTAAGTGAATTTCCTCCCATAGGATGACATTGGTGATTTTATGTGAAAACATTTCTAAGTGTCAACTTTTAAAATACAATAATATTCCTTAAAAATCACTACTGTAACTAAAACACTTTTACTCAACCGTTTACAGGAGATGTCCAAGGACTGAATCTAGGATCCAATCCTGTGGTTAGAAAAGTAATCCATAAAGTAACTAATTCCATTTAGCATTGAGGTCAATGTTGCATTGTGTTTGAAATTGTGTTGCCCATTGCAACAACTGTAACTACTGTACTTGCACGTCAAATGCCTATTTGCAAAGTATTTAAACTAAAGTAATACATTCTGAGAAAGTATATTTTGTAATGTAATGTATAATGTAATTACAATGTAATTAGAAAAATAAAATATCTAACAATAAATAGTTAAAAAAATTTAGTAAATCAGTATTAAAAAAATAACAATTAATACATTTAAAAATTGTCATTTACAAAACCTTCGAAATTCACTGAAAAAACCAAAGGTTTGAGGCCTGATATAGTTAGGAATTAGCATTTAAAAAACCTTTGAAATTCACTGAAAAAACAATAGGTTTCAGGCCTGATATAGGGGTCGATTTTGATGGTGGTGAATAAGCATCCTCCGGGCCGGTGGAAGCCACCGCCGGCCTGGAGGATGCGGATTCACAGCCGCGGTCCTTGAAAACACCCACCGACAGATTATGATGGTGGAGGGATCAGCGGCGGACGGCAGGTCCCTCCGCCGCTGATCCGCGGGGTGTGGACCAATGTTCCCTCTAATTATTTTCCTCTGTGTGCGGCAGTGGAGGGTCTCTGTGCGCTGCAACCATGGCTATGTGCGCCAGGAACCAAACCGCGCGTGTCTGCGGCGCCAAATGTCACTCATTTTTGGTGCCCTTCTGCCCTCTGTCCCACTCGTTTTTGGTGCCCTTTTAATCTCTCTCCCACTAGTTTTTTTGCCATTCTGCCCTCTGTCCCACTCGTTTTTGGTGCCCTTCTGCCCTCTGTCCCACTCGTTTTTGTGCCCTTCTGCCCTCTGTCCCACTCGTTTTGGTACCCTTCTGCCCTCTGTCCCACTTGTTTTTGGTGCCCTTTTGCCCTCTGTCCCACTAGTTTTTTTGCCTTTCTGCCCTCTGTCCCACTCGTTTTGGTGCCCTTCTGCCCTCTGTCCCACTTCGCTTTTCCATGTTTTCGTGCCCCTTTTGCCTCCTGTTCCGCTCGGTTCCCCAGCCACTCTAGCCTTTTGTTTAAGTATTGATGTTAATCAGAGCCCCTTCACAGGCTCCGATTAACAGTAATACTTAAACAAAAGGCCAGAGTCTGCAAGTTGGGGTCATTTTGGGAACTGGGCCAGAAAATGTAGAAGAGATCAATGTATTGTTCTACTAAAGACCTCAGAAGTCATCTTACTGGATTTCCCAATTACGGATCAATTCAAGCTGTGTTCGGAAGCAAGTCCTGCAGCAGCTTCTGAAGGCCAAACAATGGTTGTATCCCACTGGGGAAAAGATAGATTGCAAACACCAGAGGCCTAACTACACAGAGAAGCCTTACCATAGCTAATCTCCTGTAACTCCTGTATTAATACCACCAACCATGTGCCTGAGCTCACCTCACCACTAAGGACAGCAACCATCCACTATTACTTTAGTACACCATAACAAACTGAAATGACTGCATGCAATGGTTTGCTTTGAGTGCACAAGACTAACCCTAATAACAAACAGTAACCAATAACACTGAACTAACCATTAACCACGGGTTCCGAGCAATGTGCTGCCCGGCATAAAGCGCTTCTCCGCCTCATCAGGGGTAGTAAGAAATATATAAAAGCAATAACAGTTAAGATTGAGAATTTGATCTGTTCTCTGGCAGAAGTGCAGGGGCGGGTGCTTAAACTCTCACCTTTATTCATCAAAATCAATTATTGTCCCAAAAGAAAAATGCGATCAGTGATGCAAGCCATGGGTATACATACAGGAATGGTGTCAACTCCATCTAACAAGTTATTTATTGATGTTGCAATTGAGGAGGTGTGTTACCTTGTAACACAAGTGTATAATAAATGCACCTCAAGTTATTTCACCACAAATAGTCTGTGGTTGTTCTTTTGCACCAGGTGAGTCATCGCTTATAACTTCTGCTCTGGGGAGGGGGTGGGCATATAATGCAACATCACCGACATCTACACTATGCATCGAATGAATCTCTCATAAGGCAGTCTGCATACACAACTGTTAAGAACAGACCCATTCACAGACTCTGCGATGCCCCCCTCTCCCCACATGCAGTGCACTTGTGCCTCAGATCCAAGACACTCCAAGTGCTCTCACAATGCATCTCTATCCTGACTAGTAACGTGCCCGGCACCTCAAGACTTAGAAAATCAATAAATACGTTTAATAGATTATTTCAAATTCCATTTGAACTTCTTCTGTTATATGTATTACATTTATCCAAAGTATGGTAAAAAGACCTTTTCTTTACATAAATACTATTTCCAAATTGAAATTAATATTCATTTTACATACTTCAAAAGGATGTGAAGTCCTTTTGAGTATTTGAACCTGTGACCTATGGATCAATAACCATTCACTCGTCACGACAGCACACACTACCTGTTGAGCTTTCTTCACACATTGTGTATTTTTTCTACTCAGAACTCGCAGGCATGAACCTCCTAAAGAGAACTCCATAAGCAGCAGAGTCGTAGGGAAAAATACTGGCGGGAACAACTCGCCATTTCGTCCTTCTGAGGTTGATAAAATGAGTACCAATGAATTGGAGTATCACAGCCTCTTAATCACCTTAAGGTAAATTTGAATCAGCTGCACAAACTTGGTCCCTTTTATCTACGAACCCCACTGAGCCGGTTATGTGAATTATCTTATTGGCGCTAATTGGGAAAAAGGAGTTATTTGCCAGCACCTGCGGATTATAATGGTGTCCAATATATTATTCAAATGGTCAGTGCTTTTCTACAGCAGCTAAAATCAATATTCATATTTTTTTCAATATGGACTTTCTGGAAAACAGCACTGGCCCAAATGGAGTAAAATAGCACCCCTTAAATAATGAAATAATGTATTGCTGCAAAGTAGCGCCACGCGGACAGGTATTTACATAAAAAAAACTATATAGCATTGGCCAAAAAGAAGCTATCAACCTTCAAGGGTCTGTGTGCGAGGCAAAAACGAACTGAACAAAAAGTTCAATGGGTTCAGCACATGCTGCACTGATTTCTCCATAACTTACAGGCCAAAGACTTTTGCAACAGAAACATGTGCGATGTGCAGCTCTCATGATTCACTCCAAGTGAGACAGCTCAGTGGGTTTGTGTCCCTACGGCAGAGATGGGGATGAAAAGTGCAGGTCTGGTAGCCCGGACAGTTAATGCCACTGCTACCGAGATGTTCCTGAAGCCTTCATTCGCGTCACATTTCTATCTCAGCATGAAGGTTTGGCTGGCCTGCTGCAGGGACCTGTGCGCCTACGTCACACAAAGCAATCTGAAACCTTGGAAGCTATGAAACCATGTGGCCCTTTGTGAAAACATTTGTTAATTGCAGCCCCGTCATGCGCTGCAATTAACAAACATTTTCACAATGGTTCACAATCAGCCCCCAACCGCGCTCCCTTAAGAGAAGACATTTAGCAAGTCCAAAAGCACGGACTTTGTAAATGTCTTCTCCTAAATCTACCGTGGAAAATCAGCTGTGATGCTGGATAGAGGCATTTGCATCCTTGACTTTCACGAGCGCAATACCCGTGCTGTTCCTGTGACCAGGAGCTTCTTTCTCTTCATCTGCTGAACTGATCTTTCTCTGACCTTTTATACACACAATGGGAATGTGAACTCGCATGGAAGCCCTGCCCATTTGGCCCCGCCCACACACTCGCGGTTTGCACCGTCTTCCCGCCATTCATCCACTATGATGGACAGCTCACTCAAGGGACCCCTGCGCCCTTCGGGGCGATTGCATAGTAACACACACATGGTCGCTCGAACTAGATGATGCTCAAATTCAGTGACTCATTCATTAGCCCAAAAACAATCGTGAGCGTCGTCGAGGCTGGACAGGTGTGCCTTCTTCCCAAATCTACCGTGCAAAATCAGCTGTGATGCTGGATAGAGGCCTTTGCATCCTTGACTTTCACGAGCGCAATACCCGTGCTGTTCCTGTGACCAGGAGCTTCTTTCTCTTCATCTGCTGAACTGATCTTTCTCTGACCTTTTATACACACAAGAGGCATGTGAACTCGCATGGAAGCCCCGCCCGTTTGGCCCCGCCCACACACTCGCGGTTTGCACCGTCTTCCCGCCATTCACCCACTATGATGGACAGCTCACTCAAGGGACCTCTGCGCCCTTCGGGGCGATTGCATAGTAACACACACATGGTCGCTCGAACTAGTTGATGCTCAAATTCAGTGACTTATTCATTAGCCCAAAAACAATCGTGAGCGTCGTCGAGGCTGGACAGGTGTGCCTTCTTCCCAAATCTACCGTGGAAAATCAGCTGTGATGCTGGATAGAGGCCTTTGCATCCTTGACTGAAACCTTGGAAGCTATGAAACCATGTGGCCCTTTGTGAAAACATTTGTTAATTGCAGCCCCGTCATGCGCTGCAATTAACAAACATTTTCACAATGGTTCACAATCAGCCCCCAACCGCGCTCCCTTAAGAGAAGACATTTAGCAAGTCCAAAAGCACGGACTTGCTAAATGTCTTCTCTTAAGGGAGCGCGGTTGGGGGCTGATTGTAAACCATTGTGAAAATGTTTGTTAATTGCAGCGCATGACGGGGCTGCAATTAACAAATGTTTTCACAAAGGGCCACAAACAGCCCGCAGCCACAGCCGGAACTACCGTTTTCGCGCCGCTCGCGTTTTAAAAGCGGCGGCGCGAAAGCACTCGCAGGATGTGTGCGCGCTTCCCTCGGGACTCTGCGCGCTCGGGGTAATCAACGTGCGCGCGCGCGCGCCCGCGCGCGTTACAGGGAACACTGGTGTGGACCACAATATGGTGGCGGTGTCTGCAAGACACCGCCAGCCATATTATGATGTTTGCGGAGACATGCTTTTCCGCGGTGGATATTCCGTCGCGGAAAAGCATGTGGACCTTTGCTTCTGGGGCCCCCTTGTGGGCCCCCAGGGTGTTGGGGGGTGCACATGGGAGGTACCTTTGGTACCCCCCTGCATGCGCATGCACAAAGCGGCAGGCACCGCGCGTTGCCTGCCGCTTTGTGCATGCACATGCAAAGCATGCATTTTTAACTTTGCGGCGGGTGCTGCTTTAAGCAGAAACCGCCACAATGTTAAATATACAGGATGTGACCGCCATGGTGGCGGTCACATCCTAGTTCCTATGGAGGGAACACCACTACCCCTGCGGACGGTCTCTCCATCTCGGGGGTGGCGGACGGACGCAGGTCCGTCCACCATCCTCATAGGCCTCAAAGTTAGGAATTAGCATTTAAAAAATCTTTGAAATTCACTGAAAAACCATAGGTTTCAGGCCTGATATAGTTAGGAATTAGCATTTAAAAAACCTTAGAAATTCACTAAAAAAACTGTAGGTTTTTGGGGGTGTTATAGTTATCTGGACATTTCACTCGTACAAAACCCTTGAAATTCCTCCGATATAGTTAGTTGTACTAACTATATCTTGCGCGCCTGCAATCCACTGCTGATGATGTCACATATTACAACATTCATGACATGGTGTGAAGCAGAATTGGTTTTGGACAAGGGGAGCTGCATGTATTTAAATAGAAATTGTGGCCATGCGCCGGGGAACGGGGTCCCCGGGGCCAAAATTGGCCTCGGGAGGGAGACGCTCCACCCCTTCCCATTTGTTTTTGGTTTTCTTAAAATAAATGTTGGCCCTGGGGGATGGGGTCCCCAGGGCCCATAAAATATTGAGAGAAGGGGAGCCACACAGCCCCCCTTCTGACTATAAAAAAGGAGAAAAGAAGCTGGCATCTCTCCGGAGCCTGTGGCCCCTCCCTGCACCACCTTGCAAACTCACCTCCCGGCAAGTTCTGGGTTGGGGGATTAAGTGCCCTGTAGTGTAGTTCCTATTTTCCCTATAGGCCCTGCGCATTGGAATAACATAAACAGCAGTGTAGACGTAGGAGTGCAGTCTCCTAGGTCTCTACTGACTATGCTAGACTTAATTGGTTTGTACCAGCTAGCTCAGAGGTCACTGGAAACTTTCTTGACTGAATAGGAAGTGATCAGCTTCCCTGGCTCAGACAAAAAGGGATTCAGTTTTCCAACAACCGCGGCTCCTCTAACCAGTGTGGCTCACTGGTTAGAGGAGGCAGACCCTGATGCAGAGGTCAGACCCGGGACCAGGGTTCAATTCCTGAAGCGGCAGGGTCTTGAGCTCAAAATGTCCACGGACTCGATAATTCTCGCCTCGGTGCCTACTCGAATCATGGGTTCACACTCTGCAACTCTGGGCAATAGCTTGCTTAATCTCCACTATGGCTCCACCGCGATGGGATGCCTGGTCTTCACCTTGTGGATTCCCAGTAGGGGTTATCTCATAGGGGAAGCCAGGACGGGTTCCCAAAGCAAGCGCTAAGAGACCTGTCGGTGATTTGGCGCTATATAAATTGAAATTAACATAACATAAGATAACAACTTTGCTCCTCAGAATAAGAGTCAATCTCTAGAGTTGTGTGAAACAATAGACAGCTATTTCACTCAGTCAGTTGTGCAGAATTACTTTCACCAGTATGCAGAGAATAGAGAGACGGGCGTTTTCAAGATATTATTTATTGAGCAGTCTTCCATCTCATGCAAGAGAAATGAATTGTCACAATTGCAAGACTTGTTATTATAAAAAGTGCGTATAGTAAAAGGAGTATCACGAAATAATACTGTAAAAGCATGGATATGGTTTCTTAGCCATAAGATGGTTAAAATGAATAAAATATTACTTTCTTTCACGCAGTCCTAGTCTGAGGTTGCACCTCGTCTTTAAACCCTTTGTGTGGCAATCCTTGGACGCACCTTCGAGATGCCCAGGGAAGACAGGGCTACGTGGAAGGCCAACTACTTCACCAAAATCATCCAACTATTGGATGATTACCCTAAGTGCTTCATTGTGGGAGCAGACAATGTCGGGTCGAAGCAAATGCAGCAGATCCGCATGTCCCTGCGAGGAAAGGCTGTGGTACTCATGGGGAAGAACACCATGATGAGGAAAGCCATCCGTGGGCACTTGGAGAACAACCCTGCCCTGGAAAAGCTGCTCAATCACATTCGAGGTAATGTAGGCTTTGTGTTCACCAAGGAAGATCTGACGGAGATCCGGGACATGCTTCTGGCCAATAAGGTGCCAGCTTCGGCTCGTGCAGGTGCCACGGCCCCATGTGATGTGACTGTACCTGCTCAGAACACCGGGCTAGGTCCTGAGAAGACTTCGTTCTTCCAGGCTTTGGGCATCACCACTAAGAACTCCAGAGGAACCATTGAAATCTTGAGTGATGTACAGCTTATCAAGACTGGAGACAAAGTGGGTGCCAGCGAAGCCACACTCCTCAACATGTTGAACATTTCCCCGTTCTCCTTCGGGTTGATTATCCAGCAGGTGTACGACAACGGCAGCATCTACAACCCAGAGGTTCTTGATATCACAGAAGAGGCCCTGCATGTCCGCTTTTTGGAGGGTGTCCTCAATGTTGCCAGCGTCTGTCTGCAGATTGGGTACCCCACATTTGCCTCTGTGCCTCATACCATCATTAACGGGTACAAGCGAGTCCTAGCTGTGGCAGTAGAGACGGACTACAGCTTCCCTCTGGCAGATAAGATCAAGGCTTTCCTGGCTGACCCGTCTGCCTTTGTGGTTGCTGCTCCTGTTGCTGCGCCTCCCGCAGCAGCTGCTGCCGCAGCCGCTCCTAAGGAGGAGAAGAAAAAGGAATCTGAAGAGTCGGACGATGACATGGGATTTGGCCTTTTTGACTAGCCTCGATTCAACCACATCCTCTGCTGTAAAAGAAATAAAGATCTTTCCTTTGACTAAAAAAAATAAAATAAAATAAAAATAATAATAAAAAAAATGAATAAAATATATACATTCATATATACATTTGGCTAACGTACTCAACTGGTGCTTCTAACTACGTCTACCCCAGTGTACCTGACCTAAGCCTAATACGTGGGAGGGAGTAAGTAAGTAGCAGTTTAAGTTAAGTTGGTTTTGCCAAGGGTTTGCTTCAAGAATTCTCTCTAAGGGTTTAGTCAGCACCGTACCTCTGGAATAGAATGTTGGAGGTCTGGTATCTCCTCTCAGGACTCGATATTCCAGTCATCCGCAAGGGTAGGCTGGAAACGCCGGAGCTGGATTTTCTCGGCAAGAGAAAAGACAGCGTCTTTCTCAGCGGGTCAAGGAGGAGGGGCAGCGTCCCTGGGCTTCTCGCATCTGCTGGGCTTTCTGCAAGGGACAGCTGTTCTGCTCCAGTATTCACCACTACCGCCGTGTTTGCTTAAGGCAACGTCGGTATTATTTATACCTGAAAGGTGCCGAATTTGACGTAAGTTTTTGGACATAAGACGTCAATAAAGATGTCACTAAGAACTGGTCGTTCTTACAGTGCTCGTTAGGAGTTCTATTACAAATCAAAACAAAGCAAGCGGGGCTTTCCCAGGTTGCTGGAGGTTTGGTATGTCGAAAGAACTTGGTGTGCTATCTAGGAATCTAAGGAAGTGACTTCTGCTGTGTCATGGACTGTCATGGACTGCAGAGGCGACTTGCTAAAATATGGCTTTGAATATTATGCCATTATAGGGATATGTATTGATTATGGCCGTATAGGGGCATAAGGTCATGATATTGATCGGGGTCCTAGATAAAACACAACACCCACTCACGAATTTATGTCCATCAAATTACTAAAAACTAAAGCAATAGGATGCGCGTGTATTCCTACCCACCCCAAATTACATTTTGCATTTGAAATGGTGTATATGAAATACATGAAAAAGATGCTAGGTACTGTACGTTTTCTAAGCATAGTAATCATTCAAAAATTATTGCATATGTAATCAGTTTGAATGATTTTGCGAAAAATTACACATGAAATGTCTCTTAATACAGAAAAGAAAGGCGAGACTATTTCATCACATATAAATACAATTGCTGTAAAATGTGCTAGATGCCCTGGCAAAGTTTTTTTCTCTCTAGGTCTACTAAAAATAGAAGCTCTGTTCTTTATGAATAGTTCTACCTTAAGCAAAGTATGTGTGCCAGAAAAAAGGTAAATATTTTGAAAAACTGTCTGATTAAAAAAAAAATCTTTCATGGGGAGCGGAAAAATAAAGTTCCAAACCCTTTTGAGTAGTTTTTGTTGATCAAAACTGAAGGCCGAATTCCGAGTTCATGGGAACGCTGTGCGCTGGATTGTTTTCCAAAATTCATTGTTTCTGTTCAGGGGAGAACATCATATCAGACAGGCTCGCAAAGAAAAGGTCTACATATTCAGGTGACAATTCGACCAGGTTCGATAGTGCAGTAACCTGGCAGTTGTGAGAATGATTGCTATCATTGATGTTTGGATCAGCAATGCTCACAGAAGGTCGTACCTGGGTGATGCTGCTTTCATTTATTGCTTCACTGCCACCACCTAGTCGTAGCGCAGGAGTCTCAACGAATGCCGTCATCAGGATTGGTAGCCGCTGGGGACAACACGATGCGTGAGCCGTTACAGGACTTAGCAAAGTATCGATATCCATTGGTACTGCTGATGGTAGTGCAAGACAGGTGTCTAACACGCATTCTTCTCCGCATAGAATTCATCGAAGCACAGGTAAGATGCAGGTCTGCCATATAGGTCTGAATGAAAGAAACCAGGTCATGTTCAGATCTCTCAGCTGGCCCAATCCAAGGACCTTAGTTATGCGGTCCCGGTAGCGCATTGCTAGGATCGTTTCTTCCATCCTTCCAGGGGTCATGTTTGTGTTTTGGCTTGCCATATCGGAGTAGAAGGGTCAAAAATAAAATGCCTGCTACGAGTCCCAAAAGTAGTGGTAGGCCGCCAAAGACCGAATGGACAAAATTTTGAATAATGCCTAGGACTGCTTTGAATGGTGTTAGCAGTCCCTAAAAAAATCGTCTTAAATACATTCGAGATACCTACGGCATCCGACATATTTAGGATTTGGCTGAGAATTTCTGTGAAATGCATGGGGCAATTTGTTGATAAAAGCTCATGTATCTCCGATGTTGTCCTTGCAACTTGGAGACCATACGTCTCTTTTTATGACGTGATGGGCACTGTTGTCTGCAAAAGCACAGACTTCATTCTGCTTAAAGTATCAATTTGTATAGAAGAGATTTTCAAAGGAGGCCAAATCGGAGTCTCGAAGTCTCCAGGGCCGTTTGGAAACAATGCTTGCATACAGCAAGTGACCATGGAAGTCAGGCTTACGAGATATGCTTTCCCTGGCACCAAGCCACAACAGCTGTGGTCTGTTATTAGAATGTAACTCCTGTTAGAAAGTTGCTTAAAGAAAGGCTCTATCTGCGTTGCAGGTGTGACGTGTTGGTGGCATGAAAGGTTGTTTGATGTCCCTTCACAAGCCCCATGTAAATTAATACCGTGGCACAAAAGTATACCGCTTAGTGAATGTTTGCAATTTTCACCACTAAGAAATAAATTTTTGTTGTTGTCACTGTAGCATGTGTGTGTATATGGTAATTTCCATGATGACTTATTGTACCCTTTACCCAACTGGCCTGCCGGTATATACTCAAGGCAATTTTTAAATTGGAAAGTTGTTATCGGAATTGTGATAATCCTGTGTATTATCCATTCAATGACAGGTCTTTCTGACATTGTCAATGGTAACCTCTCAAGTTTTTCGATGCTCAGGATTGTATAGTCTGCTCCTTTCTGTGCCAAACTGATTTGTTTATCAGTAAGGTTAAAGATGGAAAACAATGACGTTGTGTTGATTAGACGCCATGGCACATAGCCCGAACGAAGATTTTGCAACATCCAGCCTAGCTGTACAATAGAACGTAATTGGGACTGGCCATGTTGTAACATTAGCAAATCTTTATCTATTATATCGATGGCAGATGATACAATACTGCCCAGTGAATATATTCTGGAGGACAGAGTCATTAACCCATTGTCCACAACAGAAAGTGATTTTGCCAAATTAATACGATCAATTTCTCGTATTTTTTCTGCTGTTTCAATGTGCTTTACTTTCCATGCCTCGTTGTATGCCGCATATACACTTGCCGCTATGAAACGTTTTTGACGCTGTTTGTGTGGCCCCATAATGAAATCACGCAAGTCAGCACCATCTTTAAGTAAAGTTAAGTGTTGCTTAATTTCTGCCAGTGTGGATGTTTCTAGCCATTTGAGGCAGAGTTTCCCTACACTGTATGTTGTTACTATCCCTGGATGTTGTCTCTGGGAGTATCTAGGGTCTGGTCTGGTCATTGTCAACCCCTGCGTTTTGTTCAGGAATCTATCTTGACAGTTATTAGTGTCTGTTGGCCAGATTAACCATTTTTTCCACTCAGGATGTGTTCTGTTTTGATGTAAAATTTGGGATACGTCTATTTCAATATCTGTGGTAGCATTATCAGGTATTGGTTTTGGAATAGACGGTTTGTTTAAGTCCTTAATCTTAGCTAAGCCAAGACAGGTTGTTTGGTGAATTGTGTCATTTAAGAACATTATTTGTTCTGGGATCATGCAGGCTCGAAATAATGCTTCCAGGCCTTGTACCTGGCAATCTTTTGTACCCCAGATTGTTTTTGTTTCAATGTTGTTTTTCCAGAAATCAAAACCAAATGTAATCATTTTTTCATAAAATGCTTCTGAATATATCAATTTAGTATTTGTCAGCATGGTTTTCGTCCCTGTTTTATCCAACAGTTTATAATAAAATGTTTCAGCATTACTTGTGTTAAACCCTGAGAAGTATTGGAATTTCTCATAAAACGTTTTTGAACTGCTTTTAGGTGGTGTAGCACAATGTTCCCATTGGTTATATTTAAAAACATTTCTAGGTTGAGCAGATTTATGCAAAAAGTGGTCAGCGTAATGTGAAAAACAGTACATCTGTTCATAATTAGATGAACCTTGCAAGTAATCATGTTCTGTAAATTTTGCTGACAACACTAAATCCGACATCATATTATTTATACTTTCAAAATCCTAATCATCAGAGAATGTACTTGGTTTTACAAAGTCACTTAATGAAACCTTGAACTGGTGAGGATATTTCAAGATCTCGACCGGGCCATATATTTCATAGTCAGTCTTGTCCCAAACTACCCCACCGGGTATTGGAATGGCTGTGACATTCACTGATAATAGTTCTCGTTTCTTGACGTGGGATGATCTTGTGGTTTCAGAACTAAGTTGATGTTCTGACTTGCTGTGTCCATTGAACTGTATTTTCCCTCAATGAATTTTCCCAAACAAAGTACCATGATGAGCCAAAGCAGGAGGAAAAATACACCTAGCCCAAACCAAAATTCTAACCATGGAGAAATTAGATAGGTTTCTTTGAGTTGATGAAAGAGTTCTGTTGCTTTTTCTTTAAAAGTCTTTGTTTCTTGGTTACTTCAGGGTCGCTTTGATCTTCTGAAAAGTTATCGAAGTTGATGAAGTAGCCAGAGGCAGTTCTGTCGATTGTTGGAATAGTATTTTCTATTTGCTTTTCATTAGCACATTTTGATGCCACTTCATTGTAGACTGGTGTTTCACGACGAACTGATTCAATTTGAGTTCCAAGAGGCACGAGTTCCATGGCATTATTGCATAGTCCTTCTCTTTGCACTGCAGGTTTATCCAATGTGATTAGTCTTTCAGTTTGAACCTCTTGGATTGTTGCAAATTTGGGTATTCTGTTACTTCTTGGGAGTCCACTGGGCCTGCTGTTGATTATAGGCCTCATACTTGTGGTTTCACCAGGTCGATGGATACAACTCGGTTCTCCTTTTTACCAGCAAGGGGCGGTAGTACTACTGATCTTGTTCCGTTGATACTTAAAACAGGTACTGCTTTTCTGTAAGAAGGCCCAAATTCCTTCTTCACCGCTTTTTTTTCTCTGACCAGATCCCCAATCTTTGGAATCCAGACAGGTCTTGCTGGGACAGGTGGTGTGTCTTCAGTGATAGCTGGCTGTTGCTTTAACTTTATGTTGCTTAAGGATTTTCATGTTTCATTCAAGTCCTGTAAAACAGCCAAACGATCTTTGATATCAAAGTCTTTATTTTTATCTTTTACCACTGAAGCCTGACTATCAAGATCCTGAATATACATTCTAGTTCCGAACAATAGTTCGTACGGGCTGAAACCTTTTAGAGAATATCTTGGCAAATTATTAAGACTACGTTGGACACTTGTTAAATGTTTGACCCACCCATCACCCGAACCTAATACCTTCGCTGTCATAGATTGCTTTATGACTCGGTTTTTTCTTTCCACTACACTGTTTCCCTCAGGGTCAAATGGACAAGAGAATCGCAATCCAATGCCCATACTGGTCATGGCCTCCTTATAAGCTCGAGAGCTAAAAGCAGGACCCTAGTCAGAATGAAGCATGGCAATTGCGTATGTGCCGATAAAGACTCGCAGATCTTTTATAACAGTTTTGGCGTCATCCGAGCGCTGGGGCCACATTTTTAAAGTGAATGTAGTCTTAAACAATTAATAGGACGCTGGATTGCATATGAACAGCATTATGCTATACTCATAGAAGGCCATGGCATTACTCCGCTTGATTCATTGCTGCGATCTCTGTCGCAGTCTGGGCAGTTCTTTACATATTTATAGTGGTGCAGGCTCATCCCTGGCAACCCAGTATACTGCTTGTAATTCGGTCAGAGATTCCTTCATCTGTTTGTGCCTTGGACCTTCACCCATGTGTGCGTCTGCTATTAGTAACTTTCTCCGGTTCGTGTTTAGAATTACCCTATCCCCCACTCCAGGGATTCGAGCAAAAGGAACGGAGTTTGCATCAATTAAGTATGTATAATTGAGTGGATAGTTCACGGGTAGTGCTACACAGTCGCCTTTTAAGGACGCTTTTACTGCCAGCATGGTTTCCCCGTCTATGTATTTTTCTGAACGCTTTTTTGTGGCTACGGAAGCCGGTTTACTTGCTTCCGCTATGGCTGTATTAGCCAATGGATTCCTTGCAACGTGAACGCCATCACGTTGATGACTCAGAGTGTGTATCACGTGAGTCTTTTGTAGTTCTTTCTCTAAAAGAACTACTTGTTTCCAAAGCATCTTATGCTTGATTGTGGCACCTGTGTCATCTTTGTAATCATTTTGAATCCAGCTCTGCAAATCATTATTGTAGGAGTTGACGCAAAAATGCGAATCGCGCACGATTAGTGTCTGGAATTCACGTTCCGCATTTTCAAGCGCCATCTTTAAAGATCTGATTTCAGCTCGCTGAGCAGAACATTTTCTCAGTGATTCAGTTTTTATTATTTTCGGTCTGAATTTAACGCAGAGCCAGCGAACTTTAACAATCACACACGCAGCATCGTAGGATTTATTTTCTACATTGTAATGCTGTACAAATCTGTCTGTATAGATTATACAGGAGTACTGTTCTAGAGGGAGAATTTCGATTGGCAGAGGATATTCTTTTTCATACTTTAAATCATTCAGTTTTTTCATGTGCGGGGCGAAATAGTATTTCACGTCTTCTGCAGCAAGAGAATTTTCCCACTGTATCCATTTCGGATCCAGTGACACTGTAGGCAGGTTTACTGGGCTGAATAGTGCCTCGAAGGCGGATTCTGATGTGAGGACAGTGATCCTTTTGCCTTGTGCTAGTTCTCGTTCTTTTGCTATAGCAGTTTGCACTGCCTTCACAGTATTTTCTGTGAGACTGAATGTTTTTTCTGCTTATGTGTACAAATGAGATTTGTAAGCTATTGGTACCGTTTCTCCCTCATTAGAGGTCAGGTACGTGAATCCGCATCTTCCTGGGATGACTCGGATTACAAGATTTCGTGTATTGTCACGTGTTTCTTATTTTGTTTTTGCTAACATGTCTGTTTGCAGTGATCTCAAAATTTCTGTGTGTTTTTGAGTCCAGTTGATTGGTTTAAAATCAGGTTTAATTAATTCGTAGAGAGGTTTAATCCTCTCTGCGTAGTTTAGTATGTAAGTTCTTCCGAAATTCAGGAAGCCTAGAATCGATTGTAAGTTCTTCAGCGTTTTCGGTGCTTGGAGTACAGCGCACTTCTCTAAGAAGTTGTCCGCCAGGCATTTTCCTTCACTTGATAATTCGTAACCTAAAAATAGTACTGTTAGATGGGCAATTCGAGACTTTTTAAAGTTGAATTTGTAACCCTCTGCTGCGAACCCAAGTATTATGGTGTTCACCCTTTTTCAAGTGAGTCTCCAAGTCGTCGTCTGTGAGATAGATGTCATCGACATAAGATAATGCCTCATCATCATATATTTGTAGTAACTCTGTTACTCTGACTGAAAATAATCCCGGGCTATTCTTGAACCCCTGTGGGAGCCTACAGAAATTTTTCTGTGACCCCATTATTGAGAAAGCGGTCAAGTACCTGCTTTCTGGTGCAATATTTTGACAAAAGAACCCATTAGATATTGTCATATGGTTACTACGTTTCTATATATTGTGTTAAGTTAGCATGAGCTTATTAAATGTTTAAACGCAATATTTTCTTTCAGCTTGAGTTTGCACACGACACCTAATTGTTATTGTAGCTTTCAACCTAGACGAAAGATGTGATTTATTTGAGAATAATATGTTATTGCTCTAGTATCAGTCGTGCTTGGTACACTTGGTACAACTGTCTGCACACCGAGAACTGCACACTCTAAGAATAACCTAACACAAGGTTGCTGAAGGCCTGATCCTCGCACCACGTTAGACATAACACAAATAATGTTGCTGCCAACATTGGGCTCTACGCGGGTTTAAGATAGAGTTACAGGGAATGAATCAACACACTTGATGCTTCGCATGCAGAGAGCTGGTAGCTGTTGATGTGATCTACTCCTACTGAGAATTAGAGGTATGGGCCCGCCCTGCTAGAACCCAAACGAGACCTTCTTAGATATAATATAATATACTGAATAGGGTGCGCGAAATATAGGTGATACAGAATTCTATAGATTTTTGCATCATAACATGCTATCACCTTTTGCTTATTATGGATTAGTGACTATGCTGCTAACTCTGATTTTTATAATATGTATGTTGGTATTATACAAGATACTGCGTTTGAGAACTTTGCATTGAAAAATAAACATTTCAAACTTGCACGTGTGTTCTTTGCCTCCCAGTTTCGGTTTGTAATGATTATATAACGAAAGAGTGTCCATGTGTTCCACGATACCTGAGGTACCCTAAGTTCATGTTCTAGATTGTCTAAGTCATTGGGAAGTTATTACTACCGATGAGACACTGTAGCTAGCTTGGTAAGGGGATTTCTTAAACAAAGGTGAGTTTTGGGTCACCCTAACTCACCCAGGTTCTAGATCACTGTGCACAGTTCTGTGGGAGAACGGAAACCCTGCTACATGGCACCCATACGTTGTTGGCCTTATATCATGACACTCGAGTAGTATATCATTCAAACCTTAACCCCTTCATTCCCGTTTCCGGAAAACGGCAGTGTCGGAAAAACCTACCTATTTTTGAAATAGGTCTTTTTCAAGCTTGAATCTATCTAAAAACGGTTTCATTGAATTACTACCCAGTTGTGCTACAAAGTAATCTTTGTTTTTTCACTCTCCTGTGCTGACATGGCACAAGCCGCGGACATCCCGCCGCATAGTCGCATTGCGGTGCGTGACCATTTGCGGGCTTATAATGTCCCTATGGAAGGCTTGGCTGTTGTTCTAGTGGTGAGTGCGGAACATGCTTACCCGTACGAACTGTTTTATTCGTGGGTGACATTTCCGGCGGTGAACGCTAATTCTGGTGTTTTCCACACCTACACTGCTACGGCTGTACCGGCTGCGTATGCTCCGTACAGAGCACTGGAGGTTCCTATTGACGCTTGGCAGCATGGAGTTTGGTTTGGTGGCGCCCTACCACACGCTTTAACCGCTCCGAGGTTGGGTCCTTTGTCCATTCCGGGCACACCTTGGCCCGCTTTGGCTGGATTCACTCCTCACCCTAATCGAGCCACTTGTGGCATAGCTGATCTGCGGCAACTTCATGAAGTTGCAGTGGAAGTGATTAGAGCGCTTGTTCATTACACTAGCCGTAATGTTCAGGACGTAGCCCCTAGGGGCGCACAGCTTCGTGCAGAACAGGCTGGTTTGAAAAACAATCCTGTCATGGTGAATTCCGTGATGGGCAAAAAGCCGCAGGACAAGGATGATTTTCCGTTCTGGCTTGCAGAGAAATTCGGCCAGCTAGAAGCTGTGTTTCCTAATACGAATCCCGGTGATAAGCACCGGATTCTTACACTAAGTTTACCGAAAGATTTGGCACCTAGCTTGTTGACTGTGAGACCTGGGGTAAGACTTTTGCAGCAGTCTATTCGAGGTGCTATGGCACCCCGTCTGTGACCAATCTGGGTGCGGTCCTTAAACGTGTTCAGGACGAACACGGACCGGAGTCGGCGGTTGAATTGGGTATGCGCCTGTGTGGCTCCTTTGATGTAGTTTGCGATCTAATCCTTGCAAGTGACAAGGGAGATGCAGTGAACTTTCAGGTTGCTAACGCTTTAGCGTTAATTCCCGAGGCCGAAAGACCCCGTCAGTTGGCAAGGATCATTGTGGCTGCTTATAAAACGGTTGGCCGCAATGCGAAGGGGCTTAAGGCTTTTCCTGATAAACAGAAAAAGCAGCCCCAGGGTCAGTCTTCGGAAACTAGTGGTCAACCAAAGTCCAAGAAACAGAATTGGCCTAAAAAGCAGAATCAGGGTAAGCAACAACAACAACAAACACAGGTTTCTGCTCCTGCGTCTCCGTTGCCTGCGCAGTCGGATCGTGTTTATGATTTGCGCGACCGCGCGATGATTAAATCGCCTGAGAGGTTTCAGGCTTCTGACCAACGCTCTCCTCGTTCATTTCAGGACTCATCGGCTCCGTCAACCGGTGGTGGAGGGGGCGGCAGGGGCCGGGGTGGCCAGCAAGGACGTGGTCAGCCCCGCCCGCGTAACGGTGGAGATCAGCAGGAAGGCTCTACGCCCAAGAGACCACAGTTTGCCACGAAGAAAGTCGCCGCCCTGACAGCGCATCGTTATGCCCCAGATAGTGAGAACGCAGCTTCGGAATCTGACGTGGGCTCTAACCTTGCTGGACAGCGCGGCGGAGATTACCATAGTGAGAGAGGCCCTCCGTCCACTGTTGAAGGTGACAGCGACTGACACTTATGTTGTGATTGAAACTGCTGATACGCATGTTGCTCCCCCTGAACGTCTTTTTGAAGTTGTCCTGTTAACATTCCGGAATATGCCCAGCGTATCAAGCCTTTGTATGCTTTGATACAACCATCTTTCTCCAAATCATGCTGGCTGCCTGAGCATTCAGCCATTCTGCAGTCTTTGCAGGCTGATTTGCTCGCTTCTGAATACTTACAAACTCGTGATAACCAGACCAACCTGGTGATAAGAATTATCCCTGGGGCGGTGGGTTTCACGTACCTGACCTTTAATGAAGGAGACACAGTACCTATTGCTTACAAGTCACACTTGTACACTTCGGCTGAATTGCGTTTTTCCACTGTGGAGAAAGTTTTAACGGCTGTACAGATGGCAATTCTTAAGGAACGTGCCCTGTCACAAGGAAAACGCATGCTGGTTGTTACCCCGTGTCCTGCATTGGAGGCGGTTACGAAGGCCAGTGTACCTAATTCCAAAGCTTTGCACCCTCGGTGGATTCAATGGGCTGCATCCTTGACGTCACAAGATGTCACGTTTATTTTTGACGCCACTTTACGGTCGCAGGAGTTTTTACAGTATGAATTTGTTCATCCTGCTCCTTTAGCAATGCGGCCGTTGGAGGATTTCCATTGCATCATTTACACTGATGGTTCGGCGCAGGTTGCGCATGGCTCTAAGCGTGCCTACGTTTCCGCTTGCGCCATTGTGGTCGGTGCCATGGTGAACGATGAGTTCAAGTCCAGTGTCGTGCACACGCAGACGCTTGGGGACTGCACCGCACAATTAGCAGAGCTTCGTGCTCTGATGCTTGCATTGGAGTACGCTGATCCTAGTGTGACGACTTTGATCGTAAGTGACTCTTACTGATGTGTCCAGTCTTACAATGAAAACTTGTTCTTTTGGATTCAGAATGAATTTCGTGATTCCAAAGGTAGCACAATAAAACATAAAATGATCTGGGTCCGAGTGGCGGAACTTAAAGAGAAGTTGCCACTCGTGTTTGTGATTCATACTCTCGGTCATCAGCGCGTGGGGGTCCACGCTGTTGGCAATTCGCTTGCTGATGAAGCAGCGAAGTCAGCGGTATCAAAATACTTAGTTGCAGCGGTCACGAGGTCCAAAAGCAAGATAGATGATGACATCTTGGCAGCAGTTGCTGCAACAGAGAAGGGAAGTAAATATCCTGCGGGGTTCCCTTCTAAATACACATACCACTTAAGTCCCGATAAGGTTCCTTATGTGAAAATCCCTGATGTTGGCGAACGTCTAGTTCCCAACTCGGATCGCAGGGCTACTTTGATTACAGCGGCTCATGAAGGTGTGGCGTCTGCGCATGCGGGCGTCTCAGCCACTGTAACTCAGCTACAACAGAGGTTCTGGTGGCGGGGACTGTACAAACAGACGCGCGATTATGTCCTTCAATGTGACATTTGCCAGCAGATTAAGCCTTCAACTGCTGCGCGTCCGCCTCAGACACAGTTGTACATCTCGAATAAACCGCTTGGATGCGTTTATTTAGATCACTGCGGTCCCTTTTCTTCTGATACTGCGTACAAGTACATCTTAGTAGCAGTTGATTCATGCACACGCTTTGTGTGGGTGTGGCCACATCGGAGCGCTGATTCACGTACTGTCATTAAGGATTTGCGAGTCTTTGTGGGAATTTTTGCCTGTGGTACCTTCCATTCGGATCAGGGTCCGGCTTTCGCCTCTAAGGCGTATAAGGATGCTATGGTTTCGTTGGGGGTCCAAGTCAAGTTTTCGAGTCCCTACAGGCCCGAGGGCAATAGTGTAGTTGAACGAATGAACTTCGACTTAAAGCAATCTTTGACAGCTCGAGTTATAGGCACTGGCAGAAACGGGTTAGCCCACCTCATAGGCGTGCAGCGTGCGCTTAATAATCTCCCTAGAAGGTCTCTGGGTGGGCGGACCCCGTACGAAATGCTCTTTGGTATCAAGATGTATGTCCCTGACCTCGATGGGCTAGACTGCAAGGCCCAGGCCACGGCCTTTGACGTAGATGAACATTGCAATGTTTTACAGAATCTACAAAAGACCAGAGACAGTCTTGCAAAGGAACATTTGCCCTCCACATCGGATGATGCGCTGCAGATCCCGGTAGTTGGCTGGCTACCCCAAGTTGGAGAACTGGTTCGAGAGAAGATCGATAACAAGAAAGAGTTCGGAACCGGTTCGAGTTCTTGGAGTGAAGGGCACAAGAACAGTCATTTTACCACCACTTCCAGGTCGTAAGGAAAACAGATTTATTTCTATTGACAATGTCAAGACACACAGGGTGGCCGATTCTTCATAGCATGACACCGGCTGTTTCCTGTCCTTCCATGGTGAGGCACTCTGTGCTGGCTATTACATCTGGTGCAGAACAGGAGGTGTCCCTCGAGATGCCTGCCATATCCAGTCCTTTATTAAATACTGTTCCTGTTACTAACATTGATGAGCTGACCTACACCTATCCTGCTGATTTATCAATGCCTGATTTACAGACTCGTTTGGCCGACCAGTCCAGATTCTCTTTTGACTCTGTTTCGGAACCTTCAAAGAAACCCTCAACTATTGCAATATATGCCACGTTGTTTAAAAAACATTTTTTAATTCCCCCTTGGACATACATTTGGTTGATCCTATTTTCATTTTATCTTTTTATGTCAATTGGTTTTGTGTTTTATTTTTTCCGCCTGATCGATGGTCACTACGTTAAAGAAAGAACAGGAATTCGGTACCTTAATGGAACATTGGCCCCTCTTTCCTCTTCACATTCAGTGCACAGACTGAAACGAAACTTAAATACAGTTAACATTACTGCTTGGCCTGTCCTTGATGGGATTGTGTGGGATGCGGTTAGGTTTCAGATACATGGGCCCACTGAAGTGATTAATGTTCCAAATGTGCTTAGAGAAAACATGGGAGATGTGATTAAACAAAATATACGTTCTGATGATTGGGATATTCAGGCCGTAGAAGCATTATTCTCTGATTTGAAGTATTATGCTGCCTTCGATGCTGAGGATCTGTATTTAGATTCTAGTAATTATGGTGATTTGTTTTGTTTTCAACACTATGGTAATCATTTTTTGCATAAGACAAATTCAAGGAGGGTTGCTGTAAATTATACACAATGGGAACATTGCCCCGCTCCATTGGGAGGCAGCTCCAATACATTTCTGAAAAAATACACTTATTTCACAGACTTTAATCAATCGAATCCTGAGTCATTTTATTTTAAAATAACACAAAAGTCCATGTCCAAAGTTAGACTTACCGATACAAAATTACTGTATTCGAAGTCCTTTCTAGACAGGTTGGCTGTAGATGGCTACGAGTTTTGGAAAGGAACAATTGACCTTAAATCGGTTTGGGGTACCAAGGATTGGCAGGTACAAGGCACTGAGGCTTTGCACCGTGCATGTCTCATTCCGAATCACATGTTGTTTTTAAAGTCATCCATTTTCCAAACAACATGCTTTGGATTGGCTACTTCTAAAAAATTAAATACACCGACCATCCCAGATTTAGAGGAATATTCAGGTTGGGGTAACTTTACTGAATTGTCCATTCATGAGTTGCAAGCTCTATTGCACAATTCATCCTTTAACGTTTCCAGTTTGGATTCCAAGGGTTGGCTGATGTGGCATAGGAGTGCTGATTCTTGCCAACGTCGTTTTCTGGGTTTGGCTGAAGGGTTCACAGAAGTCAGACCCGATCCCCGTTTTGAAGAAGATTATACTGTCACAACTTATTCTGTGGGGAAGCTGTGTCAGAATTGGTTGCAACATTCCACATTAGCTGCAGTTAAACTACATCTGTCTCAATTAAATGATAATGTGGATTTGAACGATTTTATAAAAGGCCCAGCTAAAGGTAGATCTAAACGGTGGCTTTATGCGATTTACAATGAAATTTGGAAAGTTTCCCAAATTGAGGCTGCTAAGCGCCTGAGAGCTATTGATCAAGCAAATTTAGAAAAAGTGCTTGCAGTTGTCGATAACAGTATTAACACGCTTTCTTCCCGAATTTACACGTTGAACAATATTGTGTCTTCTGTTGTTGACATTGTACATGATGAAGTGTCCGTGTTATATCATGGTCAAAATCAATTGCGTTCTGTGATGCAGTTTGCTTGGACACTACAGACTCTGAAGTCTGGTCGAGTGCCTTGGAATTATATGAACGTCTCATCACTATTTGCCCCATTTAATTTGACTGAAAAACAGCGCATGCTTTCAATGAGAGATGAATCATTTTCTATGTTACACATTGAAAAATTAGAATCCTTGCCATTTTCTGTGGCTGAGGTGACTGCTGCTACATGGCTTATCCATGGTGTTATTACCTTACCTTTTGCTCTGTATAAATTTACAAATTGTATGAAATATATGGCTATAGGGCGATATGAACCATTAGGCAGTGCTTTCCTCCATGAGACATGGTCTTTACCATACACTTACAGATGCCTAAAGGAGGGGAATGAAGTGAATCTGAATGGTGAAGAATGTACACAGTCGCCTGACCGCTCACTAATATGCAGACACATCCAGTTGCATGGTTCTTGTAATCAGGACAAGCCTAATTTGGCCTGTGTTTTGAAGGGGACACCGGTTCCTGCAATAGTTCCCACGTTCACTTTATTGTCCAACGGTAGTTATTTACTTTTGAATAACGAACTGTGTTGTGGGTTACAGGCCGGTATCGCTTATGTGGTAACCGTTTCAGAGAGGGTGGTTTGTTGCAAGAATGTGTTATATCCACCCATGCATGGGAATTCAGATGTTTCAATTTGGCCACGAATACCAACCTTGAAAGCAGAGTTCAATGGTTTAAGCCGTATAAGAGCCCTATTGTCTCAGAAGCAAGTGGCCCTGAGCTCTGCCCGCGAAACTTATGTCCTTCACATAGCTAACACACGCACAGAGGTGCAGGCACTTTTAAATACTGATTTGCCGTTTCATTTCTCCGAGCTGGTTCATCAAATCTTCAATGCCTCCTCCACAACAGGCCTAGCACATTTTTTTAAATTGGTTAGCAGTGGTCTCGTGACTACATTTGAAAAAGTATTTGGTATTATCCCTGCGTTCTTTCATTCTATATTCGCAAGCCTGTTTGGCGGATTTCCTGTTTTGCTGGCTTTGGCTGCAGGCGTTCTGGTGATATTTTGCTTTCTAAAATATGGACGCCCATCTTGCGCAAGGAAACGCTCAGCCCCTACTGATGCAGTTTCGCAACCGGATGCTTGATTACTATGGCTCCTTGCCGCTTGCGACTTTAAGCACGGCTTTTGGATTATCGTTCAGATTTTCCTATTTCACATGTGTCTAGCCCGTGTTTCATTGCCTGAGCTGTGATTTCGACTGGGCCATTGATTTGTGTCTCTGCTTACCGACTTCTCCTGACGTCAATTTTGATCAGCTGATGAGCCCCGTAGTTGCTCACGAGTTGGTTTGTTCTGGCGAAAGGGTTATGGCTGTGGCAGCGATGCATGGACTAATGGGTCAGTGGGACATATTCGCAGCGGCGCATGACTTTCTGGCACATAGCGTTCTCGAGAACCCACTGAGTTGTCCTCTGATGTTGCTAGAGGAATCGGTGTTGGAGGAGCACGTATGTTCATTCCCATTGCTTAATTGGATGGCTGAACTGTTTTCGGATGATGACAGTGATTTCATGTTGGAAGCTGTAGCTACCTATTTTGCATATTCATTCAACCCATGAGTGACTTTGAAGACTTTCATTATTATGGCACGTGACTTTTTAGTAATTCTGAATGGTGCCTTTTTTAATACGAACATTCGACTTTCATATGTTCTGGGCCTATGAACTGGGAGTAGGCCTTAAGTTCGACTTTTATATTTTGTGTGGCCACTATAGGCATTCATACATATTTTTGTTATTAAAATCTTATATACATTTGCATATATTTAGCTTGGCTCAATATCATTGAACTCTGCTTTCATGTTTTACCTCTCATATGGTATTAGCTTATGTTTTCTCTTTTTTAACCGTCCTCGGATCATTGGGGGGGTGTCATATGGTTACTACGTTTCTATATATTGTGTTAAGTTAGCATGAGCTTATTAAATGTTTAAACGCAATATTTTCTTTCAGCTTGAGTTTGCACACGACACCTAATTGTTATTGTAGCTTTCAACCTAGACAAAAGATGTGATTTATTTGAGAATAATATGTTATTGCTCTAGTATCAGTCATGCTTGGTACACTTGGTACAACTGTCTGCACACCGAGAACTGCACACTCTAAGAATAACCTAACACAAGGTTGCTGAAGGCCTGATCCTCGCACCACGTTAGACATAACACAAATAATGTTGCTGCCAACATTGGGCTCTACGCGGGTTTAAGATAGAGTTACAGGGAATGAATCAACACACTTGATGCTTCGCATGCAGAGAGCTGGTAGCTGTTGATGTGATCTACTCCTACTGAGAATTAGAGGTATGGGCCCGCCCTGCTAGAACCCAAACGAGACCTTCTTAGATATAATATAATATACTGAATAGGGTGCGCGAAATATAGGTGATACAGAATTCTATAGATTTTTGCATCATAACATGCTATCACCTTTTGCTTATTATGGATTAGTGACTATGCTGCTAACTCTGATTTTTATAATATGTATGTTGGTATTATACAAGATACTGCGTTTGAGAACTTTGCATTGAAAAATAAACATTTCAAACTTGCACGTGTGTTCTTTGCCTCCCAGTTTCGGTTTGTAATGATTATATAACGAAAGAGTGTTCATGTGTTCCACGATACCTGAGGTACCCTAAGTTCATGTTCTGGATTGTCTAAGTCATTGGGAAGTTATTACTACCGATGAGACACTGTAGCTAGCTTGGTAAGGGGATTTCTGAAACAAAGGTGAGTTTTGGGTCACCCTAACTCACCCAGGTTCTAGATCTCTGTGCACAGTTCTGTGGGAGAACGGAAACCCTGCTACATGGCGCCCATACGTTGTTGGCCTTATATCATGACACTCGAGTAGTATATCATTCAAACCTTAACCCCTTCATTCCCGTTTCCGGAAAACGGCAGTGTCGGAAAAACCTACCTATTTTTGAAATAGGTCTTTTTCAAGCTTGAATCTATCTAAAAACGGTTTCATTGAATTACTACCCAGTTGTGCTACAAAGTAATCTTTGTTTTTTCACTCTCCTGTGCTGACATGGCACAAGCCGTGGACATCCCGCCGCATAGTCGCATTGCGGTGCGTGACCATTTGCGGGCTTATAATGTCCCTATGGAAGGCTTGGCTGTTGTTCTAGTGGTGAGTGCGGAACATGCTTACCCGTACGAACTGTTTTATTCGTGGGTGACATTTCCGGCGGTGAACGCTAATTCTGGTGTTTTCCACACCTACACTGCTACGGCTGTACCGGCTGCGTATGCTCCGTACAGAGCACTGGAGGTTCCTATTAACGCTTGGCAGCATGGAGTTTGGTTTGGTGGCGCCCTACCACACGCTTTAACCGCTCCGAGGTTGGGTCCTTTGTCCATTCCGGGCACACCTTGGCCCGCTTTGGCTGGATTCACTCCTCACCCTAATCGAGCCACTTGTGGCATAGCTGATCTGCGGCAACTTCATGAAGTTGCAGTGGAAGTGATTAGAGCGCTTGTTCATTACACTAGCCGTAATGTTCAGGACGTAGCCCCTAGGGGCGCACAGCTTCGTGCAGAACAGGCTGGTTTGAAAATCAATCCTGTCATGGTGAATTCCGTGATGGGCAAAAAGCCGCAGGACAAGGATGATTTTCCGTTCTGGCTTGCAGAGAAATTCGGCCAGCTAGAAGCTGTGTTTCCTAATACGAATCCCGGTGATAAGCACTGGATTCTTACACTAAGTTTACCGAAAGATTTGGCACCTGAGCTTGTTGACTGTGAGACCTGGGGTAAGACTTTTGCAGCGGTCTATTCGAGGTGCTATGGCACCCTGTCTGTGACCAATCTGGGTGCGGTCCTTAAACGTGTTCAGGACGAACACGGACCGGAGTCGGCGGTTGAATTGGGTATGCGCCTGTGTGGCTCCTTTGATGTAGTTTGCGATCTAATCCTTGCAAGTGTCAAGGGAGATGCAGTGAACTTTCAGGTTGCTAACGCTTTAGCGTTAATTCCCGAGGCCGAAAGACCCCGTCAGTTGGCAAGGATCATTGTGGCTGCTTATAAAACGGTTGGCCGCAATGCGAAGGGGCTTAAGGCTTTTCCTGATAAACAGAAAAAGCAGCCCCAGGGTCAGTCTTCGGAAACTAGTGGTCAACCAAAGTCCAAGAAACAGAATTGGCCTAAAAAGCAGAATCAGGGTAAGCAACAACAACAACAAACACAGGTTTCTGCTCCTGCGTCTCCGTTGCCTGCGCAGTCGGATCGTGTTTATGATTTGCGCGACCGCGCGATGATTAAATCGCCTGGGAGGTTTCAGGCTTCTGACCAACGCTCTCCTCGTTCATTTCAGGACTCATCGGCTCCGTCAATTGGTGGTGGAGGGGGCGGCAGGGGCCGGGGTGGCCAGCAAGGACGTGGTCAGCCCCGCCCGCGTAACGGTGGAGATCAGCAGGAAGGCTCTACGCCCAAGAGACCACAGTTTGCCACGAAGAAAGTCGCCGCCCTGACAGCGCATCGTTATGCCCCAGATAGTGAGAACGCGGCTTCGGAATCTGACGTGGGCTCTAACCTTGCTGGACAGCGCGGCGGAGATTACCATAGTGAGAGAGGCCCTCCGTCCACTGTTGAAGGTGACAGCGACTGACACTTATGTTGTGATTGAAACTGCTGATACGCATGTTGCTCCCCCTGAACGTCTTTTTGAAGTTGTCCTGTTAACATTCCGGAATATGCCCAGCGTATCAAGCCTTTGTATGCTTTGATACAACCATCTTTCTCCAAATCATGCTGGCTGCCTGAGCATTCAGCCATTCTGCAGTCTTTGCAGGCTGATTTGCTCGCTTCTGAATACTTACAAACTCGTGATAACCAGACCAACCTGGTGATAAGAATTATCCCTGGGGCGGTGGGTTTCACGTACCTGACCTTTAATGAAGGAGACACAGTACCTATTGCTTACAAGTCACACTTGTACACTTCGGCTGAATTGCGTTTTTCCACTGTGGAGAAAGTTTTAACGGCTGTACAGATGGCAATTCTTAAGGAACGTGCCCTGTCACAAGGAAAACGCATGCTGGTTGTTACCCCGTGTCCTGCATTGGAGGCGGTTACGAAGGCCAGTGTACCTAATTCCAAAGCTTTGCACCCTCGGTGGATGGATGGATTCAATGGGCTGCATCCTTGACGTCACAAGATGTCACGTTTATTTTTGACGCGACTTTACGGTCGCAGGAGTTTTTACAGTATGAATTTGTTCATCCTGCTCCTTTAGCAATGCGGCCGTTGGAGGATTTCCATTGCATCATTTACACTGATGGTTCGGCGCAGGTTGCGCATGGCTCTAAACATGCCTACGTTTCCGCTTGCGCCATTGTGGTCGGTGCCATGGTGAACGATGAGTTCAAGTCCAGTGTCGTGCACACGCAGACGCTTGGGGACTGCACCGCACAATTAGCAGAGCTTTGTGCTGCACAGTCGCCTTTTAAGGACGCTTTTACTGCCAGCATGGTTTCCCCGTCTATGTATTTTTCTGAACGCTTTTTTGTGGCTACGGAAGCCGGTTTACTTGCTTCCGCTATGGCTGTATTAGCCAATGGATTCCTTGCAACGTGAACGCCATCACGTTGATGACTCAGAGTGTGTATCACGTGAGTCTTTTGTAGTTCTTTCTCTAAAAGAACTACTTGTTTCCAAAGCATCTTATGCTTGATTGTGGCACCTGTGTCATCTTTGTAATCATTTTGAATCCAGCTCTGCAAATCATTATTGTAGGAGTTGATGCAAAAATGCGAATCGCGCACGATTAGTGTCTGGAATTCACGTTCCGCGTTTTCAAGCGCCATCTTTAAAGATCTGATTTCAGCTCGCTGAGCAGAACATTTTCTCAGTGATTCAGTTTTTATTATTTTCGGTCTGAATTTAACGCAGAGCCAGCGAACTTTAACAATCACACACGCAGCATCGAAGGATTTATTTTCTACATTGTAATGCTGTACAAATCTGTCTGTATAGATTATACAGGAGTACTGTTCTAGAGGGAGAATTTCGATTGGCAGAGGATATTCTTTTTCATACTTTAAATCATTCAGTTTTTTCATGTGCGGGGCGAAATAGTATTTCACGTCTTCTGCAGCAAGAGAATTTTCCCACTGTATCCATTTCGGATCCAGTGACACTGTAGGCAGATTTACTGGGCTGAATAGTGCCTCGAAGGCGGATTCTGATGTGAGGACAGTGATCCTTTTGCCTTGTGCTAGTTCTCGTTCTTTTGCTATAGCAGTTTGCACTGCCTTCACAGTATTTTCTGTGAGACTGAATGTTTTTTCTGCTTATGTGTACAAATGAGATTTGTAAGCTATTGGTACCGTTTCTCCCTCATTAGAGGTCAGGTACGTGAATCCGCATCTTCCTGGGATGATTCGGATTACAAGATTTCGTGTATTGTCACGTGTTTCTTATTTTGTTTTTGCTAACATGTCTGTTTGCAGTGATCTCAAAATTTCTGTGTGTTTTTGAGTCCAGTTGATTGGTTTAAAATCAGGTTTAATTAATTCGTAGAGAGGTTTAATCCTCTCTGCGTAGTTTAGTATGTAAGTTCTTCCGAAATTCAGGAAGCCTAGAATCGATTGTAAGTTCTTCAGCGTTTTCGGTGCTTGGAGTACAGCGCACTTCTTTAAGAAGTTGTCCGCCAGGCATTTTCCTTCACTTGATAATTCGTAACCTAAAAATAGTACTGTTAGATGGGCAATTCGAGACTTTTTAAAGTTGAATTTGTAACCCTCTGCTGCGAACCCAAGTATTATGGTGTTCACCCTTTTCAAGTGAGTCTCCAAGTCGTCGTCTGTGAGATAGATGTCATCGACATAAGATAATGCCTCATCATCATATATTTGTAGTAACTCTGTTACTCTGACTGAAAATAATCCCAGGCTATTCTTGAACCCCTGTGGGAGCCTACAGAAATTTTTCTGTGACCCCATTATTGAGAAAGCGGTCAAGTACCTGCTTTCTGGTGCAATATTTTGACAAAAGAACCCATTAGATATTGTCATATGGTTACTACGTTTCTATATATTGTGTTAAGTTAGCATGAGCTTATTAAATGTTTAAACACAATATTTTCTTTCAGCTTGAGTTTGCACACGACACCTAATTGTTATTGTAGCTTTCAACCTAGACGAAAGATGTGATTTATTTGAGAATAATATGTTATTGCTCTAGTATCAGTCGTGCTTGGTACACTTGGTACAACTGTCTGCACACCGAGAACTGCACACTCTAAGAATAACCTAACACAAGGTTGCTGAAGGCCTGATCCTCGCACCACATTAGACATAACACAAATAATGTTGCTGCCAACATTGGGCTCTACGCGGGTTTAAGATAGAGTTACAGGGAATGAATCAACACACTTGATGCTTCGCATGCAGAGAGCTGGTAGCTGTTGATGTGATCTACTCCTACTGAGAATTAGAGGTATGGGCCGGCCCTGCTAGAACCCAAACGAGACCTTCTTAGATATAATATAATATACTGAATAGGGTGCGCGAAATATAGGTGATACAGAATTCTATAGATTTTTGCATCATAACATGCTATCACCTTTTGCTTATTATGGATTAGTGACTATGCTGCTAACTCTGATTTTTATAATATGTATGTTGGTATTATACAAGATACTGCGTTTGAGAACTTTGCATTGAAAAATAAACATTTCAAACTTGCACGTGTGTTCTTTGCCTCCCAGTTTCGGTTTGTAATGATTATATAACGAAAGAGTGTTCATGTGTTCCACGATACCTGAGGTACCCTAAGTTCATGTTCTGGATTGTCTAAGTCATTGGGAAGTTATTACTACCGATGAGACACTGTAGCTAGCTTGGTAAGGGGATTTCTGAAACAAAGGTGAGTTTTGGGTCACCCTAACTCACCCAGGTTCTAGATCTCTGTGCACAGTTCTGTGGGAGAACGGAAACCCTGCTACAATATGTCTAATGTTGTTTTGTATTTTTTCCGAATTATGTTATTCATCAGTGCCGCACTGTGCGAGTTCTGTACCGCAAAGGTTTTGCAACACGAGTTAAGGTGTCTGTAGTCCAGGACTAGACAATATGAATCATCTGGTTTGGAGACAGGAAACAAAGGATTGTTCATTTGAGAGGTGCATGTTTCAATCATCCCCTGGTATTCAAGTTGATCTAAAATCTCCCTGACTTGTTTTTTAGCTTCTTGCTTAATAGGGTACTGCCTTTGTGCAGTAGGTTGACTTTTTAACTGGATTTTGTGAGGAGGAGAGTCCTCATCCCATCCTACATGATTTTTATATAAAGCTGGTGCCTGGGCTACTGCCCATTTCCTTGCATATACATATTTAGTGTGAATTGGAATGTGATTTGAGAAGGGAGGCATAATCATTTCTTCGCCATGAGGGCACTCCCTGACAAACTCCGGGGGACAATCTTTTTCAGCTAACAGGATGTCATAGCCTTTTGAGAGATTATCCCAAAATAGACCCCTTATTTTTCTAGTCTTATCTCTCTCTATATGCAGTGTTATTTCGTATATCTTATGAGGTTCGCTAACTCTGATGTCTGCAGTTTCTACCTGAATGTATTCATTCGTGTCCACTGTCTCCAGATGACTCATCAGGATCTTGCGAGCTATGCTGATTTCTGCTGCTTTGTCTAGCATTGTCTGTGCCCACTCTCCATTTTTCAGCTGTGTCCTCAATATTCTCGGCATGTTCGATTACTCTAATACTGGCTACCTTCTTTCTTGGAAATTGTAATTTTTTACTTTGAGCAGGTTCCTTGTCTTTGGACTTGGTGTGCTCTCCTGGATCTGACCGTCCTCTTCTTTCCGATTTCTGCGAAAAAGATCGAGAGGGACGTGTATCAATACTTTGATATCTATCAGGCTTTTTCAAGTCATCCCTATTTCTAAGGTTATATCTTTTCTCAGAGTGCTCCCTCTGGGGAGACTGGTTTTCTCGAGTCGGAGTTCTTTCCCTCCGTCGAGGAGACCTTCCTGATGGGCTGGAAACCTTTTTCCTTGGGAGTGGACTGTTTATTTCCATCCCAATTTTTCTTTGGAGTATTTTGATTATTTTTAATAAATAATTGTTCAGGATTTTCGAGTAGTTGGGGTTTTACTGGTTTCCCACCTAAACTATCTCTTCCTAATTCTTCATAGCATTTTTCTATAATTCTGGCAAGCTCAATTGGTTGATCTGTTATATCTGTTTCTTTCAATTTCTGGTGGATCGCCACAGATGCTGCTTCTCCTTTTATGTTGGCTAGTAATATAGCCGAGACCTGCTTGAAGTCTTTCAGTAATTTCATACCAAGAGTTAAAGCAGGTTCTGGACCGTATTCATTCTGAATTTGTTTTAGCACATCTGGTATTACCGCCATGGACGGAACACCATGTGTTTTTGTGTAAATGAAAGCAAAGACAGTACCCCAAGTGTCACAGTCCTCCACGTGTGGTGCGACCCCCATTGGAAGGCAGATGGTCAGAATTCTGTGTTTCTCAATAGGGGTAGTATTTGGGAATACCGCCTCTACTTGAGTAATTTTCTGTGCTAACCAGAAAGGAATTTGTTCCCGTTTTATGGGTGTTTTTCCAAGACATGATTTTATGTTCTGTGGTGTGATTTTATTTGTGTTCCCCTGATGAGGGGTCAGCTGTGGAACATTAACAGCTGTTTGGACTGTTGCAGTCCGCATTACATATTGGACTAACTGTCTATGTATTTTAATTAGTAATTTTAGCTGTGCTAAAAGTTCTTCTTTTGACATTTTATCAATGTCTGGATGTGGTGTGTAGCTGGCTAGAACCGGCCACGTTGCTCCTGGTCTACCTAGTGGACCGAGCCTGGTAATGTGATCATTATGTTTTAGGGCGCCTTTAAACCAGAGCAGGTGCTCTTGGTATTTTAATGGTATTTCAATCTCCTCAAAAGGAGCGTACTCATGCGGTGGTTCCTCTATGTTGTAATAGTGGAATTCGTGTGTTGTAGCGTTTGCCGCTGGAAAGTTTATCCATGAATAGAATACCTCTGTCTGCCGATATTTGTGTGCCTCTATCATGAAAATGACGGTACCACCTCGTGAGGTCAGTCCGTTTTCTATAAGTTTTAAAGTTATAGTTTTTCTTATGTTTGCCGGGATGATATTTGCACCCGGTGGGTAAATTTCTGTTTCATCGGATTCCCACTGAGTCGCGTCTGCTGCGACTTCATTGGTTCCGTTGCTTTTGCCATTTATTGACATTGTATTAATGAAGGTTTGCAGAGTAGGTCTTCAAGGAGACAAAGATTAGGTGCACAATATTTTGGAACACTGTATCCTTCAACGTTGAATAAACCAGAAGCTTTACATAGGAATGTCTTCCTACTAAGTTCGGGCTGATTTTAACCTTTCACCCACTCCAGACGTCTATTGGAGTATTTACGGGAGAAAGGGTCTGTGTGAAAAAGCACGACTGAGTTACTCTAACGTCTTGCGTTAGTTTTATCGCCTTACCAAACTTTGGGCGCCATGTAGTGTAGTTCCTATTTTCCCTATAGGCCCTGCGCATTGGAATAACAGAAACAGCAGTGTAGACGTAGGAGTGCGGTCTCCTAGGTCTCTACTGACTATGTTAGACTTAATTGGGTTTGTACCAGCTAGCTCAGAGGTCACTGGAAACTTTCTTGACTGAATAGGAAGTGATCAGCTTCCCTGGCTCAGACAAGAAGGGATTCAGTTTTCCAAAAACCGCATTAACATGACAACTTTGCTCCTCAGAATAAGAGTCAATCTCTAGAGTCGTGTGAAACAATAGACAGCTATTTCACTCAGTCAGTTGTGCAGAATTACTTTCACCAGTATGCAGAGAATAGAGAGACGGGCGTTTTCAATAAAAGATATTATTTATTGAGCAGTCTTCCTTCTCATGCAAGAGAAATGAATTGCCACAATTGCAAGACTTGTTATTATAAAAAGTGCGTATAGTAAAAGGAGTATCACGAAATAATATTGTAAAAGCATGGATATGGTTTCTTAGCCATAAGATGGTTAAAATGAATAAAATATATACATTCATATATACATTTGGCTAACGTACTCAACTGGTGCTTCTAACTACGCCTACCCCAGTGTACCTGACCTAAGCCTAATACGTGGGAGGGAGTAAGTAAGTAGCAGTTTAAGTTAAGTTGGTTTTGCCAAGGGTTTGCTTCAAGAATTCTCTCTAAGGGTTTAGTCAGCACCGTAACTCTGGAATAGAATGTTGGAGGTCTGGTATCTCCTCTCAGGACTCGATATTCCAGTCACCCACAAGGGTAGGCTGGGAACGCCGGAGCTGGATTTTCTCGGCAAGAGAAAAGACAGCGTCTTTCTCAGCGCGTCAAGGAGGAGGGGCAGCGTCCGTGGGCTTCTCGCATCTGCTGGGCTTTCTGCAAGGGACAGCAGTTCTGCTCCAGTATTCACCACCAGCGCCGTGTTTGCTTAAGGCAACGTCGGTATTATTTATACCTGAAAGGTGCCGAGTTTGACGTACGTTTTTGGACATAAGACGTCAATAAAGATGTCACTAAGAACTGGTCGTTCTTACAGTGCTCGTTAGAAGTTCTATTACAAATCAAAACAAAGCAAGCGGGGCTTTCCCAGGTTGCTGGAGGTTTGGTATGTCGAAAGAACTCGGTGTGCTATCTAGGAATCTAAGGAAGTGACTTCTGCTGTGTCATGGACTGTCATGGACTGCAGAGGCGACTTGCTAAAATATGGCTTTGAATATTATGCCATTATAGGGATATGTATTGATTATAGCTGTATAGGGGTATAAGGTCATGATATTGATCGGGGTCCTAGATAAAACACAACAGCCCTAGATCCTTAAGAGCCCTTAGGGGCCAACTAGCCCACCAGGTACCTTCAGTAATCCCCTCGCAGTGGGATTGCCGAGAGGTGGTCCAAGGCCATACCCCCTTTTCACAGTACTCTCCCAAATGTGCCTCTTGGCACACTGCTGATGGGGCGATGAGGTCCTCTTGTGTCGTGAGGACCTCAGGACTAAAGTGGACTTCATACCCCAAGCAGCAGTGCGCCAGGAGGAGCATTTGCAGAGTGGTGTGAAAATGGGGCGCGGCCTCGAACCACACTCAGCAATCCAGCTCTGTGGGGCTTACTAGAGATAAAAGGAGGGCTAGTTGGCTCCCAGGGACCCTCAGCAGGCAAGGGGACTTCATCACCCAACAAGGAGCGTGCCAGGAGGTACATTTGCAGAGTGGTGGAAAAAGGGGGCATTGCCTGTGTTCGCGTCTCAGCAATCCCACTATATGGGGCTTACTGGAAGTGTCAGGTAGGCTAGTTGGCCTCCAAGGACCCCCAACATTGAAGGGGACTTTAATCCCCATCCAAGAGCGCGCTTGGGAGCGCGTTTGCAGAGTGGTGGGCAATGAGGGCGTGGCCTGTCTTGAGAACTTACCAATGCTGCTGTGAAGGACTTACTGAGGTAATAGGAAGGTTAGTTTACCCCCAAGGACATCCTTGGGGGCCAAATACCCATCCTGTTACCTCCAGTAAGTCCCACACAGTGGTATTGCTAGGAGGTCTTCGGAGGCAATGTCCCTCTTTCTCCACCACTCTGCAACCGCGCCTCCTGGCACACTACGGGTTGGCGGATGAAGTCCACTTTACTCCTGAGGGACTTTGGGGCCAATAAGCCCTCCTGGTACCTCCTGTAAGTCCTACACAGCGTAATTCCTGAGCGCTGGTCGGAGGCCCAGACCCCTTTCTGCACCACTCTGCAAATGCAAACACTCCGTTATAGTTATAAATTAGCATGTGAAAAACCTTAGAAATTCACTGAAAAAAACATAGCTTTCAGGGAATTTATAGTTAGTAATTATCATTTAAAAAAAACTTAGAAGTTCACTGAAAGAAACATAGGTTTTAGGGATGTTATAATTAGTAATTAGCATTAAAAAACCTTAGAAACGCATGGAAAAAAACATAGGTTTCAGGGATGTAATAGTTAGAAATTAGCATTTAAATACTTTAGAAATTCACTGAAAAAACACAGGTGTCAGGGATGTTATAGTTAGAAATTAACATTTAAAAACCTTAGAAATTCACTGAAAAAACACAGGTTTCAGGGAAATATCAGTTAGTTGGATATTTCACTCATATAAAACCAGAGAAATTCAGCTGTTATAGTTAGTTGAGCTAACTATAACTCGCGCCACTGCAATGCACTGCTGATGACATCACATATTACATCAGTCATGATGGGGATCTCCAGTAGGTAGTTATAGTTAGGACCTCGTTAATTTTCCAAAAGCGTTTATTATTTTGCAAAAATCTTTGGTGCTGTTAGATAAATCTTCGCGAAAGTTTCAAAACTAATGGGGCACTCGGGTCAGCTCCTGTCTTGAAGGTTTTGGGGTGATTCGTCAAGTGGGGGCCGAGAAAAAAGGGGGGTCCTAGAACGTGTTTACCCCATGTTAATTTCTATGGGAACTTTAGACACGGCTACAGCCTGAATGCTGAACGGAATTACACTAAATTTGGCAAAAAGGTAGCTCTTGGTTCAGAAAGCAACCTTTTTAGTAAATGGTGTAAATCTGTTCAGTAGTTCCTGAGAAATTTAAAAAAAGAAATCTTTCGATATCTGGGATGAGCCTAACCACACATCTCCTCCCGAGCACAGCTTGCCTCTGATTGGCTGCCAACACTTCAAACTAGGAGGTGTTGGCAGCCATCTTGTGCCTCGTACCGAGGGAAAAAGAAAAAGGTAACAGAAAGATAAAAAAAACAAGAAAAGGGGGCAGGGTAAAAACACCCTGACCCCGCAGGCCTGCTCTAGGGGTCCCACAGCCCCCCCCGGGCCCAAAAAAAGCATTTTTCTTTAACATTTTCGACCGGGTTCGCTCCGGTTGCGCGAATCCCTCTGAAATTTAAAAAAACAAAGTGCTGTCTCCCGCGCTTCGATTTAGAAGTAGGCCAATGCATCCCTGGGGACTGCCACCTCCCCAGTGCTTCATTCATGATGTGCGGGGACATGCACCCACTGCAGCCCAGGGGACCGCCAGCTCCCCAGGGGTCATCTTGGTGGCACAGTTAGCAGATCTGCACCTTTCAGCCACACTCTCTGCACTTGGCTGCCAACACTTTAAAAGCTTCATGTCAGATGAAATTACAAGGAAAGGAATGAGGGCGTGCTTGTGTTCAAAGCGCTTGTGAAATTTCATTAATTGGCAGAACGTGCATAAAGCTTTCATATCTCAATTAAGATAATTAACCTTAAGAACTTTGTATAGGCTTGTGCCAATAGATAATTGATGCCACAGTTGTGTAAGGTGCGAAACACGCATAGTTTCACAGTTATAATGACAGAGAAGAAGAGCTGTACTGCCACTCCAGCACGCGCTGAAATTTGCATATAATCACAAGGGAGGAGAACGCATGTATAATTTACAGCCTATCACTTCCTCATTATGGCTTGAAACTGACATTGATCTGCCCCGAGTGATAATAGGCCGTTGATGTCAGCCAGAGACAGCACAAGCCATATCTTGGGTGGGACGCCATCAGAGTGTGGAGATCAGAAGGACAAAGGGGACGCTGCCAACATGCATCATGATTCAATAGTAACAATGAAAAGCTGCCTTTATTCCCCCATTTGTCTTGATCTCTACTCTCTTATGTGAAGTATTTACTTTTCTGATTATTTAGCAATCCACGAAGAAAGCAACGTTTAAAAAACAACTTGGACTGCCACTGTGCTGCAGCTGGGACTTTTCAGCTGCACGTATGCCTAGGAGGGGCCCACAATTAACAGTTTTGTTGGCTCCGTCTTCTTTCCCCACTGCTCGAAGTCCCATGGCGAGGATGCAATCGCTGCCATCGTACTTCTCCGCTGTCATTTTGGTGACAGCAGAATACAACACTCTTTGCAGCCTAATTTCTCTCTTCTTTGTTGTTGCTCGGCTTACTCGGTGTGGTATTCTAGAGGGGCAAGGATAACCTAGGCCTCGTAGTGGAGCCTACCTCACTACTGTGCAAATGATGGACACAGAGCCTGTCTACTGCTTAGGGGCAAAGACCACATGCGGTCTTACGCCCGTTTATTTATACCCGAGGGCTACCCCGCCCCCGGGCTGTATGCGTGCGTGCGTGTCTGGACGGGCCGGGTGGCTCCAACAGTACATCCCTCCAAACTCACAGATGTTCAGTCCAGCCTCACTCATAGTCTTTTCCAAAGCGTACTCTCCAAGCGTAGTATCGGAGCCTTTGACTGGGGTTTGGGTTTGGTCTCAGGTTGTACCGTTGGCTTCGTTGCGATCCGGCCTTTGGCTCCTCAGATAATCCTGTAGCAACGTCCTCCATTGTTGGGGGTGCGGTGATTCCTCCTGCACTTCCTTGGCTTGGCTCGGACTCTCTCTCTCGCGGCTCCTGGGCTTCCTCCGCAGTAACCGGCAGGTCTTCTCCAACCTCCCAGTCTTCCCACCTTTGCTCGGGCGTGGTTTCACCGGGAGTCACTCTCTTGAACCAGGATATATTTCTCGTTACAACTCGGGTTCCTCGGGATGCAGACACCATGGTACCGTGAATGTTCACAACTTCCCATATCTCCGGCTCGAATGTAGTTTGGTATTTCCACTGATGGTGACGAGTCTTGAGGACTACCCGATCGCCAACCATGAGTGGTCTTACTCCTGCTCCCCTCGCCCGACTCACTCTCTCATTCGTCTTCCTTCGCCGATCCTGAGCCTCCTCGTGGTCTAACTCGGGCGCCTGCCATGCTGGGCTCACGGGTATACAGTCCCGTGGTGGTCTCTTAAACATGACGTGTGCCGGGGCGCACTTGGTAGTGCAGTGAGGTGTTAGCCGATACGCATTCAAGAACTGTGACAGACATTTCTCCGGCACCTCGCCTTTCTCCACGCCAATCCGGAGTGCTCGATTCATGGTCCTCATAAACCGCTCCACCTCTCCGTTTGCCTGTGGCCATTGCGGCATGATTTTCCTGTGTCGGATGCCTCTCCTTGCTAGATACATCTGGAATTCCGCGCCTTGGAACGGCGGCCCATTGTCCGAGCGTACTTCATCGGGGAACCCAAACATGGCGAATACCCTATCCAGAGCTGGCTTCACATGACTGAACGCCGTAGACGGGAGCACTTCCACCACGGGGAACCTTGAGCACGAATCGATCAGCACCATGGTTTG
This sequence comes from Lissotriton vulgaris, assembly GCF_964263255.1. Taxonomy (NCBI): domain Eukaryota; kingdom Metazoa; phylum Chordata; class Amphibia; order Caudata; family Salamandridae; genus Lissotriton; species Lissotriton vulgaris. Next base: position 1,441,014,255 of record NC_141687.1, on the reverse strand, counting down.
TCGCCCATCCGGGAAAGATCCAAAATCAATGCTTATCTTGGACCACGGGGTATCACACAGTTCTTCAGTGATGATGGGGTGTGGAGTAGGCTCCCTGCCCGTGATGACGCAGGAGTGGCAGTCGCGGATCTCCTGCTCCACCGCATTGTCCATGCCCGGGAACCATATTCTCCCCCTCAGCCTAGCTTTTGTCTTTGCTATGCCCTAATGCCCTTGATGAGCCAGTCGAACTACTTCCTTCTGCAGACTGGCGGGAATGACGATCGTGTCTCCGCGCAGAACCACGCCATGGGGTCCTGTGCTTAGCTCGCTTTGCTCTCGCCACATGTGCTGGCGAAAAGTCTGTTCCTCGGCCGTGAGGGCACCTGCTCCCTGTAGAAAGTGTTTCCAACTCCTGTCCTCTAGAGTGCGCTTCACCTTCCGCAGACATTCGTCTCTGTCAGTGGCGGCCCCAATTTCTTCCAGAGAAAGTGCTTTGGGGCAGGCTTCCTGCGACAGAACCTTCACAAACTCCTCCACTTCCTCGAGGTCCTCGTGTTCCCGTCTCGCTGACTCCTGGCACGGGTGGCGGGATAGGAAATCCGCCGGGTTGTTGACCCCTGGCCAGAAGATGACCTTGAATCGGTACGTCTGGAGCTGGACAGCCCATCTCTCAATCCTGGGAGGCGCGAGCCTGGCGGTCCCCGCGAACAGCGGAACCAACGGCTTGTGGTCGGTGACCACGGTGAATTCATGGCCAAACAAATAGAGGTGGAAGTACTGGCATGCCCACTTGATGGCCAGTGCTTCACGTTCGATCTGCACGTAGCGCATCTCGGTCGCTGTCAGCGCCCTGCTTGCGTAGGCCGTGGGGACCCACGTATGATCCTCCGCCTTCTGTAGCAGGACCGCTCCCAACCCCACCGGGCTGGCGTCCACTACGACTTCAGTTTGGCGATGCGGTCTGAAGTATGCCATGACCTTGTCGTCCACTAGGGCCTCCTTCACCGCCCGAAAGGCCTCGTCTTCCTTCCTCGACCATGTCCATGGCCTGCCTGACTTGGTAAGTACTCTCAGTGGTTCCGACAGGGATGCCAGATTAGGGATAAAACGGCCACAGTAAGTGGCCATACCTAGGAAACTGCGAACCTCCGTTGCAGATGTTGGTTTGGGTGCTGACCGGATGGCGTCTGCCTTTTTGGGGTCCACTCTCAGCCCTTCACGCGAGAAGATGTATCCAAAGAATTCGACTGATTCGTTGTAGAACGAACACTTCTCCCTGTGCAGGGTTAGCCCGTGATCCGCAAGGCGTTGAAGCGCAGCTCGCAAGTGCCCGTGGTGTTCTTCGAGGGTTTTTGAGAAGACTAAGATGTCATCACTTAGGTTAATGACGCCCGTCAGCCCAGACAGTGTCTTTCTAATCGCATTTTGGAAAACCTCAGCTGCAGAAGACACCCCGAAGCTTAGGCGCTTAAACCTGCGGAGGCCAACATGGGTCGAGAACGTTGTGATGTTGCGACTGTTCTGATGAAGCTCAAGCTGGTGGTAGCCTGCATTAAGGTCCAGCTTTGAAAACCATTTGGCCCCATTTAAGTCGGCCACGATGTCATCCATCGTTGGCGTTAGGTGCCGCTCCCTTTTTATGGCCATGTTCGGGAGGCGCATGTCCACACACAGCCTGATAGCGCCCGGCTGTTTTGGCTTCGGTGCGACCACCAGAGGCGACACCCAGGGTGTGGGTCCCGACACTTTTTCAATCACCCCTAGTTTCTCAAGTTTGATCAGCTCGTCTTCCACCTGCGGCCGCAGGTGGAACGGCACCCTCCGATGTCTGAGTGCGGTTGGTTTTACGGTGGGGTCGATGTGTAGTTTGAAGACCTTTCCTTTTAGTCGACCCAGTCCTTGGAATAGTGTCGGAAAATCTCACAACAGGGCATCGGCGTGCCTCTCGTGCACTTGGTTGGCGAAGAACACAAGTTGGAGATCCTCCGCTGTGTGGCAGCTTAGCAGCGTGCCTCTTCTGCCCCCCCGTGACGTGTAACTTGGTGTTCACCTTTTGGTCATTGCATGATACCTCCACATCGATCACTCCTCGCAGGGGTAACGGCTCATCACTGTCGTATGTATAAATCCTTGCTCTCGAAGGCAGCAGCGGCGGACGAGGATCAAGCTGTTCATATTGTGTGCTGTCCATGACGTTTACCGACGCCCCTGTGTGGATTCAACGCTTTTACCAGGGACCCTGCGATGTCAACCTCGCACATTGGTGGTGGCCTTCTCCTTGATCCATCTCTCCCCACAAAGGAGACGAAAAAGACATCGTCATCGTCCTCCTCCTCCAGCCGGAACGCCGTCTGATGCGCGTCCGCGCAGGGGCCAGGGTCTTCCAGGGAGACTTGACGCACGGCCTGCGTGATGTTTCGTCCGCCAGAGCCAGCACAGCGGCTGCTGCGGCACACCTTCGCAAAATGGTTCAATTTTCCGCAATTGGAACACGATTTGCCCCGTGCAAAGCACCTTCCGTTCGGGGGATGTTCCATCCCGCAGTTTCCACACGCCGACCGGGGGCCGGCCGAGGCCTGGTTCCACGGCGCTGAAGGCAGGGCACGTCTGCGCACCACATCCACGTGCTCCTCTTTAACCGACACCTTTTTCGCCGGGACCACCGGACCGTCGAGCGCGGCCTGCATTGCCTCTGCCCGCGCGTTGGAGAGCTCATGGGACCTGGCCAGCACCAAGATCTCATCCAGGCTGATCCGAGGCTGGCGCAAAATCAATCGTCGCAGCTGGACAGACCTGCATCCTTGGATCAGTTGCGCCCTGATCTCCAGCGTCCGATCTGGCAACTCGCATGACGTGGCAAGTTTCCGTAGCCTGGCATAGAAGACATCGATAGGCTCCCCTTCTGCCTGACGGGCCTGGCGCAGTTTGAACCATTCAAAATCCGGGTTCGCACGGGGGTCAAAGTGGTGGTTAAGGGCCATGACGGCCGCAGTATAGTTGTCACCATCGCCTCTGTCTGGTAGAGTCTCGAAGAGTTCATATAGCTCGTCCCCTACTGTAGCATAGCAGGAGCGAGCGTTTAACTCTGTCGTCGGTCTCTCTTACACCAACGAAGTAGTGTTCCAGGCGTCCCAACCCTAAGCGCCACCGCGCCGCTGCAGTGGAGGGTTCCGCCAACTCGCTAAATGGCGGGATCGGAGCCGCCATGGCATGGCCTGGCGCCGCGGACGCGACGTTCGGGGCAGGGTTCTGGAGTGGTAGACCGCCTTGCACCTGTCCTGCGTTTGGTAGTGGCCCTGGTGGCGGGGTGGGGACCGGCGGGGTGGGCCCTGTGGCCACCGCCCCTCCAGTGGCTTGCACACTCATCACTTGGGTAGGTCAGGCCAGTGGCCCACAGATGCATCGGGCCAGCGATTGCAGATGGCGCAGCAGGAAAGCGTGAGCAGGGTAGCAGCAGATCCTCCTCCCCAGTGAGACTCCTGTCCTTCTTGGGGTGTGAACACAGGCTGCAGCTGGCCGCCTATCAGCAGGACGTAAGGAAAAACGGGCCTCCACAGTCTAGGAGCAGCCGAGCACGGAGCTCCGCGAGATGCGTGAGCAATCACTGGGTGTCGTCCGTTTTCCGCATCCGCGGGATGCGTGATAGTCGGCAGGGGGGCTCGGTGAGGGCCGAACCAGTCCCTCCGATGGGAGCGGCGCGCGCTTCCCCTCCCCCACGGTGGCAGGCCTGGTGCGGCGCGGGACAGCGAGCGTTGCAGGGCTCAGCAGCGTGCTCCAGCCCCCAGGCGCTGCGCACCTCGGGTCATGCGTCTCACCTCCTGCGCCGCGACAGGCGCGAAAGCACCCCTGGCTCCTTGAGGATGGAGCGGACACACTCACGGGGTGGCACCCACCAAGGACAATGGCGCCGGCCGCCGGCTCCAGCGCAAACTGCGCGAGCGCGGCCCTGGCAGCCCCGTGGGACAGCAGCAGGTACTTCGGTGTGGCGAGGCGTGGGTGGGGACCCGCCTCGTCGCCAATGTGGTATTCTAGAGGGGCAAGGATAACCTAGGCCTCGTAGTGGGGCCTACCTCACTACTGTGCAAATGATGGACACAGAGCCTGTCTACTGCTTACGGGCAAAGACCACGTGCGGTCTTACGCCCGTTTATTTATACCCGAGGGCTACCCCGCCCCCGGGCTGTATGCGTGCGTGCGTGCATGTCTGGACGGGCCGGGTGGCTCCGTCAGTACACTCGGATACAGGGATGAGTGAAAATAAATTCAGCCGACCTTGGATGAAATCTGGAAGGTTCATGCTTCTTTGTGAAGTATAATTCCCCCCCTCACACAATTTGCCTGACTATTCCAGTTTAATTAAATCTTCACACACCCTGGGTCTAAATATTTCAGAAAAAAACAAGTGTGAAGGAGCAACAGCAAACAAGTGCATATTTTGTTTTTATATTTCAAGCACTATAAGTACTCAATGAATTGGAAAATATGCCAAACTGCTGTAAGAAGTCTCAGGGGCCTAGCGATCTGCATCAAGCAGGGGTAGTTGAACTGGGCTCCATGAGTCTGGGGGCCCCACTGCTCCCGAATTATGGCAGTCTTTAACTATTCCGCCCAGGGGTAAATGGGCTATTTTCGTTTCTTGAAGTAAGGCTATTGGCACCCTTGTTAGTGATTGTGCATATCTATGCCTACTTCTTATGCTTAGACAACAGACCATCAATCGCTGGCACTACAGCCACCCCTGTTGACTCATGTTATGTTATGTTATGCTAGTAAGAATTTATTTAAGCGCGCATACACCCGAGGGTTTCATGGCGCTGATTACTGAAGTCAGGTGTGATCAGGATTACTAGGCGTACGCTTGCTCAAATAGCAATGTCTTCAAGGATTTCCTAAAGCAGAAGAGGTTGTTGCAAATTCTCAAAGCTAGAGGAAGAGAGTTCCAGAATCTTGGAGCAAGATGAGAAAAGCTACACCCTCCCTGACGTTTCAGTATGCAAGTCGGTGTATTAAGCAGAAGATGGTGAGCTGAACAGAGGCTACGCGGGGGGGTATATTTGGTGAGTATGCGAGTAATGAATCTGGGGTTGTTTCCATGAAAGGATTTAAAGGCTAGACAGCCTATCTTAAAGGAGACCCGATGAGCTATCGGGAGCCAATGAAGTTGTGCCAGGTAGGGTCTTGCTGACGACCACTTAGGCTGTTTGTATAGCAATCTGGCAGTCTGGTTTTAAACCATCTGAAGCTTTTTTTGCAGACCAAGAGGGAGGCCAAGATAAATAGAGTTAGAAAAATCAAGAGGACAAGTGCAATCACCACCTGGATTAGAGCAGAGTGGGTTAACAAGTGAGCAATTTTCCTTATTTTCCGCTATTGATGGATACTGGAAGAGATCACAGAACCAACCTGTCCGCGAAGCGAAAGGTCAGCATTAATAGTGATGCCAAGGCTTTTCATGGAGTAGGACGGAGTGGGAGGGGGGCAAGTTCAAGCGGCCAAAATTTCGGACTCCAGCTGTTCTTGCTGTTCCCAGGCAGAACCAATTCTGTTTTGCCAGGGTTAAGTTTCAAATGGTTCATATCCATCCAACGCTGCATATGAAGCATGGTTGATTGAAACTTGCTCACGGGATTAGGGGAGCTGAGGGAGAAAATAATCTGAAGATCATCTGCATAATTAAATACTGTAATATTTCTGTTTTTTAGTGAGTGAATCAGAGGTCTTATGTAGAGATTAAAAAGCAGTGGGGACAACGAGGAACCCTGTGGGACACCGCAAGTGGAGGAAAGTTTGGGGGCAGGAAACATTCCCAGCTTGACCACCTGGTGCGGTCGGCAAGGAAGGTTTTAATCCATTCCAGAGCGGGGCCCCGCAGGCCGGCTTGCTCGACACGGTTTGACAAGATGGTGTGATCAACCGTGTCGAACGCGGCCGACGAATCCAAGAGTACCAGGGCTTGATGGTCACCTCTGTCAGCATTGGCTCAGAGAGTGTCCAGTACTGCTAGAATTACAGCCTCCGTGGAGTGTCCCGGGTGAAAGCAGGCTTGGTTTGGTTCAAGGCACTCAGAGTGTTTAATGAAGGCCGACAAGCAGCTGGCAACCATACATCCCAACTTACATCCCAAAGGTGTGTCAAATGCCATTTTGTTCAAGGCGCGGTTACGTTGTCGACTTCTGGGTACTATGATAAGACCCTGGGCATCAAAAAGAAAAGCCAAACAACACCACCCGATAAAGTAACTATATCTCATGTATACAAAAAACACCACGTATAGGTCTAATTCACAGCACCCACGTTTAGGTCGAGTGGGAATATTCTTTTTGTTTCTTAAAAAGGACGATGGAGTAAAGCTATTTCGATGTATAGGGGCTAAAGATTTTCAAAGTGAAGTACACTCAATGCACAATATGAAAAGAGTGAGTCGACCAAAAGACATAATGGTGCACGTTTAACTGCTATTTATGTTTAAAAACTGAAATTGTATATACTGAAGGTTATGATAGCCTCCATCTCAGATATTACATCAGGTATAATTGAGACCAAGCATCCAAAAACGAAACGTTTGATATATTCTATTTTATTTTCAGTGAATTTCTAAGGTTTTTCAAATGCTAATTCCGAACTATAGCATGTCTGAAACCTTTTTTCAGTGAATATATATATATATGTATATATGTATATATATATTACCTACTGGCGGTCGCCAGTAGGTATATATAGTTAGGATTTTTTCTTTATGGGATTTTTGAAAATTCTATGTCTAATAACTTTGGCGTTTGTGGACGGAATTGGCTGAAATTTTCAGGAAAATGGAACATTTTGTTTCTGAGCAGCCCCTGACAATTTGGGGGGGTTTCATCAAGGGGGGGCCGAGAAAAAAGGGGGGTCCCAAAACGCGTTTTTCCCATGTTAATTTCCATAGGGCGGTTGGCCTCACTTTTAGCTCGAACGGCTGAATGGATTTGCACGAAACTTGGCAAAATTGTAGGGACTGTTAGCCCGATGTGCCTTTGCTAGGTCTCAATATATGTGCTCCAGTGGATTTTGAGTAATTTAGGTTCAAAAAAATATATATATCTGGGCGGAGCCTAACCACACATCTGATCTGATTGGCTGTCAGCACTTCATCCAAGAAGTGTGGCAGCCATCTTGGGACCAATATACATGATAGCACCTCATTAAAAAGCATTGTAGTTAATAGAGGGTTTTAGGACTTTAGTTACATTATAAATCATTTGTTGATGGTACCATACTCGTTTTAGGAATTGTGGTGGGTTCTAAGGTGATTTTACCATGTGAAAAAACCTTCTGCTGTGATATCATGAATATTGTTTGAAAGAAAACTAATATCTCATGATTTTCCCACAGTGGTTTGGAAGGGGATCTATAAGCTAAACTGAAAGCATATTTTCTGTAAATTCACATTATCTTTCTCAGTCATGTGAAAATGAAGTCTGACATTCTCAGTAAAACATGTACATCCAACAAGGACAGAGACTGTCAGTTGATTCCTTTGTGCTCTACTGCAGCCTCCTAAAGTGTTCTAAAGAACAACTAGAGCGCTAACAGTCCTACGTATTACAAAGGTATAGCACACCTGGAGCCATCGTGATGGGAATAAAGTGGTAACTCTTAAAACATTTAATTTAAAAAGGAACAAAATGAAGGGGTATATTATGCAATAGAAGGTATTATTAGTGCTGCAGAAAGAAAAATTAGGGCACATTTTGAGTGACTTTTCAAATCCTCTTCTATTTCATTAAAACATTCTGACATGCAGTCTCCCAAAATGGCCACCAGAGACAAAAGAGCCCAAATGTAGCCCAAATATCACCCAGATGTAGCCCAAGTATAGCCCAATGACAGAATGTCCCAGAGTGTTCTAAAGAACAACTAGAGCGCTAACAGTCCTACTTATTACAAAGGTATGGCACACCTGAAGCCATCTTGATTGGAATAAAGTGGTAACTCTTAAAACATTTAATTTAAAAAGGAACAAAATGAGGGGGTATATTTCGCCATATGAATTATGATTAGTGCTGCAGAAAGAAAAATTAGGGCACATTTTGAGTGACTTCTCAAACCCTCTTCAATTTCATTAAAAAATTCTGACATACAGTCTCCCAAGATGGCCACCAGAGACAAAAGAGCCTAAATGTAGCCCAAATATCACCCAGATGTACCCCAGGTATAGCCCAATGACAGAATGTCCCAGAGTGTTCTAAAGAACAACTAGAGCGCTAACAGTCTTACTTATGACAAAAGTATGGCACACCAGAAGCCATCTTGATTGGAATGAAGTGGTAAGTCTGAAAACACTCAATTTAAAAAGGAACAACATGAGGGGGTTGATTTTGCCATAGAAAGTATGATTAGTGCTTCAGAAAGAAAAATTAGGGATCATTTTGAGTGACTTCTCAAATCCTCTTCTATTTCATTAAAAAAATTCTGACATGCAGACTGAAACATGCACTTTGAATACCAGCAGCAGACGTCCCTGGTGAGCAGTAGCTTTACTACAGTGATCTAATGTGCAACTAGAGTGCTAACATTCAGAATTTATGGCAAATGTGTGACACATCTGAATGCCTTCTTGATGGAACCAAAGTAAACAAGCATTGAAAATGCAATAGATCTCGCCCTCGTTTAAGTTAAAGCCATTCTGTTTGTAATGAGGTGGCTTTTTAGCTTTGCTTTTATTAGTGTTTTTTCAACTTTCATGTAAATAACATGCATCTGTATGCATATAAGTATATGTATGCATGCATTTATGTTTATATTTATATAGATATACAGATGATATATGTTTATATATGTATGTATATATATATATTCACTGAAAAAACCATAGGTTATAGACCATATATAGTTAGGAATTAGCATTTACAAAACCTTGAAAATTCACTGAAAAAACCATAGGTTATAGACCATATATAGTTAGGAATTAGCATTTACAAAACCTTGAAAATTCACTGAAAAAACCATAGGTTATAGACCATATATAGTTAGGAATTCGCATTTACAAAACCTTATTTTACTCACACAAAACCTTTGAAATTCCATATATAGTTAGTTGCACTAACTATATATCGCGCACCCGCAATCCACTGCTGATGATGTCACATATTACATCATTCATGACATGGTCAGTGACATCACTGATGACATCACTGATGACATCTCAAATGACATCACTGATGACATCACTGATGACAACATCCAGTGACTGTATGTTTCTGTAAAGTTAAAATATGTCTTACATATTGAAGAATGAGTGGATGTATAAGTGTCTGGATGAAGGATTTAGTAGGTGCATGACTGACTGTATGAGTGAGTGATTAAATGTGTCTCACTGAGTGCATGGGTTAGTGACTAAACTGTCTTAATTTGTGCATCATTATGTCTGTTGTTCTGTAAATTGTTGCATATATATATATTACCTACTGGCGGTCGCCAGTAGGTAGATATAGTTAGGACCTAGTTTCCATAGGAAATCCACAACAATCTATTTGGAATAACTTTGGTGCCGGTGGATGAATCTTAGCGAAAGTCTCCAAGAAAATGGCTTGCACCGCTCCGCTCCTTCCCTGAAAGTTTGGGGGTGATTCGTCAAGTGGGGGCCAAGATAAAGGGGGGTCCCAAAAGATGTTTTCCCCCATGCAATTTTCCATAGGGACTTTTATCCAGGGCTATAGCCCGAACGGCTGAACGGAATTACACCAAATTTGGCAAAAAGGTAGAGTTTGGTTCGCAGATTGTGCTTTTTGTTAAATGGTGTAAATCCGTTCAGTAGTTCCTGAGAAAATCGAAAGTAAAATCATAGTGATATCTAGAGATGAAGTACCGTAGGCATGCAATTACGAGCACGAGCTGCATGCTGATTGGCTGTCAACTGTCTGTCAACACTCCGAACCAGGAAGTGTTGGCAGTCATCTTGTGCCTCGGTAGAACCGAGTCACAACAAGAAAACAGGGAAACAAAGGTGAAAACGAAGAAAAGGGGCAGGGTTGAAACACCCTGACCCCCTAGGCCTGCTCAGGGGGTCCCACAAGGACCCCCAAGGCCAATTTTTTAAATCGCGGGATACGAATATGGTAAGCGTACACTGCCGATCCCCAAAAAAACATAAAGCACCACTCTGCAAATGCACCCCCTGGAGTGTTTGCAGAGGGGGTACTAATTCCCCTTGAATACTGGTTGTCCCTGGGGGCCAAGTAGCCCACCAACAACCTCCAGTCTGCGCCAGGGGGCTGCCTTGCGGAGACGTGTAAAGAGGACACACCCCTTTTTGCACCTCTCTGAAACGCAGCCCCCTGGCGCATTCCGGAGGTTCCTGGTGGGCTAGTTGTCTCCCAGGGACCCCCAGTCTTCAAGGGTAATTAGTTCCCCCTCTCAAATGCGCTAAGGGGCTGCCTTGCAGAGACGTGTAAAGAGGCCAAGCCCCTTTTTACACCTCTCTGCAAGGCAGCCCCCTGGTGCATACTGGAGGTTCCTGACTCCCTAGGCCTGCTCAGGGGGTCCCACAAGAACCCCCACGGCCAACATTTATTTATTTATTTTAAATCCCGGGATACGCCCAGGGTACGCGTACCTTACCGATCCCCCCAAAAAAAATTAAGGCACCACTCTGCAAACGCACCCCCTGGCATATTTGCAGAGGGGAAAATAATTCCCCCTGAATACTGGGGGTCCCTGGGGGCCAAGTAGCCCACTAGGAGCCTCCAGTATGCGCTAGGGGGCTGCCTTGCAGGGAAGTGTAAAGAGGCCACACCCTATTTTACACCTCTCTGCAAGGCAGCCCCCTGGCGCATACTGGAGGTTCCTGGTGGGCTAGTTGGCCTCCAGGGACCCACAGTATTCAAGGGGAATTAGTTCCCTCTCTGCAAATGCACCAGGGGGCGCGTTTCCGTCACCTCAAGCCCTGCACCCTCCCTGCACTACTCTGCAAACGCGCCCCCTGGCGCGTTTGCAGAGGGAGAAGTAATTCCCCTTGAATACTGGGGGTCCCTGGGGGCCAACTAGCTCACCAGGTACCTCCAGTAAGCGCCTCGGAGCTGCTTTGCAGAGTGTTGTAAAAAGGGGCATGGCCTCATTACACCTCTCTGCAATGCAGCTCCCTGGCACATACTAGAGATTCCTGGTGGGCTAGTTGGCCCCCAGGGACCCCCAATATGCAAGGGGAATTAGTTCCCCGTCTGTAAACGTGCCTGGGGCTGCCTTGCAGAGAGGTGTAAAAAGGGGCGGGCCTCATTACACCTTTCTGCAACGCAGCCCCCTGGCGCATACTGGAGGTTCCTGCTGGGCTAGGTGACCCCCAGGGTCCACCAGTATGCAAGGGGAATTACTTCCCCTCTGTAAACGTGCCAGGGGGCTGCCTTGCAGAGAGGTGTAAAAAGGGGCAAGGCCTCATTACACCTCTCTGCAACGCAGCCCCCTGGCGCATACTGGAGATTCCTGGTGGGCTAGTTGGCCCCCAGGGACCACCAATATGCAAGGGGAATTAGTTCCCCCTCTGCAAACGCGCCAGGGGACTGCCTTGCAGAGAGGTGTAAAAAGGGACGGGCCTGATTACACCTCTGTGCAACGCAGCCCCCTGGCGCATACTGGAGGTTCCTGGTGGGCTAGTTGGCCCCCAGGCACCCCCAGTATGCAAGGGGAATTAGTTCCCCCTCTGAATATATGCCAGGGGGCTGCGATGCAGTGAGTTGTAATGAGGTCATGCCCCTTTTTACACCTCTCTGCAATTCAGCCCCCTGGCGCATACTGGAGGTTCCTGGTGGTCTAGTTAGCCTCCAGGGACATCCAGTATGCAAGGGGACCTAATCCCCCAACTTAGAACGCGCTACGGGGCGTGTTTGCACAGTGATGAAGGTAGGGGGCGGGGCTTGAGGTTATATGTGTGCAAACATTCCCTGTGGCTTTTTTTCAATTGGGGAATTAGTTCCTCTTCAATCCAGAGGTCCCCTGGGGGCCAACTAGTCCAACAGGTACCCCCATTAAGCACCACGGAGCTGCATTGCAGAGTGTTGTAAAAAGGGGGCGTGCCCTCTGAACACCTCTCTGCAACACAGCTCCCTGGTTCATACTGGAGGTACCTGGTGGGCTAGTTGGCTCACAGGGAACCTCAGGATTGAAGAGGAATGAATTCCCCAATTTAAAACGCACCACAGGGCGTGTTTGCACACATGTCACCTCAGGCCCCGCCCCCCTTCCTTAACTATTGAGCACAATATTCCTCTAAAATCAGCGGATCTACGAATTCCGATTTACTCACCTGTTATCACGAGAGATGTCAGTGCTGCATCTTTGAGCCCAGTACGGACCCTGAAAATTAAATCTAAGCGTACTTACCAGTAACTTGTATTTCCTTCCATAGGAATCTATTGTGTGGTTTTCAAGAGAAAAGTTTCTAAGTGTCTAGTTTTTGAAACGTACAAATATTCCTCTAAAATCAGCCGAACTACGAATTCCGATTTACTCACCTGTTATCAGGAGAGACCTCAGTGCTGCATCTTTCGGCCCACTACTGATCCTGAAAAGTAATTCTAACCATATTTACAGTAACTTGAATTTACTTCCATGGGATAACATTGGCTGGTTTCACTTGAAAATTCTTCCAAGTGTGGAGTTTTGGAACTTTAAAAAATTCTTCTAAAATCAGCCGAACTACGAATTCCGATTTACTCACCTGTTATCAGGAGAGACCTCAGTGCTGCATCTTTCAGCCCACTACTGATCCTGAAAAGTAATTCGAACCATCCTTACAGTAACTTTAATTTCCTTCCATAGGCTAACATTCACTGGTTTCATTTGGAAATTCTTCGAAGTGTGGAGTTTTGGAACTTTAAAAAATTCCTCTAAAATCAGCCGAACTACGAATTCCGATTTACTCACCTGTTATCAGGAGAGACCTCAGTGCTGCATCTTTCGGCCCACTACTGATCCTGAAAAGTAATTCTAACCATACTTACAGTAACTTGAATTTCCTTCCACAGGCTAACATTGACTGGTTTCACTTGGAAATTCTTCGAAGTGTGGAGTTTTGGAACTTTAAAAAATTCCTCAAAAATCAGCTGAACTACGAATTCCGATTTACTCACCTGTTATCAGGAGAGACATCAGTGCTGCATCTTTCAGCCCACCACTGATCCTGAAAAATAATTCTAATCGTAGTTACAGTAACTTGAATTTCCTTCCAAAGGCTAACATTGACTGATTTCACTTGGACATTTTTCTAAGTGTGTAGTTTTGGAACTTTAAAAAATTCCTCAAACATCAGCCGAACTATGAATTCCGATTTACTCAACTGTTATCAGGAGAGACCCCAGTGCTGCATCTTTCAGCCCACTACTGATCCTGAAAAGTAATTCTACTCGTAGTTACAGTAACTTGAATTTCCTTCCATAGGCTAACATTGACTGGTTTTATTTGGAAATTCTTCGAAGTGTGGAGTTTTGTAACTTAAAAAAATTCCTCTAAAAGCAGCCGAACTACGAATTCCGATTTACTCACCTGTTATCAGGAGATACCTCAGTGCTGCATCTTTCGGCCCACTACTGATCATGAAAAGTAATTCTAACCATACTTACAGTAACTTGAATTTCCTTCCGCAGGCTAACATTGACTGGTTTCACTTGGAAATTCTTCGAAGTGTGGAGTTTTGGAACTTTAAAAAATTCCTCAAAAATTAGCCGAACTACGAATTCCGATTTACTCACCTGTTATCAGGAGAGACATCAGTGCTGCATCTTTCAGCCCACCACTGATCCTGAAAAGTAATTCTAATCGTAGTTACAGTAACTTGAAATTCCTTCCAAAGGCTAACATTGACTGATTTCACTTGGAAATTTTTCTAAATGTGCAGTTTTGGGACTTTAAAAAATCCCTCAAAAATCAGCTGAACTATGAATTCCGATTTACTCACCTGTTATCAGGAGAGACCCCAGTGCTGCATCTTTTAGCCCACCACTGATCCTGAAAGGTAATTCTATTCATAGTTACAGTAACTTGAATGTCCTTCCATAGGCTAACATTGACTGGTTTCATTTGGAAATTCTTCATAGTGTGGAGTTTTGGAACTTTAAAAAATTCCTCTAAAAGCAGCCGAACTACGAATTCCGATTTACTCACCTGTTATCAGTAGAGACCTCAGTGGTGCATCTTTCAGCCCACTACTGATCCTGAAAAGTAATTCTAATTATATTTACAGTAACTTGAATTTACGTTCTTAGGCTAACATTGGCTGGTTTCACTTGAAAATTCTTCTAAGTATGGAGTTTTGGAACTTTAAATAATTCTTCTAAAATCAGCCGAACTACGAATTCCGATTTACTCACCTGTAATCAGGAGAGACCTCAGTGCTGCATCTTTCAGCCTACTACTGATCCTGAAAAGTAATTCTAACCATACTTACAATAACTTGAATTTTCTTCCATAGGCTAACATTGACTGGTTTGATTTGGAAATTCTTCGAAGTCTGGAGTTTTGGAACTTTAAAAAATTCCTCTAAAAGCTGCCGAACTACGAATTCCGATTTATTTACCTGTTGTCAGGAGAGACTCAGTGCTGCATCTTTGAGCCCAGTACTGATCCTGAAAAGTAATTATAACCATACTTACCAGTAACTTGAATTTCCTTCAATAGGAATCTATTGTCGGGTTTCACCAGAAAGGTTTTTGTGTCTATTTTCACAAACTAAAAATATTCCTAAAAAATCACCTGTATGACTTAAACACATTCTTTCAAGTGTTTACAGGAGATGCACCAGTGCTGGAACCAGGATCCACCACTGAGTAAGAAAAAGTAATGATAACACTACTTACCTGCTAAGTGAATTTCCTCCCATAGGATGACATTGGTGATTTTATGTGAAAACATTTTTAAGTGTCAACTTTTAAAATACAATAATATTCCTTAAAAATCACTACTGTAAATAAAACACTTTTACTCAATCGTTTACAGGAGATGTGCAAGGACTGAATCTAGGATCCAATCCTGTGGTTAGAAAAGTAATCCATAAAGTAACTAATTGCATTTAGCTAGAAAAACACATTGAGGTCAATGTTGCATTGTGTTTGAAATTGTGTTGCCCATTGCAACAACTGTAACTACTGTACTTACACATCAAATTTGCAAAGTATTTAAACTAAAGTAATTAATTCTGAGAAAGTATATTTTGTAATGTAATGTATAATGTAATTACAATATAATTTGAAAAATAAAATATCTAACAATAAATAGTTTAAAAAAATTAGTAAATCAGTATTAAAAAAAATAACAATTAATACATTTAAAAATTGTCATTTACAAAACCTTCGAAATTCACTGAAAAAACCAAAGGTTTGAGGCCTGATATAGTTAGGAATTAGCATTTAAAAAACCTTTGAAATTCACTGAAAAAACAATAGGTTTTAGGCCTGATATAGGGGTCGATTTTGATGGTGGTGAATCCGCATCCTCCGGGCCGGTGGAAGCCACCGCCGGCCCGGAGGATGCGGATTCACCGACGCGGTCCTTGAAAACACCCACCGACAGATTATGATGGTGGTGGGATCAGCGGCGGACGGCAGGTCCCTCCGCCGCTGATCCGCGGGGTGTGGACCACAATATGGTGGCGGTGTCTGCAAGACACCGCCAGCCATATTATGATGTTTGCGGAGACATGCTTTTCCGCGGTGGATATTCCGTCATGGAAAAGCATGTGCTTGTTGGCCCCCAGGGTGTTGGGGGGTGCACATGGGAGGTACCTTTGGTACCCCCCTGCATGTGCATGCACAAAGCGGCAGGCACCACGCGGTGCCTGCCGCTTTGTGCATGCACATGCAAAGCATGCATTTTTAACTTTGCGGCCGGTGCTGCTTTAAGCAGCAAGCGCCGCAATGTTAAATATACAGGATGTGACCGCCAGGGTGGCGGTCACATCCTAATTCCTATGGAGGGAACGCCACTACCCCTGCGGACGGTCTCTCCACCTCGGGGGTGGCGGACGGACGCAGGTCCGTCCACCATCCTCATAGGCCTCAAAGTTAGGAATTAGCATTTAAAAAATCTTTGAAATTCACTGAAAAACCATAGGTTTCAGGCCTGATATAGTTAGGAATTAGCATTTAAAAAACCTTAGAAATTCACAGAAAAAACTGTAGGTTTTAGGGGCGTTATAGTTAGCTGGACATTTCACTCGTACAAAACCATTGAAATTCCTCCGATATAGTTAGTTTTACTAACTATATCTTGCGCGCCTGCAATCCACTGCTGATGATGTCACATATTAAAACATTCATGACATGGTGCGAAGCAGAATTGCTTTTGGACAAGGGGAGCTGCATGTATTTAAATAGAAATTGTGGCCATGCGCCGGGGAACGGGGTCCCCGGGGCCAAAATTGGCCTCGGGAGGGGGGACACTCCACCCCTTCCCATTTGTTTTTGGTTTTCTTAAAAATAAATGTTGGCCCTGGGGGATGGGGTCCCCAGGGCCCATAAATATTGAGAGAAGGGGAGCCACACAACCCCCCTTCTGACTATAAAAAAGGAGAAAAGAAGCTGGCATCTCGCCGGAGCCTGTGGCCCCTCCCTGCACCACCTTGCAAACTCACCTCCTGGCAAGTTCTGGGTTGGGGGATTAAGTGCCCTAGATCCTTAAGAGCCCTTAGGGGCCAACTAGCCCACCAGGTACCTTCTGTAATCCCCTCACAGTGGGATTGCCGAGAGGTGGTCCAAGGCCATACCCCCTTTTCACAGTACTCTGCCAAATGTGCCTCTTGGCACACTGCTGATGGGGCGATGAGGTCCTCTTGTGTCGTGAGGACCTCAGGACTAAAGTGGACTTCATACCCCGAGCAGCAGTGCGCCAGGAGGAGCATTTGCAGAGTGGTGTGAAAATGGGGCGCGGCCTTGAACCACACTCAGCAATCCAGCTGTGTGGGGCTTAATAGAGATAAAAGGAGGGCTAGTTGGCTCCCAGGGACCCTCAGCAGGCAAGGGGACTTCATCCCCCAAAACGGAGCGTGCCCGGAGGTACATTTGCAGAGTGGTGGAAAAACGGGGCATTGCCTGTGTTCGCGTCTCAGCATTCCCACTATATGGGGCTTACTGGAAGTGTCAGGTAGGCTAGTTGGCCTCCAACGACCCCCAACATTGAAGGGGAATTTAATCCCCATCCAAGAGCGCGCTGGGGAGCGCGTTTGCAGAGTGGTGGGCAATGAGGGCGTGGCCTGTCTTGAGAACTTACCAATGCTGCTGTGAGGGACTTACTGGAGGTAATAGGAAGGTTAGTTTACCCCCAAGGACATCCTTGGGGCCAAATACCCATCCTGTTACCTCCAGTAAGTCCCACACAGTGGTATTGCTAGGAGGTCTTCGGAGGCCATGTCCCTCTTTCTCCACCACTCTGCAACCGCGCCTCCTGGCACACTACGGGTTGGCGGATGAAGTCCACTTTACTCCTGAGGGACTTTGGGGCCAATAAGCCCTCCTGGTACCTCCTGTAAGTCCTACACAGCGTAATTCCTGAGCGCTGGCCGGAGGCAAAGCCCCCTTTCTGCACCACTCTGCAAATGCAAACACTCCGTTATAGTTATAAATTAGCATGTGAAAAACCTTAGATATTCGCTGAAAAAACATAGCTTTCAGGGAATTTATAGTTAGTAATTATCATTTAAAAAAAACTTAGAAGTTCACTGAAAGAAACATAGGTTTTAGGGATGTTATAGTTAGTAATTAGCATTTAAAAAACCTTAGAAACGCATGGAAAAAAACATAGGTTTCAGGGATGTAATAGTTAGAAATTAGCATTTAAATACTTTAGAAATTCACTGAAAAAAACACAGGTGTCAGGGATGTTATAGCTAGAAATTAGCATTGAAAAACCTAGGAAATTCACTGAAAAACCACAGGTTTCAGGGAAGTATTAGTTAGTTGAATATTTCACTCGTATAAAACCAGAGAAATTCAGCTGTTATAGTTAGTTGAGCTAACTATAATTCGCGCCACTGCAATGCACTGGTAATGACATCACATATTACATCACTCATGATGGGGATCTCCAGTAGGTAGTTATAGTTAGGAACTCGTTTCTTTTCCAAAAGCGTTTATTATTTTGCCAAAATCTTTGGTGCCGTTAGATAAATCTTCACGAAAGTTTCAAAACTAATGGGGCACTCGGGTCAGCTCCTGTCTTGAAGGTTTTGGGGTGATTTGTCAAGTGGGGGCCGAGAAAAAAGGGGGGTCCTAGACATGTTTTCCCCATGTTAATTTCCATGGGAACTTTAGACACGGCTACAGCCTGAATACTGAACGGAATTACACTAAATTTGGCAAAAAGGTAGCTCTTTTTCAGAAAGCAACCTTTTTAGTAAATGGTGTAAATCTGTTCAGTAGTTCCTGAGAAATTTTTAAAAAAGAAATCTGTCGAAATCTGGGCTGAGACTAACCACACATCTCCTCCCGAGCACAGCTTGCCTCTGATTGGCTGCCAACACTTCAAACTAGGAGGTGTTGGCAGCCATTTTGTGCCTCGTACCGATGGAGAAAGAAAAAGGTAACAGAAAGATTAAAAAAACAAGAAAAGGGGGCAGGGTAAAAACACCCTGACCCCGCAGGCCTGCTCTAGGGGTCCCACAGGGCCCCCCAGGCCCCAAAAAAGAATTTTTCTTTAACATTTTCGGCCGGGGTCGCCCCGAGTGATAATAGGCCATTGATGTCAGCCAGAGACAGCACAAGCCATATCTTGGGTGGGACGTCATCAGAGTGTGGAGATCAGAAGGACAAAGGGGACGCTGCCAACATGCATCATGATTTAATAGTAACAATGAAAAGCTGCCTTTATTCCCCCTTTTGTCTTGATCTCTACTCTCTTATGTGAAGTATTTACTTTTCTGATTATTTAGCAATCCATGAAGAAAGCAACATATAAAAAACAACTTGGACTGCCACTGTGCTGCAGCTGGGACTTTTCAGCTGCACGTATGTCTAGGAGGGGCCCGCAATTAACAGTTTTGTTGGCTCCGTCTTCTTTCCCCACTGCTCGAAGTCCCATGGCGAGGATGCTGTAGAGAGATGGTGCGCCTCAATCGCTGCCATCGTACTTCTCCGCTGTCATTTTGGTGACAGCAGAATACAACACTCTTTGCAGCCTAATTTCTCTCTTCTTTGTTGTTGCTCGGCTTACTCGGATACAGGGATGAGTGAAAATAAATTCAGCCGACCTTGGGTGAAATCTGGAAGGTTCGTGCTTCTTTGTGAAGTATAATTCCCCCCCCCTCACACAATTTGCCTGACTTTTCCAGTTTAATTAAATCTTCACACACCCTGGGTCTAAATATTTCAGAAAAAAACAAGTGTGAAGGAGCACCAGCAAACAAGTGCATATTTTTTTTTTATATTTCAAGCACTATAAATACTCAATGCATTGGAAAATATGCCAAACTGCTGCAAGACGTTTCAGGGGCCTAGCGATGTGCATCAAGCAGGGGTAGTTGAACTGGGCTCCATGAGTCTGGAGGCCCCACTGCTCCCCAATTATGGCAGTCTTCAACTATTCCACCCAGGGGTAAATGGGCTATTTTCGTTTCTTGCAGTAAGGCTATTGGCACCCTTGTTAGTGATTGTGCATGTTATGTTAGTAAGAATTTATTAAGCGCGCGTACACCTGAGGGTTTCATGGCGCTGATTACTGAAGTCAGGTGCGATCAGGATTACTAGGCGTACGCTTGCTCAAATAGAAATGTCTTCAAGTATTTCCTAAAGCAGAGGAGGTTGTTGCAACTTCTCAAAGCTAAAGGAAGAGAGTTCCAGAATCTTGGGGCAAGATGAGAAAAGCTACACCCTCCCTGACGTTTTAGTCTGCAAGACGGTGTATTAAGCAGAAGATGGTGAGCTGAATGGAGGCTACGCCGGGGGGTATATTTGGTGAGTATGCAACTAATGAATCTGGGGATGTTTCCATGAAAGGCTTTAAAGGCTAGACAGCCTATCTTAAAGGAGTCCCGATGAGCTATCGGGAGCCAATGAAGTTGTGCCAGGTAGGGTCTTGCTGACGACCACTTAGGCTGTTTGTATAGCAATCTGGCAGCCTGGTTTAGAACCATCTGAAGCCTTTTTTGCAGACCAAGAGGGAGGCCAAGATAAATCGAGTTGGAAAAATAAAGCCGTGAGAGGACAAGTGCAATCACCACCTGGAATAGAGCAGAGTGGGTTAACAAGTTAGCAATTTTCCTTGTTTTCCGAAATTGATGGATACTGGAAGAGATCACAGAACCAACCCGTCCGTGAAGCGAAAGGTCAGCATTAATAGTTATGTTATGTTATGTTATGTTATGAACATTTATTACGCGCACAGCTGCTCCAGCAAAGGAGCATCCTGGCGCCTTTAGTGATGCCAAGGCTTTTCACGGAGTAGGACGGAGTGGGGGGGGGGCAAGTTCAAGCGGCCAAAATTGCGGACTCCTGCTGTTCTTGCTGTTCCCAGGCAGAACCAATTCTGTTTTGCCAGGGTTAAGTTTCAAATGGTTCATATCCATTCAACGCTGGATATGAAGCATGGTTGATTGAAACTCGCTCACGGCATTAGGGGAGCTGAGGGAGAAAATAATCTGAAGATCATCTGCATAATTAAATACTGTAATATTTCTGTTTTTTAGTGAGTGAATCAGAGGTCTTATGTAGGGATTTAAAAGCAGTGGGGGCAACGAGGAACCCTGCGGACTCCTGCTGTTCTTGCTGTTCCCAGGCAGAACCAATTCTGTTTTGCCAGGGTTAAGTTTCAAATGGTTCATATCCATTCAACGCTGGATATGAAGCATGGTTGATTGAAACTCGCTCACGGCATTAGGGGAGCTGAGGGAGAAAATAATCTGAAGATCATCTGCATAATTAAATACTGTAATATTTCTGTTTTTTAGTGAGTGAATCAGAGGTCTCATGTAGGGATTTAAAAGCAGTGGGGGCAACGAGGAACCCTGCGGGACACCGCAAGTGGAGGAAAGTTTGGGGGCAGCAAACATTCCCAGCTTGACCGCCTGGGTGCAGTCGGCAAGGAAGGATTTAATCCATTCCAGAGCGGGGCCCCGCAGGCCGGCTTGCTCGACACGGTTTGACAAGATGGTGTGATCAACCGTGTCGAACGCGGCCAACGAATCCAAGAGTACCAGGGCTTGATGGTCACCTCTGTCAGTCTTGGCTCTGAGAGTGTCCAGTACTGCTAGAATCACAGCCTCCGTGGAGTGTCCCGGGCGATAGCCGGCTTGGTTTGGTTCAAGGTACTCAGAGTGTTCAATGAAGGCGGACAAGCAGCTGGCTACGTGGGCCTCCAGGATTTTTGCGAGAAAGGGAAGGAGGGAGATAGGGCGGTAGTTCACAGGGTTAGCGGGATCTGCCCCAGGCTTTTTTATAAGAGGAACTACTGTGGCATGTTTAAAAGCCATAGGAACCTTGCCTTGGGATAGTGACTCGTTTAGGAGGGGAAGCACGCACTGGGGTAAGGTGGTAAATATCTCTTTAGAGATGTGCGGGGCAGCAGTCAGCAGGAGAACCCGACTTGACACGGGTCAAGAGTGAAGATAGGGTTTTTGTACATATAGGTTGAAAAGAGTTTAGGACCCTTTGATTTTTGGAAGTGTCTTCCAGTGGTTCCCAGTTGAGGGTATTAGGGAGACTGCTTTTAATGGCAGAGATTTTATCGAGAAAGAAGTGATTTAAGGAATTACAGAGTTCCTGAGTAGGGATCTGTATCAGGGAGGTTCTGGTTTAATTGCATAAATCATTGACAATTTTAATAATTTCTTTAGATTTATTGGTGGCGTTGAGTAGTTTAGAGGAGAAGTAGGCTGATTTAGTGGTTGAGATGGCTGTCTTATAGTCCCTGCGGGCATTTGCGAAAAGTTTCCTATCATCGTTCGAATAATTTGATCTCCATTTCCTCTCGGCTTTGCGCAGATCAAGTTATTTTAATTTAAGTTCAATGGAGAACCATTTGTGCGCCTCAAAATGGCGGGCACGAGAGAATGTAACAATGGGGGTGTGGATGTTAGTGGCTGAAGATAGCCATTTTGTGATTTCTTCCACCATGATGTTAACATCAATGCCTAGGGTAGGTGCCGAGTTCTCCAAGGTTTCAATAAACTCAGATCTGTTTAAAGAGTTCCACTTCCTAGTTTTGCCCCCTACGAAGTGGGGGTATTTTTCTCAGATATAGAAAGGGATAGTGAAATGTATCAAGTGGTGGTCTGACCAGATACATGGCGTAATAACAGGAGTCGATAGGGAGACATTATGTGACCAAATATGATCCAGGATGTGTCCCTTTTCATGAGTCGGATTGTGTACATGTTGGAGTAGATTTAGGTTAGATAGGAGTTCGGATAACTCAACAGTCTGTGGGCCCCCTGAGATGTCATTAAACCAATAATTAAGGTCCCCGACCAGGAGCACCTTATCATGGTTAATCACCAACGTGGCCAATTGCTCACTTAAGGTTGAAGGAAAGGTGGGCATTCACTTAGGGGGGCGATAGATAAGGACTAACACCAGGGAGCCAGTCTCCGTGTTAAATTGTAAAACCAAATTCTCAGCCTCTGGGAGTGCAAGGGGAGTAAAGGTGATGAATTTGAAATTTTTATTAATGATGGCCGAGACTCCTCCTCCTGCCTTTCCTGGTGCTCGTATGGCCGATAGAATGTAATAATCAGACGGGAGAGCAGCTAAAATGTCAGGCAAAGAATCCTGAGTCAGCCAAGTTTCGGTAAGGAGGAGGACGTCAGGTTTATCCAACGTGAGCAGTAGAAAGATGTCCAGTTGATGTTTCACTAAAGAACGTGTATTAAGGTAAGTGACGTGAAGGGGAGTTTGCTTGTTGCCAGCAATATCTGTGCTGTGGGGGGTTGAAGACTAGGGGCATCAGAGGTCCTGCAGTTTGTAAGAGGCACAGAGATTACATTTTTCATATTTCGGCCATAGATGGTAGGGGCTAAAGAAGGGCAGAGTTCGCGTGGGGGTCTCAGAGATTTTAACATTTCCGGAGAGTAGCTAACAAATTGACCATGGACAATGGCCCATGGGCCCGGCCGTGTGCAGACAGCCCCGCAGACGGGCTTGCCTTTGGCGCGCCTTCGGCGTGCTGCCGGCGCGCCCGCTGCGCACGACCGCTGCGCGTTCTGGGTAAGTGCCTGTTTTTATACTCCCATGATACTGAGGAGTGTGTGGCTGTAAGAGGTATGGCAGAGGGGGTGTGTCTTGCTCCACTGGTCCGCCCTCCACAACAAACAGCAACAGCTGCGGTGGAACATGGCCGGAGCGGGAGGCGAGCGCGAAGAGGCGAGCAAGGACTGAAAGTTAAAACAGGTTCCAAACAAAGCAAGAAGTAAGTTTAAAAATTGCACAGAGCGCTTGGCGCAGCCAACTGTACACGCGACTCGCAATACCTCAGCCGAGCGTCCCTAGGCTGAGTCCTTAAGCAAATTACTAATTGGGGCGTGTCTCACTCCACTGGTCCGCCCTCCACAACAAACAGCAACAGCTGCGGTGGAACGGGGCCGGAGCGGGAGGCGAGCGCGAAGAGGCGAGCAAGGACTGAAAGTTAAAACACGTTCCAAACAAAGCAAGAAGCGAGTTTAAAAATTGCACAGAGAGCTTGGCGCAGCCAAGAGTACACGCGACTTGCAATACTTCAGCCGCGGGTCCCTAGGCTGGGTCCTTAAGTAAATTTCTAATTGGGGTGTGTCTCGCTCCACTGGTCCACCCTCCACAACAAACAGCAACAGCTGCGGTGGAACGGGGCCGGAGCGGGAGGCGAGCGCGAAGAGGCGAGCAAGGACTGAAATTTAAAACAGGTTCCAAACAAAGCAAGACGTGATTATAAAAATTGCACAGAGCGCTTGGCGCAGCCAACAGTACACACGACTCGCAATACTACTCATGGTGGTCAGTGGAGGGCTTGTGTTCCTTACAAATATGTTGTTGTACCATCGGCTACACCTTACTTGCAAAGTTTTTTTTAAATCAATCCGAAATTCAGAATATGTAAAACAGGAGGTGCAGTATTTGTTGTCCAGGTAACAAAGGGATAAATTGATCTTCGGCTTGAACTAAAAGTCAGATAGCATGTCCTAATGTTTCAGAAGCATTTGAAAACATTTTTATTTTCAGTTCAACATGTGAACAAAATTTTCAGGGCATATGTTTAGTTACATTAAAAAAAAATCTATCATAATATAATATATTACCTTACTCAGTGGAATGATTTTGTCAACCTTGCTCGTCTTTTGGTCCTGGAGACCAATCAAATCCACTACAGCCACTTTTTACTATTATGTTCTTGTAATGAACATCGCAGATACATATTTATGATGTTAATAGCTTTGGTGCATGCAGGGGCACCAGTGGCCATGTAGAATTATCTGGCAGACATCCATGAATCACTTCTGTCTTTACTTCTTGAAGCCCAAGAAAACTACAAATATTTCAGCTGATTTTGTATCTATCGTTGCTTTCTAGAACAGGTTTTTGAGGTGCTTATTTAGTGTTTTCTTGAGCGTACTAATTGTCACTCATCATAGTAGAAATGTAAGTGTTCTTGAACTTGCTTATTGTTTTTCTATGAGTACGGTTTCGCTCCATGTGGTCCATCTCATGTCTTCTAAAAATGTTCATTGTCAGTGGTTGGTAGAGACCAATCTTTGTCTTCATATATGGGGTAATATGGCAAGACAACACTGGTCCTATTCGGTTCTCTATTATGGGATTTCACTGAGTTACCACTGAGAGCAATCACAGAATGCTCATACATGTAAACATGGTCCCCACGGTAGGAACATGTATTGTGGAATCAAACTTTAAATTATTAGCCGGATTTAACAGCATAATTGTCTATATTGTGTTCTATGTCTTCAAGAATAAAATGTTTGTGTAAATATTACACAGCATTACACCCAGAAAAACTCACACCTACTTGTACGCACATGTTGTAATACAAGGTGTGCCTCTTTTATTCAGATCATGCAAGCTGTGTTTCAAAAACTATCTCCTACGTCAATGTTTTTTCACTGTTAACGCTGTGATGGTTTTGAACGTTAGATCTCCAATTTTGCACCTTACACGTCTGTTATGTCCTGTGTCTCACTAGGAGGCAATTTACCATTCAAGACGTTTGACCTTCAAAAAAAAAAAGATAACATATTTGGGACTCACGTTAGTGCTTTCTTGACATTGCTTCTACTTTGAGATCTCTGGGATGTAAACATAAACTGACATCAACTACGAAAACACATTTTCTTGATAAACATTGAGTAGCTCTTTCTGACTTTTGTAACAAAATGTGTTTAAATATGCAGGATTTTCTTTGTCTGCTGTGCAATGCAGCGCTGCTCATTTTTTGCCCATTGCCCATTGGGGCTATTATCTGCATATGGGCAACATTCTCACATCTGCAATCAACAGGTGATATCTCTTAAAGGTGCTAGGTTAACTTTTTCATAGTGCCAAATGTTACACTGAATTTCATTTGCACCTTTTAAAATAAAAAAATCTTTCGTCTATTGAAGTGAGAAACATCTGTAAATGCAGCACATGGTGAATTATAAGGCAGGTGCTGCCAATCCATTATTGCCTAGAAACAATATGGCAATGACATCGGATAGTTACTGTTGGTGGCCATGGTCTATAGAGACAAATACATCACCAGAAAAAGTCAGAAGGTTTAAAAAAGCAATTGGATGAAGTTAATACATTTAAGAGGCATTTAAGAGGGAATAAAGAGCAGGGAGAGGTAAAAGTGGTGCTGGAGGGTGACAGTTATTGAAGATTTGATGGAATTGCTAAGGTTGGTAATGAACGACCTGAACACATAATGAGTGCACATGCCAAGAGGACCAAGAGCAGTAACGGAAAAAAAAACTCCATTATCTCCCTCTCGCCCAATGCCACACAGTCATTTACATTTGAAGGGCGAGGGTACGTGAAGCTGCAAAGGATACTTGTGCCTCGGACTGAGGAAGAAAGAAAAAGGTAGCAGAAACATAACAAAAACAAGAAAATGGGACAGGGTAAAAAAACCCTGACCCCCCCATGCCTGGCAAAAAAATGCATTTTTTAATATTCTTTTTGGGCTGGGTGGCGCCGGGTGCGCGAATTTGTCAAAACATTTTAAAACATGAAGTGTGGTCTCTCACGCTTTGTTTTCAAAGCCCCTGAGTCGGCCAAGTTCTGGGAGCAATCTATTTATGTAGCAGGGGCCCACGGGGGCCCCCACAGACCCGGGGACCACCACCTTCCCAGGTTTGATGATTTATTCATGGGGGCACGAGACCACCACCTCCCCGGGGCTTTATTGAATATAGAGCGGGGGCCTCGTGGGCCCTCCCAAGCCCGAGTACCGCCACCTCCCTGGGGATTAATTTTAATAAGGGTGGGGGGCCTCATGGGACCCCCAAGCCCCAGGGACTGCCACCTCGAGGTGTCATAATTAATTAGTGTGGGGGGGCTCAAGCCACTTACACTGCCCCTGCGACCCCCACCTCTCTGGAGCACTTTGTATTTAAATACGGGGGTTTATTATGAACAACCTTGCCTGGGGGACCACCACCTCCCTGGGGCTTTGCAAACATTGGGAGGGGGCCACGCGGCCCCCTCCAGGAGCCTTTGATGGCCCTGGGGACCGCCACGTGATTCTGGTCCAGGGAAGACATGGCTTGGCAGTTCCGGCTGGACTGTTCCCATGAGGCACAGGGTCAAGACTGATTTGCATATTGCCATGTCTGAACTGGAGTGGCTTGGTGAGCAAAATAACGATGGATTAAACCCAGATCTGTGACTGGGGGGTGAATGTTTTGCCATTGTGCAACATTCCGTCCATCATCTTGTGTGTTTTGCTGTTCACCCTATGTGGGAAGGGTATACCCAGACGTGGGTCCCGTGCTCACTAAGCCACTGGAGTCAAACTATCCTGGCTGATGATGGCTGATAGCCAGAAACCGGTCCTAGGATGCTTGATTCCGGTCCAGGGAAGACATGGCTTGGCAGTTCCGGCTGGACTGTTCCCATGAGGCACAGGATCATGACGTATTTTCATATGGCCATGTCTGAATTGGAGTGGCTTGGTGAGCAAAATAACGATGGATTAAGCCCAGATCTGTGACTAGGGGAATGTATTGCTATTGTGCAACATTCCGTCCATCATCTTGTGTGTTTTGCTGTTCACCCTATGTGGGAAGGGTATACCCAGACATGGGTCCCGTGCTCACTAAGCCACTGGAGACAAGCTATCCTGGCTGATGATGGCTGATTGCCAGAAACCGGTACTAGGATGCTTGATTCCGGTCCGGGGAAGACAAGGCTTGGCAGTTCGGGCTGGACTGTCTCCATGAGGCACAGGGTCAAGACTGATTTGCATATTGCCTTGTCTGAACTGGAGGAGCTTGGAGAGCAAAATAACCATGGATTAAACTCAGATCTGTGACTGGGGTGAATGTTTTGCCATTGTGCAACATTCCGTCCATCATCTTGTGTGTTTTGCTGTTCACCCGATGTGGGAAGGGTATACCCAGACGTGGGTCCCATGCTCACTAAGACACTGGAGTCAAGCTATCCTGGCTGATGACGGCTGATAGCCAGAAACCAGTCCTAGGATGCTTGATTCCGGTCCAGGGAAGACATGGCTTGGCAGTTCGGGCTGGACTGTTCCCATGAGGCACAGGGTCAAGACTGATTTGCATATGGCCATGTCCGACCTGGAGTGCTTGGTGAGCAAAATAACAATGGATTAAACCCAGATCTGTGACTGGGGGTGAATGTTTTGCCATTGTGCAACATTCCGCCCATCATCTTGTGTGTTTTGCTGTACTCCCCCAGGGCCAGCTCCTGCAGTGTGCCGGGGTGCCCACCCCCTGGACATTGATGTTTGCTATGGCAGGGCAGGAGCACGGCTCCCGCCCTGTCATAGCAAACACTGGTTTGATTTTTGTAAGCGCGAGCAGGAAACATGCACTTGCTTCCAAAAACCAAAGCAGAATTGCTTTTGCTCTTGCACAAGGGGAGCTGCATCTCAGCAGCTCCCCTTCTGCAAAAGCAATGCTGTCTCACGCAGGAGGTGGGGAGCCGGCGGGACCATGGGGTAATTGTGGCTCCCCCCACAGTCCCTAACAATGAGGACAGGCCCCGGGGGATGGGGTCCACAGGTCCAGAAGTAGCCTTGGAGGGGGGCCACTCGGCCCCCCTCCCCTGTGATTAAAATAAAATTAAAATTAAAATGGAGAGGCCGACCCCAGGGGATAGGGTCGCCGGAGCCATAATTGGCCTGAGGCTAGGGGCCACGTTGCCCCCCCAAAATGATTAAATACGTTTTTTTTAAGTCTGGCCATGCCCCGGGGAATGGGTCCCCGGGGCCGAAATTGGCCTCGGGAAGGAGGCCACGCAGTCCCTTCCCATTTGAAAAAAAAAATGTTTATAAAAATGGGTTAGGCCCGGGGGGATGGGGTCCCCAGGGCCCCAAAAATGATAAACCCCTCGGCAAACACTGTTCCCTCCTTCTGCACCTTTCCTGCCTCTTTCTGCACCTCTCTTGACTTGTTCTGCACCTCTGTTGCTTCTTTCAGCAATTCTCTTGCCTTTTTCTACACTTCTCTTGCTTGTTTCTGCACATCTCTTGCGTCTTTCTGCACCTATGTTGCCTCTTTCTGCACCTCGCTTGCTTGTTACGGCACTACAATTGCCTCTTTCTGCTCCCCTCTTTTCTCTTTCTGTACCTTTCTTGCCTTTTTCTGCAGTTCTCTTCCTTCTTTCTACACCTCTGTTGCTTCTTTCAGCAATTATCTTGCCTCTTTCTGCACTTCTCTTTCTTTTTTTTGCAACCCTTCTGCCTCTTTTTGTACCTCCCTTGGCTCTTTGTGCACTTCTACCTTTTTTTGTACCCCTCTTGTCTCTTTTTGCATCTCTGTTGGTTCTTTCTGCACTACTCTTGCCTCTTCTGTACTTACATGCCTCTTTCTGCACTTGCTTCTTTCTAAACCTCTGTTGCTTCTTTCAGCAATTCTCTTTGCTATTTCTGCACTTCTCTTGCTTGTTTCTGCACCTCTCTTGTGTCTTTCTGCACCTGTGTTGCCTCTTTCTGCTCTTCACCTGCTTCTTACTGCACCTCTCTTGCCTCTTTTGGCACACCTTTGCTTCTTTCTGCACCCATCCTGCCTCTTTCTGCACCCATCTTCCCTATTTGTCCAACTCTCTTGACTCCTTCTACACCTCTCTTCCCTCTTTCTGCACAACTCTTGTCTCTTTCTGTAACCCTGTTGCTTCTTTTTGCACTTTTCTTGCCTCTTTCTGCACCCTTTGTGCCTCTTTCAGCACCTCTGTTGCTTCTTTCTGTACTTCACTTTGTTCTTTCTGCACCCCTCGTGCCTCCTTTGGCACCTCTGTTGCTTCTTTCTGCACTTCTCTAGGTTCTTCCTGCAGTTTTCTTACCTGTTTCTGCTACATTCATGCCTCATTCAGCACCTCTGTCGCTTCCTTCTGCACTTCTCTTCCTTCTTTCTACACCCCCTTGCCTCTTTCTCCACCTCTGTTGCTTCTTTCTGCACTTCTATTGTCTCTTTCTGCACATCTCTTGCTACTTTCTGCACCTCACTTGCCTCTTTCAGCACCTCTGTGGCTTTTTTCTGCAGATCTCTTGCCTCTTTCTGTACCTCACTTGTGTCTTTCAGCACCACTGTTGCATTCTTCTGCAGATCTCTTGCCCCTTTCTGTACCCCACTTTTCTCTTTCTGTGCGTCTCTTGCCTCTTTCTGCACACCTGTTCCCTCTTTCTGCTCCTATCCTGCTTGTTTCTGCACATCTCTTGCCTCTTTCTGTACCTCTATTACCTCTTTCTGTACTTCTCTTGCTCTTTCATTACCCTTCACGCCTCTTTCAGCACCTCTGTTGGTTCTTTCTGCAGCTCTCTTTCTTTTTCCTGCACCTCACTTGCGTCTTTCTGCACTTCTCTTGCTTCTTTCTACACCTCTGTTGCTTCTTTCAGCAATTATCTTGCCTCTTTCTGCACTTGTCTTTCTTCTTTCTGCACCCCTCACACCTCTTTCTGTACCTCTCTTGCCTCTTTGTTCACCCCTCCTACCTTTTTTGTACCCTGTTGCCTCTTTTTGCACCTCTGTTGGTTCTTTCTGCACTGATCTTGCATCTTTCTGCACTTCACTTACCTCTTTCTGTACTTCTCTTACTTCTTTCTGTACCTCACTTGTCTCTTTCTGCACTTCTCTTGCTTCTTTTCTAAACCTCTTTTATTTCTTTCAGCAATTTTCTTGCCTCTTTCTGCTCCCCTCTTGCCTCTTTTTTACCTCTCTTGCCATTTTGTGCACCCCTCCTACCTTTTTCTGCAACCCGTTTGTCTCTTTTTGCATCTCTGTTGGTTCTTTCTGTACTGCTCTTGCTTCTTTCTGCACCTTACTTGCCTCTTTCTGCACTTCTCTTGCTTCTTTCTATACCGCTGTTGCTTCTTTCAGCATCTATCTTGCCTCTTTCTGCACTTCTCCTTTTTCTTTCTGCACCCCTCCTGCCTCGTTCTGTACCTCTCTTGCCTCTTTGTGCATCTCTCCTACCTCTTTTGGCACTCCTCTTGCCTCTTTTTGCACCTTTCTGCACTGCTCTTGCTTCTTTCTGCACCTCACTTGCCTCTCTTTTCACTTCTCGTGGTTCATTCTAAACCACTGTTGCTTCTTTGAGCAATTCTTTTGCCTCTTTATGCACTTCTCTTCCTTGTTTCTGCGCCTCTGTTGCATCTTCCTGCACCTCTGTGGCCTCTTTCTGCACTTTATTTTCTTTTTTCTTCACCTCTCCTACCTCTTACGGGACCTGTGTTGCTTCTATCTGCACCCCTCCTACCTCTTTCTTCACCCCTCTCCCCTACTTGTCCAACTCTCTTCCCTTTTTCTGCACCACTCTTGCCTCTTTCTGTAACTCTGTTGCTTCTTTATGCACTTCTTATGCACCCTTCATCCATTTTTCAGCACCTCTGTTGCTTCTTTCTGTACTTCTCTTCCTTCTTTCTGCACCCCTCGTGCCTCCTTCTGCACCTCTGTTGCTTCTATCTGCACTTCTGTTGGTTCTTTCTTCAGTTCTCTTGCCTCTTTCTGCACCCTTCGTGCCTTATTCAGCACCTCTGTTGCTTCTATCTGCACTTCTCTTTCTTCTTTCTACACCCCTCTTGCTTGTTTCTGCACCTCTCTTGTGTCTTTTTGCACCTCTGTTGTTTTTTTCTCCACCGCTTTTGCTTCTTTCTGTACCTCATTTGCCTCTTTCTGCACTTCTCTTGCTTATTTCTAAACCTCTGTTGTTTCTTGTAGCAATTCTCTTGCCTCTTTCTGTACTTCTCTTTTTGGTTTCTGTACCTCTCTTGCCTCTTTCTGCAACTCTGTTGCCTCTTTCTGCACTTCACTTGCTTCTTTATGCAGCTCTCTTACCTCTTGCAGCACCTCCATTGCTTCTATCTGCACCCTTCCTGCCTCTTTCTTCACCCCTCTTCCCTATTTATCCAAGTCTCTTGCCTCTTTCTGCAAAAAAATTCTCTTTCTGAACCTCTCTTGCCTCTTTCTGCACCCCATGTTCCCTGTTTCTACACCTTTCCTGCCTGTTTCTACACCTCTGTTGCCTCTTTCTGTACCTCTGTTGCATCTTTCGGCCCTTTTCTTGCTCTTTCTGCACCCTTCGTGTCTCTTTTAGCTCCACTGTTACTTCTGTTTGCACTTCTCTTCCTTCTTTCTGCAACCCTCCTGCTTCTTTCTGTACTTCTGTTGCCTCTTTGTGCAACCCGTGTACCTTTTCCCGCACCCCTCTTGCTGCTTTTTGCACCTCCGTTGGTTCTTTCTGCACTTCTCTTCCTTCTTTCTACACCTCACTTGCCTATTACTGCATTTCTATTGCTTCTTTCCAAACCTATGTTGCTTCTTTCAGCAATTTGCTTGCCTCTTTCTGCACTTATCTTCCTTCTTTCTGCACCTCTCCAGCCTCTTTCTGTACCACTCTTGTGTCTTTTGGCTCCTCTCCGCCTCTTTCTGCACCCCTCTTGCCTCTTTTTGCACCTCTGTTGGTTCTTTATGCATTGCTATTGCTTCTTTCTGCACCTCACATGCCTCTTTCTGCACTTCTCTTGCTTCTTTCTAAACCTCTGTTGCTTCTTTCATCAATTCTCCTAGCTCTTTCTGCACTTCTCTTGCTTGTTTCTGCACCTCTCTTGTGTCTTTCTGTACCCCTGTTGCCTCTTTCTGCACTTCACGTGCTTTTTTCTGCACCTCTCTTGCTTCTTTCTGCATTTCACTTGCCTCTTTCAGCACCTCTGTTGCTTTTTTTCTGCAGATCTCCTGCCTCTTTCTGCATCCTTGTTCTCTCTTTCTGTACATTTCCTGATTGTTTCTGCATCTCTCTTCCCTCTTTCTGTACCTCTGTTGCCTCTTGCTTCACATTTCTTGCCTCTTTCTGCTCCTATGTTGCTCCTTTCTGCACTTCTATTACCTCTTTCTGTACCTCTCTTGCTTCTTTCATCACCTTACTTGCCTCTTTCAGCACCTCTGTTGCTTTTTCTGCAGATCTTTTGCCCCTTTCTGCACCCCTCTTGCCTCTTTCAGCACTTCTGTGGCTTTTTTCTACAGATCTCTTGCCTCTTTCTGCATCCCTGTTCCCTCTTTCTGCACCTTTCTACCTGTTTATGCACCTCTCTGGCCTCTTTCTGTACCTCTGTTGCCTCTTTCTGCACTTCTCTTGCTTCTTTCCTATACCTCTGTTGTTTCTTTCAGCAATTCTCTTGCCTTTTTCTGCACTTCTCTTCCTTTTTTCTATACCCCTCTTGCCTCTTTTTATACCTCTCTTGCCTCTTTCTGCACCCCTCCTACCTTTTTCTGTACCCCTCTTGTTTTTTTTGCATCTCTGTTGGTTCTTTCTGTACTGCTCTTGCTTCTTTCTGCACCTTACTTGCCTCTTTCTGCACTTACCTTGCTTCTTTCCATACCTCTGTTGCTTCTTTCAGCATCTATCTTGCCTCTTTGTGCACTTCTCCTTTTTCTTTCTGCACCCCTCCTGCCTCGTTCTGTACCTCTCTTGACTCTTTGTGCATCTCTCCTACCTCTTTCGGCACTCCTCTTGCCTCTTTTTGCACCTTTGCTGGTTCTTTTTGCACTGCTCTTGCTTCTTTCTGCACCTCACTTGCCTCTCTTTGCACTTCGTGTGGTTCTTTCTAAACCACTGTTGCTTCTTTGAGCAATTATTTTGCCTCTTTATGCACTTCTCTTGCTTGTTTCTGTACCTCTCTTGCATCTTTCTGCACCTCTGTGGCCTCTTTCTGCACTTTATTTGTTTTTTTCTTCACCTCTCCTACCTCTTACGCACCTCTGATGCTACTATCTGGACCCCTCCTACCTCTTTCGTCACCCCTCTCCCCTACTTGTCCAGCTCTCTTCCCTTTTCCTGCACCGCTCTTGCCTCTTTCTGTACCTCTGTTGCTTCTTTATGCACTTCTCATGCCTCTTTATGCACCCTTCATCCCTCTTTCAGCACCTCTGTTGCTTCTTTCTGTACTTCTCGTCCTTCTTTCTGCACCCCTCGTGCCTCCTTCTGCACCTCTGTTGCTTCTATCTGCACTTCTGTTGTTTCTTTCTTCACCTCTCTTGCCACTTTCTGCACTCTTCGTGCCTCATTCAGCACCTCTGTTGCTTCTTTCTGAACTTCTCTTCCTTCTTTCTGCACCCCTCTTGCTTGTTTCTGCACCTCTCTTGTGTCTTTTTGCACCTCTGTTGTTTTTTTCTGCACCGTTCTTGCTTCTTTCTGCACCTCACTTGCCTCTTTCTGCACTTCTCTTGCTTCTTTCTGAACCTCTGTTGATTCTTGTAGCAATTCTCTTGCCTCTTTCTTTACTTCTCTTGCTGGTTTCTGTACCTCTCTTGCCTCTTTCTGCACCTCTGTTGCCTCTTTCTGCACTTCACTTGCCTCTTTCTGTACCTCTCTTACCTCTTGCGGCACCTCTGTTGCTTCCATCTGCACCCCTCCTGCCTCTTTCTTCACCCCTCTTCCCTATTTATCTAACTCTCTTGCCTCTTTCTGCAACACTCTTTTCTCTTTCTGTACCTCTCTTGCCTCTTTCTGTACCCCTGTTCCCTGTTTCTACACCTTTCCTGCCTGTTTCTACAACTCTGTTGCCTCTTTCTGTACCTCTGTTGCATCTTTCGGCCCTTCTCCTGCTCTTTCTGCACCCTTCGTGTCCCTTTTAGCACCTCTGTTACTTCTGTTTGCACTTCTCTTCCTTCTTTCTGCTAAATATGGACGCAAAATCCGTTCCGCTCGCCGAATTTGCGGATTTTCGTCAATTTCGCGATCCCGGAATCTCGCAAAATTGCTGAAAAATCCGCAAATCCCCTCGCGGGCAGATTTACATTCTGGCAGGATGCTCCTGTCCCCAAAATTAAGCCTCCACAGGAAGCACTTACAGAGTTAAGCCAGAGTTGAAGTTGCTAACTTGTTGAAACTATTCTCTGACCCTGTCCTGACCCTAAACAGCCAGGTGCCCGAGGCAGAGTCAGAGAATAGTTACAACTAAGTCATGCCCGAGTTGAAGCTCAAATTCAGTAACGCATTCATCAGCCCAAAAACAATCGTGAGCTTTGTCGAGGCTGGGCAGGTGTGCTTTCTCCCCATATCTACTGTCGAAAAGTAGCTGTGATGCCTGATGGAGGCCTCTGCATCCTTCACTTTCATGAGCGCAATCCCTGTGCAGTTCCTGTGTCCAGGAGCTTCTTTCTCCTCATCTGCTGCTCTGATCAGTCTCTGACCTTTTATACACACAAGAGGCATGTGAACTCGCATAGAAGCCCCGCCCTTTGGCCCCGCCCACACACTAGTGGTGTGCACCATTTTCCCACCCTGACCCACTATGATGGACAGCTCACTCAAGGGACCCCACCGCTGGGCAGGTGTGCTTTCTCCCCATATCTACCGTCAAAAATTAGCTGTGATGCTGGATAGAGGCCTCTGCATCCTTCACTTTCATGAGCGCAATCCCCGTGCAGTTCATGTGTCCAGGAGCTTCTTTCTCCTCATCTGCTGCTCTGATCAGTCTCTGATCTTTTATACACACAAGAGGCATGTGAACTCGCATAGAAGCCCCGCTCTTTGGCCCCGCCCACACACTAGGGGTGTGCACCATTTTCCCGCCCTGGCCCACTATGATGGACAGCTCACTCAAGGGACCCCGGCGCTGGGCAGGTGTGCTTTCTCCTCATATCTACCATCGAAAAGTAGCTGTGAAGCTGGATAGAGGCCTCTGCATCCTTCACTTTCACGAGCGCAATCCCTTTGCAGTACCTGTGTCCAGGCGCTTCTTTCTCCTCATCCGCTGCTCTGATCAGTCTCTGACCTTTTATTCACACAAGAGGCATGTGAACTCGCATAGAAGTCCCGCCCATTCGGTCCCGCCCACACACTAGCGGAGTGCACCGTCTTCCCGCCATTTAAACAATATGATGGACAGCTCACTCAAGGGACCCCTGCGCCCTTCGGCGCGATGGCATAGTAACACACACATGGTTACTGGAGACAACTCTTCAGGCCCTTTCGCAGCTGCAGTGTTGGAAAAGCACTATACATTTACCCAACGAGCTACCACTTACTGTTAGCCTGTAGAAACAGTAATAATCGTCACTTGGAATGTTCGTGGCCTAAATGACCACAGCAAGGTCCGTAAAATCCTTCACTATTTACATCGGCATCACATAGATGTAGCACCTGGCCCCGGACAGCCCCATACTACGCTACAGGGGATTAATGGGGAATGTTCATGCATTGGGCTTCTCTTCCCATGCTCGAGGAGTGATGACTTTGGTTAACCCGAAATCAGCGATATCTCTTACTCCATTGGGGTGGGACCGAGATGGCAGATACACACTTTCTAGGGTGCTGGGGAAGGGGCTGGACTTAGTTCTTCTCAACATCTATGGCCCTAGCTATGACCACCCCGACTTGTACGACTCTTTGACTATGCTACTAGTGCCTTACTCCATGAATAATATTCTATGGGGAGGGGACTTCAATTTTACAAGGCAGCCTGCCTTGGACAGGTCGGATGGTCCGGGCAGGTGGCCTTCGGCCTCTGCACGTACGGTGGAGGCTGCTCTTCTACGGTTTGATATGGCAGACGTTTGGCGGCACGGGCATCCCTCAGAGGGTGGATATACACATTACTCAGCACAACATAACATCCATACTAGAATTGACTATTGGTTTGCTTCGCGACACTTGCTACAGTCGCTCTGCGCTTGTACGATTTTATCGCGTACCTTCTCGGATCACTCCCCGGTCCTACTATCGCTGCTGTCCCCTAAGGTCCATCCCCCTCCGTTTTCATGGCGCTTCCCTCCATAGGCTCTTTTGCGTTTTGGGAGGAATTGTCCCAATCCATTGAAACGTTTTTTGAGACCAAAGTAGGCTCGGTGGACTCTGTCCAAACTTTGTGGGAGGTCTTTAAGGCATACATTAGGGGGGGTCACTATCTCCAAGCACTTGGGGTGCTAAGGGCGATACGTTCTCGTTTGAGTGCACTAGAGCGCAGGCTGCGAAACCTTGAATCTATTTGCGGGCCCGATAGGACTCCCTCCTTTGAGGAGGAACTCACTCATACGCTGGGTGAGTATCATGAGGAGGCGGATATGGAATTTAAACACCTCGGGAAGTATGCCATGGCCAGGGTCTATGGTGAGGGTGAGAGGCCTGGAAGGGTCCTCCCGCAGCTTGCAAAACGCCGCAGAGATGGAACCGCTATTCTGGTTATGCACGATCCTCAGGGGGGGTTTGCCTCTAGCTAATTCCCAGGTGGCTGCCAAATTTAGGGAATATTATGGTGCCATGTATTCCTCGAGAGGGCCTGCGACTATTTGGACTATTTGACACAAATGGAACTGCCTTGGCTTTCCAACCTCCATCGCGAGTTTTTGATGCGGCCTACTGAACGCGATGAGATTGTTCTTGCTCTTTTGGTCATGCGAGCGGGTAGTGCCCCTGGCAGGGATGGCATTTCAGTTGCCTTTTATAAGGCCTTTCAGGACCTACTTCTGCCTCATCTTCTAATTTTATTCGACGACATTTGCACCTCGGGCACTTTACCACAGACTATGCGGGAGGCGATACTGGTGGCCATACTCAAGCCGGGGAAGCCTGCTGGAGATTGCGCCTCTTATAGGCCTCTTTCCCTCATGAATGTTGACATAAAGATGTGTGCCAAAATCCTTGCGAACCGCCTCAGCCCGCTAGTCACTACCCTTGTTGCCCCTGAACAAGCGGGTTTTGTGCCCTCTCGAAATGTGACCTATAATTTGGCAACGGTCTTTGCGGCTATGCAGCATACTCGACTGGAGGTCCCAGCTATTGCGATATTTATGGATATGGAGAAAGCCTTCGACTCTGTTGAGTGGCCCTTCATGCGGCACGTCTTGAGCTGTATGGGTGTAGGTGTGGTGTTTCTCCAACTGCTGGCGACGTTATATCATGAACCTACGGCCCGGATCCGGATTGGTACTTTGGTCACTGACCCAATCCGTGCTTACAGAGGTACGAGGCAGGGCTGTCCGCTTTCCCCTCTCCTCTATGCCCTGACTGCTGAACCTTTGGCCTGTGCTTTGCAGGAGTACCATGGACACAGGGGTATCCGCTTCCCAAATTATCGGCTTGTGGTGTCTACATACGCAGATGACACGCTGTTGTACATCAGAGACCCGGAGACTAATCTTTCGCCTGTGCTACGGGAGGTGGTGCATTTTGGCTCGCTTTCGGGCATCAGAGTCAATTGGGATAAGTCCATCATGTTTCCCTTTCCTCTGGCCACGTCCCGCTTTGATCCGGAATATTCGATTGTGTGGACCACTGACTTTTGTGCGCTATTTAGTATTCGGCTCCATACCAACTCGGACATTGTTTTAAGGGAAAATTACGGGGTGGCCATTTCTAAATTACAGGATGATATAGATGCCTGGATCAGACTCCCGCTGTCCCTGATGGGTAGGATCTCTCTGATGAAGATGATCGTTTTGCCACGCTTCCTTTTTCTATTCCTAAACATACCCATGGTTCTTTCGAAAGAATTCTTTCACCACCTACAATCGTTGATGATCCGGCTGGCCAGGGCGGGTAAACAGCCCAGAATGGCATGGAGGATTCTATCCTTACCATATGCGATCGGGGGTTTGGGTGCTCCTGACCTTGAGCAATACTACAGGGTAGCTCAGGGCTTCCATGCATACCATTGCATACACGGCCCTCCGGATGTTCCACACTTGCAGATGGAATCCATAGTGGCTGACCCCAAGCCTCTCCCGTCCCTTTTATTCTCTCCTCAGGACAGACGCACGGGTATATTAGATTCACTTGCCTCTGTCACCCACGCCTGCCACAGTATACTTACCTCACTTACCGCTAACTTACTATATTCCCCATTGGCCCGCCTGGAGTGGTGTCATTGACTGGCTCCGTGCAGGAATAGAAGTGTTATTGCGGCGCTCGGGTCACTTAAGGTCCACACCATCGGGGACCTTTTTCATGATGGGGTTGTCCGGTCTGGGGAGGACATTGTGAGTGGGGTGGAATCACCTTCGGCACTGGCTCTGTTTCAGCTACATAGACCTAGGCACGCTCTTAGGGCGCTCCTCGGAGATGATGTGGCTGAGCCTCCGGAGTTGTTGCCCCTGTCGGTGGTCATTAAAGCTTCTTCCCCGACCAGTCTGGTGTCCAGACTTTATCAGACAGTGTTAGCGGCGAGAGACTGTGCTTATTCCAGACCTCGCCTTGAGTGGGAGCGGGATCTGCAGACTGAACTTTCGGATGACATTTGGCGGTATTGCTGTTTGAGCTCCAAAAGAATATCACTTAACGGACTTCACAGTCTGGTTCAATTTAATTATCTTAATAGGGTGTATTACACCCTGTTGTAAACGTATCTAGGACCCTAATTAAATATTCCCGATTTATGCCCTTATGTGGTTATAACAAATCATATCCTTATAAAGGCATAAGAATCATATCCATATTTAGTATTAGCCAATACAGTCCAAATACGGCAAGGCTACTTCCTTAGACTCCTATAAAGTACAACAAGTTCTTTAAACAAACCAAACCTACAGCAACCCGGGAATACCCCCTGCTTTTGTTTTGATTTGTCCTAGAACTCCTGCGAGTCCTGAAAGAACTGCCAGTTCTTAGTGACAGTTCTTATTGACGTCTTATGTGCAACCTTACGTCAAACACGGCACCTTACAGGTATAAATACACCAGCATTTGCCTTAAGCAAGACACAGTGGTTTGGAGCAGAGCGGCTATCTACTTACCCAAAGCCCAGCTGATGCGAGTGCCGAAGGAAGCCGTCCCTCCCATTTGACGCACTGAGAAATACGCTGTCTTTTCTCCTGCCGAGAAAATCCAGCTCCAGTGTTTCCAGTCACCCTTGCGGGTTACTGGGAGATCGAGTCCTGAGAACGAGATACAAGACCTCCTTCATTCTAAAACCAAGGTACAGAGCTGATTAGATCCTTAGAGAATTCTTGATTCAGATTCTTGGCAAAACTAACTTAACTTAAACTGTAACTCCCTTACTCCTTCCCACGTACTAGGCTTAGGTTAGGTACACTGGGGTAGGCGTAATTTAGAAGCACCAGTTGAGTACGTTTAGTCAACTTTCATCATTGTATGTAATTGTATATATTTTATCCGTTTTAAGTATCATATGGCTCAGAAACCATATCAATGCTTTTACAGTATTATTTCATAATACTCCTATTACTGTACGCACTTTACTTTATGATAAGTATTGCAATTGTGGCAATTCACTTCTCTTGCATGAGAAAGAAGACTGCTCAATAAATAACACCTTTTATTGAAAACGCCCGTCTCTCTATTTCTCTGCACTCTGGTGAAACTAAGTATGCACGATTGACTGAGTGAAATAGCTATCTATTGTTTTCACACGACTCTGGAGATATACTCCTTATTCTGGAGGGTGCAAAGTTGTCATGTTTATGCGGTTGTCAGAAGCTAATTCCTTCTTGTCTAATCAGGGAAGTTAACTCCTCCCTGTTCATTCGAGAAAGTTTCTAGTGACCACTGAGCTAGCTGGCATACCAAATTAAGTCTAACAATTCAGTAGAGACCTAGTCGACCTCAGTCCTACGTCTAAACTACCGTTTATGTTATTCCAATGTGCAGAGCCTATTGGGAATATAGGAACTACACTACAACCCCAGAACGGCTTTATCGTTACGGCCTTCGCGATGAGTCAAAGTGCGACCGCTGTGGGGTGTTAGTGGCGGACTTCTTCCACGTTGCATGGGACTGCCACGGGATTGCTCGGTTCTGGGGGGGGCGGTTTTTGCGGAGGTCGGCCGTGTTTCTGGTTTGGACCTGACTCCGGATCTGCTACTAGCATTGCTGGGCTATTCAAAACCGCTTCCAAAGTCGCTTAGGAGACTGGTAGATATGGCTTTCCTTTTGGCTAAACGTTGCATTGCTATTTGTTGGATGCGCAGCCCCGCCCCTCCTCTGGCACAATGGTCAAGGGACATGATGTAATGCTGTACTAAAAACCGAAAATTACAGCGAACTGCTACCCCCACGCAACAGACCCAAAAACTTTTGGTCCCTCTATGTCCCCAATAGACATGCCCCAGACAGACGTGACGGATCGGACACGGCCCCCCGAACTGCAGATCCTCCTACTGAAGTGGGCTCTGATGCATAAAGACCTTACTAGATGACGGTGGGTGGTGCCCCTTCCCCGGCCCAAACTGTGGGGTGTGATATGATTGTGTTGCCCTATGATGATACATGCATTTCCTGGCCCCAAGGTATGCTTTCATTGGTGTTGTCAGCTTTCTTCTTTCCAATGCTGTACGATTGTTCAGAGAGATAACTTAATGCACTTCACTGTCAACTGGAGCGTAAGATATGTTTGTACACCTGATTGTGCACTGCTAGTCTGTAACCTTTCTAAGGTTTTTATTTTCTCTCCTTGAAAATTTCTAATAAACATAATAAAAAAATTAAAAAAGATAGATGGACTTTCCGTGTACCCTTGTGGAACACAATTCCAAACGTAAACATGCTCGTCAAATTTAAACGAAAATAAAGACTTGCTATCTGGATGTAGTTGGAGGGAAAAGAAGGCATGGCATAAATCAATTACTGTGAACCATACTACTCCCATGGTATTTGATAAAGATCACTGCTGGAATTGGTGCTACTGGACAACATGGGATGACAATTTTATTAATCTTCGAAGGTCTTGGACCACTCTGTACATTCCGTTGGGTTTCTTTATGCCAATTATAGGTGAATTACAAGGACTGTTCATTATTTCTTCTAGAATGCCTTGCTCAACCAAACGCCCTATTTCTTGTGCAACACCTGCTTTCTTTTCTGGACTAATTTTGTACTGTTGAATATTTGGATAAACTGCACCTTCCTTTATGGTCATTTTTATGGGATCAACATCTGCCATTAGGCCTTCTTCTTTTCCTGAAAAATCCCACGCATCAGGATTCACAAAAGTTTTTAGTTCTCCTGGTAAATCTTCTAGGGACATCTTTTTAACTTCTGTTTCTTTTCTGGCCA
Source organism: Lissotriton vulgaris (assembly GCF_964263255.1). Taxonomy (NCBI): domain Eukaryota; kingdom Metazoa; phylum Chordata; class Amphibia; order Caudata; family Salamandridae; genus Lissotriton; species Lissotriton vulgaris. The sequence continues at coordinate 1,440,972,667 of NC_141687.1, read as the reverse complement.
GCATAATTTTATACACTCCGTCTTCATCTGGAGTCTGAATTTCAACACCTTTTGGTGTGCAAAAGATTGAGCAGTTCATCTTGCACAGTAGATCCCTTCCTAGCAAGTTTACAGGGCTAGAATCGCACACTACAAATTTGTGCATTTTTCAGAAGTTACCAATACAGACTTCCATAGGTTCTGTGACAGGGGTACTAAATTGTTTATTATAAATGCCCACTGTTTGATTTGGGGGTCTGTAGTTGGCACAGGTAGGTTCTTGTGACAAATAGGGTCCCTCGCCTCTAGTCAGGATAAGGGGATTGCACTCCTAAAATAACCCCTGCTCACCCCTTTGGTAGCTTGGCACGAGCAGACAGGCTTTATCTCAAAGCATTGTGTTAAGCATTTGTGACCACATACAGTAACTCAGTGACAACACTACAGATGGACACCACACAGGTTTTATATAAAAAGTAAGTATACTTTATATGGAGTTACCACAAGACCATAAACGACAAAAATACACAATACTGTTACTTTAAGATGGTAGATTAAGCTTAGTTCAGTTCAGTTCTTAGATGCAACACTTTGCGTCAATGTACCTTAGGTTGCGTTGCGCTTCCACAACAAGCAATGTCGCAGCGAGGGAAATGCCGTAAAGTTCAGGTGCAAAGAAATAAAGACGTGAAGATCTTCCAGATGTGGCACGCTTCTCGGGGATTCAAGAAGTTCTTGGTTCGATGCATGGACTGCAGCGGCGATACCCTTGTTCCACGATGCAACGGCAGCAGATCCACTTGTGACACTCTTCTCCCACGATGCGTGGTGCTTCCGCACGATGAGACAACTACAGCGGCAACATCCACGATGCAAGGCAACAGCTCCGACGGTGGCACGCTTCTCGGGGATGCGAGGCGCTTTTCTTCAATGTGGTGCAGTGCGACAGTTCCAGCGGCGATACCCTCCCTTGGAGTTGCGACGGCAAGCACAGCGACGGTGACACACTTTGACCTCGTTGTGAGATTCTTGTCTTGATGCAGTGCAATACGACAGCTACAGCGGCGACACCCTCCTTCGGAGTTGCAATGCCAGCAGCAGCGACGGCGACACCGTTCCTCTTCAATGCGGCACACTTCTCTCCGGTGCAGTGGGGCAGTTCCAGCGGCGACACCCTCCTTCGGAGTTGCGACGGCAGGCACTGCGACGGTGACACGCTTCTTCTCGTTGAGTCGCGCTTCCACCTCCTTGCGACATGCAGTTCCTCAGAAGGCCCAAAAACAGCAGCAGGCACTTCCAAAGAACTCTGGGGGGCTGGGGGTGAAGTCTGTTGTCCCTGAGACTTCAGCAGGAAGCAAGCTCTTTTCCAAGCCCTTGGAGATCCTTCAGAAGTTGAAAGCAAAGTACACAAAGTTCCTTTCTCCTTCCTTTGGCAGTAAGTCAACCACTGCAGGCCAATCCCCCAAGCTGCACTTCAGCTTGGGAATAGTCTCTGCTCAGTTTCTTCAGGTTTCTCTCCTCATTAAAGGTTTCTTCTAGTAGTCCAAAGTGATCTAATTTCATGGGATCAGGGTCCCAATATTTTTACCCCAAAATCCTTTGTTCTCTGAGGCGAGAGGGGCCTTTGCCCAGTCCAAACCAGTTCTGAAGCACTCTGTTTACCAGACTTCTCCTTTCCTTTCACTTTGCAGGGCAGGCACATCAGACGCCCCACAGGAGGCGGAGCCAGCATTGTGGAAGGCAAGCACAGTCCGGGAGCACTTTGTTTACAGGACTCCTTCTCTTCTTTCAGTTTGCAGGGCAGAGACATCAGCCGCTCCCCAGGGGGTAGAGCCAGCATTGTGAAAGGCAGGCACAGCCCTATACAAGGTTCAGGTGCAACTCCTCCCTCCCATCTAGATGCAGATCTCTCTATTCACCACTGAGTGACTCAGCCTGTCTCTTGGAATCCTCCAGCCCTGTCACTCACAAAACCAGACAAAGGAATACACAACCTAGCAGAGGCCGGTTTGAATGGTTAGATAAACAAATACCTACTTTCTAAAAGTGGTATTTGCAGACACAGAATATTAAAACAAACTTCACTAAAAGATGTATTTTATCATTCTGAGTTCAGGCATACTAAACTCGAATTTCTACCATGTTCTCTGAGTCAGTTTGGAATATAAACATGTAATAATCTAACAGCCCATTATGGCCTATGGAGAACAGGTAGTCTTGCAATAGTGAAAAACAAAAATGGCTGTAATTCCCTATTAGGACATTCCACACAAAACAGGGCTTGTCCTACCTCATACTTACAACGCACCCTGCCCTTGGGCCTACCATAGGGGTGACTGGTATGAAGAAAAGGGAAAGTTTAGGGACTGGCAAGTGGGTGCACTTACCTAGTCAGCATGACAGTGCCAGACTGCATGCAGGCTCTGCAATGGCAGACCTTAGGCACATTTTACCAGGCTGCTTCTGTGGGTGGCACAACCAGTGCTGCAAGCCTACCAGCAGTACTTGGACTTACACACCCTGGGCACACTCCGTGCACTAAACTAGGGTTTGACAAGTAAACCAAATAGCCAAACATGGAACCACTGATTATTATATCAATTTACAATGGGGAGCACTTGCACTGTGGCACTGGAAAGCAGTGGCACAGTGCCCAAAGGATATAACACCAGCAAAAATACATGAGGCAACAGCAAAAAGTGGAAGGGAGACCCACGCACCGAGATACCCTCTTGGGTGATTCAGCGCTATACAAACCAATAAACTTCCAAACTTCCACGCCAGTGGTGCCTGGTCTAACACCCACTACTTGGATTGCTTCTCAGAGTAGAACGGGTAGCACCAGTGTCCAACAAAAAGGTAACATCATTTCCCTCCACTTTCCCTTCAATGTAAACTGATCTACCGGTGAGGATGCGCCAAGTATGCAATACTCTTCCTCCTTTTCAGACACCGTCAGTATTCCTCCGCTCAAAGAATGTGTCCTGTAAAACAAACTGTGGTGTTACCGTATTTTTCTTACCACTTCCCTCCCGAAATCCGGTGTCCACACTGTATTTGCGTTGACTCACAAAATCTGGCATAGGGGCTTGAGCTAACTGATTCTGTATTACCTGTTGCGGCTGTCTCATTGACACCTCATTCTACGTCTGTGGATTTAAATTTTGGACATTATTATTCTGTATTAATTTACACTTGTTTCTCCAATACCCCAATTTTCTGCACCCATGACAAAGTGACTTTTTCTTTGCTCATTTTCCCTCTGGGTTTGCCCCCACTTCCTTCACCTTGGCTTTCCCCTCTTTTCTGATTATGTGCTTGCTGACTTAATTGAAGTTCCTGTTGTTCTTCCATTTTTACTTGAGCCCACATTACCTTTTCTTCTAATTTCTTTCATTTATTATCAATTTCATCTTCACAATACTTTGCATACTTGAGGATTTCGTCGACATGCTTCACTTGCCAACACACGTTATGCTCTTTAATTGTTTGGGAGATTACAGGTATTAGTTCAGACACAAAACGATAAATAAAATGTGTCATGTCCTTATTATCAATGTTTTCTAAACCACTGTACTGTTTAAATACCTGCAAAAGCCGTTCATAATATACATGTACAGATTCATCTTTTTTTTTTGGTGGTTCTGTCTATTTTAGTCCAATCAGTTTCTTTTGTAGGACTCTTTCCCTTTAAATAAGTTATTACCTGATTGTACGTCTTCATTACATCTTCTGATGGGGCTCCTGTTTTAGGATCTCTAGGGTATTCATCATTAGGTCAATCTACGGTAATTTTTCACTCGGTCCACAAATCAGCTGGAACAACAATGTCAAATAACCCATCTAAATCTTTTAACAGTACGTTCGACACTCACAAACCTTTCACCTCGTCGGTACCATTCTACAGGTTTTTCTCTGAGCTTTGGGAAAGCATTAGTAAATGATAAAATATCCTGTCTGGACCATAACCTCCTTTGGGTACTTCTCTCATCGGACACAAACTTTCAACTTTTTCAGTTCCTTTTAGTAAATACTCAGAAGTGGTTTTATTTGCCTGTGCCTCTTCCTTCTTCTTTGTCCATCAAGCTTTCCATTTGTCTAAATCTCCGCATTTTTGCAACGACAATATTTCCTTTATCTGCAACTTTCGTCCTGACACATTCATATTCTCCAAATCCTTTTCAGAAAATTCAGCTCTCTGTGGTTTCTGTAATACCTTTGATTTACCAATGTCAATTCCCATTTCCAAAGCCAAATTCATTAACTTTTCATGGTATATTTTTGTATTTCGAGTAATACTTCTGCATAGAAACAACAATTCATCTTCATCAAATGAGTTTAGTCTGTCCAATCCCACATTTCCTGCTACCATTTTTTCTAATTCACTTAGCTGTTTATTTAAAGCTTCTTTTTCATTTTCTTGAAGTACCATTTTCTAATGAGGTTTCATGTATAACCTGCGGAACTAAAGGTAGTTGCAAAAACGGAGCACTAGGAGTAACTCTACGAGTTTCTTCTTGGTAAGATGGCGGATTTTTCATTACAAAAAATCATCTAAATAATCATCATCAGACTCACCACTAGTCATTACATTTCTATTTACTCTGCACTTTTACCTGATGGTTCTTCTGTAGTAAAAACAGGATATAACCCTTCTACTAACATGGACTGTCTCCATCTTTTCATTTGCTTATTTCGAGTATCCTTTGGAAATCTGGGATAAAATCTCCTAAACTTTTGTCACCTCGTGATCTATCTCGCTCAAAAGCCTCTGTCTCCCATTCTTCTAGTGCTTCATATTGGGCTAATCTTGGTCTGGGGTCTAATTCATTCATGCGAGTTCACAAATTGTGCCAAATTCTACCATTAAATGTACCATGTTCTGGAAAAGCTAGTATACCATCATTTTTAGTATATTCTGTCCAGTTTTCTAACAACATACATGTGTGGTAGCCCCTTTCTACCATCATGTATGATGCAGGCGTATTAGGTGGTGGAATAATAATCCTTTCTCTGGTTTTAATAGCTTTGTCCTTCTTAAAGTAATTTTTTATTTTCTTGAAAAGCGAAATTTTTCTCTTTCTTCCGTACATGGTATAGGGTCTTCCTCTAATCTGCTGTTCTTTAGCAAATCCTAAGTATTTTCTATCAGGACGATTTCCTATAAGTGCAGGATCTAAAGGCCACATAGACCGCTATTTAATTTTGTACAAAATATCAATTATTTCAATTAATTCTGTTTGTTTACTTTGCAGAAATATTTCTCCAGTACCAGCGCGTTTCTTATTTTTAATGACCAATACGGTTTAAACTTACAAACAGCTTTAACCAATGATTGCGCTGTTTTTCTTGTGACGTGAATCTCACTCTCTGCACTCACCCCTCCTTTACAATTTTCTCACGGCTACACACTTGCTCTTTCTACCAATCCCAGTGCAGCTCTCTATGACATTAGTTCAGCACTCGCGACTGACTCTCTCCTGACGTGACCATACATTTTACAATCAAGAATATAATCAATAGGACATAAAGTTTGTAAGAAATCACAGTAACACCTTTAAACATCGGTACCTGTGAAGGGTGAGAAAGGGAAATAGTACAAGGACATACCACATGGATTATATTTACCTAGAATGGTACAATGACCAATCCTTGTCACGGGCTGAGGCAAAAAGACCAGGGTCCCGACTAATCAGGTGCCCATGGGACAGGACAGGTGCAGATCAGGACAGGTGACCTAAGCTATGTGCGATGCCAGCTTCACACCCCTCTCTCTCAGCAAGCCAATTAATACCCAACTGCATAATCGATAATTTCCCACAACACCTCGATTCTTCTGACAGAGTGCTCCGCCAGCACCTCTGCTCTCGATCTCCTATAGCATGCGTTGGGTCAGTGACAGGTCAGCTACTCGGACAAGTCGGACAATTTCTCTAACTAAACCTACCTTAGTTATACTACTTCAGGGCAATGTACCACCCCTAAATGTTGCAAATCTATTTGTTCCCCTTCAGTGATTGGTCAGAAAGATGAGGAGAGGTCATCACACCATACTAAGATGAGGTCATTTCAATTGACTTGAATTGATCAAGTTCCCTTCCATAATTTATTTTCTCACGATTTTATTCCACCCAGCAGTATTGGCATACAAATTATATACATTGTATTCGTTTTTAGTCTTCTTGCTTCCTCTTTAGAGGTCAGTTGAGCAGGTTCCCAGGAACGTCGTGGGTAAGAAGGGTGTTGGCAGCCATTCAATGACTCATGACTTTCAGGGATTCATTGAGCAGGCGCAGCTTTTCAATATGGAGTTTTCATCTCAATTAAGGCCCAAGGTACGAGCTAGTAACAAAGTCAAAGAAAGACACATTAGAATACAAAAATAAATTAATGCATTGTATATTACTTACCTTATTACTTACCTCTACCCCATTACTTTATTTTAACCTTTACATTAATAGTTAGGCAGAACGAACAAGCTTAGTAGAAGCAGCAGCATAAGCATTAGCATGTGAGATTTGAAGCGGCCATTTCTGGCACTAGTGCTCGGAAGCGAAAAGTTCCCACCAAAAGCAGAAGTACGTAGATGTGGCGGACGCATACGCCGCAAGATTGCTGCGTTTTCGGCGGCCATATGAAGACACTTGGGTTAATGTTAGTAAAATCACATAGGTAAGCTTCCCCTGGATACTAAATATGTTGTGTAATGCAAATATTAATAGACAAAACATGTTGATTATTTAATTAGAGATTATTTCGAGAGGGTTGAATACAAGCACGTTTCTGTACTTGTGAAACCTTGCTCCATCAGCTACATTTAAAAAAAAAATGTTTTAGCCAATTCTGCATTGGACACCCACACAAGTGAGGTATCATTTTACTCGTGACACTAAGGACAATGCTGTGTAGAAGGAAATTAGTGGATCCACGCAGATTCCAGAACTTTCCCGCACAGAAATTTGAAAAAAAAGGGATTTTTTTCAGCTAAATTTGAGGTTTCCATGGGATACTCGGTAGGGAAATGTAGGGGGACCCACGCAAGCCATACCTTGCAGGACGCCCTAGGGTGTCTAGTTTTAAGATATGTGTGGGTTTGGTAGGTTTCCCTAGATGCCAGCCAAGCCTGAGGCCAAAAACTCATGGGACCCCCCCTTGAAAAACCAGGTTGTTTTGTGATAGGTAATTTTGAAGTCCCCTCAATAGGTTTTGGGCCCTTGTTTGTCGCGGGAACTTGACTCACCACGCACGTGAGGTACCATTTTTCTCAGGAGACTTTGGGGAATGTGGGCTGGGTCGAATTTTGTGGATTCACACAGCTTCCAGAACTTTCCACCACAGAAATCTGAGGAAAATGTGTTCTTTTTTTTACAAATATTGAGGTTTGCAAGGGATTCTGGGTAACAGAACCTGGTGAGAGCCAGACAGGCTTTCAAGGTACCAGGTAATGCTGAAGCCACTGGGTTCAAAGTAGGAGAAAAATATGCTACTGGACGGCGCATTAATCCATGTTGCTGAGTTAGCACTGATAAAGCACAATTGTCTCGTTCACAACAAAATTATGCAAATTCTTTTGTATAGTCTGGCATACCAAGAGCAGGTGCTTCGCACAGACAATTTCTCAATTTCACAAAAGCTTCCATGGTTTTATCATCCTATTCTATAGGATCTTTTGCTCGTTTTCTTGTCATTTGTATTAGTGGTTTGGCCAGTAAGGAAAAAACTACAATCCATTGCCTACAATGCACTACTACACCAAGAAACATTCTGATTTCTTTCTGGGTCTGTGGCAACTGCATCTGTTTTGTTATTTTAATTATTTCAGGTGTCACTTTCCTCACTCCTCTTTCTAATTGATGTCCCAAATATTTAACTCTCGTTTGGCAGAATTGCAGTTTCTCTGGTGACACCTTGGGCCCTCCGTCAGCCAAATGGTTCAACAAAGCAATAGAATCAAGAACACAATCATCTTGCGATTTCGATGCAACAAGCAGGTCATCTATATATTGGACTAGAACAGAATTTCTGGGCATCACTAGTGTTTCTAAACACATTTTCAGAATCTGATTAAAAATTGTAGGACTTTCTGTGTATCCTTGAGGAACTCGATTCCACACATAGATACGATTTTCAAATTTAAATGAGAAGAGATACTGGCTATCTGGGTGTAACGGGATGGAGAAAAATGTAAGACGCAAATCAATTATTGTAAACCACCCTGCATTCCACGATATCTGATACATGATTACTGCTGCGTCCGGCATTACAGGACAACAAGGTACCACTATTTTATTTATTTTTCTCAGATCCTACACTATCCGATATTTCCCGTTAGGTTTTTTAATGCCAATTATGGGTGAATTACAAGGACTGCTCATTATTTCTTTTAAAATACCTTGTTAAATCATTTGTTCTTTTTCTGTTATGACATCTGCTTTGATTTCTGGGCTCATTTTATACTGTCTCGTGTTTGGATAAACCGCACCCTCTTTCACAGTCACTTTCACTGGATCCACAATTGCCATTAACCCTACTTCTTTCCCAGTAAAATCCCACACTTCTGGATTTACTGCCAACTTTCGTTAATCAGGTAAGTCATGCTTTGTCATTAGTGAATACATTTCATCTGCTTCAGTACCTTGCTTTGCTAACATAATTTTGTAGATACCATCTTCATCAGGGGTCTGAATTGCAACACCATCCGGTGTACAATAAATTGTACAATTCATTTTGCATAGTAAATCCCTGCCTAACAAATTTACAGGACTAGAATTGCACACTACAAATTTGTGCATTTCTCTAAAATTGCCAATGCATACCTCCATGGGTTCTGTAACTGGAGTTCTGATCTGTTTATTTGAAACGCCAAATACTTGGATTGCCTCACCTGAGAGGTGTAGGTTTGGGTTGTCTGCTGGTCTCACAGTAGAACGGGCAACACCAGTATCCAATAAAGAGGTAATGTCTTTTCCTTCTACCTTTCCATCAATATATGGACCTGACTGCGGTGGAAGAAAGATGGCGGATTGAAGCTGCCACAGTGAGGATGCTCTAACAAGGACTCCCTGAGCTCTGAGCTCTATGCGAACCTGAGTGAGAACTCTGCGAACTCTGTGAAATGCATCCCAGCAACTTTTGAAAGACGACGGGAGATGTCGGAAGGAGAGCAATACATTTAAAAAAAAAAAAATCAAGACGTTCAATTTGTACTTGCTCTACCACACTACGATCTCTGTGCACCTAGCGTCCCTTGTAATCGACTACGCTGCAGCTTGGAGGTCAGCTGCTCTGTCTTAACAGCTGGTGGTGGACAGGAACGGAGACGAGACGGAGTGGAGCGGAGAAGTAGCAGGCGGCTACTTTGCAAGAAAGCCCACGCTTACAACGACAATCTCTTGAAAGACACTGGGAAAAACGCTGGGAAGTGAGCACTATATGCAAAAAAAAAACAACAAAAAAAAAGAGAGACTTTCAATTTTCGCCGCTTGTGCTCTCTGCACTTACAGTGACTCTTGGGGCTGACGGCGTTGTGGTTTGGAGGCTGTTGCTCTGCTGCTCTGCCTTGGCGACTTGACGGCTTGACGGCTGGTGGAGAGAAGGGGGGACATAGCGGAGTGGAGAGGAGAGGTAGCGGGCAGCTACTTGACAAAGAAAACGCACGCTTGCCAGCTGGTTGAGCGGGGAGAAGCGGAGACGAAGCGGAGTGCTGGTCGAGGGCTGCCCGGTCAATCAGTGTTTGGATTTTCGATTTGTTGGGTCTGAACAGCAGGAGCTGAACCAAGTTCGAATTCACGGTGGCGAGAACGAGGAGCAAGAAGAGACACGATAGTAGCGGACTGATGGCTCCTAAAACTGATAAAATTAATAAAAATGAGAATAAAAATGCGCCGCTACAGAACAAATCCTCAAAAAACACTACTGGGCATGAGGAAACAGTGGAGCAGACCCTTGTAAAACCATCAGCAGTACCAGCAACACCTGCACCTGCAGTGGGTAAGACAGCAGCAACTGGTGGTAAGCAGCCCATTATCCGTCCTCCTCTTTTGCTGGTCATTGGTGATAAGAATACACTCAATAATAATCTTACCAAAGATAATATCACAGGCAACAAAGTACTTGCTGATCTGAATGTCAGAGCTAATGGGTGAAAAAAAACAAGCGCTAAAACTGATCCCCCGATCAACAAAGTCCCTGTCACCCCGATTGCTAAAGAGGCTATCAACAATATAATGGAGGCAGAAGGGGAGGCTGATAAAACCACAAAAGAAACCTCAGTAGATATTTGTACAATAGAGCCTTGCATATTACGGGGCTCATTTCAAACTCAAAAGAGGAACGATTTGGGGGATAATGAAGGGGGTCAGGAGGGCCCGGATCCGAGATCTGATCTGGACGGCTGCAGTGCTGTGGAGGCGGAGATGGAGGTGGTGGTCATCACTGGCGATAAACCTGATTTACCAAGGATACAAGCTGCGCCAGTTACACCAGTTACACAACGCCAGATAGTTACTATCTTGGATCCTGAAAATACAAGCAATATAACTCAAGGTGGTGATGAGTTGGATAAGACAGATTTATCAGCCTCAGAATCCAACGAGGATGAGTACGAGGAGGTGGTGGAGGTGGTAGATTTGCTTGTTGGAGGAGGGCTGGAAACAGAGGAAACGGAGGAAGACCCTATGGCAATGGGAGCCGGCAAAACGTCTGGCCTTAAAAAATGGAAGGAGAAAGCTAAGATTAAGGCCAAGAAAGGCAGAAATACGAACTTTAACATGTTATCAACAACACTGACGTCCACTAGTGCCCGGGAGAAGTTTATTAAAGATCAAAGTCCATTAAGGAAATGGATACAGGCAAAAGGGGGAGTTAAAAGTGTGGCCTTGCGTTTATCCGGTAATAACCCAGCAGAGGGAGAAGGTATGAGGATCACTAAAGATACTTCCCTCAGCAGCAATATCCCTATCCCTATCTCTCCGGAACCTCTTCAGACTTCTTTAAAAGAAGCGGGAGGTGATGATCTGGTGACTACCGGACGTACTATTGTGGGATATGAGAATACTGATTCTCCTCTCTCATCCACCACCACTAACATTAGAGGAGAGACGGCACCAGCCATAATTCATCAATGTGCTCTTACCCCTCCGGAACCCCGACACAAACCTCATTGGATCTGATTCTGACAACACTGCTGGAACATCGGCAAGAGGTCCAGCAACATTTTATTCAGTTAAGAGAAGATAACAGCAAAATGCAGACCTGCTTGCTAGAGGTTACAAGCAAATTAAATAATATTACTGTAGAGATCGAAGAAATCCAGCAGAGAGTTGTCACTGTTGAGGAATCTTTAGCCACTACTGTGACTACTACTAACCAACATGATAGAGATATTGTGACCCTAAAGAATAAAGTTGAAGATCTAGAAAATCGGCAACGGCGCCAGAACCTGAGACTCTTTGGAGTACCCGAGGGATCGGAGGGGGCGGATGCCCGAGCATATCTGGTCAAGCTGCTTCCAAAAGCGTTCCCCAATTTATCTGATTGGGATTGGGACACACAAATACAGCGAGCTCACCTATGTTTTCCAGAAACAAAGAGAGCAAATTTCCAAGACCTATATTGATGTATTTAGGTAACTTTCTATTACGACAAGCGGTCTCCATTAAGGCGAGGCCAAATAAACCAGTGACGGTGGACGATGTAACTTTCTTCGTAAAATCAGACCTTAGTAAGGTTACGATGGAAAAATGCTGGGGGTTACGTAAATTGATTGATCCTTTTAAATCTGCGGGAGCAGTGGTATATCTTCAAGAGCCTGCACGACTTAAAGTTGTAAAAGCTGGGCATACTTATTTATTTACTGAAGTTAAAGAGGCCGAGCAACTGCTCTCTAAGATGGCATCGGACAACTAGAAGTTAGATGTTTAATGGTCATGATCTTAATATAAAGATCTCTTTTTCTTTTCCCTTCTGCTCTCTTTTACATATTTCTTCTCTTTTTCTTTGCATTTTCTATGAGTTCTATATGGAGGGAGGGGGATCCATGTGGAGACCTTATTGGTAGGCTGCCCATTCATCGGCAGCCGTCGATAGAGGGAGGCTTCCTGGTAGGTACTTTGGGGGAGGTTCTAGGGGTTGGGGGTAGGGCTAGGGGATGAAGTTTCGAGGGGAGGGTGGTTTTCAGGGGGGAAAAAGATTACACAAGCAGAAAAGACTTAAGGTACAGATTGAGTAAGAAACTGTGTGTTTTTTATAATTAAAACAGACATTCAGAACATATTTGAATTAAGATATGTATCAAGTTAGTTGTTTAGCTTGGAATGTTTCAGGTCTCAATAATAAAAGTAAAAGACAACTTGTATTTGAGGAACTTAAAATGTATAACCCTCATTTTGTACTTTTAAATGAAACCCATATTCGTTTTCAAGATAGAAAACTGTTAGAACAAGGGGGGTTTGAGTTAATAATATGCACTCCATTAAATGCATCAATCCGGGGGGTAGCTATACTTAAGAAAAAATCATTTATGGGAGAAGTTCTTAGAGCTGCTGCGGATAAAGGTGGTAGGTGGGCAATTGCACAACTAATGCTATTAAACCGTAAATATATTTTATGTGCAGTGTACGGATCAAATTATGATGATGCAGCAGTTTTTGACCGACTTAATATTGAATTAAAAGACTGGGAGGGGGAGCTAATATTAATGGGAGATTTTAATTGTGTAATTAACTATGTAAAAGATACTACGAAACGTACCCTCTCACAACGTATGCGTAAAACAAGAGCTGCCATTTTAGAACTTGCACGCATACATAACTTAAAAGATATTTGGAGCAATCTCCATCCGACATTAGCAGGATACACTTACTATTCAATACCGCATAAAATGTGCTCCCGTATTGATATGGCCTGGACCACGGATAATATACTCAAAGGTAGCAGAATGGAGATCTGTCCTAAAGTAACTTCAGACCACAATCCCATCCTGTTCGGTTTTAACATTCTAACTAAAAAACAAGAACCCAGGCTATTCTCATTTCCAAGACATTTGTTATCCAATTCCCTATTTATCAATCAGCTGAAGGAACATATAAAAGAATTTTTGGAGTTCAATATTGACTCGGCCCTACCTATTACTGTATGGGATGCTTGTAAAGCAAGTATCAGAGGTTTCGCCCAGCAATTTATTATTCAGCAGAATGCTAACCAGAAAGAGGAGATATGGGGCTTTACATCTAAGATCAGGGCTTTGGAAGATCATTTGGCTGAAATTACTAAGCAGGAGGATGCAGGGTTTATTACTAATTTGAATAAAGCAAGGCTGGAACTTAAACTAATTTCTTTACGCTGCGAGATCAAAACATTTCTTAGGGATAGAGTAGGTACCAAGCTTCACAAGTATAAACTATCACAATATGAAAGTGGTGATAGAATTGGCAAAATTCTCGCCTATAAGGTCGCAGATGATAGAGCTACCTCTCTAATTAAGAGCATAAGAGGGGCCGATGGAATTAATTATACTCTACCCGAGCAGATTCTGCAACAATTTGTTAAATATTATACTAAACTCTATACCCCCGAGAATTTACCTCTCATTGAATCTATTCAAAGGTACATTAGAAATAATTGGTTAGTAGAAACAGATGCAGAAGCGATGGAAGAATTGGAAAAAGATTTTAGCCTTGCTGAATTGAAATTAGCCATCTTCTCCCTTCCCTCCGGGAAAGCCGCTGGGGACGATACACTTCCGATTGAAATATACGAAAGTTGTAGTGAGGAGCTTCTTCCTTTACTTTGCTCAGTTATAAATCAAATAGGGATAACTAGCAAGGCTCCGAGTTCTTGGAAAACCGTTAAAATAATTTTTTTTCTAAAAAAGAATAAAACACCTTCAGAGTGTGGGTCTTATAGGCCAATTTCCCTGATTAATTCAGGTGCCAAAGCATACGCTAAATTAATTGCTACAAGAATATCTCCTCTTATGCCCAAATTAGTTAGCCAACACCAACACGGCTTTGTGGTAGGCAGAGATACAACACTGCACGTTAACATGGCTATCACCGCGTTTGATGTTGCTGCAACGAATTCCTCCCCACTCGGTATGGTACTACTCGATGCTGAAAAAGCATTTGACCGAGTGGGGTGGGAATATCTCTGGGCTACTCTTAAAGAAATTGGTTTTAAAAAACACTTCCTAATGAAAATACAAGCACTTTATGACTGCCCAAATGCTATAATAGGGTACGATAATTTGCTGTCCTCTAGGTTTCCAATTTTAAGAGGGACGCGTCAGGGTGCCCACTTTCACCTCTTTTATTTGCTCTTGCTATGGAGCCCTTTATTAATGCTATACAATCCCAGGAACGTACAAAACCATTTAACTTTGGCACTAATTCACTTAAAATTACAGCATAGGCTGATGACCTGGCGATATATACAACAGATGTCACAGAAGAGATGGACGGAATTATTAAAGAAGCTGACGCCTTTGGTGCAGTATCGGGTTACAAATTAAACCTAAACAAAATACAAATCATAGTTAATTATAAACCACGGATCTCAGTCCCTGGCATATGCCACACAGCTACCTACTTAGGTATTAAAATCACATCCAACATAAAGTGTATTCTGGCACTGAATTATGATGTTTTATTAAAAGACACTAACATTCTTCTTAAAAAATGGCATAAGGTTCCTCTAAACCTTATTGGGCGAATAAATCTCATCAAAATGAACATTCTCCCAAAGTTTTTGTATTTATTTAGGTGTATCCCTTTGAAAATTACCAAATTATTAGTAGCTTTATATGGGGGTTTAAATAAAAACGTAGATCATTGTCTACTTTAAAGCTACCATTTAGTAAGGGCGGTCTTAACTTTCCAGACTTTAGAACTTATTTTTTTTGCATCCTTTTTGGGACGTCTACAGAGTCTTTTTAACTCCAATATTCCTTATTACTTTCACCAATTTATGCTTGGTACCGATTCTATTCAATTCCTTGCCAGAACCAATGACCCAAACTATTTTAAAAGAGTCAGGTTTAAGACCGCCAAAGATATAATATATATATGGAATACAATACTGGTACTGAACAAAACATCAATTGTTCATCCTGATTTAACTCTCTGGAACAATACGGGTTTACCAGGTATTTTTAGTGATTTGGGGTGCTGGATTTGGTCCAATTTAGGCATAACAAAACTGGGCGACTTATATGGCTCCTCAGGCTTGTTAGAGTTTGAAACACTTAGGTTACTATATAAACTACCGGGCATGCGTTCTTTAAATACATACAAATTCGAGATTTCCTTATTGGGAAACTAAAGCTTAAAAAGATCTCAGATTCAGATTTTTGGATTTGTATGTATGGAGGAGGGGGGAAGAACAAAGCTACGATCAGCCTAGGGTATAAATGTTTCAGCCAATATAAGATAGATGATTGTCTTAAATTGGCTCAGAAATGGACCTTAAAATTTACGACTGGTATCTCATCAAACATTATTTCCTCATTTTTAAACAATATTGATACTTTAGTTCATTCATCCAGTTTAAAACTCCAAGCCTATAAGACTGTTTGCCAGCTTTATTACACCCCGCAACAATTTTGTAAGTGGTCTTCTAATAATGTTCACAATGATCGTATGAAATGCCCAAAATGCCAACTACAGGCTGCTGATCTAGAACATATGATTGTTTCATGTCCGGTTTTGTTTTTATTTTGGGACAGTGTAGAAAACATTCTGAAACAGAAACTATTAATTAACACATCACTACGACCCGAAATGATTCTTCTTGGTATGCAACCTACTATTTCCCCATTTCGGGATGTTGTTTTTATTTTGTTATCATGTGCAAGATTGGTTGTTGCAAGGGCATGGATCTCGGACCAACCACCTCATGTGAACGAATGGTGGTTTTTGGTGAAGGAGATATATGATATGGAACTATCTTTAGCTAGGAAAAGGGGTGATAAAGCACTTATGAAAATAGACAGAATTTGGGGATGTCTCTTTACTTGCTCAAATATGAATTGATTTAATTGAGGGTTGTGCCTACCTTGATATCTTAGTATTTTTGTCTTATCTGATATATGTGTCTTAGCTGATATATGTTTTTGTTTTGATTACTTGATGTTCTATTTTTCTTTTCTTTTTATGCATTACTCTCTGTATTTATTACTAATAAGTCCACGATATGGTATTTACTGACCAAATGCATCCTTGTTTATATTTTTAACATTCTGCTTTTCTTTTCTATTAACTATCAGCTGCTTGTGTTATCAATAAAAAAAAAAGGTTTAAAAAAAATATATATATGGACCTGACTGATCTACCGGTAAGGATGCGCCAAGTACGGACTCCTCTTCCTCACCCCTCAGGCACCATCATTGTTCATCTTTGGAAGAATAACTGTTCTGCAAAAGAAACTGAGAAAGTTACTGAATTGAGCTTACCACTTTCTCCTGGAAACTCGGCGTCCACACTGCACTTTGCTCTGTTCACAAAATTTGGCATAGGGGCAGGTGGGAACTGACTCTGTGGATTAACAACCAGTTGCGATTGATTCAATATCACCTCATTCTGCGTCTATGGATTTAAATTTTGATTTGGACCATTGTTATTTTTAATATTTTTATACTTGTTTTACCAAAGCCCCAATTTGTCCCACCCATGACAAGGAAATGTCTTCTTCGCTTCCTCTCTGCCCATTTTCCCTTTCGGTTTTCCTTCACTATTTTCATTCTGTACTGATCCTCTATTTTTATCACTATTCTGATTATTTAATTTAAGCTCTTGTTGTTCTGCCAATTTTACTTGTGCCCTCATTACTTTTTCCTCTAATTTCTTGCGTCTATTTTCTATCTCATCTCCACAGTATTTTGCATACTTTAAGACTTCATCTATAGGTTTCCCTTGCCAACAAAACATATGGTTTTGAATCACCTGACAAATCTCAGGTCTCAGTCCAGATACAAACCGATATACAAAATGTCCCATACCTTTGTCATTAATATTCTCAAATCCACTATACTGTTTAAACACCTGTAGCAAACGTTCATAATAGGTATGTACAGTCTCATTTATTTCTTGTGTGGTTCTATCTATTTTTATCCCATCTGTCCCTTTTGGAGGAATTTTACCTTTTAAAAAGGTGATCACTTGGAGATATTTCTTCATTACTTACTCTGAAGGTGCTCCTGTTTTCTCATCTCTTGGATATTAATCACTAGGCCAATCAACTGTGATTTTACATGCTGTCCACAAATCTGCACGTACTACTATGTCAAACAGACCATCCGAATCCTTCGACAAAACTTTGGAAACTTTCACAAACCTTTCAACTTGTCTATACCATTGAACTGGCTTTTCTCGTAATTTTGGGGAATCCAGGGAACATGTACATACCCTCCTCCTGGTACCTCTCTCATAGGACACAGTCTTTCTGTCTTTTTAGGTTCTCTTAATAAATATTCTGATGTAGTTGTGTTTGCCTGGGCTTCCTCCTTTTTCTTTGTCCACCTTGTTTTCCATTTGTCTAGTTCTCTCCATTTCTGTAAAATTGCCATTAATTCCTTAATCTGTAATTTTCTTCTTGACACATTCATATTTTCTAAATCTTTGTCAGTACATTCTGCTCTGTATGGTTTCTGTAATACTCTTGATCTCCCTATTTCAACTCTCATTTCAGAAGCAAGAGCTGTCAGTTTTTCATGAAATATTTTTACATTTCTAGTTATGCTTCTACATATGAACAACAATTCCTCTTCACTGTATGTATTCAGTCTGTCTATTCCTAAGTTTCCAGATATAATTTTGTCCACTTCTACTTTTAATTTAAAGATGTCCAAAATCTTTGGTTGTTGATTTGGTTTGTCTATTCCCTGTGCCCACCTTTCTAACTCTTTTGGTGATACTATTGTGGGTGGCACTTTTAGTTCCTGTGGAGGTTTCCATTAGTATTTCTTTTGAACAACTAGGGGTAACTCTTTTTGGGGTTTCATTTATCTGTTCTCTTATTGGCAAATCCATAAATGATATTATTGATTCACATTCACTAGCTTGATCTTCCATTATTATTTTCTCCTTTCTAGGTACTATTATAGGAGTGGCCATAGCTGGTGGAGTTGGACAATTTCCCTTATCCCCATACAACGGGACAACATGACCTATAGTCACTGTTATAGTCAATGCTTCAGGGTGTGCATTCAATTGTGTTATTTTCTGTATTATTTTGTCTCTTTTTATTTTTTGCTTTTCTTTCCTTTTCTTGTAATATCCTTTCATTTAATGAGTCATGCATAATCTGGTGAACTAATGGTGTTTATAAAGCAGGGGCACTTGGTGTATTTCTACAGGGTTCCTTTTGATATGGTGGACGATTTTTCGTTAGAATATCTTCCATAAACGTATCTTCTGATTCTCCACAACCTGTCATATGTTTATTTTTTCTTGTTCACTTGCCTCCAGACTGTTCCTCTTACAATAAGACAGGATACAACCCTTCTGTGACCATTGCCTGTATCCATTGTTTCATCTGGTCTTCACGCGATACATGCATCGTTTTAGGATAAAATCCTCTATAACCACTGGTACTTCTATATCTATCTCGATCAAAGGCCTCCATTTCCCATTCTTCTAAAGCTTCATACTGGGTTAATCTAGGTCTGGGCTCTAACTCATTCAATCTATTTCTTAAATTCTGAAGAATTCTTCCATTAAATGTACCATTTTCTAGGAAAGCTAGTAATCCGTCATCCTTTGTATACTCAATCCAATTTTCTAGCCATACACAGGTATGATATCCTTTTTCCATCATCATAAATGACGCATGAGTTTTAGGTGATGGTATAAGAATTCCTTCTCTAGTCTTAATGGGTTTATCTTTCTTGAAATAAATCTTGATTCTCTGCATAAATTACATTTTCCTTTTCTCTCCATACATTTTATGAATTGGTCTTCTTATGTATTCTTTTATTTATTTATTTATTTATTTATTTATTTACGCAACTTTTATAGCGCGGCCAATACCCGAAGGTGTCTCGGCGCTGTGGAGCAACTAAAGTTCATCATCCTACCGTCTTCTCACTGGTTAAACAACCATGTTTTCAAAAGCCTACGGAAACTAATCAGATTCGGAGCGGCTTTAATGGCAGTTGGCAAGAGGTTCCAAAGTTTTGGAGTGGCCACGAGAAAGCGCCTGTCGCCCCAGGTGACTGATCTTGTACGTGGCACCGGCAGAAGACTGGTATTGGCCGATCTTAGTTGCCTTCTGGGGGTATAGAGCTGAAAAGCTTCGATCAGGAATCTGGGTCCTGTGCCATGTATGGCCTTATAGGCAATACAGAGGGCCTTGAATTTAACGCGGCTCTCAACTCTCAGCCAATGAAGCTGACGAATACCAAGGGTGGTAGATTTGCGGCGAGGGATGTTGAGGAGAATCCTAGCAGCCGCGTTCTGAATAGATTGCAGCTTCGTTATGACACGCTTCTGAGTATGGAGGAAGAGAGCGTTCCCGTAATCTATTTTTGAGAAGACTAAGGTAGACCAGAGTCTTCCCAGCTGACGGAGGGAGATAAGGTAGCAGCTTCTTAATCTTTTTCAAGATGTAAAATGAGGATGACACAACCTTATTGACATGGAGGTCAAAAACCAGCTTGTTGTCAAAAATCACTCCCAGATTTCTGGCTTTTTCCACTGGGACAGGTGGATGGCCGAGCTTATCTGGCCACCAACCGAGGGACCATTCAGGGGAAAGTCTTCCAAAGGTCATGATCTCGGTCTTGTCCGAGTTAAGCCTGAGGCAATTCAAGGCCATCCAAGTACTGACCTCGAGCATAGCTTTCTGGAAGTTGGCTGCTACAGTAAGGCCATCCTTATGGATACCCAGCAACACCTTCTAGCAAAGCCTAAATATCTTCTATCTGGGCGATTCCCTATTAAGATTGGATCGTGTTTCCACATACAAACTCTGTTATCTATTACTATTACTGCTTCTATTTTGTCAACCAATGTTTTCCTTTGTTTACACTACGGTTCTCCAATCCCTTTGCCACTCTTATTCTTTTATCCAATTAAATTTAATTTCATAAAATTAATTTAACAAATACTAGTGCAGCTCTAATGTGACGTCAGTATCACTCCTCACTCCTGACCCCTCCTTTACAAAAAGCCCCTGAAATTCACACGCTCACTGTTTTTGACCAATCCCAGTGTGGCACTTGTTGATGTCAGTGCGATAACTGACCACTCGTTTACAATTTCCTGATGTGTCACAAATACTCACTGGCTCAATCATACCAGCGCGGCACTTTGTGACGTCAGTGCAACTCTGGCAACTGACCCTCCCTTCGCATGGTAATACGAAAACTTATTCTCTTTAATCTTTCACCAACATTTTCATTGATAACAACATAAAAACATTTGCTACTCTGTCTGTTTCACAAAGCTAATATGTGATTCCTTTCCCTACGAGTGAAACCTCCCTCTAACTTTTCATGTACTACGAGTAAAACTCTTCATCTTACTATTCATTCAAGCTCAGATGAACCTGCTACTCTCCCAGTGTTACTGTTTCCAGGTGATATAACACTAGAATTTCACCAGCGAACTCTTTGCTAACAATCACTCTCACTTATTCACAAATTAATTTCTAAAACCGACGAGTAACCTCACAGCAGTGTGATTTCCATTCATCACCCGCTATACATTTCCCGGGAATTTCCAGACAACATTAAACAATATACGGACGGTTTTGTTCAAACATAAATCTATAACCAATATTCACCAAACTAATCAATAAAAACAATACCTCTGCTACCAGCAAACTGATCCAGCGGTCCAACATCCTGCGGACATCTATCACTAAAGACTCATTTGGGCCCAAAAAACACACTCACTCTTACTGATCAGTGAACACCGCTGGGGATCAATTTTAGGGCTACAAGTGTACATTCATTGCTTATCAATTTTTTTATCTAATAATATTACAAAGCCCTTTCTAAGATGAATGGATCTATTTTAGTAGATTTTATTTGGTGACCATGACGTAGGTCTCATTTACATGATTTCTTTATTAAATAAATCACTTACTCTGGTAAGTTTTAAATGTTTATCTAAATTAACCATCACAGCAAAACAAAATACAGTGTTAACTCCATCATTCTAAAGAGGTAAGATCTGTTTATCTAATTTAAAATGATATTTTCAATGACAAGTACCTCAGGATAAAGAGAATAGGTACATTGACACAATACACAGATTTATAATTACCTAGGATGGTGCGCAAATCAGACCCCTCTGGCCAAGAGTTATGGGCTTCTTAGAAAGTTCAGTTAATAAGGACTTCAGGACAGGACAGGCCAGATTACCTCTTCTGGATACGACGCCTGCGTCTCGCCCCTCTCTGATACTAACTTCCTCCTCGGTTCTTCCGTGATCTTCTTCTAAATCTATTACCTCTTTTATTTTTCCTGCGATCTTCTTGTAATTCAATTTTGCTTGAAAATTCTAAGTCTGCTTCTTCAGGTATTCGATCAGCATTCAGACAGCATCTCTGTATTACAGCGTTCTGGCAGCGACTGCTCATACTAATCTAACTAACTAACCTAATTATACCTTCAAATGGCAAGTACCACCCCTAAAAGTTTCAACCTTATGAAACTCCTAATTCTAATTGGACAAGCTGAGGGGATGATCATCACACCATGCTAAGTTTAATACTTTTTCTTAAGACTTATTGTTTTAAGATACCGCCCATTAATTTGTTCTCCCAAGCTTTATTTCCCACCCATATTTGCAAAAATGATCAATAACAATGTATAAACTTTTCACAGTTGTCCATTGAATCTTCAAGATGTTCAGCTGGTTCCCAGGGTATGTTTTGTAGATGTCCTTGGACGAGTCCCAAGACTTGAGCTCATTGCTCCGGAGTTGTCTCTCCCGCGCATGCACCAACCCCACGTGGGTGTCAGACCTTAGAGCATAGGTCTTCAACCTATGGGGCGCGACCCCCAGGGGGGGCGTAGAGTCATTGGCAGGGGGTCGCGCATTCACCTGCCTCACTGCTGCCTTGAATCCAAAACATTTTCGTTTTCTTTTGGATCCAAAATAATTACATCCCAGGAACCTCTCTGATTGGAGGACAGGGCAAAATAAGTCAATCATAATGTGGCTATGTCATCAATGCCTGTTCTCCAATCAGAGAGACTGCATCATGCACACCAGGAAATGCCCGCAAACTTTGTCAATAAAGATGGTCCAGCACCTTTGTAATGCAGGCTGTATTTTCACGGAGTTCTGCACTGTCACTGCTGCCTTTCAGTGGATCCAGTTGTCTTTCTTGGCATGGGCTGGGTTCACCTTAAGTTTTTTTCCAACTCATCTTCGTGGTGATTGCTGCCTCTGCATTAGACTCTCCTTCCCGGCTGGTTTCCAAGGCAACCCGAAGCTTTCATGAATAATTAGGTAAGCCCCTCCTCATCCCTCATGCCCTGGGTTTTCAGCTGCTGACATACGCTGAAACTATCTAGCATGCACGCAAAAACACACACACAGATTGTTATCTGTTTCCTTGATTGAGGTGGGTGGGGGGAACAGGAAAAAGGCTCAGGTTAATTTTTATGACGTTGGAATGGAGTTTATTTTTGGTGTACTTTCTGTTTTTGTAGCTACAGTTACATATTCATTTTTGTGACATTTAAATGTTTATTTTCTGTGTTCTTTCCTCTTTTATTCTTGTAGCAGCAGAATAATATGATGCTTCTGGCCAACTACAGTTGCCACACTTTAAAAAAAAACGATGGTTATTTGTTCATGTGTAAAGAATCCATGATTGCACTTTACTTGATGTAGTGATTTCTGTAGTACAATTTTTTTTATCACATGGTGGAATCATTTAAAACGGGTCTGGGAGAGTTCATCTGAGGACATCATTTTTTGTCAAAAAGTTCTAAATAGTAAATATTCACAAAATCGCAACATATGAGACTGGTGGCCACAATAGCGTCTCATGTCTTTTTATTACATGTAGCAGTGTTTTTTTAAATAGGAAAATTAACGTATATTAAATTCAATAGGAGGTGCAATGAAATATTAGTGCAAATGTTGCAGTGACAAGAGAGAATTCTAAAGGCACAGGAAAAGGAAGCAGTCCTTGAAATGAACTCCGCAATTTGGAAGGAAGCTTGTGATCACACTCTTAAATGGCCAATGGCTGATCTATAATATCCTTGCATATCTTCATAAATGTAAACTAGAGATCACAAATTCATGTCCCTGATGTCAAGGCTATGTAGACTGGATCCACATTCTATGTACGTTCCCAGTTCTAATCTATTAGCAGCAGGTTTTTATATATTCAGGACCAACTGTCGAGGTTTTGATCTAACACCTGATGCAGTCAGAATATTCATAGGCTGTTCCACCCACTTACATAGATTCCACCTAAAGGAGGGCATTGGTTGTGATTTATAACTGCGCTAATCACTAGATTGGTGAATATGGGCTCATCGAAACCTAAATAGCCTTCTGAATTTCAGCTGTGGTTAGAAACAGATCATTATGTCCTGAAAATAAATGTATTTTAAAGATATTGGTGCTATACACATTAGAAAAATGATGACATTTGTAATTACAAAATTATGCTTTTTCATGTTTTTTGCAAGGAAGCAAGATTCCAAAACATGGAGTAATTTAAATTGTGCAGTT
The DNA here is from genome assembly GCF_964263255.1 of Lissotriton vulgaris. Lineage (NCBI taxonomy): Eukaryota > Metazoa > Chordata > Amphibia > Caudata > Salamandridae > Lissotriton > Lissotriton vulgaris. The sequence continues at coordinate 1,440,948,989 of NC_141687.1, read as the reverse complement.
CAGATGTATTAAGAAAGATTCTATAAATGACAAGCAATGGAAGTAATATTTGTGGTAATACAGCAAAACATAAGAATATAGAAAATGTAGTCAACCATGTAGATACACCTAGTTTCAATGCATAAGTATCTTCTCATGAGTAAAATCAAAGCATTACTCAGCAAACGTGGCCAAGCACTAACTCTCGAAATGTCCATTTAGTTCATTCTTAACTGTTTCTGCTATTCTGATCTCTCCCCCAAACAAGCCTTTCTAAACCCTGCCCTCTGACTCTTCCCCCTGTCTCCCTTTTACTCATCCTAAGGCTCCTACTACTGCTATAAGCTCCAAAACATCTCTCCACCATCCTTCTCAATCCAAATAACATAATACCATATCCACTACAAATTACTTTCCTTTTTCAATATACTAATTCACCACTAATTCTTTATGGGTTCTGGAGAAGAGTGCTACTCGCTGAAAAAGCACTTCAACACTTCTTCAGGGGTAATTAGTGCTATATAAATGCAATTACAATACCTTTGACATGCTGCAGCAGTGAATACTTTGTGGGTCTTCAGTTCTTATAGAACACATCCCACCATTTTGTTTGCAATGAGATTTTGTGTCCTAAACTAAGCATATGTGACTCAACGCTGAATGGTTCCTCCGCATATATGTTGTTGTCATTGTGGTATTGAATACCAATGTGTGCCATAACTGTTCTCTCGTGGCATCATTTTCCATGACTGCTCTATAAGTTTGTCAGCAATAAAACGTCATAAATCACCCAGGTACTGGGGAGGGGAGAAGGAGGAGACAATGGCGTGCGGTAAACAGCTGTCTGTCTCATGTCAAGGCCAGGCTCTCACAGAATCGCTGTGTGTGCTAATTTGGAGGCCACTCAGCTTCTCGCTGACTGCCTGTGTGATCTTGACGATCTAGTTTACCTGTCTGTTAGATTACTGGCCTCTGGGTACAATGAACTTCACCCACAAAAAAGAAAGAACGTGTGTCTTTTAGCTTCCATCTCTAGACAAGTGTGTTTTGCAACCTTTCACAACCTCTCTTCTGACCCTCACCCTGCAAAGGCCTTTCCAAGGCGAAGGCTTAGTTTAGCCAGTCTGACCGTGCAACATGTTGTCCTCCACCTGCACCAAATGCATTGGAACATGTGTTCACAATGGGTGCCATTCTCCTTCCAGTCAATAAGCCTTCCACTGTACTGAATGTCTGGCCTGCATAGAATGGCACTTCTAGAGACACTGACATGAACAAACCTTTGATTTGCTAAACATTGTTTAATACTATTTCCCCACTGTAAAATGGTTTGCCGTGGTAATTGGGGACGCTTTTGGTTGTCGATGATGATGAGTACCAAGTTCTAGAATTTTTTGTCAGAGTGGGTCCTTATGCCTGACATTTTTTTTTTTAAACAGATTTTATTGACAGATCGTATAAACAGCCACAGATCTCTGTACTCCAGAGATATCTGTCAGGTATCAATAAAGTTGTGCAATAAAGCAATCCGTCATTACTTTTCATGCGCAAAACAATAGGAACAATCACAAGAAACCAGTCCCCCCACCCGGTGCCCCTAACCCCACTCCCAACTACCCCCCCTCCTAACCCACCCGGGACCCCCCCCCCGCACGGTATTCGGTCGATCAAGCTATTCACACGCATCCATGCTGTCATCGTACTCATTCATAGGTCTGGATCCGGATCCTGCTCCACTGGGGGCTCTAGCCAGAGTCCCCTATAGTCGGCCCACCTTTTCCATATCTTGTAGTGCTTACTAGGACAGCCGCGGCCCAGGAATATGGGCCTCTCCATCCACATACAGACGTCCAGACCTCTCTTCCAAGCGAGAAGTGATGGGGGTTGCGGGTCCTTCCAGGCCCTTGCTATATCCCGCTTGGCTATTGTTAGTCCCAGGAGTAATAAATGTCTCTTGTACAGATTGCCACCCACTCCCTCCAGCACATGCAGTAAGCCCAAGCGCGTTGTGCGCGGGAGCACCCATCCGAGCGCCTCATCCAGACCACTCCAGACACCACGCCAGAACCTCTCCAGGCGCCCACAACTCCACACTGTATGAAGGAATGTACCTTCCTCGCTCCCACACCGGGTACACACTGGGGATGCACTGAGTTCTGTCCTCCATAGCCTCTGTCGTGTGTAGTACATTCTGTGGAGGTATTTAAATTGAATCAGTCGGAGGCAAATCGAGCTGGCTCCGCCTCGAGAACTCGCCAGCGCTTCATTCCAATCCTCTTCCTCCAGGGGCCCCACGTCCTCCTCCCATTTCTCCTTGAGGGAACATAAGTCAGAGGAGCAATGTATGATCAGGGATTGGTATATGCGAGAAATATTTTTGGAATCCAACTCCCCCATGAAGACTCGGGCCTCCAGCGGGCTAAACTCAGGAAGCGCAGTCAGGCCCACCAGATCCGGAGTCAGGGCGTGGCGAAATTGCAAGTAGCGGAAAAATTGCGTGCTAGGCATGTCAAACTCCACTTTCAACTCCTGAAACGATTTAAGCGTCATCCCAGCCATAACATCACCCAACCTAGAAATGCCAATAGCATCCCAACCCGCGAATCCCTCCAGGGTAGCAAGGCCCGGGAGGCGGCCATTAAGCCAGAGGGGAGTCTCCTCAGTCAAGGTTCGCCACCAACCCATCCGCCTCAGTGCCCGCTGCCAGACGTCAAAAACAACCTGCGTCATCGTCGGCAGGGCCCTGCACATCTTTGGCGCATAGAGCAACGTGTGAAGTGTATGAGGTTCCATTAGTAGTCTCTCCAGCGCATAGGCCGGGTCTCCCCTGTCCCCATACCACCAGTCATTCAGGACGAGAAGATGAGACGCCTGGTGATAGGAAAGTATGTCCGAGGTCGCCAGTTCCCCCCCCCCGTATGTGGAACGAAAACACGTGCGCAGCGCCACCCTGACAGAGCCACCCTCCCAGAGGAACTGTCCCAGGACCGAGTTTACGCGCTTAAACCATACGGGCGGAATCGGGTATTGATAGTTCTGCAATTGATATAGCAGCCTGGGCAGGGCCACCATCTTAAATATGGCCGACCTGCCATAGATGGTCAACGGCATACGGGACCACACCTTAATGTCTTCCTGCGTCCGTTCCCAGACCGGCATCACATTACGTTCCCAAGCAACCGCTAGGATCTCGGTAAGAAACACCCCTAGGTATTTAATTCCTCCTGCGGCCTGCTGTATCTCTGCTGCCCAGTCTCCGACCGGCGGACCCCTTCCCAACACCCAGAGAGTTGATTTACGTGGATTCATGTACAGGCCCGACGTCTCGCCGAAGATCTGTAGAATGCGCATGAGGCGGGGCCCGGACTTATTAAGGTCCGTGAGGAAAAACAACACGTCGTCCGCATAAAGTGCGATGCGGTCAGACAGGTCACCAGTCCACTCAAAGCCCCTCATGTGCGCGTCAATGCGGACCCAGGCAGCCAGGGGTTCCATGGATAGGGCAAATAAGTAAGGCGAGAGGGGACAGCCCTGTCTGGTGCCCCTCCGGATGGGAAAGGTCGAGGACGCCACCCCCGCCACCCGAACCGAGGCCGTGAGGTTAGTATAGAGCAGTTTCACATAGGACAGGAACACCGGCCCCAGGTTCAGCCGCGGCAACAGCGAGAAGAGGTACGTCCAGCTGAGGGAGTCGAACGCCCTGTCCATATCCGCCAAAAAAAGCGCCGCTTGCACCCCGGAGGACTGAATTGCTGCAACCGCGACATTGGCCCGCCTGATGTTGTGCCGCGTCGCCCGCTTGGGCATAACGCCGGCTTGGTCCGGATGTATGAGATTGGAAATGTATGGCAGCAATCTATTGGCCAGAGCCTTAGCCAACACCTTGGCCTCTACGTTCAATAAGGAAATCGGGCGATACGACGAGTAGTGCTTGGGGGGTCGGCCAGGTTTGTGAAAGACGATCACCTCAGCATGTCTCCAGTCTTGGGGCATGCATCCCAGTTCCCGTGCCTCCTCCACCACCGCTCTGTACTGGGCACCTAATTGGAGATGAAATTTCTTAAAGAATTTACTGGGGAAGCCGTTGGGGCCGGGGGCCTTCCCCATATTAAGTTCCCCAAGAGCGGTTCCCAGCTCTTCCTCAGTCAATGGTTTATCCAGGCTATCGCGGGCTTCGTCTGCTAGTGCCCTAGGTGGTAAATCTGCTATGAACTTGTCTATCAAGGCTTCACTGATGCATTCATGCGGGGAGTATAAGTCGGCATAGTAGGCTGCAAAACCTTCCGAGAGCGTCTTGGGATCAGTTATCAGGGTGCCAGATTCATCCTGTATTCTCGGAAGAGTCTGGGTTTGAAACTGGCCCTGACACAACCTGTGCAACATCGTCCCAGATTTGTCCCCCCATTGGTACACCCTGCTCCGGGTCGCCAGCCACATCTGCTGTGCCTCATCGAGTAGCAGCGAGGCGTAGGACTGCTGCGCGAGCAGCAGTTGCTCCAGCACCCTGTCCTCCCCACCCGAACCATTACGCTGCTCTAAATCCCGTATGGCCACCTCAGCTTGATCAAGAGTCTCCCTGCGCCGTTTCTTGGCCGCCACACACCACGCTATATCTATGCCTCTCAATGTGGGCTTCATGGCTTCCCAGAGCGCCGCCTTAGTCGCCACCGACCCATTATTTTCAGCCAAGTACTGCGCTATGGCTTTCCGCATATGGGCCTGGTAGTCCCCAAGCTGTAGGTGCCACACTGACAGGCGCCAACGAAACTGCTGTTGCCTCCGGTCCAAGCTCATAGTGACCGCCACTGGAGAATGGTCTGACAGCCCCCTTGGCAAAATATCCGCAGCCTCCACTCTACCCTGAGCAGCCAGGGGGACAAAGATGTAGTCTTGCCTAGAAAACGAGTGGTGCACCGCAGAGAGGAAGGTGTATTCACGCTGTGTGCCATGCATATATCTCCATGTGTCTACCCAACCCAGATTTCTGACCATATCATGCAATTTGGTATGCCCGGATACTACTGCCCCTCCCCCCCAGGCCTGAACCTGTCGCGCGACTGATCAATCACATCGTTCCAATCACCCCCAATAATAGCCAACACATCTGGAATAGTTGCCCACACTGTCAAGATCTTTTCAACCAGGGACCACTGCAAGGGGGGTGGGGCATACACGCAGCCAAGCACCACATCCTCGTCTCCAAGCGTACCGTGAATAAACATGTATCTACCCTGCGGGTCTTGCCAATGAGTGGAGTGCACGTATGGGACCCTGCGGTGTACTAATATGGCCACGCCCCTGGACCCCCTGGCAAACCCTGCATGGAAAACCTGACTGTAACCAAAACGCTGAAGGCATAGTGTTTTAGTCCCCAGAAGATGCGTTTCCTGCAGCATATAACAACATCCGCCCCGCTCTTTTGGCCTGTTTCAGAATCGCTCCCCGCTTGATCTTGTCTAGCATCCCTCTCACGTTCCAACTGAGGACCCGAAGTGTGGCCCCAGGCCCAGCGGCCCCTCTACCCAGGATCGACATCATAGCCTTTTCGCAGCCAGCATCCATGACACATTCCATCCGCGTGTGCTTCCTGCCACCGTCTCGATCGCATCTGAACCGTGCAGTCCCCCCCAATCCAACATCTACCAACTTCCCAGAACTCCCCCCCACCCCCACCCCATACCTCAAGGAACGATGAAGTATCTGTCGCGGTGTAGCGTGACTTCTGTCCCCAACATGAGACAGACCGCCCACCCCACCAATGGATCCCCATAACTGCAGTTAACCCACTAACAAACCCTTCTGAACTGAGGGGTTGAGTCCGCCCTCCCTATGTCATGCCTGACATTTTTTGACAGGGGGTTCTCGGCATCAAAAAGTTTGAAGACCTCTGCCTTAGAGTCTATAGAAGGCCCAAATATGACCGAATAGAGCGGTCAAAAAGACAAAGAATTAAATTCAAATAAAATGATTTCACTGTATACCACCTAGCTCTACTCTAATCCAATTTACTTATAAAGTCTATTTATGCATTAGCAATTAATATATAATACGATTTAGTTTCAGCAAAGCAGATGCTTAGCATGTGAGTTCTTAAGCGGACATTTTAGATGCTATTGTGCAGAAGCAGAGTTTTCCCTCCAAGCGTTAAGACGTCATGCAGCTGACGCATGCGCAGTTTCACGTTGGCAACCATCTTTAATTGCACTTGGGTTACTTGTTAGTAAAACACATAGGCAAGCTTCCCCCTTTTCTAGAAAATATGAAATTTTGTGTAAAATTAGTATTACAAACTCTATAATATTTCGTTACGGGATTATATGAGAGGATTACTTACAAGCAAGTCTCTTGTTCATGAATCCTTGCTCCATCACCGTGTAACTCAAGCCTACCTGTCTCCCCGGCCCCTCCCCCTCTGCCTCCAGCAGTGCTGCATTGCGTGTTCACTTGTGCCTGTAAAGGCTGCTAATATTAGGGATTTGGTGTGTTTTTTTAAACACAATAACTGTTTCCTGCCTGCAGCGAGTGCAAACGCCAGCCGGAGCATGGGTGGATACTGGCCCCCCTCGCCCCAACCGGAGAGCAAGCAGGCTGCATGCTACACAAACAAGGGTTCACATGCCCCTTCCCTGCTGCTACCGCTGTCTGGGACATCAATGTGGAATGAAATTTAAAAAGTGCTCACCGACCAGTTAAAGGAGACAGTTAAAAAAAGCGTTCATACAGTGAGGCCGTCTGTCAGTAACTTAATATTATAACTTGCTGGCGCCCGTTCCCCTGCCCAGGGCCGGTGTAACTAAAAAGGGAGGCCTGTTCACTGTGTTAGCAACTGTTGCGCATTCTGTCACACACTGCTGGACTGTGTAGGGGGAGTTTGAGAAAACATTAACTCCGCTCACCTTTAACGCACACAGAGGATTGAAATTAAGCCTGCATTCCGCTTCATCTTACTCTGATATCATCTTATTATGATGGCTAGGAGGACGACGGCGGGACAACAGGTACAAGGCAGGCACTGACCAGAAAGACTGGTCATCCCCTTACCGCTTCCCTCCAGGAAGCCTTGGCTAATAACCCAATGCGTATGCATGAGAAGGGAATCCCCCTCTCACATATAGAAAAACGCCTTAGTGTGTGTATCACATAGTCTGTACCACAACCCTAGTCTGTTTTATTTCACCACACCTTTTTAAAAATCGGTCCTGAGGAAAGCCAGAATACTCTAAGGCACTGGCTGAAACATGTCGACCATCTGAAGGACGCAGGGGGCAGTAACTCGCCACCCTTACGCGTCCTGTAGCCTTACTTTTAACCGCTGGTGACGGCCCAGTTATTAAAATTTAATTTACCCTCGGGTGCTGGGACCACCACCAAGCCGTTTTAAATCACAACTCACCCAACCTCACTGCACTCTCAGCAATATACCAGCTCCGCTGTAATCAGGCGTCGTAGCACACCCGGGACATACTAGGTGTCACTGGGTGGGCCCGATGATGAAGCATGCCACCAACTAGGTTGGTGGGTGAGGGCTTCATGAATACACCAACAAGGTGCCCGTGACAGAACTAATTTGAGTACTGTAACACTTTGGTCAACTAAAGCTAGTCCTTTTTGTTTAATCACATAGGAAAGCGACATGTCAGTGTGTGGAAAGCCGAGTGAAGTGAAAGCCCCATGCAAAAATGAACACGTGGCTGCCATTGCCAAACTGTGTAATTTCCACAAGTAAACGATCCAATCCGGATGGGCGGAGCTAAAAGGAGACAGGGCGGTAACAAAAAAGCCTGAGTCTCAATTAGAAGCCAGCGTTTAACATAAATGATGACGCAACCAATTAAGAAACATGGGCGGGCTTTGAGTCCATTTCTAAAATCCCCTCTACCACAATATGTCTTGCAGAGTGAGGAGCGCATACGAGCTCCAGCGCTAGGTCTGCGAGACCTAAAAAGAGCTGTGACACGGTCGACGCTGCCTGTGCCATACAGCTTTTTAGGTCTCGGGCCTAGCCTACACACTGCGTAAGCAGTGTGGGCGGAGGCCAGAGTCCTGTTCCAGGGATCTTGAGATTGGACTTAGGCATTCCAGGCAGATCGTGCCTGTTGTTTCCTAGGTCCATTTTCAGTGGCCAAGGCGTGCATGTGTTTTTGAAACAGAAAACGCAATAGGCCATGGGCGGTCGCGAGCCCCGCCCATGGCCTATTGGTGTCTGTTACGCGCACCAGAAGGCCATATATCTTCAATTATCGCGGCCGTCAGTGCCGCGGTAATTGAAGACATATGCCGGCAGTGGCGCTCGCGCGTGCCACTTGCCGTTTTTTTTTTTACAAAAGCGAAAGCGATCGTTTTCAGTGCTGCTTGGAGGCATTTTGGTTGCTCTTCAAAAATAATAATGCATATATTTACATGACTGCCCGAAGACTGAGAGGTAAGACCAGCACGGTGAGTACCTTGGATCTACGGGAAATTATCCGAATTTTCCACCCGTGCAATCTTTTCGCCCCACCTCGACAAATAACAGCAGTCAAATGTTCAATTACTGCAAAAGCCCCCCACCCCGAGGACATTACATCCATTGTCTGGCAATGACGGAGTGGCATTTTTGCCCTACTGACATTTTCATATGAGGCAAAGTTCAAACATAAGTTTCCTGCTTGCTGATAACAGCAGCTGTCTAGAAATTAAATTAACTTCATCAAAACAAACTGTCTGCTAAATGAACTTAAATGCCTTTCATTTCGAGGACTTCCGAGTGTCCGTGGACCTGCCTGAATGTCCGTATTATGCAAATGGGGAGTTAGCTGCGCTGAACTGTAGGGCTAGGGATGAGTCACAAGCTGAGCACGAGGGGTGGGTGGGGGGGGGTTATGGGCGGTCGTCAGCCTTTCACCACGGAGCCATTTTCCATTTTACAGACAGAGACTGCTTGGAATACGCGCTAGTGCAACGCAGAGTGCTGTTAACAGTGTCAATCAAAAGTTTACCTGAGTGCAACGCTAAATTACATTATCTTGCATATGTGACAGTGGCAACGTTCGAAACAGGAAAGAGGGAGATAGCGAATAAAAGTAGAGGGAATTTATTTTCCCCATGGACTAACATTAGAAAAGAGGTAGCTAAAATAAAGCCACTTTCTTGGGCTTTAAAAAGAGGGAATTTCCACCTGAATGTGGTCTGCTGGCATGTACGGCATTGCATTCCCAAACCACCAGCCATATATTGATCAGACCGCACCACCAGCCATCAGTGCACGCGTCAGTGCACGCTTTCACTGGGCACAAATACCACCAGCCGTCAGTGCACGCTTTCACCGGGCACAAACACCAACAGCCGTCAGTGCAGGCTTCCTCCAGGCACACACCACCAGACGTCAGTGCACGCTTTCACCAACCACACACACACCACCGGCCATCAGTGCACATTTTCACCAGGCACACACAACACCAGCCGTCAGTGCATGCTTTCACTAGACACACACACCACCAGCCGTCAGTGCACGCTTTCACCAGGCGCACACACCACCAGCCGGCTTCCACCAGGCACACACAACTCCAGCCGGCAGTGCACGCTTCCACCAGGCACACACACCACCAGCCATCAGTGCACAATTTCTACAGGCACACACACCACCAGCCATCAGTGCACACATCAATTGTTAACACATCCACAATTAATTATTGTAGCAATCGCAGTACGGTGCACTTTACTTTTAAACATATTCATCTAAAGCGCAGCATGCCACCATTGCTACAATTCCAATCCAACCCACATAATTCCACTACACACCCCATGCATACACTCCATAACACATGGCTAAAATACATTGCCATTTACAATGCCATTAGCTCTAACTCAAATAAATCCGAGACCTATTGCATTTCCAATGCTTGTTTTCTTTACTTTCAGCCATGTTGTAACATGGCTAAGAAACATTGGCAAAGCGAACAGATCTCACATAAGCGTGACATATTGGCTTTGCCAATGCTTGTTAACATTGCCTTTCGGTCTTAGTTTACTTTAGTTATCAAGTCGAGTATAAGGGCATCTGTAGAATACAAAGTGCTTTCTTCTAACATTTATTGTTTAAAATATGTAAGGTAAGGAGGAAATGCCAGCAATCGGTAATTTTTATAATAATTGTACTGGCAGGGCCATTGAAATACCGTCATGCCGGTATAAACACGACCAGGTAGCTGGCAACCTAGACTATGGTCTCTTTACGGAACCACCCTTCCAGACTAAAACTCTCCTCTCTCTTCAATAACTACTCTGTGAGAGAAGCTGTGTTTGCTGTGGGGCTGTTGTCTCTCTTTCATTTCCATGCCTGAGTTATTGCGTGTACAGTCTCTCGTGGCCTGGCCTGTCCCTCTTCTCTTTCTCTGATCCACTTGTACGCTGTGCGTGTTCCCCTGCCCTTTTACGTGCTTATGTGGGGCCTGCGGCATATTGGGGAAAAGTTGTGTATTTTCAGCGCACCCCTTCTGGCTGCGCAGCGGTCTCTTCGGCTGAAGGCGCAGCACAGGAACTGCACCATGGCTGGGGACAGCGCGGCTCTCAGAATGGTCTGGGTAGACCTGGAGGTGAGTGCAAGGAACTGGGAACCGTCCGCGACGTCTCAGTCTGAAAGCTTATTTCTCAGTGGCTACGTTTGATGTCAAGTTCAACGCGAGTGTAAAAACGCCCAGGAGGTGGGACCATAAAGAATGGCGGGGGACTCGACTTGATGTCGAGCTTACTCGTGTGAGATGTGGCGTTCTGGGTTTCGTGCCGAATTTGGAATCGAAAGTGCACCACAAGAACGAGCGTAGAAATATATATGTTTGAGCAAATAGCTCATACTCATACTCTTCATCTTCATACTCTTCATTTTACAGGATTATTTGTCTATGTGGCGGTGAAAAACCAGTGCTCACTTTGGAAGAGCCTTAACTCTGTTTTGTCCATTCACGCGTTAGCTAGCGGAATGACGAGCCGTAAAAATGAAAGCGTTTTAGTTTTTTTAATTTAAAACATCAGATTTTGTACATGAAAAGGAAAAACACCGAATATATATATAAAAAAAATGCAGCAGACATATTTCCAGATCCGAAGAAATGAAAATCGTGTAGTTTTGTTTAGAAACTTAAGATTGCTACATCAAACGGAAAAAATAGCGAATATATATATATAAAAAATGCTGCAGACATACCCCCAGATTCATCATTGTCATGTTTTGCGAGTCCTTAATAGCGATTATTAAGGAATCGCTATTAAAGACTCGCAAAACGGGATTCATGTAGAAATTGCGATTTCTACAGCTTCCTTATTTGCAATTCGCTAAAAAATAGCCAATCGCAAATAAGGATGCGATTTTAAGGGTGCCAGGGTGTCCAAAGGACACCCTGTAGCACCCCTGAAATGGTAATGTACACTGGTGTTGCGCACACACATATCCAAAGGACGTGTGTGTAACATACAACTTAGAAAAATGCACTAAAGTGCATTTTTCTAAGTTTTCGCTATTTACCACGTAGTTAGACTACGTGGTAAATAGCGGCCCGAGATTGCGAATTCGCAGTTTTTAAATGGTTCATGAATTGCATTTAAGGAATCTCAAATTGAGATTCCTTAAATGCAATTCATTGCAATTTAGCGATTTCTATAATTGCGATTTTGCATTTGGGATGATGAATCCCAAATGCAACAAGCATTGGAAATGCAATAGGTCTCGCATTAGAAGAGTTGGAGTTATTGGTCTTGTAAATGACATATTTTATTTATTTGTTGGTTTTTAAAATTGCTAAATTGATGGCTTTGTCATTTACAATGCCAATAGTTATAACTTTCGCGAATGTGACACCTATAGCATTTGGAATGCAACATGTTTTGTATTTACGTGACTTAGATGGCAGCTCTGGTCGTTAGGCCACATCTCTAGAGAGCAGGAGAGTGCAGCAGGGGAGAGAAGCACAGCAATGCAATAGGTCTCGCATTAGGAAAGTTTGAGCTATTGGTATTGTAAAGGAGACATTTGTTATTTATGTGCTTGTTTTGGAAATAGCGAATTAATAGCTTTGTTATTTACAATGCCAATATTTTTATCTTTCGCAAATGTGACACCTATTGTAACACAATATGTGTTGTGAGGGTGAGTGAGGGTGAGGGTGAGGGGTTGAGGGTGAGTGAGGGGGAGGGGTCGAGGGTGAGGGGTTGAGGGTGAGGGTGAGTGAGGGTGAGGGGTTGAGGGTGAGTGAGGGTGAGGGGTTGAGGGTGAGTGAGGGTGAGGGTTGAGGGTGAGTGAGGGTGTGGGTGAGTGAGGGTGAGTGAGGCTGAGGGGTTGAGGGTGAGTGAGGGTGAGGGTGAGGCTGAGGGGTTGAGGGTGAGTGAGGGGTTGAGGGTGAGGGGTTGAGGGTGAGTGAGGGTGAGGGTGAGGGGTTGAGGGAGACTAGAGCAAAGAAGCGGGGTTGGGCTACAGGCAGCATAGTTAAGGACTACAGCGCCCGGCAAGCCGTTCGTATCTGTGACGTGGTTACGTCATCCAGACTGTAACTGCGTAGTCAATAAGAGACGGCAATGGGAAGTAAACTAACTGAATGTCCGTCACTCGAAAAAAACGGATACGCTACTGTAGTATGGCGGAAGAAGCTGAACATAATGGCCATATTGAAATGTTTACGTGTTTCGCTATTTTAAAAAAGCGATACACTCAGAAATAAGTTAAACAAAGCAAGGTAATTTTTGTCTAATACATTAAATGTAGATTTATTTTTGGTATTTAAAAAAAAAAGATGATTCTGTACATACAAGATTAGAAAAAGAAAAAATACATACTTTGAACGAACAGTCGTTGCTTTCATATATTAAACTAATCACAGAACTCTAGCAGAATAATTTTTACAATAAGGCGTTGCCAAAATATATGTGGTATTAAACTACTGGCCTGTCCCTCTGTTCACCCTAACGGGCGAATCTTGTATACCGTACATTTCCTTGACTCAGAGAGCACATACCGACCGTCGCACACGTAAAGGACTCTTTCAATATGTGTTATCAAATGTTATACGGCAAGTAGAAATGCTACGTTTGAAAAACTACCAACATCCAAGTGGAAACGCTTTAAGGGCATAAAGATCGTGGTTTTTATGCTGTTACATACAAAATTATGAAACACAAATATCGGCCGAAATATTTAAAATATTATACTAAATGATGGAAACAGGTAATAAAAACAGATTTATTACATAAAAAGCGGTGTGGAATCTTGCAGTATACGAATATGATCAGTTGATGTGCCATTTACATGACTGAAAGCTACATTCAAACATGGCGGCTTCATTTGACTTCTTACGAATAAGGTCCTCTGCGTGCTAGTCTCATTGTAGGTACATGGCTTTAGTAGGGTAGCGGGGAGAGGGAACAGACGGAGGGAAGGCAGATAAGGGGAGGGGGGAGGAGAAATGCGACACGGCGGGCAGGGGAGGGGGCGGAGCGGGGGCCTGGAGTGCGGCTGAGGGAACTGATGTGCTCGCGCTTTTAAGCTCAATGCGCATGCGCATTGAGCTTAAAAGTCACGGGCACTGCAAGGAATCGCCACGATTCCTTGCAAGTTGGATAAAGAGTGGATAAGCCCCCATAGTCTTGCTTGCTCGATGCGCATGCGCATCGACAGGCGAGACCTAAAAATAGCGCTAGTGTAGTATCAAGACTTCAGCCTAGTGCCCGTGTCGCCAATGCACTGCAATCTTAAACAGTCTTATAACAGAACGTCCAAATCTTTACCATTGGCCCGTGTAAATAGATATAGAACAGTTCGCACATAGTCCGATATTCACAACATTATAACAACTATTAGGAACTAAAATCAAAATGAGACCCCAAATAAGAAAAACAAAAGGTAAAAGCAAGAACAAATGGAAAGAAGCTAGGCTAATAACAAATCGTATGTGCGTGTCTACTAGTTTGTTAGTGCAGTCTTTGGGGAAAGCTTGTATGGGGGCAGGAAGCATATCGCTGCTGTGTACTGGGTTTCCCAGGGAGGTGAGGGACAGAAGCACATGCAGCATTTGCACCAATTTGTGCATATCCCGAGAGTGTGGGTGTCTGTGTCTAGGTCAACCACATTACAATGTCGCATGTCAGGTGTGCTCCGTGGGGGGGACAGGAAGGACCAGAAGGCAACATTGTCCCCAGGACCCGGCGTTGTTACCCCCCCCCCCCCCTAAGCAAAGCTGGGAAAGGCACATCTACGGGGTCCCTTTTTGAAGGCATGCTTGATGAAAAGTTTTTAAGGTGGCGTCCCAGGCCTGCGCTATAGGGTATTTGCGTAGCCCCTCCGTTTCCTCCCTATGCAGGATTGTACTTTCCGCTCTGGCCCAGTTCTCAAATGAGTCACGCCAGTGTGTCACCTGTGGGTGTTCGCTACTTTTCCAGCGTTTAGTGATGAGCCTTTTTGCCGTAATAAGCCCTAGATCCCAAAACCTAGGGAGGACTTTAGTGTGTTTTGTACGTTTATATGAGCCTAATATACATGTCTCCCATGTATGTTGCATCTCCTTGCCCACTCCTTCCGCAAGGGAAACTGTCACAAACTGCCAATATATCTGCAATGCGGGGCATGACCATAGCATAGGCAAGAAATCAGCATTTACTAGTGCGCACCTCGGGCATGCGGATGTTGCAGTTTGAAAGTAACGATTGATCTTGTCAGGCGACAGGTATGCGCGGTGAACTATGTATAGCTGCATGAGTTTGAAGTGGGAATTGCGCGGGATTTTTGTGGTGCCAGCTAGCAGTCCTGCCCACTCTTTATCGGTCCATTCTCGTCCCCTGTCCTCCGCCACCTATCTCGCAGGCCCTGGGTAGCGCTCAGTGTATGGGTAAGCAGCACTTGTGCTAGCCAGTGAACTACATGGGAGCCACTCCCCATTACATGCAAGTACTGCACCAGCAAGTGCGTTGGCAATTCCCTAGGAACCCGGAGGACACATCTCACATTTGAGAGTGCTACCCCTTGATATTTTCCACGCCTCCAGACAGAAGGCGATACTCTGGAGTTCCTCACAGACTATTTAAAATCACCAAACAGCTGTGCGCCCAGTTTAAAACCCTTTGTTCAATTCCCTAGAGATGTCACCCCAGGCCCGTGTCAACGTGCATACTATTGTTGCTGCATTAGGAACTGCCCCGCTGGGAGTCCTGTGTCCACAATTAGAGTCTCAAAAGGAACCAGCTCCCCCTCCGCGTACAGGTCCCCCACCGTGTCTACTCCGGACTGTGTCAAGCGTTCCAGCACCGCCTCAGTAAGGACATTTCCGTCCCTGGGCATTCCTAGCAGTGGGAGCACTGGGGCATATGGTACCACTGCGCCAGTAAGTTTCAAGCTTCGTAAATAGCATTTGCGAGCAACTGCTAAATGTATCTGCGGCGGATAGGGAGCCCTGGTCAATGGATGGAACAGTGTATGAATCTGCGTACGTGTCCAGATCGTGGAAGCCGACGCAGTATCTCCCAAGTTCTTCCCAGCCAGCCAGCCGGCAACCCACTGCAAGTGCTGCTAGATAGTAAAGTTCCTGATTGAGAACCGCCAAGCCTCCAGCATCAGGAGGCGCATAGTTTTTTCAATGCTACTCGGGGCCTCCCCGTGCTCCATATAAGACTCCTAATTGAGACTACTAGATCTCTGAATATGCGTGTCGGGACATACACCGGGAGGTTGGCGTAGTAATATAGCAACCTGGACAATACTATCATTTTTGTCAATGTGACACGGCTGGGCACATTTAAGGGGAGGGTCTTCCAAAAGGACATCTGCGCCCGCAAGGAGGATATAGCTCGCACCCTATTACCCTCCAGCACTTCCATCGGGGATCTATATATATTTATCCCGAGGTATCGAAACGTAGCAGGATACCAGGAGAGCCGCTCCCCATCGATAGTAACCTCACATTCCGGTGTTTCTGCACTAAACGAGTACACCCCAGATTTGGTCCAGTTGACTTTGAGTCCCGACATAGCTTCAAAGTCGCGAAAAATGTCAGATAGGGACGGTGGCAGACAGGCCAGGTCTTTGATGTATAAAAGCAAGTCGTCGGCATATAGTGACACTATATGTAGACCGTCAACCAGGGGGGTACCCCAATCCACACCTTGTGTTCGCAATTTCTCCGCTAGCGGCTCCATCACTAACGAAAAGAGCAACGGGGACAGGGGACATCCCTGCTAGGTGCCCCTGGGACACGAATGGCCTCAGACAGCAACCCACCGATGCAAACTCGTACCGTGGGCGTCTGATACAAGAGGCCCACCATATGAATATAGTCATCCCCGAGGTCATATTTCCTCAGTACCGCCACAAGGTAGGGCCACTCCACTGAGTCGAACGCCTTTTCGAGGTCCAGTACCAGGCACCCTGATCGAGGCCACTGTACCGTGGCATAGCGTTGTACACGAAACAGGCGTCGAATGTTAAGTGAGGTACTACGGGTGGGCACAAAGCCATTCTGGTCGCTATGCACAAGTGTGGGCACCAGCAGGGCTAGGCGCTGAGCCAGTGCGGAAGCTAGAATTTTGTAGTCGGTATTCAGTAGAGCTAGTGGGCGATAAGAGCCCAGAAGTGTGCTGTCACTGCCCGGTTTTGGGAGGGAAATTAGATTGGCTTTGTTCAATGTGGGCGGGAGGGAGGAGTAAAAAATGGCCGCTGCATATACTCTAAGAAGTTCCGGGATCAAAATTTCAGAGTAAGCTTTATAAAACTTGGCAGGAATCCCATCTGGGCCCGGGGATCTGCCATTGGCAGATCTGCCGGAGGTGCCGGGACACCTCCGCCGGAGGTAGCCGTGCGCTTTACAAGCTCCTAAAATAAATAAATAAATAAATTGGATAGGGAACAAAATGACAGTGCGCAATTCTTCAGGCGTAAGGGTGGCTTCTAGTTCGTTGCGCTGCGCGTCTTCCAGGCTAGGTAGCGTTAAGCCCGAAAGGTAATCGGTTATAGCAGCTATAGATACTCGCAGTTTAGAGCGATACAATCCCGCATAGTGGTCCAAAAAGGCCGCATGTATTGCACTCTGCGTGTAAGCCACAGTATCTCGATCGACTTGCACCGCCGACACCGGTGTAGTCATTACATCCTGCTTGATCAGCCAGGCCAACAGCTTGCTCGGTTTGTCCCCAAGGTGATGGGTGCGTGCCGAATGGGCTGCATAATTTAAATTTCGCAGTCTGTCTAGTAATCTCTCATGCTCCGCTCGAGCCTCTGCCAACGACTCTATCGCCCTCTGGCGCGGCCTGCTCCTTCTCAAGCAGATCGGCTTCGATGCGCGTCAGCTCTCCGTCCAGGTGCTTCAGCATATTGGCCTGTGTGCCTAAGCAGTGCCCCCTGATGACAACCTTCAATGCATCCCACTCAATTTGGGGGGTGGATGCCGTTTGGTTATTCTCCTCAAAATATTGCATAATATGTGCTGACATGGAGGTGCGAAAGGGCGCGTCGGGCTGGAGCCTCCAGGTGGGTATCGGCGGGTGTGGTTGTACCCACGCCAGTTCTAGAACATGAGGATTGTGATCTGAGTGTGTGCGACCCATATAGTAAGTGTCACTAACCAGGGGGAGCAAGTCATTCGACACCATGTATCTATCTAGTCGAACGTGCAATATGTGTGCACCTGAATAATATGAGTACATCTGGGTTTGAGGACTACGGCTCCGCCAAGCATCGTAAAGGTCCCACTGCGAGGCCCAGGCCGTCCATGCCTTTATAGCCCCATACACTGGTGCGCTAGGAAGGGGCGGAAAGGTGCGATCTAAGGCAACATCTAAAACGCAATTATAATCACCCCCTAACACCCAAGGAATACCGTGCCAAGGCGCTAGCACCGTGGTCAGTCGTGTAAAGAAACCCCCCTGGTCTGTGTTGGGAGCATATAATGAGGCCAAAACGATCTGTCTCCCATCCAGCCTACCCTGCACAACTACATATCGCCCCTCAGGGTCCACCCGGGAGTGTGAAATGGCAAAAGGGGTCCCAGGTCTTACCCTACGCAGCGCCCCACAGGCATAAGCCGAGTATCCTGTCGCATATAGTTGCCCACGCCACCTTCGGTGCAGCTTCTGTACTTCCGCGCCGTTTAAATGTGTCTCTTGTAAAAGAGCTATGTGGAAGTGATGTCTTTTGAGGTAAGAGTATATTTGGTACCTATGCGACGGTGTGTACATGTCTTAATCACTGACATGGCTATCCTCAGCGTCGTCTCCAACCTCCCCCTGCTGCGCGGTCACTACCTGCAGGTCAGCTCCCATCCCCAAAATCTGCACATCCCAAGTTGCTGAGCATAGGTTAACAAACAATTGTGAATCACACACTAAATAAAAATACATTACAACCATGACATAAGAAAAATAAAACCAACAGTCAATACCAAAAGGTCGACAGCGAAACATGCCGTCGTCCAAACTCTCCAATGAGGCAACAAACATTCAAATTCAAGGGGGGTCGCTTAGGCACTAGACACAGCCATTCCACTACATCTGCAATCCAGGCAGAGGTGGGGAACCCCTCCCACAAGCAATCTATGTCAGCCAGTAGTGGTATAGAATAGTCAGACCGGGTAGCCCACGGCAGTAATCTCCAGCCTGCAGCGCTCAGGTACCCTCAGGAGTCAATGAGTGTACCGCCCGTCCACCCCCACCAAGAGAGAGCTCAACGTTAATAGGCTTGACCAGGCGTTAAGCTTGACCGCCAAGCCATTATCCCCTCAGGGGTCAGTTATCACAGCAAAAGTACTCACTGCACCGCTTGCTGTGTGCAGAGAACACAGGTGGTGTCCTGGCTGTCGCCTCTACAGCGCACCCCGGTCCAGTCAGCTCCAGGTCCGGTGACTAAGCAACAGCCTCCAGCGGCCAAGCGACAACTCCAGATAGTGGAATAATACAGTCAGTGAATCAAATCTGCTGTCTGCGGAGTGACATCTGGTCCCTCTGTGGACATCTGAGAGTCCGGCAGGCCATAAATGTGTTCGTCGTCGCTGAGTAGTTCTCGTGGACTGGCATCCAGGGCCACGTCTGTGTTTGGGGATCCACTAAGTACCGCCACTGTTCGAATGACATCCTGACGTTTGCTGTGAATAAGCGCCGCAGGCGGGCTCACATCCGCCGCCTCACGCGGTCTTTAACCAGGAGGTGATCTTTTTCTGCGTTGACGCCAGGGCCCTCTGATGCGTGTCCTGTGATTCGACACCAATGTTGTCTGGGGCTCCATAGCCATACCAGCGTCCAACCAGGCCTCCACTTCCTCCGGAGTGGCAAAGAAGTGAGTCTTGTCCCGTGCCACCACCCGCAAACGTGCTGGGAAAAGTAAGGAATACTTCAAGTCCAGTCGCCGGAGCCGCTGCTTGACCTCCAGAAAAGAGTGTCTTTGACGTTGAACTTGAATCGTATAATCAGGGAAAAACATTATTGGAGCATTATCTATGTGGACCTCTTGCATCTTCCGAGTTTCCCGTAGGATAGAATCCCGGTCTCGATAGTTCAGTATCCTGAGGAGCTTAGGCCTGGGAGTGGTCGGGTCGGCACTCGGTGCGCTCGCTCCACGACAAAGTATGGCGATAGCGCGCCGGCCGGTAGCAGGTTCCGCAGCCAATCTTCCATGTGAGTCTAAGGATCTTTCCCCTCCCAGCGCTCCGGCACACCCACCAGGCGCACGTTGTTCTTCCGTGCCCTTCCCTCCGCATCCTCAGTGCGATCTTCCAGGAATTCCACTCTGTTGAGGAGGTCCTGTACCTGCTTCTCAGTCTGGGCAACCCTGGGCGCAAGGTCTGCTGCTGTACCCTCTAGGGCAGTGGTTCGCTTCGCCAACTTCTTATGATCGGCTCGCAGATGCGTGAGGTCAATCGCCACTCCGTCAATCTTGGTCTCTAGGGAGGTGCGGGTTAGTTGGACCGATTCCTCTAGTCGTTCGATTGCAGCCAGCATTGTATCCAGTTTGGACGCCGTCTGGTCTGAGTCCGCCGACTGCATTTTTTTTGTCCATGTTTCCCTTCTTCTGTGAGCCACTAGCTCCGATCCTCGCCCTGGTACCCCCAGACATGAGCGGCGCAGTAGGCTGCAATTCCGTGTCCCGCGCTCCAGCGGTCAATGGTCCCCGAGGTGTGGTTCGGCGCCTGCGTCAGCAGGAGAGACAGCGGGCAAAAGGTGCGTACCTCCAAAGCAGCTCGTCCGCCAGGTGGGGCTGGCAGGTCGTGTCCCAGCAGGTCGCAGCTTAGTAGACGGCACGGTGAGAGGGGTAGTGGGAAATGTAAATTGATACTTGTATAGCGCACTACTCACCCGCAAGGGTCTCAAGGCGCTTGTACGAATACCGCTGTGGAACCCATCCTGGCTTTCCCTGTGAGGCGTCCACTCCTGAGCACCCCCAAGGTGGAGGCCAGGCATCCTTAGCGTTGTGGGGGCCGTTGTGGAGATTAAGCAAGCTATTACCCAGAGTTGCAGAGTGGGACTCCATGATTGGAATAGGCACCGAGGCGAGACTTATCAGGTCCGTGGAATTTTGAGCCCAAGACCCGCCGAGGCGGGGAATTGAACCCTGGTCCCGGGCTAGACCTCTGCATCAGGGTCTGCCGCTCTAATTATTGAGCCACACTTCTCCACTCTGCCGCTCTAATGATTGAGCCACACTTCTCCACCGCAGGCCAGTCAGTACGCCTCACCTCATCAGGCGCAAGCCCCCAGCAGGGCCACTGCAGGCTCACTCAGCAGACCTTGGCCAATGTTGCAAGGTAGTTGCCAAGTAAGGAGGGTATAGCAGGTGGTAAGTAGAATCTGACGCTCTTGCCCTGGTTTCGCCACAGCCTTGTATCCCCTTGAGCTGCTCCCCAGGACATAGCAACAGGCCACAGCACCGTCCCTGTGCCACTGCCCGGAATCCAGGTGCGCAATCCGGGAGGGCCGCTCCCCACCGGCTACCTCTGGAAGTGGAAGGGGGAGGAGAGAGTCTCAGTGTGCACCCCCCCTAGCTGCCGCCTCAAGTATCACTCCCGCCCGGCCCAGCAGAGTCAGGAGATCTTCACCACCCCGGTTGGCAAGCCTCAAACTCGGGGCCTCCTAGGTGGAGCCAGACCGCAGCCCCACGTAGGCTCCACCGCCGGACAGGGAGCAGCGTGAGCTGCAGTGCTCCGCGCGGTATGTCCAGTATATGCGGCAGACGGGGTAGCGGTCAAGTGCACTCCGCGTTGTACTGGGCCAGGTCTGGAGAAGGCTCGCGGGCCGCGATCTCAGGGCCTTGTGGGTGGGGCCAGACCATGGCCTCGCGTAGGGGTACCTGCCGGACAGGGAGCAGCGCGGGCAGCAGCACAACCCGCGGCTCCATCTGGTGAGGCCAGCAACGTTGCAGCTGGTCCAAACTCGGCGATGCGGCAGCTGATCACCCCCCGCAGCTCCGTTGCCAATGTCTGCTGGATCCAGAGAAGTATACCGGAGATATGGCTAGTGAGAGGGGAGCTCATAGTGGAGCTCTACCCCAGCACGTCTATCGCCATTGCATGCGTAGCCACGCCCCCCCACGAAACCCCTACCCCTTAATGCTACTTTTGCCTGAACCCTACAAACATTTTTCTGCCATTTCACACTCAGTCAGTGACTCCGCATACTGATGCAGGTAGAGCTGAAGGGTGAACTTCTGGGTAAAATGGGTAACCAAATTACTGATTTCCACTCTAATTTCTTAGAGGGCCCCCTGGACCCCACTTTTAATCGCTGTTATTTCTATTGCCATCCCCTTCCCCATAGTTATCAATGCCCCCTGTATTGGTCAGTCTAGGGAAGAGTTACTGGGTAATATCAGAGATGTCGTTATAAGGCCCTGAGTGGTGTTGGCCAACATGAACAAAACTTACCTTTGTAAAGAGTTAGGAGAATGTTTTTAGAGCATCAGTGGAAGCACTTTCAGGACTCTGATTGAATATGTTCTTCTATCAATGGAGCTGTGCTGCATTTCCATTTGGGTGAAATGAGCACTGCCCACTAATAGTTTTTTTTTTTTTTTTTTTAGTTCATTTTTTCAAATTGCTTTTAACAATAAATATGAGCTTGTTACATAGTTCACGGGCCATAGGCCGCTTTTGGTCTACCATTAACTTGTACACCGGAGGTGGGTATTGACCCCTTTGCAGTATAAAGGATAATCTGGCACAGGATACAAGAATCTAAACTTAAAGCTTCATGTACAGCTCTTAGACTGCCCGGTGAAGTGACCACACAGGACCAGGTAAGAGCACTAACCTTGTGTTTAATCAACCATTCGTCTTCACAGCTTCCAGGGAATGGAAAACAGTCCCTGGCAATTCAAACATCAACATTCCATTACCATGAAACCAAGCTGATTCAATGGAAGCATAGAAGAGAAAATACAAATAACAACTAAACTAAGAAAAGAGAAATAAATAGGGAAATAAAGGGAAAAGGAGAAAATGACAAAGTAAAGAAAAACACAATAGTACAATTCCATAGCAAAAACAAGAAACAATTTTGACAGTTTCATCACAAAGAAATTGAAATATCAAAATTTCATAGATTCATACGATTTGGTGGAACCCTTTTCCTACGATTTCTTCGCACATGAGGAGAATGAGAAGAACTCCTAGGGACACCTGAGTTGGAATCACTGTGATCAGATTCAACAAACAAATGATCTAATCCAACTTGCAGGCCCAGTTGAATAATTTGATCAGGAATCATGTAAATTGAATCCAGAGATTCCACCAACTCTTGCCATTGACTCTCGCAGCATACCGAGAAGTAGAATCAACACGAACAGGAGGACCAAATTTGGACAACCCCTTGAGAACCTTGTAAGGAAGCTTAATTTGAACCCAGTCACCCACACAAACCTTGGAACACCAACCTTTCACATCCTTGGCACACTTGGAGGAATCCTCAACACAATCCTTGCTCTGCAATTCACCTCCTGCCACCCCTGAAACAGTAGCAGCTTTAGAACAGAAACCCCACTTCCCCATCCAAGCGGGACACATATCAAAAGTGGCAACTCTCCCACCAACAACTCAAAGGGACTCTTCCCAACAGCCAAACCAGGAGTAGTGCGATGAGCCCACAACATGCTCTGCACTGCTTCTTTAACGTCTACCCCGTTGGAAATAGCCCACTGTACACAATTAACCAAAATGCGATTCAAGCGCTCAATAAAACTATTTGCTTGTGGGTGATAAAGAGCCACACGACAATGCACGATCCCACATTTTGAAAGAAAATCAGACTTTTCTCTTGAGACAAATTGCATTGTCCAAAACTAATTCTTTGGGGAAACCTTCCCTGGCAAAAATACTTTGAAAAATTCTAATGACTTCCTGAGCATTGGGAACAACCATAAATGTACCTCCCACCATTTTCTGTAGTAGTCGGCAACAACCAAAGCAAACTTATACTTGTTGGGTTAGGCGTTGAAAGGTCCAATAAAATCAACAGCCAACTTCATCCATGGTCCGCTGGGAAGTTCCACAACTTGTGTGGGAGGGGTAACCGTCTTGACAACCTTGTCATTTGAGCAACAAATAATACAACCTCCTACTGCATCATCGATCTGACGATCCATGGAAGGCCCCCAATAGACAGCACAAATCCTTCATTTGGTGCTAGTCTGTCCAAGAAGTCACTTGTGACCAGAATTAACAATACGAGCCCTCAAACATTCTGAAGGAATAAACATATCGCCACGCATTGACCATAGCCCCATCCTCCAATGACCGCTCAACAGCAATCTTAGCAAACGGCTGGAGCTCAACATCAAGATGTTTTTCATTAGGCCAACCCTGAACAATATGATCCTTAACTTTCTTAAGTAAACAATCGGATTTCACAGCATCAAACCATTCCTTTTCATCAAAACAACCAATACTGCAAACATCCACAGCTGCATTCAAACATTCCTGATCATCCTGACAACCAAGTATGCCAACCTCGCAGCAAGGTAAAGGAGACCTCGAGCGAAAATCTGCTCTTGTGTTTCTCCCACCAGGAATATATTCAACAAAAAAGTTGTACTGAAGCAATTTAGAACTTAATCTGGCAATCCTAGGGGTATACTCTTTCACCACACTTCCATTCAAGATAGATCACAAACCTCTCATTCCTGTCAACAACTTGAAAGTCCTGCCAAACAAAAAAGTCTTGAATCTTTCAACAGCCCAACAGACCAAAATCTCCCTTTCAATGATGGAGTAATTTTTCTCGCTTTGACGCGGAGAACGAGAAGCGAAACCAACGCTATGCTCCTCACCCTGCTTTATTTGGGTAATCATACCACCCAAACTGGCATTGACAGAAACACACTGCATTGAGGGATCAAAGGGGGTCAGAATTTTACACTCCCCTAGCTCTTGCTTGATAAGATCAAATTCGCTCTGACACGCTTGATCCCACAAAAAGGTGACCCTCCTCTTGAGAAGTTCACGTAAATGCACAGTTTTTGCAGCAAAGTTAGTATAGAACTCACAAAAACGAAGACACTTGTTCCTTTGACCTTGGCCGTGGTGCTTTAAGAATAGCATCAATCAAACCCCCTCTCTGTAGAATTCCTTCACCGGAGATGCGATGGCCTAGATACTGAATAGATTCCACACCAAAAACATGCATGAGTTTGTTAGCAACAATGCCCTTCTCCTGCAACCTGCTCAAAACATCAGTACGATTCTTATCATGTGAGACCCTGTACTTTCCAGCCACCAGAAGATCATCCTGGAAAATGATAGTATGCCCAACACCCTCCCGCCCCTTTTCCATTATATGCTGGAACACAGAAGCCACCCAGGCGATCCCAAACGGCGTACTTTTAAATTGAAAAGTTCCAATGGGAGACACAAATGCAGTAAGATGTTTGCAAGAGATATCCAGCTCTACCTGATGATATGCAGCTCTACCTGATGATATGCAGAAGATAAGTCGATCTTAGAGAAGAACTTGCAACCTGCAAACTTGGAAAGTATATCAATACAGGGTAAAGGGTGGGAATCTACCCATATCTCTTTATTCAAACTGCCCAAGTCAATGCAAACCCTGAGACTGACATTTTATTTTTGCGGGCCAAGACCAGTGGAGATAACGATAAGCATGACTCCACCGGCTCAATGACCCCTGGTTGAGCTCCTCTGCCAAATCATCTCCAACACTAAAGGGTACATTACGCAATTTATATTTTAGAGAAACAGCTTGATCCTTTACCTTGATAAGATGTTTGAAACCCTTAATGTGCCCTACATTGTAGCCAAACACACTACCAAACCTAAAAGCCCAATGGGATAAACCATCACCTTGCACTCCCTCATCAACAACCGACACCGGTTCCTTAGTGCCAGGTCTCAGGGTCATTCCAAACAACCCCTGGTGGTACCACCCCAAGATAATTAAACATTTCTTGGCAACATACACCTTTCCACTAATACATCTCTCCTTGAAAATCAACTTAGTTAAAAAAATCCTTTAAATTCAATTCTTCTTCCCTCATACGAAACAGGATTTCTGTCAAGATGATCTAATTGCATATCAGTCCAATTACAATCAAACAATTCTTCAGTAATCATGGTCATGCGATCACCTGAGTCTACCAGCAAACAAATGGATTCTCTGTCTACAACCACATCCATGATGGGATCAACACAGTCAGCACAATCATCCATGAAAACTAACATTAAATCACTCGTAGAACTAACAACATCTATTGAAGTGTCACACTTATCCTCCTCAACATAAACTGCATTTACGTTCCCTCTGGAGATACATACTTTAGCAAAATGTCCCTGTCTGCCACATTTCCGATGAAGCATTCCTCGCAGGGCACAAATGAAAGTTTGAAAAATGTGAAGGGAAACCCATTTTTTTCCAGGTTTATTGATCAGAAATGTATTTCCCTTATGCTTACTGAATTGTTTATCTTCTTTACCTTTGCCATCCTTTAGAGCACCTACCACAGTTTTATCTGGTTTCAACTCACTAGACGCTTTGTGTGATAATTCTATGCTTTTTACAATAGAAATAGTTTCTTGCAATGAGGGAGTTTTCAACGTGAGAAACTTCTCTTTAACTTTTTTTATCCCTGCAATGCAGCCCAGCCTGATCTCTAATCAATTGCGAGGTGAAATGCTCAAATTCACACTTGGACGCCAACTTGCGTAGGTCAGCTACATGTGATGCAATACTTTCGTCTGCTTCTTGCGCTCTAGTGACGAACATGTCTAGCCACTACTAAACTCCCTTCAACATTAAATTGCTTTTCTAACTTAGCGACAGCTTGTTCATATTCATTAAGAGGTTCTTCACCTTCCCCCACATTAAGAGGTGGTAAGTGTTAGAAAACCGCTTGCCCTTCGAGTCCCTTCGAGTCCACTATTATGCTCCAAAATAAAAAAAATTACGCTCTGCACTAAATCTGACTCCCCCCATGGCACCTAAATACTTTCCACCTGACAGGTGGGTCTCCTGGAAGCTGTAAAAAAAAGGAGAAGCTTGATCACGTTGCATATTGGTTATAGATGTGAAATTAAATGTGCACCCAATATTACTAACAAAACACCAACCTACTTAAAAAAAACGTAATGTCACTCTTTTCAAAATAGATTAAATAAACGGCATTAGATAAATAGTCCAAATGTCACAAACTCTTTGGCAGGTAGAACGCTTTTGACCTTGTAAGATCCAAAATTGTCAATGAGAGGCCAAAGTCTTGACTTGCCACAAGATCCGGATATTAAAGGTAACAAAACCCCCCAAAAATGTGTATCTCACTGATACCCTGAAATATTTCTGTTCGATATCCAAATATCTTTAAAAAAACAAAAGACCAAAGCGAACACCTGACAATTCCTTTTAGTCTCGGTGCCTCAGCGCATCCACAGCTTGCTCACCGCCAGGGCCGGTCCTAGGATTTGTGGGGCCCCGGGCAGAATAGGAACATGCGAGGCCCCTATAATTTGCATAAGATTTAACCTGACAGGAAGTGACATCATAGGAGGTAATATCAATTGGACATAAATGATATGGCATTGTTTGAAGCCGCTTTGCAAGAAGCAACTTACCTAGTTTTGATATAAGTAAAATGGGTCAGGAAATAGGCCCAGTACAAAAATAAAAGGGGGCCCCCATTAGTGAATTAGTTAGCTAGAAAAGTGTCAACATTAGGGCAGTTTTTAACTTGTAAAGACATGCTGTTTACGTTTTTTGTAAGGTATGGGAGATTGCATAGATTTGATTTTGCTGCAGGCAATGTTTGTTTTAATATCATGAAAATCAACATTAAAAATATGTTCATCTGACCATAAAGCAGCAAACAAACAGCCCAAAAAACAGGTCAAATACTAACCTGGCAGATTAGACTATTACACACTGCCTGATTGCCCTAATGTCCAACCCGGCCACCGGGTTATACAATTATTGTGCTGATACAGGATAATTGTTTTTGTAGGTAAAGTAAAGGACATGAATATAGGGTCCGATAGGGGCCTGTTTCAATGTCGATTTTAATTTACCACCAGGTAAAGACTCGGGGGACCTAGCACACTGAAAGCCATAGTCCAGCCAATTTTACATTCTGATTGTGCTCCTCTTCCTGCACCTCTTGTCTGGCTGCTATCTCACACCTATCTGCTCCCCCCGCCCCCTCTCGCTTGATTCTGTATTTCGTACCCTTTTCATTCACGCTGTGCTCCCTTTCCCTCGTCCTGGATGAGCTGAGCGGTTTTCAGCGTGAGGCGCCGTCATTCTATCTTTTCTTTTGCGCCCTGCAGGTTATCCTGCTTCTTATTCAACCAGGGGCAGGGCGCACTTCACAGGTGAGGGCTCTTGAATGACCTTTCTAATCGCTGCTATCCGCATGCAGATGCAGCGATTAGGCCAAGAGAGACGGACCGGCAGGCAGACATTGATTAAACCCCTTGGGCCTCCTGGGCCCCCTGGGCCTCCAAACTCTAAAGTATTTGAAAGCGCGAGGCCCCCTGGCTGCGAGGCCCTGGGCAGCCGCCCACGCTGCCCATGCCTAGCGCCGGCCCTGCTCACCGCTCATCTTTTTGAAGTTTCAGTGTACACAACACCGTAACTGAAGGCACACCTCTGTGCTTCAGCGCATTCACAGGTTGCTCTCCGCTCACCTTTTGAGGTTTCAATGAACACAACACCGTAACTGCCTTTGTGCCTCAGCGCGTACACAGCTTGCTCACTGCCCGAAATTCCAATGTGCGCAACACCGTAATAGACGTCAGGCTTCAGATCATCTACATTCTGATACCTCATCAGAATGGGCACAGCATCGGAGGAGAGCAGGTTGTCTATGAGCCATGTATGATCCTCTCACAGCACGCAGACTCCAACGAACACCTCACTCACCATAAAGACTGCTAAATCCCCAGCAATCAGGACTGGAAGCACACGGACGGTGTCTCCGACAGATAAGCACGTCCAGCAGGCGACCAGGGAGAGATTTGCAGAGACCCGACATCCCATCAGCAATTCCCGTCACTGTCAATGCTGTCAGTAGATTTGTAGAACCAACAGAACAGAAACGGCAAACTGCAGATCAAAGAACTACCTTTTCTAGGTATCCATTCCAGGCACCTATTAATTTAGAGATACATTTGTAATCATTATTTCTGTCTATTTTTCTTCAACAATTGGTGCAAGATTGGCACCAGCTTTTTGCTTGTACTCTGGTATTAATAGGCACATAAATGCAGTACCTTTCTTTGAATGCAACAATACCATTATATATACTGAATACCACTTTCCGTCGGATGTTTTGCAGCATCCCACATACTTCAAAGTACCCCCAAAATAGAATGTTCAAGAATGAAAAAAGACACCAAATATTATGTCCCAGCATTGGCACTGCCAGTAGGGTAGGAATTAATGTGTGTGAGGAAATGGGGCGAATTGTGTAGTTGTGTGACCTCCGCATGGAATACACTTACCAACCCCTTTAAGACCAGTAGGTTTTGTTTGTTAAACCCTTAGCTCAGCCCTGGGTAGCTGTGGCTCTGAGCAGTCAGTCTTCCACAAAAGAACTACTGTAAAGTATTTATACTGCGCCAATTGCGAAAGACGCAGACACTCAAAAAACGTAACACCAACTTACAAAACAAGCATTGGAAATGCAATAGGTCTCGCATTAGGAAAGTTTGAGCTATTGGTATTGTAAATGACACTTTTTTTATTTATGTGTTGGTTTTGAAAGTAGCAAAATTAATAGCTTTGTCAGTTACAATGTCAATAGTTTTAACTTTTGCAAATGTGACACCTATAGCATTTGTAATGCAATGTGTGTTGTATTTACGTGACTTAGATGTATTGATATTACAAATAACAATGGCTTTTAATTTTGTAAATAATTAATACTTAAATAAAAGTTATTGTAATTTATAATGGCAATAGCTTAAACGTTTGTAAATAACTTTTGTGAAGATTATGTTCAGTGTATTTTATTGTGACGACAATCCAAGAACATTGCATTTGCACCTACACACACACAGAGCCACACACCTGTAGATGTGGTGGTGGTGGATCTGGGGGATATGGTGGTGGTGGATGTGGTGGTGATGGGGGTGGATGTGGGGGTGGATGTGGGGGTGGATGTGGTGGTGGGTGTGGTGGTGGTGGTGGATGTGGGGGTGGATGTGG
This sequence comes from Lissotriton vulgaris, assembly GCF_964263255.1. Lineage (NCBI taxonomy): Eukaryota > Metazoa > Chordata > Amphibia > Caudata > Salamandridae > Lissotriton > Lissotriton vulgaris. The sequence goes on along the minus strand of NC_141687.1, from coordinate 1,440,919,370 downwards.
TGGTGGATGTGGTAGTGGTGGTGGAGGTGGTCGATGTGGTGGATGTGGTGGTTGTGGATGTGGTGAAAGTGGTGGTGGATGTGGTGGTGGAAGTGATGGTGGTGGGTGTGGTGGATGAGGTGGTGGTGGATGCGGTGCTGGATGCGGTGCTGGATGAGGTGGTGGATGAGGTGGTGGATGTGGTGGTGGATGTGGTGGTGGATGTGGTGGTGGATGTGGTGGTGGACGTGGTGGATGCGGTGATGGATGTGGTGGTGGTGGATGTGGTGGTGGTGGATGTGGTGGTGGTGGTGGAAGTGGTGGATGTGGTGGTGGTGGATGTGGTGGTGGTGGCGGATGCAATGGAGGTGGAAGTGGTGGTGGATGTGGTGGTGGTGGATGTGGTGGTGGATGTGGCGGTGGATGTCATGGTGGATGTGGATGTGATGGTGGATGTGATGGTGGATGTGGTGTTGATGGGTGTGGTGGTGGATGCGGTGGTGGTGGATGTGGTGATGGTGGATGCATGCGGTGGTGGTGGTGGATGCGGTGGTGGATGGGGTGGTGGTGGATGCGGTGGTGATGGTGGATGTGGATGTGGCGGTGGATGTGGCGGTGGATGTCATGGTGGATGTGGAGGTGGATGTCATGGTGGATGTGGAGGTGATGGTGGAGGTGGTGGTGGATGTGGTGGTGATGGTGGATGTGGTGGTGGATGCGGTGGTGGTGGATGTGGTGATGGTCATCCTCCTCGACCTCTCTGCAGCCTTCAACACAGTCTGCCACAGCACCCTTTTACAACGCCTCAGAAACATCGGAATACAAGGAAAGGCACTTGAATGGATCACCTCGTTCCTCACCGGAAGAACCCAGAGAGTCCGCCTCCCACCATTCAAGTCCGAGGCCACTGAAGTCATCTGTGGCGTACCACAAGGATCCTCACTCAGTCCCACCCTCTTCAACGTATACATGAGCCCCCTCGCGGCCATCGCCCGCCAACACAACCTCAACATCATCTCTTACGCGGATGACACTCAACTGATCCTTTCTCTCACCAATGACCCCAGCACCGCCAAAACTAACCTACACGAAGGAATGAAAGAAGTTGCCGAATGGATGAAACACAGCCGTCTGAAACTGAACTCAGATAAAACAGAAGTCCTCATCTTAGGTACATCCCCCTCTGCATGGGACGATTCTTGGTGGCCGGAAGCCCTTGGAAAAGCACTCATCCCGACAGACCACGCACGGAACCTAGGCGTTATCCTGGATTCTTCACTTTCAATGAACAGACAAGTCCGCGCCGTCTCCTCATCCTGCTTCAACATTCTTCGCATGCTCAAAAAAACATTTCGCTGGATCCCCACCGAAACCAGAAAAACAGTCACCCATGCTCTGGTCACGAGCCGACTGGACTACGGAAACACCCTCTACGCAGGTACGACCGCTAAACTCCAGAAAAAACTCGAACGAATCCAAAACGCCTCAGCCAGGATCATATTGGACATCCCGCGTAACGAACACATCTCTGGTCACCTGAAAAACCTCCACTGGCTACCCGTCAATAAGAGGATCACCTTCCGACTTCTGACCCACGCACACAAGGCACTCTACGAAATCGGACCAGAATGCCTCAACTCACGACTGTCCTTCTACACCCCCCCCCGCTAACTACGATCCTCCAGCCAAGCCCTCGCCACTGTACCTCGCATCAACAAGACCACCATGGGAGGTCGATCCTTCTCATACCTGGCGGCTAAAACATGGAACTCACTTCCCACTTACCTTCGCCTTACCCAGAACCACCTAGCATTCAGAAAGCAACTTAAAACGTGGATATTTGACAAGTAATCCTCCTCCCCTCCCTAAGCGCCTTGAGACCCTCTGGGTATGTAGTGCGCTATATAAATTTTATGACTTGACTTGACTTGGTGGTGGATGGGGTGGTGGATGTAGTGGTGGTGGGTGTGGTGGATGTGGTGGTGATGGTGGATGCGGTGGTGGATGCGGTGGATGTGGTGATGGTGGATGCAGTGGTGGTGGTGGTGGATGCGGTAGTGATGGTGGTGGCGGATGGGGTGGTGGTGGTGGGGGATGTAGTGGTGTTTGATGCGGTGGTGGATGTGGTGGTTGGTGGATGTGGTGGTGGATGTCATGTTGGATGTGATGGTGGATGTGGTGGTGGTGGTGGTGGATGTGATGGTGGATGTGGTGGTGATGGTGGATCTGGTGGTGGATCTGGTGGTGGATGCGGTGGTGGTGGATGCGGTGGTGGTGGATGTGGTGATGGTGGATGCGGTGGTGGTGGTGGATGTGGTGGTGGATGGGGTGGTGGATGTGGTGGTGGTGGGTGTGGTGGATGTGGTGGTGATGGTGGATGCGGTGGTGGTGGATGCAGTGGATGTGGTGATGGTGGATGCGGTGGTGGAGGTGGATGCGGCGTTCCAACCCGTCACACAGCTAGTACTTGTAGTTTAGAACAACAGACATATGAACTTCGATTATTTCAAAAGCCAATTTCCAACATGAAAATATTACCTTGTCTGACACCGACTCTTCTCACTGGTAAGTGTAATGCCGATAGTTAAACAGCGCACAGACTCCTGTAATTATTGTTGAGCACGTTAGGCCCACACCTGAATTGCTTACTTTTTCCTCATAAGCAAAAATATCATGCAGTGCTGTCCCTCTCCCGCTCAGACGCTGGAATTCCTAGATTGTATATTTTGTTTGAAGTTGATAGCCGTCTGAGCTAATAGCAAGCCTCAGAGCAAGATCGGACAGACTCCCAGCAGGATTCAAAGAAGGGCATGGAGACCCCCAGCAGGCGACTAAGGTTATTCGAAAGGGGCTAAGAGACGTTTTTATGGGTCGCGGCATCAGCAATTCTACTTGGAAGCATGCCAACAGAAGGTTCGTTGGGAACATTGTGCGCAAAAGTGGATTAAAGGTCCAAGGTCAGGGGTGACCAGAACTAAAAACAGTGTTAAAACCCTCACTGAGGAAATCGGACAAGCTAAAGCTGTCTCGAAATGGAAAGTGCAACAAAAACGTTCCCATAAATGTGAGGTCTGCTGCTATTCTCACATTTAGATCTACAAGGGGCTTAAAAATCAGGTACACTTAATTCAGTTCCCAAATGAAGAGCCGCAGATCAAAATAATCATTTAACCAAATTGCTTTCCTTGGCAGCATTAAACTAGGGAAGCAGTTATAAACGACATAAAGTTAAAATAAGTAACGGTTGTTAGCTTTATTATAATCGATCGGATAATTATTATGCATTTATCTATGAGGGACAGAGCGAAACAAGGAGAAACACGAGAGACGGCCTGCGGCCGTCAAAGTACGGCCGACTGAGGGCATTGCTGTGGGGAGGGGGAGGAGAAATGCGACACGGCGGGTAGGGGAGGGGGCGGAGCGGGGAGATCGGCATGAGGGTGTGAAGCAGCATGGGAGGAGTGCTGCTGACGATTGACTGGCGATTTGATGATGTGCACGCGCATTTTGGGTTAATGCGCTTGCGCATTGACCTAAAAGCTCACGGGCACAGCATCAAATCGCCAGTCAATCGCCAGTCTAGGTAAAGCTTATTTAAGCCCCTATATATCTTCGCTCCCGCTCAATGCGCATGCGCATTGAGATAGGTCGCTCGACCTAAAAAGATTGTATTGTTATGTAATTTTCGACACCAAAAGTTTAAAAAAAAAAAAAAAAAAGTCTACCGGAGTGTTCTTTTGATACAGATTTTTCAAGCTACTTTAAATAGGCACTTTTTACTTCACCATGAACAAGCATTGGCAAATTTGACGAATTTGACACTTGTAGACTTTTTGATGAAAAAACGTTGGTTAGTTGTTTTGCGGTCACTTAAAGTTACATTAGGCAACCAACTCAAGGTAGAAAGCCAGTCAGGGGGGACCAGCAAGCCCCTCAGAAGCGGTTACCTTGGAAGGCAGAAGCAATCTTCAGTTAGCACTTTTATCTCTTTGCCATAGACCCCTATCTTGCTGCAAGGGATACAGGATGCTGAAGATGCTCAAAAATGCTGTGGGTGTGATGCGTTTTACGGGGGTCTTCCTGCAGACTATTCCTAAGTCCACAAGTTTGCTGAGGAGGACCTAGCCACTGGGGTAGACATCCCTCAAAGTTCTCTTTAGCCTGGTAGTTCAGTCGCCTAGAATCGCGGTCACAGTGGAATCCTTCCTTGGACGATAACTTGCCTTCTGGGGGACCAACCTGCACTCCAATGACTCTCCTGGGTCCAGCAGACTCTTGGGAAACCTTTGACCGACCAGTCCTGGCCCTTGGTGCTACATGGTGACAAGGAGTGGCAATACGGTTATCTGAGCTACCACTTGTCCCTGTAGGATTCTTCCGTTGTAGTGACTCGGTGTGAGAACAGGTCGTTAGCCAACTGCTCCTTAGAGTCTTTTGCTTTGGTTGGGTTCGGGAATTTACTTCTCCATGAGCAAGCCACATAAGGCACAGTCCCTTCTCCTGTGCTAGCCCCAAGACTCAGCAGGTGCAGCCTTCTTTGGTGCAGTCTCTCTTTGCCGGGTCCTTGGTGCAGCAGGGCAGGCCTCCTATGGTGCTTTATTGCAGTCCAGTGGTATGAGTTCTGGGTGCCAGGGGTGCTCCTTTTGTGCTCATAAAATGCTCTTAGGGTAGGATGTGGTTGGTAGCCAATGAGCTATCTGGTTTCCTCCCATCTGATGCCACACTTCGCAGGAAGTGGTCATCTAGCTTTTCTAAAATGCACTATTCTGCCCACTCCCAACATGGCAGAACTCCTCTCGCGCTTGGCATGCAGCCCCCCCTAACCCAACGCCGAGGTATACCTACCAAGTGTGCTACATGTCCGAGAAAACTGGTTCCCCTTACCCTGTCCCTAGTGCCAGCCTATCTAACTGTACCATAGAGCAGCCTCTCTCCCAAGTGTTGCCGTTTGCTCTTCAAAGGTGGCTTCTACTTTGAAACTCACCTTTTTAGCTAAAATTCCATGTGACTTCCTGCGAGAAAGCGGTAACACCTCTGTCCCATGCAGGCTCCTATTGTGTTGAGTCCTGGGAATCGTTTGCATGTCTCGCTTGGAGGGCAGAAAGCTGTCTTGAAGACCGACCCGGTGCAAGAACATAGTAGACTTTGGACAACAAAGTGGCAATTTTGCAAAGATGCGCACTGCAACAAGTTACATTAATTCTGACCTGAGTATCAAGTCAGACTTATTGTGGCCAGTTGTTTGATACCTTGGAGTATCAACTTTGGTTGCATTGTTCAGGAGTTCGCACAGATGAGGGGGTGGTCAGTGTGTAACCCTGAGTGTTCAAATGTGGCGACCAAGTACTTCCACAGTAAAAACAACAGTTTTGCGTTTTTACTGTCCGAACATGTTAAATGTTCTTCTGCAGCCTGCCTTAGGGCTCCTTAGGCCTGTCATAGAGGTGACATGCACATATTGCAGAGGGAGATGTAACTTTTCCATAGCTTTAAAGGGCAAAGTCGGACTAGCAGTTTAAGAATTGTTGTTCCAGTCTGCAGTGGCAGGAGGGGAGACATGTTTTACCTCTGTCACTTCCTGGGTGGCATAACCAGTTCTGCTGTCCCTGTGGTGACCCTCTAACGTTCATGCCCTGGGTACCTTATACCAAGGACTTACAGGTAAGTAAGCTGAGGCCAATTGGTTATAAACCAATTTCGACGTACAAGTTTTAAGTCCAGGTCACTGGCATAGAGGTCTGTAAACGAGGCTTAGGGCACTTTGACTAAAAACTCAGCAGCATCAGTCCATAAACTTAGGGGTGACCATACAAAAGGAGGCAATTCCTTAAAATGAGGTACACCACATTTGGGCCTACAGTGCATGCGAATCAACATTTGGGAATTCCTGTGTACATTTGTTGGTAAATGACAGACCTATTGGCCTTGCCAATGCTTGCTTCTTTATAGAAGACAACCCATTCCAATACATATGAAAATCGAAAAGGTCACTTTTGGCACCCCCAAAACCTTTGTCACTTTTGATACTTCCCCTTTTTTATGTTTTGCCTCACTTGACTGAGCTGCACAAAAACTGCCATGACACCACTCAAATGGATGTACTATTTGTTTTTGGGGGAGAAAAGAGAGTTTGTGAACAGTGCCAAAAAGCTAGCAGCAAAAGTAATAGAAATACAACTAATGCCTTTACAATGAACCTCACTCACCATGCTTGTCCAAATACCAACCGATGCAATAGGCCACCCTTTGAACCCTATTTTCTCAGCCATCAACAGGATCACCACCATCCAATTAACGCAGCTCACGTGGTCTGACCACTACATCATACATTTCAGGAGAACCACCCACCAAACCCCTAAAAAAACCAAAGCATCATCAAGACGCTGGGGCAAAATATCGAAAGGAAACAGAAACTAGACTCTACAGGAAAGACCACCCAACCACACCGGTAACCTTTATGTCGACACCAAGCTCTTGAATAAATGGCTCGTCAACTGCGCCAACCGCACCTCCCACCAGAAACAAGACCTACAAAAACAACAAATGACCAAGCTGCCAGACCATGATCTCAGGGAGTCAATATGCCACTACAAATGGCTTGAGAGAAAATGGAAACTCGAAAAAAACACCACCGCAAGATCCACATACAAAGCCACCTTCACCACTAACCTCTACGTGCTGCAAAGAAAAGGCCCTAATCATTAGACTCTAAGCCAGCTCCAACAACAGCAAAGAACTCTTCACTATCGTCAAGGAGTTCTCCAGTACCGCAGCTTCCAACGACATAATCCCATCCCATCCCATCCCAAGCTCCCTGCAACAACCTCCCAAACATCTTTGAACAGACGATTGCCAAGGTCTACAACTCATCCGACTCACATCATATCGATAAGAGCTCCCTGGCACCTCCTTCTTCACCAAACAGCAGCTAATTGTATATATTATTCCAAAGTAAGGTATAGTGTGCACAGAGTCCAGGGAGGCCCTGAGATATAGCAGAGGCTAAGTTAGACAATTACTCATAGCTCTCTTTGTGGTTGTGTTGGTGCGCAGTTAGGCTTATCCAGAGGATGTGTTAAACATTTACTGAATTCACTCAATCAAGGCTGTTGGCACGCTCCCAGAGACTGAATCCAGGCCAATTAAGTATGAAAATGTATACTTCTATTTTATTTTGTAGAACCAAGCAGGACTTGGCACAGGCAAGTAAGAAATACTTTCAAATGCAAAGCTGTACACAGAAATGCAATTGTGGATTGCATTGGAATTGTTTAGAGGTTTGTATTACCTTTAAAACAGTTTAATATGCAGTCATATTACTTTTGATTACTGTAGGAAGCTGGCTCTGTACATACTATACCAAAATGAGGTATAGTGTGCACAGAGTCACTCAAAGACTGAACTCAGACCAATTTGTTTGTATCTAAAATATTTTTATTTTATTTCTAGAGCCAAGCCTGGTGCAGTTAAGTAAAATAGACGTTTTTCAAAATCTATGCAATGTTTTACAGTTGAATGCAGGTTCAAATGCAGTTGATTGAATTACAGGTAAGTCAAGGTTTCAAAATTACTTTCCAGTTACTCAGTGTGATATGCCTAGATATCACACTGTGACATTTCCTAGAGAATAGGTAAGTAAATCCGTTTTTGTACATTTGCAGTTTTTCAGTGTTTCATATAAACCAACTCTACACTTAAAAGAAGTTTCAAAGAAAAGCATTCAATGCTATCCTATGTAGAGAAATGAAGTCAACGGTTTGCAGGTAGGTACAAGTTTGTGGGAGTTGGTATCCTGGGGTTACAACCAGGGTTCCCCCAGGGTCTAGGATGGACTTTTGAAACACCCTCAGCGTTATAAGGGCGGCCGGATGCAGAGTGCTGAGGCCCAATGTTATTTAATGGGTGCTAAGGGCCACCGGTTGGTGGCTGCTCACGAGCAGGCCACAAGGTTGTGGGAGCAAAGCTCTTGGTGTTAGGTGCAAAGCAAAATTGGTCAGAGTTAACACCCACAGTACACCCGCAGCGGCGCAAGGGCGGCTGGGTGCTGTATTGGTGTTGGGTGCCCTATTGATTTCAATGCGGATTCTCAGGTTGCAATAAAGACTGCAGGCTCTGGAAGGAAGATCTTCTGGAGGTGACCACAGGTTGGAGAGGTAAGTTGGGATGCTGGGACACCGTCGGTTGGGCCACCCAAAGCTGTGGGACGTCTGGTGCATGGGTGTCTTTAGGCATCAGGTTTTCTTACCAACTCTGGTCGGGGGGGGGGGACCTCAAGGAAGAGGCTGCAGGCTTTGCTTGGAGATTCGAGGCAGGATCACTGGGAAGACCTTGTGGTGTTGGACCCTTCGAACTCGGGCCGTAGGATCTGGTGCAGAGTAGTTGTATCAATGGGGATACCCGATAGGCTAAAAGACCCGGGTCAGTAATACAGTACAAATATAATGGTCAAGTAGCACAGAACAGAACAAGATTGTTGAGCAACTGTGTTGCCAGAATCAAAAGTCATAACCTCATTGTACATAAATTGCGCAATTGGCATAATTGACTTTAAAGTTGATACTGTGTATGCAACTTACTGTGTGTTTTTATAAATAACTGTTCTGTGCTACTTGACCATTACATTTGTACTGGTGCAGACTCACAGATTTGGTCTTAGCCAAAGTCTGTGAGTGAGCAAATCCGGTGCCCACAGGAGACAAAGGTTTTGGTTTGGAAGGCAGGGCAAGTCCTTCGGGTTCTTGAGGCTGCTGGTTGCAGGACACACTGGGATTTCGCTGGAGCAGGTTCGCAGTGGGGACAGGCCAGTAGGGCTGGTGCCAAGCCAGTGGGCATCTTCCTTCTTAGTTTCAGCACGGTTCTTCGGTCCTTCTTCTTCTTCTTGGTCAGTTCTTGTCTGCGGAGGGAAGGTTCAGGGTTGCCCCTAAATACTAGATTTAGGGGCGTTACAGGTAGGTATGGGTAGGGACCAATGGGTCCTTCCCTTGGGGTGGGTACACCCCCTATTATGTCACCATCCAGTGGAAGGGGGGGCATATGCCTCGGTCTGGTTGGATGGGTCCCCTCAGATGACGTAGACTGAGAGATGTGCTTCACCTCGCTTCCCCCACATGCGTTGTCGAGCTGGCAAAGGTAGGCACACCTGCCTTCCTCACTTTGTTTTCCCGCGATTCTCCCGCCCAAAGTGGGCGTCAGAACTGGTGGGGTGGGTTGCTGGAAGCAGCAAAGGTCTTGGGTAGCTCACAAAGGTGGAAAGCCTTTGAAGCTTCCCCTTCGTGGACTCTGCCTATCCAGGGGGGGAGGAGGCTTGGCACCTCGTCCCAGGATGTGCATTGTTTCAGACCCTTGGGAGCAGCAGGCACTCGAACCAGGGGTCCAGAACCAAGTCTTCTGGTGAGCAGCCACTCAGCCTGAACACTAGTGTTAGGTCGTTTTTCAGGGGGCATCTTTAAGATGCCCCCTGAGTGCATTTTGCATTAAATTCCACCTTGCCACACTGGGTTTAATGTGCTTAGAAGTTTGATAGCAAACTTCCCAGTTTTCAGTAAAGCCATTATGCTGCTGCGGAGTTCGTAATGACAAACTCCGAGCACCATATACTCTTAATGGCATTACTGCACTTAAAATGTCTAACTGGTATAGTGCACCCAGCTAGAGGGGTGGCTGACCTAAGCTAGGGCAGTGGGTTGTAGTCCTGGCACACAGGGGTGTGTGGCATATTGACTCTTCACTTAGTTCTGAACCAAAACTCGCAGCCTGCATAGGGTGTGTGTGTGAGAGTTTGTGTGTGTGTGTGTAAAGGTGCAGGGCCTCTAAGGCTGGCAAAATAAGTGCTGCAGTGCCCTTTGTACCTGTGGTATCATTTACAAGGGACTGACCGGTGGTCAAAGAGTGGCAATTGAGTTTTGTTTTTAATGCACTTTAGGGAAAGAACATACGCCCTGGGTACCTATTTGGCAGGAACCCAGTGCACACTCAGTCAAAGTATTGGAAAAGGTGGAGGCAACCATGCAAAAAGAGGGCACTTTCTTACACCACCACCCCTACCCCCCCCCCCCCCCCCCCTCCCCAAATGAAAGAGGATGAGGCTAACCTTTTCCTAGAGAGTCTTCATTGTTTAAGTTGAAGAACCTGGAAAGTCCATCAGCATTGCCATGGGCAGTCACAGGTCTGTGTTCCACTATAAAGTCCATTCCCTGTAGGGAGATGGACCACCTCAAAAGTTTAGGATTTTCACCTTTCATCTGCATTAGCCATTTGAGAGGTCTGTGGTAACTTTGTACTAGGAAGTGAGTGCCAACAAGTATGGTCTCAGCTTCTTCAGGGACCAAACCACAGCAAAGGCTTCCCTCTCAATGGCACTCAAGCACTGCTCCCTGGGGAGAAACCTTCTGCTTATAAAACCAACAGGTTGGTCTTGGCCTTCCGCATTGGTCTTGGATAGGACCGCTCCTATCCCTAGCCTAGAGTCATCAGTCTACACTATGAACTGCTTGGTATAATCTGGATCTTTGAGAATTGGTGCTGAGCACATTGCCTCTTTCAGGGTGTCAAAAGTCTTTTGACAGCTAACTGTCCATTAGACCTTTATGGGCATCTTCTTGGAGATAAGTTCTGTGAGGGTGGTCACAATGAACCCATATCCCTTCACAAACATACTGTAGTACACACTCAAGCCAAGGAGTGCCCTGACTTGGGTCTGGGTTGTTGGAGCTTCACAGTCAAGGATAGCCTGGATCTTGGGCTGTAGGGGTTGCACTTGGCTTCCACCAACAAGGTGGCCCAAGTATACCACTGTTCCTTGCCCTATTTGGCATTTGGGTGCCTTGATAGTTAGGCCTGCAGTTTGCAGGGCTTTTAAAACCTTCCCAGATGGATCAGGCGATCCTGGCAGGTGTAGCCAAAGACAGCAATTTCATCTAGATAAACTGCACTAAAGGACTCCAATCCAGCAAGGACTTGATTCATCAACATGTGGAAGGTGACAATGGCTTTCTTTAAACCATAACAGTAAACAGATAATGCCCATCAGGTGTGGAGAATGCGTTTCTTTCGTTTGATCCTGGTGCCATGCCAATCTTCCAGTACCCTGCAGTTAAGTCAAAGGTACTTGGAAATTTGGCTTCACCTACCTTACCTATCACTTCATCAGCTATTGGGATTTTGTGAGCATCTGTCTTGGTGACAGAGTTAACTCCGCTATATTCCACACAGAACCTCATTTATCTTTTTTCACCCTGTGGATGAGGTTTGAGAACTAGAACCACTGGGTTGATCCAGTGGTTCTCAGAGGGTTCAATAACCCCTAATTCCATCAACTTGCTGACTTCAGCTCTGATGCTTTCTATGACTTGATCCAACTGTCGATAGATTTAGTTTTTGACAGGTACTCTGTCCCCAGTGTCCAGATCATGAGTACATCAGTTTCTGACCACGGGTCATGGAAAAGAGCTTAGCATACTGCTGCAAGACTTGCTTGCAATCAACCTGCTGTTGGTCAGAGAGGGTGTCTGAGTAGACCATTCCATCCACTGACCCAGCTTTGGGGCTCTAAGAGAGTAGGTATGAGAGAGGTTTGTGCTCTGTCTCCTGATCCTCATCAGTCACCATCAGCATGGTAATGTCAGGCCTATCCTGGAAAAGCTTGAGGCGGTACACATGGATCACTATTTTGGGTGTCCTGCTTGTACCCAGGTCAACCAAGTAGGTGAACTCACTTTTGTTTTCTAAGATGAGGTAAGGCCCACTCATTTGTCCTGGAGAGCACTTGGTGCCACAGGCTCCAAAACGCACACCCTTTGCCCTGGTTGGAACTCCACCAGTGCATCTTTTTGGTCATACCAGTGCTTCTGGAGCTCCTGGCTTGCCTTAAGATTCTTGGAAGCTTTTTCCATGTACTGGACCTTAGGCCTAGTACATAGTTCACAATATAATGTTTGGGTTCGTGGAGAGTCTACTCCCAACATTCTTTTACAAGACAGTGTGGCCCCCTAACAGGATGGCCAAACAGAAGTTCAAAGGGGGAAAACCCTACTCCCTTCCGAGTCACCTTTCTGTAGTTGAAAAGCAAGCATGGTAAGAGGACATCCCATCTCCTTTTGAGCTTTTCATGGATCCCCATAATCTTGCCTTTTCAATGTTTTGTTAAACCTCTCAACAAGACCATTGGTTTGTGGGTTATAAGGTAAAGTAAACTTGTACTGCACTCTACACTCTTTCCACATATGTTTCAGGTAAGCAGACATGAAGTTTGACCCTCTGTCTGAAACCACCTCCTTAGGAAACCCTACCCTGGTGAATATACCAATGAGGCCCTTGGCTACTGCAGGAGCTGTAGTAGTCCTAAGGGGAATTGCCTAAGGAGACCTGGTGTCATGATCTACTACCACCAGTATGAATGTGTTTCCTGATTCCGTGGGAGGTCCAACTGAACCCACTATGTTCACACCTAACAGTTCAAAGGGAACCCCAACCACTGGCAGTGGAATTAAGGGTACCTTTGGGTGTCACCTGTTTTGCCTCTAGCTTGGCAGGTGACACAGGAACCGACAAACTCCTTTACCTTCTGAGACAACTGGGCCCAGTAAAAATGGCTAACAAGCCTTTCCCAAGTTTTGGTTTAGCCCAGATGTCCAGCTAGGGGGAGGTCATGAGCCAAAGTTAGTAGGAACTCCCTATACCTCTGAGGCACTACCATTCTCCTAGTGGCTCTAGGGTTGGGGTCTCTGGCCTCAGTGTACAGTAGACCCTCTTCCCAATAGACTCTGTGGGTACAACCAACATCTCCCTTTTCTCGTGCAGCAGCTTGCTACCTCAGGCCTTCAAGAGTTGGACAGGACTGCTGTCCAAGGCAAAGCTCTTGCCTAGTGGGTCTCCCTGGGCCCAAGAGTTCAACCTGGTAAGGGTCAAGCTCCATGGGCTCAGTTCCCTCTGGGGTTTCCAAATCTTCTCCCTGAGCAGAGGGGTCCTGATTCTTTTGCTGTTCAGAAGATGGTTTCTCAGTCTTCTTACCTTTCCTCTGGGAAAGTTGGGCCATTCTGTCAGGCTTCAACACTTCTTTTTCACCCTGCGTTCTGCTCTGTGCTCTTGTCTTGACATACACAATCTCAGGGATGTCCAGCATTGCTGCATGGGTTTTTAATTCTTCCTCAACCCATGCTGAGGTTTCCAGGTAATTTTTAGAAATCAAGAAGGGGGGAGGAGGAAGGGATTGTGATCCATTCTGCTTCCTTCCATAATATTCAAAATCAGTCAGGAATGGATCACTTGACAGGAGTAACCAAGGTCTGCAATATTCAATATTCAATAAAATACCCTCATTCACGTACTCAAATCGTGGGTCGGTATATCTTGGTTCTCCGCCTTATATTAAAAACGTGACAGCAGCATCATTGGGTTTTATTTTAGTTGTATGCTTCCTCCATCCGGAGGCGAACCTCTGGTTATTGCAGTAGTGTTCAACGAGAAGGTAAGTGGTGAACAGTGCTTTAGTGAAGGTGAAGCGAAGTGGTGATGTTAAAAAATCTTGTTTTCATAGTTAAAAAATTATTTAATGGTCTAGGTTCAAGATCTGTCTAAAAACAGTTTTGTGCGTGTGTGGACGTATTATTAGTCTTATGCACTATAATGTCCATAAAAAGGTCAACATGTTTCAGCCCTTAGTCTGCCCAGGAGGGCCAGGGGGCTTTCTTCAGGACCCAAGTAGAAAGGGCAATCTGTATCTTGTTACAGTTTCTGCTGAAAAACTGGGTGACGTTACCAGTTTACCCGTTTTTAGAGGTCAATAAATACCTCAGTTTGCGGACTTCAACAGATTGCCAGCGAGCATGCTTGACTGCTTCAGCAGAATGCAGCGCGACTAGTGCTGGCTCTTCCCTTGGCAACCTGGATATGACATATCCTGGGCAGACCAAGGGCTGAAACATGTTGACCTTCTCATTGATCACTACTGCAATAACCAGTGGTTTTCTTCCGGATGGAGGAAGCATACAACTAAAACAAAACCCAATGATGATGCGGTCATGTTTGGTTTGCCCTGTTCCCATCATGCACTGGGACAGGAACAGACTAATTTGCATACAGCCAGGTTCTGAAACTGGGATGGTGCAGTGAGCTAAAAAACGGTGTTGGATCTAGCCCTGATCTCTTGACTGGGTGAGAGCTTTCTGCTTAATTCAGAGACTCTGTCCCTCACCACCCCTTGTTGTAAATATTTTTGTCCACCCTAAGCGTGGAAAGGTATTCTCAGATGTGAGACCCTTGCTCATTGCACCATCAGGATTCAAGCAAACCGGGCCGAAGACGGCTGTAATGCCAGAAACCGGTCCCCGGGAGCTTGTTTCCTTCCCAGTGTAAGAATTGGCTTTTGTAGTTTGGTTTGCCCTGTTCCCATCATGCACTGGGACAGGAACAGACTAATTTGCATACAGCCAGGTTCTGAAACTGGGATGGTGCAGTGAGCTAAAAAACGGTGTTGGATCTAGCCCTGATCTCTTGACTGGGTGAGAGCTTTCTGCTTAATTCAGAGACTCTGTCCCTCACCACCCCTTGTTGTAAATATTTTTGTCCGCCCTAAGCGTGGAAGGGTATTCTCAGATGTGAGACCCTTGCTCATTGCACCATCAGGATTCAAGCAAACCGGGCCGAAGACGGCTGTAATGCCAGAAACCGGTCCCCGGGAGCTTGTTTCCTTCCCAGTGTAAGAATTGGCTCTTGTAGTTTGGTTTGCCCTGTTCCCATCATGCACTAATTTGCATACAGCCAGGTTCTGAAACTGGGATGGTGCAGTGAGCTAAAAAACGGTGTTGGATCTAGCCCTGATCTTTTGACTGGGTGAGAGCTTTCTGCTTAATTCAGAGACTCTGTCCCTCACCACCCCTTGTTGTAAATATTTTTGTCCACCCTAAGCGTGGAAGGGTATTCTCAGATGTGAGACCCTTGCTCATTGCACCATCAGGATTCAAGCAAACCGGGCCGAAGACGGCTGTAATGCCAGAAACCGGTCCCCGGGAGCTTGTTTCCTTCCCAGTGTAAGAATTGGCTTTTGTAGTTTGGTTTGCCCTGTTCCCATCATGCACTGGGACAGGAACAGACTAATTTGCATACAGCCAGGTTCTGAAACTGGGATGGTGCAGTGAGCTAAAAAACGGTGTTGGATCTAGCCCTGATCTCTTGACTGGGTGAGAGCTTTCTGCTTAATTCAGAGACTCTGTCCCTCACCACCCCTTGTTGTAAATATGTTTTTAATATAAGGCGGAGAACTAAGATATACCGCCCCACGATTTGAGTACGTGAAAGAGGGTTTTTTATTGATGGCTTGGATGAATATTGCAGACCCTGGTTACTCGGGTCAAGTGATCCATTCTTGACTGATTTTGAAAGTTTCCAGGTCATTACCAAGCAGACAGGCAGCTGGAAGCTTTGTAGAGATCACTACATGTTTCAGGCCCGTATTCCCCTTCCCCCCAGTCTCCCACCGTAGCCATGGCATGGTTAGTAGTAACTCTCTCAGCGTTGGTCACTGGGTAAGTTTTCCCAATCGGGTATTGCACTGGGGAAACCAGTGTGTCTCACCATAGTGACACTGGCACCTGTATCCCTCAGGGCTTCTATTTCAGTCCCATTGATCCAGGGGTATTTTAAATACTTCTCTAAGTTGGGTGGCCACACAGCTAAAGTGGCAAACAACTTCATCCTCTGTGACTAGAATTGCTTCAGTGTGACCCCTGATTTGCTCTGGGCACACGGTTAATCCTATCTGGAGACTGACAACATCAGGAGTAGCTGTAGGAGGACTAGGGGGCTTCTTGTTGGGACAAGTAGCATCTCCAGTTAGGTATCACATCTTCTTACAGTTGTGACACCAGGCTTTTAAGGGATCAAAGGTCTTCCCTTTGTATCTGTTATTGGATGGGAAGAGTTTTGGGACCCACACGAGTGCTGTCTTTTGGGGCCCTCTTGAAGACTCAGTCTTTTTATCTTTAGGGTTCTCACCCAGTTTCCCCTGCAGAGGTTTTGTAGCCCCTTTCTTTTGGTCGCTCCCAGTGGCTGTTTTTGTTACCCGTTTCTTGACCCAGTGGTCTGCCTTCTTTCTTAATTCTTGTGGAGAAATTATATCTAGGTATACCAAATGATGATGTAACTTTTCATTAGTGCAAATACATAAAATATGTTCTTTCATAAACAAATTGTAAAGTCCACTGAAATAATGCACATTACATTATTTCCAGTTAACCAACCATCTAGTGTCTTAACTGAGTAGTCCAAGAAGTCAATCCAGGATTGATTTTGGGTTTTGTGAGCCCCCCTGAATCTAATTCTATGTTCCTCAGTTGTGAGTCCAAAGCCCTCAGAGTACTTTTTATGAGGCCATAAGACCCAGCATCTGCCCCTGCAAGGGTCAGGAGTCTGTCCCTGCAGTTACCAGTGAACAGTTCCCAAAGGAATGCCCCCCAGTGTGACTTCTTCACTTTTCTCATTTCACAGGCCCTCTCAAAGGCTGTGAACCATTTTGTGATATTCGCACCCTCTTCAAATTTAAGGAAAACCCCTGTGCCTGATCTCGAAACGCGTCGGCACTTTCATAGGGTGGAATACAATTGTCATCTCTACGGTACTAGGACCGGCTGGTCCAGTATTGATTTGTTTAAGAGCCATTAATTTGCTTATAATTCCCCCTTGATTGTTTTTTCCTATGTTTCTCATTTTTTGATTGTAATGTTTGTTCTAATGTTGTTTGTGACGCATTCTTAGTTTTTTGTAATGTTTGATGCAAGAAATTTTCTTTTTGTACTGTGTAAAGAATCTGTTTTTCATGTATGTACAAAGTATATATAGGTGTGTAAATATTTAATGTATTGTTGTTTTCTGTCATAGAGCTTGTCATAACTTGAAAAAGATAATAAACATTGACACTAAGTAGGATGTCGAGGGGGATCACAATAAATTGATCTTTTCCCTCCTAATAAGCTTGTAGAGATTTTGTGGTTCGGGCAATTTGTGTTATATATTCTAAGGGTCTAGCCCCCACCACGTGTTTATGGGCCTATCCCCTTTTGTTCTTAGAATCCAGAGGGAGGAGGGCATAGGTATCACTCTGGTTGGCTGTGACCTCCCATCTGCAAGATGGTGGGGACTGAGAGTTGTGCTTCACCTCGCTTCCGCCACCTGAGGGGTGGGGTTGGCAAAGGTGGGCACACCTCCTTTTCTCACTTGGTTTTCCAGCCGATTCTCCCGCCCAAAGTGGGGGTCAGAACCAGTGCGGGCAGTTGATGGAAGCAGCAAAGTTCTGGGGTAGCCCACAAAGGCGGCAAGACTTTGGAGCTTCCCCTTCGCGGACCCTTCCCATCCTGGGGAAGGAGGCTTGACACCTCGTTCCAGGATGTGCATTGTTTCAGCCCCCCCGCACCCCCCCCCCCTTACAAGTGTGGCAGGGTATGCTCAGACGTGAGTCCCTTGCTCACTTTGCCACTGGATTCAAGCAATCTGGGCTGAAGACGGCTGGAATGCCAGAAACCGGTCCTCGGAAGCTTGCTTCCGGTCCAGGGAAGACATGGCTTGGCAGTTCGGGCTGGACTGTTCCCATGAGGCACAGGGTCAGACTGATTTGCATATAGCCATGTCTGAACTGGGGTGGCAGAGTGGGCTAAAGAACGGTGATGGATTAAACCCAGATCTTTTGACTGGGTGTGAGTGTTTGATTGATTCAGATGCTCCGTCCATCACCACCCCCTTTTGTACCGCTTTTGTCCACCATAAGTGTGGCAGGGTATGCTCAGACATGAGTCCCTTGCTCACTTTGCCACTGGATTCAAGCAAGCCGGGCTGAAGACGGCTGGAATGCCAGAAACCGGTCCTCGGAAGCTTGTTTCTGGTCCAGGGAAGACATGGCTTGGCAGTTCGGGCTGGACTGTTCCCATGAGGCACAGGGTCAGACTGATTTGCATATAGCCATGTCTGAACTGGGGTGGCAGAGTGGGCTAAAGAACGGTGATGGATTAAACCCAAATCCTTTGACTGGGTGTGAGTGTTTGATTGATTCAGATGCTCCGTCCATCACCACCCCCTTTTAGGTTTAAAGCATTTTATTAAGACAAAAAACGTAGGGAGAGGGAACAGAAGGTTAGGGTTACATACATTTAAGCGAAAGGAATGAGTATGATGCTATGGGTGCGACGGTGGACCAGTCCGCTGTGGAAGAGGAAACAACAGCAAATGAAAACAGCCAAGTATAAGCAATACCTCCAATCTGAGCATGGTCAACACCATCAGTCTGAGCAGAGAGTAGTAAGCAATAACACGAAGAAACCCAACCCACCATCCCCTAGAACCCCCCCCCCAAACCCCCCAACTCACCCCAACTCCCCCCTACCCCCGTCCAATGTACCGCTAATAACACACCCTGCCCCCCTACCGCACCCCCCCCGAACCCAGCCCCGCTACCCCTCCTAGTCTGCTGGAATCACCGGTGGTGTCAACCTTAGGAGCCTGAGGTACCTCGGACAGGTGAGTTCCCTAAATTCCGTAGTTAAAAGCGCACGAAAGGGTTGCCACAGCTCATCAAATTGGTCTATCTCCCCCGCTACCGTGAGTGACAATTTTTCCATACCCAGCACATGCCAGAGCCTGTGCAACCAGCCAGTGATGGAGGGGACCGTGGTGGTGCGCCAGTGGATTAGAATATTCTGAACCGCTGAGCCCAGCGCTATCGCGATTTGCCTGCCCCTGCGGGACTTCAGCAGATACATCAGGCCATTAGGAAGGCCCAGCAATACATACGCCGGAAAGCGCGGCAATTCAATTTCAAAATGCTTATCAACCTCATCAAGAACCTCCTTCCAGTAAGCGGCCAACAAGGGACAATCCCAAAGAACATGTGAAAGGGTCCCCACCTGACCACAACCTCTCCAGCACTCCTTCTCAATATGCCTGTTCATCTCGTGCAGTCTCTCTGGGGTGTAATACCAGTATGTGGACACCTTGGTGAATGTCTCAGTGAGGCCAGTGTGATATGCGGAGTGTCTCGCACGGTACGCAATCTGGTACCAGTCCTTGTGGCTAAGTGTCCTACCCAATTCCCTGTGCCATCGTTCCCTGCCTGGATTATAGTAGTGAAACGGAGGGGGCTGTAAGAACTTGTAGAGATCAGTGATCAATTTAGCATCGGAGGCGCGGGTCACCAACCACCGCTCATATGGTGTTATTTGACGATCAGCGGTGTCCCGCACCTGGGGTTGAAGCGCCCAGTGCCGAACCTGCATATACCGCAGTCTATCCGACTCCGGTAGGTGGAACTCCTGCTGAAGGTGCTGAAAGGGGACCACTCCCTCCGACCCATAAATCTGAAAGAGCGCTCGGCAGCCCGCCGCCCTCCAATGGGAGAAAGCGCCCGGCTCCGTCCCTGGGGAGAAATCCGGATTACCCACTATGGGCGTAAATGGCGAGGGGAACGTGGTAAGCTCCCGAACCTCGCAAACTGCGTCCCACACCCTCAGAGGAACCCGAGTGACAAAGGAGGCATAGAGGTTGGGGGGGCGGTGAACTCGGCGCAAGAAGGGAACTTCCTGGAGGGTACGCCCTGCCACCGCCTGGTCCTGAAAAAGCCAGTGCTTATCGGATTCCCACCTGCTCCACTCCACAAGGTAGCGCAGCTGCGCCGCCTGAAAATATTTCCGGAGGTCCGGAATACCAAGGCCCCCCGCCTCCGGGGCCAGCGTGGAGAGAACCCTCTTCATCCGCGGCTTGCGGCCTTGCCAGACAAAGCGTGCGATGTCAGCTTGCGTCTGCCTGATCCAACCCACTGGAGGCTGGAGCGGCAAGGCTCGGAAAAGGTATAGGATCTGGGGCAGAACCGTCATCTTGACCGCAGCAATCCTGCCAAGCCAAGACAACAGGCCCTTGCTCCAGCGGCCAAGCTCCTCCTTGATCTTCTTACCGAGAGAGGTGTAATTAGCCGTTACCATCTCTGGTAACGTCGGCGCTAGCAGAATTCCCAGGTATCGCACCAGGGATGAGGACCACTGCATGGGAAAGAGCCGCTGAAGGTCCCTTCTAGTATCCGCAGCCAGAGACACATCTAGAGCCACCGACTTGCCCATGTTCATTTTGAAACCGGCCACTCGTGAGAAAGCGTCCAACTCGCGAATGCAGGCGGGAAGGGACCTTCTGGGATCGTCCAGGGTCAGCAGGACATCATCCGCATACAGGCTGACCGTATGAACATACTGCCCCATCTTGATCCCGATTGCATCCGGGTTTTGGCGGATCCTCTGGGCAAACGGCTCCATGTAAAGGGCAAAGAGGAGTGGGGAAAGCGGGCACCCCTGCCTAGTGCCGCGCTCGATTGCAAAGCTACGGAAGCTGCACCCATTAACCCTCACCGTCGCCGAAGGGTACCTGTAACAATTGAAAACCATAGAGCAGAATTTATCACCGATGCCCAGTTTCTTGAGCACCTGCTCGAGGTAAGGCCAGTGAACCCTGTCGAAGGCTTTCTCGGCATCCACCGCCAGCAGCATCCGCTCGCCCGGGATCCGCGAAGCCTTCTCCAGAATGTGCCTCACTCGCTTAGTATTGTCGACAGTCTGTCTGCCGGGCACAAAGCCAGCCTGGTCGGCCTCAACCAGACCCGGGAGGTGCAGGGCCAGCCTGGATGCCAGAATCCCCGTGTACAACTTGAGGTCGACATTCAGGAGTGAGATGGGCCTATATGAGTCACATAAGGCCCGATCCTTCCCAGGCTTCGGGATCACTGAAACCGTCGCTCTCAGGAGATCCGGTGGGATGGCTCCTGATTCGGAGAAAGAGTTAAACAGCCGGGCGAGGATAGGGCCACAACCGGGCAAAAGGTTTTGTAAAACAGGGACGTGTAACCGTCCGGGCCCGGGGCTTTTCCGTGCTTAAGTCTAGCTATCGCGGAAATCACCTCCTCAACGTGGATGTCGCGCTCAAGATATTCCGCCTGAGCGGGGTCCAGTGCCGGAAGGGTCACAGATTCCAGATATTCCACTGCTTCCCGCGACGAGGGGGGCTCCCCGGTGTACAGCGCCTCATAGAAACTACAAAAGGTTTCCGCCACCGCCGCATCACCAGAAACCGCCACCCCGTCCGTCCCCAGGAGCTCCTTCACCACGTTGCGCTGTTGCACGACACAGAGCCTGTGTGCCAAGAGTTTGCCACATCTATCCCCCCCTGTATAGAATGCATGTTTCAGACGTAACGCTGCGTATTCCGCCCTGTCCATGTCCAGCGCCGAAAGGAGCTTCCTGGCAGCCTTCAACTGCCTCCAAACCCTTGGAGCACCCGTCCGGCGGTGGACCTGTTCTAGTTCCCGGACCTGGGAAGTCAGCTCCTCCCTCTTCCGCTGTCGCTCCCTATTTTCTGCCGAGGAGATGGAGATGAATTCCCCCCTGAGGACCGCCTTCAGTGCCGCCCACTGTGTCGCCAATGAGGTGTCTGAGTTACTGTTGTGTGCCTGGTATTCCCGTATTGCCTCCTCAATATGTTTCACAACTGTTTTTTTGTGCAAAAGGGTGTCCCTAAGGCGCCACACCCCCCGAGAGGGGGAGGTCGCCGGCCACGTAAACGTACCCACGACCGGCGCATGATCAGACAGTGTCAGGACCCCAATGTCCGCCGCCGTGGCAGCGGCACGCATCGGTCCACTAACCAAAAAGTAGTCCAACCGTGCGTAGGTCCGATGCGCATGTGAGTAATAGGAATAATCCCTATCTGTAGGGTGGAGGGTGCGCCAAAGGTCATGTAGATCCATGTCGGTGATTCGGGCCTTCCCGGCCTGGGAAAGCTCCCCGGTCTGCGGGAATCGCTGCGCTGACCTATCTAATGCAGAATCGAAGACTATATTTAAGTCACCCCCCAGGATAACATGACGATCGGGGGAAGCAGTTACATCCACCAGCACCGAATCTAAAAAGCGTTCTTGATGGTCATTCGGGCTATATAAGGAGCCAATAGTAAACGACGTGCCCCCCAGGCGGAGGCGGTATGCTAAAAGCCTCCCTTTCTGTTCAGCAAATTTATACAACACCTCCCCCTTTAAAGAGCTCGCCAGCAGAATAGCAACCCCCGCAGTCTTGGACGCAGCAGAGGAGAAAAACTGGGTGGGAAACCTGGCAGAGCGCATTCTGTGACAGTCACGGGACAACAAGTGGGTTTCTTGCAGGAGGCATATATCAGCTTGTGTTCCCTCCAGCAGAGACAAAATCGCCCTACGCTTTACAGGGTTGTTCAGACCCTTAACATTAAGTGTCACCACCTTCAGGGACGACATATCTCCCAGAGTCCGGAGACGCTATGTCGCGGGCAGGCAGCCGGCGGGGGAGGGGCGCAGGGCAGCAGCGCGGGACAGGCAAGATAGGACCAAGCATTAACACAGGAAATATCGGACGGTTCCTTCCCAACCCCTGAACAACTCCCGACCCCACCCCAAACGAACCTATGGCAACTAGCCAAATTCCCACTCAAACACAAACAACCCATTGTCCCAGTCAAGTCCCAAAACGGACAAGTCTGCAGAAAGTACCAAAAGTGGACGTCCGGCCACTCGCTTCCCCCGCTCCCCCCCGGCCCTCCCCCCAATCCCCAAACCTGGCACCGAAGAAGCTATGTCCATCTCCCCCCGGAGTGAGACTAGGCCGTCAAGGCCACACCGTTCGAGGCGGCCGAGTCCCTGGCCGCTTCTCTCAGGGCGCTGGCCATGTCCGCTCTGATGGTGGGCGAGTCAGGCCGCCCAGCGCTCGCCGCCGATCTCCTTCTCGCCGACCGCCGCCGTCCCCCTTTATCCGAGCGCCTCCAGGTCGGTGTTGCTCCATCCTCTTCAGTAGCCGTGAGCCCCAAGACTCTGCAAACATCCTGCAAGGAGCGCAGTTGGTGCAGCACCCCGTTCCAACGGAATATCAGACGGAAGGGATGCCCCCAGGAGTACGGTGTCTCGTGCTCGCGCAGGAAATCGGTTGCAATCTTGAAGGACCTGCGCTTCTGCAGCGTGATGGCAGACAGGTCCTGATACAGCGCCACAGGTCGCTCTCCGTACGTCAATGGTTGTTTCCTGCGGGCCTCGGACATGATGCGCTCCTTCACCGGAAAGTCAGGGAGGTAGGCCAAGATGTCTGGCGGGGGTGCCGCCGACTGTCGCTATCGGCCGACTCTGTGGGCCCTGTCGATGCGGATCGGGAAGTCCGCGGCCTCTCCCAGAATCTCCCGGAACAAGTCCTGCAAGTAGCCCACCAGGTCTGTCCCCTCATCTGCAGACGGCACACCCCGTACCCGTATGTTTTTCCTCCTCGACCTGTTCTCCAGGTCCTCGTTATGGGCTTGGAGTTCAACATGTTGCTCCCTGAGACGGAGAACGTCCTGTT
The DNA here is from genome assembly GCF_964263255.1 of Lissotriton vulgaris. Classification (NCBI taxonomy): domain Eukaryota; kingdom Metazoa; phylum Chordata; class Amphibia; order Caudata; family Salamandridae; genus Lissotriton; species Lissotriton vulgaris. The sequence goes on along the minus strand of NC_141687.1, from coordinate 1,440,896,019 downwards.
GCAAATGGACAATCTCGTCGTCCCGGCGCTGGGCCGCAGCCTCCACCGTCTCCATTCGCTCACCAAGGCCCTCCACCTCCCTGCGGACCTCGCGTACTTCACTGGCCACCTCCTGCTTCAGCGTCTGGAAGTCTGCTTTAAGCGAGCTGAACAGTTCTTCCATGAAGGACCTTGTGACGGGGGCTCACCCCCGGTCGGGTCCGCAGTGGCCCGGGAAGAGCCCGGAGACGGTTGTGCCCTGTCTCGCTGTTGTTGGGCCCTGCTAAGCATGTCCGGCAGGGTGCGATCCCCCTTCCTCGAACCTCCCTTTCCAGACATTCGTGTCTCGTACGCTGTCGCACTCAGCTGGAACAGGGACACTGGCTTCGGCCCACTGCAGTAAGCTCTGCCCTCGATGAGTTTCCAACGTTCGGTAGAGTCCCTCAAGAAGGAACTTCCGGCCAGATAGGGGACCTGCGCCACAGATGACAAAATGGCGGGTCAGTCTAGTCACAGAGAGCCGTTCGGCGCCCAGCCAAGATTTCATCAGGGACCCCCGCTAGGGGAACCCCGGTCAGCGCGTCCCGCAGGAAGGGAGAGCTGTGCAGAAGCAGAGGTGTAAGAGACGACCTCAAGCGACACTGAAGGAGAGCTGCGCCACCGTCGCCGTGAAGACAAGATGGCGGTCGGGCGGGGCCGGGTAGATCGTCCAGGCCCGGCGATGCCACCAGGGCCACTCTAGCAGCCGGGTATACAGAGGAAAGGTCTATCCAGGGCCATCCAGCTAGAGAGGAGAGACAGTAGACCTGGCCCCGATTCTGAGCTTTGTCGCCAACTGGCCACGGGGCCGGGGTCCGCACCACCTGAGAGGCCACCACCGCAAGTCCAAGCACCACCACGATCACGCGGCAGGGTCCTCGCACAGCGAAGCACACAGCCGTTGTCCCTCTGACGATCCCCGTCGAGCACCGGGGCGAGCTCCACTCCAGATCACAAGACATCAGCACCAGGCCCCAGCCGAGGCATCCGGACAGCGCCCCGCTCTGCTCCGCCTCCAAGGCGCTCCTCCGTCCGGCAATCGGTCTTTTAGCGTGCTTCCACCGGAGCGATCGGGGCCAAAGTAGCATCAACGTGTGCCCCAAGGTCTCCGCCGCCCGTCTCTCAGCCGCTGAGCTTCAACGGGGGGAGAGAAGCTAACGAAAAAGGGCCCCGGCCTAGTCGGGCCGGAGGAGCTGCGGGAAGAAGCGTCCGCTCACCCCGCCATCTTGGCCACGCCCCCCACCACCACCTTTTGACCTATAACAGGGCAGTGGGTTGTAGTCATGGCCCAAAGGATGTGTGCCATGTCAACTCTTCACTTTGTTCTGCACGACAACACACAGCCTGCAAAAAGTGGGTGCGTGTGCGAAGGTGAAGGTGCAGGGCCTCTAAGGGTGGCACACTAAGAGCTTCAGCCCTCAGCGACGTTCCCTGGCCACAGTGCCCTTGGTACCTGTGGTACCATTTACAAGAGACTGACCTGTGGCCAAAAAGTGCCTATTGGGTTTTTGTTTTTAATGCAGTTTAGGGAAAGACCATAGGCACTGGGTACCTGTTTGTCAGGTACCCAGGGCACACTCAGTCAAAGTACATCAGCAGTTTAGGAAAAAGTGGGGACAACCATGCAAAAAGAGGGCACTTTCTTACAATTACTCTTGGATTACTCTTCAAATACTTTGAGGACTTGAGGTGATATGCCGGGATATCACACGCTGGATGTTGTCACTTACAGGTAAGTATGACCATTCTTAATTTAAAGTACTGTTACTTTCTTTTCATACAAAACGGTTGGTCAACAGACTTTTTTTGGAACAAAGCTCGTAACATTGGTTCCTATGGAAAAAATAATGTTACCTGTTCTCCAGTAAGAAAACTACTTGGAGTAGGAGGTTTGGGGGTTAGGACCCCCAGGTTCCCCAAGTTAAAGATGGGCACTCAAATTGCACCACCAGCGACTCTAGGGTGGCTGGGTGCAGAGTGCACAGGCCCTAGGTTAGCCAGTGAGGCTAAGGGGGCCTTTGATCAGGAACTGCTTGCGAGCACCACTTGGTTGTGGGAGCACTGCAGGGGACAACAATCAGCACAGCAGCTGTACCACCAGCGGCACAGGGGCAGCCGGATGCGGAATGGCAAGACATCGCCTGGCCCCTGGAGATTCCCGGTTCAGAAAAGATGCTGCAGGCTCGGTCAGGGAGGCTTCCTTAAGGTGACCACCAGTTGAAGAGGCAAGTTGGGTCTTGGGGGATTCCTGGACACTGTCAGTTGTGCCACCCAAGGCTTTGTGGTGTCGTGTTCAGGGGTGTGTCTTGGCGTTGCACCTTCTTACCAGCTTCGGTTGCGGGGACCCTTTAGGTTGAGGCTGCAGGTGTCTGCTTGAAGCTTGAGGGAGGTCGGGGATCACCAGATCCCAGGTCAGGATGGCTGGGGTGGTCCAATCGGGTTGTGGGTGTCTTGTGCAGAGTGGTACAAAATCGCGGAGCCGCCTAGATCTGGATTCTGTGGGTGAGTCTTCGTTGAGCAAGTCCGGTGCTCACGAGAGTCTTTTTTTATTTTTTTGAAAACAGATTTTATTTGTCTGAACGCACATATAATGCATAGCTCCAATATCCGGAGTCAACTGCAACAATAGGGAAACGACAATAGTGTCTGCAGACTTTTACAAGGAACACAAACACCCCACCCCTCCCTCCCAATTGCGCCGCTGCCAATACATATATACAATAGAATAGCTGTACGTAGATATGTCGAGTCCATCAAGACACTTCACGAATTTGCCCAAAGTTCCAGCTGTCAAAGTGTCGGGAGGGGAGCCCTCTCAGGCGGAGGGTCCAAGTCCAGCCCTCGGTAATCAGCCCACCTCTTCCAGATTTTAAAGTGTTTACGGGGGCACCCCCTGGCCATGAACACAGGTTGCTCTAGTCCCATGCAGAAATCCATTCCATTCCTATAGGCAGCCAGAGATGGGGCGTGGGGCTCTTTCCAGGCCCTGGCCATGTCTTGTTTGGCTAATGTAAGGCCCGGGAGTAATAAATGACGCTTGTAGGTGTTACTCCCGACCCCCTCCATAACATGTAGCAAAGCCAGTTTAGGGTCGCGGAAAGCTCCCAGGCCAGAACCTCATATAGACAGCTAAACAACCCACTCCAGAATCTATGTAGCGCTGAGCACCCCCATATAGTGTGTAGAAGCGTACCCACCTCTGACCCACACCGGAGACAGTCCCGCCCTCCACAAGCGCTGTCGGGTGAAGTAAGTGCGATGAAGGTACTTAAACTGTATAAGTCGCAGGCGAGTAGAGATTGCTGCTGCCCTCGGGCTTGCCAGGGCCTCAGCCCAATCCTCACCCTCCAAATCCCCCACGTCCCTCTCCCATGCGGACTTAAGTCTGTGCAAGTCGGAGGAGCAATGATGGACTAGTGTCTGATAAATATGTGAGAGCTTTTTATCTGGCAATTCCCCCTTGAACAGTTTGGCCTCTAAGGGACTAAATTTGGGAAGGCTCTCCAGGTCAGTCAAGTAGGGTGTCAATGCATGTCGAAACAGGAGGTATTTAAAAAGCTGAGAGCGGGGCATCTTAAACTCATCCTGGAAATTCTGAAAGGACTTCAGGGAGAGGCCTGACATCACGTCACCTAGAGTGGAGATTCCTATTGCATCCCAACACCTAAAGCCCAGTAATGCCTCCAGGTGGGTCAGGCGAACATTGCGCCAAAGGGGAGTTTCCTGAGTGAGCACGTTCCACCATCCCATTCTGCGCAGCGCTTGCATCCAAACGTGGAATACCACCTGAGTGGCAGAGGGAAGGCACCCTCGAAGCGGCGCCGAGTACAGCAGCGTATGCACCGACGCGGAGCCCATGAAAAATCGTTTAACCGCGTAGGCCGGGTCTCCCCTATCGCCGTACTACCAGTCATTTAGGACTAGCAGGTGCGCCGCTTGGTAGTGAGAAAGCACATCAGATGTGGCCAACCCCCCGGTATATGAAGATAGGAAACACGTTTGCAGCGCCACGCGTGCAGTTCCCCCGTCCTACAACCCCCCCCCCCCCCTCCCCCCCCCCCCCACCCCCAGCGCCGAATTGACTTGTTGAAACCAGTGGGGCGGAATCTGATGTGGATGGTTTTGTAGTTGATACACCAGACGAGGGAGCACCGCCATCTTAAAAATAGCGGACCTGCCATAGATAGTCAATGGCATACGGGACCATACCTTTATGTCCTCGCACGTGCGATCCCATAAAGTGGCGAGGTTGCGCTCTCGGGAGGCAGCCGCCGCCTCCTCCTCCAATAAATAGACCCCCAAATATTTCACACCTCCGTCACCAGCTGAAGGCCCGACGCCCACACTCCCACCTGTGCTGGCCACCGAGTATCCAAAGCATTGACTTACCCGGATTCATATATAGGCCAGACTTTTCTCCAAAAATCTGCAGTATGCGCAACAGCCGCGGCCCGAGCGATCTAAGTCAGTGAGAAAAAACAAGACGTCATCCGCGTGTAACGCTATCTTATCAGTCAGACCCGCCAACCATCGAAAGCCTTTAAGTTGGGCACCTATGCGCACCCACGCCGCAAGGGGCTCCATAGCGAGCGCAAATAAATAGGGGGAGAGGGGACAGCCCTGACGCGACCCCGCCGCACCGAGAAAGATCGGGACACCGCGCCCCCCCACGTGCACCGAATCCGTAAGATCAGTGTAGAGCAGCTGTATATACGCTAAGAAGCGTGGGCCCAAGTTAAGACGTCGCAATAAGGCAAACAAATAGGTCCAGCTCAGGGAGTCGGTCCATGTCCGCCAAGAAAAGGGCTGCCTGCTCCCCCAAACTCCTCCAGGCCTATATTGCAACGTGGGCACGCCGAATGTAATGACGAGTGGCCCGCTGAGGCATAAAGCCCGCCTGTTACTTTCTGGGTGGACCGGATATGTGATGTGCGGCTTAAGTCTATTGGCCAGAGCCTTAGCCAAAATTTTGGCTTCCGTATTGAGCAGCGAGATCGGGCGGTACGACGAATGAGTCTCTGGGGGTCTACCCGGCTTCAGAAAGACCACCACCTCCACGTGCCGCCAATCGGAAGGGAGCACTCCGCCCTCGTACGCCTCCTCCACGACCGAACGAAGGCGCGGACCCAGCTGCACATAAAATCGCTGGAAAAATTCGCATGGGAAGCCGTTTGGGCCAGGTGCCTTGGGTTCAGCTCACCCAGGGCCGTGCCCAATTCGTCGTCTGACAGTGGCACGTCCAGAAGGTCCCGCACCTCATCCGAGACCACCCGTGGGGGGAGAGCGTCAGTAAATCGCTGGATTACATCCGCCGCCAAGCATTCCTGGGAGACATACCTGCCCTGCGGATCAGTCCAGAGTCTATCGTGTATGTAGGACACCCTCCGGTGTATAAGAATAGCGACCCCCCCGTAGATCCTCTCCTGAATTCCGAGTGGTACACTTGAGCAAACCCAAACCGTTGGAGATATAATGCCTTTATACCTAGTAAATGAGTCTCCTGAAGCAGTAAGACATCCACCCCCGCCCTCTTAGCGTATTGGAGACAGGGCTCGAAAATTCCACTCGACCTCTCGCATAGTCGAGCTAAATATAATAAGGTCGAGCTGTTTTTAGGTTCTACTCGCCCCTTCTGGCGAGTAGGAAAACAAACCAACTTTTGTCTTCCGTCTGTGAAAACGGAGCAAATGTGACAAGATAACAAGATTTAAAGGCATTTTTATTGCTTACAAAGTTAATGAGCAATAAAGATGCCTTTAAATCTCGTTATCTTGTCACATTTGCTCTGCTTTCAGAGACGGAGGACAAGTAGGTTGCAGTTAGGTCGAGGACATTTTTTAAGGTACTAGTCCTGCAGGACTAGTACCATTTTTTTTGGATTTTTCGAGCCCTGGGAGAACAGCCCCCGTTTCACCTTGTCCAACACCCCTGCACATTCCAACTCAAAATGCGCAAAGTGCCAGGGCCTACCCGTCCTCCCGTCTCCGTAGCGGACATAGGACAATATTGCTATGAAAGCTACGGGTGTCCCCAAGACTCGGCATGGAGAGAATGTGGCAGATACACAGCAGCAAAACAAGTGCAAACAATCCCCCCCAACCCCAATCCCCAACACCAACCCCCCCTTCACCCCCCACCCCGTACCTCCCAAACATGGAAGCACCTGTCGCGGTCTGATCGCAGCCCAGTCCCCAACGGGGGAACAAGCACCACACCCTCCAATGGATCCCCAAGTGATAACCCATGAAAACGGGGCTCTCACTCCCTCCCACCCACAGCTGTTGTGTCAGGCTCCCAGCCCTTGTAAGCTGAGCACCTGAGCATCCATGATTACCATACATACAGTGTTATAGAATAGTCCCAGACTTAATGCCGCGTCTGATTGCTGTGTCGGCGCCGGATCCCCCCGGCGAGATGCAGAGCCGGAGCGTGAACTGCGTTCAGATTTCGATCGCCTGCGATGATGCTGCTGACTCCTGAGACCCTCCCGGGCCTTTCCACTTGAAGAGGAGTCTGATTCTCCGCCCTGGATCGCGCTGACTCGGATTTTCACCATTTCATCCGTCCAGTGGAATACCTCCTCCGGGGTATCAAAGAACAGTGTGCGTGATTTGTAGATAACCCGCTACCGCGCCGGATAGAGCAAGGCATACTGAAGCTTGAGGCCGCGAAGGCGAGCCTTGGCGGCTAGAAAGGATTGAAGTTGCTGCTGCACTAACCGCGTGTAGTCCGGGAAGATGAGGATAGTCGCATTATTATAAGTGAGAGAGGCCTTCACTCGCGCTTGCTGCAAGATGACATCGCGATCAGAGTAGTTCAGAAGCTTGGCGATAATCGGTCGCGGGCGTGCTACTACTGGGGGTTTCTGTATAAGAGCCCGGTGGGCCCTCTCCACAACAAAGCAGCGTGATAGCGTGTCCAGGGGAAGCCAGCCCTCCAGCCACTGGGACAGAAAGTGCTCCACATTGTCCCCTTCACAGCCCTCTGGAAATCCCACAAAGCGAAGGTTATTCCGTCGGGCCCGCCCTTCCGCGTCCTCGACCTTCACGGCCAGGCCCTTTTGTATCTTCTCCATAGCTGCCACCTTCTTTTTCAATACAGACACCTCATCCTCCACCTCAGATATTCTGGTCTCCGCGCCGGTGATCCGCTCCACCGCATTCCTTAGGTCCTGGCGGAGTAGTGTGACATCAGCCCCAACAGCCCCAATCTTGGCGTCCAGCATGTCCCTAGACTGCGTTATGGCCGCCAGCAACGCCGCATTGTCTGGCGCAGAGGTCTGTGAACCCCCGCCACCACCCCCCTGTCCCACCTCAGTGAATTTGTCGAGGGTCCCCTGCTTTGTGTGGCCGCCTCCAGCGTGGCCCCACGTCATTGCGTCCGCGCCGGTTGCTCCAGGCAGTATGGCGCCCCACTCCAATGCCCTCCACCGCAGGCGCAGCCAAGAAAGGTTCCACCAACAGGTAAGTCCAAAAGGCCCCACGCTGAGGGGCAGCAGACCGCCCAGCCCCAGTGCCTACAGTCGCAGGCAACAAGCCCCCTGAGCACCACAGAGTCCAGTAGGCCAGAGGCTATGTATCAAGGTGCCAGGCCCCCCCGCCAGGGGACCGAAGCCAGCCAGCCCCAGCAGCAGGTCCAACAAGCCACCGGCACACACACCACTTCACCGGTCCCAGGGGTCCATCAGACTCCCACTCTGGCCCGATCTAGCCCTAGAGCTCCGCAGCCCCAAAGAAGCTATTGTCCATGAGGCCTGACATGGGAAGGAGATGGAGGGGGACCCCCAGCACCCCACCGCTCCCTGCTTGCTCACTCCACTCACTGCAGCACCCCGAGTCACCGCGTGGCCCACCAGGCCGCCACCGCTGTCCCAGCCGAGGGGCACAACTCGCCGACCAGCAGAGTCCCTGGCCCCCTCCACACTCCAGGCCCACCGAGGGGTATGAGGATGTCACAAGATGGCGGCCGCTCCCACTATGCCACCCCGGAGCAAGGCTTCTTCCGGCCCTCATTGGCGCCGTCCGGCCGTCGTCTGCACTCCGGCGGCGACCCTGCTCCCTCGCCTCTCAAGATGTCAGGCGCGCTCGGCCCCCAGATATCAGGGCGAGCCGCGCCACGTCTGGGTCCGCCGCACTGCCTCACGGGTGCTGCCAAACATGAGTTCCCAGCCCGCGGCGTGAAAATCGAGGTCCCCGCCTTTGGCCTCGCCGGACTCCGCAGGCCGCCCCTCGTCACCGGGGCTCCGCACGTCACCCGGCCCACCAGCACTCAGCCGCTGCCACCAGACAATACCCCCAAGCCCGGGGACCCCACAGGAGATTTATGTGCCCTCGTTGATGCTCAGGGCCAGGATAATATCGCAGGTTAGGTGACGGCTGGTCGGAGCTCACACGACCGCCATCGTTGCCGGTCAAGTCACGCCCCGGGAGTCTTTAAGAAGGGTGCAGAACAGATCCCGCAGGCTCTGGGGGGCTGCTGGACATGCCGGGGTTTCTGCTGTAGGCAGGCCAGTAGGGCCTGGGACAAAGCAGTTTGTGCCCTTTTCTTCCTGGTTCAGCACGGCTATTCTGTCCTTCTTCTTTCTTACTTGCATCTGAGGAGGCTAGCTTCAGGGTTGCCCCTAAATCCTACATTTAGGGGCATTTACAGGGGTGAGCAAGTCAGTTCCAATGGGTCCGTACCTTGGGGTAAGTTCATCCCCTATTATACCACCTCCAGTAGGAGGAGGGGCATGATCCTCTTCCTAATTGGCTGAATCCCCTCATCTTCATGATGGAGGGGAATGATGTGAGCTTTACCTCCCCTCCCCCACCTGAGATGTTGGGTTGGCAAAGGTGGGCACATCTCTCCTCCTGACTCTGTTTTCCCGCTGGTGGGCGCCAGTTGCTGGGGGCAGAAAAAGTTGGGACAGCTTACAAAGGCAGCAGGCCTTTGAAGCTTCCCCATCGTGGATCCAGCCCATCGTGGAGGAGGAAGTATGACACCTCTGCCTAGGATTGGCTTTGTTCCTGTACCCAGATAGCGGAATCTCTACCCAGGGGTCCAGAAGCATGTCTCGTGGTGGCAAATGGAGGGCAGGCATTCAGGAACCACACCAGGGATGGTCGTTTTTCAGGGGATTTTACATTAAATCCCACACTGGCATTAGAGTGGGATTCATGTGCTGAAAAGTTTGCTACCAAACTTGCCGGTGTTCAGTAAAGCCATTATGGAGCTGTGGAGTTCATAATGACCAACTCCCAGACCATATACTTCTTATGGCTGTACTGCACTTAGTGTCTAAGAATGGACTTAGACAAAGGGAGGAGCCTAGCCAGCAACCGCGATGGCCGCCTGAGTCCTCGGCTCCGTCGATCCGTCTGCTTCCCTCCCGTACTGCCTCTTCTCCTGCGTGCTATCCTGTGACTGCTGTGCGGTATCGGGACCGGGAGGCGAAGCTGGTTCCAGTGATGTGCTTCTCGTTGATTTCCCTGCTTCGGGAGTGAAGAGACACCCTGATCGCCTGACGGTGCTTGACGAAGGGGACCGGTCCTTTGTTCTCGACTGCGCCCGGCCGGACAACAACAACATCGGCCATTGGGGGCAGGGCGAGGCGGCTGGCTAGACGAGGCAGGAGTCCTGGACCTTCGGCAGAAGTGCAACACTTTCTTTCGGGACTTGCATGCTCTCACGGCTTTATTGTCGTAGCTGCTACAATTGTATCCCTCTCCTTTGATGATCCCGCGGCTTTTCTCGTCTTCAAGCGGAGTCGGAGGGGGCCATTTTGGGTGGAGTGGCAAGTGCTTGTACTTGCTGAACCGATCTGCTCTGTGGGCGCCTGCTACGACCGACTCTGTGCTGCCATTACATGCGACGCTACAATGGAGGAAGCTGCCCTGGTTCCCGCGCCCTGGCTGTGCATATCAGGGAGCCGAGTTGATAACCGGCTGTTAGGAGGGGAGGCCGGTGCGCGGAATCGAGGGCTGCCACACGCTTGTGAGCCCTGTGTGCTGGGGACTGCAGAACCATCCTCTCCCGAGGCGCCCTTGAATATCGGCGATGTAATGAGGGCTTTGGCCGGCTTGCGGGATGCCTTGGGTTGCAATGCCCGGGACCTGGAGGGCCGATTGGATGTCCTTTTGCATCCGCTTTCCTCGACTGGCCGAGCTGGCGTTTGCGTGCGGGGCGCTTCGCCACACCCTGGGCTCAAATGTTGCTATCTGCCTCTTCAGAGATGCGGTGAGGTGCTGAGGGTGATAGAGCCGATCGTCATCGCGCCACTGCCGGTCACGATAATGGAGAAAAATGTGAGTCCTTCACCTGTACTGCTGCTTGGGGTTCGCTCTTGGACGCCATGTTTGCTACCTCCACCGGGATTTATTGGCGAGGCTGGTACTCTTCTTCTGGGCATGCTGCTTATGCTTGGATTGACTACCTTCGGAGATCTGCTGCTTTGTGCTTGCCTGTACTGTACTTTTATGGATCGCACTGCCCTGAGTCGGATGTATGGTGGTGGACGGTGCTTTGACTCGCCGAGGTCGTTCTGGCGGCTTCTCCTGTTCAGTGTGGCTCCTTCGCTTCTGTACCTCACTGGCACGCTGGATCGTAAGGGACAAGGTTGACTCTGTTTTTCCCCTTCCTACTTGCCGTTGCCTGCATTACCAAGACTGTGATGGATAGACGGGGCGGCTGGACGTTGGCTGGGATTCGATTAGGGGTCGGGGGTGAGGTGGCCGATAATCATCGTGAGGCTGTTTTGGGTGCTTACGGTGGGCCCTCCTCCGGTAATATGTTTCCTTTTTCTCTTCTTTTCTCTCTTCTTTATTTCGGGTACTCTTGGGGCGACAGACACACTGCTAGGGGGGGGGTAGGCCGTAGCCTCTGCATGCGGGTAGGGGGGGGGGGGGGGGGAATATTATTTTGTCCGTTTTGGTTTCTATGGGCCTTATTTTTCTTTTTTCTGCATTCTTTTCTTTCCCCTTTTTCCTTGGGTCAATGGCGCTAGTTATAAGGGGGTGGGTAGCAATTGGCGCACAACGAACTCTGCGATTGTCAATCCTTATGTACTGTTTTGGTGCCGCCATTTTGACGTTGTCTCCATGCTCGCTGTATCTCTGTGCTACGCGTTGCCCACTTTATGTCTGGTTGGTATGTTTGGTCCTTGATCCTTTCTAGTCACTACAGTTACTATTCTTCATAAAAAACTTTTAAAATAAACCTTCAATTCTCCTGCTCCCCGGTAGTATGTACCTCTCCAGTGTAACTCAAGTCGATTGTAACTCGTTTGTGCAACTACTGTGGTGCCGTATAGATTGCTGCTGTGCTCCAAACGTTGTCGAGGCCGGCCGGATGGTTGTAGGCCCGTATTTGTTTTATGACTTTGTGCAATAAAGGTTTTCAATTTTTTTAAAAAATAAATGGACTTAGACACTGTATGGGGTACTGAGATCATTCACCTGTACCCTCACCTGTGCTCTAGTGCACCCTGCTAGAGGGGTGTCTTACTTAGGCCACAGGCAGTGAGTTACAGGCATGGCACACACAGATGTGTGCCATGTTGACTCTTCACTTTTCTCTGCACCAAAACACGCAGCCCTCAATGGCAGTGTGTGGGTGTTTAGGTGCAGGGCCCCTAAGGGTGGCACAAAAGGTGCTGCACACCTTGGGGGCCTTCTCTCGTCACAGTGCCCGTGGTATCATTTACAAGGGGGGTTACCTGTGACCATAGATGTGCCAATTGTGGGTATAGAGGTACTGCTTTGGGATAGAACACAGGCCCTGGAGCATGATTGACAGGGACCCAGGGCACACCAAGTCAAAAGTACATCATGTGTCAAGCAAAAAGTGTGGGTAATCATGAAAAAATGGACACTTTCCTACACTAAGCAACTGGAAGTTTCTCTCGAGCGAAGAAATCACCACCCTGATGAGTACCATCCACTCCAGTCCCCCTTCAGACCCATGCCCCCACTTCATATACAACAGAAGAACCATAATCTCCCCCATGCTCCCCGCTATCATCAACACCTCCATAACCACCTCCACCTTCCCGCCATGCTGGAAAAATGCAGAAGTCCATGCCCTATTGAAGGAATCAACAGCAGACCCCCATCCCTCTCAGCAGCTACAGACCCATCTCGCTCCTGCCTTTTCCAGCTAAATTCACTTAAAAATGCCATCAATACTCCACTTGCTGACCACCTAGAACTCTATCAACTCGTAAATAGCTCACAATCAGGTTTTCGCACCAACCGGAGCACAGAGACAGCCCTCATTGCAGCCACCGATGACATCAGAAGTATCCTCGGCCAATGAGAAATGGCTGCACTCATCCTCCTCGAGCTCTCAGCAGCTTTCGATACGGTCTCCCACAAATCACTCATCAGGAAGTTTCAACACTTGGGTATCTAAGGACTTGCCCTCAAGAGGATGTCCTCCTTCCTCGCTGGTAGAACTCAATTAGCTAGACTTCCACCACCCTACACGCACACTTCAGAACCCATCCGCGGAGTCCCTCAGGGATCGGTGCTCAGCCCAACACTTCAACGTCTACATAACTCCATTCGCCGACATTGTCGGAGCCCACTGCATCAACATATTATCCTATGCCCATTACACACAGCTCATGCTCTCCTTTACCAACGTAGCAAGAACCGCCAAAGTACATTTCCCCAACTGCATGAGCAACGTTACTGCTTGGATGAACTGCCTCTATTGCCAAAACCGAAGTTCTAATCTTTGTCAAGAACAACTTCCCATGGATGCCTCTTGGTGGCCCTCCAAACCTGGCCCTCCACCCACCCCTGCGGTTCATGCTAAGAACCTCTGGATTGTCCTGGACACCAGCCTTTCCATCATTATTCCACATCTTGCGAGTGCTACTCAAGATTTTCAGGTGGATCCCAATGAACACTAGTCGAACAGTCGCCCAGGCTTGTATTGCAAGTCGAATTGATTTGATGCATGCCCTCTTCATCGGAAACCCAGCCATGTCCTACGTCGACTCCAAACCACCCAGAATGCTGCCAGACTCATTCTGACCATCCCATCAAATAACTGCACCTCAACAATCTCCCTTGGCTTCCAGTCCAGGAAAAATGCAGGTTCAAGCTACTCACTCACTCCTACAAAGCTCTCCTCCCGGTCAGCCTTGCCTCATCCGTCTCCTGAACTTCTACCAACCCACCAGATACTTTTGATCTGCGTCCCAGGCAACAGCACACCTCCTTCGCATCAACAAGACCCGAAGTGGAAGACGTTCCTTCTCCTACCTCCCAGTCAAGACCCCTGAAAAAAGTCAGCACCTCCTTCTGGATTTCCGAAGGAACCTCAAGACATTGCTCTTACAGACAAATCAGGCATAATCTCCTCCTCCCCCCTTCAGGCCTGCCCTACACTACCCCCCACATGCATCAAGCATTTTTGAAGTCGCAAACGGTGCGATTCCTTAAAATCGGCCGTTTGCGATTCCAAAAATGCTTTTTCAGATGCATCATTTTTTTGTGATGAAAATCGCTAATTTTGCGACTTTCCAGAATGCGATTGCATTTAAGGAATCGCAAATTTGCGATTCCTTAAATGCAATGCATCATTCTGAAATCAAATTGCGAATACAAAGTTTGGAAGTGCAAATTACCACGAGGTTGAACCTCGTGGTAAATTGCGAAAAATGTTTAAAATGTTCTAATTTACATTTTAAACAATGTCATGTTACAGACACACATGTCCTTAGGACATGTGTGTGTGAAACATCCATTTAAAAATACATTTCAGGGGTGCAGAGGGGGGTCCTTTGGACCCCCCCCCCTGCACCAATGGAATGCATCAACATTTGCGAATTCAAAATTGCGAATTCGCAATTTCCATTGATTCCTATGGGCCTTTTGGCCCATAGGAATCAATGGGAATAGCGAATTCGCAATTTTGAATTCGCATAATATTTGCGATTCGGTAAAAATTGCGATTTTTACCGAATCGGAAATATTTAGCACTTTCTATGATGCATCCCGTTTTGCGAATCCATATTTGCGATTCGGTAAAAATCGCAAATTTGGAAACGCAAAACGGGAGTTTGATGCATGTGGGGGTACATCTTTATACCCTCAGAGGGGATCAGCCATGCTCTACATATTCGCATTGCAAAACTTACAATTTTATCGTAGCAAAGTTTAAAAAATATCTATATATATCTCACCCCCAATTCTCCATGCCTATGAGTGCCCCCTACAGCTTCCCTCTTGTCTGGCAACTTTCACTTCCACTTTGCTGTGGCAAATCTTTTTCCTCAGTGAAACTCATAATGCAGAAAATAGTGAGTTTTAAGCAGTAGAAGAAAAAAATATCCCATTCAACAGCCATGAAATATGCAAGGCAAGTGCCAGATTTGGTATGGATCTGTACATGAGGTCCACAGTTATAGGAAAACCAAATACTGCCCTTTCAGTGAAAAGTGTCTGAACCATAACTGTATAGTTGTGTGCACGTTTTGTTTCTCATGTTATTCATGCAACATGACTAAAACACACAGCACTAACAGGTACATGCATCAATATTGCTTTTTGCGATTCCTTAATTGCGAAAAATAAGGAATCGCAGTTAAGGAATTGCAAAAGGCAATGCATCAAGAAATCGCTAAATAAATTGTGCTTTCTTAATATTCCTTAATTGCGACTCGCAAATTGCGAGTCGCAATTAAGGAATACCTCCCCATTCATTCCTATGGGCCAGAGGCCCATAGGTATGAATGGGAAGACATTCTCAATTTGCGATTAGCAATTTGCGAATCGCAAATTGAGAATGCGATTTCAAGGGTGCAGGGGTGTCCAAAGGACACCCTGTTGCACCCCTGAAATCAATCTGTGCACATATGTTGTGCACACACATGCCTAAAGGGCATGTGTGTGCACAAAATGAAACTTTTAAAAATGCACAAAAGTGCATTTTTCAAAGTTTTCGCAAATTACCATGAGGTTCAACCTCATGGTAATTTGCTCCCCCTAATTGCGAAATCGCAATTTTTTAAAATTTCATGCATTGCATTTAAGGAATCGCAAAATGCGATTCCTTAAATGCAATCGCAATTTGAGAATTCGCAAATATTTGCGAATTCTCAAATTGCGAGGGCCTTCACCCTTCATGCATTCCGAAAAGCATATTTTGCGATCGCAAACGGCCGATTTTTGCGATTCGCACCGTTTGTGATCGCAAAATCCTTTGATGCATGTACCTGTTAGTATGCTGACACTTAGATGTTGGGAGCTTGACAGAAGATGACTGTTCCTGCGCTGGCCCTGCCCTGCCCTGTGTGGCTCAGTCTTGTCTGATCAAGTTGCAGGTGAGAGCTGTCACTTTTTGGGCAGGTGAGGTCTTAATTCAATATAGTCTGCTTCGGCAAAAAGGAATGATCAAATGCTTGTTTGCCAATGCAAAGAGCATCACCCAAAAAAATAAGGGTAATGGCTTGTGCACATATGTGCGTCCTGATGCTGTCCCTTTGTTTAATAAAACTTAATTTACTTTTCTACGATGATAGATTTAATCTTGAAGACATAAATTAGATAACATAGATACAAATGCATTAAAGTGAAAGAAGTAGTGGCAGCAGGTTGCATCTACATCATATAGGGGTAGAAATGCAAATGGTAGCGGGGGTAAAAATGCAAATGGTTGTTGTTGGTTTATTTTGGGTTAAGTACTCCGTGAGAGTGCATGTGTTTTCCAGCCCTCTACTTCTCACCCATGTGCTCCATCTAAATGGCCTGCCTCTCTGCTCATTGTTGTTCTCTTGTGGACTTCTCCCCTTCCCCTGTTGTGCTTTGTGTTCTCTCCTTTGTGAGCACCCCCCTCTCGCACCTGCTCCGTGTTCTCTCTATGGTTTCTTCTCTCCCACCTCCGTGTTGCTTTGTGTTTACGATGATGCACAGCCTCAAGTGAGAGCATAATACTGTAGAGCATTTCCAAAAGGCTTTGGGAAAGCCAGCGAGTTTCAGAGGCAGGACTTATTAGCTTTGCCAATGTTTGATTTAATAGTCTGGCGTTTCCTCTCATACCATGTCTAATATATATATAATTATCCATTCAGCTAGCGGTGGAATAAAGGGTTGTATGCTATGCATTTGTTAGCATTTCTATGAACACTGTATGAAGAAACCGAATACAAAGTTCAATTATACAATCTGATAGGACTTTTTGTCTTTGGAGGGATGTTGGCTTGTAGTTATAAGTAGAGTGACATTGAAGTTCACTGTACCATAGAAGAGGAGTACATGTCCTTAAATGGTAACCAAGATTATGAATTACAAGTACTTCAAAATAGAATGGCAATAGAACCCAGAGAGCGATAGAAAAGTTCAGTGGAGGACTTTAGAAAGTCACCAATATCTTCCCCAAACTTTTAGTAGTCTTTTCTGGTTGGCTACAGCAGTTGTCACCTGAGACAGCCTTCTGCACTCCTGCTAACGGGTGTGAAGTAATCCCAGGAAGGGGAACAAAGGATCTGTGACCTCCTCCTGTCAAGATGGCCCTAGGGCAGTGGCCACAGATGGCCTAGCTTTATAGGAAAAATGTGAGCTGTTCCTCATCTTGCTAGGTAGACAGGCTGGCATGTCTTCCAGAGGGAAAACCTATGCATAACTGGTTTTCCAGGAGGAGTGGCTAATTATACTGGATACACCTCTGGGGTGTACCCAGGGTTCTGTCTCAGGGAAGAAGGGTCCTAGCATGTTGTATTTGGGCAGAGAGATGCACTGTGGGATTATTCAGTGCTAACCCTATAGGAAATTATATATAAGTGGGTAGGGATGTTCTGTGGGAATTGAAGCCCCATTGGCTAGTGAATCCTCCTCACTGACCAACTTTAAATTTGAATAAAATTAACCCCCCCTCCCACCCCCCCCCCCCCCCCCCCCCCCCCACCCCCTCCCTCAAACCTGGAGTCCAGCCTCAGAACACTGCTGGACTTGGAAAGAACAGAAAAAGGACTGCATCTGCTGAACCTGTGGACCCCAGAGAAAAAAGCAATAAAAAGGTAGTTAGGACCTACTGGGCCAAGACTTGACTTCAGAAAGAGCACAGCTGTTCCTGCTGTGGAACCCATGGATAGAACCCCCAAGGGCTGGACTTGCTCCCATTCATGTTAAAAACCAGAGACTGGACTCCAAGGGGTTGTTGGCTAGCCTCCTGTTAAGCTGTAGGGGCACACCAGCTAAAAAAAATCCCTTCACTTGCAAAGTGCCTAGCTGACTAGTTTTCCCTGGACTCTGCTGGTGTAGCATAGAGATGGACTCCTAGCCCCCAAGAGGCTCCTTTCAGGTTCTGCACCCCTGCCTAGTACTTAAGTGTACTTTGTCACCAAAGGACTGCAACTCGTGAGCCGAAGCCACAAAGGAGTGTTTTTGCAACACTTTGTCCGAGGTTCCTAGTCTGCCACTATTTGCTGGTTTGTGGTAGCCTCAAACGCTGTCTAGAACCAAGGCTTTCACCGGACCCTGGGACTTCACCAATCCTTCTACGTCATAATCCAAGGCCAGACTCAAGCTGCAGAGGACCCCGCCGACTCCACTTTATTTGAGAAAAAAGAACCAGAAAAGTTTCCAAGTGTGAAGGTAAAATCTTAACACGAACCAGCCGGTGCTAACATTCGACCCCGACTTCCATCATGGTATGCTTGAAACTTTGAATTTGCCCCAGACCCACACGTTCAAGGCTCATAGACTACAACTAATAGTGAAAAGCAGTATTTTACCAACTTTTTAAAACTTTTCCAAACTTCATGGAGTGAAAAGCAGCGATTCTTGAAAATCTTCCAAAATCCTTCATTTAAATAGTGTTGTTTTGGGGTCTAATGAAAGAGAACAATATATTATATTTTATCAATTGAAGCTGGCTTTTTATTTTCATATTTCATACTTGACTATTTTTCTTCTGATTAATAACTTTTACCTTTGAGTTACACCTCACTGCTCAGTGCCACAGCTACTCAAGGGTGAGGTAAGATTAGATTTAAAGAAACCTAACTGCACTTGGTACGGACTATTGACATTATTATTTGGCGAGTTCTCACAACCACCCCAACAAAAAATCTTCTTTTTTAATTACAAACCCCAATGAGATTATGCTGCTTCTACCGTTTTTATGCCATTGCCTTTCAGGCTAGTAGAAATGTGTGATAAACATGTCACATTCTAACATTTAATTCGGAGGCTGTGCCCATTTTAACCTAATTCGAGCTTTTACCTGCTTGCTGGCGTACAAATTACTTAGTCCGAATGAGACTGAGAGGTAGCCTATTTGCAAACATCTACCTTTGCATTGTTGACTAAAAAGGTTTACCTTTTAGTGTCTCCCTAAGCCTCTTTGTGTTAGCGAGCACTCCAGCTATACCAAGATCGTGGAGCGAACTCTTCTGCCACGGACCTTCTGAAGTCTTGTACCTGCTGTTTCCGCTACAGGAGTAGCACAGCCTAGAGCCCAAGTGCCGCTGAGTGACTGATACCTTCGCGAGGCCGCAGAGGAGGACGAGGCACCGGCCCCGGGATTGCGAGGACCAGCATACACCATCTCCAGCTGGTCCTCTTCCCGTGAGAGCCGCGCCCCCTTCCAGTGCCCCGCCCCCAGCGAAGCGCTACAACTTCTCGCGGCACCCGCTTTGCGGGTGCCACTCGTGGAGCGAACTCTTCTGCCACGGACCTTCTGAAGTCTTGTACCTGCTGTTTCCGCTACAGGAGTAGCACAGCCTAGAGCCCAAGTGCCGCTGAGTGACTGAGACCTTCGCGAGGCCGCAGAGGAGGACGAGGCGCCGGCCCCGGGACTGCGAGGACCAGCATACACCATCTCCAGCTGGTCCTCTTCCCGTGAGAGCCGCGCCCCCTTCCAGTGCCCCGCCCCCAGCGAAGCGCTACAACTTCTCGCGGCACCCGCTTCGCGGGTGCCACTCGTGGAGCGAACTCTTCTGCCACGGACCTTCTGAAGTCTTGTACCTGCTGTTTCCGCTACAGGAGTAGCACAGCCTAGAGCCCAAGTGCCGCTGAGTGACTGAGACCTTCGCGAGGCCGCAGAGGAGGACGAGGCGCCGGCCCCGGGACTGCGAGGACCAGCAT
This sequence comes from Lissotriton vulgaris, assembly GCF_964263255.1. NCBI lineage: Eukaryota > Metazoa > Chordata > Amphibia > Caudata > Salamandridae > Lissotriton > Lissotriton vulgaris. Next base: position 1,440,876,925 of record NC_141687.1, on the reverse strand, counting down.
ACACCATCTCCAGCTGGTCCTCTTCCCGTGAGAGCCGCGCCCCCTTCCAGTGCCCCGCCCCCAGAGAAGCGCTACAACTTCTCGCGGCACCCGCTACGCGGGTGCCACTCGTGGAGCGAACTCTTCTGCCACGGACCTTCTGAAGTCTTGTACCTGCTGTTTCCGCTACAGGAGTAGCACAGCCTAGAGCCCAAGTGCCGCTGAGTGACTGAGACCTTCGCGAGGCCGCAGAGGAGGACGAGGCGCCGGCCCCGGGACTGCGAGGACCAGCATACACCATCTCCAGCTGGTCCTCTTCCCGTGAGAGCCGCGCCCCCTTCCAGTGCCCGCCCCTAAAATCTCCTCACTCTACAAAAGCGCCACCCGGACCGCGCATCGCGGGACGCGCGCGGGTCGAAGCCCGGTGCGAAGCCCGGGCCAAGGGCGGGCCCGTTGTTGCCCGTTAGTGCCCGATAGAGACCGGACCGGGCCACCCCCCTTTCATCACCGAACCTGTAACCCGATAACACCATGCCACCTAAAACAAGGAGCACCACAAAGACTAAATCCAAACACGTACAGGAGGTAGCCCAAATAACGGGTCCCATTGACCTATTCATTTCCCGGACCCACGAGGCAATAAACCAGAGTATCGCCCTGATGGAAAAGAGTGTCACTAGACCTTATGAACGCTAACGCAAAACGTTCCTCTCTAGGCGCTATAGCAAACGCCACCTCTCCTATCCATCTTAACACACAAAATTGTTCCCTCCCTGTTACCCTGTCAGTACCAGACCTAAATACAGTACCATCGATAGTAAACCTTTCTGTTACACAGTCTGAGTCTGACCTCTCTTTAATGTCTGACGACTTGGAAGTAACCCCTGACCTGGCGATTCGTCAAACCCAGGAGGACGCCCAGTCAAACGTAAACCTGCTCCAACAAGGCGAAAGGGAAGGAGCAATTCCAAAACGATACCCACTAACCGCCGAAAAAGCAGTAACTATGGTTCCGTGTTCAGACCACGCGACAACTCATTCAAATTCTACAACGTCGCATAGTATATTACTTCCTTCCGTAACCAACCAAGCTCACATGGCAATATCAAATGAGTCCTCTGACAACCTATGCAGAACATGCAGAGTCACCTCGCAAGTCCTCACTACAACAAAAGATCTGCTATTTCAATATCTGAAGCCCATCCAACTCAGTATCAGAAATCTAGAAGCCCAGCTAACCATAATTTCTGCCACCCTTCTCGACACTAATACTCGTATAGAAATAAAGGGTCAGCGGAATTCTTCGCAGCAACCCAAAAAACAACTCCAAGCACAATCACAGAAAGTAGCTAAACATTCAAATCCAACGACCCTTGCTCAGAAAAGTCACAAACAAAACACCACACACCAAAAGCCACCACCCACAACGCCCCAACCACAGCGGAATAAAACCTCTGCTGTACCCAATCAGCGAACAGAAAACACAGACCCAGACAGTGTAGATACCCCAGGTCCTGCGACAAATATAGACACCAGCAGAGCCTTTTCAGGAAAAAAGCCTGCAACTCTCCCATCGAAACCACTGGCCTCTCAGCCGTCTCCCAAAAATACCACTAAAAAACCACCTGCAGTTAGACGCCCTGCCCACTTGCACCCGGAAGCCACTCCTTATACAATAGTCCTCACAGGTGTACCAGAATTAACCGATGATACGCCTGAAACTGCATGGTCACTTAAAAACAAGGTCATGCAGTGGTTAAGCATTAATAGACCTCTCGAATCCCATCTATCTGGAGGGATCAACACAGCCCGCAGGGTAGCCTGGGTAGGCAAAACAACAAAATCAATCCGCGGAGACTGTATCATCGTAACATGCAGAGATCCCTCCACAGTGGATTACATCTGTGCCTGGCCCCTGCTCGAAAAAAAAGGGGGGATCGATGCTCGCCATCTCTCCTTTTTCTATCCCCCAGCAAAACATCATCGCAATCCTCCACCCTGGTCATGGCACCAGCTCCCTAAAGAACCATGGAACCAGGAGCCATGGAACCAAGAGCCATGGAATCAGATGGAATACACATATGACCATGCAGGTAGGAGTGGACCGAGAGAACGGCCAAGAGAACGCCCGAGGCACTATTGGCAAGAAAGACCCTATCAAACCTATGAAAGCTGGCAGGGCCTCTCAACGCAAAATCGTTTTGATTGTCTCGAGATGGTCGATTGACCACTCAGGGATGAACCTAGACATGCTAAACCTGTTACCACACCGCAATCAGTTAACGCTATGCAGTATTCAGCACCCCTAGAGTCCCCTTATGACAAACATAAAAATCCATCCCAGGAACCACTTAACACTCTCTTTATTATTCCCAAAAAACCCACCCATACCACCCAGGAACCATCTAACGCGTTCTCCAACATTCTAAAAAAAGTCGCCTTCACCATCCCCTCAGCAGAAGTTGACACTACCTCTGGAATGTGCCACCAGCCAGCTGTAGCCTTTAAAGTTCCAGTTGAACGCCCCTGGGTCAAACCACGACAACTACCAGTAATCGAGGCTGCGAACAATTTGTCAAATCCATCACACACCCTGATGGAATCTCCAAATCTGAGATTTTCCATCGCATATTGGAATATTGCAGGCTTAACAACAAAAATAACTTCTTCCCTGTGGCTCGACACAGCAAAGAGACATCAAATTCTGTGTCTGCAAGAAACCTGGTGCACAACCCCACTCCATTTAGCGGGCTATAAAACACTTTTTACTCAAGCAGTACCTGGAAATATGGGCAGACCAAAGGGGGGGCTCACGATCTACATTGCCAACACCCTCCCTCTTAGAGTGAAACTACTAAAGGAGTCACCCATCTTTCAAATCATATTAATCACACAGTCAACAGTATCTAAAGGAAATCATTATATATTCATAAACTACTATAACAACTCAAGCACTCTGGAATGCTGCTCATATTTAGATGAAATAGTCACATTTATAACTTCATTCCAAAAAGACAATAATAAATCTCCAATTTACCTTATCTGGGGCGGCGACTTCAACTCTACATTGTGCCCAAAGCACAAAAACGGGAACTGCGGGCTCCAGAACGAATTTGGAAATCCCATCCCTCACTTCGCGCACACGCCAGGTGGCAACAAATTAAACGAAATCCTCTTCACCCTAGACCTTGACTTCGTCAACGAACTAGTCGACCCGGAGCAGGACTATTTACCCACCTTTCATGGGCGAGGCTGTCTTACAACCATCGACTACATTCTAGCCTCAAACTCCTACAAAGGGCAACTAAGTAATTACGAAATTGGGTCAAACCCAATAAGCGACCATTATCCGCTTAGCATGGAAATCCATATGAAACAAGCAGGGACACACCCCGTAAAACTTAGCTCCCTTGATCAACACTCGATGTCCATGAACAAACTGAATGGGTACACAATTAAATGGACAAAGATTGACCCTGAAGAGATGACACAAAGGATCCTCGGAAAAACACACCATTGGCTAGCCAACTGCTTGTCCCCGGAGACACCACCAGAAACAATTGTCACCTCCTTCCAAAGCATCCAGGAAGTAATAAGGGACGAGCTATTTGTCAATCTAAAAAACAAGTCCAAACTCCCTACCACGCGATGGTTTGATACCGCCTGTCGGAAGGCACTTACATCCCTCAAAGAAGCTCTATGCAAGCAATCGAGAGACCCCCAAAAAATCTCCCAATTGAGGAAAATCTATAACACTGCTCGGAAAAACCGTAAGAAACAGATCAAACGAGACCTTTGGCTGCGTCTACATGACAGTGCACAAAGGAAAGACAGCACTGCATTTTGGCAGACCATAAGATCACCCCTCCTGGCTAACACTAGTGACCCTGACCATCTTGATGTGGCAATAACTGAGGAGGACTGGGTCTCCCATTTCTCAAAAATTTGTGGAACACCAATAGATACAGTACCAAACAACCTAATACAGGAACCCGAACTGGTGAAGAACATCTACCTGATTAATTTATGTTTTACCCTCAACGAAGTTATAAAGGCCATCAAGGCCTCAAAAACTGGTAAGGCCCCTGGCCCCGATGGGGTTCCAATGGACCTGTTCCTATATGACGTCGACTCCTGGTCAAAAATAATTACACGGGTCATGTCAGCAGTAGCCTCAACTGGTCTCTTTCATTCATGGTCAACCTCAACATTATTACCCATCTTCAAAAAAGGTGACCGCAATGACCCTGCTTGTTATAGACCGATCTCCCTTCTGGACTCCACGGGCAAGATTGCAGGTCGATTACTCCTGGACCGACTACAATCTTGGGCCCGGGAGAACAACATCATAACTGACCTGCAATATGGTTTCCAGAAGGGGCTCGGGACCGTGGAACAGGCCCTTAATCTCGTCCTTCTGGCTGGAAAATATGCTCGCGCTAAAGGAGGCAACATCTTCCTTGTAGATTTAAGCGCGGCATTCGACTGTGTCCAGCATGCAAAGCTTTGGCAAATTCTAGCTGACCTTGGTGTGGATCCTCCGATATCAGCCTTTCTAAGAGAGCTCTACAGTAACGCAGAGGGTCGAGTACGATTTGGCACCAGCGGTGAACTGTCACGACCCTTCCAAATTACGAAAGGAGTAAGGCAGGGATGTGTACTGGCTCCCTTCCTGTTCAACCTCTATACAAACGGGCTTGAACAGGCGATGCTGGAAGGGAGCCAGGACCTGCCCCAGATAAATCACCGCCCGATACCTATCCTCCTGTACGCCGACGATTCTGTAATCCTAGCACGGACCTCAAACCAACTTCAGCGGCAGCTTAACAAATACGTAACATTTATGGACTCACTCGGCCTTAAAGTTAACATCAAAAAAACGTTCACAATGAACATTGGCCCAAGGACAAAAGCTTCCAAGCCCATATTAATTAATAACAGACTAGAAAAAACCCTGGTGTACCCATATCTGGGCATCCTAGTGGATGACGCAATGAACTGGCGCAAGGCAGTGGAAGCCAGAAACCTTTATTTCCGCCGTGCAACCTCCGCACTAACTGCTTTCTCGAGGAAACTGGGCAAACCAGCCCCACCTGAACTGTTAGCCATATATTATGCAAAATGCCACAGTGTGGCCACCTACGGAGCTGGTATCTGGGGACATGGATGTATTGATCAGCTTCAGGTCACCGAAAATGCTTTTATTAAATACATCCTAGCTCTTCCCCAAAGTTCCCCGATTCTAGCCTCGCACCGGGAGCTTGGTATGGAATACATAATCGATACCATCCGATGCCAGCCTATCCTACTGTGGCATCGAATATGGTGTAATCCCGAAAGTCATATAACCCGCTCCCTTATTACTGACTGTCTTGGCCTAACAAATTGGCGGAAAATCCCGTGGCTTAACTACATACATAAACTTTTAAAGATTTGGACTGTGAGCATTATTTTCACGAACCACCCTCAGTTGAAGACATCTCAAGGAAACAGCTAAAGCAAATGTGTATGGGCCATTTGAGAGAACTCCGAAATCAAGCAGAGATTATCAAAATACAAAATGAAAAAACTTGTTCATTGCAGCCAGGAAAAGTAATCCAGCCCTATTTGACATATTTCTTATCAAACTATGAAAAGTTTTTAATCACAAGATTACGTTTCTATCTCTTTTACCGTCTGGTTTCATTCCCGGAAATGAAGAACTGGTCCTGGAATTTGATGAGATGTCCCTGTGATGGAGTTTCTGTACAATCCACGATTCATGTCGTCCTTTTTTGCAAATATTACAAACTAGCAAGGAAAACATGGATCATCCCTATTCTCCGATCCAGTGGACTCAAACAATCCTACCCAGCACTCTCCCACTTACAATCCCCGAAATCCCCGCATGAAGCCAAACTTATAGCAACCTTTCTTAAAACAGTAATATCAACACGTCGCAATATTTCTATTTAAATCAGTATCTCTCCAATTTGTAGAAACCGCATCACCGTTTCAAAAAGTTTCTCTGTACAGTGATTTTTTGTGATCCTATTGCTTACTGTTTTTTAACTTTTGTTCTATGTTCAAAAATTTCTTTTATCAAATGTACTTTTTATGATGATACAAATCTATAATCGAATAAAAGTTGATGAAACTGAACTGAAACTGTGTGATAAACATGTCACATTCTAACATTTAATTCGGAGGCTGTGCCCATTTTAACCTAATTCGAGCTTTTACCTGCTTGCTGGCGTACAAATTACTTAGTCCGAATGAGACTGAGAGGTAGCCTATTTGCAAACATCTACCTTTGCATTGTTGATTAAAAAGGTTTACCTTTTAGTGTCTCCCTAAGCCTCTTTGTGTTAGCGAGCACTCCAGCTATACCAAAATGTTGTTGTGCCAAATGTCTGACTGTGACAATGTTGTAACTGCCTGTTCATGAGCTTTCGTTATGCTTTTTTCTGTCTCGCCACAGATGACTGGGTTGGATATCGAAAAAGACCAGATTATCGAAATGGCCTGCCTTATTACAGATGCTGATCTCAATATTCTGGCTGAAGTAAGTTGTGTAAAAACAGTCACCCATATAAAATGTCACCTGTGTGTCTGTAAATACTACCCTGTTGGTAAGAGTGATTTAGCTACAGTACATGGTATTGCACAAATATGAACTCAAAGTTTAACCTAAGCCTCTTGCTTTGTTTCATTTATTAGTCAAACTGGCAAGAACACCACCTACATTGATGTATTGATAGTGATTGTAATTCCATATTCATCTGCACAACTAAATAATGGTATTGTCTCTCTGCTATGCTTGTTACAGTGAATATTTATTGATATAGGAAAAATAAGTCAGTGAAAAACATGTGTTAAGGTGGCTCCCACGCGCTAAATAAGCATAAGCTACACAAGCAAGGGCAAAAGATAAAAGGGTACAGTGGAGCACCTGATGCGACTGAAACAAAGTAGTTACACAGGGACAGATTCTAAAGTAATGACAGAAGACAAATGACTTTAGACATATAAAGAAATGTAAACTCTTACAGCTTACCAATTCAGTCAAAAAATTCTCGCATTAAGGGCGAAGCATGAAAATGGCACTTATGGAAATGGCACTTTACACATCATAGATCGGTACAACCGAAGGGCATGATTAGCTAGAGCAGAACGATGGCTACAGCAGTTAATTACGCTAAGTCGAAACTGAATGTCACAGGCCTCTTACAGTAAGCACTATCCTCTTACAGTAAGCACTTATCTGATCGAGACTTCTAGCGGCAGATTCCTTACCTTAGAATATTTCCCTGGCGTCAGACTGGATCAGGAAAATCTTGGGCGGTACCCTTGTGCGCCAATAGGTGTATTTGATCAGCTCAGCGGCGTCCGTGCTGGAAGGCCCCACCCCAGTGTGCTGACATCAGTTCTTTTCTTTCTCTACAATAAGTGGAGATTCGGAGAGGGCTACCTCAGTGCATTTTTTAACAACTTTTTTCACCTATTGTCAATTGTTTTTGAGCAAAGCTCCCAGTTATGTCCTTAAAAAACCTGTGCGATTTGTATTCTGTGGTTCCAGTTACAGACCCTATCCTGGTTTGTTTATGATGTGCGGAGCCAGGCCACAGGTACAAGGCCTGCCTATACTGCCACAACATGAACCCGAATGTAGTCCAGGAGGACTCCTTGAAGCACTTGGTCACTTGACGCTCATTGACCTTACAATGATCCAGGTGCAGGTCGTCTAACCCATTCGCAGAGCTGCTCCTGACTGTTATCATTGTGCTCAATGGCGTCGGGTAAGTCCCATAAAAAAAAACAGAAAATCTAAGAAGTCGAAGCGCTCTTTGACTCCTCTTGTCCAAGTCTTCGGATGAGAAGCATGAACAACACCACAAATCTAGGCCTCTTTCCGACGCATCATCCTCTGAGCCTCAGTGCTCCATGAACTTTCTGGATCGATTTCCCCACCCAGCTGAAGGAGTTGTATGATTGATTGATTGATTGATTCGATACTTATATAGCGCTGACTGTCGCCCTACGGGCATCCTGGCGCTTCTGACTGAACATAAGAACCTAGATGGAAAAAGGCTTAGCCGAAAATATAGGAGGTAGAGAACTAAGTTTTAGGGAAGAGCCAGTGTTGGACCTGCGATGGGCAAGCCCAGCACAAAGGGGGTAGCTTGGCTCAAGTGTCAAGGCAAGTGAAGGCTATCGTGTTAAGCCGGCTTTGACCCAATAATATCTCTTTGTACAACCACCAAAAAGAAGGACACCACACCACTGTTGTAGAAAAATACGATTCCTTTATATAAAAATTCTCCGTTGTGAATAGGGATCAATTAGGAAAGCACATACACATTTCTTTTGCCCACAATTTGCTGGGTTTCGATTTTGGAATAAATACAATAAATAAGTTCAGGATTACATATCATCAATAAATAGAATAAATATCAGGAATAAATATCTTCAATAAATAGAATAAATATCACTTTCTGTTTAGCAGAATAAATACTGGTTCAGTTAAATAAACAACCACATGTTCATTCTGGTATCGCTGCCACCAATTAATTACTTCAGGAACATTACACTTGCAATAGGTTTTAAGTTGGAAAGATAACTCTTACAGTTTATGATGGTTTCACTGATAATGCATACAGGCTTCTCTGGGCGCAAAAAGAGTGTTGGAACTCTTTTAAGAATCACACGGGGGTTATGCGCGTGTATCTAAAAGGCAAGGAAAGATAGTGAACACTTCATTTACACTCGGCTGCCACCGGGTCTCTATTTGCCGGTGGGGTCTAAGCGCGCCTATGGGCTTTACCACTGCTAGCACTCAGGCGGCACCAGTTCAAAGTCTTTAGACTGACGAACGGGGCTGCCGAAGAGGTCACACAATCTTCACGCTCAGTCAGTTAAATGCCGGTTCACAGTTCCTTTATATCGCTGCTTCCCACCTGAAGAAACTGGCCCACCTCACATCGGCTGCAATCTGAAAGCGATTCAGTCAGGGCTCAGCACTTCTCACGCCAGCGACGGGTTCTCAGGGGCTCCACGGACCTCCCTCCGACTTCCTCATACAGGGATGGTTCCCGCCCACAGCTACAGCTGCCGATTCACTGGGGAGGGCAGAGACAGTAGTCCCGCCCAACGAAGGCCGGCCTTTCCCCGCCCTGGCGCACCACCTCACCTCAGTCTGCGCAGGAAGCACTCTACGCCGGTGGGGCTCGGAGACGTCCGAGCTCCTCGCTGGAGGCGCCTGTCACAAAGGGGCACAGAAGACGCTCGCGGTCGCGGTGAACTTGCTCTCGCCTCGCGACCAGAGTCTGTCGTGATTCACCACCGGGGGTAACGAGGCACTCGCTGGGCAGGCGCTGTAGGCGCGAGGTCACCGCACACACAGCTGACTGGAACGCCAGTCAGGGTCCACGCCAGTGATCCTTGCTTGCTCTACTGCCCGCACTACCAGCCGCCTCAGGGGTCAACAGGGCAGGTGTCAATCTGGTGTCAAGTCTAGAATCTCCTTCTTCACCTAGATCTGGAATATCATTATCCTATATAGTCTTCTGGTCATCACCCAAAATGGCCGCCAGGGACTGGACCTTATATAGCCAGTGCCCTGAGGTGCTGGCTTGTGCCAGTAGGTTCTAGAACCTTCTTTGGGCTAAGCCAATGACATGGCACTTCTAAGATGTCCTAACAGCCACCATACTGGGGTTCTAGAGCAGCCATTTTGTGTACCTGAGGAAAAATAAAGAAATTCCTGTCAGGAATGCGCGCCAAGTAAAAGGGCGCCAAAACCTTGAAAGGTCAAGGATCATGGAGGCTCCAAGGGGAGTCACTCACATGAAGAAAAAGGATGGCCACCATTTTGAGGCCATTCATACAGGTTGCCAATCCCAGTCTATAATGTCACAGGTTTCGCCAGGTGTGTAGTAAATAGGTGCCAACAGCCTTGTGAACAACTGGGCGTCAAGGAACATCTAGCCCCATGAAACAGCACACAAAAGTCCTGGTAGACAAAGAAAAGCGTCAAATTTTGGGAGGTACAGGGGAACAAAAGAAATTATAGTGGTGAGGGGACTCTCAGAAGCAGACGGGTCTAACAGCCAGGTTTTAAGGCTCTTCCGCAATTCTGATAGAGTAGCTGCTAGTCTCAAGTTCAGGGGAAGTTCATTCCAGAGCCGTGCACCCACGACGCTGAAAGCCCTCCCTCCTACTCTGGCCCGTTTGACCCTGGAGACTACCAGAAGGCCAGCACTGGAGGAACGAAGGTGCCTCTTAGGTTGATACCACCTGAACTTTTCCTGCAGGGGGATAGGTCCTAGCTTATGAAATGCTCTGAAGATCAGACATAGAGATTTAAACTGGACCCTTTCCTTAAGGGGGAGCCAGTGCAGCTCTCTGAGCCATGGTGGAAGATGAGCTTTGCGGCCTGCTGAGTGCTAATTTCGCTGCTGCGGATTGTATTCTTTCCAGACCCTGAATGATATAGAGTGGGGCACCTGCATACAGGGAATTACAATAATCCAACCTGCTTAGCACGGTGCTCCTTACCACCAGTGATAGTGACTCGGTAGGTAGTAGCTGAAGTATTTTCCGTAACAGCCTAAATAACGAGAGACATACATTAGCGGTCTTAGTAGCATGGGACTCCATCTGGAGGTTGTCATCGATTTTAAAAACCCCCAGGTTACGTACCTTCTTAACCGGCCGTATAGATTCCCCCTCAGGGGTGAGTTTAAATTCGCAAGGTAGACATTTAAATATCCTTGCAGAGGAGCAGTACAACACCTCGGGTTTTCTGCTGTTAAATTGGAGGGAGTTTTTCCTGAGCCAGCCAGCCGTGCATTGCATGCATTGCTGGAAAGTATCCAGAGATACCGCCTGTTCCCCTTCTAGGGAGAATGCAAACTGAGTGTCGTCAGCATAGTTAACTAGGCTGACTCCAAAAGATTTAATTATAGATAGCAGGGGCTGCAGGTATATATTGAAAAGAAAAGGGCTGATCGCGGAGCCGTATATAACTGGCGTTTTTCTGGTGGAAAATGATGTTAAAGAAACAAACTGTTGTCTTTCCGTCAAGTAAGACTGGAGCCATTGCAATGCACACCCCCCCACCCAAGCCTCCTAAACCTTTCCATTAGGATAGAGTGATTCACTGTGTCGAATGCTGCCGACATATCGAAGCACTAAAACAGTTGCATTCCCGTCGTCGGCTCGCATGCGCTGGTTATGCATCATGGTGACAAGCACCGTCTCAGTCCCATGGCCTGGTCTAAACCCAAATTGGTCTCTGTCTAACAGGCAGTTATCCTCCAAAAAGCATGACAGCGTCCGGCTGACTGCATTTTACAGGATTTTGACCGGATAGGGCAAGAGGGAGATGGGTCTAAAGCTGGCTGGGGTTGATGGATCTAGGGTGGGTTTTTTAATCAATGGTGTCACCACCGCCTGTTTCCAGCTACCCGGAACTTTTCCTTCCCTCAGTGATTGGTTGCAAATCTGTCTCAGCCATGGTAAGGTGTCTTTACCAAAGGTCTTCCAAGCTTTTGGAGGAAGAGGGTCACAAGAGGTCCCCGACATAACACTATGCGCCAAGCTGGTAAAAACATTGTTAGTAAGGGCCAGGAAATTTCCCAGGGCCACTGATTGGGATGGGTCATCAGCCACCATTTGTTCCATGTTAGCTAGACATTCACTATTAGAATTGAGTGTGTTGACAATTTTTTCGATTTTCTCCTGAAAATAGTGAGAGATATCATCACATAACTCTTGTGATGCTACTACCTTGTTATTTAGACCGGTAGGAGAGGAAAGGTCCTTAATAATTTTAAAAAGAGCTTTCGCTCTGTTCATCGCGCCTATTATAGAGGAGGCAAAGAATTCGGCCTTTGTTTTAAGAATGAGATCTTTGTATTTCAGCTTTATGGCTCAGAGTTCTTTTTTGCCTTCCTCGGTGTATCCCCTTCTCCATTTCCTTTCCGCTGTCCTGCAGAGTGTGCACAGCTGTTTCAGATCTTCATTGAACCAGGGGGCTATGATTTTTTTCCTGTTTTTTAAACTCTTCATCAGGATTAACTGATCTAGAATATTTGTCAGATAACTAGTGTACTTATTATAGTTCTCTTCCACAGTCACTGATTTTGAAAAGTAATTAATCTCCTTTTTCGGTAGAAGAGAGCCGGACCTGTCTAGTTCTGACCAGTCCCTGCCGCTTCTATATGTGTTCTGCAGGCTTTTTGCCTCAGGACCGGGCTGCATAATTTCAAACTGAATAAAGATAATGGTTAGTCCAAGACTGTGGTAGTATATTCAATATCTTAGAGGAAGCCTGATTAGAGAACATTAAATCAAGAGTATGTCCCCCTTGGTGCGTTGGCTGTTCCACTAACTGAACCAGATTTAGGTTAGCACACGTATGTTTTAGATCTCTCAAGTGGCTACTAAAGTTCCCATCCTCCTTGAGGTTGAAGTCTCCCAGTAAAATCATCTTGGTGTGTGTCAGGGTTAGATTAGTAATGGTATCTAGGAAGTTTTGATATTGGGTGGTGCTACCGGGAGGTCTGTAGCACAGCAGTCCTGTCAGTAGACAACCCCCAAGTGTCTGTATCGTAGAGCCCATGCTCTCTATCCCCTGGATTTCTTCTGTCAGTAAGGAGGTAAAATTCAACTCCTCCCTAAAGATGATCCCCACTCCTCGCCCTCTGCCGCTAGGTCTTGGCTTATGAATGATTTTATAGCCATAGGGGCAGGCGATTCCTAATTCCACCATTGATTCAGCGGTAATCAATGTCTCTGTAACCTCATATCTTCAATTAAGCCGAGGACATCATAATGGTGCTTCACGAGGGAACGACTATTAATCAGTCCGCATGTAAGATTCTTTCCCATCGTTACTTCATGAGATGTAGGGGGTGTCACTTAGCTATATATCTTACCAAGAATTATAAGTTGGTCCTTATCGTAGACAATACGTCCTGCAGCTACCTTCCGACATACAGCGTGGCTGGCGCTGTGCGCGGACGGGCTTGCCTCTGGCGCGCCATCGGTGCGCCCGCTGCGCGTGCTGCGCTCTTGCATTTCCGGCCTTTTATGCTGCCCAAAAAAGCCTAAAGCGCCTCGCAAAGTGGCGCCGGCAAAGGCAACAGGCCGGTTTCTCCCTCACCCAAAATGGCGCTGCTGCGATGCCTAGATCCTACCTCGCTACGCTTACTGCCCTGCGAAATCAGCAGGTGTGTGTCAAACATTTAGTGTGCAGGTATGTGGCTCCATTAAAATTCTCCAAATAATCAGATTCAATTTTATTACAAGAGTAAAGAGCGGTCAGCTCACGGTGAAATTAATAGAGGAACTGTCACCTCGAGATGAGTGATTATTAAAAGTCCTGAATTAGAGCAGTTCTCAGCCTTCTATTGCAGTGCAGAGTCGTTTCTACAGTCTGGTGCTGCGCGCTTGCATTTCCGGCCTTTTATGCTGCCCGAAAAAGCCTAGAGCGCCTCGCAGAATGGCGCTGGCAAAGGCAACAGGCCGGTTTCTCCCTCACCCAAAATGGCGCTGATGCGATGCCTAGATCTGACCTCGCTACGCTTACTGCCCCGCTAAATCAGCAGGAGTGTGAGTCAAACATTTAGTGTGCAGGTATGTGGCTCCATTAAAATTCTCCAAATAATCAGTTTAAATTATATTACAAGAGTAAAGAGCTGTCGGCTCATGGCGAAATTAAAAGATGAACTGTCACCTTGCGACAAGTAATTATTAAAAGTCCTGAATTACAGCAGTTCTCAGCCTTCTATTGCAGTGCCGAGTCGTTTCTACAGTCTGGCCTTGTTGTATTAGGCAGTGTACTTCATATTTGGGAGGGCCAAACCCCTCTGCCATAGAGCCCACAGGTTTGGCGGGTGCCCCCACTGGATTCCTCGCAGGGGGTACACCCTTACCGCCAATTGGGTGCTTTGGATCAGTTCTTCAATTCAGATTGGTTCTGGTCGCGTGGCCTTGACCTTTCCTGAAGCATGTTCCAGTGGGGCTATTCCCAGTGCTGTTGACGCTGACACCCATTGTAATACTGGACTCTGATTATGGTGCTGGATCTGCATCATAGGATAACTCCTGTGCCAACCTAAACCCGAGCTGCCAAGTCTGAAACAGTACCTCCCTTGACTGGTAGTCCCTGTGGGGAAAAGCTTTGGATGGATCTGAGGATCCTTATGATAATCAGGACCCCCATGAAATAGCCTGAAAAAAACTGGTATGAGGAACTGGTGAATGGTAGTTAGTGGCTTAGTCTCTCCTCTTAGTCTAACTACAAAGGTAGGGGCTTCATTTGCCATGGTGATGAGAAGGGCCGCTGAGGTCCTGGAATTTATGCTGCCCCACGGCGGTAAAGGCGATTGCCCCCACAGAACCTCTTCTTACCTTCAATGAAGCCTTCATAGATGTCCTGCTAGGGGCATGTGCTAAGCCTTGCATAGTGGCTCCTATGCACAGTAGGATTGCATGCCGCTACTGCCCTGCTCCTGGGGACCCAGCTTTCCTCATGCAGCACCCCACCCCAGAGAGCCTGGTCGTTCAGGCCTCCACTTCCAAAGTCAATCCTTGAACATTCCCTACCGCTTCACCGGATAGGGAAGCCAAGAGACTGGACACCTTTTGGTAAGAGAATGTTCTCTTCTGCCAGGCTTGGACTGCGATCAGTGAATACTGCATGCCTCTTGGACCTGGTACATCCATACAGTTTGGCTCTCTGTTGAGCAGGTGTAGCCCATGATCTCAGAGGAGGACCGAGCCATGCTGTCCCAGGCTATCGTAGACGGCAGGGTCAGAGCAAGTCTCATTATATACTGCAGACTGGACATGACCGACTGGCTAGGCCGAGTAATTACTACATCATTGGACCTCCATCGCCTTCCGTAACCAAGCCTGGTTGAGGCAAGCTGGCTTTTTGGGGGATGTCCAGGCATCCATTATCGACATGGTCTTCAATGACACATGCCTTTTTGGGGATAAGGCTGATTCGGCTGTCGAGCTCCTTAAGCAGCGAATTCTCCCTGTCACTGGGCTAGCTATGGCCCCATGCCAAAACCATTTTGCCCCTTCCGTGGCTATGTTGGGGGCGATCAAACATGTCCATTCCCACCTAGCCACCTAGGGCAACAGGCTCACCTGTCTGTTAGGGATGACATGGAATGGGACGTGGTTGAGGGGACCGGTCAGCCTTTAGGAGGGTGCCAAACGCATGCCATACAGCCTAACCTGAGCTGCACTGGAAACAAGGTTCCAGCTTCTCAACCAAACAGATCGCGCTCGCCCTCCGGTGTTTATTAAAAGAATACTTTACAAAAGGGTGTATTTATTAAACTCACTTATCATATTTTCGGAATGTATGTGTTTGTATAAAAGTACAGGACACATTCATAAAACTAAGTCAAGCATCCTTAATGTCTTCCACATCTTGGTCCACTTGCACCTTTAGCACGAGAGAAAGAACCGCCATATTCTGAGTTTAGCACTGGCGAAATGCATATCTATATGATGTTAAATGACACCTCTTCAAAATAAATAAAATACCAAACTGCATCTGTTAATCACTGTATGATAAGGAGGTTAGAATTGTTGCTACAAAGTGTAACATTATCATTTCGCTCCTCCAAAGCTGTCAACCTATCCACAGTGTTACTAGTTGTAATGTTTTCTTGTGATGTGTAATATTCTGCAAAAGCTTAAAAAGTGCAAAATATACACCAAAAAGGTGTCCGCACACACTGTGTCAAAGGCCCGGCTTTATTTTTTTTTTTTTACAGTAGGCATCATTATTTAGCTGGTCGTAGATTACCTGTAAACTCCCAGTCCTGGCATCAAATTAAACTATGCATTGACTAACTTAATAATTAATTCCCAACGCCCTGCAAGTTTTTTTTTTATTTAAATATTCATGACCTCCAACTGAAATCTGCTAAACTGCTGACATTAAAACTTATTCGTGCTGAAGGGAGGGGTCAGAATAAGGCTGGATTTTTGCCACAAAGGGCAGGTTGCATGACGCGTGCACCAGTGCCTGGCCCATTTTGGAAGTGCAAAACTTACTTTTCAGTCAGTTCATATGTTCTTGCACTGTTTGATCAGTGCAAACAAATATCTGTTCGGACAGTGCAAATGCCGGCTCAAAGGTGTCCGGTCACCAGAGGAAAACTGCTTGTCACGTGTTGTACTCATGTCATCAAGACTGAAATAGTAAGGAATCTGTAATCGAGAGTTTCAATACCTATTATTAAGGAACTTGGAATTTGTATTGAAATAACACCGGGGTAAATCACCAGCTCTATCCGGTTTCTTACTTCTCAGATATAGGCTATGCTATTCACTCAGACAACTGTATTAATGGTGCTTTTCACTTTTGTGCACCTCCAAGGAGCAGTCTTAAGCATGGGCAGTTGCCCGGGGTAGCCACGAGCATAGGGAACCCCTGCAGACAAGAATTAAACACATTTTCCGTTAAGCATTTTAATCCTTGTGAGTGGTTGTGCAGGCAGGCCCCAGTGCACTTCTTTGCCCAGGGGCCTATGATGCTGTTAGAACGCCCCTGCCAAGGAGAACAGCCATCACAAGACCTCACTGCAGTTCTAGCCCCTGCTCCTGCAGTGTGTAAAGGGGCCGTAAATACCTTGATGTTGACTGGCTTAGGATGCAGATTGACATTTCCACACTGAAAGCACGATTACTCGTACATGTTTTCAGTGTGGAAATGATACCACAAAAGGTTTGTGAACATTAACAAAACTTCTGCGTCATAGGTGTTCAATACTTTTCCCACTTCTACTTTCCCACTTATAACGCTAAACCCACCCCATTAGAAAATCTGCCATACTGGGGACAAATTGGTGGCTTTATGCACCAAGTACTTTTGAAGTCCCCATCACTGGAAATCACAAAATCACAGGGTTTGCAACCTCAAAATTAATTTTTGGTAGTATTGAATCCATTTTTTGAGTCAAAAGCATTACTGATGTGAAAAATGGGTTTACCATTGTAGTGTAGTTCCTATATTCTCAATAGGCTCTGCACATTGGAATAATATATACTATAGATTTGACGTAGGACTGAGGTCTCCTAGGTCTCTATCGAATATATTAGACTTAATTGTGAGTGCCAGCTAGCTCAGAGGTCACTAGAAACTTTCTTGAATAACGAAGAAGGGATTTGTTTCTGACAACCGCATAAACATGACAACTTTGTTTCCCAAGAATAAGAAATATATCTCTAGAGTCACGGAAACAATTGATAGTTATTTCGCTCAGTCAGTCGTGCATGCTTCGTTTCACTGTCTTGTTCTAATCTAGGACCCCGATCAATACTGTGACCTTATGCCCCTATACGGCTATAATCCATTCATACCCCTATAAAGCTTAAACGATCAGAGCCATATTTCAGCCATATTTCAGAAACTCGCCTCTGCAGCTCATTACAGTACATGACACAGCAGAAGCCACTATCTAAGATTCCCAGATTACACTCCTGGTTCTTCAACAAGATAAAACCCAGCAACCTGGGAAAGCCCCGCTTGCTATGTTTTGATTAGTAATAGAACTCTAATGAGCACTGAAAGGACAATCACTTCCTAGTGACATCTTTATTGACGTCTTATGTCCAAAAAACTACGTCAAACAAGGCACCTTCCAGGTATAAATATTACCAGCGTTGCCTTAAGCAAAGCGCGAACGATGGTGTGGTGAATACAGGAGCCGAACAGCTGTCCCTTGCAGAGCCCAGCATATGCAAGCAGCCCACGGACGCTGCCCCTCCTCCTCCTTGACGCGCTGAGAGAGACGCTATCTTTTCTCCTGCCGAGAAAATCCAGCTCCGGCGTTTCCAGCCTACTCTTGCGAGTGACTGGGATATCAAGTCCTGGAAGGAGATACAAGACCTCCAACATTCTATTCCAGAGGTATGGTGTTGACTAAACCCTTAGAGAGAATTCTTGAAGCAAACCTTGGCAAAAACAACTTAACTTAAACTGCTACTTTCTCCCTCCCAAGTATTAGGCTCAGGTCAGGTACACTGGGGTAGGCGTAGTTCGAAGCACCAGTTGAGTACGTTAGCTAATGTATATATCAATGTATATATTTTATTCATTTTAACCATTGTATGGCTAAGAAACCATATCAATGCTTTTACAGTATTATTTCGCAATCCTCTTTTTACTGTACACACTTTTTATAATAACAAGTCTTGCAATTGTGGCAATTCATTTCTCTTGCATGAGAAGAAAGACTGTTCAATAAATAATACCTTTTATTGAAAACACCCGTTTCTCTATTCTCTGCATAATGGTGAAAGTAATCTGCACAACTGACTGAGTAAAATAACTGTCTATTGTTTCACACGACTCTAGAGATTGACTCTTATTCTAAGGAGCAAAGTTGCCATGTTTATGCGGTTGTTGGAAAACTGAATCCCTTCTTGTCTGTGCCAGGGAAGCTGATCACTTCCTATTCAGTCAAGAAAGTTTCCAGTGACCTCTGAGCTAGTTGGTACAAACCCAATTAAGTTTAGCATAGTCAGTAGAGACCTGGAAGACCGCACTTCTACGTCTAAACTGCTGTTTATGTTATTCCAATGTGCAGGGCCTATAGGGAAAATAGGAACTACACTACATGGCGCCCAATGTTTGGTAAGGCGATAAAACTAACGCAAGACGTTAGAGTAACTCAGTTGTGCATTTTTCACAAAGACCCTTTCTCCCGTAAATACTCCAATAGACGTCTGGAGTGGGTGAAAGGTTAAAATCCGCCCGAACTTAGTAGGAAGAGATTCCTATGTAAAGCTCTGGTTTATTCAACGTTGAAGGATACAGTGTTCCAAAATATTGTGCACCTAATCTTTGTCTCCTTGGAGACCTGCTCTGCAAACAAAAGACCTTCCTGACAGTAAAATGTCAGAAGAAGAAAACGGAACTGTTGATGCTGCAGTAAATGCGACTCAGCAGGGTCCCGATGGTACAGGGACTACTGAACCGGGTGCGATAATCATCCCGGTCAACATAAGAAAAACTATAACGTCAAAACTTATAGAAAATGGACTCACCACACAAGGTGGCACAGTCGTCTTTGTGATAGAGGCACACGAATATCGGCAGACAGAGGTATTCTATTCTGGGATAAAATACATGCCGCAACACATGAGTTCCAGTATTACAAAATAGGGGATTCACCGGAAGAGTACGCTCCTTTCGAGGAGATTGAAATCCCATTAAAATACCAAGAGCATCTGCTCTGGTTTAAAGGCGCCCTAAAACATAATGATCATATTACCAGGCTTGGTCCACTAGGTAGACCAGGAACAACGTGGCCGGTTCTAGCCAGCTACACACCACATCCGGACATTGCAGAAATGTCAAAAGATGAGCTGTTAATACAGCTAAAAACCTTAATTAAAATACATAGACAATTAGTCCAATATGTAATGCGGACTGCAACAGTCCAAACAGCTGTTAATGTTCCACAGCTGACCCCTCATCAGGGGAACACAAATAAAATTACACCACAGAACATACAATCATGTCTTGGTAAAACACCCATAAAAAGGGAACAAATTCCTTTTTGGTTAGCGCAGAAAATTACTCAAATAGAGGCAGTATTTCCGAATACTACCCCTATTGAGAAACACAGAATTCTGACCATCTGCCTTCCAATGAGGGTCGCACCACTCGTGGAGGACTGTGACACTTGGGGTACAGTCTTTGCTTCCATTTACACGAAAACACATGGTGTTCCGTCAATGGCGGTAATACCAGATGTGCTAAAACAGATTCAGAATGAATACGGTCCAGAACCTGCTTTAACTATTGGTATGAAATTACTGAAAGACTTCAAGCAGGTCTCGGCTATATTACTAGCTAATATAAAAGGAGAAGCAGCATCTGTGGCGATCCGCCAGAAGTTGAAGGAAACCGATATAACAGATCAACCAATTGAGCTTGCCAGAATTATAGAAAAATGTTATGAAGAATTAGGTAGAGACAGCTTGGGTGGAAAACCAGTAAAACCCCAACTGCTCGCAAATCCTGAAAAATTATTTATTAAAAATAATTCAAACGCTCCTAAAAAGAGCTGGGATGGAAATAAACAATCCACTCCCAAGGAAAAAGTTTTCCAGTCCAGAGGAAGGTCTCCTCGACGGAGGGAAAGAACTCCAACTCGAGAACACCAGTCTTCCCAGAGGGAGCCCTCTGAGAAAAGATACAACCTTAGAAATAGGGATAATTTGAAGAAGCCTGATAGATATCAAAGTATTGATACACGTCCCTCTCGATCTTTTTCGCAGAAATCGGAAAGAAGAGGACGGTCAGACCCAGGAGAGCACACCAAGTCCAAAGACAAGGAACCTGCTCAAAGTAAAAAGTTACAATTTCCAAGAAAGAAGGTAGCCAGTATTAGAGTAATCGAACATGCCGAGAATACTGAGGACACAGTTGAAAAACGGGGAGTGGGCACAGACAATGCTAGACAGTGCGATTCAGAAAAGGGGGTGGTGATGAACAGAGTGTCTGAATTAAGCAGACCACTCTTACCCAGTCCAAAGATCAGGGCTTGATCCATCACCGTTATTTATCTCACTGCCCCATCCCAGCTCAGAACCTGGCTATATGCAAATCAGTCTGTCCCTGGCCCAGTGCATCATGGGAACAGGGCAGACTAAACTACCAAGCCAATTCTTCACCAGAAAGGAGACAAGCTACCGGGGACCGGTTTCTGGCATTTCAGCCGTCTTCGGCCCGGCTTGCTTGAATCCTGATGGTGCAGTGAGAAAGGGACTCATGTCTGAGTATACCCTGCCACACCTATAGTGGCCAAAAACGATTCAGAAATGGGGGTGGTGATAAACAGAGTGTCTGAATTAAGCAGACCACTCTTACCCAGTCCAAAGATCAGGGCTTGATCCATCACCGTTATTTATCTCACTGCCCCATCCCAGCTCAGAACCTGGCTATATGCAAATCAGTCTGTCCCTGGCCCAGTGCATCATGGGAACAGGGCAGACTAAACTACCAAGCCAATTCTTCACCAGAAAGGAGACAAGCTACCGGGGACCGGTTTCTGGCATTTCAGCCGTCTTCGGCCCGGCTTGCTTGAATCCTGATGGAGCAGTGAGAAAGGGACTCATGTCTGAGTATACCCTGCCACACCTATAGTGGCCAAAAACGATTCAGTATAAGAATTGGCTTGGTAGTTTGGTCTGCCCTGTTCCCATGATGCACTGGGCCAGGGTCAGACTAATTTGCATATAGCCAAGTTCTGAGCTGGGATGGTGCAGTGAGCTGAAAAACGGTGATGGATCAAGCCCTGATCTTTGGACTGGGTAAGAGTGGTCTGCTTAATTCAGACACTCTGTTCATCACCACCCCCTTTTCTGAATCATTTTTGTCCACCATAAGCGTGGAAGGTATACTCAGATGTGAGTCCCTAGCTCATTGCACAATCAGGATTCAAGCAAGCCGGGCCGAAGACGGCTGAAATGCCAGAAACCGGTCCCCGGTAGCTTGTTTCCTTCCCAGTATAAGAATTGGCTTGGTAGTTTGGTCTGCCCTGTTCCCATGATGCACTGGGCCAGGGTCAGACTAATTTGCATATAGCCAAGTTCTGAGCTGGGATGGTGCAGTGAGCTGAAAAACGGTGATGGATCAAGCCCTGATCTTTGGACTGGGTAAGAGTGGTCTGCTTAATTCAGACACTCTGTTCATCACCACCCCCTTTGCTGAATCATTTTTGTCCACCATAAGCGTGGAAGGGTATACTCAGATGTGAGTCCCTAGCTCATTGCACCATCAGGATTCAAGCAAGCCGGGCCGAAGACGGCTGAAATGCCAGAAACCGGTCCCCGGGAGCTTGTTTCCTTCCCAGTATAAGAATTGGCTTGGTAGTTTGGTCTGCCCTGTTCCCATGATGCACTGGGCCAGGGTCAGACTAATTTGCATATAGCCAAGTTCTGAGCTGGGATGGTGCAGTGAGCTGAAAAACGGTGATGGATCAAGCCCTGATCTTTGGACTGGGTAAGAGTGGTCTGCTTAATTCAGACACTCTGTTCATCACCACCCCCTTTTCTGAATCATTTTTGTCCACCATAAGCGTGGAAGGGTATACTCAGATGTGAGTCCCTAGCTCATTGCACCATCAGGATTCAAGCAAGCCGGGCCGAAGACGGCTGAAATGCCAGAAACCGGTCCCCGGTAGCTTGTTTCCTTCCCAGTATAAGAATTGGCTTGGTAGTTTGGTCTGCCCTGTTCCCATGATGCACTGGGCCAGGGTCAGACTAATTTGCATATAGCCAAGTTCTGAGCTGGGATGGTGCAGTGAGCTGAAAAACGGTGATGGATCAAGCCCTGATCTTTGGACTGGGTAAGAGTGGTCTGCTTAATTCAGACACTCTGTTCATCACCACCCCCTTTTCTGAATCAATGCTAGACAGTGCAGCAGAAATCGGCATAGCTCGCAAGATCCTGATGAGTCATCTGGAGACAGTGGACACGAATGAATACATTCAGGTAGAAACTGCCGACACCAGAGTTAGCGAACCTCATAAGATATACGAAATAACACTGCGTATAGAGGGAGATGAGACTAGGAAAATAAGGGGTCTATTTTGGGATAACCTCTCAAAAGGCTATGACATCCTGTTAGCTGAAAAAGATTGGCCCCCAGAGTTTGTCAGGTAGTGCCCTTGTGGCGAAGAAATGATTATGCCTGCCTTCTCGAATCACATTCCGATTCACACTAAATATATATATGCAAGGAAATGGGCAGTAGCCCAGGCACCAGCATTATATAAAAATCATGTAGGATGGGAAGAGGACTCTCCTCCTCACAAAATCCAGTTAAAAAATCAACCGACTGCACAAAGGCAGTATCCCATTAAGCAAGAAGCTAAAAAACAAGTCGGGGAGATTTTAGATCAACCTGAATATCAGGGGGTGATTGAAACATGCACCTCTCAAATAAACAATCCTTTGTTTCCTGTCTCCAAACCAGACAATTCATATCGTCTAGTTTTGGACTACAGACACCTTAACTCATGTTGCAAAACATTTGCAGTACAGAATTCGCATAGTGCTGCACTAATGAATAACCTAGTTCGAAAAAAATATAAAACAACATTAGACATATCTAATGGTTTCTTTTGTCAAAATATTGCACCAGAAAGCAGATACTTGAACGCTTTCTCAGTAATGGGGTCTCAGAAAAATTTCTGTAGGCTCCCACAGGGATTCAAGAACAGCCCAGGACTATTCTCAGCCAGAGTAACAGAGTTACTACAAATGTATGATGATGAGGCATTATCTTATGTCGATGATATCTATCTCACAGACGACGACTTGGATACTCACTTGAAAAGGGTGAACACCATTATACTTGGGTTCGCAGCAGAGGGTTACAAATTCAACTTTAAAAAGTCTCAGATTGCCCATCTGACAGTATTATTTTTAGGATACAAATTATCAAGTGAAGGAAAAAGCCTAGTGGACAACTTCTTAGAGAAGTGCGCTGTACTCCAAGCTCCGAAAACGCTGAAGAACTTACAATCGATTCTAGGCTTCCTGAATTTCGGAAGAACTTACATTCTGAATTATGCGGAGAGGGTTAAACCTCTCTGCGAACTAATTAAACCTGATTTTAAACCAATCAACTGGTCTCAAAAACACACAGAAATTTTGAGATCATTGCAAACAGACATGTTAGCAAAAACAAAATTAGAAACACGTGGTAACACACGCAACCTTGTAATCCGAGTCATCCCAGGAAGATGCAGATTCACGTACCTGACCTCTAATGAGGGAGAAACTGTACCAATTTCTTACAAATCTCACTTGTACACACAAGCAGAAAAAACATTCAGTCTCACAGAAAACACTGTGAAAGCAGTACTAACTGCAATAGCTAATGAACGAGAACTAGCACATGGCAAAAGGATCAATGTCCTCACAGCGGAATCCGCCTTCGAGGCTCTATTCAGCCCAGTAAACCTGCCTACAGTGTCACTGGATCCGAAATGGATACAGTGGGAAAATTCTCTTGCTGCGGACGACGTGAAATACTATTTTGCTCCGCAATTCAAAAAACTGAATGATTTAAAATATGAACAAGAATATCCTCTGCCAATCGAAATTCTGCCTCTCCAACAATACTCCTGTATAATCTATACAGATAGATTTGTACAGCATTTTAACGTAGAGAACAAATCCTACGATGCAGCTTGCGCGATTATTAAAGGTCGCTGGCTGTGCGGTAAATTCAGACCGAAAATAACAAACTGAATCAGTAAGAAACTGTTCGGCTCAGAGAGCTGAAATTAGATCTTTAAAGATGGCGCTTGAAAATGCAGAACGTGAATTCCCGACACTAATCGTGTGCGATTCGCATTTTTGCGTCCACTCTTACAACAATAAGTTACAGAGCTGGGTTCAAAATGATTACAAAGATGACACAGGTGCCACAATCGAGCCTAAAATGCTTTGGAAACAGGTAGTTCTTTTACAGAAAGAACTACAAAAGACTCACATGATACACACTGAGTCATAAACGTGATGGCGTTCACGTTGCAGGGAATTCATTGGCTAATACAGCCACAGCGGAAGCAACTAAACCGGCTTCCGTAGCCACAAAAAAGCGTTCAGAAAAATACATAGACGGGGAAACCATGCTGGCAGTAAAAACGTCCGTAAAAGGCGACTGTGCAGCACTACCCGTGAACTATCCACTCAAGTATGCATACCTAATTGATGCAAACTCCGTTCCTTTTGCTCGAATCCCTGGAGAGGGGGATAGGGTAATTCCAAACATGAGCCGAAGAAAGTTATTAATAGCAGACGCACACATGGGTGAAGGTCCAAGGCACATACAGATGAAGGAATCTCTGACTGAATTATATACTGGTTGCCGGGAATGAGCCTGCACCACTATAAATATGTAAAGAACTGCCCGGACTGCGACAGAGATCGCAGCAATGAGTCAAGCGTATTAATGCCATGGTAGGCATAATGCTGTCTACATGCCATCCAGCGTCCTATTAATTATTCAGACTAAAACTCACTTAAAAATGTGGCCCCAGCGCTCGGCTGACGCCAAAACGGTTATAAAAGATCTGCGAATCTTTATCGGCACATGCGCAATTGCCATGTTCCATTCTGACCAGGGTCCTGCTTTCAGCTCTCGAGCTTATAAGGAGGCCATGGCCAGTATGGGCGTTGGGTTGCGATACTCTTGTCCATCACACCCCGAAGGGAACAGTGTAGTGGAAAGAAAAAACCGAGACATAAAGCAATCTATAACAGCGAAGGTATTAGGTTCGGGTGATGGGTGGGTCAAACATTTAATAAGTGTCCAACTTAGTCTAAACAATTTGCCAAGAAATTCTCTAAAAGGTTTCAGCCCGTACGAACTGTTGTTCGGAACTAGAATGCATGTTCATGACCTCGATAGTCAGGCATCAGGGGTAAAAGATAAGAATAAAGACTTTGACATCAAAGATAGTTTGGCTGTTTTACAGGACTTGAATTACACAAGAAAATCCTTAAGCAACATAAAGTTAAAGCAACAGCCAATTACCACTGACGAGGCACCACCAGCCCCAGCAAGACCTGCCTGGATTCCAAAGATTGGGGATCTAGTCGGAGAGAAAATAGCGGTGAAGAAGGAATTTGGGCCTTCTTACAGAAAAGCAGTACCTGTCTTGGCAATCAACGGAACAAGATCAGTAGTACTACCGCCCCTTGCTGGTAAAAAGGAGAACAGAGTTGTATCAATCGACCTGCTAAAACCACAAGCATGTGGCCTATAATCAACAGTAGGCCCAGTGGACTCCCGAGAAACAACAGAATACCCAATTTTGCAACAATCCAAGAGGTTCAAACTGAAAGACTAATCACATTTGATAAACCTACTGTGCAAAGAGAAGGACTATGCAATAATGCCATGGAACTCGTGCCTCTTGAAACACAGATTGAATCAGTTCGTCATGAAACACCAGTCTACAATGATGTGGCATCAGAATGTGCTACCGAAAGACAAATTGAGAAAACAATTCCAACAATTGACAGAACTGCCTCTGGCTACTTCATCAATTTCGATACCTTTTCTGAAGATCAAAGCAACCCTGAAGTAACGCCAGAAACAAAGACTTTTATAGAAAAAGCAACAGAACTCTTTCATCAAATCAAAGCAGTATATCTGGATGCACCATTGATTGAGCATTGGATTATCTCAGGGGTACTTATACTCCTACTATGCCTAATTTTAGTTTTAATTTCAGTAAAGTTTATAACAGTTCAATGGACACAGCAAGTCAGAACATCAACTTAGTCCTGAAACCACAAAGATCATCCCACGTGAAGAAAAGAGAACTATCAACAGTAAATGTCACAGCCATTCCAATACCCGGCGGGGAAGTATGGGACAAAACTGACTATGAAGTATATGGCCCGGTTGAAATCTTGAAATATCCTCACCAGTTCAAGGTTTCCTTAAGTGACTTTGTAAAACCAAGTACATTTTCTGATGATTGGAATTTTGAAAGTATAAATAATATGATGTCAGATTTAGTGTTGTCAGCAAGATTTACAGAACATGATTATTTACAAGGTTCGTCTTATTATGAACAAATGTACTGCTTCTCACATTACGGAGACCATTACTTACATACATCTGCACAACCTAGAAATGTTTTTAAATATAACCAATGGGAACATTGTGCTACTCCACCTAAAAGTAGTTCTAAAACATTCTATGAGAAATACCAGTACTTCTCAGGGTTTAACACAAGTGATGCAGAAACGTTTTATTATAAAATATTGGATAAAACAGGGACGAAAACAATGTTGACAAATACTAAATTGATATATTCAGAAGCATTTTATGAAAAAATAATTACATTTGGTTTTGATTTTTGGAGAAATAACATTGAAACAAAAACCATCTGAGTACAAAAGATTGGCTGGTACAAGGCCTAGAAGCATTATTTCGAGCCTGCATGATCCCAGAACAAATATTGTTCTTAAATGACACAATTCACCAAACAACCTGTCTTGGCCTAGCTAAGATTAAAGGACTTAACAATCCGTCTATTCCAAAGCCAATACCTGATAATGCAACCACAGATATTGAAATAGACGTATCTAAAATTTTACATCTAAACAGAACACATCCTGATTGGAAAAAGTGGTTAATCTGGCCTACTGACACGAACAACTGTCAAGATAGATTCCTGAATAAAACACAGGGGTTAGCAATGACCAGACCAGACCCTAGATTCTCCCAGAGACAACATCCAGGGATAGTAACAACATACAGTGTAGGGAAGCTGTGCCTTTAATGGCTAGAATCATCCACACTGGCAGAAATTGAGCAACACTTATCTTTACTTAAAGATGGTGCTGATTTGCACGATTTCATTCTGGGACCACGCAAATAGCGTCAAAAACGTTTCATAGCGACCAGTATATATGCGGCTTACAACGAGGCTTGGAAAGTAACACAAATTGAAACAGCAGAAAAAATACGAGAAATTGATCGTATTAATTTGAAAAAATCACTTTCTGTTGTGGACAATGGGTTAATGACTCTGTCCTCCAGAATATATTCACTGGACAGTATTGTATCATCTGCCATAGATATAATAGACAAAGACTTGCTAATGTTACAGCATGGCCAGTCACAATTGCGTTCTATTGTACAATTAGGCTGGACGCTGCAAAATCTTCGTTCAGGCTATGTGCCTTGGCGTTTAATCAACACAACGTCATTGTTTTCCATCTTTAACCTTACTGATAAACAAATCAGCTTGGCACAGAAAGGAGCAGACTATACAATCCTGAGCATCGAAAAACTTGAGAGATTACCATTGACAATGTCAGAAAGTCCTGTCATTGAATGGATAATACACGGGATTATCACAATTCCGATAACAACTTTCCGATTTAAAAATTGCCTTGAATACATACCGACTGGCCAGTATGAACGTTTGGGTAAAGGGTACATTAAGTCAGCATGGAAATTACCATATACACACACATGCTACAGTGACAGCAACAAAAATGTATTTCTTAGTGGTGAAAATTGCAAACATTCACTAAGCGGTATACTTTTGTGCCAGGTTATTAATTTACACGGGGCCTGTGAAGGAACTTCAAACAACCTTTCATGCCACCAACATGTGGCACCTGCAACGCAGATAGAGCCTTTCTTTATGCAGCTCTCGAACGGGAGTTACATTCTAATAACGGATCACAGCTGTTGTGGCCTTATGCCAGGGAAAGCATATCTCGTACAAGTAACTTCCATGGTCAAATGCTGTATGCAAGCATTGTTTCCACACGGCCCTGGAGACTCAGAGACTCCCATATGGCCTCGTTTGAATGTCTCTTCTATACGAATTGATACTTTGAGCAGAATGAAGTCTGTGCTTTTACAGACAACAGTGCCCATCACGTCATCAAAAGAGACGTATGATCTCCAAGTTGCAAGGACGGCTTCGGAGATACATGACCTATTATCAACAAATTGCCCAGTGCATTTCACAGAAATGCTTAGCCAAATTCTAAATATGTCAGATGCCGTAGGTATCCCAGGCGTATTTAAGACGATTTTTACGGGACTGTTAACACCATTCAAAGCAATCCTGGGAATCATTCCCAATTTTGTCCATTCAGTCTTTGGCGGCATACCCCTGATTTTGGGACTTGTAGCAGGCATTTTTTTTTTGACCCTCCTGCTCCGATATGGTAAGACAAAACACAGACATGACTCCGGCAGGGATGGAAGAAACGATCCTAGCAGTACGCTACCGGGACCGAATAACTAGAGTCCTTGGATTGGCCAGGCTGAGAGATCTGAACATGACCTGGTTTCTTTCATTCAGACCTATATGGCAGACCTGCATCTTAATTGTGCTATGCGGAAATGAATGCGTGTTGGACACCTGTCTTGCACTTCCATCAGCAGTACCAATGGATAGCGATACTTTGCTAAGTCCTGTAACGGCTCACGCATTGTGTTGGCCCGAGCGGCTACCAATCCTGATGACTGCATTCGTTGAGACTCCTGTGCTAGGAATAGGTGGTGACAGTGGAGCAAAAAATAAAAGCAACATCACCCAGTTATGACCTTCTGTGAGCATTGCTGATCCAGACATCGATGATAGCAATCATTCTCACACCTGCCAAGTTACAGCATTATTGAACTTGGTCGAACTGTCCCCTGATTTTGTAGACCAATTCTTTGAGAGCCTGTCTGATATGATGTTCTCCCCTGAACAGAAACAATAACTTTTAAAAAGCATTCCGACACACAGCGTTCCCATGAACTCTGAATTCGGCCTTCAGTTTTGATCAACAAAAACTACTGAAAAGCGTTGGAACTCTATTCCCCCGTTCACCAAGAATTTTTTTTTTTTAATTGAACTATTTTTCAAAATATTTACCTTTTTTCTGGCACGAAATTCTTTGCTTAAAGTAGACCTATTCATAAAGAACATAATTTCTATTTTTTAGTAAATCTAGAGACTAAATAACTTTACATCAGCCTCTAGCACATTTTACAGCAAATGCATTTATATGTGATAATTCTCGCTCTTCTTTTCTGTATAAAGAGATATTTCATGTGTAATTTTTCGCAAAATCGTTCACTGATTACATATGCTATAATTTTTGAATGATTTCTATGCTTAAAGACGTACAGTACCTATATTTTCATGTATTTCAAATACGCCATTTCAAATGCAAATATGTATTTTGGGGTGGGCAATGTTACACATGCATCTTATTGCTTTAGTTTTTAGTAATTTGATGGACATAAATTCGTGGAGTGGGTGTCGTGTTCTAATCTAAGACCCCGATCAATACTGTGACCTTATGCCCCTATACGGCTATAATCCATTCATACCCCTATAATGGCATAAACGATCAGAGCCATATTTCAGCCATATTTCAGAAACTCGCCTCTGCAGCTCATTACAGTACATGACACAGCAGAAGCCACTATGTAAGATTCCTAGATTACACTCCGAGTTCTTCAACAGGATAAAACCCGGCAACCTGGGAAAGCCCCGCTTGCTATGTTTTGATTAGTAATAGAACTCTAATGAGCACTGAAAGGACAATCCCTTCCTAGTGACATCTTTATTGACGTCTTATGTCCAAAAACTTACGTCAAACAAGGCACCTTTCAGGTATAAATATTACCAGCGTTGCCTTAAGCAAAGCGCGAACGATGGTGTGGTGAATACAGGAGCCGAACAGCTGTCCCTTGCAGAGCCCAGCAGATGCAAGCAGCCCACGGACGCTGCCCCTCCTCCTCCTTGATGCGCTGAGAGAGACGCTGTCTTTTCTCCTGCCGAGAAAATCCAGCTCCGGCGTTTCCAGCCTACTCTTGCGAGTGACTGGGATATCGAGTCCTGGAAGGAGATACAAGACCTCCAACATTCTATTCCAGAGGTATGGTGTTGACTAAACCCTTAGAGAGAATTCTTGAAGCAAACCTTGGCAAAAACAACTTAACTTAAACTGCTACTTACTCCCTCCCAAGTATTAGGCTTAGGTCAGGTACACTGGGGTAGGTGTAGTTAAAAGCACCAGTTGAGTACGTTAGCTAATGTATATATGAATGTATATATTTTATTCATTTTAACCATTGTATCGCTAAGAAACCATATCAATGCTTTTACAGTATTATTTCGCAATCCTCTTTTTACTGTACGCACTTTTTATAATAACAAGTCTTGCAATTGTGGCAATTCATTTCTCTTGCATGAGAAGAAAGACTGTTCAATAAATAATACCTTTTATTGAAAACGCCCGTCTCTCTATTCTCTGCATAATGGTGAAAGTAATCTGCACAACTGACTGAGTAAAATAACTGTCTATTGTTTCACATGACTCTAGAGATTGACTCTTATTCTAAGGAGCGAAGTTGTCATGTTTATGCGGTCGTTGGAAAACTGAATCCCTTCTTGTCTGTGCCAGGGAAGCTGATCACTTCCTATTCAGTCAAGAAAGTTTCCAGTGACCTCTGAGCTAGTTGGTACAAACCCAATTAAGTTTAGCATAGTCAGTAGAGCCCTGGAAGACCGCACTTCTACGTCTAAACTGCTGTATGTTATTCCAATGCGCAGGGCCTATAGGGAAAATAGGAACTACACTACATCACCAGAGGTGCAGAGAATTAGAGAGACTGGCGTTTTCAATAAAAAGTATTTATTGAACAGTCTTCTGTCTCATGCAGGAGAAATGGACTGCTTCAATCGTAATACTTGTTGCAAAGTACAATGCGTAGAGTACGAAGAGTATTACAAAATAATACTGTAAAAGCATGATATGGTTTCTAAGCCATAAAATACATAGAATACATACATTAATAAATAAAGACTAAAAGTACTCAACTGGTGCTTCTAAAATAAGCCTACCCCGGTGTACCTAACCTAAGTCTAGTACGAGGGAAGAAGTAAGTGAGGTGTAGCTTAGTTTCAGTATTCTTTTGCCAAGAATCTATATAAGAATTCTTGAAGGGTCTAATCGGCTCCGTACCTTCGTTTTAGAATGAAGGAGGTCTGGTATCTCTCTCTCGGGACTCGATTTCCCAACAACCCGCAAGGGTAGCTTGGAAACACTGGAGCTGAATTTCTCGGCAAGAGAAAAGACAGCGTCTCTCTCAGTGCGTCTGCTGGAGGGTCGGCTTCTTTCGGCACTTGCTGCGGCGAACTGTGTCATGTAGGTAGATAGTCTAACAACTCCAAACCACTGTGTGTTTGTCTGGGCAATTGTGGGCATATTTATACCTTGATGGTGCCTAGTTTGACGTGAGGTTGGACATAATAGCGTCATCGAAGACTCAGTTAGTTGAAAACTCCCTGAGTTCTTGGATAAATAAATATTCAAGCAAGGGGAAGTCCCTGTCTGCTGAAGGCGGGTTTTTCCAAGAAATCGTTGTGCATTTGCGGAACTATTGGAAGTAGCCATGCCATATTTGGACTGCATAGGCTAAGTCTAAATATGGTTATGATTTCTATGCCTATATAAGGATAGGGTGATTTATACCTATATATGGGCATGAATCGGGAGAATTACACTAGGGGCCTAAATTCATATACAACACCCACTCCACTTTATTGTGTGTAACATTACTAAATTATAAGCACTAAAACATATCTAAATCTTGTGTTTACAATCCCACCCAAAATACACAAAATGCATTTGATAAGGTTGCACACGAAAAATTAGCTTTTGTACAGTGCACATATAAAAGGAATTATGTCATCCTAAGCATATAGTATATTAGTAATGCTAACTGAATGAATCCTGTGTACATTTTTATGAAATGGCCCCTGGTTTGCTGAAGAAAAAGGTTGAGACCATTCCATAGCAGAATATATAGACTGTTATTGTTTTTGATGACCAGGTCAAATATTGTCTTTAGGAAGTGTTCGAAAAAGAATTTCCTGTTCTCTAAGAATAGTTCTACTTTAAGCAGATTACTTTGTACCGAAAAGAGTTCAATTTTGGAAAAAGTCAAATCAAAATAGTAGAAAAAATAGGGTTCCAAAGTTAGAGGCTTTGTCTTTAAAAAACGAAGGCCGAATTCAGAGTTCATGGAACGCTGTGTGCAGATTTCAAAAGTTATTCTCGGTGTCGGGAAAACATCAAATCGTCTAAGCTGGCAAAGAATGTATCTACCACAGTAGGTGAAAGTGGAACTACTTCATTAAGTAGATCAATTGTGCACAGATGAGAAGACTCGTTGTCCGCGTCAGTTGCATTAGCAATGTTCGCAGTAGATGGTACCTGTTTGCCTGTTGTTCCACGTACCTCACCATTAGCTGTAGTTGCTGGTGAGATCTCTGCGAATGCTGTCATCAGGATTGGCAGCCGATGGGGGTAACACAATGCATGAGCCGTTACCGGACCTGGCAAGGCGTCAACATCCGTTGGCAGTGCTGATGGAAGTGTAAGACAAACGTCCAACACGCATTCTTCTCCGCAAAGCAGGCATCGTAGAACAGGTAAGATGCAATCTTGCCAGATTGGTCTGAACGAAAGAAACCATGTGGTATTCAGATCTCTTAAACGAGCCAAGCCAAGAATCCGTGTTATTTTGTCACTGTACCACATCGCTAGGAGAGCTTTCTCCATGGTAGTCTGGGTATCGCTGGTGACTGGACTTGCCATATCGGAGCTGAAGAAACAAAAATAGAATTTCTGCTACGAGTGCCAAAATGAGAGGCAGGCCACCTAACACAGAGTGCACGAAATTTGGAAAATGCCCAGGACTGCTTCAAACGGTGCTAACAGTCCAGAAAAAACTGTCTTAAATACATGTACAATACCACTCGTATCAGACATGTTTAAGATACGACCTAACATTTCTGCGCAATGTATTGGACAGTTTGTTGATAATAGGACATGTATGATCTGCAAGTCGCAAGGTCTTCTGAGGAGATTATACGTTTCTCTGGGTGAGGTCAGTGGCACAGTTTTTTGCAAAAGAATGGCTTTCATTCTAGCTTAAGGTATCAATTCGTATAGAAGAGCTATTCAGTGAAGGCTACAGCAGCGACTCCCCATCTGTCTTGCTTTTAGGAAACAATACTTGCATACAACAAGTGACCCTGGCTGACACACTAACTAGATAGGCTATACCTGGCATCATTCCACAACAGCTCTCATCACTCAACATTATGTAGCTACCATTGGATAGCTGCCTAAAAACTGGGTCTATTACTGCTGCTAGAGAACCGTGCAGGTGACAAGAAAGGTTATTTGAAGAACCCTCGCAGGCTCAGTGTAAATAAATGCCTTGACACAAAAGTGTACCACTTATCGAGTTCTTACAATTTTTTCCACTAAAAAATACCTCCTTTCCCCCACTCCAACATTTGTGTGTGTATGGTAAATTCTAGGTTGACCTAATGTACTCTTTACCCAACCTTTCATACAGGCCTGCTGGTATGTATTTGTAAGCAATACTGAAACTGGAAAATCATCACTGGTATCGTGATGGTGCCATGTATTTTCCATTCTACGACTGGCTTCACAGAAACAGTTAATGGTAATCTTTCCAGTTTTTCTATGCTCGGCACCGTATAGTCTGCTCCTCTTTGTGCCAAAGAGATTTGTTTATCTGTAAGGTTAAGTACAGTAAACAATGACGTGGTGTTGATTAGACGCCATGGCACGTAGCCTGAACGAAGATTTTGTAACGTCCAGCCTAGCAGCATTATAGAATGTAATTGAGACTGACCATGTTGTAACATTAGCAAGTCCTGCTCTATTATGTCAATGGCAGAGGAAACCATGCTGTCCAAAGAATAAATTCTGGAGGACAGAGTAGTTAACCCATTATCCACTACAGAGAGAGCTTTCTCAAAATTAATACGATCAATTTCTCGTATTCTTTCTGCAGTTTCCATTTGCGTGACTTTCCATGCTTCATTGTAAGCATAGTATATACCGGCCTATATGAAATGTTTTTGACATGGTTTACGAGGCCAAGTAGGAAGTCTCGTAAATCAAAGCCTTCTTTAAGTAAAGTTGTGTTGTTTAATTTCTGGAAGTGTGGATTTCTGTAGCCACTCAAGGCATAGTTTTCCTACACTTTATTGTGTTATAACTATCCCTGGATGTTGTCTCTGGGAATATCTTGGATCTGGCCTAGTTACTTTGAACCCTTGAGTTTGTTCAGGAATCTATCTTGACAGTTATTTGTGTCTGTGGGCCAGATTAACCATTTTTTCCAATCCGGATTACTTCTGTTTGTTGTAAAATATAGGTTCGAGGCATGTGGGCTGCTGAATTCATATCTGTGCATAGATAGCCGCCTAGTGTTGGGTCCGGATGATTGCACATTGTTGTCCTGGAAGAGTCTTCGAAGTATCACAAGATAGGTGGCTCCTCCCCTGGACTACAGTGCGCATGGGCATCCTCTCCATCCTCAGATTGTTTTTTTCCGCCATTGGGTTCGGATGTACTTTCTTAACTCAAGTTCGGAATCGATATAAAACAATTTTTCACAAGGCCAAAAGGCCTTCGGGGCGTCGGTATTGTCTTTCGTTCTGTGCCACGTACTTGTTCCAGTTATTCGAGCCGGACGTCGAAGGCTGCTTGCCTTTTTCGACACCAAAGGCCCCATCAAAGATCGACGATGGAACTGAGCCCGTTCAAACGATGCCCCGTTTGCAACTCTAAATACCCTCACATCGATGTGCACCCGGTGTGCAATAAATGCCTATCCCCGGACCACGACGAGGCCAGCTGCATGGCCTGTTCTCGGTTCAGGTCGAAGAAAACACTTCGGCTTCGACGCGCCGCGAGACAGTCGGCGCAGAAAACTGCGCCCGACCCGGAGAACATCTTCGAGGCTGAAGACGACGAGGGCGTCGATGAAGAGGATCCTGAACAACAGTCGGATCCTGCGTCGGAGCAGAACTCTAACTATGATGAGGACGAAGAAGACGACTACGTCCATGGTGAAGACGTCGTCGAGGTAGGAGACAACTCACAGGCCATCGGAGCCGTCGATGACGACTCGAGCGATGAGCAAGGCCCTACCGCAGTCGCGGGGCCCGATAATGACACTGTACTTTCTAAGGCTCAGGTCGAGGCATCGCCGGAAGGCCTTAGCCAAGATCTTAATCCACATTCTATAGCCCCGCCTAAAAATATTTCGAAGGAGCCATCGGTCGATCAACCACAATCAGCGGTAAAACCGAAACCAACAGACGCTAAATCGAAACCGAAACTGCTAAAGACAGTCCTCGGATCGACGAAATCGGATTCATCGGATCCAATCAAATTGAAGAGTGTCATCGACCCTTTGGTGTCACAAGGGGGTGTCGGCCTGAAGATCGGGGCGCAGAAGCCGGTATCTAAGGTCAAGCATGTCGCACTGACGCAGTCGGCGTCAACTTCCAAAGATGGCGACACTAACAAGGGACTCAAGGCTCAGAAGACTCTCGATCCGAAGCTTCCAGCCTCCAAGCCACTGGTGGTCAAGGCCTTCGAGTCGAAGACCAAAATCGACCCGAAAGAGCATGTCAAGTCAAAGCAGAAGAGCGTGCCTGCTGCGCACCAAGACCTCAGGTCGACGCAAGGCCACAAACAAAACTAGTGATAAGACGAAGTTGGTCGGATCGAAGATGGCGCCACCCTCGAAGAAGGCCAGTCCGTCTTCAATGCTTACGCCACCGATAAAGTATGGACTGCCCCCAACCGCACGTCCTAATGCGTTCCAGCCACAAAAAAGACCGACACAGCCAAAAAGGTGTCGGTAGCTTTAACAAATCAGCCCATAGAAGAGGACGTTGTGTTCCAAGCGCCCTCCTATGATAATCAGTCAAAACTATTCATCGACTCGGATTCTGGCAGACTCACTATTTATAAAAGAAAGATCATTCCAGAGAATCCTATGGAGTCGTACAAGATCCCACTCAAAAAGAAGAGGGACTCTGCCACCTCACCTGTTCTTTTTGAACCTGTAGAGTCCTATGGACAGGAATACACCTACTCTGCCACACGTATCAATGAGGATGTGGGGGAAGGGTACAATGAGGAAGAATTTAATTATCCTATTGACACAGATCAAGAGGAGTCTCAACCCTGGACTGACCCTGTTGACCCTTGTGAGCCACACACCACGCCTGACACTCAGTCCTATACAGTCAAAACCTCGCCTACTGAAGATACAGCTGTGTTTAACGCATTGATTGAAAGGGCAGCCAATAACCATGATGTAGAAATGCACGCTGACCCGGTAGAGGAAGACTTTTTGTTTGACACTTTCGCAACTTCAGAAAGATCAGTAAAGACATTGCCTATGCTAAAGGGTGTCCTTAAACACGCTGGTGACATTTTCAAAGAAACCACAAGGGCAAGGGTTGTGAACCCAAGAATTGAAAGGAAATACCGGCCTGCACCTGTAGACCCTACGTATATCAAAGGCCAGCTCCCATTGGACTCCTTAGTAGTGGTTAATGCTCGTAAGAGAGCGAACTCTCAAACAAGTGGTGATTTTCCTCCTCCGGACAAAGAATCCAAAATCTTGGAAGCTTCTGGCAAATGAGTGGCCGCTCAAGCGGCAAATATTTGGAGAATCTCAAATACACAGGCCCTATTAGCCAGATATGATAGGGCTCATTACGACACGTTAGAGCAGCTACTACAACACCAGCCTGATGCTTATAAGGAGGGAGCAGAAATGCTAATACAGGAGGGAAAGCTGATTTCAAATTCATCCATTAAATGTGAGCTAGATGCAGCGGACACAGCAGCTAGGGCCATCAACACAAGTGTGATGCTCAGAAGGCATGCCTGGCTACATATCTCTGGTTTCAAGCCAGAGATCCAAACAACTTTACTCAATCAGCCGGTTAACCCTGACTTTCTATTTGCTCCCGATGTAGACACAACCCTAGAAAAAATTAAGAAAGACACTGAGACAGCCAAATCCATGAGAGCTCTGCAGTCACAACAGTTCAGGGGCGGTTCCTTTCGTCGCTCCGGTAACAGGGGAGCCTCTAGAGGTCAAGCATCACAGCAAGCCCAATACAACAAAGGCGGCACACACACCACCTATAACAAAAACAATAGGGGTGGATACCGTGGGAACAGCACCAAAGGCATAGGACAAGGAAATAATAATGCCAGATCCTCCGCCACCAATAAACAGTGACGTCTTGTCACTGCCCCCAGACCATATAACACCGGTCGGGGGAAGACTTCAGCAGTTCCTGCCAGTCTGGGAAGGCATTACCACAGACCGGTGGGTGAGACAACTTATCCAATACGGCTATTGTCTAGAACTAACCTCCACTCCACCCAACATACCCCCAAGGCACCGTCCTATGTCCGCAGAGCACATGCACTTATTGCAGCAAGAAGTCATCTGCAAGCTGCAAAAAGGGGCCATAGAACTTGTGCCATTAGAACAACAGGGTACAGGGGTGTACTCACTGTACTTCTTAATCCCAAAGAAGGACGGGTCTCTCAGGCCCATTCTAGACCTCAGACCCCTAAACCAATACATCTTGTCAGAACATTTTCACATGCTCACTTTGCAGCAAGTTCTACCATTGCTCAGTCAGGGAGATTTCCTAGCAACCCTAGACCTGAAGGACGCATATTTCCACATTCCAATTCATCCAGGACACAGGAAATATCTCAGGTTCACCATAAACAACCAGCATTACCAGTTCAAGGTCCTGCCTTTCGGGGTCACTACGGCCCCCAGAGTGTTTACCAAGTGCTTGGCGACAGTAGCTGCGCACCTTCGGAGACAACACGTCCATGTCTATCCTTATCTGGACGACTTGCTTATCCAAGCAAAGTCAGCCCAGCAATGTGCCAGCCACATGTCCCGCACGATTCACCTCCTACACAGTCTAGGATTTTCACTAAATTACCCAAAATCTCATCTTCAACCCGCACATGTACAACAGTACCTAGGAGCGAAAATAAACACTCTGGCAGCAACAGCACAGCCAAACTCAGCAAGAATCAACCGCATGCAATTGCTGATTCAGAAATTCAGACCCCAACACTC
This sequence comes from Lissotriton vulgaris, assembly GCF_964263255.1. Classification (NCBI taxonomy): domain Eukaryota; kingdom Metazoa; phylum Chordata; class Amphibia; order Caudata; family Salamandridae; genus Lissotriton; species Lissotriton vulgaris. Next base: position 1,440,838,394 of record NC_141687.1, on the reverse strand, counting down.
ACTCCCAGGGCATGTATTTATGCAGCTGATAGGCATGATGGCCTCCTGATAGTCCCTCACGCGAGGCTACACATGGGGCCGCTTCAGGAGTGCTTGGCACGACAGTGGAACCAGGCTCAGGGACATCTAAAAGACCTAGTGTTGGTGACCGGTCCTGCATACAACTCTCTGCATTGGTGGAACACACAAAACCTTGGCAGGGGACGACTGTTCCAAGAGCCTGTACCACAGATAGTGCTGACGACGGACGCATGTCCTCCATTATACAGTGCAGGGACTATGGACGACGCAGCAGCAGAAGATGCATATCAACCTGCTGGAACTGATGGCAATCTTCATGGCGATGAAGGCATTCAAATTGCATTTGTGCAACAACGTCATGCTGATCCGGACGGACAACATGACTGCCATGTATTACATCCAGAAGCAGGGAGGCACACACTCTCCACAATTGTCATACCTAGCCCAGAGCATGTGGAAGTGGGCCATTCAAAGAAACATGTTCCTCATGGCGGAACACCTCCCAGGCAAGGACAACCAGATGGCGGACCTGCTCAGCAGGCACAGTCATCAAATGCACGAGTGGGAGATACATCCCTCGGTGCTACAACCGTATTTCCAGCAGTGGGGTCATCCAGAGATAGACCTATTCGCCACAAAGGAAAACGCAAAATGTCAAACCTTCGCCGCCAGGTTCCCACACCCGCAGTCTCAGGGCAATGCGATATGGATGAACTGGTCAGGCAGATTTGCGTACGCTTTTCCTCCAGCACCACTCATACCGCTGGTGGCGCGCAAACTGCGGCAGCACTCAATGACACTCATCCTAGTTGCTCCAACATGGGCAAGGCAGGCATGGTACACCACGTTCCTAGAACTTTCAGTGGTGCCTCACCAACGACTGCGACTCCTCACTCAGAGCCGTGGAGACATTCAGCACCCAGATCCGCAACAGTTGATCCTTGCAATATGGCTCCTGAGGTCATAGAGTTTGGCTACCTGAACCTGCCCCCTGACTGTATGAACATTATCAAGGAGGCTAGAAGACCTACAACCAGGGCGTGCTATGTGGCAAAATGGAAGCGTTTTGTTATTTATTGTTCCAGTAATGACATAAATCCGCTAGATGCATAAACGCAAAACATTATATGTTATATGTTGCATCTACACAGATGCAATCTGGCATATAGTTCCATCAGGATACATATAGCTGCAATGGCAGCTTATCTTCAAAACAGACAGCACCTTTCCCTTTTCAGAGTGCCAGCTATTAAAGCTTTGATGGAGGGACTCAAAAGAGTAATTCCTCCCAGACACCCGCCTTCACCTGTCTGGAATCTAAACATAGTTCTCACCAGACTGATGGGACCACCTTTTGAACCTCTTCACTCGTGTGAGATACAGTTTCTGACATGGAAAGTGGCCTTTCTAGTGGCGATCACATCGCTAAGAAGAGTTAGTGAGCTTCAAGCCCTAACTATTCAAGAGCCTTTCATACAGATTCATGCTAATAGGGTAGTGCTGCGTACCAACCCTAAGTTTATGCCTAAGGTGGTGTCACAGTTCCACATTAACCAAACAATAGAACTGCCAGTATTCTTCCCAAATCCAGATTCAGTGGCAGACCGAGCACTGCACACACTAGATGTTAAAACAGCTCTCCTGTATTACATAGACAAGACAAAGGATTTCAGGAAAACTAAGCAACTATTTGTTGCCTTCTCTCCACAGCACAAAGGCAACCCCATTTCCAAATCTGGTACAGCCAGATGGATTGTTAAGTGCATACAGATCTGTTATCAAAAGGCTAAACGCACATTAACAGTTCCCCCAAGAGCGCATTCCACACGCAAGTTAGGGGCATCCATGGCTTTCCTAGGTAACATTCCTCTAGAGGATATATGTAGAGCAGCCACATGGACCACCATACATACATTTACCAAACACTACTGCGTAGATGTACACTCCAAACAGCAAGCTGCTGTAGGACAGGCTGTTCTCAGAACTCTTTTTCAGACTGCTGCAGCTGGCACGGGCAACCACCGCTAAGGAGGAAACTGCTATTTATTCAATGCACAGATATGAATTCAGCAGCCCACATGCCTCGAACGGAATATGCTACTTACCAGTATGCATCTGTTCTTGGCATGTAGGGCTGCTGACATTCATATCGCCCGCCCTCCTCTCCGGTGCCTGTCGCAGCTGTAGCACTCAGAATTATTCTCAGGCATGGTCATCCCTTACTATATCATACTCCATCTCTGCCACAATGGCAAAAAACAATCTGAGGATGCCCATGCGCACTGTAGTCCAGGGAAGGAGCCACCTATCTCGTGATACTTCGAAGACTCTTCCAGGACAACAATGTGCAATCATCCGGACCCAACACTAGGCGGCGATCCATGCACAGATATGAATGTCAGCAGCCCTACATGCCAAGAACAGATGCATACTGGTAAGTAGCATATTCCTTCACGTCTATCTCCTCATCTGTAGTTCCATTACTATCCGGTGTGGGTTTAGGTATGGACGGTTTGTTTAAATCTTTTATCTTAGCCAAGCCAAGACAATATGCTTGTTGAACAGTGTCATTTAAAAACATTATTTGTTCTGGGAAAATGAAGGCTCTGAAAAAGGCTTCTAAACCTTGCACCTGCCAGTCTTTTGTGCCCCAGACAGTTTTTGTCTCAATGTTGTCTTTCCAAAAGTTAAAACCTAATGTAGACAGCTGAGCATAAAAGTTCGCAGAATACATTTGTTTAGTATTAGTCAACATGTTTTTCATTCCTGTCTTATTTACATTTTTTAAATAAAACTTTTCTGGATATGTGACATTAAACCCTGAGAAGTATGGAAAATTTTCATAAAATGTTTTTTTAACTACCTTTTGGCGGTGTTGGACAATGTTCCTCATGATTATAAGTAAAAACATTTCTAGGGTTTGCAGATTTGTGCAATTAATGGTGACCATAATAATTAAAACAATACATTTGTTCATAATCTGATGAACCTTCTAAGTATTCATGCTTTGTGAATTTATCTGACATTTCTAAATCTGTCATCATATAATTAACAGTTTCAAAGTCCCAATCATCAGAAAATGTGCTGGGTGAGACAAAGTCACTCAAAGAAACCTTAAACTGGTGTGGAATTTTCAACAGTTGCAACGGGCCATAAATGTCATAATCAGTTGTCCCATGCTATACCACCAGCTATAGGAGCGGCTGTGATGTTCACTGATGACAGGTCTCTTCGCTCACAATGAGATGATTTGTGAGGTTTCAGGAGCAAGTTGTTATTCTTACTTGCTGTGTCCATTGCACTGTATGTTCCATCTATCATCTTTCCCAAACTTAGAACAAGAATGAGCCAAATAGGAGAAATAGTACACCTAACACAATCCAAAATTCAACCCGTGGTGAAACCAGATATGTATTTTCAAGTTGATGTAAGAGTTCTGTTATTTTTTCTTTGAAAGTTTTATTAGCTGGCGATGAAGATGTCCTGACCGGCTTTTTGAAGGTGGCATCTTGAATGGAAACCTTTTCAGCCATGGCCTTTGAACCAACCTCTGAAGACTTGGGCGTCTTCTTTTGAGGTGGCTCCGAAGATGGTCCTGGGGGTGGCGTTCTAGGCCTTTTGGGAGAGGAATGAGTACTTTTGATGGAGCACTCACTCTGCCCTGAAGAGACAACCCGGTCCTTGTCTTTAAGTCTCTGGAGCCAGAGTAGCAGGCATCCCTCTCTGTCCTTCAGAGTTTTAGTTGAAAAAGTGCGGCAGACCTTGCAATCTTTTGCAGAGTGGTCTGGATAGAGACAGTAAAGGCAGTCTTCATGCCTGTCATCCACATGAAGCCTCTTTTTCCCACAAGAGGCACAGGATCTAAAGAGTCCTTTTTTAGGAGTGTCAGCCATACATCAAACTGAAACACTCCTAATACAGAGAGAAATTTCCGAGAGAAAAATATTGAAAAAGGTAAAAAAATACCAGAAAAACTGAGCAGAGCTCAGAGGAGACTCCCTTAGCACGACGTGCAGTAGAAAATCTGAGGGACTAGAGCTCCTTCCAGGAAGGTTCTAGAGGGTGGTGATATCTGATTGTCGCTTAGCCAAAATGTAGTCCTTTTTACAAAAGGACATGGATATGTTACTAATGAGAGGCCTCTGGCCTATTACTATGTATATGTTTATATGACATTACTCTTTTTATGTACCGGGGACTCCCACCCAGACGACGGGGAATGATTCAGGCATGTGAATCTATGAAAGATACCAATACTGGATAACTGCAGTTACAGGTAAGTAACGCATTTCTTCCTTAGTCATATTAGTATAGTCAGAGGCTATATCATTGTAGACAGGTGTTTCTTGACAAACTGTTATTTGGGTCTCAAGAGGTACAAGTTCCATGGCTTTGTTGCATAGTCCTTCTTTTCTCACTGCAGGTTTATCAAAGGTGATAAGTCTTTCAGTTTGAACCTCTTGGATTGTAGCAAGATTCGGTCGTCTGCTACATCTTGGGAGTCCTCGGGCCTACTACTTATTGTCGGCCACATGATGTGGTTTGACGAGGTTGATGGACACTACTCTGTTCTCCCTTTTTCCAGCAAGTGGCAGTAGTAACACTGATCTTGTTCCGTGGATTGCTAAGACAGGTACTGGTTTTCTGTAAGAAGGCCCAAATTCCTTCTTCACCGTGATCTTTTCCCTGACTAAATCCCCAATCTTTGGAATCCAGACAGGTCTTGCTGGGACAGGTGGTTTTTCTTCAGTGGTCGTTGGCTTTTGTGTTGTGTTGCTCAGACTTCTTCTTATTTCATTTAAGTCCTGTAAAACAGCCAAACGGTTTTTGATATCAAAAGGTTTTTGTTCCACCACTGAAGTGTGACGATCAAGATCCTGGATGATCATTCTAGTACCAAACTGTAATTCATATGGAGTGATTCCACCCAGAGAATTTCTTGGCAGATTATTAAGACTACGTTGGACACTTATTAGATGTTTGACCCACCCGAGCCTAATACCCTAGCTGTTATAGATTGCTTTATGTCACGTTTTTTTATTTCCAGTACCGCATTTCCCTCAGTATGGAATGGACTCGAGTACCACAATGCAACGCCCAAGCTGGCCATGGCCTCTTTGTAAGCTCGAGAGCTAAACGCAGGACCCTGGTCAGAATGTAGCGTGCCGATTGCGTATGTGCCGATAAAGACTCTCAAATCTTTTATAACAGTACGGGCGTCAGCCGAGCGCCGAGGCCACATCCAAATGAATCTTGAGCAGGAATCCACTGCGACCATGGTATATTTATGGTTGCCATCCCTTTGTAAGGGACCACAGTGGTCCAGGTAAACGCACGCTAATAGTTTATCTGAAATTAGAAGGGGCGTCTGTGCAGGTCGTTTCACGGTTGAAACTTTCATTTTTTGGCAGATTTCACATTCTAGAACATAGTTTCTAGTTTGTTTCCTCATGCGCGGCCACCAATATCTTTGTTTTAATAATGATACCGTTGCTGAAACTCATGCGTGTGCAGATGCTAACTCTTCATGTGCTGCTAAGATTAGTCCTAAACCTATGTTCCATGTTTGGAATTGCCCTATCCCCCAATCCAGGGATTCGAGCAAACCGAACATTATTTGCATCAGTTATATAGGAGTACTTAACTGGAAAGCCTTTTGGGAGTGTCTTACCACTGTCTTTTACTGAAGCGGTGACAGCTTACATTATTTCACGGTCTATTTTTGTTTTTGAACAAGTGATTGCAGCTACGGAAGCCGTTTGCACAGCTGCCTTCGCGGCTTCATCAGCCAATAAATTCCCTGCCACAAGTACGCCATCACGCTGATGACTCAGTGTATGGATCACATGAGTCTTTTGTAGTTCTTTCTGTAATAGAACTACTTGTTCTCAAAGCATTTTATGCTTAATTGTGCCACCTTTTGCGTGTTTGAAACCGTTTTGAACCCAGTTCTGCAGATATTCATTGTAAGACTGAACGCAGTAATATGAATCGCACACGGAGTGTGGGGAATTCACGATCGGTGTTTTCAAGCGTCATCTTGAAAGCCTGTAGTTCAGCTCGCTGAGCTGTACAGTCTCCGCGTGATTGAGTTTTTGTGCCCATAGGTCAAAACTTACCTTTGCGCCAGCGACCTTTAACAATCGTGCACGCAGCACTATAGGCTTGTTTACCCCCAATTGCGGGTTGTGCTGATCCGTCTGTATAAATTATACATCCGTAATGTTCTAGAGGCAGAATCTCAGTGGGCAAAGGACATTCGTGTTCGTATTGTAGAAATTCTTGTGTTTTTAAGTAGGGGTCAAAAATGTCTGTTGCAGCAAGATAATTAAGCCATTCTATCCATCTCTGATGTAAAGCCTTAGCATTGGGAATGCTCGCTTTTGTCGCTGCCTCTAAGGCAGGTACAGGTGTAACGATCATTATGCATTTACCCTACGCGAGAGCTCTCTCTTTTGCTACTGCAGTTTGAATCGCTGTCTGAATCTTTTCTGTAGAAGTGAATTTCATTTCAGCTTGTGTGTACAAGTGTGATTTGAAAGCTATTGGTACCTTTTCACCTTCATTAAAGGTTAGGTATGTGAATCCGCATCTCCCTGGGATGATTCCAATCACAAGGTTGCGCACGTTGTCGCGTGTCTGTAACTGTGTTTTTGTTAACATGTCTGTTTGCACTGAATGAAAATTTTCTGTGTTTTTTTTAGTCCAATTAGTTGGTTTGAAATCAGGTTTTATTAGTTCGTAGAGAGGTTTAACCCTTTCTGCGTTATTTAGAATAGAAGTTCTTCCAAAATTCAGGAAACCTAGAACTGACTAAGTTTTTCAGCGTTTTTGGTTGGAGCATTTCTCTAGAAAGTTTGCTGCTAGGCTTTTGCCTTCACTTGAAAGTTTGTATCCTAAAAATAGGACGTTGAGGTGGGCAATTCGTGATTTCTTAAAATTGAATTCGTACCCTTCAGATGGGAACTCAAGTATTATGGTGTTCACTCTTTTCAAGTGCACGTCCAAATCATCGTCTGTAAGATAGATGTCATCGACATAAGATAATGCCTCATCATCGTACGTTTGTAGTAACTCTGTTACTCTGGCTGAAAATAACCCTGGACTATTCTTGAATCCCTGGGGAAACAGCAAATTTGTCGCTGTGTCCCCAAAATTGAGAAAGCGGTCAATTTCCTGCTTTCTGGTGCAATGTTTTGACAGAAGAAACAGTTAGAAATATCTAATGTGGTTTTATATTTTTTCCGCACAACGTTATTCATCAGTGCTTCACTGTGTGCATTTTGTACTGCAAAAGTTTTGCAACAAGAGTTGAAGTGTCTCTGGTCAAAAACTAGACGATATATAATGTCTGGCTTGGAGACCGGAAACAAAGGATTGTTCATAGATGAGGTGCATGTTTCAATCACCCCTTGGTATTCAAGTTGATTTAAAATCTCCCTGACCTGTTTAGCTTCCTGTTTAACAGGATATTGCCTTTGCATTGTTGGTTGAGTTTTTAACTGGATTTTATGGTGAGGTGAATCCTCATCCCATCCTACGTGATTTTTGTATAATTGTATAATGCTGGAGCCTGGGCTACAGCCCATTTCCTGGCATAGGTGTATTTTTTATGAATTGGAATGTGATTTGAGAAGGCTGGCATAATTATCTTTTCGCCATGTGGGCACTTTCGGATTTCTGCGAGGAAGTCTGCAAGGTACGAGAAGAACGTGTATCAGTGTCTTGATATCTATCAGATTCCTCAAATTATCCCTATTTCTGAGGTTATACCTTTTTTCAGAGGGCTCCTTTTGAGGAGACCTACCTTTGGACTTAGAGCGTTTCTCTTTAGGAAGTGTCTGTTTAGTGTTTTCTTACTTTTTAGGAGTAGTGAGATTATTTTTAATAAAAACTTTTTCAGGATTTTCTGTTAGCTCAGGTTTTACTGGTTTCCCCCCCAAAGTATCTCCTCCTAGTTCTTCAAAGGATTTTTCAATAATTCTTGCAAGTTCATATGGTTGCTCTGTTATATCCGTTTCTTTTAGTTTTTGGCGGATTGTTTGAAATCTTTTAGTAACTTCATACCAAGATTTAAGGCTTGTTCTGGTCCGTATTCATTTTGAATCTGTCTTAGGACGTCTGATATTACCGCCATAGACGGAACACCATGTGTTTTTGTGTTGATTGAAGCAAAGACCGTACCCCAAGTGTCACAGTCCTCCACGTGTGGTGCGATCCCCATTGGTAAACAGATTGTCAGACTTCTGTGTTTTTCATGAGGTGTACTATCAGGAAATACTGCCTCTATTTAGTAATTTTTTGAGCTAACCAGAACGGAATTTGTTGCCATTTTGCGGGTAGTTTACCAATGTCTGATTGTATAGTCTGTGGTGTAATTTTGTTTATGTTCCCCTGATGAGGCGTGTGCTGTGGAATCCTTATAGCAGGTTGGACTGTTAAAGTCCGCATGACATATTGAACCAACTGTCTATGTATTTTAATTAACTGTTTTAGTTGAGGTAACAGTTCTGGACCTGTCATTTGTTCAATGTCAGGATGTGGTGTATAGTTGGCTAGTACCGGCCATGTTGCTCCTGGTCTACCTAGTGGACCGAGCCTGGTAATGTGAATTTGATGTTGTAGGGTGCCTTTTAAACCAGAGCTGATGCTCTTGGTAAGTTAGTGGAATTTCAATGTCCTCGAAAGGAACGTATTCTACTGGAGGTTCCTCTACTTTGTACTAGTAGTGGAACTCGTGTGTTACTGGATTTGCTGCAGGTAACCCGAATTCATGAATAGAATACCTGTCTGCCGATATTCATGTGCCTCTATAACAAATATTACTTTACCACCTCTCGATGATACTGCATTATTTATAAGCTTTATAGTGATTGTTTTCCTTCTATTTACCGGGATGAGTATAGCATCCGGGTCATTCTGTTGGAGATTTGTGTCATCTAAAACTGCCTGAGCTGCTGCTGCATCTCTCTCCCTTTCGTCGTCACTCTCTGACATATTGTTGACCGAAAGTTTGCAGAGCAAGTTTCAAAGAAACAAAGATAAGGTGCACAAACTTTTTGGAACACTGTATCCTTCAACGTTGAACAAACCAAAAAACTAATACATAGGATTTTCGTCCTACACAGTTATGGCGGAATTATATCCTTTTGCCCACTCCAGACGTCTATTGGAGTATTTTTACGGGAAAAAAGAGGTCTGTGTGTAAAGTACGACTGAGTTACTCTAGTATCTAGCGTTCAATTAGTGTGTTACCAAACGTTGGGCGCCATGTAGTGTAGTTCCTATATTCCCAATAGGCTCTGCGCATTGGAATAATATATATACTATAGGTTTGACGTAGGACTGAGCTCTACTAGGTCTCTATCGAATATATTAGACTTAATTGTAAGTGCCAGCTAGCTCAGAGGTCACTAGAAACTTTCTCGAATAAACAAGAAGGGATTAGTTTCTGACAACCGCATAAACATGACAACTTTGTTTCCCAAGAATAAGAAATATATCTCTAGAGTCACGGAAACAATTGAGTTATTTCACTCAGTCAGTCGTGCATGGTTCGTTTCACCAGAGGTGCAGAGAATTAGAGAGACGGGCGTTTACTATAAAAAGTATTTATTGAACAGTCTTCTGTCCCTTGCAGGAGAAATGAACTGCTGAAATCGTAATACTGGTTGCAAAGTACAATGCGTACAGTACGAAGAGTATTATAAAATAATACTGTTAAAGCATTATATGGTTTCTAAGCCATAAAGTGCATAGAATACATACATTAATAAATAAAGACTAAAAGTACTCAACTAGTGCTTCTAAAATACGCCTACCCCGGTGTACCTAACCTAAGTGTAGTATGAGGTAAGAAGTGAGTTGTAGCTTAGTTTCAGTATTATTTTGCTAAGAATCTATCCAAGAATTCTCGATGGGTCTAATCAGCTCCGTACCTTGGTTTTAGAATGAAGGAGGTCTGGTATTTCCCTCTCAGGACTTGATTTCCCAACAACCTGCAAGGGTAGCTTGAAAACACTGGAGCTGGATTTCTCGGCAAGAGAAAAGACAGCGTCTCTCTCAGTGCGTCTGCTGGATGGACGGCTTCCTTCGGCACTTGCTGTGTCGTGTAGGTAGATAGTCGAACTGCTCCAAACCACTGTGTGTTTGTCTGGGCAAGTGTGGGCATATTTATACCTTGTAGGTGCCTAGTTTGACGTAAGGTTGGACATAAAAACGTCATCAAAGACTCAGTTATTTGAAATCTCCATGAGTTCTGGGATAAATCAATATTCAAGCAAGGGGAAGTCCCTGTCTGCTGAAGTCGGGTTTTACCAAGAAATTGTTGTGGATTTTCGGAACTAGTGGAAGTAGCCATGGCGTATTTGGACTGCATAGGCTAAGTCTAAATATGGTTCTGATTTCTCTGCCTATATAGGGCTAGGGTGATTTATACCTATATATATGGTCATGAATCTGGAAAATTACACTAGGGTCCTAAATTCATATACAACACCATTTTAGTCATTTAGGCAATACCTCCTAATTGTGATGTCTATAGTATGTATCAATGGTTTGCGACCACCATTCAGTTGTAACCCATTGGACAGTTTCCAACTCCGAAAAGGAGGTAATCACTAATTCGCAAAGTGGAAGCTGTCCTCTTTGGACAACTTCCCCTTGGCGTATCGTGTGGGGTGACCACAAGCAGAAGCAGGCAGCAGTCCAAGGGACCATTACCTTCTCCCCTGATAACTTCCCGAATGGGATGTTTTTTTGAAGAAGTAACAGTTTCTTTTAGTGAACAGAGGTTGCATTGACAAAATATCCTGTTTGGGTATGCAAACACTGAACAAACATTGCTGTTCCTTGCAGGCCAACATCCCTGTGTTTGCTGCCAGCCCCAAGCGGCCACAAACCGCGACCTGCCTCATTAATATTCATTGGGCAGGTCATTTTGAAACCTTCTCTACCACAATATTTTGCAAGTGGTGCATTTACCACACTGCAAAACTAACAAGCATTTGCAATGCAATACATCTGGCATTTGCGAGAGTTTGAGCTATTGGCATTTGAAATGACAATGCCTTTTATGCGTTTTGAAAACCTGCAAGCGGTGTGCAAACATGCACTTTGTACTTGTAGTCCTTGCATACGAGAAGCTACGTCTATTAAGTACAAAGTGCATGTTTACAGGTTTTCAAAACATATAAATAAAAGCTATTGTCATTTACAATGCCATTAGCTCAAACTCTCGCAAATGCGAGACCTATTGCATTGCAAATGCTTGTTTTATTGAAGGTAATGGCATGTTTCCATGTTGGCTAAAGCATCAAACTGCCAACCTTTTTGCTTTGTCCCAACTTACCAAAGAACCCCCCCCCCCCCACCCCCCCCCCCCCCCATTGCATGGATACAAAAAGAGTACTGTTGTTCTAAATCGATCGTATCAGATAACACAGAGTGCACGATCATCTCTTCATTGGGTTTGCTGGAGCAAAAAAGGGCAAAGTTGTGCCGAAACAGACCATTTCCAGTTGGATTGTGCTCTACTTTAAGTTCTAATACGCATTGGCCAAGAAACAACTCCCTAGGACCTGCGGGCTCATTCTACTAGAGCCAAGGCTACAACCTCTGTGTTTGCTTGAGGAGTTACTATCCTGGACATCTGTCAGCTGCTATGTGGGCCTTTCCGCACACTACTGCCTGGAGAGTCAGGTTGTCACTACAAGTACTTTGCCTGTTCAGTCCTCCAAGACTGCCTGCTCTGCGAATTTTCGCAGACCCACCTCAGAAGAGGTATTACATGGGTATTTATTCTAAGGTAAGGAATCTGTGGCTAGAAGTCTCTAACAGATCAACAATTTACTTATCTTAGGTAACACCTTATCTGGTAGAGACTATATTTTACCGCAGATTCCTTACTGACCCTTCCATCCTCCCTTGTTCTGCAATTTTTTTTTTGTGTGCGTAGAAGGCCCTTTTAATTCCATAATGGCTGTACACTGGTCCATCAGCATGTTGCCATGGCTTTGTGCTTCTAGCAAGAAAATGTCTTAAGAAGCTGATGTCAGCGAGCTGGCGTGGGGCTATATAGGCACTACCCAATTCAGTTTCAGCCGCCAAGGAGCCAATCGAGGCCAACCAACCAGCGCACAGAGGTACTGCCCGGAGCTTCCGGATCCAGTATGACGCCTGGGAATATTCTACCATAAGGAACCTGTAGCTAGTCTCACCAAATAAGGCCACCAAAGGTAGGTAACTTGTTCGTTTAACATATTTATGTAAGGTAGAACATTTAGAGCAGACATTAGGGGGACAGGAAACACTTGTACAAATATTACAAGTTTTGTCTATAGAATTCAGTATTGATAATGTCTCTGTTCTGCATTTGTACCTAATGCAATAAAGGACAGCAGGGCTGATCTCCTGAGCCTAATCCACCCATTAGAGAAACAACATATTTTAGATAGATTCCCTTTGGACCATAGTGATCTCTGACCTTGAGGTTTGATTTAATCCATTGCTTGTTAACGTTCAATAATTGTCTCTGCAAAGTGTAAGAAATTACTGCTTAACTTATGAGAGTAACATTCTTTTGCTGGATAGATATTTTTTTTGTCTGTTTTTTTTACTTTGAGTTGTGTTTGCTTTGAAGGGCCCAAACCTGATCATTAAGCAGCCTGATGAGCTGCTAGACGGCATGTCTGAGTGGTGTAAAGATCATCATGGGAAGGTAACTTTTTTTAAAATATCAGTGCCATCTTTATTTTGAACAATAAGAAAGATTGCCTTTCGATGGATTTCTTTGTTATGTTTGTGCCAATAAAGTTCTGCTGTTTCCGTATTCTGATAACTCTTACTGATATTCACTCACTAAAATTGTTAATTGCACCTTTCAAGTTGTCATTTATGTTCTAGAAGGGGCAGCGAATTAAGTAGAAACTTGAAGGAATTTTCATTGTCATGCACCCTAAATTCTCCTGCGAAGAACTAGATTGTGTTTAAGTTTAAACAACAGTAACCCATGGCTACGATCTGGCCTACAAGCAAGCCAGAAAGAACTGCAACAGCGAACATCCTTAGAACACCATTAACAGACCACAAGCATGTGACAGAAATGTAGTTTACGCAGCCACTACAGACAACCTTTCCCTGTATCAAAACACAGTAAAACAATATAAAAAAAATGATTGTACAGCAGTGATAATCTAATAAGGCCTCAGTTGCCGGATGCGACTCTCCTGACCTTCACATGCGGCCCTCTCACCATCAGCAGCACTGAACTGCTATTTACTCGACTGAGCACCAACAAAGAAGATGTTTAACTTTGAAATAAATGCTTTCCTGTTCATTTACGGTAAAGAAAGGCAATAACTAGGATTTCCTGCACGGCTTAGCTTTAGGAATACTTTAATTTTTAAAGACATCTTGTAGCAAACCTGTAAAAAAATAAATGAAGTCTCTTAAATTCAACAAAAAAAGGTATTTCATTAACATGCACAACTGTTTTACCTTGGTTCATCAGACTGTCGATGCACTGAGAAGATTTTTTTTTAAAGTGATAGTTTTCAAACATGAATTTAGAATCATTCATTTTTCCCCCCACCTTGACAACAATTCCAATAGTGAACTATGACGCAATTCAGTTATGTACCCTCTTTGGGTTGCCTGGATTTCTATTACACATGAACAATATTATAGTTTATTAAATCAAACCTAAAAAAAAGTTTTGTAAAGCGCACAGTGTGAATTCATGTACTTCGAGGTCCTCATATATGTGAATACATGAAGAAAAAGAGGTTAAGTGAAATAAAATTTTCTAGGGTCATATCATTTGGTTAAGTTGGGATTAATCCCAGGGTTTCTGGTTTCACATTGTGCAGCTCAGCCACTAGATGTACATGTTTTGCTTCCCCTGCACCCATCTTGCAGTAAGTTCCCCCCTCAAAATAACCGTGACCATACTGCTGGCATCAAGGTGGCCCTCAGTAACATCAAAGACCAAACTTTTTGGTCCCTGGGAAAACGTTTGTGAGTCCCCTTGTTGTACAGTGTAATAGAAAACTGTGTACAAATCTACAACATTCTCATTAAACCATATATTTGCTCTTATTAATCTTCTTTCTACACAGTTTCCTCCATTTCACGCACTTCCATTGTCCATCAGTTACTCCTCCTGCCTGATCAATGACCCTTCAACTGTCTTCCTATTCCTCTACCAAAGCTTCACCACCCTAGCCAATCATTCTACTCTTGTACGTAAAACTTAACGACACAACGGACATGGACCCTAGGTCCGTATGGGACGCACTTAAAGCACCAATCAGGGGCACAATAATAGAGATTAAAGGAACAAGCATTGGAAATGCAATAGGTCTCGCATTAGGAAAGTTTGAGCAATTGGTATTGTAAATGACACTTTTTTTATTTGTGTTGGTTTTGAAAATAGCAAAAGTAATAGCTTTGTCAGTTACAATGTCAATAGTTTTAACTTTCGCAAATGTGACACTGTTAGACCCGTCTGCTTCTGAGAGTCCCCTCACCACTATGATTTCTTTAGTTCCCCTGTACCTCCCAAAATTTGTCGCTTTTCTTTGTCTACCAGGACCTTTTGTGTGCTGTTTCATGGGGCTAGATGTTCCTTGACGCCCAGTTGTTCACAAGGTTTTTGGCACCTATTTACAAGGACCCTGTGACATAATAGACTGGGATTGGCAACCTGTATGAATGACCTCAAAATGGTGGCCATCCATTTTCCTCATGTGAGTGACTCCCCTTGGAGCCTCCATGAACCTTGACCTTTCAAGGTTTTGGCGCTCTTTTACTTGGCGCGCATTCCTGACAGGAATTACTTTATTTCCCTCAGGTACACAAAATGGCTGCTCTAGAACCCCAGTATGGTGGCTGTTAGAGACCCAAATACCCCAGAAGTGCCATGTCATTGGCCTAGCCCAAGGAAGTTTCTAGAACCTACTGGCACGAGCCAGCACTTCAAGGCACTGGCTATATAAGGTCCAGTCCCTGGCGGCCATTTTAGATGACCAGAAGACTAGATAGAATAATGATGTTCCAGATCTAGGTGAAGAAGGAGATTCCAGACTTGACACCAGATTGACACCTGCCCTGTTGACCCCCTGAGGCAGCTGGTAGCACGGGCAGTAGAGCAAGCAAGAGTCACTGGCATGGATCCTGACTGGCGTTCCAGTCAGCCGTGTGTGCGGTGACCTCGCGCCTACAGCGCCTGCCCAGCGAGTGCCTCGTCACCCCTAAAAGACTGTGGCCGTTTTCGTGTGCCTTCCTCCCCCCCCCCCCTCCCCGGTGGTGAAATTCGACCGACTTGGGTCGCGAGGCGAGAGCAAGTTCGCCGCGACCGCGAGCGTCCTCTGTGCCCCTTGTGTGACCGACGCCTCCAGCGAGAAGCTCGGACGTCTCCGAGCTCCACAGACGTAGAGTGCTTCCTGCGCAGATTGAGGTGAGGTGGTGCGCCGGGGCGGGGGAAAGCCGGCCTTCGTTGGGCGGGACTACTGTCTCTGCCCCTCCCCAGTGAATCGGCGGCTGTAGCTGTGGGCGGGAACCATCCCTGTTTGAGGAAGTCGGAGGGAGGTCCGTGGAGCCCCTGAGAACCCGTCGCTGAGAGAGAAGTGCTGAACCCGACTGTATCGCTTTTCGATTGCAGCCGATGTGAGGTGGGCCCGTCTCTTCAGGTGGGAAGCGCTGTTAAAAAGGAACTGTGAACCGGCATTTACTTGACTGAGCGCAAAGATTGTGTGACCTCTTCGGCAGCCCCGTTCGTCAGTCTAAAGACTTTGAACTGGTGCCACCTGAGTGCTAGTAGTAACGAAGCCCCTAGGCGCGCTTAGACCCCACCGGCAAACAGAGAACTCAACCCGGTGGCAGCCGAGTGTAAATGAAATGCTCACTGTGTTTCCTTGCTTTGTAGATATATGCGCTTATTCCCCGAGTGATTCTTAAAGAGTCCCAACACTCTCTTGTGCCCAGAGAAGCCTGTAATCGTTAGCAGTGAAGTCTTCATAAACTGTAAGAGTAATCTTTCTATCCTGAAACGTATTGCAAGTCAATGTTCCTGACATATTTAATTGGTGGCAGCGATATCAGAATGAACATGTGTTTGTTTATTTAAATGAACCAGTATTTATTCTGCTGAACAAAAGTGATATTTATTCTATTTATTGATGATATTTATTCCTGATACTTATTCTATTTATTGATGATATTTATTCCTGATATTTATTCTATTTATTGATGATATTTATTCCTGAGATATTCACTGTATTCAACCCGAAATCAAAACCCAGCAAATTGTGGCCAAAAGAAATGTGTATGTACTTTCCTAGTTGATCCCCATTCAAGACAGAGAACTTTTTACATAAAGGAATCGTATTTTTCTACAACAGTGGTGTGGTGTCCTTCTTTTTGGTGGTTGTTCAAGGAGATATTATTGGGTCGAAGCCGGCTTAACACGATAGCCTTCACTTGCCTTGTCATTTGAGCCAAGCTACCCCCTTTGTGCTGGGCTTGCCCATCGCAGGTCCAACAGACACCTATAGCATTTGTAATGCAATGTGTATTGTCTTTACGTGACTTAGATGTATTGATATTGCAAATAACAATGGCTTTTAATTTTGTAAATATTTAATACTTAAATAAAATTTATTGTAATTTATAATGGCAATAGCTTAAACGTTTGTAAATTAATTTTGTGAAGATTATGTTCAGTGTATTTTATTGTGATGAAAATCCAAGAACATTGCATTTGCACCTGGTGGTGGGTGTGGTGGTGGTGGGTGTGGTGGATGTGGTGGTGGATGCGGTGGTGGTGCATGTGGTGGATGTGGTGGTGGTGGATGTGGTGGTGGATGTGGTGGTGGATGTGGTGGATGTGGCGGTGGATGTCATGGTGGATGTGGAGGTGATGGTGGATGTGGTGGTGCATGTGGTGGATGTGGTGGTGGTGGGTGTGGTGGATGTGGTGATGGATGTGGTGGTGGATGTGGTGGTGGTGGTGGGTGTGGTGAATGTGGCGGTGGATGTGGCGGTGGATGTCATGGTGGATGTGGAGGTGATGGTGGATGTGGTGGTGATGGTGGATGTGGTGGTGGATGCGGTGGATGTGGTGGTGGATGCAGTGGTGGTGGTGGATGCGGTGGTGGTGGTGGTGGATGTGGCGGTGGATGTCATAGTGGATGTGGAGGTGATGTTGGATGTGGTGGTGATGTTGGATGTGGTGGTGATGTTGGATGTGGTTGTGGTGGATGCGGTGGTGGTGGTGGATGCGGTAGATGTGGTGGTGGTGGATGTGGTGGTGATGGTGGATGTGGTGGTGTTCAGTGGGAATTTGCCGGACAATTTACATTAAGATGTTTTATACTTCATGGACATTTTCAGGGTTGTCTTTGCTTTGTTGTGAAAACTAAAGGGCAGACCGAAATGAAGATCTGAACCCATCTACCCTTGAACAACCAACATAGTACCATGGCACTCGTGCACTGCAGTGCTTGCACCAAAATCTGCACAGAATGATCAATGCAAACACATTTGCACCGATTGCTGCAGAAGCCCGTTTTGTGCAGCCATCCATCTGTGAAAATATTATATTTGCACTTAGAAGGTCGGTGCAAAAAAAGCTCATGCAAAATTCACTGCACTTGTACAAATTTTGCATAGTCTGGCCACACTCAGAAGTTTTTCGTTGTCCAGGCTGCAGTTACACGTGTGCTTACAAGCATCTTTCTGAGCGTGTACGTGTGTGTTTGAGAGAGAAAAACAGAGCGAGAGAGAGAGGGGCATAATATGAGAGAGAAACAGAGACAGTCATGAAGACAGGCTGCGGAAAGAGTGACTGAAAGAGAAAGAGTAAAAGAAGGGAACAGCAGAGAGTGTCGTGGAAGCTGACAGCAAAAAATGTGCGTGCAAAAGGGAGGACGAGAGTGCCACGGAGGCTAAGAGTAAATGTGTGTGTGTTTGAGCGTGCGAGTGAGAGAATACAAGGGACGAGTGATAGCTATGAAAGGCAGATAGAGCGTGCACTTCGGAGAATTAAAAAAAAAAGGATGCGGAAAGAGTGAATGAAAGAGAAAGAGTTAAAGAAAGGAACAGCAGAGTGTGTTGTGGAAGCTGACAGCAAAAAATGTGCGTGCAAAAGGGAGGACGAGAGTGCCACGGAGGCTAAGAGTAAATGTGTGTGCGTTTGAGGTACAAAGTTTACATAGTCTAGCCACACTCAGATGTTTTTCGTTGTCCGGGCTGCAGTTAGACGTGTGCTTACAAGCATCTTTCTGAGCGTGTATGTGTGTGTGTTTGAGAGAGAAAAACAGAGCGATTGAGAGAGGGGCAAAATATGAGAGAGAAACTGAGACAGCCGTGGAGACAGATAGGCTGCGGAAAGAGTGAATGAAAGAGAAAGCGTAAAAGAAGGAGAGCAGCAGAGAGTGTCATGAAAGGTAAGAGTAAATGTGTGTGTGTTTGAGAGTGCGAGAGAGAATACAAGAGACGAGTGAAATGTGCGTGCAAAAGGGAGGACGAAAGTGCCACGGAGGCTAAGAGTAAATGTGTGTGTGTTTGAGGTACAAAGTTTACGTAGTCTAGCCACACTCAGATGTTTTTCGTTGTCCGGGCTGTAGTTAGACGTGTGCTTACAAGCATCTTTCTGAGCGTGTATGGAACTCCCAAACAAGTTTAAAAAAAAAAAACACTGGGAGGGGGGAGGAGAAACATGAGAGACGGCCTGGGGCCGTCAAAGTGAAATTGCTGTGGGGAGGGGGAGGAGAAATGCGGGGGCCTTTGAAGTGAAGCTTCACTTGTGTGTGTGAGGTGTGGGAGGAGTGCGGCTCGGCTGAGCCAGAGCGCACGCTGGGGGAAGCTTGTGGGGCGAAGCTGCTGGGGAACAGATGGCAGATGGCTGGCGATTTGATGCTGTGCACGAGCATTTCCCGGGCACAGCACCAAATCGCCAGCTAGTTAAACCTCTGTTTAAGCCCCTTTATATCGAGCTCCCGCTCAATGCGCATGCGCATTGAGATAGGTCGCTCGACCTAAAAATGAACAAGAGAGCAAAAGCACAACTAGATCAACTGGAAGAAGAAATAAAAAGACTAGAAACAGTTCATATCACAGAGCCAAAGAACAGTTCCACCTTAGCAATACTCAACAAGCAGAAATAAGAGTATAACAAAATCCTGAGTGAAAGGGCAGGACTGTGGGTAAACAAGCATAAGGCAATCAACCTCTGCGGAGCAAACAAAGCAGGGAAGATTCTAGCCTCTTACCTAAAGCACAAACAAAAGCAACACACCATATCCTCGATCATCGGCTAAAAAAACAACACACACGAGGCATAAGGAGATACTAAGAATCTTCAGCGAATGTTATCAGGACCTATACAAAAAAGACCAGTCCCTGGATGGGGAGGGAAGCACGGGATACCTAGAAAGACTAAACCTACCAAAGATAACAGACGAGGAAGCATGCACCTTAGGGCAGGAGATAAGCGCATCTGAAATTGAGGGGGCAGTGAAGTCTCTTAAAGACAACAAGGCCCGGGCCCGGAGGGCTACATGGCCGCATTTTATAAAACATTCCTAGGCCGTATGAGCCCTACCATGAAGAAAGTGTTCAACCACCATGATAAGGCAGGAGTAGTGACACAGTCCATGTTGCAAGCAAATATAGTAGTCATCCCAAAAGAAGGTAAAAACACACAACTACCCCAAATTTATAGGCCTATCTCACTAATCAATGTTGATTGTAAAATCAATGCGAAAATACTGGCCTCAAGACTGAACAATGTACTGCCAAAGTTAATGAGCAATGCACAAGTAGGATTCCTAAAGACGCCCATGTCACATGACAACACTAGACTCCTGTGTCACATACTGGAGCGAGCTGCGGCGACTGATGAGCCAGCGGTGGCGATAATATTAGACGCAGAGAAAGCGTTTGATAGGGTATCCTGGCACTTCCTGAAGCAGTGCATGCTGACATTCAACCTGGGGGAGGAATTCACAAATAAAGTAATGGCCCTATACAAAAACCCAAGTGCAAGGATAGTAATCAACGGAGCGGTCTCAGAACCCTTCACCCTGCAGCGGGGGACAAGACAGGGCTGTCCGCTGTCACCCTCACTGTTCCTGCTGGCCTTCGAGCCACTGATCAGAGATATCGGTGCCAATGACGAGATGAGGGGTTTTACCATCAATGAGGTGACGGTTAAACTAACCGCATACGCGGATGACATCCTCATAATCATGGAGAGTCCTCAATCATCTATCAATGCCCTAATGGAGACCATAGGAAAGCATTCCAACAACTCTAGATACAAGCTAAACAAGGACAAATTGGAATGTAAGCCCCTTAACATCCACACCACCAAAGAAACTCTGGGGAATTCGGGCCTTACCTGGCAGACCGGATTCATTAAATACCTAGGGATACAATTCGGCAGAGACCTCAGGAGCACGCTAGATCAGAATGAGCGTCAATTAGTTGCAAAAATAAAGTGGCTTCTGGAAGCATGGTCACCCAGATACATAACATGGTGGGGGAGGATGGAGACAAAGATGATGATCACGCCAATGGTCAACTACTTAGCTTAACATGCTTTCCCTAACACTAACGGACGATTTCCACCAAAAGATAGACCAGCTGATCAACAAATTCTTATGGAGGGATAAGAGAGCGAGGATAAGCTTGAAGCTAAGGCTACATAAGAAGCTGGGAGGGCTTAACCTGGCAGACTTCAAAACGTTCCAAACTGCCTTCCTGGCAAAACAAGGGGCATACTGGAATCTCCCTGAACAAGACTATACGCCAGACTGGCTCATGATTGAGAGGAGCTTACTAGATAACCTTGAGCCCATAACCCTCCTCACAGCCAACATACGCACACAATCGACAAACCCAATACTCAAAAACACACGTAATGCCCTGCTCAAGGTAGACCAGAAAATGGACATCGGCATAAACGCAAGATGGGAATCACTATGGGGGAACAAGAAGATAAAGTACAGGGAAAACCATTATGCATTGAGACATGGAAAAGAATGGGCCTCTCCTACCCAAGCCAGCTAGATAACCCGTCCACCTTTAACATGCTGAGAGCAAAGCTTAACCTTCCTGACCTAGAATTTTATAACTTCCTTAAGACTAGAACCGCTCTGTCGAAAGCGAAACTCAATAAGCACAAACCCTCAATCTTTTAGTACATGACTAACATGAACAGGACACCAGATTTCACACCTATACTGGGTACTACGACCCAGCTCCACAAAGTTAAACAACAAAGCAACCACATACTGGGAGAAAGAACTAGGTACCACACTCAGCGAGAAAGAACTACACCTTTTATGGTCTTCCCCCACACAAAACAAAATCTCCCCAGTTCTAGCACCGACAAAATTCTGGCTACTACACAAGATCTATTGGACACCAGCTCGTCTGGCGACTTTAGGGTTCAGAGACGACCTTGCTGGAATTGTGACAAGGGGAAGGGCGACCTTGCATACCTAATATACCACTGTCCCAAGGTCAGAAAAGTCTGGGATAAGATCTTCACCTTCATAAACAAAACACTAGGATGTACACTCAAACCAGAATTCGCCTCCCTCACAACTGCATTTCTAACTGCAGAGCTAGACTCCAACAAGACAGAGACCTATTGGACCTGCTATTGAAAGTGGCGGTTAAAATAGTTCTCACCAAATAGAAAGACACCTCTAAGGCAACCAACCTTCAAGGGCTGGCTCAACTGGGTGACATACCTGAGGGGGGCTGAAACAATCGGCCTCCAGCACTCACCCTGGAAACAACCACGCAGGGGCATGTGGGAGGCCCTGGACAAATACCTGGACGCATATGACCTCCTTAAACTATACCAACACAAAGCAACCAGCCTGAGCACAGCATAACCCCACCCAGGGACCAAGTCAGTAGCAAGAAATATCAAACTTTTTGTATTCTTCTCCTTTTTTCCTTCTTTCCTTTTCACACCTCCCCCTATCCTCTAAGGGGGCAATTGGATAAGGGGGTCAGCCTAGCATGAAAAATATGTAATGTTCGCCACCAAACCAGCGACCTTTGGCCGGAAACCCTCTAACGAGAATTCTACGATGACTATGTTTTATGTGAAAACAATAAAAACATGTTGAAATCAAAAAAAAAATCTGTTAAATCTGTCTACACCCAGTGGGATTGTACAGTGAAGTAGTTACATGCTCAGTTTCCATCCTGAGGAGATAGTCTTTCATCTGAGTAAATAGTCTTTCATCTGGTCTGATTTTAATTTGTATGCATATCCCTTATTAATACAATCAATTTCCTCCATTACAAAGGCATTGCCCCGAAAGCTTATAACTGTATTAATGTCTGTCTTGTCAATTTCATTAAAATTGCCCACCAGGAAAATACATCTAACAATACCTTTTATATAGCTTTTATTACCACTGGTTGACATGATAGTAGTGGAGCGCACATTTGGAATCCTCAAGAGCAGGTTCCGCTGCCTCCACAAGAGTGGAGGTGCACGACAGTACACCCCCATTGTGTGTTGCAAGATTATAGTTACCTGTGCCATGTTGCACAATCTTGCCACCAAAGAAGGCACAGAGGTGGAGGTGACACATCACGAGGACATTGATGATGACCAAGAACATGCAGACCCCCAAGCAACAGGAGCAGCAGCAACAGATGGAAGATTGAGACGGACAGAGATTACACGTCGATATTTCTAGGTAATGTATGACACACAGACCGGTATTTGATGAGTGTAGTTTAATATTCACTACATCATGATTAAAATAGAAAAGCCATTGTCCATCAATGTCCATGTCCATGACTGCGTGTGCTCAGTTGCCGTGACTGTGAGCAGTCCTGTGGATTTTAGGCAATGTTCAATGCTTACGCCCACGCACTACATTGCTTGATTTACGTGCCTGGGTTTCCATATCTTGGCTGGGGCCTGACTCCGCATTGCTGCGCCTGACGCTCCTGCGCACCTCTGGTACAGGTGTGTTGGAGCCACTCCTGCTGGTGAACCCCTCTGTCTCCTCCACACCTGTGTCACCAGCAGTGCCTGTTTGAGTGAGCATCTGCTCCATCGCAGAGGTCACTCTTCCAATGCCCCGTGTCAAGTCTGTGCAGCAGTGCACAATTGCATCCTGCATGGACATTGAGCAGCGGCACAGTAGTGATGTAGCTGTAGCAAATCTGTTCAGTGCCTTGGACTGCTGCCGCATATACTGCTGCTCCCTGCGACGCTCTAGTTGGTCCCTGTCCAACTTATCAGACAGTACACCCATGTATGTAGAGATGTCGGACATCCCCTTGGAAATTGCCTCCAAACTACAAGCAATGTGGCCTATTCCCTTGTCTATGTGTGACATTTTATTGTTCATGCTGCGAACCTGCCTATGCACGGCCAACAGTGCCTTGGCCTGCATGCGCTGTACTTTGAAGACGCTCCCACCTTCCTGCCCATCACCACCCTCACGTGCCCTCCTGCCAAGGACACTGGTCCGCGCAGCGCCTGCTGAAATCTGTTGTCTGGCCTTGTCAGCCACAGGTGCAATTGTTTGTTTTTCTACATCCTCATCCTCCTCATCTGAGGTTTGCAGGATCCTCTGAGGGGGCACATCAGGCCTACTTGCCCTTCCCTGCATGGACGACCTGGATCTTGGTTTTGGTGTAAGCGGTGTGCTTTCCAATTCAGGCGATCCAAACAATAGAGGTGATAGCGGGGCAGGTGTTGAGGCTCGCTCTGGTGTTGAGGCTTCCTGGGTTGTGTTATTTATTTTATTTATTTATTCAGAGTTTTATATAGCGCGAACAAGATCTTTGCAGATATCAGAGCGCTTCACAGAGACAGGGGGTGTGTTGTTGCCTCCTTGTACAGCGCTATGACCTGTGCTTTGTTTCTCTTTTTCTCTTCTGTTAGTTGCTGGTGCCCTCTCCTCCCTTGCTGGTGCTGTACTGCGTGAGGAATCTCCTGTGGAAACATATGGACATAGGGTCAATGGTGTTGTTCACCTGTGTGTAGTTCTTAAATAAATTGTTTACACACCTTTGCCCAGTGTACATTGTGTGTTTGGAGATGTGTGTGGCATGCCTTGCTGAGTCTTGTGGTGTATGCATTGCATGTATGTAATCATGACTACGTCTGCCATGATGCATTTCTGGCCCCAAGTATGAGCTGTTCTGCAGTGTAATGATTATACACAGTGGGGTACGGGTTCAGGGTAATGGTTGTGGATTAGGGTCCATGCATCTTACCTTGTTTCTTTTTTTTTTTTAATTTTTGGAAACCTTTATTGTGCAACAAAAGCTTACAGGTACGGGCCTACAACCATGCAGGCCGGCCGCGAAATCAAGTAATAGCACATAAGGCAAAATCAAAACAGCTCAGCAGTCCCTGAGACGAGGGCAGCAATTATACGATGCATTACATACTGGAGAAGGGGGGACCACTGAGTACAGGATAAGTGAGGTTAATTTTAAAGTTATAGGCAGGAAGGATCAGACGCAGTCACTTCATCGAGAACACATGGCGGGCAATGATCCCAGCGAGTCAGCAACAAACCAGGCAATAATTAGAGGAGCATCAGAAGAACTTGAGGATAAGGGCAAACAGTGCAATACACACTGGTCAGTACCCGCCGCAGGTACGTGAAACATCTTGACTGACAGTAGTGGAGAGACCAACAGCCATAACAATAAGCAACGCTACACCTAACCACCAAACTGACCCAAAGAAAAAGGGGAAAAAGGGAAAAGAGTCAAGAGAGAAAGGAGAAAAATAAGGCCCATAGAACCAAGACGAAACAAAAGACCCACCCCCAAACCCCCCACCCAGCACGCATGCAGAGGCTACGGCCTACACCCCCCCTAGCAGTGTGCCTGTCGCCCAAAACCGAGTCCCGAAATATAGACTCAGAGTAGAGAAAAGGGAAAGGAAAAAAGAAAGAAAGAGTAGGGAGAAAAAGAAACTAAAAACTAATGGGAGAGGAGACATGTAATCAAAACGATCTACTCCCACCACCCACCTGTGTACAATTTAAACCCACGAGAAGAGGAAGTCGCTACAAAGTCAAATACAGGAACATGATGAGGAAGCGATCATACTTGCACAATCGAAAGTACGCCATTTATCCATGCACAAAGTAATAGTCCGCCGATGTAAAGTGTCTCAACCCTGTCCCTGTCTGTCCAGGGCCAGAGACGCGGAGTGCACATTGAACCAGAAGCGGACGGGCCAGGAGAGAAAAGCAAGAACTCCATGCCACAACACACGGCGCCAGTCATGATGGCCTCGGATCGGGCCAGCAAGAAGAAGCAACAGCACCAGCAGGTTCCACGAGCAACGCCCCGTCGACCAAGAAGGGGCACGCGCTCCACTAGTACGAACATCAGGTCCTGGCTCAGCAGGGCAAGGCGAGCAAGCACCGGGAGTCATGGCAAAGCAGGCCCGGACGGACCCCGGTCGGAGTCCCTCCGTCATTTCCACTCCTTGGAAGCGCTCTCGACAAAGTAGAGCTACGGGCACCCAGCCCTCCAGACAAGCGACGGCCGTAATCTCATCAACCTCCGGGAAGGTCCGTGCAGCACAGTCCAGCGGTTGGTCCGCACACGCGGGGAGCGGCTCAGCGAGCACATCAAGAAAAACATTGTCCGGCCTGGCGGTGTTCAACATCATGGACTCACGCCAGGAACTCAAGGCAGCGAGGACGTCGCCGATCGTAGGATCACCCCTACAGTATTCAGCAAACGTGCCGTGCGACAGGCCAGTGTCCCCGTCGTCGACGGGTCTAGGATATAGGTCGCTGGCCGCCATCTTGTCAGCATGGCGGGGCCGCTGTACACTCCAGCCCCGATCCGGTTGCCAGCGGGGTCCAGCGAGAGCCTGCCGGGGACAGTCAACCGCACCAGCGATGCGGAGAGGCAGGCCACCAAAGCATTGGAGGTAGTCGGCGCCTCTGGCCCATGGGCGCCGACCACCGAGTCCGGGCGGAGGGTTTCAAAATGGCCGGCTGAGAGACAAAGGGGAGACGCGTCTCCCATGCAGTCAACCCCCGTCCGTGGGATGCGGCACCCCGCCACCAGGTCCCACCAGGCCCCGGGACCATCCAGCCGGGCCCGGTCAGTCGTCACCGGTCCATCCGCACAGTGGCCTCTTCGGTCGACACCACTCCTCCACCAGGGGCCGGCGTAGGAACTTCGTTCCAGTCGGGGAGCCGCAGGCAAGTCCGGGCCCGTCCGCCTCGCGGGCTCTGAAGCGAACAAGGGCGCAGCTCAGGAACCGCAGCACCCAGGAGCATCCAGAGCAGACGGTAAGAATCCGCAATCTATCATGTTTCCATATAGCCACGAATACGCCTTCTCTGGGCAGGATACGGCACAGGATTAATAAAACAGGCTAGAAGGTCGACGGAGCCGAGCTACAACGCGGCCATCACGGTCGCGAGCTAGGCTCCTCCCCCTTACCTTGTTTCTTAGTAGCTCTTGCTGTACTGTCCAGGCCTACAATCCCATGGATGCATTCTGGCTCCAGGGTTGATTCAACAAGCATACAAATCACACTTGTACACACAAGCTGAAATGAAATTCACTTCTACAGGGAAAATTCTGACAGCGGTTCAAACTGCAGTAGCAAAAGAGAGAGCTCTTGCGCAGGGTAAACGCATAATGATTGTTACACCTGTACCTGCCTTAGAGGCAGTAACAAAAGCAAGCATTCCCATTGCTAAAGCTTTACATCCGAGATGGATACAATGGGTTAACTCTCTTGCTGCAACAGACGTTTAATACGTTTTTGACCCATACTTGAAGACACAAGAATTTCTACAATACGAGTTAGAATGTCCTCTGCCAGCTGACATTCTGTCACTTGAACATTACGGCTGTATAATCTATACAGACGGATCAGCACAGCCCGCAATTGGGGGTAAACAGGCCTATAGTGCTGTGTGCCCGATTGTTAAAGGTAGCTGACAAAAAGGTAAATTTAGGCCTATGGTCACTAAAACTCAATCACTCGGAGACTGTACAGCTCAGCGAGCTGAACTACAGGCTTTCAAGATGGCGCTAGAAAATACTGATCGCAAATTCCCCACACTCATAGTGTGCGATTCGTATTACTGCGTCCTTCTGACAATGAATATCTGCAGAACTGGGTTCAAAACAGTTTCAAAGACACAAAAGGTGGCACAATTAAGCATAAAATGCTTTGGGAACAGGTAGTTCTATTACAAAAAGAACTACAAAAGACTCATGTGATCTATACACTGAATCACCAGCGTGATGGTGTTCACGTTAAAGGGAATTCATTGGCTGATGAGGCCGCAAAGGCAGCTGTGTAAATGGCTTCCGTAACGGCAATCACTCGTTTAAAAACGAAAATAGACAGCGAAATAATGCAGGCTGTCACCACTTCAGTAAAAGACAGTGGTAAAACACTCCCGAAAGGCTTTCCAGTAAAGTACTCCTATATAACTGATGCAAATAATGTTCCTTTTGCTCGAATTCCTGGAGTGGGGGATAGGGCAATTCCAAACATGGAACATTGGTTAGGGCTAATCTTAGCAGCACATGAAGGGCTCGCCTCTGCACACACAGGAGTTTCAGCCACGGTATCATTGTTAAAACAGAGATACTGTTGGCCGCGCATGAGGAAACAAACTAGAAACTATGTTTTAGAATGTGAGATCTGCCAAAAAATAAACGTTTCTACAGTAAAACGACCTGCGCAGACTCCCCTTCTGATTTCAGGTAAACCATTAGCTTTGTGTTTACCTGGAACACTGTGGTCCCTTACAGAGGGATGGTAACTATAAATATATAATGGTCGCTGTGGATTCCTGCACAAGATTCATTTGAATGTGGCCACAGCGCTCGGCTGACGCCCGAACTGTTATAAAAGATTTGCGAGTCTTTATCGGCACGCTACATTCTGACCAGGGTCCAGCGTTTAGCTCAAAAGCTTACAAGGAGGCCATGGCTAGCTTGGGCGTTGCATTGCGGTTTTCGAGTCTCTTCCATCCTGAGGGAAATGCGGTAGTGGAAAGAAAAAAACGTGACATAAAGCAATCTATAACAGCTAGGGTATTAGGTTCGGGTCACTGGTGGGTCTTATCTTATCTTATCTTATCTTATCTTATCTTAGGTGCCATTTGTAAAGCGCACTGTCGCCGAAGCTTCCTGGCGCTAGAGACAAAGTGAGTGAGGAGGGAGTACGGGATGCGGGAAGCCTAACTGAGGGAGGGGAAAAGGTGCGTTTTTAACAGTTTCCAGAATTTAAGAGGAGATGTAGAGGATTTGATTGAAAGGGGGAGGAGGTTCCAGAGTGCAGGAGCCAGATAGGAAAAACGGCGACCGCCGAATTTTTTAGTTTTGCTTTTGGGGGTGACTAGCAGATCGCGATGGGCTGATCGGAGGTTGCGTGTCGGACAGTGAGAATGGATAAGGGATTTGAGGAACCCGGGACTGGGGCAGTGAAGAGCTTTGAAGGTGAGACAGGCCACCTTGAAAGTGGACCTCTGGTCTACCGGGAGCCAATGGAGGTTGCGGAGCAGAGGCTTGGCTGATAACCATCTGGGGGATCCGTGAATCAGGCGAGCCGCCTGATTCTGGATGACTTGGTTGCGGTGTATCAGGAATAGAGGGAGACCGTGATAAACTGCGTTGGAAAAATCCAGTCTGGAAAGCACGAGTGAAATAACAGTTTGAGTGAGTGCTTCGGGGGGAAAAGATGATGGACTATGCGTATCCTCCGGAGTTGGTACATGCAGGAGGATACTACAGCTCCAACTTGGGTTTTGAGGGAAAGTTTGGCGTCAATGATTATGCCCAGGCTTTTTACAGCTTTAGCTGGGGTAGGGGGAGAGCCGAGTTCTGGAGGCCAGTACTGTGTGCCCCAAAGGGTATGGCTGAGCCCCGGGAGGAGGAGCTCAGTCTTGCGGGGTTTCGTTTTAATTGAATCTGGTTCATCCAGAGCTGGATGTGAATCATGGCCTCGTGAAATGTTTTGATGGCATGAGGGGAGTTAAGGGGGAAGATGAGTTGCAAGTCGCCTGCATAGTTAAAAACTATGATATCCCATTTCAGAAGGGATTGGATCAGTGGCCGAAGGTACAAGTTGAAGAGGAGCGGGGAGAGGGAAGAACCCTGGGGGACACCACAGGAAGTGGGGGTCTTGTTGGTGGTGTAAGGGCCCATGCGGACTGCCTGTGTTCTTCCAGTAAGGAAGGACTTGATCCACTCATAAGCTGTACCTTGGATGCCCGCCTGCCCTACACGGTGGAGAAGGATGTTGTGATCCACCGTGTCGAACGCGGCCGACAGATCCAACAGGACCAAGGCCTGATGACGTCCGCCGTCCGCGTTGCTTTTGAGTGTATCAAGGACTGCCAGGATGACAGCCTCTGTAGAATGGGCAGGTCAGAAGCCCGCCTGATTAGGCTCCAGATGGCAAGAGGATTCGATGAAATTTGACAGGCGCCGAGTAACATGGGCCTCCAAGATTTTGGAAAAGTAGGGAAGGAGGGAAATAGGAAGATAGTTCGACGGCTCTGCAGGGTCGGCGCTAGGTTTTTTTAGGAGGGGTAGTAAGATGGCCTCCTTGAAAGAGGTAGGAAAGATGCCGCGGCAAAGGGAGCTGTTAAGTAGATTTAGAATGTCGTCGGGTAGGTTAAGACATACAGTCCGCAAAACGGATGGTGGACAGCAGTCATTTGGGGAACCGGATTTGACACGGATGGCAAGTTCCGCTAAGGAAGTGGAGTCCAAAGCGGGAAGGGTAGAGAGAGTCATGGAGTTTGTAGAGGAGGTATCCGGTGGGGATGACAGGGGAGGGGGTGGAATGGTCATTTTAATTTTTATGATTTTTTCCAGAAAGAACAAGTTTAAAGTATCGCAGGCCTCCTGAGTGGGGGTCTGAGTCGGGAGGGTTCTATCATCAGAGGTTAGTTCATTCAGAACTCTGAACACCTCCTTGGATTTGTCTTCTGCCGATGAGATCCTTTTTGAGAAGTGATCTATCTTTGCCGATCTGATGGCTGCCTTATATTCTTTGCCTGCAGTCAGATAGGATTGTCTGGCTAGGTCTGAGTAGTTGCGTCTCCAGATGCGTTCCGACTGGCGGGTTTTCAGTTTGTGGGCTTTGAGCTCTTCAGAAAACCACCTATGAGAATTGCAGTGCCTGGTGCGGGGGAATTTGACTAAGGGAGCAACTAAATCGCTGGCTGATTCTAGCCAGGAGCCTAGATTTTGTTCTAGTTTGTCGATATCGTCGGAGGGGTCAATGCGAGAGTCTGCAAGAGCAGTAAGAAAGCCCTGAGCGTCATAGGTGCTCCATTTCCGTGAAAAGCCACCAGCCATCAATGGGGCAGGGATCTGACCGACCATTGTTATGGTGGTGTCCACCAGATGGTGGTCTGACCAGACGCAGGGGAATATGTCTGGCGGGGACAGGGCGAGGTTGCAGGACCAAATCTGGTCCAAGATATGTCCCTTGATGTGGGTGGGTTGGGTGACATGTTGAACAAAGATTCAGGTTAGTGAGGGTGTCAAAGTTTGGTGGCATGAGTGCCAGCGTTGGAGTCATTGAACCAATAGTTCAAATCGCCAAACATAGCGAAACAGGAGTGCATTGTCGTCAGGACGATCGGTGTGAAGGATGTAATAGTCAGGGGGGAGGGCAGCCAGTATATCAGGAAGGGACTCTGAGGTTAGCCAGGTTTCTGTGAGCAGGAACAGATCAGGGTTAGAGTTAGACAACAATACGAAGATGTCCTCCGTGTTTCGCTAGTGAGCGAGTGTTCAAGTATAAGATCCTAATGGGCGTGGAGTTCCTGGTAGGTAAAGCTGAAAGGGCGCAGTCGCCGGAAAGGATTTTGTCGGAGCGCATGAGGCCAACAGCGGATATGCGACGAAGGGTCATTGGCGAAGGGGTGGTGACGGTATTTTGTAAGTCTCTGAGAGTATTAGCCAGTACGTGATGGTTTGGCCAGTCTGGCGTGCCTTATGGCCCGTCCTGGCGCGGACGGACGCAGACGGGCTTGCCTTTGGCGCGCCTTCGGCGCGCTGACGGCGCGCCCGCTGCGCTTCCAGGGAATGCACATGCTTATAGATGGATGAGGGCGTGGCCTCCAGCAGTGGGCGTGGCCTCCAGCAGTGGGCGTGGCCAGGGGGTTTGGCGCGCGAAAGGCAGCACTGTTTCTTCCAACCCGTCAGCGCTAAAATCCGCTGTATGGTGTTGTCTCCTGCAGCGTGTCACAAAGGAAAGTGCTCAGGGGTGAGTGGCAAGGGTCAAACATCTAAATAGTGTCCAAAGAAGTCTTAATAATCTGCCAAGAAATTCTCTGGGGGGAATCACTCCATATGAACTATTATTTGGTACTGGATAAGCATTCTAGCTTATCCAGGACCTTGATTGTCAAGCTTCAGTGGTGGAACAGAAACCCTTTGATATCAAAGACCGTTTGGCTGAGTAACACCACACAAAAGCAGACGACCACTGAAGAAAAACCACCTGTCCCAGCAAGACCTGTCTGGATTCCAAAGATTGGG
This sequence comes from Lissotriton vulgaris, assembly GCF_964263255.1. Lineage (NCBI taxonomy): Eukaryota > Metazoa > Chordata > Amphibia > Caudata > Salamandridae > Lissotriton > Lissotriton vulgaris. Next base: position 1,440,806,816 of record NC_141687.1, on the reverse strand, counting down.
GATCTAGTCAGGGAAAAGATTGCGGTAAAGAAGGAATTTGAGCCTTCTTACAGAAGAGCAGTACCTGTCTTAGCAATTCTTGGAACAAGATCAGTGTTACTACCGCCGCTTGCTGGAAAAAGGGAGAACAGAACAGTATCAATTGTCCTGGTAAAACCACATCATGTGGCCGATAATAAGTTGTAGACCCAGTTGACTCCCGAGAGGTAGCAGACGACCAAATCTAGCTACTATTCAAGAGGTTCAAACTGAAAGACTTATCACCTTTGATAAACCTGCAGTGAGAAAAGAGGACTTTGCAATACAGCCATGGAACTCGTCCCTCTTGACACCCAAATATCAGTTCGTCAAGAAACTCCTGTCTACAATGATGTAGCATCTGACTATACAAACATGTCAAAGGAGTAAGCGACTACAGTGATCTCGAAAAATCGGGCCGCAATACCGACTATTGACAGAACTGCTTCTGGCTATTTTATCAACTTCGATAACTTTTCTGAGGATCCCAGTGAACCTGAAACTACGCCAGTAAATAAAACATTTAAAGAAGAAATAACAGAACTCTTTCATCAACTTGGAAAAACGTATCTGGTTTCACCATGGGTTTAATTTTGGATTATTTTAGGTGTACTTTTTCTCTTGATCTGGATCATTCTGGTGTTAAGTTTGGGTAGAATAATAGATGGAAAATATAGTACAATGGACACAGCAAGTCAGAACATCAACTTACCTCTGCAACCTTACAAATCATCTCACCGTAAACGAAGAGACCGGAGCGCCGTGGCTCATGACGAGCTGACCTCGTCATGAGCATCAGGGCGCTGTGTGCGCCCCCCCCCCCCCCCAGCACAGCGGGGGGAAACAGCCCCGCAGTGAAGGGGTTAAAGAAGGCGTTGACTTAAGAGACTTCTTACTTGGGCCTCGTAAACAACGTCAAAAACGTTTCATATATGCCGGTATATATGCTGCGTACAACAAAGCTTGGAAAATAACACAAATGGAAACTGCAGGAAAAAAAACGAGAAATTGATCGTATTTATTTAGAGAAATCACTCTCTGTAGTGGACAATGGGTTAACAACTCTGTCCTCCAGAATTTATTCTTTAAACAGCATTATATCATCTGCCATTAACATAATAGAGCAGGACTTGCTAATGTTACAACATGGGCAGTCTCAATTACACTCGATAATGCTGCTAGGCTAGACGTTACAAAATCTCATTTCAGGCTACGCGCCATGGCGTCTAATCAATACCACGTCATTGTTTACTGTCTTTAACCTTACAGATAAACAAATCTCTTTGGCACAAAGAGGAGCAGACTATACCGTGCTGAGCATTGAAAAACTGGAAAGATTACCATTAACAGTTTCTGAGAAGCCTGTAGTTGAATGGATAATAAATGCACCATCTCGATGCCAGTGACGATTTTCCAATTTCAGTATTGTCTACAGCATATACCAGCAGGCCTGTATGAAAGGTTGGGTAAAGGATACATTAAGTCAACCTGGACTTTACCATACACACACAGATGTTGGAGTGGGGGAAGAGAGGTATTTCTTAGTACAAAAAATTGTAAAACTCACTAAGGGGTACACTTTTATGTGAGGATATTAATTTACATGGAGCCTGCGAAGGTTCTTTACATAACCTTTCTTGCCACATGCACGGTACTCCAGCGGCTGTGATATGGGAGCTACGTGATGCTCAATGATCACAGCTGTTGTGGCATGTTGCCAGGGAAAGCCTATCTGGTTAGTGTGTCGGTCAGGGTCACTTGTTGTATGCAAGAATTGTATCCAAAGAGTAATACAGACAGGGAGACGGCGTTATGGCCTTCACTGAATATCTCTTCTATACGAATTGATACTTTAAGCAGAATGAAAGCCATTCTTTTTTCAAAAAACTGTGCCACTGACCTCGTCCAGAGAAACGTATGATCTGCAAGTTGCAAGGACTTGTGCAGAGATGCATGCATTATTATCAACAAACTGCCCAGTACATTTCGCAGAAATGTTAGGTCAAATCTTAAACCTGTCTGATACCAGTGGCATCGCACATGTATTTAAGACGATTTTTTCGGGACTGTTAGCACCGTTTGAAGCAGTCCTCTGCATTTTTCCAAATTTCGTGCACTCTGTGTTCGGCTGCCTGCCTCTCATTTTGAGACTCGTAGCAGGAATTCCATTTTTATTCCGTCTGCTCCGATATGGCAAGTCCAGTCACCAACGATACCCAGACTACCATGGCACAAGCCCTCCTAGCCATGCGGTATCATAAAAGAATTACACAGATTCTTGACTTGGCTCGTTTAGGAGATCTGAATACCACTTGGTTCCTTTCATTCAGACCAATCTGGCAAGATTGCATCTTACCTGTTCTGCGATGCCTGCTATGTGGAGAAGAATGCGTGTTAGACATCTGTTTACACTCCCATCAGCACTGCCAATGGATGTTGACGCCTTGCTAGATCCGGTAACAACTCCTGCATCGTGTTGCCCCCAACTGCTGCCAATCTTGATGACGGCATTCATTGAGATCTCACCAGCAAATCCAACTATTGGTGAGGTACGGTGAACAACAGGCACACAGGTACCATCTACATCGAACATTGCTAATGCGAATGACGCTGACGGCGATGCTTCAAATCTATGTGCATTTGATCTACTTTAAGTAGTTCCACTTTCACCAACTGTGGTAGACTGCTTCTTTGCCAGCTTAGATGATTTGATGTTTTCTCCCGACACCGAGAATAACTTTTGAAAGTGCACACATGAACTCTGAAGTTCGGCCTTTGGTTTTTCAAAACAAACCCTCTAACTTGGGAACTGTATGTTTCGGCAATCTACATTTGAATTTGTTCTTTCTCCTTTTTCAGGACATAATTTTTTTCCTTGGCACAAAGTAATCTGCTTAAAGTAGAACTATTCTTAGAGAACAAGAAATTCATTTGATACTTCCTATAAGACAAATATTTGGCATTATCTCATGAAATCGATAACCGTTTATATATCATGCTACGGAATGGTTTCGACCTTTTTCTTCTGTAAATTTAGAGCCATTTCATAACCGGTATTTAATGTTTTATTTAGATAGCATTTTTTAATGACAACTATTGCTTGTAAAATGCGTGCAGGACAAATACTCATGTCTGTGTATAAACCTTGTTTAATGCATTTCATGTATTTTGGGTGGGATTATAGACACATGCTTTAGTTATGTTTTTTATGCTTATATATTTAGTAATATTAGACATAATCCGTGGAGTGGGTGTTGTATACCGTTTTAGGACCCAAGTGTAATTTTCCCGATTCATGCCCTTATATAGGTATAAAATACTGTATCCTAATATAGGCATAGAAATCACAAGCATATTAAGACATGGCTCAAGTAGTCCTAATACGGCTTGGCTACTTCCACTAGTTCCGAAAATCTACAACGATTTCTTGGAAAAACCCGCCTTCAACAGTCGGGGACTTCCCCCCTGCATGAATATGAATTTATCCAAGAAATCATGGACTTGTCAGAGAATCAAGTCTCTAATGACGTTATTATGTCCAATCTTACGTCAAACTCGGCACCTTCAAGGTATAAATATGCCCACACTTGTCCAAACAAACACACAGTGGTTTGGAGCAGTTTGACTATCTAATGGCCAACGCCCTGCTGCTGCAAGTGCCGAAGGAAGCCGACCCTCCAGCTGACGCACTGAGAGACGCTGTACTTTCTCCAGCTGAGAAATCCAGCTCCAGTGTTTCCAGGCTACCCTTGCGGGTTGCTGGGAAATCAAGTCCTGAGAGAGAGATACAAGACCTCCTACATTCTAAAACCAAGGTACGGAGCTGATTAGACCCCAAGAGAATTCTTGGAAAAGATTTGTGGCAAAAGAATACTAAATTTAAGCTACACCTCACTTACTTCTTCCCTTGTTCTAGACCTAGGTTAGGTACACCGGGGTAGGCGTATTTTAGAAGCACCAGTTGGGTACTTTTAGTCATTATTTATCACTGTATGTATTTTATGCTTTTTAGGTATTCTATGACTTAGAAACCATATCATGCTATTACAATATTATTTTGTAATACTCTTTTTACTGTACGCACTTTACTTTATACTAAGTATTGCAATCGTAGCAGTTCATTTCCTATGCTTGAGAAAGAAGACTGTTCAATAAAAATCCTTTTATTGAAAACGCCTGTCTCTCTTTTTCTCTGCACCTCCTGGTGAAACTAAGCATGCACGATTGACTGAGTGAAATAACTATCTATTGTTTCCGCAACTCTAGAGATTGATTTCTTATTCTTGGGAAACAAAGTTGTCATGTTTTTAAGCGGTTGTCAGAAACTAATCCCTTCTTATTCATTCGAGAAAGTTTCTAGTGACCTCTGAGCTAGCTGGCACATACACAATTAAGTTTAGTATATTCGGTAGAGACCTAGTTGACTACAGTCCTACGTCTAAACTACAGGATACACTACTCCAATGTGCAGAGCCAATTGAGAATATATGAACTAAGGGCCATATGTAGGTAAATGGCATTTACCGAATCGTAAATACCGAATTTTACCGATTCGGTATTTACAATTCGGTAAATGCCATGTAGGTAATTATTCTGTAAATATTACCGAATCGGTAAGATGCGGTAATTACCGAATCGGTATTTACCGATTCAGTAATTGCCATTGATTCCTACGGGCCTTGAGGCCCATAGGAATCAATGGCAATTACCAAATCGGTAAATACCGATTCGGTAATTTTACCGATTTGTCAAGGGGGACAGGGTGTCACTTTGACACCCTGTAGCACCCCTGATTTTGGCTTGTGTGCAATGTGACACATACATGCCCTTAGGGCATGTATGTGTGCCACATGGCACAGGTGTACATGCACAGATGTGCATGTACACAGAAATTCGTTATTTACCATGCCATTGTATTTCATGGTAAATAACGAATTTCTAAGGGCCTGTGGCACTGTTTCCAGTGCCACCTACATCCCAAAATTCCGATTCTGTACATTTACCGAATCGGTACTTTACCGATTCGGTAAAATTACCGATTCGGTAAATATACAGAATCGGTAATTTTCAGGCTCCCTACATCTGGAATTACGAATACCAGTCGGTAACGGCCGAAATCGGCCGTTACCGACCGGTATTTTCCCACCTACATATGGCCCCTAACTACACAGTTGGAGCAGGCCCAGCCCCTGGGGTCTCTCTATACAAGTACAACTGCAGGAACAATCCTTTTCTTTCTGAAGTCCTGTCTTGGTCCACAAGTTTAGCAGGCGCATTCCTTCTTCTGTTCTGTCCGAGTCCAGCAGTGGTCTAAGGCTCAAAGCCAGTAGTACCACTTTTATGCCAATTCAGATTTGTAGTGGGGAGGACTTATTAGCCAATAGAGCTACAATTCCCACAAGGCAACCCTACCCACTTTTACATAATTTCCTGTGGGGTTGGCACTAAAGAAGCCCACATTGCATCTCTCCTCCCAAATCCAAGCTGCCAGGACCCTTCTTCCTGTGACAGACTCCTGGCCTACACCCCTGAGGTGTGTCAAATATGATTAGGCAAATTCCTAGATGCCAGTTAAAGTTTAGATTTTATATGAACTCGGTGAGCCTCACAGGATGCATAATGCTGTGTCAGGTCTCCTAGCATTGACACCTGTTTTTAATTAAACTAGTAGAATTTGATCACTAGCTTTTATATGCAAATTTAGGGCGTTTTTTCAGGGTTCTTCGCAGATATATAATCATTCTGCTGGGCTCAGTTAAAAATCTGTCACTATCCTGAGCTGGCATCCTCGCGCCTTAATATGAATGCTTTTTATTGTGGGGGTTCACACATCACTATAGTTGGTTCTATGTAGAGCACAATGGGCACAGCATTGTTCCGTTGACACATGCTTTTTTTGGTGTCTTTGCAGGTTCCACTTTGGAGAGCAAGGTGCTCTACCTTAAAGTGTGCAGAGTAAGTTGCTCAACAAGGTTGTTTTTTCTCCATCCCTGAATATAAGGAGGTAGGGTTAGTTCCTTTTGGGGTCATACAGTAGTGAAGTCCTGATGAAAGCCAGGCGATTTGATTTTGCCAGCTGAAACATGTTGACGGTTGTTGCGGAGTGGAGGGGTTGGTAACTCATTACAGGTTTTCCAAACCACCATCCACTGGTGACCACTTTGTATTCTGGACAGGGTACCCAATATTAAAACTATTAGAGGGACTCCCTGGAGACAGTTTTAAATCACCATTTGTGCACTTATTTTCACTTGTGATCCCCACATTACTTGCCACTTTTGTGTTGTAATCTCTTCCCCCTCCCAATTGCTCCACCTCCAGCGTTGGTCTGCGTGGAGGTGTGTTAGCAGCCCTATGATGAAGCATGACCGATCTGTGTGCAAGGGACGTTTAAACACCTTTGTGTGATTTCCCCAGCTCTTTAACCTTTAGCATTATCCAGTATTATGGGTATCTTTCCTAGATTCACATGCCTGAATCATTCCCCGTCGTCGGGGTGGGAGTCCCCGGTATATAAAGAAAGTAATGTCATAAAGACATATACATAACAAAAGGCCAGAGGCCTCACATTAGTAACATATCCATGTCCTTTTGTAAAAAGGACTAAACTTTGGCCAGGAGCCAATCAGATCTCACCACCCTCTAGAACCTTCCTGGAAGGAGCCCTAGTCCCTCAGATTTTCTACCGCACGTCGTGCTAAGGGAGTCTCCTCTGAGCTCTGCTCAGTTTCTTTCTATTTCTGCATTTATTTCCATAATTTTGTCTCAACTTTATTCCTGTGAGGAATCTTCTGCTTAGCCATGGCTGATACTCCAAAGAAGGGACTTTTCAGACCTTGTTCCTCTTGTGGCAAAAAGAGGCTTCATGTGGAGGACAGGCATGAGGACTGCCTTTACTGTTTATATCCTGACCATTCAGCAAAAGATTGTAAAATCTGCCGTACTTTTTCGACCAAAACTCTCAAGGATAGAGAGGGCCGACTGCTGATATGGCTCCAGAGACTTAAGGACAAAGATCAACCAGTCTCTTCAGGTGAGAGGGAGTATTCCATGGGGAGTGTACACTCTACTCCTAAAAGGCCTAGAACTTCATCTCCAGGACCATCTGTACAGCCTCCTCAAAAGAAGGCGCCCAAGTCTTCAGAGGATCGTTCTAAGGCTACTGCTGTAAAGGTTTCTCTACAGGATCCTACCTTCAAGAAACCTTTGGTGACATCTTCAGCCCTGCCTGTGACTATGTCGACAGCCACGATCTCCACGACGGTGGCGTCATCTTTATCATCAACGTCGACGACTACTACATCCTCGTCGTCAACGGGTAGGTCTGTTCCATCTATTATTACTATTAAAAAGACCTCGACAACGCCACCGTCGACGAGTACCTCGTCGTCGACGACGAAGTCTAAACTGTCGTCGTCGGCAAAATCTTCGGCGACGACGAAACCCTCGTCGACGACAATTTCATAGTCGATAAAGTCATCGTCGTCGATATCAGCGTCGACGATATCAGTGTCGACGAGGCCGTCGGCGGGCCCGTCGACGGCGAACCTAGTGAAACCGACGTCGACACCAGCATCGACGAAGCCGTCGACGACAACACCAGCGTCGACAAAGCAGTCGACGACAAAGCCGTCGACGACATCATCAGCGTCGACGAAGCCGTCGACGACAACATCCGCGTCGACGAAGCCGTCGACGACAACATCAGCGTCGACGAAATCGTCCACGAAGCACACATCTTCGACGATCCTGCTGTCGACGACGTCGTCTATGAAGAAGACACCGTCGACGTCTCAGTCCACTGTCGACGAATCCCCGTCGACGACCATTCCATCGACGGCTGAATCACCTCCATTGAAGTGTACCTATACACACTTCAGGATGACTACGCGTACTCTTACGATAGAATTAACCTCGCCGAGCAGGGTACAACCTTTTCCCCCATCTCATATCCTGGACACTGAGGACTCCGATGAGGGCTCTATGTGTCAGCAAGCAACAAGCCCATCTGAACTACAAGTCAAGCTTCACGAAAGCTCAGACTATGAGGAACAGGAACAGGACGTGGAGTACCAGGAGGAAATCCAACCTCCGCCGCTACCACAACAACCTATGGTATGTCTCCCAGCTTCTATTGTGACAGACCTGCAGTTTCTCATTGCGGACTATAAACAGAGGTTCCCGGCCACTGCTCCACCTCCGCCAGTGGAGACACAATCACCTGTGACACCTACAGTGGTCACACCGCCTCCTGAATCTCGACCGGCTCCTTTAGTTCTCCAACAAGAGCCATCTCATTCACGTCCTCTGCCTTCCTCTGATGAGGAAGAGGAAGAAGAGGAAGAGGAGCAGCAACGTGAGGAAGGGGAGCTTCAGGAGGACGAATGAGATGAATATGTAATTTCAGGTCCCGCATCCCCTGTGCAGGCGCAGTCTGATTCTCCCCCGGAAGACATTGGGGGCTTCCACAACATCGTAGAGAGGGCGGCGTTACGCTTCAGCCTCAAAGTCACAGCAACACCACAAGATTGCTTCCTTTACGATTTTAAAGACCCATACCAAAAAACGGTATGGTCTATTCCCATCATTGATCACATCTGGGGCCAAGGGGAGAGGATAATGCAGACCCCTGCATCTCTAATGCCAGTGCTGCCCAGGCTGGATAAAAAATATAAAGCTCCGGACTCTGCCCCAGCTTGCCTTATCGGCCATCCGAAGCCGGACTCGGTAATAACCCAAGCGGCACAACGCAAGTCAAAAAATCCTTCAGCTGCATTGACTGCGCCGCCAGATAAGGAGGGCCGAAAGCTAGACAATATAGGAAAAAAGTTTTCGTCCATGTCAGCTTTACAAGTGCGTGCAGCAAACTCTTTGGCTCTACTGGGGCGTTATAACCGCCAAATGTGGGCAGACGTAGCTCCATACTTGGGTGCTCTTCAAGAGGAGCAGAAAGAAGAGGTGAGGAAGATTCTCCTCGAAGGCGAGCGCTCCGCCTCGGAGATGATTGATGTGGCACTGGATATCGCATCCACTGGTTTCCGACAGCTGGCAGGAGCTGCAGTCCTAAGACGCCAAGTTTGGCTTAAGGCAACGTCTTTTCGGCCTGAAGTTCAAGCCAAGGTTTTAGACATGCCTTATGACGGTAAACTTCTGTTTGGTCAACACATCGATGACATGCTTCAAGGTATCAAAAAAGGCACAGATACCGCAAGGGCTCTAGGTACGCTTCAATACAAAAAAACCCTCCTTTCGAGGCTCCAGAGGCAGAGGTCAGTCCTTCAGAGGCAACAATCAAGGATACAAATCCACTTACAACTCAGGCCAACAATATAAAACCCAGTACCAACAAAGACAGCAGCAAAACCAGTCGTCCTACAACAAGTCTTCCTTTCGCGGACGGGGGGGGGAGAAGGACAAAGGCAGGAGACAATGACTTTTCACTGCCACAGGTCTCCAGTTTCTCTCCACCTTACAAAGTTGGCGGGAGAATTACATCCTTCCTTCACAATTGGCAGCAAATTACGACAGATCAGTGGGTCCTCCAACTTGTTCAATTCGGACATTCTCTGGAGTTTGTGGAAACTCCTCCTCAAACGCCTCCAATTCCAATGCAACACAAGAATCTAAAGTTACTGCAAGTGGAAATCTCCCTCATGCTCAGAAAAGGAGCGATAGAAAAAGTTCCCCGAAATCCGAGAAACAAGGGGTCCTATTCCCGATTCTTCTTAATTCGAAAAAAGGTGAAAAAATAGAGACCTATATTGGACTTGAGAAACCTCAACCAATACCTCAAAAAACAGTCATTTTGCATGGTGTCCATCCAGGAGGTGCTGCAACTCCTCAATGCAAACGACTTTATGGTGTCTCTCGACCTTCAAGACGCTTATTTTCATATTCCGATCCACAAGAACCACAACCAATTTCTCAGGTTCAAGGTGGCGGGCAAGCACTACCAGTTTCGAGTTTTGCCCTTCGGCCTAAAGTCGGCCCCACGCATCTTCACCAAGTGTCTGTCTCCAGTAGCAGCATACCTTCGCCAACAACATCACCAGGTATTTCCGTACTTAGACGACTGGCTAGTCAAAGCACCTACTTACGCAGGCGTGACCAAGTCCTCCGACGCCTGTCTACAGCTCTTCAATGCTCTGGGACTCACACTCAACGAAGAAAAATCTGTCCTTCAACCGTCTCAGTGTCTCACGTTCCTCGGAGCTGTCCTAGATACTGCTCGAAGGAAGGCCTTCCCTTCACTAGAACGGCAAGTGAAACTAAGGACCTTGGCCACCCGGATTCAGTCCAAAAGATCTATCACCGTGCGCCTTTACAAGTCCATGTTAGGTATGATGTCCTCGAACATCCTATTGATCCCACACTGCCGCCTTCACATGCGCCCACTTCAGGAGGCGCTTTCTGCTCAGTGGACTCAATGCAGGGGATCCTTCGACGACGTAGTCCGGATAACTCCTGCCATAGTCCAGGCTCTGGACTGGTGGCTTCAGTCTCAAAATCTACGACGAGGCCTATCCTTCATACTTCCAATCTCGCCACATGTAATAACTACGGATGCGTCCCTAGAAGGATGGGGCGTTCCTTCAGGACCTCCAAATCAATGGGCAGTGGTCCCTGGCAGAGAAACAACTGCACATAAATCTCCTCGAGTTGAGAGCGGTATACCTGGCACTAAAAGCGTTTCTACCCAGGATCAGGAATTCCCCAGTGCTTGTGAGAACAGACAACACCACCACAATGTACTATCTAAACAAACAGGGGGGAACACGCTCTCTATCGTTGTCTCAAGAATCTCAAGAGATTTGGAATTGGCTTCTACAACACAACATTTCCCTTCGGGCGGAGTACGTCCCAGGGACGGACAATGTCCTGGCTGACTCTCTGAGCAGGCAACGTACCATGTGCCACGAGTGGGAGCTAGATCGTCATCTTCTCAACTCGGTATTCGCCCGATGGGGCACGCCACCTGTGGATCTGTTTGGGACTCGCCACAACGCAAAATGCCAACATTACGCAAGCTGGCATCCCCAACAGGGATCCCTGGGGAATGCATTTTCGATCGGATGGTGCAACAGCTTTGCTTACGCATTTCCGCCATTTCCCCTGATTCCCAGGGTTCTCCGGAAACTGAAGGCGGAGCATTGCACCCTGATCCTAACAGCTCCAGCGTGGCCGCGCCAACATTGGTTCACAGAGCTTCATCTCCTATCACTGGAACCGCCAATCCTATTCAAACCTTGCCCGACTCTCCTAACAATGAACCAAGGTCAAGTCCAGCATCCGGATCCAGCATCTCTCAGATTGTCGGCTTGGCTCCTGAGTTCAGAGAGTTTCAGAACCTAGACATTTCTCAAGAATGCAGGACAATCTTAGCCCGGGCTCGGTTGGAGAGTACCAACAAAACGTATTCTCTTAAGTGGGAGAGATTCTGTGTATGGTGTAAAGCAAATAAGATACACCCCTTTTCTTCCACTTCAGCACAAATTCTTCCTTACCTGCTCCATTTAGCGCACTCAGGACTGGCGCATGCTTCTATTAAAGTTCACCTGGCTGCGATTTCTCGCTTCAGGCGTTCGACTGGTTCTTCCCTCTGGTCCGAGAGACTAGTTAAACAGTTTCTAAAAGGCCTTTTCAGAACATTCCCTCCGGTGAGAGCTTTACCACCCACCTGGCAATTGAACATCGTCCTTCCTCAACTGATGAAACATCCATTCGAGCCAATACACAAAGCTGACATCAAATACCTGTCCTGGAAAACCGCTCTCTTGCTAGCACTTACATCTGCAAGACGTGTTGGTGAGCTGCAAGCTTTCTCCATTCAGGATCCTTTCTTGCAATTCAAACAGGACAGAGTTATCCTACGGACCAACCCTAAATTCATCCCTAAGGTTCCATCTAGTTTTCACTTGAATGAACCTATAATTTTGCGGACTTTTTTCCCAAATCCACTTTCTGCAGCGGAGAGGTCTCTCCACTCTTTAGACCTCAAGCGTTGTCTGAAATTCTACATTCATCGAACAGAACAGTTTCGAAAATCCAACCAACTGTTTGTTGCTTTCAGTAGGCCTAGAAAGGGCCTCCCTCTGACAAAACAGAGCATTTCCCGGTGGATCTCGGCAGCAATAACTTTCTGCCATCAACAGGCAAATCATCCTCTGCATTCTCGAGGGAGAGCTCATTCTACCAGAGCTGTCTCTACTTCAATGGCGCTCATTGCAGGAGTGCCCATTATCGACATATGCAGAGCAGCGACGTGGAAGACACCACATACGTTCACCAAGCACTACTGCTTGGATTCTGAACTCATGAAGGATGCAGCTGTGGGTCAAGCAGTACTCCGTCATCTATTTCACTAGAGGTGAGCCTTCTCTTTCATCCCACCTTTTTACTGCATACTTGCACATTTCTTTATTTCATTGTTTTTGAGGTACTTGTTCTATTTCACAGATGGTATTCTTATATCGTGTGACTTTACATGTTGTACCTTACGAAATGTGCTGGATATTGCTTGTTACTCTGATTCAGGCATGTGAATCTATGAAAGATACCCATAATACTGGATAAGAAATGCGTTACTTACCTGTAACTGCAGTTATCCAGTATTGGTATCTTTCATAGATTCACATGCAACCCACCCACCTCCCCTGGAAGGGCTCACCTTAGTTCTCTCAGTAGGTACTTTTTAGCACTGTGCTTACGAAAATTTGAGGGACTAGGGCTCCTTCCAGGAAGGTTCTAGAGGGTGGTGAGATCTGATTTGCTCCTGGCCAAAGTTTAGTCCTTTTTACAAAAGGACATGGATATGTTACTAATGTGAGGCCTCTGGCCTATTGTTATGTATATGTCTTTGACATTACTTTATTTATATACCGGGGACTCCCACCCCGACGACGGGGAATGATTCAGGCATGTGAATCTATGAAAGATACCAATACTGGATAACTGCAGTTACAGGTAAGTAACGCATTTCTTCTATATGCACACAGTCCCGCTTCTATGTAGTGGTTTCACAGTCCTAGATGTCCCAAGTCCACCATGAGAAATGTGGATGCAAAGTAGTACAAGGCGGGCAGATTATATTCTGTTCCATCTATTGACATTAAGTGTATTTCAGTGCTGGGTTTTCTATCTATTCCAGGATGACTACCTGCACAAAGCAGTGGGCAAGCTGAGGTTGCCTCTTCGGGCATCCGGATACAAAATAAACAAACAGAAATCATAACTCTTACCTCTAGGCCTTTATAGAAGACAAAATACAAGTTATGGAGCATAGTACTGCTTTCAGAATAGCTAGGAGAGTGATATGTTACCTTGGTTTGTATTTGAGACTGTTGCTCCTGGGGTGGTACCAGGCCAACATACCTCCGCTGTGGTGCAAACTGAAAAATATTTTAGTGAAATGGTGAGGTCGATCTAGATCATAGGTCACATAGCAGCAATCAAATGGACCCTAATAGTACAATTATTGTATGTCTTTCAAGTGCTACATGGTAATATTAATAGGAGTCCAATGGGAGACCTGGAGAAAAGTCTGATTAAAATTTGTGTGGCAGAGGAAGGCTCATAAATTATCGAAGAAGATACTGATGACCCCTAGAGACAACGGTGACAAAGCATTTCCACGTGTGTACAACTACAATAGAGAGGTCCAAATGAGAATAGGGTAATGGTCACAGAACAGATATGATACTCTGTTTACATGGACAACATAGTAGAGGGTCAATCCCTGTGGGTTTTAATGTGGCCTACCAGTAAACATAGACTACAGAACAGCTATTTAAACTGTGATCTCATTAGTACATTGAGTGTGTGGGACTAGAAGCTGTTATGTTGAACATTACAAGTTCCCCATTCCCATGGATACCTTTCTTACACATCCCAGATTTTACCCTTGCTCCAGCACAAACATGTCACCAGAGCTAGAGGAAAGGGGATTGTGGGGTGTTATCAGATGAGTTCTCAAATGATGACATTTGGATAATTTCTTGATTGTAAACGAACCGATACCTGCCCAAATTATTAAATGTTTAGATATCAACAAGTGTGCCACTGAGTCCTCCAACCATCAGTTAAGGAATCAGTGCACAGACCTTAACATCCAGGGAAAAACATCTAACCACAATTGGCACAAACTGTTGAGCCCCCCCCCCCCCTTCCCCTAAAAATTCCTGAACACATCGCAACAGGATAAATCTTGGAATTAAATGGCCAGATAGACCAGGATCGTATTGGATTTCCATAAGGGAAAGTAGGAGACCTTATAAAGGGAAATCTGCAAAAATAGCTGGTTGTCCTGCACAGGTAATCTGCCTTGAAGGTAAACACGGGATTACCTCACACTGGATAAATCCCATGTTATGTGCACAACTACCCAACAAGGGTTGTTCCAGCGCCAAGCCTGAAGGAGGAGAAAAGAAAGAAAAAGAAAAAATACAGATGAATAATGAATTATTGGTTGAACAACCAAGTTTTTAAAGTTTGCAAAACTTCATGTATGAAGTTTCATTTCGAAGTGCAATGGAAAGAGAATTCCAGATGGATGGGCCAAGGTAAGCAAATGAATGACCTCCCATTCTTGTAAGTTTAATCCTGGGCACTAAGAATTTTCCCTGAGTAGTCGATCGTAGTAGACGAGAAGGTTGGTAAGGGTGGACTAGGTCTTGCATGTATTTAGGGACAGAGCCAACCTTGATTTTATACATGTAACTCAGGGGTTTAAACTTAGCACGGTTTTCAACCTTATGCCAATGTAGATCTCTCAAGACACTGGAAGTGGGAGATGTTTTAGGAGTCTGGCAAAGCAGCCTGGCAGCAGAGTTTTGTACCTCCTGGAGCCTCCGTGTAACATCCTTGTTTGCCCCCAAATAAAGGATGTTTCTGTAGTCCATTCTAGAGGTCACAAGCGCCTGGACTACAGTCTTTTGAGTAGGGGCCGGGAGCATCCAGAATATTTTTTTCAACCATTTTAAAATGGTGAAACAAGTAGCTGCTACCTTCACAGCCTGCTGCTTCATAGATAGTTTGTCATCGATGATGACTCCCAAATTACGGACGTGATTTGTGAGCTGGGGTAAGGCACCCATTTCACTCGGCCAATGCTGGGGTCCCCAGAGATTTTTATTTTTACCCAAAATTAGGACTTCAGTTTTTTCTCCATTTAGTTTAAGTAAATTGGCTTGCATCCAGGATGCAATATTACTCAAACCAGTCTGAAGAACTGAAGGGCCAGACATCCTTTCCGTAGAAAGGGAAAAGATGCTCTGGGTATCGTCCGCGAAAAGAAAAAAGGGATAACCCAGCCTCCTCTGCAATTGTCGCCAAAGGTTTTACATACACATTGAACAGAAGGACTTAGGATGGAACCTTGGGGTACCCCATAAGAAGAGGAGTAGGTTTTAGAGGTGGCTCTAGATGAAGACTTGGAATGTCTGTTTAGCTAAAAAGGATGGAAGCCTGCCTAGTGCTGAGCCAGAAATGCTGAGAGACTGCAGGGAGTTAATTAGCACAGTGTAGGACACCATGTCAAATTCAGCACTCACATCGAGCAGTATAAGAGCCACGGTGTTCCCAGAAACCAGACGCTGTCATAACATTTCTGATACTCTGAGGAGAGTTGTCTCGGTTGAGTAGCTGGCTCTAAAGCCATAAAATGTTTCTTGGCTCATTCAATAGTGGAGAGGGAATGGCTTGTCAGTTCAAATTTGGTGAAAGTGTCCAAAAATAGAATTGTAAGTGAAATGCATACCAGCAGCAGTTAAAGACATAATGTGAATTCTCATTCCAGCACACCCACATCACATATAACCGTATTAAACTTTATGTAGCTTGGATTGTGAAGAAACCCCAATTAGGAACTGAAAGTTGATATATCAATTGCTACTTATAGCTAAATTGACAGTTTCCAGGATACAGAAACAATAAATCAGTCCAACATAACGCACTTTGTGCCGGACAATCAGGAATACCATGGCGGCATAATGGTTAATAGTACATGTCTCCAAAGAACAAGACAGCTTTCCAAATTGTTGCAACCCAGTGCTGAAATACATGGAGGAGGAACAAAGATGTCACTTGAACTTCCAAAGTAAGAGCCCTAAGAACGATTGACTAAATGAAGGGACTTCAGTGTGTACTTCAAATTCTGTTTACCTACCGGAACATTGGTGTGCATATTATTGTTAATCTTTGATGACCTGGGCATACAAAACTGAAAGTACCATAAAGGCGATATGAGATGAATAAAAACGAACCTGCTGTTTGGGAGAAGGGGCCATGGAATAGAAGGCTTAAAGTTTTTTTTCCTCCCTATATAACAATATAGTCCTTAGAAGCAGATGAAAATGACCTTGTCTTAATGTATTTTGTTTTAGAAAAAACAAGTATTCTGGTTTGAATCTGTATTCACGTGCTGCGCATTTTCCTGCCATCTAGTAGTTCGGTTTGGGCTTGGATCTGTTTTTTCTCTCTTGTTTGTCCTGAATGGATGTAGTTGTTGACCATTTGGTGCTGCGTTCCTTCTAGAATACCTACACCCACAAAGCTCCATTGCGTGGTTGCAAACCTTAGATTTTTTTATTTTTACTCTGTTGTTTAAGTCTGAATGCAGTCCCAGACGAACATTAGAAGAGGAAGGTGTTTTTTTGGTTTGGAAAATAGAATTAAAAATGGAGGGAACTGAAGAAAAACCTAGGACAGCAAAGAGAATCACTTAGCCTGGAGAATGCTTTTGGGGCATGGCACACTCTCCATTCTGATTCTGCCAGAACAAGTTTGAGTAGTAGGATAACCTTAAAGTCTGCCACTTGTGGAATCGTAGGAGGTAAGCCCTCAGAACCGGCCTCACCTCCGTTAGGCAGTCAAGAGCACTGGAGTGAGATCTACCCACGAGGGGGAAGCTTTGGGCTGGAAAATAAGGCTCCTGTAGTAGACATTGAAAATAAAGGTTCCAATGTCAAAAGAAGGAAAAGACCTTGCAAGGCCAAAATGGAGCCATTAATACAGAATAAGGAGTCTAATGATTGCTTAAAGGGATACATGATCTTTCTGCGCCCCTCAAAGAAAAAAGCAGTCCCAGTCAACCCCGAAAAACCAAATCTTGAATTATAGGCAAGGCTAGAGCTGTCGGGGGAAAAGCAAGAGAAAGCCACAGACTTCGAAGACAACTTAAAATAAAAACTCTATCCAGTAGGTGATGGTCAAGGGCCTGTATCTCGGAAGTCTGGCAGGATTTAACACCAATTCACTATAGGTGCGTATAGACATAAACTTCAAGGCCCCTGCCATCAGACGGCATCAGTGTGCAATGAAGTAGTCAAGCAGGTGGTAGACACCTACAGTACCAAGCTAGAGGAGCGACAAGGAAAATCATATTCTTCCTGGACACCATACTGCCCTTGCAGTGAAAGAGCCAGTTCAGCTGATGTTTTCACGTGTTAGATAAAAGAAGAGAAAGCCTTCAAAGAACCAGCTACAACAAAGTCTATTACTCCATGCTTTGACAACCAGTATAAACGATGATTCACACAATGACTTTGGGTGTACATAAGGTGTTCAGTGGCTGCCAACTCCATCATTGTTTCCACAGCTCGAAAATGAGCTATACCAAAATAGGGGGAAATCCATCATCCGCAAGGAGAATACAACAGCCAGCACCTACATTAAGTCTGCTTTGGGAGACGCAGACCCAGCCAGCAGTGCTCTGCACCAGAACTTTGCTGAAGAAGCATGCCTCGCTAATGGTGTCGGGAACATGCCCTTCACTTGAGACGCTTCGGAACTGCAGTAAACTAGTCACTTCAAAGGATGAAGAAGGACAACGTTCTCTTCCAGGGGATCCTCATGAATAGTCATAAGCACTGAATATTCCCGCCCATGTGCGGGACCCCGGAAACAATATAAAAATATATATGTAAAAAACACATATCTCGCTCCGTATATATGTACGTACATATATCATTTTTCTCACACCAATGCAGCCCCAAAACCGAGGCTAGACAATGTAAACACTTATATATGTACACTTATATATGTACAGCAATTAGTAAGGAACAAAAAACACATTAGGTCAAATAGTCCTTGAACTTTGTGTTTTAATGAGTAAAACCACTCATAAATCCTGAAAATTGCTCATAAAAGACCTTGTCAGCCATAGGCAGCATTGAGAATCAATAACACAGAAAATAAAAGCATTTTCAGCTAAAACCTGGCACCGTGCCTTTAGGGCAGCCATGACCCCAGGCTTCCCATCATGCCTCAGGGGTGACAGTTAGGTCAGTTGTTCTTTCCGACTCCTTTTCTCAGGACCCTGTTCAAACAGCTCCCACCTTTTTTTGACTTTGTCAGAAATTCTTGGTGATTTACTTCAATTTTTGTATTCACTCGACGGTTTTATGTCTTAGATAGATAGTGCTTCCTTTTTTGAGTTCAAAAAAGGGTAATTTTTTGTCAAAATGCCTTCGCTTTTTGACCCCTGCCCTTCCTGTGGGAAGAAAAGGGCTAGGACTGATGCACATCCTGTGTGTATCCGCTGTCTTCCTGACAGGCATTCTGCAGGAAATTGTGATCATTGCAAGTCCTTGTCAAGGAGAACTCTCAAGGATAGAGAAAGAATTCGAATTTATGGACTTTCTGAGAGAGGTAGGTCTCCAAAGAGACAGAAAAAGCTGAGGACGCGGTAGACGTCGAGAGATGTCCCGACTTGCTCTCCTTCGGGGTTGGGATCGGCGTCGAAGGTTCCACAGGTGATTTATGAGTGGTTTTACTCATTAAAAGACAAAGTTCAAGGACTATTTGACCTAATGTGTTTTTTGTTCCTTACTAATTGCTGTACATATATAAGGGTTTACATTATCTAGCCTTGGTTTTGGGGCTGCATTGGTGTGCGAAAAATGATATATATACGTACATATAAACGGAGCGAGATATATATGTGTTTTTTACATATATATTTTTATATTGTTTCCGAGGTCCCGCACATGGGCGGGAATATTTAGTGTTTATGACTTTGATAAGGATACCCCTGGAAGAGAACTAGGATTACAGGTAAGTAACTTATCCATACTGCAAAGTCCATAGCGAACAACAGTAGTGAGGGTAATTCAGGGGGAGAGCGCTCCACAAAGGAGAATAAGGTTGTTTGCTTACCACCAGCAACCTCTCATACACATGAACCTCTGAACATCAGGGGCCTGTGGCGCTAGGAGGGCATAGTGGAAAACATGAATATCCTGGAGCTTAAGACCGTGTTTCCAAGACTTTCCAATTGCAAGTCAAAGGGAAGGTGATACGAATGCAAACGGATAACACTACTACCATGCTCTACCTCAACAAACAGGTGGGGGGGAATACAAGATCACAGGTGCTATCCAGCCTGGCACAGTAGATAAGGATATGGGTGATGCAAAATAGCATATCCACCTACCAGTTCCGAAGACCACATAGGAAAACCAACTAAGCAGGCAAGCCAATGCCTCTTATGAATGGGAGCTAAACTTGCAGATTCTTCACTGAATCTAAAATAGGTGTAGAATCTTGCAAAGTGGATATCCCAGAACCAAAAACACTTGTGTTTTGCAGCATGGCTCCTGAGGCCATATAAAGAATACCAACAACATGAGAAGTGTTCATCCCAAAAAATGAAACCAATTAGCTGATCCTGATCCTATTACCGACTCTAAACCCTGGCAGCCGCGCTGAAATTGTCATGGTACTTTTACATTACAGAGATTTTGGTGGGCATGTTAACCGTTTGAGCTATTTTGTTTTATGCGCTTGCAATGCATCACAAAATATAGCCAAACACCTTATAACAAAACCCGCTAGAACCAGAAAGTGTAGCTCCTAGCAATAAATATTACATTTGTGAGATGCCCCAATTTGCAGCCCATCCTAGTCCTGTTGGCGACACTACACCCTGCCAGCCGCCTTGGCGCCGGCTCCACGGAAAGAGTATCAATATGCTAAACAAACAGTGGGGTATAGTACTTTCAAATAACACAAACTGCGGTGGGCACATTAACCCTGTGAACTATCTTTCCTTGTGCGCCTGCAATGCATCACGGAAGGTAGCAAAGACTTCAGAAGGAAACCTGCAACAATTACGAACTGTAGCTTTCACCACTAAGTATTACAATCCAGACGCTCCAACTTGGAGCATCTGGATTGTAATATTTAGTACATGCCATGTACATAGTGCCATGAGGCCAGTCGATTACATCCGTGCAGCCGCGCTGAAATTATAAACAACGCTTTCATCACGGGACTGAAGGAGTAGCAGCTTGAACCTGTATGTGGCAATACTTTATATTTAGGCCGCTCGCTGAGACAGTGCATGTGCTTCATTTTACACTTTCCATCTCATGCCACAAAATCCCACACTCAGCATGTGCACGAGACTCCTTCGGAGGCTGCAGACAGTACCCGCCTGTGTGAGGTACATGGAATTCGGCCTGGATGTAGACAGTGCTTGAAATGGAAAAAAGAAAAAGCAAGCACGCGAGTGGTGTGCGCGTGTTATAGCGAGACGTCTGTTTTGCATTATCGCGCATGCATCGGTGCACGATAATGCAAAACAGATGTGCCCTGTGCGGGTAACCGCAAGCAATAGGCTATGGGCGGAGCAAAGGCGGGACATGCACCCGCCTTTGCCGAATTGCATGCTGTTTTTCTTAAAAAGACGCACGCGAAGCCCAATAGCCTACGAAAACCCAAAACACACACACAAGCGTGTGGTGAGCTTTCTGAAGCCCCTACAAGAAGTCTCGCCAGAGCAGCGCTTGCGCACTGCTACATGCTCGACCTAAAAACTGATATCCTAAAAGCCATAACATCTCTGTGCAGAGTGAACAAGCTTCTGACACAAACAGTGCAGGAACCATACATTCAAATCCACAAGGACAGGATAGTAATGAGAACTGCCCCTAACTTGCTGTGCATGTTCGTATCATATTTACATGCCTAACAAGCATACTTAGACAGTGGAAGGAGGAAGCAATGAAAAATGTGAGTGATGCTTAAACGATAAGTTACATAATCCCGGCAATTATTAGTTGAGACTTTTACCTCAGTAGACGCTAGCCAAATTGGCTAGGGTTCTGTTCAGAGCCAAGTTGATATTAACATATCCGATCTAAGACTGCAGCCTTTGCGTCCAGGAACTTTAAAGAGCCATGTTGGACCTGTCATCCTTAGGACGGTCTTCCTCAAACCTTTAGCCTGCTACCTCCTTTTTTTGCTGTATCTTTTCTTTGGCCTTAGGACTCTAGCACTGGTTAGTAGTGGTTAAGTACTCAAAGTGCACGTGCTTCACCCCTAAAAAGATGGTGACCTTGGTTTAACTCAATTGACATGTTTAGTTCACTTGTAAGTCCCTTGTAAAGTGGTATCCCATATGCCCACAGCATGTCCTCTAAATGCTACGAGTAGGCCTGCAGCACTGATTGTGCCACCCACACAAGTAACCTTTCAAACCTGTCTCAGGCCTGTGTGTGCAATTTACTGCCACTTCAACTTTGCATTTAAAACCACTTGCCAAACCTTAAGGTTCCTCTTTATTACGCATAGGTCACCCTAAGGTTGGCAGGGCTCGAAAAATCCAAATTATGGAGAGCTATTTTTAAGGACTACTCACCCTTTCTGGCAAGCTGAAAATCATCTAACTTCTCTGGAAGACAATCTGAATTTTGACCTCTGTCTCTGAAAGTTAAGCAAATTTGACAAGATTACTTGACTTAAAGGCATCTTTATTGCTCACAAAGTGAAAGAGCAATAGAGCTATAAAGATGCCTTTAAATCTTGATGTGTCACTTTTGTGGCTTTCAGAGACAGGTCAAAAGTCAGTTTGTCTTTCTATTTTTATTTTTCTGTGACTGAAGTTAGAGGACTTTAAAAAGTGAACTATGTTAGGAACTACTGTGTAAAGCATGTGAAATAAAAGGCTGTAAGATGCCAGGTGTTCTAATACAACACTGAAATAGCTAAGTGAACTGTTCAAAAAGTCCAAGTATATTTAATTAGTTATGAATACATATTTGTGTAATTCTGCAGTGAAAAAAATATTTTTATATGCTCAAAACTATTTAAAACACTTTACTTGGTGATGTGCAAATTTTAAATATTTTTGCTGAAACCCAATTTCCAAACATTGTGCTCTATTATCAGTGAAGCTACAGGTTAGTGGGAAAGGGTTGTGGCCATTTCAATGGAAAACATGCTATGTGTAAATGGCAGTGCACTACCACATCATGCTTTACTAATATATTTATGAAAAGTACGTCTTTAAACATGAACTGGGAAATATTATTGCTTCTGCCCAGATGACAGTGCTATTAGCGAACTAAGGGCCAAATGTACGACCATTCCATTTTGCAAGGCGCAAATTGCGACATTTTGTGACTAGCAAAATGGACTGTACAAGTGTCTGAGACACTTTGCATTACTCAAATGGGTCGCAAGGGACCTGCCTCGTTAATATTCATGAGGTAGGTCGCAATTTACGACCTATTGGGAATGGCCTGCAAATACTGGGATGTTGGCCAGCTGAGTACAGCAGAGCCCCATTTTGGTGTTTGATTTTTCAAGAAATTTACATCTAACTTAGCCCACCCAGAATATTTTAACGACCCTACCACCCTGTATCCTGTGTCTAGGAAAGATCTTAAATGGGCTTGTTTGCACTTTTTGGAGGAAAATAGAAATATCACAGAAATGGCAAAATCTACAGTTCAAGCGAATCAACTTAACCTGACTTCTTTTAATATGCAGCCTTATATTAGGGTTGTTACAGTGGATTATGATAGATTCCGGTTAGTGCTTTTTAGATTATGTAATATTCATAGAACGATTAGTTTCCTTGAACTGAAAGATTCATCGAGACAGTTAAGTAAATGCCCATATGATGATATATCTTCCCAGACAACCCTGCATGTTGTTTTCTTCTGTAGGCTTCATTCTGATCAAAGAAGATGGATTCTCCCAATTATAAGATTACTTGGGCTTAGACAATGTCCTCCCGCGCTACTGGCCCTACAATTATTAGAAAATGAACTAGTTATAACTTCTGTTACTGTATTCTTTAAAAAAAAATGTAAATGTAGAAAATCCATCATGATGTGAAATTTCCTGGTGCATGTCTAAGAGATCAGTCTTATTTTTCATGTGATTGTGTTATGATTGTACCTAATAATTTTAAACCAAAATGAGTTTTATGATGTGTTCTCATTGTGCTTTTAGGATTATTTAAAACAAGTAATCGAATAAGGCTTAATTGAATTGTTTTTTCAATTATGCAATTTTTTTAAATGCTGTCAGTTTTCCTTAAAGGAAACTGGATGAGTTATGAAAAAAATGAAATTTTTATTTTTATTTTTCAAGGGCAATCAGCGGTCCCTGGGACCACTGCCTGCTCTTAAAAATCTTTTTGCACCCATTCACAAAGGGGAATGGGTCCCCTTGGGACCACTTCCTAATTGCATACCATTCTGACTCGTTATTAGGAAGGGACTCCCTTGACACGCCCCTTCCTAATAGCGAGTCGCAAACACTATTTTGCAAGTCACCTAATTGCAAAATAGGGTTTGTACAAACCACTACCCTTTTTTTGCAGGCACAAACAGGCCAATTTTCATTTGTAACCGCAAAAAAACGGTTGTAGATCTGGCCCTAAGAGGCAAGCCGGGAATCATGTGTACCCTATACATGGGCTTGATTCTTGTTATACTTGGAGCAAATATTTAGACTAGTTAATAAATGTTTTTATGTACAGCAGAAATAGTGAACTTGCATATTTGAAGGTGCTCTCTTGTATGTTCAAAAAGAAAAAGGCGGCTCCATATGGCAAAATATTTGCCTACGATCACACCATTTGAAATCAGTTCATGGTTAAAGTACATTACAGTTAGGTCGAGTAGATTATTAAAGTTACTAGACCTGCGGGTCTAGTGAAATGTTATGATTTTTCGAGCCTTGGTAGGCCCAAGGTAGCCTTACAGGCAGGGTGCTGTGTAACGAAAAGGTAGGGAATGTACATTTAAGATTTACATGTCCTGGAAAAAACTGCTAGTTTTGTTTTTCACAACAGTGAGACCTACTCCTCTCATAGGCTAGCATTGGGAATTCCTTAAAACTCTTTTGAGCTGTAATTCCTGATTAAAAAGGATTCTGATAGCTCTTCCTGGGCTGGAAGAGAGAGTGGAGCTGAAACTTACACCTGAATAGGCAGTGTCTTGTTAGCTACACAAAGGCCGATTACCCCCTACTAGACCAGGGACATGTATCGGGTCTAGAGATCATCAGTTCAACAAGTACCTACTTGCACCCACTGGGGTGAACCACTCAAGAACTCCATGTACCAGAGTCCCTAGGGGCGATCCGGAGGAGGGGCTAGCGGTGTGCGGTCCATTGCGATTGTTCCTACCAATTGGCTCCCTTGAGCTTTGAGCTGACGAGCTCCTGGACGACGCACCTGCGTGCCGGTTCAGGCATCGAGGCCTTTGACGGTTGCTTGGCGGCCTTCTCTTCCACCCCAAACTATTTTCTCTACTGATGAGGGAAGTTATCCCGAAACCCGAGCCATGTCTCAGGCGATATCCAAAAACCCGGGACATGTATCGGGTCTAGAGATCATCAGTTCAACAAGTACCTACTTGCACCCACTGGGGTGAACCACTCAAGAACTCCATGTACCAGAGTCCCTAGGGGCGATCCGGAGGAGGGGCTAGCGGTGTGCGGTCCATTGCGATTGTTCCTACCAATTGGCTCCCTTGAGCTTTGAGCTGACGAGCTCCTGGACGACGCACCTGCGTGCCGGTTCAGGCATCGAGGCCTTTGACGGTTACTTGGCGGCCTTCTCTTCCACCCTAAACTATTTTCTCTACTGATGAGGGAAGTTATCCCGAAACCCGAGCCATGTCTCGGGCGATATCCAAAAACCCGGGACAGGTATCGGGTCTAGAGAGCATCAGTTCAACAAGTGCCTACTTGCACCCACTGGGGTAAACCACTCAAGAACTCCATGTACCAGAGTCCCTAGGGGCGATCCGGAGGAGGGGCTAGCGGTGTGCGGTCCATTGCGATTGTTCCTACCAATTGGCTCCCTTGAGCTTTGAGCTGACGAGCTCCTGGACGACGCACCTGCGTGCCGGTTCAGGCATCGAGGCCTTTGACGGTTACTTGGCGGCCTTCTCTTCCACCCTAAACTATTTTCTCTACTGATGAGGGAAGCTATCCCGAAACCCGAGCCATGTCTCGGGCGATATCCAAAAACCCGGGACAGGTATCGGGTCTAGAGAGCATCAGTTCAACAAGTGCCTACTTGCACCCACTGGGGTAAACCACTCAAGAACTCCATGTACCAGAGTCCCTAGGGGCGATCCGGAGGAGGGGCTAGCGGTGTGCGGTCCATTGCGATTGTTTCTACCCCCTACTGATAGTTTGGAGCCAGGGCTGAGATGAAAGGGTGACCTGTGCACTTCAAAGGCCTGCTTTGAAGTCAGCCCCACTCAAAGGCACAGTTGGGTATAAGTATTAGGTCTCTGACACTCTAAAAGGAGACACTTCTGGAACTATAACTGCACTTTGTCAGAAGGATTGCTGTGCTGCTTAAAGTACTTATCTTTGCATTGCTGACTTGGAAGATCTGCTTTTCTCTTTTGTTGCCCTGCTGCTCCCTGACATTGCTGCAGAGGAGCTCAACTCTGCCTTTTCTCCATGTGTGCTCCCAGGGCTTGTTGGCTTGCCTCATATTGCTTGAGACTCAGGAATATCAAAGTCTTTACCCCGGCTCTTGTGCCTGGCTCACTGGAGTAGACCTAGAAATGTACATTACGGACATAGACGCATCTCCTGTGTGCGAGTAGCCAGATTTTGGGGCGACTGTTGTACAAGGCAAAACCGACTGCATTGGTAGAAGCTGGTTCAATATTTGGGATCATAATGTAGGGTGAAGTAGCATATACCACATGCTTAATTTTTTCAAGATCATCAAATAGCCTGCATGCTTATATAACTGAGATATACTCTTTATTTTTATCAATCTTGAGAGTATCGCTTTACCAGGATTCAAATATCTGACCTGCTGGTGCAGAGTTGTCTTACTTTCTTGTGGATCAGTTACAGCTAAGATACTTACAAAAATTACCCTCTGAAAAAAAAGTAAAATTCATTACTTTTCTTTTTTTCAAAGTTGATGCTTAATGCTTATTGTTACCAGAAAAAAGGTACATAAATATAAATTGGTTTAGTATGCTTTAACTGCTGTATTCATGCACCAGTGTTGTAAATAATTTCCTGTCATTTTAATGCAGTCCGGTCTGACCCAGGCAGTGCGAGAGAGTAAAGTTGCACTTCAGCAAGCCGAGTATGAGTTCTTGTCCTTTGTGCGGCAGCATACACGACCCGGGCTTTGCCCACTAGCAGGTAGGAGTTGTATGTTAACTTGTACAACCTTGCAGTTATTCATTGGTGTACATGCTGTTCCCTGTTAATTAGTACTCTGTTCACTTTGAAGTTTTTTGTATTTTTGATACAAATCAATTGAAGTTTTTTATTGCAACAAATCCCACTCTGACCTCTGTATAGAGATGCCATGTTTTACCAAAAGTTTTATAAATCCTATGCAAACGAATCCAACACTTCTGTGGAACAAACGTTTCATTGTAATTAATTTTGGACTGTAAAAAAGTCCAATAATTTATTGTTGGAAACTTTTCCTTTTCCCAACTATGCCTTAAACTCGTTTCATTGTCAATGCTGGGTTGTGGCAGTGGTTCTCATGTCCAGTGATGTTGAAAGCCTGCATGCATAAGGTCTGTCTACTGCAATATGATGCTTTTGTACTGTCTGTTCATTTACTTGTTAAGCATGTCTAGCAGATATGCTATATATTGGATGTCTGCGGTCAGGAAGTGGTGAGTGGTACATAAGAACGTCTGTAGAAAACCAGCCTTTTGATTATGATAGGTGGAATATGGGATAAAGACACATCTCAGACAATATGTGAACCTCTTCTATGGTACATGTTTCAGGATGAAAGGCTCGTCACTGAGGTATTGTGGTCTAGATAGCATGACACATGCAAAGACATCAGCTGTGCCTCTTTAAGCTGTCCATGGTGGTAGGGAGTATGGCTAATTCCCAGATATTGATTGAAGATATGAGGAGGCAAGACCATGGAGTGAAAGAGATCCTCTGGTGGGATGCATGGAGAGACGGTGCCGTCAATTGTGTCTATGAGTCATCTGTTTTGCTTTTATGGTTCTGGTCCTTCCTTTTACTGCAAATCCGAATGTTAATCTTGTTTGATGCGGGCAGTAACTGGAACATATTGATAAATATTCTTTTTTTTATTTATAGGGAACTCTGTGCATGCAGATAAGAAGTTTCTGGACAAGTACATGCCTCAGTTCATGAAGCACCTTCATTACAGAATAATAGATGTGAGCACTGTGAAGGAGCTCTGCAGGTAACTGGGTCATAGGCAGCTAGTGCCAAGGACTGTTAATGCACTTGCGATTTGTGGTCTGTTTTTTGATGGAGTAACTGTGAATGAGCTATGAGATAACCTGCACTCTTCATAAGTATGAATGGCATGTAAAATAGTACCGGTTACTGTAGGTTTGGATATGAGAGATGGAAGGATTACTGATGTTTAGGAAGGTTTGAAGTTATCCAGTATTAGGGGTGTCTTTCATAGATTCACATGCCTGAATCATTCCCCGTCGTCGAGACGGGAGCCTCCGGTAAATAAAAAAGTAATGTCCATAGACATACATAGAGAAAAAGGGTCTAAGGGCCTCCCCTTAGTAGCCTTTCCTTGTCCTTATGTAAAAAGGACCAAACTCTTACAGTCAGCCAATCAGCTCCGACCTCCCTCTAGAACCTTCCTGGGAGGAGCCTCAGTCCCTCAGATTTTCTACCGCACGTTGTGCTAGGGAGTCTCCAGCCTGAGCTCTCCTCAGGATTCTTCAAAATTCATCAAACTTTCTTGAAAGTGTTCTCTAAACCCTCAACTCTTCAAAGAAGACTTCACTACACTGTCTTGGCAGTAAGTGTGTTCTTTCAACTGCTTTTTTCCATGTCTGACTCGAAGAAGAAAGCCCTGTTCAGGGCATGCTCTTCCTGTAGCAAGAAGAGAATTCATGTGGATGATCAGCACGACCTGTGCTTGTATTGCCTTTACCCGGACCATGTCTCAGACAAATGCAAGATCTGTAGGTCTTTTCCTAAAAAGACTGTGAGAGACAGGGAAGGTCGCCTTCTTATATGGCTGGACAGGCTTAAGGACAGAGACCACCTGGACTCCTCCGTGAGTAGTGCTTCCAGGGCATCAGCAGTCTCTCAAAAGAGGCCTAGGGTATCTTCCCCGGGCCCCTCAGACACTCCTCCTGCGAAGACTCACAAAAAGTCTTCAGAGGCAAGATCTGCGACATCTTCAGTGTCTGCTAAGGAGGATAAAACCTTTAAGAAACCTGCTCCGTCCTCTAGACAAGCTCAAAGGACTACCTCAGTCACGACCACAGTGTCTACCACGTCGGCTTCGTCGCCTTCAGCCTCGACGACGACGACTACGTCCTCCTCATCTTCAGGTAGACCTGTTTCTTCAATTATTAGCCTAAAATCGTCATCGACGACAAAGACCTTGTCGATGACGAAAACTACACCGTCGACGACGCCATCGTCGACGAACCCATCGTCGTCGAAGCAGTTATCCAACATCCCACCGTCGACGACCAAGGTGTCGACGAGAGAATCGACGACGAGGACGTCGTCCACGAAAGCACCGTCGACGAAGACGTCGACGACGACTTCGCAGTCGTCGACGACCAAGAACCCATCATCTACTCCACCGTCGACGAGGACCTCGTCGACGACTCCGTCGACGACTCCGTCGACGAGGGGCTCGTCGTCAGCGACGGCCCCGTCGACGAAGACTCTGTCGACCAGGGACTCGACGACGACACCGTCGACGAAGACTCCGTCGACGAGAGACTCGACGACGACACCGTCGACGGAGGGCTCGTCGTCGAAGGGGACAATGCCAGAGTCATGGAAACAATCGAAACTAGTGGAAGTATCGACCCTCATGCTACCGCCGTCGACGGTTCCCTCGACGACGACAGGCTCTGTTGTGCAGTCTACAAAGCCTACCAAACCACAAATTACCCCAGAAACGACGTCTCCAAGCAAAGTGGAGAAGCAACCACCTCAGGAAATCTTCCAAAGCGAAGAATCCGAAGAGGATGACCACCTGGATCCCGCAACTTCGGTCTCGGTCCTGCACATTAAATGCCAAAGCACTGACGAGGAGCAGGACGACTTCACCTATCAGGAGCACTCTATCCATACTAGTGTCCGCACGGAAGTCACCCCCATGATATGCTTGCCTTCAACCCTTGTTGATGACTTAAGGTTCCTTGTACAGGACTACAAGCAACGCTTTCCAGAGTCAAACAGAGGCGGTCATACCCCTAACGTTCATGCGCCTCAGGACAAGGGGGATCAGTCACCTAACATCCAAGCTCAGGTGTCAGCCCCGAAACAACCTCCGCATCACCCTCAAACCCACCATGACGTACAGCCTCAGGTGGTGGTCTCTTCGGACGATGATGAGGAGGTGGAGGAACTAGAGGACGGGGAGGTCCAGGAGGTACACTCGGAACACTCGGACCAGGATCACTCAGACCACGATGAAGAGGATGAATATGTTGCATCATCCCCAGCTTCACCACAACCGCGTCATGCGGACTCCCCACCTGTGGACATTGCCGGCTTCCACAAGCTTGTGGAGAGAGCAGCGAAAAGATTCCATATGACGGTGGAATCGACAGAAACGGACTGTTTCTTACTGGATTTTAAGGAGCAGACTCACAAATCCGCAAAAACTATTCCAATTATTGAATTTCTGTGGGAACAAGGAAAGAAATTAATGCTAACACCTGCTTCTGTACCGGCGGTTGTTCCACGCCTAGACAAGAAATACAGAGCACCACTTACGGCAGCGGCTTGCCTCAATGGTCACCCCAAACCAGACTCAGTGGTGACACAGGCAGCCCAGAAACACTCCCGCAACCCTTCCTCACCACTGTCCGCCCCCCCGGACAAGGAGGGCAGGAAACTTGACACGATTGGGAAACGTTTCTCATCCACATCGGCCATGACCATCAAGGTAGCAAACTCCATTGCCTTGTTGGGGCGTTACAATCGCCAGCTATGGGAGGACATCGCCCCTTACGTACAGGAGCTGCCTGACGCAGTTCAGGGTGAGGTGAAGGCGCTACTAATGGAAGGTCAGTCTTCAGCAGCGGAACTGATTGACTGTGCTATCGACGCAGCCATGACAGGCTTCCGTCAACTGGCGGGGGCTGCTGTCCTACGACGCCAAGGATGGCTAAGAGCGACATCATTCCGCCAGGAAGTACAATCGAAGGTGCTGGACATGCCCTTCGACGGACAACACCTGTTTGGAGAAAAAATCGACGAGGCACTGCAGGCCATTAAAAAGGACACGGACACGGCAAGGGCACTGGGTACTCTGCAGTCCAGAAACCAGTCCTTTCGGGGCAACAGAGCAAGAGGTCAGTCCTCCTATCGAGGCTCCTATCAAAACAGGTCCTCGTTTTCATACAACCACAAAGGCCAATACCAAAACAAACAGCAACAAGGCCGCCAATCTTCGTTCGGAAGATCTAGCTACAGAGGTAAAAATACCAAGAGGGGCGCTGGCGGCCGCCAGTGACCGATTACTCCAGCCAGTCCAACCACCCTCTCCATCCTTTCAAATTGGAGGAAAGCTGACCCATTTCCTCACCAATTGGCAATACCTCACCACGGACCGGTGGGTTCTTCAAATTATTCGATTCGGCCATTCTCTCGAATTCACCTCCATCCCTCCCGATACCCCCCCACGCAGGCGGACGCACAAACACCCACGCCAGCTTCTAAAGGAACTTTCGACAATGCTACAGAAAGGGGCAATCGAAAGAGTGCCGGCATCCTCAAAAGGGAAGGGATTCTACTCTCACTTCTTTCTGGTACAACAAAAAGAGAACAAGTGGAGGCCCATCCTGGATCTCCGGGCACTCAACACCTTCCTACGGAGCCAATCGTTCAGGATGGTGACAATTCAAGAAATTCTGGGCATTCTAGAAAGAGGAGATTTCATGACATCCTTAGATCTCCAGGATGCCTACTGTGAGAAGGTGGCCTGATATGCAGTGCTCACTATTCTAGTGAACACTATGTATCAGTCCAGCAACCCTTATTGATGATTGGTTGTAAGTCAACCTTATAGACCAGCTATCCTAGTAGCATGGATACGAGCAGTCTAAGGCTAAAGACTCGAGAGGGCGTGTTAAGCCAGCTGTTTACCACACATATACCCCTTGAATACCCAGTGAAAGGACACCACACAAGTGTTATGAAAATAAACAAGATATTTATTAAGAATCACAACAGCCCTGTACTCTTTATGAGGACAGGGTACTAAGCACAAAACAAAACTCTTACGAAAATACTTAAGTTAGCACAGTATATACAAATGCCCGAGGGGCACGGAAAACCATATACTCTGAAAGTGGAATGCGAAATTACTAGCAGGTAAGTACAGTACTAATAGGCTTTGGAATCGCTAGGACTTGACTATAGAATCGTTAGATTACTTCTAGGAGACCCAGGGGACTCGGGTGCAGTGTGTGCACTCTCACGCGAGATGCGGGACAAAGTCTATGGTAGCTAGTAATGACAAAGTTAGTGTTCTCGGGCGAACCCGACCTGGTAGGAGGAAAACGAAAGTGGATCCTGACCCTTGGATAGTGAGGCTATGCTGGGGCACCGAAATGCCGAAGTTACCTAGCCCAGGGGCTGCAGCTGCATAGGTCTCAAACGACGTCGGGAATCCTCGTAGACGGACCAGGAGCCTGGAAGAAAGAAGTTGCTGGCAGGCGACCAGTGTAAAAAGTTCGATGGATCCAAGCCTGGATCGAAGGAAGATGACACCTGAAAGCAGAGGGGACCAAGTTCGAGACTACTAGCCAGTAGTCAGTGGGCACCAGGAGGGCACCGGATGGTAGCCACCTCGACTAGGTGAGTGGGTGACGCTGGGCTCGCAGATCTCACGGACCAGGAGGCGTTGTCGGCGACCAGGATGGAGGAGCGAGCTGTCCCACGATGGATGAAGCTGTCGGCGTCGCTGGACCCAGGATTGGGCAACAAAGCCTTGGCAAATTCAAGCCCACGCGGTGGACTCAAAATGGCGTCTGGAGTGGACCAGGAGGGTCCGGGGTGCCTCTCTTGAAGAAGGAAGCAAGGGCCAGTCTGGAGCAACCAGACCAGCAGCAGTGATGTCGTCGGGCGTCGTGAAGAAGGCCACAAGCCAGCCGGCTAGTAGCCACACAGCGCGGTGAGCACGCAAAAGCAGAAGGGCCCCACGCAGATCGTGGAGATGCTGGAGGGCTGATCTTCGGTGCTGGAGCTGCTCAGGGTTGGGGCTTCTCGGACCCCAAAGCACTCACCAGTGGAAGACTCGGTGGGCTTGTTACAAAGAAGTCGTGCAGTCTTGGCGATCGTCGGTCCCTCGAGGTCTCGTCGCACTCACGGTTCTCAGCTTTGCTGTAGAGGTGAGTAGAGGTCAGAGGTGCCAGGGAAGCCGGGTCTCGTCGAGCTGGGTCGTCGGATTCGTGATGAAGGACTTGCAGCAGACCGCAGTGTTCTTAGGATGGTGCCTGCGGATGCAGGGTGACTACTCCTTAGCCACAAGGGAGAATCTTGAGGAAGAAATCTTGATGTCCTTTCGTAGAAAGTCGTGTCTTGATTCCAAAGATGATCTAATTTGAACAGGGGGCCCGCTCCCATCTTTATTCTAAAAAAGGGGGCTGACCCGGTGACTAGGTCCTGCCTATGGGTGGGACTAGGAGGGGGGTGGTTACACCCCTCTGCCATGCCGGACTTTCCCCAGGCCAGGGGCTGGTGTGCCCCTGGAACTGGTTCTGACCGGCCTATGCGTAGTGAGCACCGGGGTGCCACTCAGCAGTCACCTTCCTGAAAAGCCCTGCCTACCCAGGATACACAAAACCATGTCTGGGACGGTGCTAGCACCGCCCCTGACAGGAAACCCTTTGTCCAGGCTCCCCTCGCTGGAAGGACTCCCAGCTGCAGGGGGTCAGACTCGTGTCTGTGGTGGCAGCATCCATTTTGTGGAGCTGAGGCTTCGCTTAACTTTAACCGGGGTTCACAGTTACATACATGTCGTGTCCCTCTAGAAGGGTGGAATGCTAACCCCGTCGCCAGAATTGGCGAGGGGTTAGTATTCCAATTCGTATGACACCTTACTCGACATGTTTTGATAAAGCAATACCAAAGATAGCATTTAAACGCGAGGATTATAATGCACTTAAGAGTATATGGTATGCGTTATCATGGAACAGCTATTAGGACTTGGTTCCGCAAGCTGCAAACGGGCTCAGCTCATGCCAGAGCACCATCTCACACGATTCCAAGCACTCTGCCTTCAGGATTGTTAAGGCCTGCCATAGGAGTGACTGATAGGAATCTGTGTGTCCATTTTAGGGTTAGATATAGGTATACTATATCTACAGCAAAGGGTGATTACACGACTTTGCCCCAGCTGTCATGCAGCCAGTTGTGTCAAATTTAGGAGGCCAGCCAGGGGTGGCATAATACATGCTTCAGCCCCTGGTAGGCCCTGGGTACACCTATGCCCTGAGTTACAGGGTCTGATAAGGTGGCCCAGTACCAATTGGAAATGTACCTAAGGTACATGGAATCCATTTTACAGAGAGAGCAGTAGGCCTGGGGTCCTGATTGGCAGGATCCCAGGTCGACTATGTCAAAAACCAGCTAAAACACAGGGCAAAAAGTTGGGGGCAACAATAGTCAGGATGTACCTTCCTACACAACCCCCCCCCCCCAAACGAAAGGAGATAAGGCTATCCTTGTCCAGGTAAGCCTCTATTACCTAAGTGGCCATATAAGGAAGGACCAGCTCTGGCTTGGTTTCCCCCTGTGTCATGGTCCACTAGGCAACCCCTCACCCTAAGGGTATCTGAGGGTCTCCACCATAGGGAATCTCTGTCTTTGGTGTGTCTTGGGAAAGAAGAAGGCTGATGCTGGGTTGGAGTACTGAAGTGAGGCTCCTCTACCTTTGGGCTCAACTTCCTCCAATCACCATTCATCAGGTGTGCCTTTCTTTCTTTAGCTGAGATGCACTGAGCTCTCAGGGTCAGCCTCTGGCTACCTAAAGCTGGAGGCTGAGTCCCTCTGTTTGGCTTACTGGAGGGACAGGTCAGGTCTGGGGTTTTTAGGCCCCATGTTTGGCTGTGCCCAACAGTGTCCAGCTGTGGGAGGTCCCTAACTACTTTTAAGGGGGATCCCTCAGGAGTCTGTTTTATTTTCACTTGGCTAGGTTTACTAGCTTCAGTGATCCTAATCTGCTGATTAAGGGGTTCTTTTGGACAGGGGGCCCTTTGGGGTCCACCACTGGCCTCCCTGACCTTCAGCCCTGGGCTGACTGAGGCAGGGTAGAGAGGTGCAGGTTACCTGCTCCAGACTGGGTCCCACCTGGGAAGGGTCCACTGCCATCAGGGGCTCTGCCAGGCTAGGCCTGACTACCTCTGGGGCAGTTCCTTCAACAGGGGTAGAGTCAGTTCCCTGAGGAGGCTGGCTCTCACCTAGTGTCTGGGAGGGGGAAGACTCTTCTTCCTCCTCAATGCTCTCTGTTTGAGTGGAGTGATCCATTGTTTCAGGCTTCACAACCTCACTATCTGTTCGAGTAGAGGCTGAGACCATTTCAACCTTGCCAACCTTTTCAGGAGGGCACTCAGTTTGTGTTTGGGCTGTGACTGTCACAGCCCTCCTATCCTGTTCTGGAAAGTCTGTCTGAGCCTGGGCAGTGGCTACCACTGCCCTTCCAACCTTTTCAGGGAGGAATGGTGCTTGGACTGGGGCTGTAGCTATTACTGCCCCACTAACCTGTCTGGATAGGCCTATCATTCTGGAGTGAGTTTCTTGCTCCACCTCAGCCCATGCTGAGAGTTCCAGGTCAATCCCCAGTAAGCAATCTACAGGTAGGTTATCTGTCACTGCCACTCTCATGGGCCCTGTGACATTACCCCAGCTGAGCTTGACTACTGCCATGGGATGCCTTCTCTTCACTCCATGAATGTCTGTCACCTGATAAGTAAAACCAGGGGTCAGTTGAGCAGAGGGGACCAGATGGTCAATCACCATGGTGATGCTGGCCCCTGTGTCTCTGAATGCCTCAACTTTCTGACCATTCACTATGACCTCTTGTCTATACTTCCCCAAAATGTGGGGTCCAGTAGTGAAGTTGGCAAACCCCATGCCAGTCTCACAGACAAGAGTGTGGTCAGGGGACCTGGCTAGGCCATAGTCCTCCTGATTGCCCAAAGTAATGCCCACCACATTCTTGGGGGCACTCCCACCACCCGGGGGATTACCACTAGTGGTAACAGGAGGTTTAGGAGTATTACCTGGGGCATATTTCCCTTATTGCCATTTTTAGGGCAACTGGCATCACTTTTGTAATGGCCCACCTGTTTACAGGTATGGCAATAAGGTTTCTTCTGTTCTGAAGGAGTGTTCTGGGACCCACCACCCTTGTTGGAGTTTTGGGGCCCTTGGGAAGTCTTCTCTGTGGATTTATCCCCACCCTTCTCTTGAGGCTTGGTTGATTCCTTCTTTTGGTCACCACCCTGGTTTTTAGGCCTGACCCTGGTTCTGACCCATTTGTCTGCCCTCTTACCCAATTCCTGTGGAGAGGTCAGATCAGAGTCTACCAGGTGCTGGTGTAATAACTGGTTCTGACAATTATTTAAGATTTGCTCCCTCGTAATTAGATTGTACAATCCTTTAAAATCAGTAACCTTACTACCCAGTAGCCAGCCTTCAAAAGCCTTAGTGGCACAATCAACAAAGTCAGTCCAATCTTGAGACTGAGTTTTCTGGGTGTCTCTGAACATCAACCTGTACTGTTCAGTGGTTAAACCAAACCCATCAACCAGTGTATTTTTCAAGATTTGGTAATTGTTAGCATCCTCCACTCTTGTAGTGAGGAGCTTATCTCTACCTTTACCATCAAAGGAGAGCCACAAGATAGCTGCCCACTGACTTTGGGGAACACCCTGCACAGTGCAGGCTCTCTCCAAAGCAGTAATCCATTTGTGGATGTCATCCCCTTGTTTAAAGGGGGGCACTATCTTATTCAGGTGCTTTGTATCAAAACTCCTTTCCCTATTGCTAGGTTTATTGCTGCCACCAGTGGGCTGTAGCCCACATAATTCTTGCTCTCTAGCAAGGGCAAGTCTCTCTTTGGCCAGGGCAAGTTCTTCCCTTTCAATCCTCAGTTTGACTGCCCTTTCTTCAGCTTCATACACTCTCCTCTTAGGGGAAGACATCCCTCTGTGAGAAGAGTTGAGAGAGCCATTGGTTCGAAGGGATCTGCCAGAGCCTCTTGATAGAGATCTGGCTCGTCCATTCCCAATGTTAAGCTGACCTGAGAGTGGGCCCAGGGGTCCCCCAGTACCAAGCTCATGTCTGCTTAAGTTGGACCTGGTTAGTCTACTGACTTCTACCTGTCCCTTATCTGCCTCATCCCCTGACAACTGATCCTCATCCTCATCCTCAGCATCATCTGCTTCCTGGAGGGGATGGTCAGTGCTATCAAAGGGTCCCTGTAAGGAGGGCAAACTCCCATCTGGATTAGAAGGGTCTGGGTTACCAGCCCTACTGGTATCATAAGCCTCTAAGAGACCAATCAGAAAGGAAGTTGTGGGGTTAGACCCCTGTTTTAGCTTCCTGAGGGTACACACCTGTCTCATCTCATGGAAGCTAAGAGCAGCATATTTAGAAGTGACCTGTGGAGGGTCCACTGACACAAGGGGATACTCAGAGTTTCCTCCTTTGTCTGACATGCTGATTCTAGTGTGGTGTAAGTGATGCACCTACCTACACTATGTGTTTGCCTACTGATCCCTTGCTAAGAGTTGCAGCCAATGTGTGCTAAGCCTTGAGGAGCTGCAACAGCTGGTTCAGTAGAACTCAGAGTATTCTAAGCTAAGTTATATGTACCTAACAGTACTTATGTGATCTTTCAACAAGATATTCTTAGGATACGTGTGGTAAAACAACAGCAAGCTCAAATCCCAACCGCTGCTCACCAATGTGAGAAGGTGGCCTGATATGCAGTGCTCACTATTCTAGTGAACACTATGTATCAGTCCAGCAAC
This sequence comes from Lissotriton vulgaris, assembly GCF_964263255.1. Lineage (NCBI taxonomy): Eukaryota > Metazoa > Chordata > Amphibia > Caudata > Salamandridae > Lissotriton > Lissotriton vulgaris. Next base: position 1,440,769,533 of record NC_141687.1, on the reverse strand, counting down.
CCTTATTGATGATTGGTTGTAAGTCAACCTTATAGACCAGCTATCCTAGTAGCATGGATACGAGCAGTCTAAGGCTAAAGACTCGAGAGGGCGTGTTAAGCCAGCTGTTTACCACACATATACCCCTTGAATACCCAGTGAAAGGACACCACACAAGTGTTATGAAAATAAACAAGATATTTATTAAGAATCACAACAGCCCTGTACTCTTTATGAGGACAGGGTACTAAGCACAAAACAAAACTCTTACGAAAATACTTAAGTTAGCACAGTATATACAAATGCCCGAGGGGCACGGAAAACCATATACTCTGAAAGTGGAATGCGAAATTACTAGCAGGTAAGTACAGTACTAATAGGCTTTGGAATCGCTAGGACTTGACTATAGAATCGTTAGATTACTTCTAGGAGACCCAGGGGACTCGGGTGCAGTGTGTGCACTCTCACGCGAGATGCGGGACAAAGTCTATGGTAGCTAGTAATGACAAAGTTAGTGTTCTCGGGCGAACCCGACCTGGTAGGAGGAAAACGAAAGTGGATCCTGACCCTTGGATAGTGAGGCTATGCTGGGGCACCGAAATGCCGAAGTTACCTAGCCCAGGGGCTGCAGCTGCATAGGTCTCAAACGACGTCGGGAATCCTCGTAGACGGACCAGGAGCCTGGAAGAAAGAAGTTGCTGGCAGGCGACCAGTGTAAAAAGTTCGATGGATCCAAGCCTGGATCGAAGGAAGATGACACCTGAAAGCAGAGGGGACCAAGTTCGAGACTACTAGCCAGTAGTCAGTGGGCACCAGGAGGGCACCGGATGGTAGCCACCTCGACTAGGTGAGTGGGTGACGCTGGGCTCGCAGATCTCACGGACCAGGAGGCGTTGTCGGCGACCAGGATGGAGGAGCGAGCTGTCCCACGATGGATGAAGCTGTCGGCGTCGCTGGACCCAGGATTGGGCAACAAAGCCTTGGCAAATTCAAGCCCACGCGGTGGACTCAAAATGGCGTCTGGAGTGGACCAGGAGGGTCCGGGGTGCCTCTCTTGAAGAAGGAAGCAAGGGCCAGTCTGGAGCAACCAGACCAGCAGCAGTGATGTCGTCGGGCGTCGTGAAGAAGGCCACAAGCCAGCCGGCTAGTAGCCACACAGCGCGGTGAGCACGCAAAAGCAGAAGGGCCCCGCGCAGATCGTGGAGATGCTGGAGGGCTGATCTTCGGTGCTGGAGCTGCTCAGGGTTGGGGCTTCTCGGACCCCAAAGCACTCACCAGTGGAAGACTCGGTGGGCTTGTTACAAAGAAGTCGTGCAGTCTTGGCGATCGTCGGTCCCTCGAGGTCTCGTCGCACTCACGGTTCTCAGCTTTGCTGTAGAGGTGAGTAGAGGTCAGAGGTGCCAGGGAAGCCGGGTCTCGTCGAGCTGGGTCGTCGGATTCGTGATGAAGGACTTGCAGCAGACCGCAGTGTTCTTAGGATGGTGCCTGCGGATGCAGGGTGACTACTCCTTAGCCACAAGGGAGAATCTTGAGGAAGAAATCTTGATGTCCTTTCGTAGAAAGTCGTGTCTTGATTCCAAAGATGATCTAATTTGAACAGGGGGCCCGCTCCCATCTTTATTCTAAAAAAGGGGGCTGACCCGGTGACTAGGTCCTGCCTATGGGTGGGACTAGGAGGGGGGTGGTTACACCCCTCTGCCATGCCGGACTTTCCCCAGGCCAGGGGCTGGTGTGCCCCTGGAACTGGTTCTGACCGGCCTATGCGTAGTGAGCACCGGGGTGCCACTCAACAGTCACCTTCCTGAAAAGCCCTGCCTACCCAGGATACACAAAACCATGTCTGGGACGGTGCTAGCACCGCCCCTGACAGGAAACCCTTTGTCCAGGCTCCCCTCGCTGGAAGGACTCCCAGCTGCAGGGGGTCAGACTCGTGTCTGTGGTGGCAGCATCCATTTTGTGGAGCTGAGGCTTCGCTTAACTTTAACCGGGGTTCACAGTTACATACATGTCGTGTCCCTCTAGAAGGGTGGAATGCTAACCCCGTCGCCAGAATTGGCGAGGGGTTAGTATTCCAATTCGTATGACACCTTACTCGACATGTTTTGATAAAGCAATACCAAAGATAGCATTTAACCGCGAGGATTATAATGCACTTAAGAGTATATGGTATGCGTTATCATGGAACAGCTATTAGGACTTGGTTCCGCAAGCTGCAAACGGGCTCAGCTCATGCCAGAGCACCATCTCACACGATTCCAAGCACTCTGCCTTCAGGATTGTTAAGGCCTGCCATAGGAGTGACTGATAGGAATCTGTGTGTCCATTTTAGGGTTAGATATAGGTATACTATATCTACAGCAAAGGGTGATTACACGACTTTGCCCCAGCTGTCATGCAGCCAGTTGTGTCAAATTTAGGAGGCCAGCCAGGGGTGGCATAATACATGCTTCAGCCCCTGGTAGGCCCTGGGTACACCTATGCCCTGAGTTACAGGGTCTGATAAGGTGGCCCAGTACCAATTGGAAATGTACCTAAGGTACATGGAATCCATTTTACAGAGAGAGCAGTAGGCCTGGGGTCCTGATTGGCTGGATCCCAGGTCGACTATGTCAAAAACCAGCTAAAACACAGGGCAAAAAGTTGGGGGCAACCATAGTCAGGATGTACCTTCCTACACCTACTACCACATCCCCATCCTCAGAAGTCACCGGAAATTCCTAAGATTCGAGGTGGCGGGCCGTCCCTATCAGTTCAAGGTCCTGCCATTCGGCCTCAAGTCCGCGCCACGTATCTTCACGAAGTGCCTTGCGCCAGTAGCAGCCTTCCTGCGCCAACTGGGCCACCAAGTCTTCCCCTACCTAGACGACTGGCTGGTGAAAGCACCCTCGCCTGCAGACGCAGTCACATCCTCCAACGCCTGCACCAATCTCTTTCAGAGCCTGGGATTGACGATCAATCTCAAAAAATCCTGCATGGTCCCCGCAACGAAAATCACCTTCCTAGGGGCCATCTTAGACACGGAGTCCACAAGAGCCTTCCCCTCGAAGGAGAGGACGGACAAGATCTTATCCCTGGCCACGGCTGTGGCGGCAAAGACGCACCTGAAAGTCCGGACTTACACCTCCCTCCTAGGGATGATGTCTTCCTACATACTCCTCATCCCGCACTGCAGGCTCAGAATGAGGCCCTTACAGGAGGCACTCACGAGCCAATGGACTCAAAGTACTGGCTCCTTCAACGACATTATTCGGATCACACCAAAAATGTCCAAAGGTCTGCAATGGTGGAAACGTCGCCGGAATCTAACTGTCGGCTTACCGTTTCTCCTTCCAGCGTCACCTCTAGTGATAACAGCCGACGCCTCCCTAGAGGGATGGGGCGCTGTTCTCCAGGAACTTCAGATCAGCGGCAAGTGGGACACTCAGGAGAAGTCACTCCACATAAACCTTTTGGAACTAAGAGCCGTGTATCTGGCTCTCCAGGCCTTCTTGCCCCGCATCCAGAACTCCCCGGTGCTCGTCAGGACAGACAACACCACGACGATGCACTACCTAAACAAACAAGGGGGAACGCGTTCGCTTTCTCTCTCACGCGAATCGCAGAAGATCTGGAACTGGCTAGTGATGCACGATATCCCGCTCAAAGCGGAATATGTCCCGGGAAAGGACAACACCATCGCAGACGCCCTAAGCAGGCAAAAATCCCTCTCCCACGAGTGGGAACTATCCGACAGTGCTCTGACTCACATCTTCTCTCTATGGGGAGTCCCGAACATCGACCTGTTTGCCACCAAGAGGAACGCCAAATGCCCAAGCTACGCAAGCTGGCATCCCCAACAAGGATCACTAGGAAATGCATTTTCCATAGGATGGTCCAGCGCCTTTGCGTACGCATTTCCTCCATTCCCGATGATCCCTCGGCTCCTCAGAAAGATGAAGGTGGAACCATGCACCCTGATCCTCATTGCCCCATTCTGGCCGAGGCAACACTGGTTCTCGGATCTGCTTAGACTCTCCATCAGATCACCGATCCGCCTGAAACAACACCCGACCCTCTTGACGATGTCCAACGGACAGGTGCAACACCCGAACCTCCAATCGCTCAAATTATCAGCCTGGCTCCTGAGCACAGAGAGTTCGGTGCCCTGAATATCCCACAAGACTGCAGGGATGTATTAGCCAAAGCAAGGGCAGACAGTACGAACAAGACCTACACTCTCAAATGGAAGAGGTTCTGCATTTGGTGTTCGGACCAGGGCCTGCGGCCCCTCGCCATCACCCCTGAACAGGTATTGGCATACCTCCTGCATTTGGCTCAGTCAGGGCTAGCGCATGCATCCATCAAGGTTCACCTGGCGGCTATCTCGAGGTTCACCAGAACGGTCACAGGACCTTCTCTGTGGTCCAGCTGACTGGTCAAACAATTCCTAAAAGGGCTCTACAGATCCTTTCCGAGGCCTCGGAAAGTACCTCCTACATGGCAGCTTAATCTGGTACTCAACCAACTCATGCGTCACCCGTTTGAGCCCATTCATCGTGCATCTCTTAAACACATCTCGTGGAAAACAGCACTCTTGCTTGCTCTAACATCTGCCAGAAGGGTTAGCGAACTGCAAGCTTTATCCATTCAGGAGCCATACATGCAATTCAGACAGGACAGAGTGGTACTGCGACCAAACCCTAAGTTCATTCCAAAAGTACCTTCGGACTTTCATCTCAATGAACCAATAGTCCTTAAGTCCTTCTTTGCTAACCCTTCTACGACAGCGGAGAGGTCGCTGCATTCTTTGGACCTTATGAGGTGCATAAAATTCTACCTGGACAAGACTAAGGCTCTCAGGAAGTCTTCGCAGCTGTTCGTGGCATACAGCAGACCGCGAATGGGCCTACCTCTCACGAAGCAGAGCATATCCAGATGGATCTCCTCTGCGATTTCATTCTGCCACGACAAGGCCGGCCGGCCTCTGAATGATCATGTTACTGCTCATTCCACCAGGGCGATGTCCACGTCAGCAGCGCTGTTTGCAGGAGTGCCAATCCTGGACATCTGCAGAGCGGCGACCTGGAAGTCACGCATACTTTTGCCACACTACTGCCTGGATATCGAACTCCAGAAGGATGCGGCAGTGGGCCAGGCGGTGCTTCGCCATCTCTTTCAGTAAGGTGAGCCTTCCTACATCCCGCCTTCCAGGTATGCACATTCTTGCTCTGATGTTATTCTCTCTATGCTGTCTCATTGTTGTATGATTTATATGCATTATCTAACATGACGGGAGAGCAACTCTACTTTACGAATGTGCTACTATGATTGCTAGCTACTCTGATTCAGGCATGTGAATCTATGAAAGACACCCCTAATACTGGATAAGAAATGCGTTACTTACCTGTAACAGCAGTTATCCAGTATTGGTGTCTTTCATAGATTCACATGCAACCCTCCCGCCTCCCCTGGAAGGACTCACTTCCCTCTCGGACTATATTACGCCAACCTAGCTGGGTGCGTACGAAAATCTGAGGGACTGAGGCTCCTCCCAGGAAGGTTCTAGAGGGAGGTCGGAGCTGATTGGCTGACTGTAAGAGTTTGGTCCTTTTTACATAAGGACAAGGAAAGGCTACTAAGGGGAGGAGGCCCTTAGACCCTTTTTCTCTATGTATGTCTATGGACATTACTTTTTTATTTACCGGAGGCTCCCGTCTCGACGACGGGGAATGATTCAGGCATGTGAATCTATGAAAGACACCAATACTGGATAACTGCTGTTACAGGTAAGTAACGCATTTCTTTTCCATTTTTTATCCCAGAGTTTGTAAGTTGATTCATTTTATATTCTACAGATATCAGACCCATTTGAAGGAATGGGGGTACAGAGCAGATGGTGCTTTTGTGACCCAACTGTTGTGGACGAGGTTGTTTGCTACTAGTGTCCAGCAACTCTTCCTACTATGGCTCTGTAAACTGGGCCCAGTGCAAACCATTGCATACTTGACTATCAAGATAGCAGGAGTGAGCACTCCAAGGCTTCTCAGGGAGCTATGGGCCAGGAGCTCAGATCTCAGCCTTTGATCAACAGACACAATATATTAGTGTCCAGCTCAGTGCTTGTCATTTTGTAGATGATAGTTCTTTAATCACACAACCAAGCTAAACACTATACAATGCAATTAAATCAGCCTATGCAGGGTTGTATCCCTGGTTGAATTTTCTGTAAGCCCTACACCCCACCCCTCGGAATTCATGCCCAAGGAAGTACCCTATCAGGACAGTCCTCAGTATTTTGGACACAGGTGCAGAGTATGTCACTCACTGTTACCCTAACTGGGTTAAAATGCATTACTCAGTCAGCAGTTGCTTCCCAGGTTTATTATGGGCAGAAAGTCAGAAGCCATCATTCTCAACTTTGCATTTGAAGACATGTGGTCCTGGACAGGGTTATTTATGATTTGGTGCAGGGAAAGATGTGGCCTGCACTAGCCTTTCTCACTGCAGCCTTTCCTCAGAACTTGAGTGATGGATGAATGCAGCTCAGCGGGTTCCGGGGCCACTGCAGGGCTTCTCAAGCTGTTATGGCCTCTTAGGCTGCTGAGCTTCCTTTGGCTGTGATGTGCAGTTGTGGCCTTTTAGGGTGACCAGCCTTCACTCAGTTGCAAATAGTCTTCCTCTCACATCAGCAGCACCAGCTCGTGGTCTACAGTGGCTGTCATGGACTTAGCCACATTACATGTTGGTAAAGTCTTGGGAGGGTAGTTCTAAACCAGAACCATTTTTTTTTTAAATATATTTTTATTGCAGAATTAGAAACCACAGGATACAATTACACAGCCAGGACACTTGTGAGATCCCCCCGTCCAATAAGAAATCCCAGTCGTACACAGCCATTCAGCCCGCATCCCGGAGGCCGGGCGGCATATTATATCGCTCAAGAGGAACACATCACAGTGCGCGTCCCACAAGGACCCTGGCTGAAAGATCGTTTTGCGTATCTGCTTTTACCCCCCCACCCACAACAACATTCCCGTCAGCCATCTCAATGAAAGTCAGTGATGTCGCCCTTGTCGGGACCTGCCTTAGGCGCCATGGGTCGCCACACCTGGCCGCTCTACCCAGCCATTCTACCCTCCACATAGTAGTCACCGTCCCAGTAGATCCAAGGCCCTAACAAACGACCATCTAATGGTTCCCGGCCCTCCCCAAACACCCAACAACCAACCCCCCCCAAGCCCCCCTCCCCTGGCAACTGCTAAGGTGTGTGCCTCGTCCTGTCGAATTGGATGGGTCCACTACAGTACGTGATGCTATACTTCTGTGTTCGCCCCGCGGTGTCCAGCTGCTTAGGTCTCGCCATCCTCATCCTCTACCAAAGAATCACGCATAGCCTGTACCACTAACTCCCATGCACGCGCCGCATCCAGTGCCTTCTCATTCCCCAACTTTACAGCTTGCTTCATCCGGAGCACACTCTCGCAGTCAGACCACCGCAGCAGCTCATTCTTCCATCTACGCAGTGAGGGTCCCCCCCTGGACTTCCAATGCCACGATATTTCCCTCTGTGCCAATATCAGGCCCAGGTCTATAAATTTGCTTGTCACCCTGGTGTGCTTAGTATGCGGGAACCAGAGCAATAGGCACGCCGCCATGTCGAACTCCACCTCCCTGTCAGTCACTTCATTCAGAAGTTCCCCTACCTCCGCCCAATAGGTCCCCAGTTGTGGGCACCCCCAAAACAAGTGGTCCATGTCCGCTCCCTGGGACGAACACCGCGGGCAACAGGCATCCGGCACCTGAAAGTACCGCTGTAGTTTCTCAGGAGTTAAATAGGCCCTATGGAGCACATAGAAATGCACCTGCTGAAAACGCGCGTTTCTAGTGCCCTTCCACGTGCGTCGCAGGATGTGACCCCATGCCGTATCCGGTATGGGCCGGCCGATGCTCACCTCCCATTTAGCCTTGAGCCCTTGGAGTGGTTCCAACCCCTCGTTCAGCATCCTATTATGGAGGCACGTCACAGCTTTGAACGTGCCGGCCGCCATCACCACATATTGGCACGCCATAGTCGTCGTGGGTTCCAGGAGCCCCTCTTTCCAATGCTTTTGTATGGCAGCCACTACTGCCGCGTGTAGGAGAAAGCCCCCAGCAGGCAGCCCGAACTGGTCCCGGAGCACCTCGAACGGCGCCAAAGCCCCATCAATGTACAAGTCGCCCACCACCTGCAGTCCCGCCTCCTCCCAATCCAGCAACGGGGACCAGTCTCCTCCGTGCGGCAATGCCGTCAACATCCCTATCGGGATCTCCGGGGCATAAGGCCGCGATGCCCTCGCTCTCCGAAGGCTCCGTTGCCAGCACAGCCGGAGCGTCCGCTCTTCCATGGTGAGGGCCCGTAACTCGAGCCGCTGCTGCATGATGATGTAGGACAGCACATGGCGTTGCATTCCTCGATCCCGGTCCTCCTCCGGGCCCCGGAACACCCTGGCCACGTTCTGTGTAAGGACCTGTAACTGCGCTGCAAGATAGTACAGCTCAAGGTCGGGCACCGCCATGCCCCCTTCTAGCTTGGGGCGAAGTAGCGTGCTCAGGGCTACTCTACGGCGGCCATGCCCCCAAAGAAAGCCAATTATCATTGACCGCAGTTCTCTAAACACCCCCTGGGGAATCCAGACAGGCAGCGTTCGGAAATAATAGAGGAAGCGGGGGAGCGCCACCATTTTCAACAGTGCTATCCTGCCCAGGACCGACAGCGGGAGGGTCGACCAGAAAGACAAGCTGCCCCGCAGCGCCCGGACACAGCGGCCGATGTTGCCCTCCAATAGGTCCGCCGCCGCGTGGTAAATGCGGACACCCAAATAGGTGATGCAAGAGGGTTCCCATACTACACCCAAATCGCTGCTAGGGGCTGGCGATCCCGCTCGCAGCGGGAACACACAAGTCTTCGCCCAATTGACCTTAAGGCCCGACAGCCGGCCGAACTCAGACAGCAGGTCCATCGCTCCAACCAATGCCCCCGAGGTGTCAGCTAGGTACAGGAGCAAGTCATCCGCGTATAACGATATATAATGCCATTGCCCGTCACTAACTATCCCCGCGTATCGGTCACCTGACCTCGCATGGACCGCCAAGGGTTCCATCGCTAGGGCAAACAATAGGGGGGAGAGGGAACATCCCTGTCGTGTTCCCCTGCTCACTGGGTACGCCGCAGACACCAGGCCGCCCAATCGTACTCTCGCCGTCGCCGAGGTATATAAGACCCTCGTCCACCTCCGAAACCCCTCGCCCATGCCAAACCTCTCTAGCACTCCATCCAGGAAAGGCCATTCCAAGCTATCAAAGGCCTTCTCGATGTCCACGGACAGAACCGCCGGTACTCCCTCCCTGTCCAAGATGGCGTCCATGATTCCCACCAGGCGGCGGGTATTCAGCGCCGTGCTCCTCGTGGGTATAAACCCGGCCTGATCCCTGTGTACCAGACCCGTCATGTGCGGGGCCAGCCTGGTGGCCAGGATTCGGCTCAGGATCTTATAATCCACCGTCAGCATGGACAGCGGGCGATAAGACCTCACATCCGCGGCATCCCGGCCAGGCTTGAGGAGCGGTACAATCAAGGCCTCCCGCATGGACCCAGGCAATGCCCCCGTCTCGAAGGCTTCCGTGTACACCACCAGCAGCCTGGGCGCCAAGCTGTCCACATATTGTTGATAGAATTCAATTGGCAGACCGTCCACCCCGGGCGTCTTGTTGCGGGCCATATGTTTGATGGCCACCCGTATTTCCGTGAGCGTGATCGGGCTACCCAGCTCCCTCACATCTTCCTCGTCCAGGACAGGGAGCTGCCTCTCCCCCAGGTATTCCGCGATGTCCTGAACCCCCACTCCCAGCTGACTCCGGTACAGTTCCTCATAATACCCCCTAAATCGTTCCAATACCGCTGCCTGGGAGTACACCATCTCTCCCTGCGCATTATTAATGCCGAGAATCGGGCAGCCCCTAAGTTCCGGGTTAGCTAATCTGGCCAAGAGGGTACCCACCTTGTCCCTTTCCGCGTGTGCCCTGATGATGTACTGCCTATAGTCATAGCACCTCAAACGTTCCGTCTCGGTGGCAACCACTTCCTTCGCCTCCAACAACTGGGCCTGTAGACCTGGCCTAGCCGGCCTGCGGCGCTCCAAGTCCCTCAAAGTTTCTTCCGCTTTCATTAGGTCATTCAGCACAGTCGTACGAGCATTTGAGAACCTTCCCAAACATACCCCTCTCACCACCACTTTCATTGCATCCCATTCAATAGACCTACTCGCAGCCGTGCCCTCATTCATTCCGAAATAACTATCAATGCCTTGCCGAACCGCATCGCTGAACACAGAGTCCTCTAGCGTCTCCGGCCGAAGCCGCCATGTTGGTATCACTGAGCGCTCTCTCTGCCACTGAATGTGCACCAGTAGGGGGTTATGATCGGATATAGTCCTAGCCAGGTACTCCGCATGGGTAATCAATGGGGCCAGGGATCCCCCGCAAAGCACCGAATCAATCCTGACATGTAGATCATGGAGAGCGGAATAAAAGGAATAATCCCTGGCTCCCCTGTGCCGCTCCCTCCAGACATCCAGCAACCCCCATCGTTCCTGCCAATCCTTCCTGTGCGCGGCCAGCCTGCGCACCGGAGAGTCTACTAGGGGGGGATGGGACCTATCCAGAGCAACATCCGTGATCGAGTTGAAGTCCCCCCCTAGCACTATCCGACCCGCCAGGAAAGAGGCCAAGGACCCCGAGAGACTATCAAAGTATCGGCCTTGGTCAGTGTTCGGTGCATAGACACAGCAGAAAACCACATCCCGTCCATATAACCTCCCCTCCACCGCCACAAACCTGCCATCCGGATCTACTACTTGATTCAGCACTTGAAAGGGTATCCCCGCCCTCACCCAGATCAACACCCCCCTGGCATACGCTGAGTAAGTGGTGCCAAACACCTGGCCCCGCCATCTTTTCTGCAAGGCAGCGCACTCTTTTTTGGTGAGATGAGTCTCCTGGAGCATAGCAATCTGAACCCCCCTGCGTACCAGATATGCATGTACTTTGTGACGTTTCACCATGGTCCGCAGCCCCCGGACATTCCACGTTAGGCATTTCAAGTTAGGTAATGTCCCCATTCCAACCTCGTACAGTCCGAATCAAAGAACAAAGGTCCATGGCCCCCCCATTGCAGTTGCCCCCCCCCGAACATTCCCAAAACTGAAACACTTCCCAAACCCCACTCCCCAGGACAGAGCACACGAACCCAATGGCCGCCCCCATCCAAACCTTGAACCAACTTCTCACACTCTTACTCTGTGGTCTCCACCACAGTCGACCTTAAGGGCCCAAGGGGGGTGAGTCGCCGCCGACCCCAGCTAGCGGAGCCCGCACCCCGCACCTTCATCCCCTCCAATGCACACAGCTCCCCCTCCCGGCAACCCGCCCTCCATCAACAGGATATCACCCTACCATGAAGTCCCGATCTAGTCCCAGTTCTATCTCAGCCGCAGAAAATACCATCCGATGTCTGTGGGGTCACTATATCGGCCCCTTCGAACTTTCCGCCTCTGAAAGTTCCTCTCCTGTTCTGCTGCCTTCCCCTCCCGAGTCCGTTTCTGCCCGTTCACTGTTCTGTTGCGACCCTGTAATGGCCGCCGTCGCTGCGAGCGCATCCCTCTTCTCCGCCGCCATTTGAGCCTCCCGTTTCTCCCGCTGGCGCCTGTTGCGGGATCTGATGCGTTGTGACTGCCTCACCCGGGGCTGCTTGGGTTGGTCTCGCCTACTTTGGTGTGATTTGTCCGTCCCCGCTCTATACGACTCGAGCCATTGCCAAACTTCGTCCGGAGTCTGGAAGAAGTGCGTAGTACCGTCCATAATGATCCGCAACTTGGCTGGGTAGAGCAAGGAGTACTGGATGCCTTCCTCCCTGAGCTCCTTCTTCACAGCGAGGAACGATGCCCTGTTCTTCTGGACCGCTTGAGTGTAATCTGGGAAGATCGTTACCTTACTGTTTTCCACCCCATACGGGCCCGACATCCTGGCCCGCTGGATGAGAAGATCCCGGTCCTTGTAGTGGAGGAGCCGCACCACCATCGGTCGGGGGGGGCGGCCAAGCCCCGGCGGGCGGGCAGGCACCCGGTGAGCTCGCTCCAGAGTGAAAAAAGGAGTAAGCCCCTCCGGTGCCACCACAGTGCGGAACCAGTTCTCCATGTAGGCCACCGCGTCCTCCCCCTCAATCCGTTCCGGCAGGCCTACGACCCGTACGTTGTTCCGTCTATTGCGGCCTTCGGCATCCTCCGCCCTCCGTTCCAGTGAGTCCAGTCGGGCCAAAATGTCCGTGATCCTGTGCTCCGCGGTCACCACCGATGGCTTCAGGTCCAGCAACAGCTGGTCATGGTCCTTGACCCTGTCTGCCAGCTTCGCGTGATCCGCGCGTAGCAGCCCCAGGCCTGTGGCCACTTGGGCAATGTCATTGTGTAATGCTTCCTTCGTGGAGGTGATCGCATCAAGGATGGCATCCAAACGCCGGTTCAGCCGCTGTTCCTGGTCAAGCTCCGGGGAGGGACTCTCACTCAGCCGAGTTTATGTCGCCGAGTCCCCCTCGCGACTCCCGGGCCTAGGCCCTCCGATCGCCGCCATGCCAGGGTGCTGCGTCACAAGTCCTGTCGCCCTCTTTGCGACTACGCCCGTGGTTCCGTGCCGGTCTCCGGGCACCAGGCAGCGCAATGTCCCCGCCGACGCTCTCAGGAACAATGGCCAGGTGGACGGGCTCCGTTCCGTCACCCCCCTCCGGCCTAAGGGGGGAAGGATAAGTCTCGGGCGGTGGCCAACTAGGGTCCCCGAGCTCCTGGGTGAATCAGGTCAGCGTCCCCTGGTCTCAGGACACAGCACCGCCAAGTGCAGGATCTCTTGCCACTCGGCGACAACTTGGTTCAGGGCTGAAGTTCGGGACCGTCCGACCTCCTCGCCGCCATTTTCTTCTCACCCTCGGCAACACCTTGGCCGCCTCTTCTCTCAATCTTCTCGGGGCCAGCAGTCCCCCAGCGACTCTCCGATTGCGCCCAGCTGTCCCCTTACACTTCAGAGGGCAGGAACGTCGTCTTCGGGTCGCCTAGGGTCCCGAAAACAGGAGAATTAGCGGGATTCCGCGCGGAGCTGCGAGCTCACGCCGCCATCCCGATCGGCGTCCAAGCCACGCCCCTTCTAAACCAGAACCATGCAGATCGATCAGGAGACGCCGAGGCTAAGGGTCACTTCACATCATATAACCTCATCTCTGGGTGACTGAGTGCAAGGCCTGGTTTACATTAAGGCTCAGTTGAGCACTCCCTTCTAAGGTCGAGAAAAATATGGGACTGGAACAAAGTCTGGTATTTTGGATCCCATTTCTGTGTACAGATTCTAGACCGGAATGTGGATCCAATGTCTCAAACTTCAGAACTGGTTTGGGATGGTTCTCTTTTAACTCCTTCCGTGCTCGAGGTGGCCGGGTGCTCATGACGAGCTGAGCTCGTCATTACACGCGCTGCGCTCACACGCTGGGCTAATTCCCCTTCTGTGATGAGCGTTCTTAAAAACGGACGTAGTCATGACTAGTTAAGCTCGTCATGAGCACAGCGGCACTGTGCAGCGTGACAGCCGAGCTCGTCACGAGCACAGTGGCGCTGTGCGTGCCTCCCCTCCCCCCAGCGCCGCGGGGGAATTAGCCCCACGGCGAAGGTGCTTAGTAACTTCTCAGACTGCTCTCCAGATACAGCCTTTGTGTAAAGCGAGGACTATTATGCAGGTAGCACTGGGATTGTCTCCAAGCAGGAGGGCCAACAACATAGGCACTGTAAAGTGTGAAGTTTCTGCACCTGGCAGTCATTGGCCTTCTGAAGCCATAATGTGGGATAGATGGAAAGACAGGACTATCCAGAAGCTTCTTCACCTTGAACAACAAACCGCATTCCTACCTTTCACCACTATAATTAGGGCTCACGGTTTTATGGTATTTATTTTTTCAACATTTCCGTCTGTATTTATCCATATTTATTTTGTGGTTTGCGTATAAATGAAGTCGACAAACAGTACATTTCCATATTTATTTAACTGATAGGCACGCACTCATAATTTGATATTTGTTGTGTTTTAGCTGTTTATGCTGCCACATATTACATACCAATATATCCACCGGTAATACTAGCATTATACTATAAATAAGTTGACAAGCCATTATTTAAAGAAATTTCCCATGCTGGCCATATTCAACTTACTGTGAGGAACGCTCTGTGCAAAGCGCGATTACTGCTGTTACTTACAATAGCGCTGCCCTTTTCAGCCGCGGTCACGTGACCTGACCCACCTCACCCGCCATCTTGAGGAGGTAAGGGGTGCGCTCTAGTCCATCAACCCTCCCGCCCTCTTAGATTACTTAAGGGGCGAATATCCATCTAGCAGGCAAAACCTTATTTGTTAACTGCTCTCCCCTGAGGCGGAAGCCGGGGGATTCTCCTACTATTCTTTTTAACAGACGCTACCTGATCTCGTGATTGTCCGTGCAGAGGACTTTCATTTGTGTGTTTTTAAATTCATTTGGATAGTAAATAATTGCTTCAACTTACTGTGAGGAACGCTCAGTGCAAAGCGCGATTACTGCTGTTACTTACAATAGCGCTGCCCTTTTCAGCCGCGGTCACGTGACCTGACCCACCTCACCCGCCATCTTGAGGAGGTAAGGGGTGCGCTCTAGTCCATCAACCCTCCCGCCCTTCCCGCCCCTCCCATGTATAAAACAGGAGGAACATCCCGTCCGCGCAGCGGGCGCGCCGGAGGCGCGCCAGAGGCAAGCCCGTCTGCGCCCGTCCGCGCCGGGACCGGGCCTAGGGCCATAACCCCTGCCCAACAAGCGTCAGACACCATTAAGAAGTATACTAGTCAAGGCCTACTGGCACTTCGACCACCCACCAGTACTAGCTGTTTAAAAATAATACCCTCAGAGATTCACAGGCACCTTGCCATCTCCTGCCCCCATTGTAGCTGTACCATTCCGTTACGATTACCTGACGTTAATACCACACCAACAAAGCACGATGAAGGAGCTGTTATATCCATTGCCCTCATCAATGCGCGCTCACTCGGAAAGCACAGGCAGGAGATCTTTGATCTCATAACAGATTTTAAACTAGATGTTCTGTTTGTCACTGAGACTTGGACCGATGACACATCTCAGCCAGACCTAGCCATTGCAGTACCGGACGGATATAAAGCATACTGCCAGGACAGGCCCAGACAAAGAGGGGTTGGGCTGGCCATAATAGCTAGAGATTCATATCCTGTCAGAACGACCCCCATTCCATCAACTTCCTGTGAAGCCATGCAATTTGCCATTAACCCTTCACCTTTGTTCAATTTCAAGGGAATACTGATATACTGCCCTCCGGGATCCAAAACGGTATTTTTAACCAGCATTAATACCATGATGGAATCAGTAGCCACGGAAAGTGCCTTTACCGTTCTAGGTGACCTAAATTTTCACTTGGATCAAAGTCACCTAACTGATTCGATCACCCTCATTTCCGATCTAGAAACTCTAGGGCTAAAACAACGGGTTACATCCCCTACCCACCAAGCTGGCCACATCCTAGACCCCATATTTTCCAACTTAGAAGGCTTACAAATAACCAACATCTTGCCCATGCCTTGGACTGACCATCATGCAATTTTTGCAACTATAACCACCAACGTTTGTCGTAACAACAAACCCCTTCCCATCCCCAAACAGCCCTTTAAAGATTGGAAAAATATCAATCAGGACGACCTAAAGCTAATACTGGATCACACCCGTCCAACGCTGTCCACAGAGCCTAACTTAGCCCTTCAGCAATTTTACACCTGGTTGGGCCAGGCCACAAATCAGTCAGCCCCTACCAAAGAACTATCCAGAAATAGATCTAAACCCACTGCCCCCTGGTATAATGAAAAACTAAGGGCACAAAAGCAAATCAACCGTAATAAGGAAAGACTATGGAGAAAAGATTATGACACAGCTAGCAAAGCAGCTTACAAGGAAGCCCTGGCACTCTACAAAGCCATGATCGCTAAAGCCAAAAAAGACTATTACACTGACCAAATCCAGAAAGCCAAAAAGTCTAGCAGATTATTGTTTCAAATCACCAAAGCACTGTCAGGCAACTCCCCCGACCTCACTCCTCCCCCATCGCAACTTTTATGTGATTCTCTAGCTTCCTTTTTCTTTACCAAAGTGGATGATATTTACCAGGCTTTTTCCGCTAATTCACTTTTGAGGACAGTCAACTCCCCCATTTTTTCTCCAGTTAACATGTTCCCCAACTTCCAACCAGTCACTTCCGACCAAATAAAAATTACACTGTCTACCATCAAATCAGGATCACCCCTGGACCCCTGCCCACTCTCAGTATTCCTGCCGGTAATGGACTCTATCATACCACTTCTGACTCAGGTGTGCAATTCCATTCTCCTATCAGGTAACTACCCTGACCCCCTTAAAAACACTCTACTAAAACCCCTGTTAAAAAACCATCCCTGGATAAAAGCGAGCTAAAAAACTACCGTCCCATCGCGAGTCTCCCTTTCATGGCGAAGGTGATTGAAAAAACCATGAACATTCAGATTTCCGAATTCATTGAAAAACACCATCTCCTGGACAACACGCAATTTGGATTCAGGAAATACCATGGGACAGAGACAGCCTTGATTAAAGCAGCTGATGACATCAGGTTAATCAGGGATCAAGGGGGCACAGCCATTCTAGTAATGCTGGACTTATCAGCAGCTTTCGACACGGTCGACCATACCATCTTGGTCGACCGTGTCGAGGGATTTGGCATCTGCCACACTGCCAAAGACTTAATTGCGTCCTTTCTTGCCAAAAGAACGCAGGCTGTCATCTTAGGACCCTTCCAATCGGCCCAACTTTCATCTCCATGTGGAGTACCTCAAGGCTCATCCCTGAGTCCGACACTTTTCAACATCTATGTGTCGGACCTTGCTAAAACCATCAAAGCACACGGGATGAGCCTAACCGCCTATGCCGATGATACCCAACTAGTGTTGGCGATCAAGGGGGACGGAGATCTAGTGGCTGAAAAATTCAAGAAGGGACTGTTAGACATAGGAGAATGGATGGCTACCAACTGCCTCAAATTAAACTCAGAAAAAACCGAGGTGCTCATTTTCGGACCCCTTTCGCCAGCCTGGCCATCAAGCTGGTGCCCCCCCCCCCCCAGCCCACTCCAACTGCTAAAGTCAGGAACCTCGGTATCATCTTCGACGAGGGTCTAAATTTTATGGATCATGCCAACAAAACAGTGTCCATAGCACACCTGAAACTGAAGATGGTAAGGAAAATATGTCCTTTTCTTCCTGACTCAGCCATCAAAACACTGGTCACCTCTCTTGTCCTTTCTTCTCTGGACTATTGTAATGGTCTCTTCCTTAATGCTCAATCCAGAGTAATTACTAAACTACAGACTATTCAAAACGCAGCAGCACGTCTGCTCTCTGGCAAAACAAAATATGAATCAATATCCAACAATATAAAGGACTTCCACTGGCTCACTGTGCGAAATAGAATCCACTTCAAGTCCCTCTGTATTGTGTTTAAAGCACTCAACAACCAAGGACCCCACTTTTTGAAAGAACAGCTACAACAATACAAACCTAACAGAGTTTTACGATCAGCCACCCTCAATCAACTGGTCATTCCTCGCACTAAAACCGTCACCTGGGGCGACCGGCGCTTTCTGGTGGCCGCCCCAAAGCTCTGGAACACGCTACCCCTAAACATCAGGGAGAGTTCCTCTCTCCTCCAATTCCGCAAACTTTTGAAAACCTGGCTGTTCGCTCAATGATCTTCCTGCCTCATATTGACCATTACAAATAACTGGTTTTACTAGCGCCAAGACGCCCAAGGGTAAATGCTGCGCTTTACAAATATTAAAAATAAATAAATAAATATTCTCAGCTGCTGGACTATAATTTATCAAAGACAACACAGAGAACTACTTAACCCCTTCCATGCTCATGACAAGGTCAACTCGTCATGGGTTTTACCTGCGCTGTGCTTATGACGAGTTGACCTTGTCATGATTCTATAGTATTCAAGTATTTTCTGCGCAGGAGGGGAAAACCCCCTAGCAGCCAAGGTGTTAATAAGAGCAAATTTTTCTGTATTTATCCACTTTAAAATATAAATGCAGACAGAAAACACATTGTGTTCTGTCTGTATCTGTAAAAATCCGTAATAAGGGAAAACAGGGAGCCTTACCTATAATCCATCATCTGGAAGTGTACAGGAACACTTAATCAGCAGCTTTTTGCTTAAAAGGTTTTCTTAGAATTTATAAAAGTAGTTCAATCTCCATCCTCCTCACTTCAATGAATGGCTTTTTCCCTCAAGCCATAGGATAGACTGTCCTCAACCCCTATCTTATGTCATGCTTAACCAAGGGCATCTAGAATACATTCCACTGGCTTCAAAACACACACACAAGCACACAACATTCTCACGCACATAACATACTCACACACACACGACATAGTTGCAGGTTCTTGGTTTAACAAAGCAGAATTTTACACCATATGTGTAGTAGGGCACACTCACTTAGAGAGATTAAAAGTTTCCCCAACCATAAAATCATTGAACATAGTATAATATTCCTCCATTGACTATGCAGCCGCCCCTGGTGCACCCCTCCATGTAACAGAACAATTCCTTGTATTGTCTGGGACGATTCTAGTCCACTGCACACATTAGATTAGCAAGATGCCAGGGCAGAATAAAAGTCGGCATACTTTCTGTATGCAATCAAGCTCTCTGAGCAGGGGAGCACACCCATATACAATGCAGGGGAAATTTCCTCTCTAACAATAGACATATCTTGTTGGTATTTTTTGTCTTCTGAGAACCGCTTATATTTTCCTGCATTCAGGAGTTATTTCAAACCTCTTTCTCTATTACAGGCGCTGGTATCCTGACGATTATGAACACGCACCAAAGAAGAAAGCGACTCACAGGTCAGCATTGCGTTTTAACTGTAGTATTTTGCTGTATCCTTCCATATTATCCATATGCAGCAGGAAAAGTTCAAGGAGTAGCACTGATGGAATGTAATTAGATTCTCCATCTACCACCAACAACTGCTTCTTAGACCCGGGATCCCTGATTGGCTGAGGTAGGTACCTTAGGCCAAGTAGAGACCCACTTTCCAACGTCAGGGAAAGGAAGGTCACCTTCTTAGATAGCCCCGCTCACCCCCTCAGTAGCTTGGCACGAGCAGCCAGGCTTAGCTTCAAAGCAAAAGTGTAAAGTATTTGCAACCATACCACAACCCTATGATGAACCACAAATAGACTCCACACGAGTTTTATAAAAACGAGTATAAACTTTATATAAAAAGATATACGATAAGACCACACAATATAAATCCAACTTGCCCCAGTATTGGAACTTTCATAGATTCCCATGCTTTGTATCATTCCCCGTCGTCGGAATGGGAGCCTCGGTAAATAGTAAAAAACCATAGTAGTAAGCACAAAGTGAAAAATAGGCCTAGGCCTCATCTCATTTTGTAGCTTATCCACCTCTTTTTGTAAAAGAGACCAAATTTCTGCAGTAGCCAATCAGAGCAGCCTCACCCCATAGAACCTTCCTGAGAGAAGCTCAGAGCCTCAGATTTTCTACCGCACGTTGTGCAAGGGAGTCTCCATTGAGCTCTGCTCAGTTTTCTTCAGTTTTTTCTTGTTATTTCTTCAACTACTTGGATTTTTTCTCAGCATGTCGGAGAGGAAAGCCCTTTTTAGAGCCTGTGCCACCTGCTCTAAAAAGAGGTTGTTTGTCGAGGACCAACATGAGGATTGTATCTACTGTTTGTATCCGGACCATAAACCAACAGGCTGTCCGATTTGCAGATCCTTCTCAGCCAAGACCTTGAGGGACAGGGAAGGACGTCTCCTCACATGGCTTCAGAAGATGAAGGACCGGAAAGACATTATCTCTTCGGACAGTGAGGGCTCCTCGTCAATGGTGTCATCCAGAAGGTCTCTGAAAAGGGGTGGGTCCCCCCTTTCTGCTTCAGACGAGTCCCTTCACAAGGCCTTACCAGGGACCTCTGACAGGTCTGACAGGCCGGCTGCCCAAAAATCTCCTCACCGAGGTGAAAAGGAGAGGCAGGGTAAGCCTGAGGAACAACTGGCCTCAAAAAAGGTGAGAAAGGCTTCTACAGTCTCTTCACCTTCCTCAGAGAAAGATCGTGGGGTCAAGAAGCCTTCAACCCCGGCTCAAGAGGTCGCTTCAGACAAGAAGCAGAAATCGTCGACGACTAAGCTCCCAGGTACGTCGTCTACGAGTGTTAAAAAGGACAGCTCTACCAGGGTTGCCTCGTCGACGGGCTCGTCGACGACGGCTGTGTCGACGCCTACACCGTCGACTGTTTTCAAGGCTCCGGAATCCTGCTCGTCGTCGACGAGGGTGACCATCTCCACGTCGACGACAATGTCTGCAAAGCTGCCGTCGACGGCGGTGTCGTCGACGAGAACGACTTCGACGACGACGATGTCGACGACGCCGGTTGCCATGTTGATGACGACGAGCTCGTCGACGGTCCCGTCGACGATACCACCATCGTCGACGATGAGCTTCACCTCGTCGACGACGCTATCCTCGGCGACGAAGACAGTATCTATGTCTACACTTCCACTGTCGACACAGACCCAGAAGACCTTCCCGTCGACGACGGCCTCGTCGACGACGGCCTCGTCGACGACGACCTCGTCGACGATGGAAATTTCGGAAAAACATGTTTTTTCGCGGAAAAGGAAACAGATCACGCCAGAGATGACGTCTCCTCGCCAGGTTCAGAAGTTACCACCTAGCCTTCTATTGGAAGATGACTCTGAGGAAGAGACTTTCAGTGAATTTGGGCAGGCCTATAGCCCTTCTGACCTCCAGGTTAAGGTGCAGGAATTTAGCTCTGAAGAGGAGCAGATGGAACGACAGCACTATGCTCCAGAGCATTATTATGAGGAGGAACGCACTGCTACCAGGCACGTGCCTCCACAACAGCCTATGCGTCAGTTACCTGAAGGTATGGTGGCAATACCATCCACTTTAGTGGCGGATTTACAACTTATGTTGCGGGACTACAAGCAACGTTTCCCGGCGCCTCCGGAAGCCCAACAAGTGCGCCCCCCGACACCTCCGCCTCAGACATTACGTCCTGTGGCAGACCATTCTTTGCCCCCAAGAGAGCGTGCCACAGCGCTGGAAGTGCGCCCTCAAGAGGTGGTACAGGTGCAAGATACTGATGATGATGACGCTGCGTCTTCAGATGCAGACCAGCAAGCGGATCCTGATCAAGATCAACAGGCGCAATGGAATACTGCTGACCCTATAGATCCGGACAACACCGACCCGGATAATATTACTTCGCCTCCAGCGGACGTAGGAGGGTTTCACAACCTAATGGACAGGGCATCCAAAAGATTTGGTCTCCCAGTGACCACAGTTCAATCGGATTGCTTTTTATATGACTTTAAAGAACCATTCAGAAAGTCAGTGAGGTCCATTCCAATCATTGAGCATGTCTGGTCTGAGGGCTTGAAGGCTATGCATAATCCGGCCACAGTCCTCCCGGTACTTCCGAGACTAGAAAAGAAGTACAAGGCACCGGATGGCAGTCCGGCATGTTTACTTGGCCAACCGAAACCGGATTCGGTCATTTCGCAGGCTGCCCAGAGCAAGTCCAAGAATCCTTCTACGCCGATGACTACACCGCCGGATAAGGAGGGCAGGCGCCTAGACAATGTGGGCAAGAGGTTTTCAGCTATGGCCAGTCTCCTGGTTAGGGCAGCCAATGCTTTAGCGATTCTGGGACGCTATGATCGGCAAATGTGGTGCGACCTTGCTCCATTTGTAGACGAACTGCAGGATTCGTCTAAGGAGGAGGTGAAGAAGATTTTGCTCGAAGGGGAACGGGCCTCTTCGGAGGTCATTGATGTGGCAATGGATATTGCGACCACCGCATTCCGAGCACTAGCCGGCTCGGCGGTTCTGCGACGCCAAGGGTGGTTAAAGGCCACATGGTTCAGGCAGGAGGTGCAGAATAAGATCTTGGATCTACCATACGACGGTGAGATGCTATTTGGCAAGCACGTCGATGAGGCCCTGCAAGGCATCAAGAAGGACACGGATACAGCTAAGTCCTTGGGTACATTGCAGTATCGTAAGGTGCCTTTCAGGGGAGCTAGAGGTAGAGGTTTTTCTTCTTATCGTGGAGGAAATCAAAATCGCTACTCTTCTGGATCTCAGTCCAGCCAGACGTATAGGCCACAATACTCTCAAAGGGGTTCTTTCTCTCGCCAGCAGCCTAAAGGACGTCAGGGGCAGCAAAGGAGAGACAACACCAGGAAACAATAGCGGCCAGGTGGCTCTTTCCACTGTTCCTGTTCCCTCATTCACATCTGTGGGGGGCAGGATTTCCCATTGCCTAAACAACTGGATGATTATTACATCGGATCAGTGGGTCCTCCAGATTGTCAGAGAAGGACACACATTGGAGTTTCAAGACCTTCCTCCAACAAGAGCGCCGGATGCCTTCCCTCCAAAACATCTCAGGCTCCTTCATCTCGAAGCCCACCAACTTTTCACCAAGGGGGCGGTAGAGCCTGTACCCCTTTCGCAGAAGGGGAAAGGGTTCTATTCCAGGTTCTTCCTGGTTCGGAAGACAAAGGACAAGTGGCGTCCAATTTTAGATCTACGGCAGCTCAACACTTATCTCGTGAAGTTGTCCTTCAGGATGGTCACTCTTCAGGACATCCTTCGTCTGCTCAATCCGGGGGATTGTATGGCGACCCTAGATTTGGAGGACGCCTACTTCCACGTTCCTATTCATCCAGCTCACAGGCAATATCTGCGATTTACAGTGGGCAAGAGTCACTTTCAATTCAAGGTACTGCCATTTGGTCTCCGGTCCGCCCCACGGATCTTCACAAAGGTTCTAGCTCCGGTGGCAGCTTTTCTCAGGAAACAAGCTATTCAAGTGTTTCCATACCTGGACGATTGGCTGCTGAAAGCTCCATCTGTTCAAGAAGCGTCCAGTGCAGTCCGGACATGCAAAGATCTGTTCGAGCGACTAGGTCTTCGACTCAACAGGGAGAAATCGGTTCTATACCCATCCAGGTCAGCAAGGTTCCTAGGAGCCATCCTGAACACGGACAGTTGCTTAGCCCTTCCATCGGAGGAACGCCAGACCAAACTAATGTGTTCAGCTCGTCTTCTCCAATCTCGAAAGACACTGACAGTTCGCAAGTACAAATCACTTCTCGGATCGATTTCATCTTGCATTCCTTTAGTTCCGCACTGCAGGCTCAGTATGCGTCCACTACAAGAGCAACTAGACAGACAGTGGCGGCAGGTCACAGGATCCTTCGACGACAAGGTTGTCGTTACCAAGGAAATGAGAAAAGCAGGCAGCTGGTGGCTGAAAAAAGACAATCTTTCCAAGGGCTTATCGTTCCTCCTTCCTCCATCTCCCCTGATTGTAACAACGGATGCTTCCATGGAAGGATGGGGAGCGGTCCTCCAGGAGCTAAAGGTCAGCGGTCACTGGAGTCCAGTGCAACGCAAGTTCCATATCAACCTCCTGGAACTTCTCGCTATCCGCTTGGCTCTTCAAGCTTTTCTTCCGAGGATTCAAAACAGTGCAGTGCTGGTTCGTACGGACAACACTACAGCCATGCACTACATAAACAAACAGGGTGGCACAAGATCCTCCACCCTCTCCAAGGAAGCCCAAACGCTATGGAATTGGTTAATACAGAACAACGTCTCCCTCTCAGCGGAACATCTAGCGGGGACACTCAATGTCAAGGCGGACGCTTTGAGTCGTCAGAGGACAGTCTCTCACGAGTGGGAACTGGATCAGACTGTTCTGGAGGAACTCTTTGCTCGATGGGGGACACCATCCATCGACCTGTTTGCGACTCCCCAGAACGCCAAATGCCTGTCCTTCGCAAGCAGGGTTCACCATCGGGAATCCTTGGGGAATGCGCTTTTGATTGCCTGGTCAGGCGCCTTTGTTTACGCCTTTCCTCCCATCCCACTGATTCCGAAGTTGATCAGCAAACTCAAGGTGGAACCGTGCAGGATGATTCTGATCGCTCCAGCATGGCCCAGACAAGTTTGGTACTCGGAGCTTCTTCTCCTCTCCCAGGACCAGCCAATTCTCCTACATCCTGTTCCAACTTTGCTAACAATGTCTCACGGTCAGGTTCTACATCTGGATTTGAAGTCCCTGCGATTGACAGCGTGGCTCCTGAGTTCAGAGAGTTCCAGGGTTTAGATCTCTCAAGGGAATGTAGAGACATTCTAGCTCAGGCTCGAGCCCCTAGTACCAACAAGACCTATCGAGCCAAATGGAAGAGATTCTGTGTTTGGTGCCAGAAGGAAGGTTTACACCCGTATACTTCTTCTCCACACAAGCTCTTGCCTTACATTCTTTCACTGGCGAAATCGGGATTGGCTCCATCTTCGATAAAGGTCCATCTGGCAGCCATCTCTAGATTCCGACGTTCATCTTCAGGTCCTTCCCTATGGTCGGCAAGGATTGTCAAGCAATTCCTGAAGGGTTTATTCAGGGTCTTTCCTCCAGTCCGGCCACCACCTCCGACCTGGCACTTGAATCTAGTTTTGTCATCCCTCATGAAAGCCCCTTTTGAACCTGTGCATAAGTCTGACCTTAAGTTTCTTTCCTGGAAAGTGGCTCTTCTCTTGGCCCTGACATCGGCTCGCAGAGTAAGTGAGATCCAGGCTTTCACGATTGAGGAACCATTTCTCCAGTTTAAAAATAATGTGCTGATTCTACGGACGAATCCTAAATTTATTCCGAAAGTACCTTCGGAATTCCACCTGAATGAACCCGTAGTCTTGAAACCATTTTTTCCAAAGCCTTCTTCACCTGCGGAAAGAACTCTGCACTCTCTGGACATTCACAGATGCCTGAAATTCTACCTGGAGCGAACGAAGCATTTCAGGAAATCTTCACAGCTCTTTGTTTCCTTCAGTGCTCCACGCAAGGGTTGTGCAGTTTCTAAGGCTTGTATTTCCCGTTGGATTTCCAGTGCTATACAATTTTGTCACCAGGCGGCTGGGAAACCTCTGCAGCGAGCAGTTCGTGCTCACTCTACCAGATCCATGGCTTCCTCTGCGGCGTTATTCGCAGGAGTCCCTATCAAGGACATTTGCAGGGCGGCAACGTGGAGCAGTGTCCACACCTTCACCCGCCACTACTGTCTGGATTCTTCTGTGAAGGAGGATGCAGCAGTGGGCCAAGCAGTCCTGAGGAATCTTTTCCAATAAGTCGGTGAGCTTTTCCTTTCTATCCCGCCTTCCTATTGCATATTTTGTATACTGCATTATTGTCATATTTCATGATCCTATGTGTTCTGCTGTTCTTTACAGAGATGTGTCACATTTTCAGGTTCAGGTATGGCAAAATATGCTTTTCTTTACTGCTAGCTACTCTGATACAAAGCATGGGAATCTATGAAAGTTCCAATACTGGGGCAAGAAAACAAGTTACTTACCTGTAACTTTGGTTCCCCAGTATTGGTAACTTTCATAGATTCCCATGCGCCCACCCACCTCCCCTGGGAAAGCTCACTCTTCTGATCTTGGTGGATAGCTGTATACAACGGCTACGAAAATCTGAGGCTCTGAGCTTCTCTCAGGAAGGTTCTATGGGGTGAGGCTGCTCTGATTGGCTACTGCAGAAATTTGGTCTCTTTTACAAAAAGAGGTGGATAAGTTACAAAATGAGATGAGGCCTAGGCCTATTTTTCACTTTGTGCTTACTACTATGGTTTTTTACTATTTACCGAGGCTCCCATTCCGACGACGGGGAATGATACAAAGCATGGGAATCTATGAAAGTTACCAATACTGGGGAACCAAAGTTACAGGTAAGTAACTTGTTTTCATATGAAGATGTGTACTATTTCTCCTGGCCGGTTATTAGGCCAGCCAGCCCTTGTAGGTTCTGGCGGTATTAATGAGCACTTCTAAACATTCTCCTGTAATCCTAATATCATGTCATACAGTTCATATTGCTAGAATCAGACACTTTTGCAATGTAAAAATACTGTAAGGAGTAATGCAGCAATCAGACGCTCTGCAATGAAAAGAATGTAATGTGTAACGCAACATTCAGGCACTTTTAAAGGTAAAATAATGCAATGCGTAATACAACCACCAGCTATATAGTTATGCAGAAATAAGGCAATGCGTAATACATTAATCCAGTAATTAGTTATGCAGGAACAATGCAATGCGCAATACGCTAATCCGGTATTTCGTTATGCAGAAACAATGCAATGCGCCATATGGCAATCAGGTAGTTTGTGTTGCAGATAAAATTCAATGCCTCATACACTAATCGGGTAGTTCGTTAGGCAGGATTAATGCAATGCGCAATACTCTAATCAGATACTCCGTTATGTAAAAATGACGCAATGTGTAATACGACAGTCAGGTGCTCTGTTATGCAGAAATAGAATAATTCGTAATACACTCCGGCCCCGATCACCGGGCCTTCGGCGGTCTCTCCGCCTCTCCTTCTGACTTGCAGTCAGCCTCTCAACAGTTGCCACCAACACGGTATGATTTAAACAAAAAGAGCAGCCCCGCACTCCGGCCCCCTGTACTGCCACTCCCTTGGCAATACGGGCCACGATACGAGCCGAAGCAGAGGCTCCTGTTGCTGACATGAGAGAGAGGCCAAGAGCGTTACCCTCCGAGCCAGCCCCCTGCCCCCAGGAGTCGACACACGTTACCTGGGGGGTGCAAACTCACTCTACTCTCCTCCAGCGGTTGGGCCTCCAATGCAGCTCTGTGAATTGGCAACGGCGGCTAGGACCAGCAACTCGGTCCCTCTGGGACAGTCGGTCCGGACCGCTTCAGTTATGATGATCTCAGGCTGCCACAGAGCAAATACACAGAGCGTCGCTGAGTCTTCCTTAAGCTTTGGGTGCATGATCACTGGGCACTTCACACACAGGTCTCAGACTGCACGAAGATCACGCGCACAGCGTCGCTGAGACTCACACTCCAGTGCACACGATAACAAGGCAAATCCTCACCAAGGTCTCACGGTGCACAACGTACATAGCTTCGATGAGACTCACTTGGATTATCCAGTATTAGGGGTGTCTTTCATAGATTCACATGCCTGAATCATTCCCCGTCGTCGAGACGGGAGCCTCCGGTACATAAAAAAGTAATGTCCTATAGACATACATAGAGAAAAATAGGCCTAAGGGCCTCACCTTAGTAGCCTATACTTGTCCTTATGTAAAAAGGACCAAACTCTTAGAGTCAGCCAATCAGCTATCACCTCCCTCTAGAACCTTCCTGGCAGGAGCCTCAGTCTCTCAGATTTTCTACCGCACGTTGTGCTAGGGAGTCTCCAGCCTGAGTTCTCCTCAGGATCTCTTCAAACAAACTTTTTCACCTTTAAAAGTGAGTTCTGGCTTCAAAGTCTTGAACAGGACTGCGTCAAGCTACTTATCACTGCAGTAAGTGTTTAATTCTTCAAATTCTGGAATGTCTGAGACCCAGAAGAAAGCCCTCTTCAGGGCCTGCTCTTCATGTGGGAAGAAAAGACTTCATGCTGATGACAAGCATGACCTGTGCTTGTTTTGCCTCTATCCGGACCACATATCTAAGGACTGTAAGATTTGTAGGTCTTTTCCTCACAAAACGCAGAGGGACAGAGAAGGCCGACTGCTCATCTGGCTTGACAGACTAAAAGAGCAAGATAATGTGGAATCCTCGGAGGGGAGCTTTTCAATGGCCTCAGAAGCCTCCCTGAAGAGACCAAGGGTGGCTTCCCCTGGCCCCTCAGACAATCCTCCTATGAAGGCACAAAAGAAGTCTTCAGAGGCAAGATCCACTAAATCTACAGTGTCTTTAAAGGATTCTCAGACCTTTAAGAAGCCTACACAGTCTTCTAGCAAACTTGCGATTTCCTCCCAGGCGCAAAAAGGTGTTGCGGCGCCTGTTTGTCTCCACAGCGACGACGACTGTGTCGACGACGACAGCGTCGTCGGCGGTCTTCTCATCGACGACGACCACTCCTTCATCGTCGACAGCGGGTAAACCTATCCCATCTATAATACTGCTGAAACCGTCGACGACGTCCAAGACCTCGTCGACGACGAAGATTGTCCCGTCGAGATCGTCGATGAAGAGCCTCCCGTCGACGGTGGCGTCGACGATGAAGCCGTCGACAGCGAAGCCATCGACGACGAGGCCGTCGACGACGAGGCCGTCGACGACGAGGCCGTCGACGACGAGGCCGTCGACGACGAGGCCGTCGACGACGAGGCCGTCGACGACGAGGCCGTCGACGTCGAGGCCGTCGACGTCGAGGCCGTCGACGTCGAGGCCGTCGACGTCGAAGCCGTCGACGACGAGGGAATCGTCGACGAGGAAAATTTCGTCTACAGAGGAACCGTCGACGAGGATCATGCCGTCGACGAGGGTACCGTCGACGGGGGAATCATCGTCGACATTGACTATAACTGAGCCGTGGAAGAAGTCCAAGCTCATAGAAATGTCATCTTTGACCCTGGCACCGTCAACAACACCGGAGACGACCGCGGGGGCTCCTGCAGAAGGTTCTGCGCCTGGCAAACTGGCTAAGAAGCAGATTACACCGGAGACAACGTCACCAAGTAAAGTGCAAAGTCATCTGCCTACAGACATTCTCCAGAGTGAGGAGTCTGAAGAGGAATTCATGGATCAAGCAACGTCCCCTTCTGACCTTCACGTAAAATGTCAGAGTACGGACGAAGAACAGGATGAGATTAGCTACCAGGAGCATTCTTACCAAGCTCATGTTCGCAGAAATAGGGGGCCCGACACCTGCGACAAATACACCAGCGACAGCCCCAAAGCAAACTCGTCCGACTACTCAGGTCCGCCATGGGACAGTGCCACCTCAGGTGATAGACTCATCAGAGGATGAACAAGAAGAATTGGAAGAGGGGGAAGTGCATGACACCCAGACGGATCCCGATGAGGATGATGAGTATGTGGCATCTTCCCCTGCCTCACCCCAACCACGACAGGCAGATTCACCGCCAGTGGATATTGGGGGTTTCCATAGAATAGTGGAACGAGCGGCGAAGAGATTTCATATGGTAATGGAATCAACGGAAACAGAATGCTTCTTACATGACTTCAAGGAGCAAGCAAGGAAAACGACAGTCTATCCCGATGATAGAATTTCTCTGGGACCAGGGAAAGAAACTGATGCAGATGCCAGCCTCTTTACCTGCGGTGGTTCCGCGCCTAGATAAAAAATACAAGGCCCCAACCACAGCACCGGCTTGCCTTAAAGGACACCCGAAACCGGATTCGGTCGTAACACAAGCGGCCCAAAAGAATTCTCGCAACCCTTACTCTCCTCTGTCAGCCCCACCGGACAAGGAAGGCAGGAAGTTGGACACAATCGGCAAAAGGTTTTCAACTACATCGGCCATGACCATCAAGATAGCCAACTCCATAGCCCTGTTGGGGCGTTATAACCGCCAGCTTTGGGAAGATATCGTCCCATATATAGCGGAACTGCCGGACGCAGTCCCGGAGGAGGTTAAAGCACTCCTTACAGAGGGTCAAACCTCGGCAGCTGAGGTCATTGATTGTGCCATAGATGTCTCCATGACGGGCTTCCGGCAACTAGCGGGGGCAGCCGTCCTGCGCCGCCAGGGATGGCTGAAGGCAACATCATTCAGGCAAGAAGTGCAGACGAGAGTGCTGGACATGCCCTTCGATGGCCAGCATCTGTTCGGAGACAAAATTGACGAAGCGCTCCAAACTATCAAAAAGGACACCGATACTGCTAGAGCACTTGGTACTTTGCAGGCAAGGAACCAGTCCTTTCGAGGCAACAGATCCAGAGGTCAGTCCTCCTACAGGGGATCCTATCAAAACAGGTCTTCGTATTCCTACCAGAATAAAACCCAGTACCAGCAGAAACAGCAACAAGGTCGTCAGACCTCTTATGGAAGATCACACTTCAGAGGTAAAAACCAGAGAAGGGGCACTGGCGAACGCCAGTGACCAATTACTCCAGCCAGTCCAACAACTATATCCCTCATTAAAAATTGGAGGAAAGTTGACCCATTTCCTACACAATTGGCATCTCATCACCACAGACCGGTGGGTCCTACAATTAATAAGATTCGGCCATTCCTTGGAATTCACCACCATCCCACCTGCGACCCCTCCACGCAGGCTTCCGCACAAACACCTGCGCCTGCTGCTCCAGGAAATATCTGCGATGTTAAAGAAAGGAGCGATCGAACGAGCTCATCCGTCTCAAAGAGGGAAAGGATTCTATTCCCGCTTCTTTCTTATACGCAAGAAGGAGAAGAAGTGGAGGCCCATACTAGACCTCAGGGCACTCAACTCTTTCCTGAAGAGCCAGTCGTTCAGGATGGTGATGATCCAAGAAATACTAGGCATACTGGAAAAAGGAGATTTTATGACATCCTTGGACCTCCAGGATGCCTACTACCACATCCCGATACACAGGGGACACAGAAAATTCCTGAGATTCGAGGTAGCAGGACAACACTATCAATTCACAGTCCTGCCGTTTGGCCTCAAATCCGCACCGCGGATTTTTACCAAGTGCCTTTCACCTGTAGCAGCTTTCCTGCGTCAAATGGGTCACCAAGTCTTCCCCTACCTCGACGACTGGCTGGTAAAGGCACCTTCAGCTGCAGGCGCGACCGAATCCACCAACGCCTGCACCACTCTCTTTCAACGGCTCGATTGACTCTCAATTACGAGAAATCGGTCATGACCCCAACAAGAAACATCACCTTCCTCGGGGCGACCTTGAACACGGAATGCGCAAGGGCATTTCTTTCAAAGGACAGAAAAAACAAGATAATTTCTCTGGCCACGGCTGTGGCATCAACGAAGTCCCTAAGAGTAAGAACCTACAAGTCACTCCTAGGAATGATGTCTTCTTGTATACTCCTCATCCCTCACTGCAGACTCAGGATGCGCCCACTACAGGAGGCCCTCACGAACCAATGGACGCAGAGTACAGGTTCTTTCGAGGACATTGTAAAAATAACACCTCTAATATCCAAGAGCCTGGTATGGTGGAAAAACCACAAGAATTTGTCTATAGGACTGCCATTCCGGCTTCCAGCAGCACCTCTGGTAATCACCACGGATGCATCCCTGGAAGGCTGGGGAGCGGTCCTCCAGGACCTCCAAAGAAGCGGCAAATGGTCAAATCAGGAGAAGCTCCTCCATATCAACCTCCTAGAGCTGAGGGCTGTGTATCTGGCACTACAAGCCTTTTTGCCACGGATCCAGACCTCCCAAGTGCTCGTCAGAACGGACAACACCACGACGATGCACTATCTCAACAAGCCGGGGGGGAACGCGCTCGCTCACTCTATCACGCGAGTCGCAAAAGATCTGGAACTGGCTTGTACTACATGGAATCACGCTCAGGGCGGACTATGTCCCAGGCAAGGACAACACCATTACGGACGCCCTAAGCAGGCAGAAATCCCTCTCCCACGAATGGGAACTCGAAAGGAGTACGCTGGATCACATATTCTCGGAATGGGGGATCCCAGGAATAGACCTGTTTGCCACCAAGGAGAACGCCAAATGCCCAAACTACGCAAGCTGGCGTCCCCATCCAAGGTCACTCGGAAATGCTTTTTCCATAGGTTGGTTCAGTGTATTTGCGTACGCTTTTCCACCATTTCCGATGATTCCCAGGGTTCTCAGGAAGATGAAGGCAGAACCCTGTACCCTGATCCTGATTGCCCCATTCTGGCCAAGGCAGCACTGGTTCTCGGATCTTCATCGCCTCTCCATCAGGACACCGATTCGTCTGAAGCAGCACCCGAACCTGTTGACGATGTCCAAAGGGCAGGTGCAACACCCAAACCTGCAATCGCTCAGGTTATCGGCCTGGCTCCTGAGCACAGAGAGTTCTGTCATCTAAACATCCCACAGGACTGCAGGGAGGTGCTGGCAAAAGCAAGGGCGGACAGTACCAACAAAACGTACTCCCTCAAATGGAAACGATTCTGCATGTGGTGTTTAGAGAAAGGCCTGAGACCACTCCTTATCACACCCGAACAGATATTGCCATATCTTCTACACTTGGCACAGTCAGCATTGGCTCACGCATCCATAAAGGTGCATCTGGCAGCCATTTCACGATTTACCAGGACCTACAAGGGACCCTCTGTGAGAAGTTGGCCCGATATGCAGTGCTCACTTTTCTAGTGATCACTATGCATCAGTCCAAACGACCCTTATGGTGATTGGTTGTAAGTCAACCTTAGACCAGCTATCCTAGTAGCGTGGATACGAGCAGTCTTCGGGCTAAACTCTAGAGGGCGTGTTAAGCCAGCTGTTATACCATCACATACCCCTTGAACACCAAGTGAAAGGACACCACACAAGTGTTATGAAAATAAACAGTATATTTATTAGAATCACAACAGCCCTGTACTCTTTATGAGGACAGGGTACTAAGCACACAACGAAACTCTTAGGAAAATACTTCAAGTGCACAATCAATACAAGTGCCCGAGGGCACGGAAAGTTTAGTGGTCTCGGGCGGACCCGATAAGGCAAGTCGGAAGCGGTAGGGACTCGGGACCCTTCAATAAGGAGGTTATACAGGCACCGAAATGCCGAAGTTACCTAGCCCAAGGGCTGCGGCTGCACAAGTCTTTACAGGCGTCTGGAGTCCTCGCTGACGAGCCAGGAGCCGGAAGGAAGGAGTTGCTGGCCGGCGACCAGTTGAAGATAGTTCGTAGAGATCCAAGCCTGGATCAGAGATGGATGACACCTGAAAGCAGAGGGGACCAAGTTCGTACTACTAGCCAGTAGTCAGAGGGTACCAGGAGGGCACCGGGTGATCGTCACCTCGACTAGATGAGTGGGCGACACTAGGCTCTGCAGTCTCACGGACCAGGAGGCGTTGTCGGCGACCAGGATGGAGGTGCGAGCTGTCCCACGAAGGTTGATGCTGTCGGCGTCGCTGAGCCCAGGATTGGGGCAACAAGCCTTGGCAAATTTCAGGGCCACGTGGTGGGCCTAAAATGGCGTCTGGAGTGGACCAGGAGGGTCCGGGGTGCTCCTCTCTCAGAAGGGAGCAAAGGCCAGTCTGGAGCAACCAGACCAGCAGCGTTGGTTGTCGGGTGTCGTCAAGGAGGTCACAAGGCAGCGGCTAATGACCAGACAACGTGCTGAGCGGCAAAAGCAGAAGGGCCCCACGCAGATCGTGGAGATGCTGGGAGGCTGCACTTCGATGCTGGAGCTGCTCAGGGTCGGGGCTTCTCGGACCTCAGAGCACTCACCAGAGGATCCCTCGGCGGTCGTGCTGGTTAAGAAATCGTGCAGGTTTTGATGATGGCCGGTCCCTCGAGGTCTCGTCGCACCCACGGATCTCAGCTGAGCTGACGATGTGGGTAGAGGTCAGAGGTGCCAGGGAAGCCGGTTCTCGTCGAGCTGGGCAGTCGGATTCCTGAGGAAGGACTTGCAGCAAACCGTAGAGTTCTTAGATGGCGCCTGCGGATGCAGGGTGACTACTCCTTAGCCACAAGGGAGAAATCTTGAGAAGAGTCTCGAATGTCCTTTCGTAGAAAGTAGTTCTTGATTCAAAGATGATCTAATTTGGAAGGGTCCCCGCTCCTGCCTTTATCCTAAAGAAAGGGGTGGGTACATGACTAGGTCCTGCCCTAGGGGTGGGACCAGGAAGGGGGGTAGTTACACCCCTCTCCCCTGCCGGACTTTCCCCAGGTCAGGGGCTGGGCGCCCCTGGAACTGGTTCTAGCCGGCAGATGCGTAGTGAGCACCGGGGTGCCACTCCGCAGTCACCTTCTTGTAAAGCCCTGCCTACCCAGGATACACAAAACCCTGTCTGGGATGGTGCGAGCACCGCCCCGGACAGGAAACCCTTTGTCCAAGCTCTCCTCGCTGGAAGGACTCCCAGCAGCAGGAGGTCAGACTCGTGTCTGTGGTGGCAGCGTCCATTTTGTGGAGCTGAGGCTTCAGTTAACTTTAACCGGGGTTCACAGTTACGTACATGTCGTGTCCCTCTAGAAGGGCGGAATGCTAACCTCGTCGCCAGCATTGGTGAGGGGTCAGCATCCCGATTCGTATGACACCTTACTCGACATGTCTCGATAACGCGATACCGAAGTTACTAATATGGCACGTGTTATCATGGAACAGCCATTGGGTCTTGGTACCGCAAGCTGCAACCGGGCTCGGCTCGTGCCAGAGCCCAATTCACACGATTCCACGCACTCTGCCTTCAGGATTGTCAAGGCCTGCCATATGAGTGACTGATAGGAACCCGGGTGTCCATTTTAGGGTTAGATATAGGGATACTATACCTAAAGCAACGGGCGAGTACGCCACGTTGCCCCAGTTGTGTCAGATTTAGATGGCCATCCAGGGGTGGCATAATACATGCTTCAGCCCCTGGTAGGCCCTGGGTACACCGATGCCCTGAGTTACAGGGTCTGACAAGGTGGCCCAGTTCCAATTGGGTAATGCACCTAAGGTACACGCATCAATTTAGCGAGAGAACAGCTAGGCTGTGGTGTCTGATTGGCAGGCCCACAGCCCGAGAAAGGCGTAAACCAGTGAAACAAAAGCAAAAAGTTCGGGTGATCATAGTATTGCAGACCCTACTCTCCTACATGACCCCCCCCCCCCTCCCCCCCCCCCCCCCAAACGTTGGGACAATAAACTAACCTTGACCAGGTGAGTCCTCTTGTTCTAAGTGGAAATACCTGGAGAGCCCATCTGCATTGCCATGATCAGTGCCAGGTCTATGCTCCACTGTGAAGTCCATCCCCTGTAGGGAAATGGACCACCTAAGCAGTTTGGGGTTTTCACCCTTCATCTGATTTAGCCATAAGAGGGGCTTGTGGTCGGTCTGAATCTTGAAATGAGTGCCAAACAAGTATGGCCTCAGTTTCTTCAGGGCCCAAACCACAGCAAAGGCCTCCCTCTCAATAGCTGACCAATTTTTCTCTCTGGGGGTCAGCCGTCTGCTTATAAAAGCAATGGGCTGGTCATTACCATCAAAATTCAGTTGAGAAAGAACAGCTCCCACACCCAACTCAGAAGCATCTGTTTGGACAATGAATGGTTTGGAGTAGTCTGGACTCTTGAGGATAGGTGCCGTGCACATGGCCTGTTTTAGGTCATCGAATGCTTTTTGACAGCTCGCTGTCCACTGAACATTTTTTGGCATTTTCTTACTCGTCAGTTCATTAAGCGGAGTCACAATCGATCCGTAATTTCTGACAAACTTTCGGTAGTAACCGGTCAGGCCCAAGAAAGCTCGAACCTGAGTCTGGGTGGTTGGAGGAGCCCAGTCCCTGATTGACTGTATTTTGCTCTCCAGTGGTTGAACTTGGCCTCCACCTACAAGGTGGCCCAAGTACACAACCTGTGTCTGCCCTATCTGGCACTTGGTGGCCTTGATAGTAAGACCTGCTGCTTGCAGAGCCTCTAACACTTCCCGCAGGTGGACCAGGTGGTCCTCCCAGGTGGAGCTAAAGACAGCAATATCGTCAAGATACGCCGCACAGAATTCATCCAACCCAGTGAGAACATGATTCACCAACCGTTGGAAGGTGGCAGGTGCATTTTTCAAACCAAAGGGCATCACCACAAATTGATAATGCCCACCAGGGGTAGAAAATGCTGTCTTAGGCTTGGCGTCCTCAGCTAACCTGATTTGCCAATACCCAGCTGTCAGGTCGAATGTACTTAAGTAGTTGGCAGAAGCCAATCTATCTATAAGCTCATCCGCCCTTGGTATTGGATGGGCATCAGTCTTAGTGACTGCATTGAGACCCCTGTAGTCTACGCAGAACCTCATCTCTTTCTTACCACCCTGGGTGTGAGGCTTCGGCACTAGAACTACTGGACTAGCCCAAGGGCTATCCGAGGGCTCAATGACTCCCAACTCCAACATTTTCTGCACTTCACTTTTGATGCAGTCTCTAACGTGATCGGGCTGCCTGTAGATTTTACTCTTGACGGGCAAACTGTCACCAGTGTCAACCTCATGGGTACACCAATTGGTCTGACTGGGTGTTAGAGAGAACATATGCCGGAAGGATTGAAGAACCTGTTTACAATCCTCCTGTTGATGTTCGGAGAGGCTGCCACAAAAGACAACACCGTCTACCGATCCATCGTCAGGATTCTGAGTGAGCAGGTCTGGGAGAGGGTCACTCTCTTCCTCCTGTCCCTCATCTATGGCCATGAGCAAGCTCATGTCCTTCCTGTCGACATATGCCTTGAGCCTGTTGACATGGAGCACCCTGTGGGGGCTTCTGGGAGTTTCAAGGTCCACCAGGTAGGTGACCTCTCCCTTTTTCTCCAGGATGGTGTAGGGCCCAGACCATTTGTCTTTGAGTGCTGCTGGGGCCACTGGCTCCAACACCCACACCTTCTGTCCAGGCTGGTAAACAGTCAGGACAGCCTTTTGGTCATGCCAAGCTTTTTGGAGTTCTTGGCTGGCCTTAAGGTTTTCAGATGCCTTTTCCATGTACTCAGCCATCCGCGAGCGGAGACCGAGCACATAGTCCACTATGCTGGTTGCAGGCTTTTTGAGAGGTCTCTCCCATCCTTCCTTCACCAAACACAGGGGTCCTCTTACAGGATGCCCGTACAAAAGTTCAAAAGGGCTGTAGCCAACCCCCTTCTGTGGGACTTCTCTATAAGCGAATAAAAGGCAGGGAATCAGGACGTCCCATCTACGCCGGAGCTTTTCAGGTAGTCCATGAATCATCCCTTTCAGGGTCCTGTTGAACCGCTCAACAAGCCCATTGCATTGTGGATGATAGGGTGTGGTGAACTTGTAGTTGACACCACATTCCTTCCACATAGCAGTCAAATAGCTCGACATGAAGTTTGCACCTCTGTCAGAGACAACCTCCATAGGGAAGCCCACTCTGGAGAACACTCCAACTAGGGCTCTTGCCACAACAGGTGCTGACGTGGTCCTAAGGGGAATAGCTTCAGGATACCTGGTGGCATGATCCACTACCACCAGTATAAACTTGTGCCCTGATGCTGTTTGGGGTTCCATTGGACCGACAATGTCAATCCCTACACGTTCAAAGGGCACCCCCACCACAGGCATTGGTATAAGGGGGGCCTTTGTCGTGCCACCTGACTTACCACTGGCTTGGCAAGTGACACAGGAGCGGCAAAACTCCTTGGTATCTTCGTTCATGTGAGGCCAGTGAAAGTGCGAGACAAGCCTGTCCCACGTCTTCGTCTGGCCTAGGTGTCCTGCTAAGGGAATCTCGTGGGCCAAGGTAAGAAGGAAACCACGCTGAGACAAGGGGATAACCAGCCTCCTGGTCATGCCAGGCTTGGGGTCTCTTGCCTCAGTGTACAGGAGTCCATCCTCCCAGTATACCTTGTTGGTACCTGTGGCGTTCCCAGCAGCCTCAGCAGCAGCCTGCTGTCTGAGGGGTTCAAGGGAAGGGCAGTCTAACTGGTCCTTCCCCAGGTCTTCTCGTGTGGGTCCCCCTGAGCCCAGAAACTCAACTTGATCAAGTTCGAGTTCTTTAGGTTCAGTTTCCCGCAATTCCTGGAGGTCAGCCTCCTCTGAGACTTGATCCTCGACCTGGGGCAAGGGGGAAGGCGATGCCTTAACCCGACTGCTCTTCTTCTTGGGAGGTGTCTGGTCCATTGTTCCAGGATCCAGCACCGGTTCAGTGGGGCATCTTCTGACCTGTGACCTAGTCACAGCAAGCACGTGTGCTGGCAAGCCTAACATCTCCATGTGAGTCCGGTGCTCCACTTCTGACCATTGCGATGACTCCAAATCATTGCCCAACAAACAATCCACTGGGAGGTCTGAACTAACAACAACCTTTTTCTGGCCATTTACCCCTCCCCAGGAGAAAGCAACAATCGCCATACTATGGTAGTGACGTTGCTGGCATTGGTCACCAGGAAATCTGTACCTGGCATGATCTGTCCAGGGTCCACAAAGTTAGGCGTCACCATGGTGACACTGGCACAAGTGTCCCTGTAGGCCTGAGCCATTCTGCCATTGATCAAAGGCGTCTGTCGGTATTTGCCCAAAGTATTGGGACTGACATCAGGGGATGTGTCCACATCCCCCGTACAGACAAGGACAGCCTGAGTGAGTGTGCCAACTAAGTTGTCACCCCCCTCAGAACCCAAGGTTAACCCAACTAGTCCCTTGGGAGGCGCACTACTACTGCTGGCTGTACTAGGGGGCACAGGTGCCTTAGGGGCTGCAGTAGCAGGAGTCTGCCCTCCTTTCTTGGTGCACTCACTAAACCAGTGAGTTTTACTTTTACAGTATTGGCACCACCTTTTCGATTGGCCTTCTTGATTCTTCTTTTTCTGGGAAGCCTGACCCCCCTCCCCCCCACCCCCCCTCTTTGGGTTGTTGGGGACCTGTCGAAGACTTCTGGTCATTTTGTTCCCCTTTAGAATCTTTACCCTTCTGGTCTGCTTTCTTCTGACCACCCTGGTTCTGGCCCTGGTTTTGCTTAACCCTTGTTCTGACCCATCTGTCTGCCTTCTTTCCCAATTCTTGGGGAGAGGTCAGATCCGAGTCGACAAGGTGCTGATGCAACAACTGGTTCTGACAATTGTTTAAAATCTATTCTCGCATGATCAAATTATACAATCCTGTGTAATCAGTAACCTTACTGCCCAGCAATCAGCCCTCCAAAGCCTTAGTGGCACAATCAACGAAATCAGACCAGTCCTGAGCCTGAGTTTTCTGGGTATCCCGGAACAGCAACCTGTACTGCTCAGTGGTTAGGCCGAACCCATCAATCAGTGTGTTCTTCAGGACCTGGTAATCGTTAGCGTCCTCAGCTCTAGTAGTGAGGAGCTTATCTCTACCTTTACCTTCAAAGGAGAGCCACAAGATAGCTGCCCACTGACTCTGGGGGACGCACTGTACAGTGCAGGCCCGCTCCAAAGCAGTAATCCATTTGTGGATGTCATCCCCTTGCTTAAAGGGGGGCACTATCTTACTCAGGTGTCTAGTGTCTAAACTCCTGTTTTCCCGTGGGGGAATGCTGCCACCAGTGGGGTTTGCCCCACTCAATTCTTGCTCTCTAGCAAAGGCGAGTCTTTCTTTGGCTAGGGCAAGTTCTTCCCTTTCGATCCGCAGATTGACTTCCCGCTCCTTCGCTTCGTACACTCTCCTCTGAGGGGATGTCATCCCTCTTCGAGAAGAGCCTCGAGAGCCATTGGTTCGAACGGATCTATTAGAGCCTCTCGACAGAGACCGAACTCGTCCATTCCCAATGTTAAGCTGGCCTGAGAGGGGCCCCAGGGGTCTCCTAGTACCATTCTCGTGCCGGCTTAAGTTGTCCCTAGTTAGCTGGCTAACCACTACTGGACCTTTGTCTGCCTCGTCCCCAGATGTCTCTGGCTCCTCGTCCTCCTCTTCACCTTCTGCGGAGAGATGGATAAGGTCAGGGTCACCTCGGGTTCCCTCGAGGGGGGGCATATTCCCTTCTGGATGAGAAGGGTCGGTGTTACCGGCCCTCCTAGCATCATAAGTCTCCAAGAGACCAATCAGAAATGGAATGGTAGGGTTTGGACCCTGTTTTAGCTTCCGAGATGTACAGATTTGTCGCATCTCCTGGAAGCTAAGTGCAGCATATCTGGAAGTGACCTGTGGAAGGTCGACTGACACAAGGGGAGACTCAGAGTTACCTCCTTTGTCTGACATGCTGCTTCTAGTGTGGTGTAAGTGATGCACCTACCTACACTATGTTTACCTACTGATCCCTTGCTAAGAGTTGTAGCCAAGGTGTGCTAAGCCTTGAGGAGCTACAACAGCTGGTTCAGTAGAACTCAGAGTATTCTAAGCTAAGTTATATGTACCTGGAGTACTTATGCGATCTTTCACAAGATATTCTTAGGATACGCGTGGTAACACAACAGCAAGCTCAAATCCTAACCGCTGCTCACCAATGTGAGAAGTTGGCCCGATATGCAGTGCTCACTATTCTAGTGATCACTATGCATCAGTCCAAACGACCCTTATGGTGATTGGTTGTGAGTCAACCTTAGACCAGCTATCCTAGTAGCGTGGATACGAGCAGTCTTCGGGCTAAACTCTAGAGGGCGTGTTAAGCCAGCTGTTATACCATCACATACCCCTTGAACACCAAGTGAAAGGACACCACACAAGTGTTATGAAAATAAACAGTATATTTATTAGAATCACAACAGCCCTGTACTCTTTATGAGGACAGGGTACTAAGCACACAACGAAACTCTTAGGAAAATACTTCAAGTGCACAATCAATACAAGTGCCAGAGGGCACGGAAAGTTTAGTGGTCTCGGGCGGACCCGATAAGGCAAGTTGGAAGCGGTAGGGACTCGGGACCCTTCAATAAGGAGGTTATGCAGGCACCGAAATGCCGAAGTTACCTAGCCCAAGGGCTGCGGCTGCACAAGTCTTTACAGACGTCGGGAGTCCTCGCTGACGAGCCAGGAGCCGGAAGGAAGGAGTTGCTGGCCGGCGACCAGTTGAAGATAGTTCGTAGAGATCCAAGCCTGGATCAGAGATGGATGACACCTGAAAGTAGAGGGGACCAAGTTCGTACTACTAGCCAGTAGTCAGAGGGTACCAGGAGGGCACCGGATGATCGTCACCTCGACTAGGTGAGTGGGCGACGCTAGGCTCTGCAGTCTCACGGACCAGGAGGCGTTGTCGGC
Source organism: Lissotriton vulgaris (assembly GCF_964263255.1). Lineage (NCBI taxonomy): Eukaryota > Metazoa > Chordata > Amphibia > Caudata > Salamandridae > Lissotriton > Lissotriton vulgaris. Next base: position 1,440,728,716 of record NC_141687.1, on the reverse strand, counting down.
GACCAGGATGGAGGTGCGAGCTGTCCCACGAAGGTTGATGCTGTCGGAGTCGCTGGGCCCAGGATTGGGGCAACAAGCCTTGGCAAATTTCAGGGCCACGTGGTGGGCCTAAAATGGCGTCTGGAGTGGACCAGGAGGGTCCGGGGTGCTCCTCTCTCAGAAGGGAGCAAAGGCCAGTCTGGAGCAACCAGACCAGCAGCGTTGGTTGTCGGGTGTCGTCAAGGAGGTCACAAGCCAGCGGCTAATGACCAGACAACGTGCTGAGCGGCAAAAGCAGAAGGGCCCCTCGCAGATCGTGGAGATGCTGGGAGGCTGCACTTCGATGCTGGAGCTGCTCAGGGTCGGGGCTTCTCGGACCCCAGAGCACTCACCAGAGGATCCCTCGGTGGTCGTGCTGGTTAAGAAATCGTGCAGGTTTTGATGATGGCCGGTCCCTCGAGGTCTCGTCGCACCCACGGATCTCAGCTGAGCTGACGATGTGGGTAGAGGTCAGAGGTGCCAGGGAAGCCGGTTCTCGTCGAGCTGGGCAGTCTGATTCCTGAGGAAGGACTTGCAGCAAACCGTAGAGTTCTTAGATGGTGCCTGCGGATGCAGGGTGACTACTCCTTAGCCACAAGGGAGAAATCTTGAGAAGAGTCTCGAATGTCCTTTCGTAGAAAGTAGTTCTTGATTCAAAGATGATCTTATTTGGAAGGGTCCCCGCTCCTGCCTTTATCCTAAAGAAAGGGGTGGGTACATGACTAGGTCCTGCCCTAGGGGTGGGACCTGGAAGGGGGGTAGTTACACCACTCTCCCCTGCCGGACTTTCCCCAGGTCAGGGGCTGGGCGCCCCTGGAACTGGTTCTAGCCGGCAGATGCGTAGTGAGCACCGGGGTGCCACTCCGCAGTCACCTTCTTGTAAAGCCCTGCCTACCCAGGATACACAAAACCCTGTCTGGGATGGTGCGAGCACCGCCCCGGACAGGAAACCCTTTGTCCAAGCTCTCCTCGCCGGAAGGACTCCCAGCAGCAGGAGGTCAGACTCGTGTCTGTGGTAGCAGCGTCCATTTTGTGGAGCTGAGGCTTCAGTTAACTTTAACCGGGGTTCACAGTTACGTACATGTCGTGTCCCTCTAGAAGGGCGGAATGCTAACCTCGTCGCCAGCATTGGTGAGGGGTCAGCATCCCGATTCGTATGACACCTTACTCAACATGTCTCGATAACGCGATACCGAAGTTACTAATATGGCACGCGTTATCATGGAACAGCCATTGGGTCTTGGTACCGCAAGCTGCTACCGGGCTCGGCTCGTGCCAGAGCCCAATTCACACGATTCCACGCACTCTGCCTTCAGGATTGTCAAGGCCTGCCATAGGAGTGACTGATAGGAACCCGGGTGTCCATTTTAGGGTTAGATATAGGGATACTATACCTAAAGCAACGGGCGAGTACGCCACGTTGCCCCAGCTGTCGCGCAGCCAGTTGTGTCAGATTTAGATGGCCATCCAGGGGTGGCATAATACATGCTTCAGCCCCTGGTAGGCCCTGGGTACACCGATGCCCTGAGTTACAGGGTCTGACAAGGTGGCCCAGTTCCAATTGGGTAATGCACCTAAGGTACACGCATCAATTTAGCGAGAGAACAGCTAGGCTGTGGGTCTGATTGGCAGGCCCACAGCCCGAGAAAGTCGTAAACCAGTGAAACAAAAGCAAAAAGTTCGGGTGATCATAGGATTGCAGACCCTACTCTCCTACACCCTCCCTCTGGTCTAATAGACTGATCAAGCAATTCTTAAAAGGACTGTTTAGATCCTTCCCAAGACCTAGAAGGATTCCACCAGCGTGGCACCTCAATTTAGTCCTCAACCAACTCATGAGGCACCCTTTTGAGCCCATTCACCGAGCATCCATCAAGTACATCTCATGGAAGACGGCTTTGCTGCTCGCTCTAACATCTGCCAGGAGAGTCAGCGAGCTACAGGCTCTATCCATTCAGGAACCCTTCATGCAGTTCAAACAGGACAGGGTGGTGCTGAGGACAAATCCAAAATTCATACCGAAAGTGCCTTCAGACTTTCACCTTAATGAGCCAATGGTTCTACGTTCCTTCTTTGCGAACCCTACAACCGCAGCGGAAAGGACGCTACACTCCTTGGACCTCAAAAGGTGTCTGAAGTTTTACATTGATAAAACAAAGGGCTTCAGAAAGTCGTCACAACTATTTGTGGCCTACAGTAGGCCAAGGATGGGTATGCCTCTGACGAAGCAGAGCATCTCTAGGTGGATCTCCTCGGCGATAGCATTCTGCCATGACAGGGCCGGACGGCCTTTGGGTGCTAATGTTCAAGCCCATTACACCAGAGCAATGTCCACATCAGCAGCGCTGTTCGCTGGAGTGCCGATACTGGACATATGTAGAGCGGCGACGTGGAAGTCCCTGCACACCTTCTCCAGACACTACTGCCTGGATGCTGAACTTATGAAGGATGCAGCAGTGGGCCAGGCAGTGCTTCGCCATCTATTCCAGTGAGGTGAGCCTTCCAACATCCCGCCATCCTGGTATGCACATCTCTTTCTATTATGATTTGTTGATGTATGCTAATGTTTCAAAGTCACAGGGTAAAATGTGTATTCTCTGAAATGACTATATGGCATGGTTACATCAGAAATGTGCATAGTGTATTGCTAACTACTCTGATTCAGGCATGTGAATCTATGAAAGACACCCCTAATACTGGATAAGAAACGCGTTACTTACCTGTAACAGCAGTTATCCAGTATTGGTGTCTTTCATAGATTCACATGCAACCCTCCCGCCTCCCCTGGAAGGACTCACGTTCTCTATACCTGTATTACGCCTACCTAGCTTGGTGCGTACGAAAATCTGAGAGACTGAGGCTCCTGCCAGGAAGGTTCTAGAGGGAGGTGATAGCTGATTGGCTGACTCTAAGAGTTTGGTCCTTTTTACATAAGGACAAGTATAGGCTACTAAGGTGAGGCCCTTAGGCCTATTTTTCTCTATGTATGTCTATAGGACATTACTTTTTTATGTACCGGAGGCTCCCGTCTCGACGACGGGGAATGATTCAGGCATGTGAATCTATGAAAGACACCAATACTGGATAACTGCTGTTACAGGTAAGTAACGCGTTTCTTCCAGAGCACACGATCAGGCAAAACCTCATGAAGGTCTCACGGTGCACAACACACGCACACAGCGTCAATGAGACTCACTTGGATTCCGGTGTACATGATCACTGGACAATCTTCACAAAGGGGTTCAGGCTGCACAAAGCACACGCACACCACACCGCTGATCCTTGCTTGGACTCCAGGTGCCCACAATCACAGGGCACGCCTTACAAGGGTCTCAGGCTGCAACAAGCACGCACACACAGCGCCGCTGAGACTCTCATGGAAACTTTTGTGTTCCTGTGTTTCCGAAACAGGGAGCCAGCTCACCTCGGGCCCTTGGGGATAAGTTACTTCAGGACACAGCAAAGTCCTTTGAAGCAGGGGGACACAGCACCCAGCAAAGTCCCTTTAGCTTCTCCTTGGTTAAAACAGCAAACCGCAGGCCAGCCCCAGAACACATAGCAAGGGTAGTACTCTCCTTCAGTCTATTCAGTTGTTTCTTCCTTGGCAAAGGTTCTCTTGACCCCGAAATAGCTCCAGTCTTGTTCACACTTGATCAAGCCATTCTCCAAAGTTCAAGGGCTTCAGCTTTCATAGTTATACCTCTCAATGGCTTTGAAGTCTTTGTGTTTCAGGGGGCACTGACTCCTGTCAAACCACTCCTAGGTGCCTCCCTGCCAGTGACCCCTTTCTTCCTTTGATTAGTGGGGGTCTGGGTTGTCAATCACTACGCAGGAGATGGGACAATTGTTTTATAGCAGCAACCCAGGCCTCTTCACCTCAATAGGCTTCTCCTCCCCCTACACTCTAGATGCAGGTCAGCCTGTTGCTGTCTCACCTCCTCCCCTGGCTCAAGACATTCCCCAGATCCTATCGCTTTCAAATCAGACAGCCATTCCACAGCCAGGCAGTGACCCACAGAAATGTTAGAGCACAAAAACTCAGCCACTTCTAAGAGTGGCTTCTAAACACACAGTGCAAAAACCACCTTCATAAAAAGATGTTTTATTACACTGTGTGTTTAGGCATACTAAACTTCACCTTTCCATCTTAAGCTTGTATGAAGATAGGCTGGAAAACATAAATTCTCTCAACCTCGTTGTTTGTTTTACTTGACCTTATTTATTTATTTCTACGCTATTTTAATTGTTACAATTTATAACCCAATGTTTCCTCTGTTCTAGCCCTCTGATACCTACGGGTAAAGCCAGCGCTTTATAATCCTTTTGATGTACCTTCCAATGCAACGTTCCTCTGGTTTTGCGCTCTGATACCTCCGGGTCTAGATAGCGCTATATGTTCGAGGCATGTGGGCTGCTGAATTCATATCTGTGCATAGATCGCCGCCTAGTGTTGGGTTCGGATGATTGCACATTGTTGTCCTGGAAGAGTCTTCGAAGTATCACGAGATAGGTGGCTCCTCCCCTGGACTACAGTGCGCATGGGCATCCTCTCCATCCTCAGATTGTTTTTTTCCGCCATTGGGTTCGGATGTTACTATCTTAGCTCAAGTTAGGAAAACTTTCTACAAAGCCAAAAGGCTTTCGACTGCGTCGGTATTGTTTTGTTCGGTACCGGTAACTTGTTCAAGAGGACATCGAGGACTCAGACGGTTTCCTTCCACGCTTGACCCGATCTTCGATCTGAAATGGAAAGAAGCCCGTTCAAGAGGTGTCCGCTTTGCAATGCAAAATACCCGCACATCGATGTCCACCCGGTGTGCAACAAGTGCCTGTCCCCGGATCACAGCGAGGCCAACTGTATGGCCTGTGCCCGGCTCAGGTCGAAGAAAACTCTTCGGATTCGACGCACGGCTCGATTGGAGTCGAAGAAGTCAGCGCCTGTTCCCGAAAACATCTTCGGGACCGAAGACGAGGAGGTCGTTGATCTAGAAGAGCAAGACTACCGCTCCGACCCGGCTTCGGGGCATGACTCCGAGTATGACGCCGAAGACGAGGAGGTGCAAGAAGAAGACGAAAACGTCGTCGAAGAGGTAGGAGCCGACGCAATGGCCCATGTGCCAATGATCAAACGGTTACAGCTGTCAGATTTTGCTGTCGCAGCCTCAAATGTGTAGCATATAGGGCCCATTGGAGTCCGCCCGGGTACATCACCAGGCAATCCATCCGGATTGACGGTTCATCATCCGGAAGATATGCCCATTGGTTAATCGTGGTCAATTGTGCCTCCCATTAGTATCTCTGAATATCAGGTTGGGCAATTCCTCCATCATACCACCCTCTGGTTCATTTGTTAAGCGCAATCCTCGCTGATCCCCTGTTCCATAGGAGAAATAGCAGTGCAGAGTTTACGGTTTTGAAATATTTTGCAAGAACAGTGTATGGTGTGTTATGCAGGGCATATAAGAAACGAGGCAGTGCCATTATCGGATAAAGAGCCGCTCTCCCTAATGGTGACCGTGGGAGTGATCGCCAGTGCTGGACATCTGTCTTTAGGCTCTCTAGGGGCGGAAGGAGATTCTTATTATAGGAGAGAGGGGTATCTGTGCTGGCAAATATCCCCAGATATATGAAACCGTCCGTGGATATTCAGATCACACAGTTTTAGGGCAGAGCTTGCGTCTCACCTTTAAGGATATGTACTAGTGATTTTGTCCAATTGATGGTATAGCCAGAAACGTGGACAAAGTCCTCAATTATGTATAGAACTGTAGGTAGGGAGCGTTTGGGGTCAACCATATACAGAAGGACATATTCTATCCTCCCATTGATCCGACCAGCACAGGCCCCGCAGCAGGGGATCAGCTGACAATCTTTGATCGTCCCTCAAAAGTCTATGATGTTGTTCTGCCAGCAAGACACCCATCGAGTAAGACGTATACGCCTGCCAGTGGGACAGATTTATGGGATGGTGTGCACCTCAAAAATTGTTAATCCTATTTTTGCACCTTTATCCGGGGTGCTGTTCATTCTCTTTAGCCTGGCAAGCCTTTACTTTAGGCACTGTTAAATGTGCCCCTTCAGCCATCTTGGCTTTCTTGCGGTTGTTGGATCAATCCTCATTCTTTAAGTCGCCTGTGAATAATTTTTTTAAAGGAATCCAACATCTGTTTCTGTCAAAACCCTGCATTATGCCCAACGGAATCTAAATTTAGTCGTAACATTCTTAATGTGCTTGCCATTTGAGCCCATGCATAACTTCTGCACTCTGCCTGTTGAACATCAAAAGACCTCTCCTAGTGGCCATAACAACAGCCAGAAAGGATAGGTGAACCGGCAAGCACTCTCCATGCCCCCTCCTTTCACATCTTTTTTCCCAAACAAACTTGTTCTGAGAACATGCACCATCATGTTACCAAAGGTTGTCACACCCTTGCACGTATGCCAGAACATCGCTCTGCCTTATCCTTCCAAGGATGAGAAGGGACTACACCATCAGGACCCAAAAAGAGTTTTCTTTCTACATTGTTTGGACAAGAGAGTTCTGGGTGGATGATCAACTCTTCATTGGGTTCATCCCGTACTCGCTGCACAAGCCTACCTACACCCGCTGGCCCCCACATCTTCAGAGCAGATGGAAAATGTATGTATTAAACTCCATGGAATTGGGAATTCCAAGTTGTTTTGTGACTTGAAGAATAAGTCTGAGGTAATAATTCCCCATTCCATAGGGCTTAATCCTAACTGGATGGTACTGGGGTGGATTTACCACACAGTAACTGTAAAATTGCATGAGCAGGAACCATCTCATGATGGATTTTTCTCTGCATTAAAATCTGCTATGCGCTGTCCAAGAAGCAATCCCCTGAAGGCTTACAAGGTTATTCCACCAAAGCTACGACCACTGCTTGCTGTATCCTGGTCTTGGACAACTGCTGGCAGGAATATGAGCATTTCTGCACACATTCACTAAACACTACGGCCTGGACAGTCTGGTACATTGTGAAAGGCATTCCTGGACTTCCGGGCCCCAATCAGTTTGCAGACCCTCCTCCTTGAAGGTATTGCTAGAGTATCTATCCTACAGAAAGGAATCTGTTTTAAGAAGTCTCTCTCAGATGAATTTGCTTATCTTCGGTAACACCTTATCTGGTAGAGACTATCTAGCCGCAGATTGCTTACTGACCCATCCTACGCACTCTGCAAATGAATTTCTCTGTTTAGGGTGACCCCCTTTGAGGTCCAGAGTGCCGGCACACTGATACATCAGCTGACATTGTGGCAGCGTGCTGGTGTGGCACATTTATATGCCTGTGCATTTCACTTCCGACACGGAGTCAGCCACTGCCACAGAGAGTACCTGCTCAAAGTTTCTGGATCCAGTCTGACGCTTGGGTAATATTCTAAGGTAAGGAATCTGCGGCTAGATACGAGTCTTTACCAGATAAGGTGTTCCCGAATGTAAGTAACTTGTTCTTCAATGTGCTTGGGTACAAAAAAAAAATTTTTTTACTATACAATCTACAAAACAGTATTTTTAAGCGTACATTCAGTTGCTGTAAATTTGTGTGTTTAATTAATAGCTGTTTGCAAAGTTCCCTTGTCAGTTTGTGTGTATGTATGATGCGTTCTCAATATAGATCCAAGAGCGTCATATTCCTCAAAAAGATTCTGGATAAGCACTTTGTTAATGTATTTTGTTTAGATTTCTTTTTTTTCTAAGTATATGTGGAACACCCAACATATATCTGGCACTTGAGGACCCAAGTTAATCACGATCTAGATGTTGAAGTGTTGGAAATTAGGTTATTAGTTCAGGGGGTGAAACCCTACTCAAGCAGCAACCACAATCTCCATCAAGGTGAAGTCACAAACAACCGCAAATTAACCTGCACTTAACTCTTTGGTAGCTTGGCACAAAAGCAGTTAGGATTAACTTTGTGGCAATGTGTAAAGTGTTTATGCTGCACTTCAACCAGTAATAAAATGAAAACGAAACACAAGAAAAATCCTGCTCTAATTTAGAAAAATAAATTCATATTTAATAATTTATTTGACTCCAAAATGACAAGAATCCAATCAGTAGAACCAGAGATGTGCAATTGAAGATATCTGGTAAGTAAAGTCCGGGCTGACCGAGATAGAGCGGGGGCCAAATACAAGGACCATGTAAGTCCTGCTGAAAGAGTTACCTTCAAAGTCCAGCATGAAGAGTTCCAATAACCGTGGAAGGGGCAGGGAGTCTTTATATCGCAAAGGGTAGAAAACAAGAAGAGACACATTTTTTTGTCAATGATTGGGTAAAATAAAAAAATCCCCCCCCTTTTTTTCCCTTGCGATACCAGACCACAATAATACATTCAAGACATTTTGAAAACGGGTCTGGTGACAAAATCTGTTAGCAGGGTACAAGCTGCACTATTGTTTAAATGTAATGTCAATTTTTGAAAAGTAATGTTTTCTTGTATTGTAAATATCACAAAAGTATGTGTTTAGTGTTAAATACAATATATGTATACATCTTTAAACGAAGTATCCTTAAATTTTGAATATAAAAATCAAAAAAGCACCCATTGAATAAACACAACAGGGTGAAAAATCTGCCTAAAATAAAATTATTGGCAGAACCCAAAAGCGTCTGGGTCCCCTCCTTTCTCTCATACATTTACGTGTCCTACCCAGCGCATGAACAGGACACAACCCCTTCTTTGTTCCAACAACTACATTGGGTCACTCAGTTATGCGAGTTTGGTGATCTCAGGGATTCCCTCATACGGAATCAATTAGTCAGGTGCACGAACAGTACCAGAGTACAGGAAAAACTACTTGCAAAAAACTCCATACTGAGAGAGGCAATTTCTTAAGCTCAGTCCATTGAACATACAGCGAAGTACATAAAAGAAATTAAAGTTACGGAAGAAGTAGTTGTTGCTGTCCAAGTAGAAGTTTCAAACCGTGAAGTGCTCAAAGTAAGAAATAAGGAAGTTACAAAAGATGTACCTGTCACCAGAGCTACTAAAGAAGGACAAGGTCTTGAATGCTTTAGGTGTGGCAGTAGTAATCATTTAGCCAACAGTCCCTTTGTTCTGCGCAGGGTGTCACATGTAAGAGGTGTAACAGAAGAGGACACTTCGCCAGAGTGTGTAGAGATGGAGAAAACAGTACCGTAAAAATGGTCAATGTGGAAAATGAACAACCTGCAAAATGTGTTTTCCAAATAAGACCATGATGGGTCTTACAAACCCATTTTTTCTTAATGCATAGTTCATATTGACAATAAGCCAATAGAAATGTATGCTGACTCCTACTCCTCAGTCACGCTAATTAATCTTATGGGCTTTGAGAAATCCCTGAGAGGTGCACAGTTAGAGCTAAGCACACCTGATATCTCACCTGCAGGGTACACCAAAGACCCCATTCCCCTTGTCGGCATGGTAAAGGCACACATAGGTTTCAAGGGGAGATCTACGGTAGGTAAGGTGTATGTAGTAGAGAGTGGAGCTAATCTCCTGGGCTGGCAACACCAGAAAGAGTTAGGTATTATACTTGACCCTAACAATGTAATGTAATGTAATGTAATGTAATGATGTCTTGTAAAGCGCCTGATCACCGTGGGGTTATCTCCGCGCTGTAGACTGCTGGGGAACCCGTCCTGGCTTTCCCTGTGAGCGTATGTGGGGGTCCGTTGTGAAGATGAGGCAAGCTAATGCCCAGAGTTGCCGAGTGTGATCCCTGGTTAGAGTAGGCACCGAGGCGAGAATTATCGAGTCCGCTGACCCTGGTCCACGACCCTGCCGCGTCTGGAATCGAACCCTGGTCCCGGGCCATCCTCTGCTTCCGGGTCTGCCGCCTCTAACCATGCATTTTGGTGGAAACTCCCAACAGCAACAGTCTTCTACGTGAGGCCTTTCGTGATCTTTTTGCAGACAAGTTAGGACAGTTAAGGGACTTTCAACACAAAATTAAAAGTCCGACAGGGAGCCAAACCTGTTGTTCACAGAACCCGCCCAGTCCCTCTCCTTTTGAGAGAGCCCCTCAAGATGGAATTAGATAAATTATGTGAGATGGGGGGGGTCATCAAACCAATAGATTCCTTATTGGTTGGCGCCAAATTATGTGAGATGTGGTTCATCCAACCCATAGATTCCTTAGTGGTTGTCGCCTTTAGTCATAGCGTCCAAAGCTAATGGACAAGGTATCCGCCTCTGTGTGGACCTACGCATCCTCAACGAAAATATATGGGTAGAGAGATTTCCCCTTCCCAATATAAATGAGATGTTGAGCACTATGGGGAGGGCCAAGTTCTTTTCGGTCATCGATCTTTCGATGGCTTATCACCGGGTGGAGTGGCACCCGGAGTCTAGACCGTTAACAGCATTTACTTCTTCATTTGGAGCATACATGTTTGTCAGGATGCCGTTCGGTCTTGCCTCTGCAGCGGCAATTTTTCAAAAGATTATGCAACAAATCCTCAGTGGCTTCACAAACACGCTATGCTTTCAGGATGATATACTTATGTATGGGTCATCCTTTGAAGAACATAACATCTTAACTCAGTGTGCCAGACACTCACTGATGCAGGGTTAACAGTGAAATTAGATAAGTGTAAGATCAAGGTAAGATTGGTAGACTACCTGGGGCACACTATTTCCCAAGAAGGTTTCCGTCCTAAGTACAGTTTGATGCAAGCTGTCAAGGATGCTCCATACCCAACCAACAAAGAGGAACTCAAGTATTTTTTAGGTTCGGTTGAGTACATGGCCAAGTTTGTAAAGATTTTTTCTGAATTGTGTGATGGCCTACACTATCTCCTAAAAAACCAAGGCATTTGTATGGGAAGAGAAACGCAACAAAATGGTAGAGACAGTGAAGAAAGAAATCCTTGAATCACCAGCTATAAGATCGTTTGACCTCAAAAAGAAAACTGTTACCCACAGACGCATCCAATAAAGGGCTAGGAGCGATATTATCGCAAAGAGGTGAGAATGGGGAAACCATGATTATCCAGTATTGGGGTATCCTTCATAGATTCACATGCCTGAATCATTCCCCGACGCCGAAGTGGGAGTCCCACGGTAATTACAAAAATAGTGCCAAGAGTAAATAATAGTAGGAGGTTAAAAGAAAAAGCCTAAAGCCTAAGTCTTAGTAGATTATCTACATCATTATAGTTAAAAAAAACAAAACAAAGATTGGTCCCAGCCAATCCGCTGCAAGCACCCTCTAGAACCTTCCCAGCAGAGGCAGTTCTCCTCTGATTTTGACTGCACGTCGTGTGTGAAGGGAGTCTCACTGAGCTCTGCTCAGTTTCTTCAACTATTACTTCTTTTTTGCTCATCCAAGATTATACGTCATTTCTCTGACCCTGGCACTAATGAGGCAGTAATATGGCAGAGTGGCAGAAAACAAGGTAATAGACTACGAAATATGTCTAACCTTTTTCCTCAAAAACCCTCACGTTCTGAGAGATTAAGCTAATTTTGGGACTACAGAGACTTAAATCTGTCACTTCTGATGAGGACACCGAGGATTCCTTCACCTCATAGGAGAGGTCAAAGGAATTGGTCGCTCCAGGAGTCTCCAGAGGGCGTGCAAAAAAAGACTTGGCTTTAGTCTTGATAAGGCGCTTCTCACAGAGACACAGCTTCATCTACGATTGCCTCATCTATGATGGTATTGTCTAGGACGGTCGTCTACATCAGCCTCATCTATGTATGGTGGCCTCATCCACAGATGGCCATCATAGGATTGCCTCATCTATGGATGGCATCACCTATGATTGCCTCATTTATGATGGTATTGTCTATGACGGTCGTCTACGACAGCCTCATCTAGGATGGTTGTTCATGACGATCATCTATGACGACGGCCTTGTCTGCGATAACCTCACCTACATAACCATGTCTACAACAGCCTAGTCTACGATGATATAGTCTGACTGCATCCTGTACATAATTTAATGCAGCGGGCAGCAGCTAGATTTCAACTGCCAGTTACAGTCTAACAGACAGAATATGTCCATTATGATTTCAAGGAAGAGTCCAGGAAGATCACAAGAGCGGTACCTATAGACTACATTGATTCCGGCAGTTGCTTCCGCGTATAGAAAAGAAATACAGTGCACCTGCTAAAAGCCCATCCTGTCTGATTAGCCACCCTCTGCCAGATTCAGTAATTTAACAGGCCGTCCAGAAGCGATCTAGAAAAAAAAAGATTCTCTATCATGGCAGAGGCCTCTATTAGAGCTGCCAATTCTCTAGCCATGATCGGCTGTTATGGCCGTCAAATGTGGTCAGACATGGTGAGTCACATTGACCTCATTCCTGAGGACCGAAGGCAAGGAGCAAGAAAGATTCTGTTGGAACATGCTGCATCGGAAACTATAGATTGTGCCTTGGACATCGTGAACACTAACTTCCGCCAGCTAGCAGGGGCTGCAGTGCTTAAACGCCAGGGATGGCTTAAAGCCACTACTTTCAGAACTGATGGGCAAACATTGATTCTAGACATTACCTATGATGGAGAGTCTTTGTTTGGTAAACATATTGATGAGGCTCTCTTAGCAATAAAAACTGACACGGATACCGCACAATCATTAGGCACCTTTCAATACGGGCGCGGAACTTTCAGAGGAACGAGAGGACATGGTTTTTCATCAAGAGTAGGATACCAAAACCATCAGAATAGGCAGTATCAATCCCAGTATAGACAGCCTTGCAGCCAGACATCATACCGTCATTAGTCTACAACTAGTTTCTCCAGTCAGGGTGGTCGAAAGAGCTCACAGTATCAAGGCTGAGACGCTAATGGGAAGCAGTGATCTCCACAGGGCGCCAAACATTTTACCCTCCTTACTCATGGGCGCGAAGCTTTCAGCTTTTGTTCACAAGTGGCAGGAAATTACATCAGACCAATGGGTTCTAGACCTAGTAACCAACGACCACACCCTGGAATTAATCAAACAGCCACCTACTACTCCGCCCAGGGGTCCCCCTCCCCCTCGTCTTCACTAGATTTTGAGTTGTTTAAATGAAGGTGATTTTATGGCTTCTCTGGATATGAAATACCTGTATTTCCACATACCTATCCACACCCAAACATCACAAATATCTTCGCTGTTAAGTAGCTGACGCCCATTATCAGTTCAAAGTGCTCCCATTTGGGCTGAAGTCGGCACCAATAATCTTCACGAAGTGCGTGGCACCAGTGGTAGCAGCATTGAGATCTCAATGAATACAAGGCTTCCCTTATCTAGGCGATTGGCTGCTCAATGGTCCTTCGGAACACGAAACCAAGATTGCCACAGCAGAATGTATCCATCTCTTCTCTTCTCTTCTCTGGGGCTGACTCTCAATGACAGCAAATCACAGTTGCGTCCTCTCCAAATGATGTTTTTTCTCGGAGCAAGGTTAGACACGGTCCAGTGCAAAGCATTCTTGTCACACGGCCGCCGGCTGAAATTGGCATGATTAATTAAAAAACAAAAGTCAGTTTCAGTCCGAATGTTTGCTATGCTCCTAAGGATGTGCTCTTCAGCGATGCATCTCATACCCTTGGCATGGCTCAAAATTAGACCATTTCAGGAGGAACTGCAACTTCAATGGCAACAAGCCATGGGTTCGTTCGACGATACCATCAAGGTCACACCGCACATGATAAATTCTCTACATTGGTGGTCGCAGATAGAGAATCTAACCCAGGGTCTCACGTTCCTACAGACCATTCCAGATTTCGTTTTAACAACCAATGCCTCCATGGAAGTATGGGGAGGTCATCTGCAAGATTTGCAGATTCAAGGAAGATGGTCTTAAAGACAAAAACAACAGCAGATCAACAGGCTGGAGCTCCGTGCCATTTTTCTGTCTCTCCAAGCATTCCTCCTGAGGATTGCGGGTTCCTCTGTGCTAGTCCGGACCGACAATACCATCAGCATTTAATATATCTGCAAACAAGGAGGAATGAAATCAGGTATGCTCTCGCAAGAGGCTCTGGAATTGTGGGAATGGGTCACATTCCATAAGATAGCCCTGAGAGCTGAACACTTCAGGGGTCTCCACAATGCCCTGGCGGACACGCTGAGCATGTCTCAGTAGGACTGTCACGAGAGGAAGCTGGAACAGGAACAGTCAAACAGTGTTCCAAGCTTGGGGCAAACCAGCACTGGATTTATTCGCAACAAGAGAGAACAAGAAATGACGATATTATGCCAGCAGGTTCCCTCAACTGGGATCAAGAGGGAATGCCCTGTCCATTCGATGGCCAGGGATTTGTGCGTACGCTTTTCCCCCAATACCTTTGATTCCAAAGGTGCACCGCAAGATGAAGCTGGAAGGCTGCAGTCTAATTCTGATTGCACCCCATTGGCTAAGACAATATTGGTTCCAGGAACTTCTACTATTGTCTCAAGACAAGCCCATTCTCCTACTGCCGACGCCTACAATGTTGTCATGGGACGGAGGCTAAGTGGTTCATCCGGACCCACAGTCACTGCACTGGAACGTATGGATCCTGATTTCTTAGAGTTCACGGACCTCAACATTTTACAGGACTGTCGTGAAATATTTGCCAAATCTCGTGCTCAAAGCACAATCAAGACTTTTGCTGTTGGTGTGAGGCAAATAATAATTACCCAATTCAAGCTCCTGCAGAACAAGAGCCAAGTATGGGCCTACTCCATCGGTCAAAGTACATCTTGCTGCTCTTTCCAGATTCAGGAATTGCTCAAAATTCCCTTCTCTCTTCTCTTCTTCACTTGTCAATTTATGAAAGGACTTTTCCGAGCCTTCCCTCCAGAGTGGGAACTCCACACCGTGCTAGAGCAGTTAATGAAGCATCCTTTTAAGTCGATCCATAAAGCTGATCTCAAATTCCTCACTTGGAAGGTTGCCCATTTACTCGCTCTTACCTCCGCTAGAAGGGTTAGTAAAATCCAAGCTGTCACTATAAAGAAACAATTTTTAACATTTTACTCGGGACTACGTAACCCTTCGAACAACTCCCAGGTTCATTCCTAAGGTACCAACACAATTTCACTTGAGCGAACCGGTAAGATTAAAAACTTTCTTTCCGGATCCATCCACCTCAGCTGAAGGAGCATTAAACTCGCTGGATGTTAAACACTGTTAAAAAATTCTACCTACAGAAAACTAAGGATGTACGACGATGCAACCAGCTGTTCCTGGCTTATGGTCAAGCAACTCTTGGAAATGCTGTAAAGGCAACAATAGCCAGATGGCTGGCATCTGCTATTCATTTCTGCCATGACAAGCAAGTAAATCTTTCTTTATTCGATTTTTAGATAAAAACCATAAAAGAATTTTAGCAAATATAATATACACATTCAACAAGTTATTGGTTTTACAGCATAAAAAGGATGGTCATGACAAGGCTAACAAACCTTTTCAGAGGAAAGTCAAAGCTCATTCGACAAGAACAGTATCAACGTCGACAGCTTTGTTTGCTGGAGTAACTCTGGGAAATAGATGTCGTGCTGCGACATGGAAAAATGTCCACACGTTCACAAAGCATTACTGTCTTCAATCTTCGCTTCAAGAAGATGCAGCAGTTGAACAGGCTGTTCTACGCCATCTCTTTCATTGAGATCAGACTCTGGTACTTTTGCCCTTTTATGTATTCCATTCTTTAATATTCATGCAAATTTACAGATATATATGTCTGCAAAATTTTAAATATTTGTGTATGTGTGTGTATATATACTCCGGCAAGTTTCCTCTTTGTCCAAGTTATTGGGAGACCCGGATCACGCCACACAGCACAGACATCACAAGGGCAGCTGTAACAAGTCCGTGACTTCACGGAGGGGAGATCGAACTGTCATATCTTCCCCAACCCTGTGGACACTGAACGCTGGATGGCAGGAACGTTTGGGGACCGGAGGAAGCTTTCTTTGATCTAAAGTCACGGGAAATGGATTGTCAGCATATCACAAACTGCCTGAACTTTGCCTAACCACATGGAATTGTCCCCGTGCAACACGTACCAGAGAAGGGGATTCTGGGACTCGTAGTCATTACCGGCGGCGAGTGGTGAGCACATGACCAAATTAAGGGGGCAGGGCGAACTCTGACCAATAAGGGCCAGCAGGACATTTAAGTAGTGTTTGTTGCAGTCGCCTGAACATTGCTAGGCATCTGAGGAAGGCCGCCAGGCCGAAATGCATAATGCCGCAGATTAATTAAAGAGAGCATCCACTGTCTCCCCTGTGTGGCCTCTGCTTCTTTGTGAAAGGAGGAGATTCGGTGAGATATATATATATATATATATATATATATATATATATATATATATATATATATATATATATATATATATATATATATATATATATATATATATATATATATATATGAGAATACTTGGATATAGCTTTGCTTTCTTTAAGTCTACTCCTTTAAAAAAATAAAAATACAAAGATGTTTTTTCAAACACTGAGGATGCTATTTGGGAGTTTATGAAGCAGTGTCTCCCACCATCCACAAACAGTATATGTTATACTGCTTGCTACTCTGATTCAGGCATGTGAATCTATGAAAGATACCCCAATACTGGATAAGAAAAAAAGTTACTTACCTGTAACTACAGTTATCCAGTATTATGGGTATCTTTCATAGATTCACATGCCTGAATCATTCCCCGTCGTCGGGGTGGGAGTCCCCGGTAAATAATTATAGTAATGTCACATAGACATATACTTAGTACTAGGCCAGAGGCCTCACATTAGTAGCCTATCTAGGTCCTTATGTAAAAAGGACCAAACTTTGGCCAGGAGCCAATCAGCTACCATCACCCTCCTCACCTTCCTGGAAGGAGCCCTAGTCCCTCAGATTTTCTACCGCACGTCCTGCTAAGGGAGTCTCCACTGAGCTCTGCTCAGGTTTTTTCCCATATCTTTGGATTTACCCTATCATCTCTTCAAGTTTCAGCTTTGAAAGGAGTATTGGTATTTATTATGTCTACTACTCCTAAAAAAGGGCTTTTTAGACCCTGTGCCTCTTGTAGTAAAATGAGGTTACATATAGAGGACAAGCATGAAGACTGCTTGTATTGCCTCTATCCTCAGCATTCTGCCAAGGAATGTAAGATTTGTCTCACTCTCCCGGTCAAGACATTGAAGGACAAGGAAGGGCGACTGCTTCTGTGGCTCCAGAGACTGAAGGATAAAGAGCAGCTAGTCTCCTCAGGTGAGAGCGAGTGTTCCTTCAGGAACTTCCACTCCTCTCCTAAAAGGCCTCGACAGACATCTCCAGGTCAGTCTGCTGCGCCTTCTCACAAGAAGCCAAAGTCCATGGAGGGTCATCCTAAGGTCAAACCTTCTCTTCAGATGACAGACTTCAAGAAGCCTGCTATGGTATCTTCTGGCCTGCCTGTGACGATGTCGACAGTCTCCATTTCGACATCCACGGCGTCTACTTTCTCCATGGCATCGACTGCTACAACATCGTCGACGATGGGTAGGTCAATACCTTCTATAATTCCTGTCACAAAACCGTCGACGACGCTTCTGTCGACGCTCCCGTCGACGTCTGCTTCATCGTCGACGAAGGCGAAGCTTTCAGCGTCGACGAAGATCCCATCGTCGACGAGGACTACATCGTCGACGAGGACTACATCGTCGACGAGGATACCGTCGACGAGGACACCGTCGACGTCGACACCATCGTCGACGAGCACGTCGACGTCGAGACCGTCGACGAAGACTACCTCGTCGACGAAGACTACCTCATCGACGAGGACACCGTCGACGAGTACACCGTCGACACCATCGTCGACGAGACCGTCGACGAAGCCATCGTCGTCGACTACTTCAGTGTCGACGCCACCGTCGACGAAGAAATCGTAGTCGTCGTCGACGAGGACATCAACGACGTCGATGCAGTCAACGATAAAAATGCCTGATAAAACATCAAAAATCGTAGACGCTCCACAGTCGACGGACACCATGTCAGATGATCTACAATCTAAGGGCTCTCCTTCATTGAAGTATACGTATACCCATTTTAAAATGTCATCATGTCTGGTGACACCAGAGATGACCTCACCTAGCAAGGTCCAACAGCTGCTGCCAACACAGTTTCTAGAAACAGAAGATCCTGATGTAGAGAATATGTTTCCCATAGCATCCAGTCCCTCTCATCTCAACATCAAAGTTCATGAGAGTTCAGACTGTGAAGATTTTGAAGAGATTACAATTCAAGAGGAAGTTCGGGAACATACCACTGTTCAGCCTATGGTGTGCCTTCCAGCGTCAATTGTCTCTGACCTCCAGTTTCTAATTTCGGACTATAAGCAAAGATTTCCATCATCTGCTCCTGCATCAGGAGTACAGGCACAACAGGAAGCGCCAACTCCTCAGCATCGACAGCGACCAACTCCGCTGGTTGTGCGTCAGGAGCAAGAGAAGTTACCTTCTCAAATTTCTTCGGATGAGGATGAATATGAGGAAGAAATGAGAGATGATGAGGTCCAAGACGAGGAAGGTGAAATACATGATGAGGATTCTGATGATAACGCCAACCCGAATCCAGCATCCCCAGACCAAGTACAGGACGATTCACCCCCTGAAGATTTAGGGGGATTTCATAATATAGTAGGGAGAGCGGCTGCAAGGTTCAACATCCAAATAGCATCGGAAACGCAGGACTGTTTCCTTCATGATTTTAAGGAACCCTTCAAGAGATCCGCTCAATCCATTCCAGTGATCGATTATATATGGGAGCAAGGACTTAAAATAATGAAAAATCCGTCCTCTCTTATTCCAGTGCCGGCTAGACTTGAAAGGAAGTACAAAGCCCCAGACACTGCACCCGCATGTTTAACTGGCCAAACTAAACCTGACTCTGTAATATCACAGGCCGCTCAGCTGAAGTCCAGCAACCCGTCAGCGGCAATAACAGCGCCTCCTGATAAAGAGGGGAGAAAACTTGATGCCATTGGCAAAAGATTTTCCTCCATGTCTGCCCTATCAGTCAGGGCTGCAAATTCTCTGGCATTACTAGGTCGTTACAATCGACAGATATGGGCAGATATAGCCCCATATCTAGGAGCGATCCCAGAAGACCAGAAAGAAGAAGTTAAGAAGATTTTGCTGGAGGGCGAACGCTCTGCTTCAGAGATGATCGATGTGGCCTTGGATATCGCTTCCACAGGCTTTCGTCAATTGGCAGGAGCAGCGGTTTTGAGACGCCAGGGCTGGCTTAAAGCCACAGCATTCCGGCCTGAAGTGCAAGCCAAAGTTCTAGACATGCCATTTGATGGAGAACTACTCTTCGGTGAGCATATCGATGACATGCTACAAGGTATTAAGAAGGATACCGACACGGCGAAAGCCCTAGGCACCCTGCAATTCAAAACTAATTCCTTTCGAGGGTCCAGAGGTAGAGGGCAACAGAATCGTGGCAGCTATCAAGGTTACAAGTCCGCTTATAACTCTTCCCAGCAGTACAAGCCTCAATATCAGCAGAGGCAGCAACAAGGACGATCCTCATACAACAAGTCGTCCTTTCGAGGGAAAGGAGGAAAGAAAGACAATTACAGACGCCAATGACTGCTTTCTACAGCAGGCCTCCACCTCTTCTCCACAATTCGTAGTTGGAGGAAAAATTACCAACTTTCCTTCACAATTGGAAACAAATTACAACAGATCGGTGGGTGTTGCAGTTAGTTCGCTTCGGACACACTTTGGAGTTTGTGAAACATCCTCCTCCGAACCAACCATGTCCTATGCAGCACAAGAATCTAAACCTACTTCAACAGGAGCTCTCTCTAATGCTCCAGAAAAGAGCAGTGGAAAGAGTTCCTCGAGGTCAGAAGGGGAGAGGATTCTATTCCCGATTCTTCCTGATCAGAAAAAAGGAGATGAAGCAGTGGAGACCAATACTGGATCTGAGAAACCTAAACAAATACCTCAAGAAGCAGTCCTTCTGTATGGTTACCCTCCAGGAGGTATTACACCTACTCAATTCAAAAGACTATATGGTATCCTTAGACCTCCAGGATGCCTATTTTCATATCCTCATTCACAAGAGTCATCGACAATTCCTGAGCTTTGCAGTGGCAGGCAGACACTACCAGTTCAGAGTTTTACCATTCGGCCTGAAGTCAGCTCCACGCATCTTCACAAAGTGTCTGTCTCCGGTAGCGGCATACCTTCGCCAGCATCATCACCAAGTCTTTCCCTACCTAGACGACTGGCTCGTCAAAGTTCTTACTCAGACAGGCGTAGCCAGGTCCTCTTCGGCCTGCCTTCATCTCTTCGAGAATCTGGGCCTAACACTCAACCAGGAAAAGTCAACTCTCCAACCGTCACAACGTCTCAATTTCCTGGGAGCAACGTTGGATACACAACAGGAGAAAGCCTTCCCTTCCAGAGAACGTCAGGTCAAGCTGAAGACCCTGGCCGTCCACATTCAGACCAAAAAGAGAGTCAAGGTTCGACTATTCAAGTCGTTGCTAGGAATGATGTCTTCCAACATTTTTCTCATTCCTCACTGTCGCCTCCACATGCGGACTCTACAGGAAGCCTTAACAAATCAGTGGATCCAAAGTACAGGATCTTTCGACGACTGGATCAAGATCACTCAGGTCATGAAGAAAGCTCTGAGATGGTGGCTTCTGGGCGACAACTTAAACAAGGGTCTCCCTTTTCTACTCCCAGTCTCTCCTTATGTGATAACCACAGACGCTTCACTGGAAGGATGGGGGGCGTTCCTTCAAGGACTGCAAGTACACGGTCAGTGGTCAGTGGCAGAAAAACAACTCCACATCAATCTGCTAGAGTTACGAGCAGTGTGCTTGGCACTTCGAGCATTTCTACCCCGAATCAGGAACTCCCCAGTGCTTGTGAGGACGGACAATACCACCACAATGCACTACCTGAACAAACAAGGGGGTACTCGATCCAGGACGTTGTCTCAAGAATCTCAGCAAATTTGGATCTGGCTGCTACAACACAACATTTCTCTGCGGGCAGAGTATGTCCCAGGAGTAGACAACACCCTGGCAGACTCGCTAAGCAGGCAGCGCTCCATTGGCCACGAGTGGGAGCTCGACCAGAAGACACTCGACTCAGTGTTCTCCCGTTGGGGCAAGCCTCACCTGGATCTCTTTGCGACGGAAGTGAACGCGAAATGCCAACATTACGCAAGCTGGCTTCCTCATAAAAGGTCCCTAGGGAATGCCTTTTCGATGACATGGTGCAACGTCTTTGCTTACGCTTTTCCACCGTTTCCCCTGATCCCCAGGGTTCTCCGGAAACTGAAGGCAGAGAGTTGTACCATGATCCTGATAGCCCCAGCGTGGCCACGCCAGCACTGGTATACAGAACTACACCTTCTATCGCTGGAACCTCCAATTCTATTCAGGACATGCCCACATCTCCTCACAATGAACCAGGGACAAGTCCAGCATCCGGATCCAACATCTCTAAAATTATCGGCTTGGCTCCTGAGTTCAGAGAGTTCCAGGATTTAGATATTCCACAGGAATGCAGGGTCGTCTTAGCCCGGGCCCGGGCTGAAAGTACTAATAAGACGTATTCCCTCAAGTGGAAAAGGTTCTGTTTGTGGTGTAGAGCTCAGAAATTACATCCGTTCACTTCTACTCCAGCACAAATTCTGCCCTACTTGCTCCACCTAGCCAATTCAGGGCTGGCACACGCTTCGATAAAAGTCCACCTGGCGGCCATATCCAGGTTCAGACGATCTTCGTGTGGAGCTTCACTATGGACTAACAGACTAATCAAACAGTTTCTGAAGGGATTATTCAGAACTTTCCCTCCAGTTAGAGCGTCTCCACCTACATGGCAACTAATTGTGGTACTAGCTCAACTAATGAAACACCCGTTTGAGCCAATCCACAGAGCAGATCTAAAATATTTTTCATGGAAAACAGCTCTATTACTGGCGCTCACGTCCGCAAGGAGAGTGAGTGAACTGCAGGCTTTTTCTGTGCAAGACCCCTTCATCCAGTTCAAGAACGACAGGGTCATTCTACGGACTAACCCTAAGTTTATACCGAAGGTTCCGTCCTCTTTCCATCTCAACGAACCTATTGTCCTGAGATCTTTCTTCCTGAATCCATCATCTGCGGCTGAAAGATCTCTACACTCATTGGACCTCAAACGATGTCTCAAATTCTACATACACAGGACGGAGCAATTTAGGAAGTCCAACCAACTGTTTGTTGCATTTAGCAGGCCCAGGAAAGGCCTAGCATTGACAAAACAGAGCATTTCCAGATGGATTTCAGCGGCCATCGCCTTCTGTCACCAACAGGCGGGCCATCCTCTGCCTTCAAAGGTTCGAGCACACTCCACTAGAGCGGTATCCACATCCATGGCGCTCTTCGCTGGGGTACCCATTGTCGACATCTGCAGAGCGGCGACATGGAAGACACCACATACGTTCACCAAGCACTACTGCTTGGATTCTGAACTTATGAAGGATGCAGCAGTGGGACAGGCGGTCCTACGTCATCGATTTCAGTAGTGGTGAGCCTTCTTCCTATCATCCCACCTTCCAGGTAATTTATCGCACATTTCTTATCAGGTTGTGAGTATTATATAATCTGTGTAACAATTTATGATAAGATTATTATGTCTTTATGGATGTATTATGCGAAATGTTCTCATTATTGCTTGCTATTCTGATTCAGGCATGTGAATCTATGAAAGATACCCATAATACTGGATAAGAAATGCGTTACTTACCTGTAACAGCAGTTATCCAGTGTTGGTATCTTTCATAGATTCACATGCAACCCACCCGCCTCCCCTGGAAGGGCTCACCTTTACCCTCTCAGTAGGTACTACTTAGCACTGTGCTTACGAAAATCTGAGGGACTAGGGCTCCTTCCAGGAAGGTGAGGAGGGTGATGGTAGCTGATTGGCTCCTGGCCAAAGTTTGGTCCTTTTTACATAAGGACCTAGATAGGCTACTAATGTGAGGCCTCTGGCCTAGTACTAAGTATATGTCTATGTGACATTACTATAATTATTTACCGGGGACTCCCACCCCGACGACGGGGAATGATTCAGGCATGTGAATCTGTGAAAGATACCAACACTGGATAACTGCTGTTACAGGTAAGTAACGCATTTCTTATCCAGTATTGGTATCTTTCATAGATTCACATGCACCCACCCTCCTCCCCGGCTAGTCAGTTCTCTATATCTGGGATACTTACTTCTCACTTGTGCTAGGAAAATCTGAAGAGAACTGCCTCTGCTGGGAAGGTTCTAGAGGGTGCTAGCAGCTGATTGGCTGGGACCAATCTTTGGTTCTTTTTACTATAAGGATGTAGATAGGCTACTAAGACATACAGCCTGATTCATGAAAACCGAATTCTGCGAATTATAAATTGCGATTGACAGCGAATCGCAATTTAGAATTCGCAGAACGGCATTCATCAAAATCTGCGATAAAATAAAGCGAATCGCAAGCGGCCGCAAAATGCGATAGCGATTTTTCAAAATCGCAGAAAAATCGCAATTTCTGTCCAAATCCGTGTAGGAATTGCGATCTCGCAAAAACGGGAAGTCGCATTTCGAGCACAGTGATGACATCACAACCAGGAAGCAGGCAGTTCCCACCCCCATTCAGAACAGTGAGGCAGAGATCGGAGCTGCATCACACAGAGCGCCTTCCAGAACACCTCCAAACTTTGAAATCTTTCACTTTTGAGACTGCAGCAATGGCAGAGGATGCAGCACCAGGGCCCAGTGACACCGGGCGCAAGCGCAAGCTGAAATTTTCCGAGCAGGAGTTGGAGCACCTAATAGATGGTGTGTGTGAAAACCACACAAAACTATTTGGTAAGGACTCCAGGAGGGTGCCAGAGGCGGAGAAACGCAGACTGTGGCTGGAGATCGGCGCCAGAGTCAACGCTGTGGGTGTGACACACAGGTCGATAGACGACCTAAAAAAGAGGTGGTACGACCTCCGAGGTCGTGCCAAGGAGAGGGTGGCAGAGAGGCTGGGCGAGAGCCAGGCTACTGGAGGTGGAGAACCAACAGTCCCTCCCAACACCCCCATGGAGGACCGTGTGGAGGACACACTTGAGCGAGAGGCGTGTATAGGGGTCATCCCTCTGGACTCATCACGACCCACCCAAGACAGCCATGGTAAGTGGCATGCGACTGCGACCCTGTCCCCTAACAATGGCCATGACCCTATAGCCTCCCATAATCAACCCAAGTCATGCAACCCATCCACATTAGGATATGCCCAAAAGCATTGTGGGACATGTAGTCTGCCCACAATGTACAAAAACTCCAATGCAGCCAGACATGTCCCAAAGTACGCAATGCCACAGCCAGTCAGGGAATGTCAGCCAGCATGCATGTAGCAACTGCACATGTGAAAGATGCATGCAATTAATCTACGTCCATTTTCCCCACAGGTGGCGCTGACAACAACAGCAGCGACAGCGATAGGCTGCTGATAGACGAGGATGCAGAGGAGGTGCTAACAGCCACACATCCAGCTCCATCAGGCGCTGCTCCATTGCCTGCTGCTAGACCACCACCATCTGCGCCAGCTCCATCAGGCGCTGCTCCAGTCCCTGCTGCTAGACCACCACCATCTGCGCCAGCTCCATCAGGCGCTGCTCCAATCCCTGCTGCTAGACCACCACCATCTGCGCCAGCTCCATCAGGCGCTGCTCCAATCCCTGCTGCTAGACCACCACCATCAGTGCCAGCTCCATCAGGCGCTGCACCATTGGCAACCACAACACCACCGCCAGCAGCACCCTCAACATCTGGTGCTGCTAGAGCGGCGACAGTGTGCACACCCACTGTGGCCAGCCAGCACAGCAGGCATGGCAGGGAGCGCCAGCAGAGCACAGCACGCAGCGACAGGAGGGGGATGGCTGTGTGTGCCAGTGCTCAGCATAGAGCGCCGGATGCTGCGCATCCATCAATTGCAGGCACAACGCCAAGGGGCAATCCAACTCCAGCTCCACAACATTGGCAGAAATGTAGCAAATGTGTCGGATAGGATAGAGCGGATGACAACTGCCATGGAGGCTAACACTGCGGCCATCATCTCGCAGCACAACATCGCCCGCCGCTGCCACCGCCAGCTACTTACGCGCCTATCTGCCTACATGCGCTCGAACTACGTAATTGGTAATGCCACCTCCCAGCTGTCACGTCGGTCCCTGGCTATGCAGCAGCAGATGGTGCAATGCTGCGAGGATGTGGCGCGTGTACTGGAGCAGGTCACCAGTGCCGTACTGGCACTACATCCAACTGGCCCAGCCAATGGTGGTGGGGACGACACTAGTGAGGGGACCTCCAGTGTCAGCAGCCTGTCTGCCTCACAGGTCGGTGTCCTACACCGCAGCAGCAGGCCCACTGCGGGTTCACGTGCCGTCCCTGAGGATGAGCCTTAGAGGCGATTGGGTGCGGCGTGCCGGAGGCGCACTTGACTTTATTGTCCATTGGCAGGGATATGCTGATGATAGAAGCATGTCCTGTGTATGATTTAGAGCAGTATGGCGCAATACTACTCGCATGTAAATAATTGGAAAATTTCATTATTATTGTGCCTTCAACAATAATATTTATTCAAGCATCGTACATCGGCCTCATGTCATTATTTCCATTGGCATGCATTTGTGAATTGTTGGGTGAGGGGAGTGGGTGCACTAGAAACTGTTCATTGTGATGTGGTTGCGGCGTCTGTATCCTTCAGCTGGATTCTCCCCGCGTGCATGACGCACATGTGCAGGTGGCCGGTCGTCCCCTTCCAACTCACTGCCAGAGATCTCTACAGGTATCCGGCGCTTGGTAGCAATGTTGTGTAGTAATGCACACACAGCCACAATGCTGCAGCACACATCAGGACTGTAGTACATGGCCCCACCAGTCTTGTGCAGTATGCGGAATCTGCTCTTCAGTAGCCCAAATGTCCTCTCTATGCAATTCCTTGTGCGTATGTGTGCTACATTGTAACGCCGTTGCTGTGGTGTAGCAGGGTTGAGGTATGGGGTGAGGTATTCACGGAGGGCGTAGCCACTGTCACCTGAATGAGAGGAGCAGAGGGTCAGTGCCTGTGCAGCGCAGATACTTCATCACAGTGTAACATTGTGGGCCAAGTGTACTTACCAAGTAGGTGTCCTTCACCAAAGTCTCCCCTGGCCAGTTGTGTGTGGAGCCCGTTGTGCCGGAATATGACGGAGTCATGTGTGCTCCCCGGGTACTGTGCCACTATGTCCGTGATGTATGTCTTAGCATTGCACACCATCTGGATGTTGAGGGAGTGGTAGGACTTGCGGTTTCAGTACATGTACTCCGTTTCAGCTGGTGGGCAGATGTGTATGTGGGTAGAGTCAATGCATCCTATCACATGTGGAAATTGCGCTACATTGTAGAATTGATGCTTGGTCTCATCCAAGTCCTGTTGCCTGGTGGGAAATTTGATAGGAAATTTGATGTGGTGGTGTAGCTGGGTCAGCATTGCATCTAGGAAACTCCTTAGGCAGCGGGACATGGTGGGCTGGGATATCCCCCCAGCAGCGGCAACTATCCCCTGGAAGCTCCCGGAGGCCAGAAGGTGGAGTCTGCACAATAGCTGGACATGTGTGGGCAGGCATTGGTCCGCCTTGTTGGGTGCTGCATTAGGGGGTCAAGGTCCTGAATTAGCTTGATGATCATTGGCCCATTCAGGCGGTACTTAGCGTATATTTGCTCTCTGGTTTGGCTCAGCGGGGTGACCCGCTGGCGGAATATCCTCTCCTGGATCCTACGTCTGATCCGTGCTGCTCGATGTAGCCTTCGCCGCCTGACCACCATGTACAGTCCTGGCATTCTGAGACTCCTAATGCTGCTGCTGCATCTCCTTAAGTGTGTTTGGTCAGGCCAGCACCTGTTACTGATTGGGTAATGGTTTTTCAAAAAATGTTTTGCTTAGCTTTAATGGTTACCACCTGCTTTGGGTTGTCCTTAAATTGCGCCTCGCAAAAAGCGATTTTCCGGTTTTTCGCTAATTGCGATTTTTCTTGAATAGCGATTGCGATTTTATTGCGATTTCGCAATTGTATTAGCAGAATCCGTGGTTTCTCGCAATTTCAGATTCGCTATTGGGCTACTGCCGGGATTCTGCGAATAATATTGCGAATTCGCTATTCTGTGTTTGCGAATTCGCTTTTTATGTTCTAAAATACCGTTTTAGACAATTGCGCTCGCAATAGCTTTTTGGCAGCTATTGCGATCGCAATTTTGCTTCATGAATCTGGCTGATAGTCCTTAGGCTTTTGCTTTTAGCCTACTACTATTATTTACTCTTGGCACTACTTTTGTATTTAGCGTGGGACTCCCACCTCGGCGACATGGAATGATTCAGGCATATGAATCTGTGAAAGATACCAATACTGGATAACTGTAGTTACAGGTGAGTAACTTGTTTTCTAGCTTTTGCTTCTCGGTCCCTTAGTCCCTCGGAACGCAACTACTCGGTCATCGAGAGAGAAGCATTAGAATGTGTTATATCCTGCTCTTCCTCTCTCTTTGTCCCTCCTTAGTGTTAGTGTCTGCTTGTCTATGTCATGTCTCTGTGATGTCATCCATGATTCTACCTGTTGCTATTTAAGGGATTTATCAGTTACCTGGAGGCTGAGCAGGAAGTTATCTGCTCCCGGTGGGGTTTCTTACCATATTACATTCCTACTTGAACGCTGTACCTGACTACTAATCCCAAGAATAAATATACTACATGAACATTACAACAAGGACCCATCATCTTTATTTTATTGAATTCAACAGCATGTTTCTGGTCCATGAATAATTTCAAGTTTTTCCTATGGGGAATAAAATTCATTATACGCACAGATCACAAGCCTTTGACATTCATGTTCTCGTCCAAAAACATTCAAAACAATTCTCCACGTATAACCAAATGGGTGCTGGGGTTGGAGAACTATTGCTTAAGGGTGGAATACTTACCGGGACCAGAGAATGTGGTGGCTGATTACTTGTCGAGGTCTCCTCTGAACAACAGTCCTTGTGAAGACCAATTAGATGTTCCCATTTTAGCCGTACATCTTCCATCCCTTTCCAAGGAAGAATGGGAAGAGAGCATGAGGAAAGACAGTGACATGAATGTTCTCAAAGAGTTGATTGTCATTGGCTTGCCAGAGAACCACTTTGAAGTCCCTTAAGCCATCAAAGACTTTTGGGAAGTAAGATATAAACTGACTCTCATGGCAGATAGAATATACCGCAATGGGAAAATCGTTCCACCCATGGACCTGAGGAATAAAATAATTGATCTGGCCCATGAAGGGCACTTAGACAGGAGCCTCAGAAAAAACAAGGTCAGAAGTTGCTTTTGGTTTCCCAAGATGGACTCGATGGTCGAGCTGAAGGTTAAAGAATGCACCAGCTGTGCCAAAAGTGACGAAAGCAAACTCTTACGGAAAGTTCCCCTATCTCCAGTCGAACTTCCAGGGGTGCCATGGACTAAACTAGCCATTGACATAATTGGACCCATGGATGTCTTGGGGCCCCAGAAGAGGTTCATGTTTGTCCTCAAAGACTACACCTCCCACTCTATCAATTTAAAATTTACACCTTCCACTACAACAAGCAACCTCATCTCCTTCCTAAAAATACATATTTTTCTACGAAGGCATACCAGCGATTTTAGTGACGGATAATGGGGTGCAGTTCACGTCCGAGGAGATGAGAGCATTTCTAGAGGAGTTAAATATCAAACATGAGAAAACTGCACTCCATTGTCCAAAAGCAAATGGACTGGTGGAGAGAGCAAATCGCATGGTAAAAGAACACATCCAACTGGCCATCACCAATGGCTATAAAATCGAAGGCTCACTGAAAGAATGCATGTGGGCATACCATACTACACCCAATCTTATCACAGAGATCTCATCCTTTGTGACCCTAAGAGGGAAGGAACCTAGCCCTAAGATGAATCTCCAGTGGTTGGAGGGTGGTAAGTGGGTTTCGCCCGATCAAGAGGAGTCATTTGAAAATCCAACAACACCAAAGGAGATATGAGAGTTGGTATGACCAGAAACATGGGGTTAAAGATCATAACTTCAAGGTTAACAGTCCTGTAATAGTAAGGAAACCCACTCACGTACAAACTGGACTGAGTAAAAAACAACTTCCCCAATGAGTGACAAAGGCAAGCAAGAATGTGGTCCGCCTGGAAAATGGACAGACATTTAGTGGTGATAGACTTGTTGACATAGCTTAAACTTTCATTCTCCCCTATGTAAGGAGATGTGTTGTAATCTACTCAGTTTAAGCTTACCTTCTCCTTCCTCTCCATGGTTTCTTCCCTCCCCCTCTCAACCTCTCCTTCTTGGAATGTTCTACTAGAGCTTACAATAGAATGTTGGCTGTGTCAGTTGAGGAGAGCGGATTATCAGAATAAAGAAGCTTCCCACTTACCAGCTGTGAATTCTTCTTCATTTTAAAAACTACATAAATGGTCTTCTAAAATGGTCAAACGTACCAGCAGAAAATGAATATGTTTTTATGGAGGTATGTATTTGTACATCGTTCACACTACTACAAGGCAGATACTTCTGCCAAAGAAGCAAAAGAACAAGATGGACTATAGTACAAGCGTCTGTCTAGAAAACAAGGTTGTCAGATATATTTCCTGAAACCTGACTCTCAGTGACTGGGAAGCAGAAATGAATTCTCCATGACGGTGCTCACCAGACCATGTGTTGTGCGTAGCAAGAGGCAGTTGGACTTTAGTTGATAATGCCCAGATCTGCAACGCACTGTAGTACTTGGGAAAATTGGGACGCATGGTAAAGGTATCCTATGCTGTAAAAACAACTTCTGTTTGCTTTTAAACTTTGTGTGTGGTATGCCTACATCACAAACGTAGCCAAAAGGCAGCAGAGCACTGTACATGGTCAAAGACTAACATAAAGTTATCCAGTAAGAGGAGACAAAGCTCGGTTGAGGATGGTCAGTGCTATATTATAAACAAAAGCAAGTGTTACCTAAAGGAATCATTGACATGACAAAATGCTGGCTGCCTGCAGTGACGCATTCAAGTCAGGGTGACTAACTTTGTCATGCTTGCGTTATTTCTGGCTACCATACCCCTGCCTCCTGTGACCTTCTGTGTGGTTAGATGTCAGTGTTGTGAAGATATTGTACTCTGGTGTTTTGCAGGAGTTGCGTGGTTCGTTTGCAAGATTCTAGTGTGTGTTTCAATAAGTTAATTGAGTAACCTGCTTGCTTATGTTCTGTGCATGCCAGGATTAGTTAAATTAGCAGCAACTTCTGGGCGGTGGGGTGATGAAGTTGCTGGTGAGACAGTGGAATATACAGGGTTACATGCTCATATGTCTCTTTCCATTTTCTTCTAGAGCTCTGGAAGACATTACAGAAAGCATAAAGGAGCTCCAGTTCTACAGAGACCACATATTCCAAAATAAATCTGAAGACAAAAAGAGAAAAATCTCTGAAAACGGAGAGTAGCAAGAATGGGACCTGAGGGGTGGGTAACCAGCTTCCTTAAGTAAATGAAACTTTATTTACTGGGCATTTGAAAGAGGCGCACAAAGTGATTGTGCAGCTAAAGGAATCTTGGTGCATGGTGATCACGTTTTGCTTCGCAGAATCCAATAAAGTTTCAGTTTGAGCACTTTCTACCCATAATCTCAAAAAGTTTCAGTTTGAGCGCTTTTTCGCTGATAGGTTAATGCAACAAGCCAGTTTCAGGTGCACTGGAGAAGGTATTTGGCTTGAAGTTCTTCACCTAAAAGCGCTTGTGCCTCATACTGCAGCTGCTGTTATTTCCAGCTCTTGCTGTGCTGTTGGTGCCAGGGGGTTTCCCTGGTATCTTGGGGTTTACTTTTTCTGGGGTAGCATAACATTCAGCATCTGTTTAACGTGCGGCCAACATCACACTGTGGATGAAAAGAGCAGCTTAGTGAATCATTCCAAAAGCGGACCAGAAGTCGAGTGCCTACTCTTCAGTCTCCAGGCTCCAGTTTACCAACGGTCTGTTGTGAAGTGCTCTTGATTGTGTTGTTAATAGATGAGCAAAGGCACATGCATGGAGGGCTTAGGTTGTTGCTTTTAAAATAGTCTGTCTTAGTTGTTTGCTGTTTTGCAACTAAATACTCATTTGGTTCTTTTCTTTGGGAGTATTTTATTACTTTACAGATGTTATCTTTTTTGTAAACAAAATAAAAAATAAGGGTTGCCTTTTCTGTTTGAGTTATTTATTTTGGCAACTTAAGTATTTTAGCTTGACTACATGCCTCTTCAGTTTTACGGTATATAAATGATGTTTTCTAGTGTGACTACTAGGAGACAATACATTGTCAGTTATCGACTTACATGTTTCTGCATCGTAGACCTAATTCAAGACATCCACTTTAGAATGGTTTATGTTGTGAGTGGGGACCCTGGAACATTTCTTATGCAACATATCAGATTGTGACTGGTATATGAATCCAGCATGACCAAATGCAGAGATTGTTCCTAAAATGCCTTTTCATGCAAAATGTTCAGAATTTTTAGACTGGTTAAGTTAATATCTTCTCAAAACGAATCGGTCACACTTATTGCACATTCTGCTTCCTGTCTAAAAAGGAAAAGAGTAGCCCAAAAGGCTTACATTAGAAGAGAAAATAAAGCACCTTGCTCCTCTGGGAGTCGTAGGGTCAATAAGTTATGATGCCTTTTTACTTGCAGTTGCTTTACAATCAGTTCTTTTTTGTGTATATGAAGAGATGAATCCAAAGTAATCTCTCAAAATGTTTTATGCTGCATGATCATGTCAAAACCAGGAAAGAAGACAAGTCGATTGCACACTTGGCGGTGTTCGTATCACTGGTAGGACTGGGTGGGGTTGACCGAGGAAGGGCTATGAAGGGGAGAGTGCAGTCATAAAGGAGTCCTCAATTTAAGTGTGTCCTTGGACCTGTGTAGGTACAGAGGAGTATAATAATTTAGTACAGCCTAGTGTTGTCTTTTATACAATCCCTGAAGGTGAGGACAACATCTTCGCACAATACTGTGATGGGGTATTTGTAGAGCCCTCTGGCTTCTTCACGCCATAAAGCCATAGATTCTAAGTCAGTTCAGTGGAGTACGTCTGGATGCAATTGCGCTATTCCTGTTTTAAACAGATGGACAGAGCTGGAAAGAATCTTCCAATGTCATAACTGGTCCACAGTGGATAGAAAGAAACTGTCTGTGGGTATTGATTCTGTCAATCTATCTGCCGCCTGCCACACTGGTTTGCTGCCAACTGCAGTGAGTCATTTTGACGGATCCACGCTATTGCTAGCATTGCACTGTCTGGATCCTCAAGCCCGCTTTGGACCACTGACACGACTTTCAATTACTCCCCGACCGATTAAGCCACCCCACTTGGACTGTGAATGATCCTTGGATCAGCGCTACCGCTGCCTGTAGTTATTGCTCTTCATTCTTAAAGTGCACTTCCAGTCCAATACGGACCAACCCTCACACCTTTAAAAAGCCCTAGGCCTGCACGCTGCACGGGGCGAAACGTGTTGGATGTCCTTGTTGACATTTTTGCTGATGAAAGCACAATATTAAACAGAATTAATAATATCCAAACCTGATGACCAATGGGGAAACTCTTAAGAAATCTGAAGATTCTCTCCAGCTCTGTCCATCTGTCGAAAACAAGCCTCTTTGTTCTAGTGGGTTAGGGATTTTCCCATTTTGGACATCTGGAACCTCCAAAATGACTCATTATTCCAGGGCAGACACTAGCAGGGACATCAACCCCTTCTCTCTTTAACCCAACATTGACCTAGTCTCGTTAACTTTAACGCCTTCTCATGCACTATGATTGACCACTGGACAAAGAGGGAGGTCAGCTCTAGAAATGTAATCCTTGCTCCGCCAGTCTTGGGCACCTATAGAGTACCAGTAGACAGAACTCCAGTTTGTTCAGGTCTTCACAGCCTGTCGTCATCAAGAGGGAAGTACAGACTATGTCCCAGGAGGTCTGTGAATTGAGGCAGTCCTAGAACACACGCTTCTCTTCCAGGGTATACTCATCAATACGTAATCAACAAAGAGAGAGAGAAGGTATTCTAATGGGTTTCTACTCCTAAGTCCCCTATAATTCAATTTAGCAAAACAAAAGTAAGGAGTATCCCTAGGACCCAAAGTAGGTTTCCAGCTGCAGTTGCAGGCGTCGAAGCACATCTGAGTGGCACTCGGTCACTCTGGTGGACCCCGATGATGAAGCATGTCACCGACCAAGTCGGTGAGTGAGGGGTTTATTAAGAAAGAAAGAATTCTTTCTTTCCACATTTCTCGTTCTCCGCGCTAGATCACTAGGACTTCTTTTGTTTTGTTAAATTATACTCTTCAATAGTCATAAGCACTGAATAATCCCCGCCCATGTGCAGGATCCCGAAGCATATTGAAATATACATATATATGTGTATGTTCGGGCCCACAAGTGTGTAACGCTTCCGAAATACACGTGTGTGTGTGTGTATACATAGCCTAAAATTGTTCCAATAGGGCAAACTGCCAAAATTACCTAGGTTTCTCTTGTATGAAAATAATCCCCTAAATACACATTGTAATAGAAAACATACACAGTAATAGTATACAAGAATCCTTTATTTTCAGAAAAGGAAAACTGGTAATAGCAGGCAGTTGGCCCATAGGCTGCATAGACAAATAACTACCTTAGTACAGAAAAAGAAACTGCCACCTTGCCTTTTAAAGCTTCCAAGATTCTGGACACCGTGTCTTTAAGCCTGTGTCAGTGGCATATATTGAGGGAAATGGACCTTCCAGGTATAAGTCAATTCTGGTATGGATGGGTGGATCAGCCAGGGAATAGCACCCATTAGGCAAGGAATTTACTCAAGATCTTGTAAATCACTGCCAAACATCACCTATAGGATGTGACTTGTAAGGGATCTCTGCCCCGCTTGGGCAAGGAAACTAGGAGAGATTCTCGCATTCAGGGGTCCATGCACATACACCGCATTGTATAATTCAGAAACTTCGGTCCCAGTACATCAGTATAGGCTTTATAGAATTCTATTGGAAGGCCATCTACACCAGTGGTTGTTACCCGACAAAGATTCTCGCACGTCATTGCAATTTTCTTGTTCCATAGTGGGGCTTCCAAGAGCTTGGATCTGGCAGCTGTCAGCATAGGCATGGTCACTTCATTTATGAAGTCTGTGATGTAGGACAGGGAGGGTGAGGTCTCAGAACTGTAGTGTCAGGTAGTGGGCACAAAATGTGAGGTGAATTGCTGTCTGGGAGTGCACTAAGGTGTCCGGGGAGAGTCAGATAGTAGTGATAAGAATGTTGGTTGTGTTCTGCCTAATTAGCCAGGGAATGAGCTTACCAGATTTATCCCCTTCTGCATGTTTTTGTGAGGTGTGCTTTATGATCCAGGTATAGCAGAGATTTAATTATTTGTACATGTTTTCCCTGGCGCAAGGACTTGTCACTTGGCTTCATTATCCATTAGTGTGTCCCACTCTAGCCAATTGAGAGTACACTTCAAGGCGCCCAGCTCTCGATCGACTACAGAGCTGTATGACCATCTTGAAGGCGTCACACTTGGCAAGGTGGGTAGATGCATTACCTCTATTATCATCCAAATGTAGAGTAATAGACTTGCGAATAGTCTTGTGGAAGGCTTGGTCTCCTAATGTGGAGGGCTGATGCTGCAGTGTTGGGAGGGGTGCTCTTGTCAGGTGTAACAACAAGGGATTATGGCCTGAGATATTTTCCCAAGGTATTACACATGTTGTGTAGTGAGTTGGATAAATTGTGAGCTCAAGAAGCAGTCCAACTGGGCATGGAGATTGTGTGGTGGTGAGTAGAAGGAAAACTCTTATGTTAGGGTAGAGGGCCCTCCAAATGTCAATCGGAGCACAGTGTGTCATCCACTGTGAAAAATATATAGCAGTGCTAATTGTGTGTGCAAGGGAGTGGAGGGTAGGTTCAGTCCTGGAGGCATGCAGTTCAAGTCCCTCCCCCCTTATAATCATGGGAAGGTGAGCCCATCTGTAGTGATGGGTTCAATAATAGGGGAGTCCAATCTTCCCAGTGGGATTGCTGTACCGATTAGGGTACCCTCCACTAAGACGGAACACCCTTCTACATCAGTCACTGTGATTATGCATTTAAAGGGGACCATGAGCCTAATCCAGAGTAGTCCCCCCCCCCCCCCTCCTCCCCCCGTACTTTGGCGCCACCCATGCGCGCTGACCTCCGTTCTTTCTTTTTCCGTGCCAGTAAGCGCAAATCCGGATTGAGCACGTACCTTGGTCATTTTTTGACTGTTATTTTGGGACTTTTGTCTCCCCAATTTTTTCTCCTGGTGCACCTAGGGATGCCCGGCTTTAAGTCTTGTGGGATTTGTCAGTGGCGGACCCCCACGATGTTTGCCTCTACTGCCTAGAGACCAATCACGACTCCCGGGACTGCAGTGACTGTCGTGCCATTGACCCCAAGGCCTTGTGGGAGCGGCGCCGGAAGTTGCTGGAGACCCAGCATTAGTCACGTCGCCGCTCCAGGTATAGGGGCTGTTCCCGGGACAGCTCGAGGGACCAGAGCGGTCGCTCCTCGGACTCCAAGTCTTCACCTTCGGATTCCGGTAAGCGTCGCCATAAAAAGAAGTCGAAGCGTGTTGGCTCTCAGACGTCCCCCCGTCGCTCCTCGGAGGGGGGGACAGAGGCCTCGCCCCTGTGGCTCCTCCGGAGCCTGGGAGTGCCGTGGCCTACCCGCCATACCCGGGTCCGTTGGCGACTCCCGAACAAAGGCAAGAGTTCCTTGCTGCTTCGGACCCCCTTTACACGGCTTCGGGCACCGCAGTCCCATGTCCAGATCCTGTTGGCCTGGCGGCTCCAGCCCTGGCGCCACAGGATCCTGCGCTGCTGGCTCCGTGAGGTGCGGCGTTGCCCGCCCTGGCGCCACCCTCTGCTCCACCCCCGGCGCTGCATGGGTGCCGTTTGTTCCACCCTTGCCCCGGTTCCCGGACCATTTTGTTCCGACCTGGGAGCCGGTGCCGGTCCTGCCCTGGCCGGCGCCGTTCCCGAATCAGTTCGTCCCTGCTCCGGTTCTACCGCCGTGACCGGCCTCCTCCACGCCAGAGGAAGACGACGACTGGGAAGGGTCCGAGGATCCGCTTTATCAGCAGTGTGACTCCAAACAAGATTGGGTGGAAGACTTGGAGGATGCAGGCGACCTCGATGTATGCAGGCGACCTCGATGTCTCCTCGAACCCGTGGTTAGCATCTCCCCTGCCTTAGCCTCTCCCCTGCCTATGATGGAGGAGGGTGCCTCCTATATGATGGTGCTCCGTCAGGCTGCTGAGGCCCTCAACCTTGATCTCCCCACAGTGCTCTCAAGACTAACCTCATCAAGGTGCTCCAGACGGTGTCCAATTCGTCGGAGCCGCACCTTCCCTCTAATGACACCCTTACAGAGGTCCTCTTGGGCACTTGGTCAAAGCCAGCCACGGGGGCCCCGGTGGATAAGAACCTCGCCAGATGCCATTGACCGTTGCCCGGTGACCCCGCTTTTTTTGACCACTCACCCTACGCCTGAGAACCTGGTGATTCAGGCATCGACGCTGCAGAGTGCTTTTGCCACGGCCCCTGACAGATAATGACTCTAAAAGGCTGGACCAGTTTGGGAAAGGTTTGATCTCTTCGGCCAGCCTCGGGCTGCAGTCGGTGAACACTGCCTGCTTGTTGGGCCGCTACGCCCATGCGGTGTGGGATGCCGTTGCTCAGGTGTTGCCTCAGTGTCCTGAGGAGGTGCAGGCTGCCCTTTCTCAGGTGATTGCTGAGAGTAAGGATGCGGCTAAGTTCGCCATTCGGTGTGGGTTGGACCCCGCTGACTCATTGGGCAGGGTGATTTCTACGACTGTGGCGTTGCGGTGCCACGCCTGGTTGCGTTCGACTGGGTTCTCGCCCGATGTCCAAAGGTCACTCGTGTACATGTCTTTTGATGGCACCTGCCTGTTTGGCGACAAGGCTAACAGTACACTCGCGGGCTACGGCCAAGTCCTTGGGGCTTTCCACTAAGAACTTGGCCACTCCTGGTTTTTGTTCCTTTTGTGGCCAGGGCAGAGGCACCCAGGCACGCCCTTCCACCAGGCCTGTGCAGAACCAGCCTCAGCAAGGCCGTGGTCGCGGTTTCCGCAGAGGCGGGTCGGAGAACCAGCGTGCGGGCCCGTCCACCTCCACCCCTGCTGCTTCCACCTCCAAACTTTCCTAATCGGAGGATCCACCACCACCTCCCCCGCTGGCGTGAGATTACATCCGACAAGTGGGTGCTGCAGATAATCTGCCAAGGTTACTCCCTTCCCTTTCAGTCCTCCCCTCCAGCCATGCCACCTCAGTGCCACCGCATGTCGGGAGAACATTTGGTTCTTCTCAGACAGGAAGTCACGGCCCTCCTGGCCAAGGGGGCCATCAAGTGCGTTCCTGGGCCAGAAGTAGGGAGTGGTTGTTGCCACTACTTCTGGTCCCAAGAAGGACAAAGGGAGTCTGCGTCCTATTTTGGACCTCCGGAACGTCAGTTGCCTCCTCCGGAAGGAGAAGTTCAAGATGCTGACGCTGGCTCATGTCTTGGCTGCCCTCGACCCTGGAGACCGGATGGTAGCGTTGGACTAGCAGGACTCATATTTTCTCATCCCCGTCTTGCCGGCCCACTGGCGTTACCTGCGGTTCATGGTAGGCCAGGAGCATTTTCAGTTTACCATGCTCCCCTTGGGCCTTACCAGCACCCCTCGGGTGTTTACGAAGGTGAGGGCGGTGTGCGCAGCTCATCTGCGCAGGTCAGGGGTATCAGTCTTTCCCTACCTAGACGACTGGTTGTTGAAGGCGGGCTCGCCCCAGACTACGGCCGACCTCCTACACTTGCTGGAGTTCTCCATCACTGTGCCGAAGTTGCACCTGAGTCCCTCTCAGAAGCTCCCCTTCATCGGAGCGGTTCTGGATTCAATGCCGTTTCGGGTCTATCCTACCGAGCAGCGAGTCCCGGATATTCAGGCTACGATTCAGATCTATCAGCCTCTATCCCGGGTTTCAGTGAGGATGACCCTCTGGCTCTTGGACCTGATGGCCTCCTGCATCTTGTTAATGCAACATGCCAGATGGCATATGCGGGCTCTGCAGTGGGCACAGCATCGGGATAACCTGTCCGATCATGTCCAGATCTCGGAGGGCACTGCACGAAACTTGCAGTGGTGGCTCACAAATCGCGATTGGGTCAATGGCAGATCGCCCGTCTTCCCCAACCGAAGCACACAGTAGTGACGGATGCGTTCCTCCTGGGATGGGGAGGCCACTTGGGAGAGGCGGAAATCAGAAGCCTCTAGTCTCCGGCTGAGTCCTGGCTCCATATCAACCTTCTGGAGCTGCGGGTGATCCGATTTGCACTGAAGGCATTCCTTCCCTCTGTCCGTGGGAGTGTAGTGCAGGTGTTCACGGACAACACAACCGCCATGTTGTATTGCAACAAACAGGGCGGGGTGGGGTCCTGGACCCTAAGTGGGGTGGCTGTGCGCCTCTGGACATGGCTGGAACATCAAGGCATTACCTTGGTGGAAAAACACCTGGCAGGTTCTCTGAACGCCAGGTCTGACAAACTCAGCCGCCGGTGCTTGATGGATCACGAATGGCGTCTGAACTCTGACGTGGCCCAAGGTCTCTTTCAGTGGTGGGGAGAGCCTTGGTTAGATCTGTTCGCCACCTGAAGAGAACGTGCAATGTCTTCAGTTTTGCATGTTGGAATTTCCAAGGCGGCCCTCGCCCAGCTTCGGTTTTCGTCGCAAGTGGAGTTGTGGTCTGTTGTACACCTTTCCGCCTATACCACTTCTATCCAGAGTGCTGAAGATCAGCTGCGACCGGGCCCAAGTTATTCTTGTGGCTAAGGACTGGACTCGAAGAGTATGGTATCCCGAGCTACTCAGTAGCTAGTACATCGATCCCCCGATCCGACTGCCTCTCCTGGAGGATCTTCTGTCGCAGCCACCCGAACCTGTCCAGCCTCCACCTACATGCGTGGAGATTGAGCGGCGACAGTTGACTGCTTTCAACCTTCCTCTTGAAGTCTGTAGCATAATTCTGGCAACCAGGCATCCCTCCACTAAGACGGTATATGCCTGCAGGTGGAATAAATTTGTGGCATGGTGCACAACAAAGGCTGTGGACCCCCTTTCGGCCTCTCTTTCTGAGGTTCTTCTGTTTCTACTATCTTTGGCCCAGCAGGGCTCTGCTCTGGGCACTATCAAAGGCTATCTTTCTGCCATCTCTGCCTTTCTGAGGCTTCCTGATCAGCCTTCTTTTTTTAAGTCCCCGGTTGTTAACCATTTCCTGAAAGGTATTATGCACACGTTCCCTCCCGTACCTTTCATATTGTCTCAGTGGGACTTGAATCTTGTCTTGACTTACCCGATGTGTGCTCCCTTTGAGCCCCTTCATAAATGTCCTTTGTCTTCTCACCTTAAAGACCGCTTTCCAGGGAGCTATCACTTCTTCCAGAAGAGTGAGTGAGCTCCAGGCTCTTTCTTCTAAACCTCCTTTCCTCTCTGTTCATCCGGACAAGGTGGTTTTAAGGACCCCTCCTCCTTTTATGCCAAAGTTTGTCATGCCCTTCCACATCGGGCAGACCATCACTTTGCCCACCTTCTTTCCGCCTCCACATCCTTCCAGGGAAGAGGAGAGGCTCCACCGTTGAAGTCGAAGCGCCTTGGGACCCTCCGGGTAAGTAGTGCGCTATATAAATGC
Source organism: Lissotriton vulgaris (assembly GCF_964263255.1). NCBI lineage: Eukaryota > Metazoa > Chordata > Amphibia > Caudata > Salamandridae > Lissotriton > Lissotriton vulgaris. The sequence goes on along the minus strand of NC_141687.1, from coordinate 1,440,688,918 downwards.
CTATACATTTACATACATACATTTACCGTTGGGACCCAAAACGTGCGCTTGCTTTCGATCTGCAGCGTACACAACAGTTCTGGGTGGATGATCAACTCTTTGTTGGTTACGTAGGCACCAAAAAAGGTCGGGCTGTGCACAAAGGGACCATTTCACGGTGGGTCGTTCTGTGCATTAAAACATGCTACTCCTTGGCCAAGAAGGAGCCTCCTGTGGGGATGCGTGCCCATTCGACCAGCGCAACTTCAGCCACTACCACCTTGGGACGCAGCGTTCCCTTGCTGGACAGCTACATGGGCCTCGCTGCACACGTTTACAAAGCACTACTGCCTTGACAGTCAGGTCCTGAGAGATGGCTTCTTTGGCTGTTCTGTGCTTCGTGACTTTCTGGTGTAATCCTGTTCGCATACCCACCTCCGGTGTTCCTATTGCTGGGGTATCTATTCTAAGGTAAAGAATCTATCAATAACATGTCTCTTTCAGATGCACAAGTTACTACTTGTGTAACGATATATCTGTAAGAGACATTTGTTTGTGATAGATTCCTTACCGCCCCACCCATCCTCCCCGTTCTGTGAACTGATTACTAGGGTTAAGGTCATCCCCTTTTAGGGCCCTAGTTTTATGCACCAATTGTCAGTATCTTGCATGGCTGTGCATTCCTGTCCAAAGTCGTGTACAGAACTGACACCAGCGTGCATGGGTGGCGCCTAAGTACTCTCTGTGATGTCATCTCAGCGCTGACGACTCCAGTGACGGACGTGGAGCCGCAGGACACCACCTACTGCCCGGCAGGGGTACTGCTAAGCAAAAACTTTCCGGATTCAGTCTGGCCCCTGGGGATATTCTAAGGTAAGGAATCTATCACTAACTAATGTCTCTTACAGATATATCGTTACACAAGTAGTAACTTGTGCGTCAGGCATACTTGCGCTATTGATGAAGGTGTGAATATCCTGTTGTTTCTTGGCAGAGCTTATACCATGGAATAAGTATTAACTGGAACATATTGCTTGGTGGGGAATGGAGTCAAGGTAGGCATCCACCAAGCATGGCAAAGGGTCGTATCACAGACTCTGACATCAACACAAGAAGTCGATGTGTCATGTAGTGGTGAATGTTTACCAGGCCTGACAATACAAACTTCCCAACTCCTCATTCCAAGGCCACAGATCAGCGTCTGGCTGCCCAAGTATTAACTGACAGTAACATGATAACTTATAATAATAGACAGTAATAGAACAATTAAAAGCTCGTAAGAGGTGGTGGTTGCGATAGAGCTTGTCTCGGCAGGGCCCCTCCATGGGATATATTTGAAAAAAAGGGAGGCCAACTGATTCCCATCTAGGTGGGGGCCACGTGAAGCGACAGGGACTATACTGAGATGGCAATTGCAGGGAGCAGCGTGATCTAAAATTTGGCCAGGAAAACCAATGTTCGAGGCATGTGAGCTGTAGATCACATGCTGTGCATACTCCTGCCATTTAGGGTTGGGATGTTTGCAAGTTGTTTTTCTTCAAAGATGTTTTTCCAGTCACAAGGTAGGTGACTCCTCCTTTCGGTAATAGTGCGTATGGGCATCAACTCCATTGTTAGATTGTTTTTTCCGCCATCAGGTTTGGACGTGGTTTGCTGCTCTCCGGTTCGACACAGTTTCTCGGGTTCCCCTCGGTGCGCAATATACTCATCCTCGTCGGTATTGTTTTCGATCGTGTATCTCCTTCGCGTATATCAAAATCTTTGGATTGAGAATCTAGAGGAAAGCCGTTGGGTCTACCCGCGTCGGGCCGCCTCGCAGTCAATGGAGCAGACTTCATATAAATTCTGCCCTCGGTGCCACGCAAAATTTCCGCATATCGACTCACATTAAGTGTGCAACTTGTGCTTGTCACTAGAGCACAAAGAACAGTACTTCGACGCATGTAAGGCTTTCCGATCAAAAAAGATGCTTGGCGATCGTCGGGCTTGACGTAGCAACATGCAGAGCCAACATACAGGTTCCATTCCAGACCTCTTAGGAGAAGATTCGGAACAGGAAACCGGACAAGCCATAGGAGCTGAGGAAGAACAGAATCTCATCTCCGTCTCGGAATCCGGCTTGGATGGGGATGAAGACAACATCCTGCAAGGGCAGTGTATGGTGAGTACTGATCCTCATTGCCCCAAAGTCCACCTAAGACTAAGAAGGCTCCCATCCAACCTCCGCCTGAGGGCCACAATTGGCGCCGAGAACATGTTTCGAACACCCCGCTCTCTGGCTCGGTACCGAAACACACCCGAAACCCTTCTGGCTCAGAAATGAGTCGCTCAAAATCGGGCACCGAGCAGAAACCCTCAGGGTCGAAGTCGGGCTCAGCCCAACCCCCTTCAACGCCAAAAACTTCTTCGGGTCCGAAAACCTCAGCATCCAAAACACCGGCACCGAAAAAGGAGGCGACGATTACAGCAAAGGAGGTCCATTTCGATGTTCCACCCTCAAAACTGGATCCGAAACAAAGAGAACTCTACATTCATCCAACAACTGGACATATTACCACTAAAGTCACACTGAAACGTAAACCAGAGACGGAAGAAGTGTACCATATCCCTTTAAAAAGGAAGAATGTGGGCACTAACCCTTCTCCTCCTACTCCTGAGTTTCAACCATTACTAATTTCCCATGCTGACTCACCACCACCATATACACCTTATAATCAGGATGATTGGGATGGAGCTGGGGACAATGATCCAACACATACAGACCCCTGTGGAGATTATGACACTAATTCTCCCACAGGAAACGATCCTGATCTGTACCCTACTAAGCTCTCTCCACCAGACGACCGTGTAGGATGCATAGAATATTTAAACAGGGCTGCTAATTACCATTTGGTCCAGTTAAATAAGGAATCCATACAAGATTTCCTTTTCAAAACTCTTAGCAGTTCACAAAAATCCTCGCACACGCTTCCAATGCTCAAGGGTACGCTTAGACATGTAGGTTACATTTTAATGATCCTGTGCGCGTGTATCCTCACCTCCAGGGCAGATAAGAAATATAAATCTGCACCATCAGACCCAGCTTACATCAGCAGTTACAATTAGATTCTCTAGTCGTGTCTAATGCACGTAAGAGGGCCAATTCCCAAATGTCAGGGGATGCTGCACCCTCAGACAAAGAGTCTAAATTAGTAGACCCCTCTGGAAAAAGAATAGCCTCCCAAGCTGCAAACATTTGGCGCATTGCCAATACCCAAGCACTTTTAGCCAGGTACGATAGGGCGTATTGGAATGAAATGGAGCAATTGCTACAATTTCTACCTGATAAACACAAGTCCAAAGCTCAAGACCTAGTGTGGGAGGGACAGCGCATCTCCAACAATTCCATCAGTTGCCCTTTAGATGCAGCTCACACTGCTGCTAGAGCTGTCAACACAAGCGTCTTCTTAAGAAGGCATGCATAGTTATGCATTTCAGGCTTGTATCCTTAACACACAATTTGACAAGCAGCACCTCTTTGGCCCTGGAGTAGATTCATCATTAGAAAAGATGAAAAAAGGCACAGAGGTGACGAAATCCATGGGAGTCCTCCAGTCACCTTCAGCCGTGGTTCCTTTCGGTGCTTCTCCTGTCGTGGAGGGTCCAAGAACACCTCCTCAGACACAGACTCTAAAACCTACAAAGGCAACAATCATCCCTCTGTCTCTAAGGGTTTCTTCAGAGTGGGTTACAGAGGCAAGAATGGCAAGGGTAGAGGAAGAGGTTCCAACACACGCACCTCCCCCTGCAATACCAAACAGTGACTTCACTACATTTCCTCCCCCCCATCCCTTTAAAACCTGTCAGGGGCATCCTTCACAATTCCTACCCATCTGGCAGTCAATAACTACAAGACAAATGGGTATTGGAAATTATTCATTTTGGTTATTGCCTTGAGTCTACCAACAGTCCTCCAAACATTCCTCCGTGTTCATGCAAACTGTCACCAGACAACTTGCACCTGCCCAAGCAAGATGTTCAGTCTCTCCAGTTGAAGGGAGCTATAGAGCCCGTACCATTACAATACCACGGGTCGGATATATACTCTTTCTGTTTTCTAATCCCCAAAAAAGACTGTTCTCTCAGACCTATATCGGACCTCAGAGAATTGAATCATTGCATACAATCAGACTATTTTCACATAGTAACACTTCAACAAGTGCTCCCACTCCTACAACAGGGTGACTTTCTGTCTACTCCAGACTTAAAGGACGTGTACTTCCATATTTCAATACATCCCGCCCATCGCAAATTTCTCAGATTTGTGGTAGCGGGCCATCATTAGCAGTTCATGGTACTCCAGTTCGGAGTCACCACAGCCCCCAAAGTCTTCACTAGGTGTCTGGCAGTGGTCGCTGCTCACCTAAAAAGATAACACATTCATGTCTTCCCCTACTTGGATGACTGGCTCATCAAAGCCAGGACGTATCCAAAGTTTCTCCAACACACTCGTAGGACACTGCAGTTACGTCACCAACTGGGGTTTACAGTCTGTGTTAAAATTGCATCTTCAACCTTCCAACACTCAAAACTATCTAGGAGCCACTTTAGATACTCGAAGGGCTTTAGCCTTCCCCAAATCAGCCAGCATTCGAAATATTCTGGTCCTAGTTCCCCAGTTTCAGCCTACTCACTCGCAGCCAGCTCAAGTGTATATGCAACTGCTGGGAATGATGGCCTCTTGCATCATGATTGTTCCCCATGCCAGACTTCACATGCGTCCCTTCCAGGAATGATTAGCAAGTCAGTGGAACCAATCACAGGGTCTTTTAACCGATCTAGTGTTGGTAAGAGGCTGTACTCTTAGATCTCTGCAGTGTTGGAACCCACAAAATGTACCAAAAGGACGGCCCTTCCTAGACCCTGTTCCACAGACCAGGCTAACAGCGGACACGTCCCTTACTGATTGGGGGGCTCACCTTCAGCATCACACAGTGCAAGGCCTGTGGAGTCAACAGCAAAAAACTCTCCACACAAACCATCTAGAGTTGCTAGCAGTGTTTCTAGCTCTCAAAGCATTTCAGACTCGCGTGGTCAGCAAAGCTGTCCTACCTCGTACAGACAACATGACTGCTATGTATTCTACACAAAAACAAGGAGGCACACACTCTCTTCAACTGTCACACTTGGCTCAAGACATTTGGACGTGGGCGATTCACCACAAAATCTCTCCTAGGAGTGAACAATCAGATTGCCTATCTCAGCGGAGAGGCCGCAAATCCACGAATGGGGATTTCACCCTCAAGGTCTCCTCCCATACTTTCAAAGTTGGGGAGTCCCTCAAATAGATCTTTTTGCCACACACCAAAACGCAAAATGCCCAAACTTCGCCTTAAGGTACCCAGAACCGCTCTCCAAAGGCAATGCATTATGGCTGAACTGGTCAGTGATATTTGCCTATGCTTTTCTCCCTCTCACTCACTCATTCCATTAGTGGTTCGGAAACTCAGGCAATTATCCCTCTCACTGATCCTAGTAGCTCCCATATAGTCTCGTCAACCTTGGTTCACAACCCTGTCGGAGCTCTCACTAGTTCAACATCAAAAAATGCACCTGACGTCCAATCAGGTCACACACAGCCATGGAGAAATCAGACATCCAGATCCCAAACAACTGAACCTCGCGATCTGGCTCCTGAATTTTTAGAGTTTGGTTATTTAAAGCTCCCACCAGACTGTATTAACGTCATTAGAGAGGCCAGAAGGCCTACTACAAGAGCCTGTTATGCAGCTAAGTGGAAACGCTTCGTTATCTATTGCAGTAATAACATCATCAACCCTCTTGATGCTTCAATAGTCTGAGATGGCTTACACTTTTATCCGACTACATCTCGCTGCAATAGCTGCGAATCTTCAAAATAGCCAGTAATCAAAGCTTTCATGAAAGGACTCAAGACTTCCACCTGCCCCAGTGTGGATCGTAACATAGTCCTCACACGATTAATGGGACCTCCTATTGAACCCATGCATAAATGTGAACTACAGTTTCTCTCCTGGAAAACCTCTTTCCTCATTGCAATCACTTCACTGAGGAGAGTGGGTGAACTACAGGCACTAACTATGGAAGAACATTTTTCCTACTTCACAGAGACAAAGTGGTTCTTCGTACTAACCCCAAGTTTCTACCTAAGGTAGTTTCTGCCTTTCACATCAATCAGTTGTGTTACCTGTATTCTTTCCTCAACCTGATTCAGTATCAGAACGAGCCCTTCACACCTTAGATGTTCGAAGAGCCCTTTCATATTCCATTCAAAGAACAAAATCAATTCGTAAAACTAAACAACTTTTTGTTGCTTTTGGACCACACAAGGGCAATCCCATATCCAAGTAAGGTATTACCAGATGGATTGTTAAATGCATTCAAACTTGTTATGTAAAAGCAAAGAGAGCGTTAACAATACCCCCTAGAGCGCATTCCACTCGCAAAATAGGAGCTACTATGGCTTTCTTGGGAAACATCCCCATAGTTAAAATTTGTAAAGCTGCAACATGGTCTACACCGTCCACGTTCACCAAACACTATTGTGTAGATGTTTTAGTGAGACAATAAGCTAATGTGGGCCAGGCAGTACTTAGAACTCTGTTTAGACAACTCCCAACAGCTACAGGTTAGCCACTGCTTTGGGAGAATAATGCTGTATAATCTATGCAAAGCATGTGATCTACAGCTCACATGCCTCAAACAGATAATGTTACTTACCCAGTAAGCATCTGTTCTTGGCATGTAGAGCTGTAGATTGACATGCGCCCACTCGCCTCTCCGGGTACCTGTACACCTGTTGCAGTCCTCTCTCTTACTATATATACATACGCAAGGACATCTGTTTTTTTTACTAACTTACTCCATTCTCGAACTCTGTGGGACTACAATCTAACAATAGAGTCACTAGATGGCATTAGTATGCAAACCATGTGAATCTACAGCTCTACATGCCAAGAACAGGTGCTTACTGGATAAGTAACATTATCCTTTCATGCAACATGGGTCATAAGAAATACAGTGGACAATGGAGAGCATGGTATGAGTAGTTCCACTGGGCATTGTGTGCCATGGAGAATTTTATGCTGTGAAAAAGGAAGAAAGCAAATAGCCATGTTTGGGGTGGGGTCACCCACGGCACAGACAATGGAACGTATTCCTGGCAAATGGAGAAAGTACAGTTGTTCAGGTCCCATTCATCTGCTGCCGGCATGATGGCCACTCAAGCTTGCCACTCATTGTGCTGCTGTCTGTTTGGGTTGTAATAGACTGGTATCACTGAAGGGAAGCTTGACTCCTTGCTGAAGGTGAATCCTTGTCTGAGGTAGAGCCATCCTGGTCATCTGGTGTTGGGACATAGCCCTGGTCACGGAAGCGAGATGTGGTGAATAAAGATGTGATCCTCTCCAACTGCGATTGGTGCAGCAAGGGAGCGTTGGTAATAGATATGCCAGAGGGGGGTGTACCTCAGGCTCCAGCAACCTCCCCCCCCCCACCCCCCAGCTCCAATGGCATTGTACACCATCTGCATTCTCAGGTGCGGGTTGGCAATGTCCCACCCTTTCCCAAGTGCCTGTTGGACCCGGAAAGGGATATCTGCTCTGGTCAGGTATGATTTTCAATTTGGCAGGGAATAGAAGGGAGTATTTGTATCCTGTTTCTCTCAGCCAGCATGTAATGTCCCAGAAGGAAGTGTGGCAGCACTGGGCTGCGATAGTGTAGTCTAAAAAAAATCTTGACGGAGTACTTGTCACAGGACAGTTGGCCTGCCTTTAGGATTGAAGCCTTGCCCTTGAAATTTAAAATCTTGACCATCATCGTCTGGGAAGTGGCTTGTGTTAGAGGGTTGTTAGGCAGGTAACTAATGGGTACACTTAACTGCAAAGTAGTAAGAGAAGCCCTTACATGCGATCTGGGTAGAGAGCCCGTTTTCCATGAAGGATGTGAGGTCAGTGCCTTCTGAGCCCTCTGAAAGGCCAACAATGCAAATTTTGGTTCTCTGAGATCATCCCTCCACATCCTCTAACTACCTCATCAAGAAGTGTTTATGTTCTGTGAGAACCTGCATCTGTTTCACAAGTTCCAGACACTGCCGCTGGAGGACTTGGAGAATCAGTTTATTTTTCCCACTTTTCCTGTATGTTCCCTTTAATCATTGCGGATCAGCGTGGGCTCTGATGCTATGGTGTCAACCTTGTTCTCCAAGGCCGTCCTGTCCTTTAGGATAGTCCCGTCATGTACATACAGACTGCATACATTTTGTCCCATCCGCACAACATAAGTCCTACACAGGTGACCTTTTACCTAGTAGCTTACTTCTGTCTCTTTGACACCAGGCTTGGGGTACCATATCTTAATCCCTGTACCTGACGTACATAAACATGTCCCCAGGCACGGCATATTTATTCTGTATAAGGGTCACCACTTTTTCATCCATGGGCAACAGCCAGCTGTGCATGAGTGTTTTTATTTAGAAAAGGATTAGCGAAGGATTAGTGAATGTTTTCAAAACATACTGTTTCTAGAAGAAACCCTGGAGTGACCACTTTTTATAAAAGACCCTCACTCCCCTTACAAAGGCAGAGGAGAATTCCTTCCAGGCTGGACAGACTCTGCAGGCTGATCCTTCGACGGGCAAATACCTGACATCACTTGCGGGGTGGCATCCTCTACGTAGAGACGGGGGCCTTCATTCTAAACCATCAAGTATGGGGTTAGCACTTCCCCGGGAGATTCTTGGCTCCATTAGGATATATCAATCAATCAGGGGGCTTATAAAGCGCGCTACTTACCTGTGAGGGTCTCAAGGCGTGGGGGGACAGCAGCTCTCGATCAGTCGAAGAGCCAGGTTTTGAAGGTGTTCAGAGTGGAGGAGCGTCTGATGTTGACTGGGAGCTTGTTCCAGGTCTTTGCAGCGACGTGGGAGAAGGTTCTTCCACCTGCTCTGGTTCGGTGGATGTAAGGGTATCTGCCAGGGCGAGGTCGGCGGAGCAGAGGTTCCTTTCGGGTACGTGGAAAGAGACTATTGTTGAGGTATTTGGGTCTGATGTTGTGGTGGGATTTATAGGAGTGGGTGAGTAGCTTGAAGGTTACCCTCTTCTCAATGGGGAGCCAGTGGATGTTTCATAGGTGCTGTCATGTACTCGTGTCTGGAGGGTTCAGAGGATGAGTCTGCTGCGGTGCTCTGGGTGGTTTGTACTTGTGTAGCAGGGTTTTGTTGATTTCGACGTAGAAGGTGTTACCGTAGTCCAGTCTGCTGGTTAGGAGTATGTGGGTGACGGTCTTTCTGCATTTGGGGGGATTTTCTTGAGGGTCTTGCGGAGGATGCGTAGGGAGTTTAAACAGGTGGAGGCGATGGTGTTGATCTGGCGGGTAACTTACATACACATGCTTCACCTACATATCTAGGCTAGGTACATTTAGGTAGGCTACGCATTGTAGGAGTACGCCAATGCTATTTTTTTTTTATAATCTGCTTATATTCATCTTATTAGCACTCTGGAAGAAGTGTATCTACTACTTACGATATTGGTGCTAGCGATCACATTTGTCTGCTCCTGTCTTTTGATTGTAGCAACGAATATGTTTCATAATAGACTGACGCTTGACTAATAAAAAATTATTGAAACCGTTCCAATAGTCATTCTATGTGTATTCTGAGAAAAGTAAGCATGAGTGACTGAGCGAAAGATACCGTATTGTTTTACACGATACCTGAGGAATCAGGGTTGTCCTGTTCAGTTATTGCCAGAAACTACCTACACCACTGTAGAATACGGGGGGTTGTAGTGGTAGTGGCACTGTAGAGCTAGCTAGTCTAAAGGCTAACTCATCCTGTGGGGGTTTCCAGAGTCTGTCTGCACACCAAGCCCTCAGTTTAGGTTATCTAAAATGCGCAGGTCCTGGGGGAGTCCTAGGAACTACACAACATGGCGCTGCCAACATTGGTTTGGTTCTTAACAGTAAAATTTGAGTAGTTCAGTCATGCTTTCTCAGAAAGCCCTACTCATACGCTTCAGAGACATCTTACATGGGAAGGATTATCTGCCTCAGCTGAGCAGGTAAACCCTGTGTATTGGCTGAAGGTTTAGACAAGCTTGTAAGGATTACAAATTCCCATATTTTGCTAAACCATACCTCTTAAACCTTTACTTTCTTCTCCTTTAAAAATGACTGGACCTGCGAGTTGCAGTGGAAGCACGGAAGGAGACGCATTTGCTAATGCTCTAAACATCACAGAGAACTGCAGACGGGCAGTAACTGAGATTGTTAGAACATGGAGTACCTGCAACAGGTGGCCATGTTACTTTTGTGAGGCATTCTATTCCTCTGGTAAAATTCCCACCTGCAGATCCACAGACACTATAATTCCACGAATACATCAAAGTGAATCCACCGGACGAATACATCCCATTCGAGGACAACTTACCAGCAACATACAAACTGGTTTAAAGGTGCCCTAAATCACACAACTTCGGTGGTAAGACTCTGTCCACTCAGCATAGGAGGAGCGACATAGCCAGTGATAGTGACTAATCCTGGGGAAAAGCGCTACGCTCGCATAGTTTGCGCTACTTCGTACTACGCGAATTGCAAGTAGCACAGTGCTTGCTGGCGGTCCTCAATGTCAAGTTGGCAACCGCGAGCAAGCAAAATGACATCCCGGCGAGACTTTTTCCTCGTTCGCGATCAGCAACATCAAGTTGCGTGCGGCTGCTCGCGATGAGAAACTACCAGTCTGCGTTGTGAAAGCTGCTGCTCGATTAAAAAATCTACTTTAGAGGCAGTAAAAGACAGCTCGCACTGTGCAAGATGCCGTTTTCAATGATTGCACAGTGCAGACGAGCATCCGGCACACTGCAATCATCGCGAACAGCGCACTACGCAGTTCGCGTAGTGCTACGCGTAGCTCACAAAGTGCACTTTGCGCAGTTTCACGTAGCGCTACTTCGCAAACTACGCCCAGTGTTAATAGTGACTTATACTCCTCATCCTGGGATAGACACACTTCCAGTAGGGGAAGTGCGTGCACTTTACAAAGAAGTAGTCCAGCTATACAGACATATTGTCCAGTTGGTCATGCTAACGTTCACATTACCACCTGAGAGCTAGTCCACCTGCTACAGTTCAGACTCCACACACCAATAATTAGCCCTCAGACATTAAAAGCAATAATGGGTGCGGTCCCATCAAACAGGGATTAAGTACCATTCTGGAATGCTAAAAAAATAGCACAGTTGGAAGCAGTATTTCCCCAAACGGGTCAGCAGGAAAAACACAGAATGTTAACCATTTGCTTGCCAAAGGGAATGGTTCCCTCAATTGAGGATTGTACCACTTGGGGAACAATATTTGCTGCAGTTTACAATAGAATACATGGTACCCTTTCTATAGCAGTTATTCCTGAAGTATTGAAACAGATACAAAATGAGTATGGGGCAGGACCTTCCCTGGACTTGGGGATAAAACCGATGGGTAGTTTTGACCAAGTCTTAGCAATTATGCTGAACAACATCAAGGGGGAAGCAGCAGGGTTGGCTATATGGCAACGCTTAAGGGAAACCGCTACTACAAACCAGGAGTGTGCATCACCAAAAATTATTGCGGACACCTATGCTTCATTAGGTAGAGACAGTTAGGGAGCCAAACCAGGGAAACCACAAGTGGTGAATAATTCTGACAAGGATAATTCAAAGCAAGCACCTACTTCTTTTAAAAAGAAATGGGATAATAATCAATCCAAAAATAATAATAATAAAGGAAACATTTGGCGATCGAGGGGTGGGTATCCCCAACAGGAGTCCTCTGAAAAGAGGTACAACCTTAGGAATCATGAAAACATTAGAACACCTGACAAGTATGATACTGATATACACTCCTTTCAGGGTTCATCAAAAAACTTGGAAAGGGAAGGACAGTCAGAACAAAAGACTGAAGTTGGACAAAAGGGAAACACATCGCAATTCAGATTTCATTATCAAACAGGAAGAGCAACTTAAAGCAAAACCTCAATTCCAAAAGAATACAGTAGCTGGATTAAAAATCAGACATGCCCAGGTTACTGAGGACTCCGCTTCTGAACGGGGAATGGGCTTTAACGATGCTAGACAGCACGGTAGAAGTTACAATATCTCACCAGAAACTGAAGGAATTTCTGGTGACAGCAGTATTGAATGAATACATCACGTTGGTACCACCTGATACGAGAGCGAGTGCTCTACACAAAATTAATCTCCAAACCGAGGGCGACATCTCAGGAAAAATTAAAGGTCTCTTCTGGGAAAATTTGACATTTGGATACGACATCCTGTTAACAGAAAAGGTTTGGCTGCCTGAATTTGTAAAGATTGCCCAAAAGGTGAAGGCATCAGTTTGTCTGCCTTTTCCAGCCTCGTTACTGTTTCCTTAAAACACTCATACACGCAGGAGTGGGCGCAAGCGCTAGCTCCGGCAATATACCGCAACAATGTAGGGTGGGACGTGGAGTTCAAACACCTCGAAATCCCATTAAAAACTCCTCCAACTCCTCAGAGGCAGTACCCTATTAAAAATAAGGCGAAGAAACAGGTCAAAGAAATCGTAGACCAACTAGAAGACCAAAATGTGATTGAAACTTGCACCTTGCCAATGAACAACCCTTTGTTTCCCGTCATGAAACCTGACAACACATATCATTTGGTTTTAGATTAGACATTTGAACACATGCAGAAAAACATTTACAGATCAGAATGCACATGGTGCCACATTTATGAATAACATTGTGCAGAAGAAATGCAAAACAGCATTAGATAACTCAAATGGATTCTTCTGCCAAAATATAGCTCCGGAAAACAGATATTTGACAGGATTTTCTGTCCTCGGCACTCAGCATAAATTTTGTCATCTGCCCCAAGGCTATAAGAACAGCTCCGGGCTGTTCTCTGCAAGAGTATCAGAGCTATTACAAACTTGCGATGAGGAGGCAGTGTCCTACGTAGATGATAATTATCTGACGGACGATGAATTACTTGAACACTTGTGCAGGGTGTACAACATAATAGTTTATTTTGCCAATTTGGGCTACAAATTTTACTTTAAAAAATCGCATATTGCCCATGTTAGGGTTCTATTTCTGCGATATGTGCTGTCAAGTGAAGAAAAAAGCCTGGCTGCAAATTTTTTAGAAAAATGTGCGCTAATCCAGCCTCCAGAGAGACTGAAGGGTTTACAATCCATTTTAGGATTTATAAATTTCGGTAGAACATACATTCAAGACTACGCAGAAAGAGTCCAACCGTTCTACGACCTAATCAGACCAGATTTCACAGCGAACAAGTGGACTCAAAAACATACAGACACTCCACGTTCATTTCAAGCTGACATGATAGCTTCAAAACACTTGCGGACACGAGTAAACGTCTGCAACCTGGTGATACAGGTCGTCCCAGGGTTATACGGGTATGCCTACATCACGTTCAATGAAGGTGAGAGAGCTCCAAACGCATATAAATCTCATTTGTACACGATTGCTGAAAATAAATTTGCAGCGACAGAAAAAATACTGACGGCAATACAGACTGCTGTAGGGATCGAAAGAGCGCTAGTACTGGGGAAACGCATTATTATTGTAACACTGATACCGACTTTAGAAGCGGTAACCAAAGCCAGAATTCCAAATACAAAGGCATTGCATCCATGTTGGATACAATGGGCTAATTCTCTCACTGCAACAGATGTAGAATATAGATATGATGCTACACTGAGAACACAAACATTTCTGCAGTACCAACAAGAATACCCTCTCCCGAATTAAATCTTGCCTCTAGATCAGTATGAACGCATTTATACTGATGGTTCTGCCCAACCTACCTTTGGAAGTAAACAGCAATTTAGCGCTGCATGTGCTATAGTGAAAGGTCATATGCGGGATGGTAAGGTCCATCCCAGCAATACAACTACGCAATCACTAGAATATTGTACAGTGCAGCTTGCAGAACTGAAGGCCCTAATACTAGTACTACAGTATACAAATCGAAAATTCCCCACACTGATTGTGTGCAATTTATTTTACTGTGTGCAATCTTACAATGAATATCTTCACTACTGGTGCAGAATGCGTTTAAAGATGCCAAGAGTTGCATGATAAAACATAAAATGTTATGGGAACAAGTGGCAGAGCTGAAAAAACACCTGCAATGGGCTCCAGTTATTCAGACCTTGAGTCATCAGCGTGTTGGCACACACGTTGAAGGGAACTCACTGGCTGATGAAGCCGCCAAAGCGACAGTGCGAACTGCTGCCGTTGCTGCAATCCCTTGTTCGCTCACAAGATTAGATATACTAGTAGCTATCAATGCCACACAGAACGGCTCTGCCATACTGCCAAAAGGCTTCCCACTCAAGTACTCCTTCAAGCTAAATGCGCAAAACTCACTTTATGCTCAATTTTCAGGAGTGGGGAATAGAGTAATACCAAACAAAGATCACAGATTAGGTTTAATATTAGCTGCACACAAGGGTCTGGGCTCAGCACACGCAGGAGTCACTGCAACAATTTCATTATTGAAGCAGCGTTACTGGTGGTCGGGGTTGACAAAACACACGAAGGACTATGTCCTGAAGTGCGACATTTGCCAGCAGATGAAGGGTTCCACCATTCAGAGGCCACCACAAATACCACTACTGATTTCAGACAGACTACTCGCATGTGTCTATTTGGAACACTGTGGCCCCTTAAATTCAGTCTGGGCGTACTAGTACTTCTTGGTGGCAGTGAATTCATGCTCTGGATTCCTAGGAGCTTGGCCTCAGCGCTCGGCTGATGCTCAAACTGTTATAAAGGATTTGCGAGTCTTCATCGAGACATAAGCAATTGGCACGTTACATTCCGACCGTGGCCATGAGTTTAGCTCTCTGGCTTACAAGGAAGCTATGGAAAGTATGGGTGTGGCCTTGCGGTACTCCTCCCCCTACCATCCAGAGGGAAATTCGGTGGTGGACAGGAAAAACCGGGACCTAAAGCAATCCTTAACATCTAGGGTATTACGTGCGGGTGGTAGTTGGGTCAGTCACCTATAAGGGTTCCAGAGGGCGCTCAATAATATGACAAGAAAATCCTTGGGAGGCTGTACCCCATAGGAGATTCTGTTTGGGACAAGAATGTGGGTACCTGATCTCTATTGTGCTAGCACAGTGGTGGAGGCAAAATCATTAGAACTGAATGACCGTTTGGCTGTTTTACAGAAACTCCAGGAATTCCAGGTGTTACAAAGCAACGTGTAAGTCAAACGCACTGCCACTGGAGAAGTGAAACCAGTTCCGGCAAGAGCTGCCTGGGTCCCGCGGATTGGGGACCTGGTCAGGGATAATTTCGTGGACAGAAGAGAGTTTGGGCCATCTTACAGAGCACCTGTATTTGTCCTGGTGGGTTGTGGGAACAAGAACAATACTTCTGCCTCTTGCCGGCAAAAAAAGGGAAGATTTATCTCCATTGATCTGATCAATTAGCATCATGTGGCCGATTCTCAATAGTAGGTCGCTTAGGGTCCTGAGTAGCTGCAGATCTCCCCTTGCTACTATACGGGAAGTTCAGATGGAAAGACTAATAACCTTTCAAAACTCCACTACACCAAGTGAAGGAGTACCAAATAATGGAGCACAAATCATTCCAGTTGAAATTGAAAAACCTCAAGAAGAAACAACAATGCAAGTTGCAATTCGGCCAACAAGGATGTATGCATTAATGTGCATTCAAGCGACACATCTGCCAGTTCTACAAAACCTGCAGAGCTACAAAAGATAGATCGAACTGCGTCTGGATACTTCATCAACTTCAATGATTTCTCCTCAGATTCCAGTGAATCTGATCAAACGCCACCCATTTCAAAGAAAGAGAAGTTTCTACAATTGTATCTTTTGCTCATAAAGACTTACTTAACTTGGTTGCATATATGCTTTGCAATAGGGGTAGCATACCTGTTATTTGAATTGGCACAGTGACTGTCTTTTTTCTGCTTCTGAACGGACATTATCTCCCAGGACACTCTGCAGTACAATCTGTGAACTTGGTCCTGAAACCACATACGTCATCACACCGTGAACAGAGACTTGTCCCTGGTGAACATTACAGCAACTCCAGTACCTGGTGGTATAGTTTGGGACAGAGTTTCATATGATGTATTTGGTGCCACAGGACATTCAAAAATTCTATGTGTTAAAAATGTCTTTAAATGACTTCCTTACCCCGATACACTCTCTGCTGATTGGGACATTGAAACTGTAAATACTATGCTTTCAGATTTAGAACAGTCTGCTACATTTTCTTATAGGGAATTGTATGAAGATGCAACTAATTATGATACCTGAATTGTTACCTGCATTATGGTCATCATTTTTGCATAGAGCAAGTGTACCATGCACTGCTAACACTTACCATCAATGAGAGCATTACCCAACACCACAAACGGGTAGTTCTGCCACATTCATACAGATATTTGCATACTTTTCAGCGTTCAATACATCAGATCCTAAATCATTTTACTACAAACCTGCACAGACTAACAACAGCGAAGAGGATTATGCTGACTAATACTAAGCTGATATATTCAACACCTTTTATCTCCCAACTGTCTATACAGAGTTTGGACTACTGTTGAGACACCATAGACACAAATTATATCTCGGGGACAAGAGAGTGGCAGGTCAGGGAACTGAGGCTTTATTCAGAGTTTGCCTAATACCATCACAGATGATTTTCCTAAACAGAACAGTGCAAAAGACTACCTGTTACGGGTTTGCTAAAATCAAAGACCTGGGAACATCGAGCATCCCCACTCCTATTAAAGGTATCTCAAATAACATTCTTCGAAGTATGGGAACACATGGTACAAATACATAAATTCATCATCTCCCGATTGGAAGGGTTGGTTGGTTTGGCCTGTGGACAACAATATGTGTAACTCAAGATTAAAGTGTGCCATTGAAGGGTGTAGTATCCATAAGCTCGACCCACGCGATGTACACACAGACGACCCAGGGGTAGAGACTTCTTATTGTGTCGGGAAGTTGTGCCTAGAATGGCTAAAGACCTTGACACTATCACAAGTGAAACAATACTTGTCCCTTCTGTCAGACAACATGGATCTTGGGGATTTATTGTTAGGTTCCAAGAAACCACTTAGAAAATACTTCCTGTATGCCGTCTACAATGAAGTCTGGAAAGTCTTCCAACAGGAAGCTGCTGATAGTTTGTGAAATCAATAGAATTAACCTAGAAAAGGCCTTGGCTGTGGTAGACAACAGCATGACCACACTCTTGTCTCATATTTAATCACTGGGCAACATTGTGCTCTCAGCTATCGACATAATGGAACAAGATTTGTCTATTCTACAACATGGGCAATATCAGCTGCACGCTGTTATGCTTTGAAGCTGGACACTTCAATCATTGCGTTCTAGACACGTTCCATGGCGGTACATTAAAGACATAAATTTGCTTATGGCTTGCAATCTGACCAACAGACTAATGACCATGGCATGCAGAGATGTGAAGGACACCATACTGCTCATTGAAAAACTAGAGAAACCTGGGAGTTGCCATACACATATAGGTGCAGGAACAAGCATGTTTTCTTGAGTGGTTCAAACTGCGAAAAAGGCCTAGAGTGGGTCTTTAGTGTGTGAAGAAGTGTCGCTTCACGGATCATGTAATGCGTCAATATTGAACTTGTCCTGCCACCTGAAAGGTTCCCCAGCTGCTGTAATTAATCCAGTTTTTTTAGTTACTTTCCAATGGGAATTACTTGATGCTGAATGATCAAGGCTGTTGTGGAACAACACCAGGCATCACTTATCTAGTGTCTGTAAACTCCAGGGTTATTTGTTGTAAGCAAGTATTGTTTACCCCAGCTCGCACAGTTAGGGAGGCAGCACTGTGGCTTCACTGAATGTTTCCAACATAGGGGTTGATGCTCAACACAGACTGAAAGCCATGGTGTGGCCTTAACTTCAGCCTGAGAGATCTTTGATCTCCAGGTTGCGCGGGCCTCAGCAGAGATACAGGCTCTGGTCCGTACGAACTTCCCGCTCCATTTCGGAGAAATGGTCCATCGTATCCTCAACATGTCTGATACGTGGGGGATAGTACACTTATTTAAGAGCATTGGATCAGGTCTGTTAACCACCTTTCAAACGATTTTCGGAGTGATTCCATCATTCATACACTCCGTACTTGGAAGCGTTTTGGAGGGCTTCCTTTGGTCCTGCTTTCAGTGCCGGACATCCTGGTTTCAATTCTATTGCTTCGCAATGGATGTCAGCATCACTCAAGACATGGAGAGAACACTGCTGGAGCGACGTTGTCATGAGCGATTGGTGTTCTTCCTGGGTATACCTCTGCTACGAGAGCTGAGGGAGCATTGGTTCCTGTCTTTCAGATCAGCCTGGCTTGCCTGCATTCTGCCAGTATTCCGCTGCCTCCTTTGCGACTTTCAGACTCGTGTTGGACCTCTGTCTAACACTTCCATTGGTTGCGCCGCCGGACATAAACATGCTCCTGGCGCCTCTGCAGGCGTATGTGCACAGTTGTCCTCAGCGTATTCCCATGGTGATGATGGCGTTCCTAGAGCCTCCACTGGACGCATCAGCTCTTGTTGGAATGGAAATCGGATGTGCAGGCATCAGTCTGAGGCACACATGCATGTAAATGTAAATGTATTGGCATTTATATAGCGCACTACTTACCCATAGGGTCCCAAGGCGCTTCGACCGCTGCGAAACCCTTCCTGGCTTCCCTGAGAGATGGTCCCTTAATGGGTATCTCCAGGGTGAGACCAGGCATACCCGGCGGTCTGGTGGGGCCGTTAGTGAAGATGAGGCAAGCTAATGCCCAGAGTTGCCGAGTGTGATCGCTGATCAGAGTGGGCACCGAGGCGAGAGAATTATCGAGTCCGCTGACCCTGGTCCAGAAACCTGCCGCGCCGGGAATCGAACCCTGGTCCCGGGCCGTCCTCTGCTCTCGGGTCTGCCGCCTCTAACCAGTGAGCCACACTACGTCATGCATCTAATTCTTCCCCTACGGCTGCGGTGGGAACCAGAGATGACCAATTCTGCTCACTTGATATCATACTGGAGGGACTGCCTACTGTGGATGCCATGTTCAGTGATGTTGAGTCTTCAGCACAGGATTCTTAAACAATCTGGCCTCTCATGTGCTGGGAACCGTTTGGCACATTTTTTAACATGTACCAAATTGAAGGTCGAACTGACTTTGTTTTTTCTTCTCTGCTCTAGCTGAACATAGTGGCTTTCAAGGTGCTCAGAAAACCAATGACCATACATTCAAACATATAGAGGACCTTTTATGAATGATTTTTTAAGAAAGAATGCTTTCGCTACAGATCTTGCTTTTATGGACATTTATTAAGGCTTTTAGTATGTTGCCATTATAAATGATTTGTATGCCTATTTTTGTTGCATTTACTCTATCATTATCTAGCTGACCTTGTTGACCTTTTGATGAGGAGTGGGTGTCATGTCCTTTAGGATAGTCCTTTCATGTACATACCGACTAAAGACATACCGGTCGGTCCTACACAGGTGAACTTTTACCTAGTAGCTTACTTCTGTTTCTTCAACACCAGGCTCTTGGTACCCTATCTTGAACCCTGTACCTGATGTATATAAACGTGTCCCCAAGCATGGCAGATTTATTCTGTATAAGGGTCCCCACTGTTTTCATTCATGTCCAACAGCCAGCTGTGCATGAGTGTTTTTGTTTAGAAAAGGATTAGTGAATGTTTTCAAAACATACCGATTCTAGAAGAAACCCTGGAGTGACTACTTTTGTATAAAAGACCATCGCTCCCCCTAACAAAGGCAGAGGAAAATTCCTACCAACCTGAACCGAGACTCTCCAGGCTGATCCTTCGACAGGCAGAGACCTGACATCCCTTGCGGGGGTCCATCCTCGACGCAGAGACGGGGTCCTTCATTCTAAATCATCAGGTGAGGGGTTAGCACTTCCCCGGGGGATTATTGGCTCCATTAGGATATATCCTAGCACTTACATACACATGCTTCACCTACATATCTAGGCTAGGTACATTTAGGTAGGCTACGCACCGTAGGAGTACGCCAGTGCTATTGTTTTATATATTCTGCTTATATTCATCTTATTAGCACTATGGTGAAAAAGTATCTATCATTTACGATATTGGTTCATACTAGACTGACGTTTGACCAATAAATAATTATTGAAACCGTTCCAATCGTCATTCTATGTGTATTCTGAGAAAAGGAACCATGAGTGACTGCGCAAAAGATACTGTATTATTTTCCACAATACCTAGGAATCAGGGTTTTCATGTTCAGTGGTTGCCAGAAACTACCTACACTACTGTAGAATACAGGGGGGTGGTAGTGGCACTGATCCAGCGGCGTACCAACAACAGATACTCCACTACCATATACTCCCCTGAACACACACACAGTGGTTGAGTAAACCGCTAGAGTCAAAATTGATCATTTTTCCCCCAGTTTTCAAGAGCAGTTATTTAATACTCCTAACTAACCTTTCTCTGATCAAAACGTTCTTTCCTCTGGTCGATGGACCATTAGTTAAACTCGTTGATGGTGAAAATGACATAAGCTAACTTGTTCTTAACTGCTCTCTCTCCCTCGCCGAATCAGTTAAATATCTTGGCATCACTATCAACAATAAGCGTGTGTTCAATGCCCATCTATAAAACTCAGCAAAAGGAGCACTCTTCACTCTCCGGCACCTCAAAAAAACCACACCGTTCATTCCAGCAGAAGATTTCAAATCGCTTATCCAATCTCTAGTCCTTTCAAAGATTGACTACGGAAATGCTTTACTCTCCGGAACACCCAGAGTTCACCTAGCCCCCCTCAACTCTGTCTTCCACTTAGCAACCAGGCTAACAACTGACTGTAAGCGTTCCGAACACATTTCACCTGCCCTCAAGGACCTCAAATGGCTTCCCATTGAAGGCAGATACTCCTAAAAAATCGCCTGCATTACACACAAAGCCCTTTATCAAAAGACACCAATCTACCTCTTCAACAAACTCACTAAAGCAGGTGGCGCCCGGACGCTGAGAAGCACAAACTCTCTTCTTCTTGTCCCCCCGCTGTTAAAAGAAAAAGCCTCTCAGTCACACTCCTTCTCTGGAAAGGCCCTTAGCATTTGGAATGCCCTTCCCTTAAGATCTAGGATGTACACCTTCCTATATTGTTTCAAAAAAGGCCTTAAAATTCACCTGCTCAACAAATACTGGGGTACATAATCCCTCTCCTACCATACCTGTTCTACCCAACCCCTCCTCCCTTTAACACTTACACTTTCCCCCCTCGCTCCTCACACTCCCCCATCCTGACCCCCCTCCACCCTACTTCCCTCTTTTCCCATCCTAACTTTTCCCCTCCCTCTCCTTCTTACAGACTTAATCCCTCCTGCGTTATGACCACTGAACCACCCTTATGCACCTTTATACTATCATTGTCTGTATTGCTCAATTGACTCTTTTAGTCCTCCATATATAATTGCTTCATTTTTATCCAATTGCTATAATTTTTTATGCAAATGTAAAGCGCTCTGATACCCCCGGGTGGAGCTTGAGCTATATAAAACTTCTTAAATAAAATTCAAAGTAAATAACCACAGACTCTGGAAAGTTTTAAATCTTTATCTAAATTTCAAAATCATGTAAACAATCTCAAATACACAGTGCAGGCACTATCATTCTTAGGAAAGAAAATTCAATTAATTAATCATCAATCACATACTTTGGACTCGTGCAATGATCAATGCTCAGAAAGGGAGAGGACAGAGTGAAAAGGACATCTGCAAAGAATGGTGTGAAGACCAACCCCCTGGCCAAAGGGCTGGTAAGGGTCCCCCGGGAAAGATCAGGCGACAAAGACTTCAGGACAGGAATCAGGACAGGATAGATGACCGCTCTAGAATACAGACGATTTGCATAGCACCCTTCTCTGACACTCTTCCTCCTCGAGATTCTTCCACGATCTTCTTATCTAGCCCAATTAAATTAGGATAGAAGGTTCTGCATTTGATTCTTCATCAGCATCTCACTGCATCTCTCCCAGCAACAGCATCCCAAATTACGCGCTTCAGATCTTTATCTGACTAGCTAACTAAAACTATCTCAATGATACCTTTCGTTCTTCATGGTCCACCCACTAAAGTTTCAATATCGTTAAAAATACAAATTCTAATTGGTCAGACAAGGGGGGAAGATCATCACACCATGCTTACATGACATTAAATTCTATTTAACTATTGTTCGCAAACCCATCCCCTTAATTTGTATTCATCATTTTGGTTTCTCACACGCATTCAAGTTTAGTTGAAATATTATTATAACAATTTGAATGAGACTACTCTTCATTGAACTTTTCACCATCTGTTCTCAGGCTAGGACACTTTGCAACCTTGGCTTTCATTCAACCTCTGAGTCAACATTTCGGGTTAACTTTCAGTAGTCATGTGCAGTCGTCACATGAGAGGCCCAAATACGCACTAGTGATAAAGTCAGAAAGACAGATGTTACTTTAAAAAATAAATGGTTTCACTGTATACCACCCCTCTCTACTCTATCCTAGTTTATTTATTAGACTTATACCCGCGTTAGCATTAGTAAAAACCACTCGATTTAGTTCAAACAAGTAGATGCCAAGCACGCTAGTCTTCAAGACTCCATTTTAGTATCTTCTGCTCATGCGCAAGAGTTTCCCTCCAAGCAAAATCTAGTCATACTGCGTAGATGATGTTGACGCATCTGCAATAAAGATTTCCTGTTTAAAGCAGTTTTAGTCCTTCATTCATGCTATTATCGTTAGTAAACACATTAGCAAGCTTCACTAACCTGCGTATTTGTGTGGTGCGCATTAGTTTTTACACAAAACAATTTTATTAACTTGTTAGTGAGTTAAAGGAGCGGATTGCCCCGGTATTGGAACTTTCATAGATTCCCATGCTTTGTATCATTCCCCGTCGTCGGAATGGGAGCCTCGGTAGTATAAAAACCATAGAAACAAAAGAGAAAAACAGGCCTAGGCCTCATCTCATTTTGTATCCTATCACTCTCTTTGTGTAAAAGAGACCAAACTTTTGCCAGGACCAATCAGAGCAGCCTCACCCTCTAGAACCTTCCTGAGAGAGCTCAGAGCCTCAGATTTTTCTACCGCATGTTGTGCTAGGGAGTCTCCACTGAGCTCTGCTCAGTTTTCTTCTACAATCTTATTGGATTTTTGGATTACCACTTAAACTTTTTCAACTACTTTCTAGATGTCTGACAAGGAGAAGAAGGCCCTGTTCAGGTCCTGTGCCTCTTGTGGGAAAAAACGACTTTTTGTGGAGGATAAGCATGACAACTGTATTTATTGCTTATACCCGGACCACAAGGCCACCGACTGCAAGATCTGTAGAACCTTCTATACCAAGACTCTCCATGACAGAGAGGGTCGACTTTTAACCTGGCTTCAAAAGATGAAGACTCGGAAGGAGCTGCTTTCATCAGATGAAGAGGATTCAACATCTCTGGCGTCCTCTCATAAGTCCAGGAAGAGGGGTAGGTCTCCCCCTGGTTCTTCTTCAGTTGAGCCCCCTCTTAAGGCCCCTCACAAGATCTCTGATAGGTCTGAGAGGGCTGGTCCCCTTCAATCTCCTCACGGAAGTGAAAAGGAGCGGCAGGGACAGGCTACTGGATTGGCTATAACCTCAAAGGACAGAAAGGAGGTTTCCATTA
Source organism: Lissotriton vulgaris (assembly GCF_964263255.1). Lineage (NCBI taxonomy): Eukaryota > Metazoa > Chordata > Amphibia > Caudata > Salamandridae > Lissotriton > Lissotriton vulgaris. Next base: position 1,440,665,156 of record NC_141687.1, on the reverse strand, counting down.
CTTCTCCTCCGTCCAAAAAAGAGAAGGCCAGTGACAAACACTCTTCTGTCAATCCCGGAACCAGTCCGGAGAAAAAACAGCGTCCGTCGACGACGAAAACGTCAGGTACGTCGACCACGGTTCCTTCTGTTAAAGTTCCCGCTGTTTCCTTGGCTCCGTTGACGGGCTCGTCGGTGGTAGCGATCTCCACGTCGACGTCTTCGTCGTCATTCAAGATTCCAGGTTCGTCGAAACCACGTCGACGACCACGACAACTTCGACGTCGACACTGATGGTTCTGACGACGAGTTCGTCTACGAAGCCGTCGACTGAGGTAATATGAATTTTCATGGTCAAGTTATGTCCCCTATCGTAGACCCCAACGGCTCCATGTACATGCTTCTAGTACATGTAAGTTCCCTCCACAACCAGCTATGAAGACGCAAATACATTTGCGTCCAACGTTAACATGTCCTCTTTCAGATCCACCATGAATGGGTCGGATATTCCGTTCCTAAGTATGCCTTGCCAACGTCTTTATATGGTGCACTTTCCACGTTTTCTAGCTCTGGCGAGTTAGGCCCTGATTTCTGCCATCGAGCCTTTTTCTGCCCTCTGTCTCTGGAAGCCGCAGCCTGCTGCTTCCTGACCCTTGACTTACTCCCTGTGTGGCGAGCGGTGCCTAGCTCGGCCTGCCTTGCCTGCCAAGACTGTATTCAACCTTCAAGTTATCTGCTCCGCTCCTCGAAAATACATTCCTGTCTAGTAGTTTAGGAAAACATCCTTCCCAGCTGCAGAGCAAAGGGCCCGGCCTCACTGTCTCCATGCAAGTAATTCATAGCTCCCGTTGCCATGGTAGGCCCATGGCCCCCTTGCCTTACACGTAGACACGTAGTTGCATATGCACGCACTAGCAGTCAGTGTAGAATAGCCTCTGCCCGAGAGACCTTTCCTTCTAGATAATACAGTTCCTTAAACACAAGATATAGATATGATTTGGGTTTAGGTTGTTCTGACACTCCAGACTTCTGTCTCCTCATGTAGGGCTAAATGTCAAGTCCCCTTCACCCTCCAGTTTCACGTCAGTCACACGTCATACTGCTGCGCGCGCATCTCTGCCACATGTTTTTGCTGACACTGCAGGATTCTTCTAGGGATCCACCTACTTGCGTTACGTTTTCAGTGACGTTGTCTAGCATACACCTTCGTGTTCGCCCTTGTGCACGCCTTCTGTTACGAACACATGTTCTTATCTCGTTTCTTTCAGCTGTTACGCCTCCTGCATCAATTTCTATTGTAAATGCATTGACTATATAAATGATACTCTGTTAATAAATCATTGTACATGTCCTATCCGTTCCCTTGCACATGCTACCTGGTTCGAACCAATAACCAATTCCTTTTTAAGGAATAAAACCCCTTTAAAACCTCAACTACCCCGGATTCTGTCTCTTATTTTTGACTGAGTTATTCTTATTGATAAATTCCGCATAGGTAATTAAAATTTACCACATAATTGGCGCCCGAACAGGGACCCCTCCCCCACCCCACGCGCCGGAGGTGCGTTGCAGGCCCGGTCCCCTGCCACAGCCGTGAAGGACAACTACGCGTACCCGCAGGATTTCCTGTATCTCCCTCAGGCCAACGGAGGTGACTGAGGCTGCGACCGACACCCAGACGAGGCGGTGAGGAGTGCGGAGGATCCCGACCAGAGCCTAGCTGAGAGAGCAAAGTCCGAGGTATTTGGAGGCCCACCAGTTCCGAAGTTCCGAAGTACCTGCGTCACGAACCGAGTCGAGTCGAGTCCAGTCGAGTCCAGGGTCCAGTCCAGTATCGAGTTTCCGAGGCCTTCTGTTCCGTGCTTCCCGGTGAGTACCGTTGCTGGGGACGCATCTAGACGAGTGCATTAATTTGTGCCCGGTCAAGACGGGGTTGGGTACACAGCCACGGTCTGCACTGTTTAGCAGTGTATCTGTACTGTTTAGCAGTATATCAAGTATGGAGGTAGCTAGTTTCATTTTAATTATTGTTGTTCGTTTTCAAAATGTTTAAATGTGTTTTAATGTCGTGGTATGAGTGATTGTTCGATCGATATTACTGTGCTCATTGTATTAATTGTGTTCAAATTCAAGTAAGTATCAAGTATCAAGTAGTACGGCTGAGACATGCCGCTATTCTCTAAACTGAGACAGATAGGAACTATAAAAGGGATTCTAGAAGAAGCAGTGCCTGTTCCACCTAGGGACACTCCAGGGCACTTTATGTACCACAAGCACGGCCTAGACGCCGTATTATATCTCGATTTGTGGATGGATTACACTAAAGATTTAGCAGAGAATCAGAGATGGCCCGCTGCAGGGACATGGGATGCCGAGTGCATCATGAGAGTAGAAGAAGCATTATGGAAAAAGAAAGCCAGACAGTCACAGAAAGATGCCATTGAATTATGGCGTAAAGAATCGCATAGACGCACAGAAAAAGCACTCAGAAAAGCAGAGAAAAGTAGAGAGGATTCAGACAAAGCCCGTGAAAATGTATTAGTTGAAGAGGGGATACGAGTAAAAACAGAACAAGTAGACCGACAACGAAACGCTCTTATGAATGGTATGTATCCTCTCCTGGCCGAGGGTTTACCTAAGGCCACTTCGGAAATACCGAAGAATCTGCCACCTCCATTGGTCCCGACTAAAGTACGTCACAAGGCCACAAAAGACATATTCCTTTCTTCCTATTTAGACGATGTAGCCCCCGAATATGTTAATGTTCCGCCACCACGCACACCACCTGCTGATGGCACTCCACCGCGAGATAACCTACCGCCACTTCCGCAACATCAGATTCCCCCACCCCTTCCGGCACCTATTCTCCCTACTATTAATCCACTTAATCCTTTTGGACCTGGCACTTCGGGAGGGGCAGTAGGAGGTTTTCAAACACCGCCACAATCACACCGATTGACTTATAGGGATCTAGCACAACAACGTACACCTCAAACAGCGAGTTACGACATACTTAAGGAGCCTCTTACAGACTGTAGATATGATCCCGTACCCGGTAAAGACGACAGAATGATGCTATCATCAGTGCGTCTACGACGAGTTACAAACTATCTAATGTTACTACCTGGAATGATTGATCATTTAGACAGAATATATCATTTTGTCCAAACGGGGGAAGGTCCTGAAAGTATTGGCAAGGCCATGGCATACCAGAAAGTTGACACTCAAAAAATGATATTACGTTTCTTTATAAACTGCTTAATAAGAGAACAAGATAGGCCTGGTGTAGACCAGGAAGACATGAAAGCACTGACTAAATGGGGTCAGAATATAGCAGACGGAAAACATGATAAACGGAATAGTATAGAAAATATGTATCGAAGGATACGAAAGGCAGTAGAACAAATACATGAAAGAAGACAGCCCGAAAGAGAAATAGATACAGACAAGACTGAGTCCTCGGGGGAGGAGGACCAACTAGAAACGACAACAGGAACATTACAATTACCAACTAGAGAAACGATAGCATATGTAGGTAAGGGAAGACTTTTTAATAATTCAATGCGTCCGGTACGCCCAGAAAGTAAGAGACTTTTTCAAGCAGCCATGTCAAATCCAAAAACTCCTGAATACTTATTTCAGGCTACTGATAAAATACTTCAAGAACGAATGGGGTACCATGTACTAAATTCCATGGATGAACAAGAATTAGCCAGGTCAGCAGTCCAATGGGCTGACAGTTCTGACACTTATAGTGATGATGGCTTAGCACAAACATTTTTAAATCTTTCCCCTGATGAACAGAAATTAGCCGGAATATACATGATTCAGCATCTCCTTATATTGTATAAAAGCCAACATTCTGATCCAGGTCCCCTACCTGATATTTTGATAGAACTACTCTCGAACAGATGGAGAGGTCTAGGTACCGACTTAATTAAAATAATTCTAGAGCATCGGCACAGATACAGTACTTTTCTGACCACACAGTCTGTTCCAGCTCCACCTCCAGAAAGAAAAATGTATTACATAGACAGACAGAATCCCTTGCGAGAGGTACATCCAGTCAAGAATGATGATAATACTTTTAGACGTGTGTTTGTGTACACACCCATAACTAAAATGGAACTGTTAGAAATGAAGAAGTTAGTGCCTAGTCATGACAAAGATCCCGCAGGTTTCCACCGTGAAATAAAAGATATGTTACTCATGGGTGATTATACCTACCCCGACATCATGAAAATATTGAAAGTATTATTGCCTGCTGGTATTTACGAGAAACTCAAGGAAAAAGAATGGGAGGTGGGAGAGGCAAAGATTGATTGGGCTGTATTAGAGAACGAAGAAAATACTCGTACCCCAGGTCTAGGGCTTGGGGACAAAACTAAAGCATTACCAGGATTGTTAGTACAAGTCTTGCCACGTTTGTTAGCAACGAAAAAGGAGGACTGGGATGCAATCTCAGCCTGTAAACAGAAACCCGATGAAGACACTAGTGATTTTTATTCCCGATTTGAGAAATGTTTTGTTATTAATAGTGGCCTGAAACCAAGTAGCGAGTCATATCCACATCTTTTTGTATCTAAATTGGTCGAAAATTCCCTGCCCCAAGTTAAGAATCGTGTTCTGAAAGTCGAGAGCACATGGCAAGCTAACACGCCTTCACAAATGTTACAAATGTTACAGTACCACCAGAATAGAATTAGAGAAGAACATGATCACGAACAAAGACGTATGAAAGACACAAAAATGAAAATGTTAGTTGCTCAGTCAGTACCAGCTGACGGCCAGAAAAAGGGTATGACACAGTCCAGTAATTCAGCAGCTCCTGTTAAAGGGATATGCAACTATTGTAAACAGCCAGGTCACTATGTAAACGATTGTATAGTTTTGAAACATAATATATCAACAGGTAAAACTAAAGAAAGGCCGCGTCCTCCTAGACAGGACCAGGCCCAACAACAAGTACAACAGAATATCCAGCCTATGCAAGCTTCACAACAGACAGCACAGACCGTAGCCGTGCCACAGCCCATTGCCGCAACACAACATGCAACACAACAGATGTACCAGTATGCGCAAACTGATTATCCCGATTATCAGCGATACACATGAAACAGCCTAGAGAGGGAAGTCGGCTTGCCTCTCATTGAGGTTCCTGTAGATCAAGAGGGTCCTTATGTACACAGCCAAGTGTTAGGAAAAGATAGAAAGTTTTTGATTGATACAGGGGCAAGCAGGACAACTATAAGTCATGACGAGGTTCCAGGGGCACCCCTCTCAGGCTCACAGAATGTTTCCCTTGGATTTTCAGGCAAACCTATTGTAAACGAAGTATCACAACCAGTACCACTTTTAGTTGGTCCATTGTCTCGCACGACAGATTTATTGTTAACGAAATCATGTCCAGAAAACTTGTTAGGCATCAAGACACTGAAAGCTCTAGGAGCTGTGATATGTTGCTCTCCGGAAGGAGTGAGACTGTTTCTACGTGACTTTAAGGGTCACTATGTGTTGAGAGATATTGATCCCAGACTACAGAACGTTCCTGCACATTTATGGGCACAAGGCCCCACTGATGTAGGTTGTATGCACATTACACCATATCGAGTCACACTTAGACCAGGAGTAGTCTTACCACGAATCCAACAATACAAGTTACCACCAGATGCTATAGCGGCTTTACTGAAAATCATTGACGAGCTCATTGCACAAGGAGTGGTTGTAGAAACCGACTCGAATTTATGTAACTCCCCCATCATTCCAATTCTTAAACGTACTGATCCAAATGCACCCCCAGTTTATCGATTAGTTATCGATCTGCGCGAATTGAATAAATGCATCGTACCACAGTATCCTGTGGTCCCAGATATCTCGTCTCTATTGACTGCCATTGATTCCGAAGCCGCGTTCTTTACTGTAATCGATCTGAAGAACGCCTTCTTTAGCGTCCCCATTGATCCGGAAAGCCAATACCTTTTCGGATTCTGTCTAAATGGACGAAGCTTCAAATTTGCACGCGCACCTCAAGGATTCACAGAAAGCCCCAGCATCTATAGTCAAGCACTGAAAAGACAACTCGACAGTATACACATGCCTGAAAACACTGCCCTATTACAGTATGTCGACGATCTACTGATCACCGCCCGTAGCGAACCCGAATGTGAGCAAGCGTCACTGACGGTTTTGCATTTCCTGGCTGACAAGGGACACAAGGTGTCCCCTTCGAAGCTACAATTCTGTGTTCAGCAAGTTGTTTACCTTGGGCACTTGCTGACCAAAGGGGGGAGACAGCTAACACCTGACCGCATTCAGTTAATTGTAAACATGTCACAACCCAAGACACAGAAGGAGGTACGAGCCTTTATAGGCCTCACTTCTTACTGTAGACAATGGATCCCTCAGTATGCATTTCTAGCCAAACCACTCATACAGTTGACAACCCAGGAGGCAGCGACATCGACTGTCCTCCCTTGGACTCAGGAACACACACAAGCTTTTGAGGACTTAAAGAAAGCCTTATGTCAAGCACCAGTTTTAGCGACACCATGTTATAGCAAGCCTTTTACACTTTTTGTCACAGAACGTGAAGGTACTGCATTGTCGGTCCTCACTCAAGACCAAGCAGGTTCACACAAACCGTGTGCTTATTTCTCTAGTACATTGGATCCAGTAGCCCAGGCTCTGCCTGCATGCTTGAAATCAGTAGCAGCAACAGCCCTAGCAATCAGACAAAGGGATTCCATAGTGCTAGGACATCAGTTGACAGTACAAGTCCCACACTCCGTGGAAGTTCTTTTAAACCGAACACAGACTCAGCACTTGACTATAGCAAGACTGACAGGTTATGAATTGACATTGTTTCAGCCACACATAGAAATCAGACGCTGCAACACATTGAACCCTGCTACACTTTTGCCATTAAGTGAGACAGACCCATTGGCACATGATTGTATTGAGGTCATTACCATTACGACGAAACCCAGACAAGACTTGACAGACACCGCATTACCAGATCCAGACCTGACACTTTATGTGGATGGTTCATGCATGAGAACAAGTACAGGGGACTTAGTGGCAGCTTACGCAGTCACGACAGAAACTGAAGTCATAGAAACAAATTGTATTGACACCTTGTCAGCTCAAGCAGCAGAGCTCATTGCTCTGACCCAAGCCTGTATTCTAGCCAAGAATAAGAAAGTTAACATATACACAGATTCACGTTATGCATTCGGAGTTGTACACGACTTTGGTGTCCTGTGGCGAGAGAGAGGTTTTTTGACCTCTCACGGAGCCAAAATTCAGCACGGTTCCCTCATTCGAACTCTGTTAGATGCAATACATCTGCCTACAGCGATATCCATCATGAAGTGCAAGGCACATACCAAAGTCACAGATATCATTTCCCAGGGTAACGACTTAGCAGACCGCACAGCCAAGCATACAGCTCAGACTCAGACTCACACAACTGACTCGACAAAGACAATAGTTCAGACACCGACACATTGTATGACAGTGAAGGATCCCGCCCTAGATGTAATTGATATACAGACACATGCTACACCGGACGAAATCAAGAAATGGACTGAACTAGGAGGGGTCCAGACAGATCAAGGATGGATGACGAAGGGGAAATCTACATGGTTTCTCCCCGACTCTATGGTCCAAGTAATCATTAACACAGTACACAGTCCTGCACATTTAGGAGAAAAAGCTATGTTAGACAGTATTCAACACATCTGGTTTAATAAACATTTACGAGCAGCAGCCAAACAGAAAGTGCGTACTTGCATGATATGTTGTCAGTTCAACCTTGGTAAAAGCATTCCCGTAGAGCAAGGTGGATTTCATCCTCCCGATCACCCTTTTGAAGTCCTCCAGATGGATTATATCCAGATGGAACGTTGTCGAGGTTTCAAATATGTCCTCGTAGTTGTATGTGCACTTTCCCGTTGGACAGAAGCATATCCAGTCCCAGATTACACTGCTCCGACCACTGCCAAACAGCTGGTTCGTGAATTTTTCCCCAGATATGGTTTGCCCCGTGTCGTGTACTCAGACAACGGTCAGCCATTCTCGTCCGAGCTTATGAAGCAGGTATCACTCCTGCTCGGCTACCAATGGAAGTTCCACTGTGTCCGACATCCCGAAGCAGCAGGTCTCGTAGAGAGACACAATCAGACCCTGAAAACTCGTCTTGCAAAAATCTGTAAGGAGAAGGGTGTCGACTGGATCGTAGCTTTGCCGGTTGCCCTTTTTTACATGAGGATGGTCGCCCATTCCAGAACAGGGCTATCCCCGTATGAGGTGGTCTTTGGTAGGCCACCGAATATGTGGGGGACGCCTTTGCCGAGAAAGATTACTGATGTCGATTGTAATATGTTGACAGATTACCTTGCTTCCTTGATGTCTGCACTACAATCATGTCGTTCACAGGTCGCTGCAGCCTTTCCCGACAATACCGAGGTGAAGCCGCATGACGTTGTTCCAGGAGATATCGTACTTGTAAGAAATTTCGACAGGAAAAGTCAGCTGGAGCCCAGGTGGCAGGCGCCGAAGTTGGTACTTCTCACCACGAGGACTGCAATCAAGATCGAGGGCCGCAAAGGGTGGCTGCACTCGAGTCACGTGAAGAAATTTCGTACATTGCCAGAGACTGACTCACCCTCCCCCTCTAAGGACTGTCCAGATTCTAGTGACTCTAAACTTCCCCTGATAGAGAAAACTCCGTCCGAGGAGTATAAAGAAAAATTGAGGTCTAGCAAGTCAGACAGTTTAATTGTTTAAGTCCTCCCCTAGGTGAATCGGTTAGACGTGTTTTCTGACATGTATCCCCTAGACCCCAACAGAGAGAGAGATAGACAGAAACAGCTCAAGAAACATGAATATTGTAAATCTCTTCGCAGTCACTGCATTATGACACTATTGATTATGTTTTTTCTAAGTCTTATGATTATTGCTGCGAGTGTACTGCTACATGTATACTACCCTATTTTCAAACATGCACATTCCTCTTCAAATGACACTGTCGAGCACTCTTTCAGTGAATTACCCCCGCATGAATTGTCTTACCGACTTGCGCTGCGCAACAACACATTCATTAGCATGTTACATCATTCCCATCGGACCAGCAATGCTACCAATTGTTGGATATGTGGCCGACTCCCTCCCTATCAGAAATACAAGGGAGTTCTGCCTCTTTTTCCGTACCCGTTCACACATAATGGCTCATGTGGTGCATGGTTTAGTTTAATTAATTCCTTAGATTCAGATTCCGTAGTTTACCAGGGCAACTGGGTATGGGGAAATCTGAACACAGTTCTACATAGAGTATGTTTCCCTGACAAGGAGGGTCTTCCCAAAAGAACAGGAACTGATCTAGAAAATGAAGTATATGGATTAGGTAATTTTACACTTAACCTCATGATTCTGAATGTTGAATCCGAATCCGAACCAGTCTTGCCTGCAATGTCCGTACTACCAGTTAAAGGTGAATTATGTGTCAGAAAGAATGGTTCAGTACACCTGGGTCATAGTAAATGTACTACTGTGATCGAATTCAGTAATAAGGGCAAGTCTACATTTAAAGCTTCACGTCATTCCTACTTCGTTTGTGGTCATACCGCATATATACGTTTACCTCTAGATTGGGATGGCACCTGCTACATTGCATTCCTTCTGCCACCCGTTTTCTTAGCCCCTCCTGATTATCATAGAGACATCCATCTAGTACACAATAGACCACAGAGAGATCTCCCGATTGTCGACTATACTGAAACGGCATGGGAGCAGTATACAGATTTCAATAAAGGTTTCTTTCCCTACTTAGGTACTGTCTTTAATAGTAAACTGATACGAAAATTAACTAGAACCCTTGAAGCAGTAGTGAATGAAACTACATCCGCCCTAGGTAATTTAACAGAGGAGCAGTCTGCTATGCGGATTGTTGTTCTTCAAAATCGTCTCGTCCCTGACGTCATCCTGGCCGATAGGGGCGGAGCCTGTAGAGTCATCGGATCGAGCTGCTGTGTTTTCATTCCACAAAACGCACCTTCAGTATATAAAGCCATTACTCGTCTTCACAAGATTGCAAGTCAGATACACCAGAATCCAGGCACCTGGACTTGGTCCGGTTGGTTCTGGAGCGTGTTATCAGCCTGGGGATGGAAGATCCTATCCTTCCTAGGTATTGCCCTTCTCATAGTATTCAGTTGTTGCCTATGTTTGCAATGTGGGCCAGCGATTTGCGGCTTGTGCGCCACATCATGTATTCCTCATTCAAGTCCTCATTCAAAACGCCATAAGAAGAAAGAAGAGCAAATGATGTTACATGAACAGATTGATAGATTAATGAGGATTGATATATCATGAAGGGTCCGTAGGGGACAAGGAGGGAATGAGGTAATATGAATTTTCATGGTCAAGTTATGTCCCCTATCGTAGACCCCAACGGCTCCATGTACATGCTTCTAGTACATGTAAGTTCCCTCCACAACCAGCTATGAAGACGCAAATACATTTGCGTCCAACGTTAACATGTCCTCTTTCAGATCCACCATGAATGGGTCGGATATTCCGTTCCTAAGTATGCCTTGCCAACGTCTTTATATGGTGCACTTTCCACGTTTTCTAGCTCTGGCGAGTTAGGCCCTGATTTCTGCCATCGAGCCTTTTTCTGCCCTCTGTCTCTGGAAGCCGCAGCCTGCTGCTTCCTGACCCTTGACTTACTCCCTGTGTGGCGAGCGGTGCCTAGCTCGGCCTGCCTTGCCTGCCAAGACTGTATTCAACCTTCAAGTTATCTGCTCCGCTCCTCGAAAATACATTCCTGTCTAGTAGTTTAGGAAAACATCCTTCCCAGCTGCAGAGCAAAGGGCCCGGCCTCACTGTCTCCATGCAAGTAATTCATAGCTCCCGTTGCCATGGTAGGCCCATGGCCCCCTTGCCTTACACGTAGACACGTAGTTGCATATGCACGCACTAGCAGTCAGTGTAGAATAGCCTCTGCCCGAGAGACCTTTCCTTCTAGATAATACAGTTCCTTAAACACAAGATATAGATATGATTTGGGTTTAGGTTGTTCTGACACTCCAGACTTCTGTCTCCTCATGTAGGGCTAAATGTCAAGTCCCCTTCACCCTCCAGTTTCACGTCAGTCACACGTCATACTGCTGCGCGCGCATCTCTGCCACATGTTTTTGCTGACACTGCAGGATTCTTCTAGGGATCCACCTACTTGCGTTACGTTTTCAGTGACGTTGTCTAGCATACACCTTCGTGTTCGCCCTTGTGCACGACTTCTGTTACGAACACATGTTCTTATCTCGTTTCTTTCAGCTGTTACGCCTCCTGCATCAATTTCTATTGTAAATGCATTGACTATATAAATGATACTCTGTTAATAAATCATTGTACATGTCCTATCCATTCCCTTGCACATGCTACCTGGTTCGAACCAATAACCAATTCCTTTTTAAGGAATAAAACCCCTTTAAAACCTCAACTACCCCGGATTCTGTCTCTTATTTTTGACTGAGTTATTCTTATTGATATTTACCGCATAAATTCCGCATAGGTAATTAAAATTTACCACACGACGATCATCCCGTCGACGACCAAAGCTTCGTCGACGACGGTGGCCGCCCCGTCGACGATGGTTCCGTCGACGACCAAGACTCCGTCGACGAAGATGGTTATACCGTCGACGACCGCTGCTCAGTCGACGAAGACGGTTATACCGTGGACGACTGCTGCTCCATCGACGACGGCTTCGACGACGAGACCGTCGACGGGTCAAAAGATGCATTTTCCACTGAAAAGGATGAAGAATACACCGGAAAGGACGTCTCCACGACGAGTGTCGTCGCATCCACTGAATATGCTCCTAGAGGAGGAGTCGGAGGAAGAGGAGGATCAGTTTAGCCATTATGGAGATGCCTACAGTCCCTCAGACCTGCATGTAAAACTGCAGGACACTGACACAGAGGAATATTCGAGCATGCAGGTGAACAACAGGTGCACTATGTTTCACAAGAGCGATGTCCCACTGGTTTATGACAGGACATGGTGGCCATGCCCGCCTCTCTGCTCTCTGATCTTCAGCTGATGTTGCAAGACTATAGAAACAGGTTTCCTTCGGACCCTTCTACGCAGTCTACGCAACCTCCTCCTCGGGGATTGCCACAAGCAGTTACTGGTCCGCCTCCTTCGCAGGTGGTGCCCCACCTCCCACCTCAGGTTATACCTCTGGTCCGACCTCAAACACCGGATCCGGAACCAACCGATCCTGTCCAGCTGGATACCTCTTTGGACGAGGAGGCTGTTCAAGTGGATCCCTTATCTGATCCATTACAGGACCCAGATCTGGATCAGGGTGACAGTGGGCTACAAGATCTGGACGCAACTGGTCGTGATACATCTATATCCCCTCCTGTGGACATAGGAGGGTTCCATCACCTGATGGAGAGAGCGGCGAAAAGGTTTGGACTGCCGATTACGAGAGAGGAGTCTGAATGCTTCCTCTACGACTTCAAGGAGCAATACAGGAGATCTGTCAAGTCCATTCCGATCATCGAACATGTGTGGGAGGAAGGCATAAAAATCATGCAGAATCCAGCCACTGTGATTCCGGTTCTCCCCAGACTGGAAAAAAAGTATAAAGCTCCGGAAGGCAGTCCAGCTTGTCTTCTTGGTCAGCCGAAGCCTGATTCAGTCATCTCTCAGGCCGCTCAAAGCAAGTCAAAGAATCAGACGACGCCTTTGACTACGCCTCCAGACAAGGACGGTAGACGTCTGGATAATGTGGGGAAGAGGTTTTCTTCCATGGCCAGCTTGCTGGTTCAAGCAGCTAATTCTCTCGCCATTCTGGGCAGATACGATCGCCAGATGTGGTGTGACATGGCACCGTTTGTGGAACAATTGCCAGACGTGACAAGAGAGGAAGCCAAGAGAGTGCTGATGGAAGGAGAAAAATCATCCTCCGAAGTCATCGACTGTGCGATGGATATCGCCTCCACAGCTTTTCGGGCCTTAGCGAGTTCAGCGGTGCTACGTCGCCAGGGCTGGTTAAGAGCCACCTGGTTTCGTCAAGAGGTCCAAAATAATATCCTAGACCTCCCATTTGATGGTGAAATGCTTTTCGGTAAGCATGTTGATGATGCCCTGCAGAACATAAAGAAAGATACCGACACGGCAAAGTCGCTGGGATCTCTCAACTATCGCAAGGTTCCATTTAAAGGCGTTTGTGGCAGGGGTTTCTCTTCGTATAGAGGCAACGCCCAGCAGCGATATTCTTCACAATCGTCCCAGTCTTACAAGACCCAGTACTCCAAACAGCGGCAGGGACAATCGGCGTCTTACTCTCGCCAAGCTCCGCGAGGACGTCAGAACCGTCAAGGACGTGACGGCGGCAATAGCGGCCTCCTGGCTCTACCTGCTGTTCCTTCCCTCCCAGTCACATCAGTTGGGGGCAGGATTTCTTTTTGTCTGAACAGCTGGAGGTGTACAACATCGGACCACTGGGTCCTGAATATTGTACAGAGTGGCCATACGTTGGAATTCCAAGATCTTCCTCCAACACGAGCTCCGGGGGCCATCCGCACAAAACATCTGGGACTACTCCATCTAGAAGCCCATCAATTGTTCCTCAAGGGGGCAATAGAACCGGTACCTCTTTCTCAGAGGGGCAGAGGTTTTTATTCCAGGTTCTTCCTGGTGCGGAAGACGACAGAGACTTGGCGCCCCATTCTAGACCTATGAGAGCTCAACACTTATCTCATCAAACTCTCTTTCAGGATGGTCACTCTCCAGGAAATTCTTCCTCTTTTGAACCCAGGCGACTACTTGGCTTCCCTGGATTTAGAAGATGCGTATTTCCACATTCCGATACACCCAGCTCACAGACAATATCTGCGGTTCACAGTGGGCAAGAGCCATTTCCAATTCAAGGTGCTTCCGTTTGGCCTGCGGTCGGCACCTCGGGTGTTCACCAACATGTTGGCACCGGTGGCAGCTTTTCTAAGGACACATTCCCTGGAGGTGTTCCCTTACTTGGACGACTGGCTAGTCAAGGCTCCATCTTTCGAGGAAACCTCTCAGGCTGTTTCGACTTGTATTCAGTTGTTCAGACACCTAGGCCTTCGATTAAACAGATGCAAGTCAGTTCTGCAACCCTCCCAAGACCACACGATTTCTGGGGGCCATTTTGGACACCACACAGTGCACGGCTCGTCCTTCGGAGGACCGTCAACGAAAGTTGATGGTATCAGCTCGCCAACTGTTCCACAAGAAATGCCTGTCAGTCCGTCAATACAAGTCTCTTCTAGGGTCGATGTCATCCTGAATACCATTAATACCACATTGCAGGCTGCGAATGTGCCCTCTGCAGGAAGAACTAGACAAGCAATGGCGCCAGGCAGACGGATCATTCAACGACAAGGTGTTGGTGACTTCAGCAATGAGAAAGGCATGCGAATGGTGGCTGGTACAAGACAATATTGCACAAGGTCTGATGTTCAGAATTTCTCCATCCCCCCTCATCATAACCACGGATGCCTCTTTGGAAGGCTGGGGAGCGGTGCTCCCCGAACTTCAGGTCAGCGGACACTGGAGCCCGGATCAGCGCCAGTGCCATATACATTTTTTGGAGCTGACGGCCATTCGGTTGGCCTTGCAGGCTTTGCTTCCCAGAGTTCGCAATCATTCAGTGCTGGTCCGGACGGACAATACGATGGCCATGCACTATGTCAACAAGCAAGGGGGAACGAGGTCGCAAACTCTGTCCACAGAAGCTCAGAGACTCTGGGATTATGCGATCCTTCACAACATCAGTCTGAGAGCCGAACACCTGGCAGACTCACTCAATGTCAAGGCGGACGCCCTGAGTCGACAGACGGAGGTGACGCACGAATGGGAATTGAATCAGTCCATTCTGGAGAGGGTGTTCTCGGTTTGGGGGACACCTACCATCGACCTGTTTGCCTCTCCAGTGAACGCCAAATGCCGGTTTTACGCAAGCAAGGTTCACCATCAGGGGTCCCTGGGGAATGCCCTTTCGATGGCCCGGTACAGCGCATTCTTTTACGCTTTTCCTCCAATTCCCCTCATTCCTCGAGTACTCAAGAAAATGAAGGCGGAACCGTACAAGATGATTCTCATTGCACCAGCGTGGCCCCGGCAATTTTGGTACACAGAGCTCCTGCGGCTCTCCCAGGCTCCTCCAATCCGCTTACAATCAATTCCGTCCCTGTTGTCCAGGAATCAGGGGCAGGTTTACCATCCAGATCCGAAATCGCTCCACTTGACAGCGTGGCTCCTGAACACAGAGAGTTCCGTCATCTAAATCTTTCCCAGGAATGTCGAGACATTTTGTCACAGGCTCGAGCACCGAGCACAAATAAGACTTACAAGGCAAAATGGAGAAGGTTCTGCCTATGGTGTCAAAGACAAGGACTCCATCCTTACAAATCTCTGCCTCACCAACTCTTGCCATATATTCTATCATTGGCTAAATCTGGTTTGGCACATTCTTCTGTGAAAGTCCATCTTGCAGCCATTTCAAGGTTTCGCCGTACTTCTTCAGGCCCTTCCTTATGGTCCTCTCGAATCGTTAAGCAGTTCTTGAAGGGTTTGTTCCGGATGTACCCTCCAGTTCGACCTCCTCCACCAGTTTGGCAGCTCAATCTTGTCCTGGCTCAACTCATGAAACCTTTGTTTGAGCCGATGCACAAGGCGGACTTGAAGTTCCTCTCTTGGAAACTTGCTCTACTCTTAGCTCTTACTTCAACGAGAAGAGTTAGTGAGCTTCAAGCCCTCTCCATAGTGCATCCATTCCTTCCATTCAAAAAGAATGTTCTTATTCTTCGCACCAATCCGAAGTTCATTCCGAAGGTACCATCTGAGTTTCACTTGAATGAACCTTTGATTTTAAAGTCTTTCTTTCCGCGCCCTTCTACACCTGCGGAACGCACTTTACATTCTTTGGACGTTCAGAGATGCTTGAAATTTTACTTAGAACGTACAAGACCCTTTCGGAAATCATCCCAGTTGTTTGTGTCCTACAGCGCACCACGGAAGGGATTTCCTTTGGCAGAGAGTGGCATTTCCCGCTGGATCTCCAGTGCGATTCAATTTTGCCATCAGGAGGCGGGCAAGCCTTTGAAGAGTAGAGTTCGTGCCCATTCTACAAGGTCTGTGGCTTCGTCTGTGGCTCTTTTCTCTGGAGTCGCCATTAAGGATATATGCAGGGCAGCAACGTGGAGCAGTACTCATACCTTCATGAAACATTACTGCCTAGAGTCTGCAGGACGAGACAACGCGGCTGTTGGTCAAGCAGTTCTGCGGAATCTTTTTCATTGAGAGGTGAGCTTTCCCTTCAGTCCCTCCATCCTGGTGATCACATTTTGTTTACTTTTTCTTACTTTACTATAAGTATTACTATATGGTTATGTGATGCCATGTTTTTTGTTTACAAAATGTGTCTTGGTGTTTTACTGCTAGCTACTCTGATACAAAGCATGGGAATCTATGAAAGTTCCAATACTGGGGCAAGAAAACAAGTTACTTACCTGTAACTTTGGTTCCCCAGTATTGGTAACTTTCATAGATTCCCATGCGCCCTCCTGCCTCCCCTGGGAAAGCTCAGTCTTTTCACATGAGATAGTGGCGGTTTGCACAACGGCTACGAAAATCTGAGGCTCTGAGCTCTCTCAGGAAGGTTCTAGAGGGTGAGGCTGCTCTGATTGGTCCTGGCAAAAGTTTGGTCTCTTTTACACAAAGAGAGTGATAGGATACAAAATGAGATGAGGCCTAGGCCTGTTTTTCTCTTTTGTTTCTATGGTTTTTATACTACTGAGGCTCCCATTCCGACGACGGGGAATGATACAAAGCATGGGAATCTATGAAAGTTACCAATACTGGGGAACCAAAGTTACAGGTAAGTAACTTGTTATCTTGCTTCCGAGCAAGTCTTTTTTCTACAAGTCCTTGCTCCATCAATCCCCTCTCTGATGGCATTTTGAGCCATCACAAAAATACCCATCCCAACCAGATGCCAACTTTCAGCATTCCTCATTCTCATTTCCCTCCTTTTCTTTCTTGATTTCATCTTTTTTTCTAAATCTTTCATCTTTTTGTATATCCTTCCTTTCATTTCCTCCATTTGTATCTCCTCGTATTTTCTTTTTTTTCCTTTTCCATTCACTTCATATCTTCCCTTTCCTTTGTGTCTGCAAAACTTGCACCAAATCATTATTGTTAAAACTATTATTGTTATACCAACTATTGGAAGAATTATTTGACCTGAAATACTTTTCCCTAAATCATAAAACCAAGTCCCTATTGAAGAAATACTATTTGTTAGTGATAGAGCAAGGTACAGAAGATTTTGTGTGTACCCAATTTAGATCAATCACCCCATTACAAAGTAAATATATTAATTTTGATTGCTGTGTATTAACCAAAACACACACATTACACATGGGAAATGATTGCACTAACAGGTGTGAGTAACATATTAGTTAATGATGTAAAACACATTTAATCTATTTTGTGCATTTAAGTAGTGTAATAGTGCATGTCTATGTTGTAATGTATATTGTGCATTGCATGCTGCTTTTCTGCTTCATTTTTAATGGCTTGCAGGGTGATGCTTTTCTGCTAGGTAACAGTTTTAAAGGATGAATATTAGCACTGGTGGGTCGGGGGACAGAAAACACTTCTATTCTGTGTATTTATCGTGCCAGTTCCAAAATGGCTTCGCTTTACCTGGTTTTGCGCAGTAGAACAAGCTTACATCAGCTTACTGAGAAAAAACTCATGCATGCTCTGTGCTTCACTGAAAACTTTGCAACCTAATCACATAATTAATCACATAAAATCTTTTAAGTGATTTCAGGTGTTTGTGATTATTTTAGAGTCAATTAATTATGCAAATCAATGTATTTTTGTAGTGAGGTAATGCTGGTCTTGACAATCACCATCAACTTACTCAACTAATTGCTCCATCGACCTAATTGACGGGGTACATTGATGCATAGATTAGTTTAGTAGAATTATTGATGACAACAAATGTTGGTGTTAAAATCTGTGCTTAAAAGGTATCCTGCCATAGGAGAGAATTCACTCAATCCATTTTTTATATATATTTGCATGGGTCTGGGGCAAAGGTGTGTGTGACTAGGTGTGTTGTACTTCGGTATTATAGGCCCCACCGGAGTGACCTGGACCCTGGGTTGGTGATATTTCTGGGTAAGCGCTGCATCATTGGTCTTTCCCATACACTGTCAACCTCCAATGGTTTTGGTTTGCCTTAGTATTGTAATACACTTAATGGGATTCTCCGCAGTTTTTGAAATCCCCCCCTCGCTGACGATTTTAACCGGGGCCTCAGGCAATACTGGCTCCATAAAACCCTGCTTTAATGTGAACTCCAAAGTCGGCTTTGATGTTAACCCCCCCTCTACGCCACACCTTACCGCGAGGGTTGGCTCATCCTGCTCTTCAGGTAGGGTGTGAGAGGTTCCCTCACAGACTGGCCCTCTAAACCGCAGCTGTGCAAGCACAAAACGGGACTTAATCCAGAGGCTCCGCCGGCGCTCTCCCGGGTTCCCCTGTGCATACACCTCCTCACGCGTCATGCGGGTCACTCAATGCGCAGGTCTTAGCGCCGCCGCCGCCGCCACCGTCAAAGCCGTTTAAAACGCCAGCGATCTCACTATATGGGGACGTTCATCCTCTCGCTGAAACGTTCGGTAATATCAGCCATCGGGAGTCTCCTGGAGCTGCCGCGACCGGCTCTCAGCCCGCCGCCATGTTCCTCTTCGTGGCGAGGGGGGATTTCAAAAACTGCGGAGAATCCCATAAAGTGTATTACAATTCTAAGGCAAACCGAGCTCTTTAAGCCAGCGGTGGAAATTGCTCCAGGTGGTTCAAGCCTGAAAACAGGATCGCTTAAAGCCAGAGTAACTCCCCCACTACGGAAAAATAGATATCAGTTGAGATCTCTGCAGGAATTGAAGGCAGGAGGAGCACTAGACTTTGAAGAGAGGGAGCGGCCCATGCCATTAACCCCCTGTAAGGGGAAAAAAAAAAAGGTGACTTCTGTAAAAAAGCTTAAGGGGCCTAATACTGTCCAGCAGGCAGTAAAGAATACTCCCTCCCTTAAAACTTTCTTTAAAATCATGGAGCAGTCAACAAGTCCAGCTACACAGCTAGAGAATAGTGATACTGTGTTCCCTTTAAAAAATCGCTTCGGCCCCCTCGAGAGTCTGTCTAATACTGAGGGTGTTGGACAGTCAGATCAGCCAGATGTATTGGTAGGAGGCGAAGAGGATGGGGTAACAGGGGCCCTGAATCATAGACAGGATTCGGAGCCACAGCAGGCTCAGGTGCAGTCAAAGCACACACAGCAAACAAGCTCCAATATACCTTCTCTTCCAGGGGATCCTCATCAATAGTCATAAGCACTGAATATTCCCGCCTATGTGCGGGACCCCGGAAACAATATAAAAATATATATGTAAAAAACACATATATCTCGCTCCACATATATGTATGTACATATATTATTTTTCTCACACCAATGCAGCTCCATAACTGAGGCTAAAACAATGTAAACACATATACATGCACTGCAATTATTTAGGAGGCAAAAGAAGAAAAAACACATTAGGTCAAATAACTGTTGAACTTTGTGTTTTAATGAGTAAACCACTCATAAATCCTGAAAATTGCTTGTAAATAGACATTGTTAGCCCTCAGGCTGCATTGCAAAACCAATAGCATAGAAAATGAAACCATTTTCAACAAAAACTGGCACCGTGCCTTTAAGGCAGCCATGACCCCAGGCCTCCCATCATGCCTCAGTCAGGACCCTGGTGAAACAGCTCCCTTTCTTTTTTGGCTTTTTGTCAAAAAATATCCTTATTATCTACAATTTCTTGCCTTCACTCGCGTCTTTTAGACATAGGGTGTTACTGCTACCTTTTTTAGGCTTAAAAAGGTAATTTTTCTGTCAGAGATGCCTTCTCTCTTTGATAAATGCCCTCCATGTGGAAGGAAGATGGCCAATACTGACACTCATTCAGTGTGTATCCTGTGCCTACCTGATTCTCATTCCTCGAAAACCTGTGAACACTGTCAGGTTTTAACATCTAGGACTCTGAAAGAACGTGAGAGAATTCGGGTCTATGGGCTTTCTGAGAGAGGAAGATCTCCCAAGAAGCAGAAAAGTCGGAAGGCGCGGTCGACGTCGAAAGAAGCCCCGACTGGTTCACATTCGGCGTCGAGATCGGCGTTGGAGAAGCAGTCGACGGCGACGAAGAAGACGTCTTCAGCGTCAACATCCAAGGTACCTCCGCTACAGACAGCGTCGAGGGATAGGTCACCGTCGAAGCAGAAGAGCTCGACGGCGAGCCAACTGACGTCGAAGCAGCATCGTCATGCAGTGACGTCGAGGCATTCTCTGTCGACGCCTGGCCACTGGCGTTCGACGTCGAGACATCCTCCGTCGGCGACTAGTCATGGTCGTTCGGCGTCGAGGGAGCCTCTGTCGACACATCGTCGGTCGACGTCGATGCAGCCCACGTCGACGCCCGATCAAAGGCGTTCGACATCGAGGCAGCCTCTTTCACATTCAGACAAGCGGCATTCGGACTCGAGGCACTCCCCGTCGCCGACAGAACACCGCCGATCGGCGTTGAAGCAGCCTCCGTTGTCGTCGAGCAGACAACCTTCAACGGCGAGATGCTCCATGCGGAAGGACAGTCATCGCCACCAGAGGTCGGCGTTGGAGAAATCACGGTCGACGTTGAAAGAGCGTCTACCTGCTCGGCGCTCGGCGTCGATACAGCCACCGTTGATGGATCAGCGAAGATCCAGGGAACGGAGCGTTTCGCAGCCAGTCATCTCTCCTGCAAGGTCACAAGAGAGGTCGCCTTTGAAGCAGGTGATGCAAGAGAAAGAGAGTGAACCATTGGACCAGTCTCAAGTACTAAGGCCTCAATTGGGTTCTCCAGGATCAGCATCGGCTGCGGAGGTGGAACAATCTCCAGTACAGGATCCTCCTGCCAAGAGAAGAAGGGTTGCAGAAGAGAGATCTCGGTCAAGATCTTCCTCTAGATCTCTAGTGAGCCTATCCTCATCGTCCTCAGCATCTCGAAGTGGCAGATCCTCGGATGCGCAAGACAGCGATTCGGATAAGGAGAGGTCCAAGTCCCCTGCAAGGTCACAACAGGATCAAGCGGATCAGCCTCCACGGTCACGTTCACCAGTGAAGGATCCCACCCGCAAATCTCCTACTGTTCGTCTTTCCCCAAGGTGGTATAGACCTCTTCACCACTGGGCCAAGGACAAGGAGACGGCAGATCGGATGAGGGCGTATCAAGACAAGGCTTCCCGCCGCAAGGAACGGTCTCCTTCTAGGCACTCAAGTAAAAGAAGATCTCGTCTCAGAGAACGATCTCGTTCTAGAACGCGCTCAAGTAGAAGATCTAGGTACAGGAGGACCCGTAGCTCTTCAAGTTCTTCGAGGACCCGGTCTCACAGGGAATACTCTCCGACCCTGACAAACAATCCACGCTCGAGGATATCTCCAACTGAAGATATTTTCTCGTTCTAAGACATCTTGGGCAGGGGAGCCCTGAAGCTGGGAGTGCCTATGACAGCTCCGCAGATCAAGACGACTGTCATATTTGAAACCCTACAACACGGAACGGCACCCAAACCTTTGCTGCCGTTGGTCCCGGGTATAATGGAACCAGTGAATGAAGTATTCTTCACTCCGGCAACGGTGAAGTGCGTCCCAGCGAGGATTCTCAAGAAGTATCGTCCTCCTGATGAGGATCCTCTGTTCCTCAAGTCCGATCCCCCGCCAGATTCAGTAATCATTGCGGCGGCTAGAAAATCCAATGAGGTAGCTTCCTCATCCACGGTACCGCCGGATACGGACAGCAAGGTGCAAGACTCATGGGGAAGAAGAGTCTGTAACACCTCAGCTTCTTTCCTCAAGGTCTCCAATGCGGAAGCGCTGCTCGGCAGATATGATAGATCTCTGTGGGACTCACTTCAGAGGTTTTCTGCAAAACTTCCTCAGGAAGATAGAAAGGACTTTGAGGAAATTCTGATGGAGGGCGGTCAAGTCACCAATCAGATTATAGGAGCGGCGGCAGATGGAGCAACGCTGGCTGCGCATGGTTATGTGCATGGAATCACAGCGAGGAGATCCTCATGGTTGCGCCTGACAGCATTGAAACCCGAGGCTCAAGCCAGAATTCTAAATCTTCCTTTTTCAGGCACGTCTCTTTTTGGAGCGAGTGCTGATGAGGAGATGCAGCGGATGAAGACTGAGTTAGACACCCTCAAAGCCGTGGGGCTTCAAAAGAAAAAGGAATTCCGGAAGAAGTTCAGTTCGGACAAAAAGGGCTCTTCGAAGCAGAGGGTTCAAACCCCTCACTGGCAGAAGGGCCAGAACCAGAAAGGCCAACAAAAGTCGCAATACAAAGGCAAGCGCAATTCCAAAGGAAATGGAAATCAGCGCCAAGGCAACAACTTCAATAAATCTCAGCAGAAGCAATGAGTCTTCACTTCCCCCAGCGCCGTTGTCCACTCCAGTGGGGGGACGCATTGCGCATCACAGGACAGAGTGGCAGGCCATTACAAAAGATCAATGGGTGTTGTCTACGCTGCAGAATGGGTACTGTCTTCGTTTCCATCGTCTACCTCCATCCGTTCCTCCGATGTCAACGTCAAGCCACCAGCTACAAAGGTTAAAGAAAGAAGTAGCGACACTCTTCGAGAAAGAAGCCATTGAGAGAGTGCCGGTGGCCCAAAGGGGGAAAGGAGTGTACTCGAGGTATTTTCTGGTCAGAAAAAAGGGCCAAAAGGCGGAATACAGGCCCATTCTGGACTTGAGAACACTCAATCTTCATGTACGAAAAGAAAAGTTTCGCATGTTGGCGCTTCACCAAATATATCCACATCTCAGGAAGGGGGATTGGATGTGTTCGATGGACCTTCAAGATGCGTATTATCATATTCCAATACGGCCCGATCACAGGAGATTCCTTCGATTCCGGGTGGGGACCTCCCACTACCAGTTCAAAGTCCTTCCGTTTGGGTTGAAGTCGGCCCCCAGGGTGTTCACGAAGTGTATCGCAGTGGTGGCGGCAGCTCTACGCCGCAGGGGAGTCTTTGTATACCCATACTTAGACGATTGGCTGTTGAAAGGTCCAACTCCAGGCAATGTAAGGAATCAATTCCAGACATGCATCGAACTTTGTCAGCGTCTAGGCCTGCATGTCAACTACAGCAAGTCTGTCTCGCAACCCACTCAGAAGATCCACTTCCTAGGAGCTCTGCTAGACTCCGAATTAGGAAAAGTGTTTACTTCGGAGGAGAGACAGTTTTCGATTGCGCTCAAGTGCCAGCAAGTTCTTCGCCACAGGACTCAGAAAGTGCGGAAGATAGCCTCACTCTTAGGGTCGATGGCGTCCTGCATCTTCTTGGTACCGAACGCCAGACTTCGGATGCGTCCTCTTCAGCAGGATCTGGAGGACAAATGGGACCAGCATTCAGATCGCTGGGACGATCAGATCACTTTGTCGGAAGTAGCTCAATCTTCCCTCCAGTGGTGGACAAAGAGTCAGAACATGCAGGTGGGAGTTCTCTTCCATCAACCTCCTCCTACTCAAACGATCATCACAGACGCATCGTTACAAGGCTGGGGGGCGCACATGGGTCCTCTACAAGTGCAGGGTCTGTGGTCTTCCAAAGAGACCACTTATCACATCAACTTGCTGGAATTGAGAGCGGTCCACCTGGCTCTCAAAGCGTTCCTTCCCTCGCTTCAGGAGGAAATGGTTCTAGTACAGACGGACAACACCACCACGATGTACTATTTGAACAAGCAGGGAGGAACCCGCTCAAGGACTCTGTCTCTGGAAGCTCAGCGCATCTGGCATTGGCTTCTGGCTCGCAAGTTGTCTGTTCAAGCAGTCCACCTCCCAGGAGAGCAGAACGTGAGGGCGGACGCACTAAGTCGGCACTTCGAAGACAAAGAAGACTGGGTTCTCAACGACGAAGTGCTAGAAGACATTTTCCAGTCATGGGGTCGTCCTACCATAGATCTCTTCGCGGACGACGTAAACAGCAAATGCCCAAGCTTCGCCTCCAGGTTCTATCGACCAGGAACAAGAGGGAATGCTCTTTTAATCGACTGGTCAGGAGAGTTTGTGTACGCCTTTCCACCCCTTCCGCTGATCCCGAAGGTGGTGAGCAAGCTGAACCACTGGTGCACAGCAATGATCCTGATTGCCCCCGACTGGCCGAGGCAATGGTGGTACACGGACCTGCTTCACCTGTCAGTGTCTCCTCACAAGAGGCTTCCATGCAGGCCGGACCTGTTGTCGAAGATGAACGGGAGGATTCACCATCCCAACCTTCCGTCACTGAACTTGGCGGCATGGCTCCTGAGGTCATTCAGTACGGCCATCTAGGGCTGCCACAGGACTGCATGTCCATTCTGAGAGAAGCACAACGTCCTTCCACAAGACATTCTTATGCATGCAAGTGGAAGAGGTTCTATATGTGGTGCATGCAGAATAGTCACAATCCGGTGAAGAGTCAGGAAGAAGCAGTTCTTACGTACCTGTTGTACCTGGCTAAAGCAGGTTTGAAGTTTAACTCTATTAAGGTGCATTTAGCCGCTATAACGGCTTATAGGCGATCACCTTCTCATACTTCTTTTTTTCAGCTGCCAGCAGTAAAAGACTTCCTGCAGGGTCTAAAAAAGGTGTACCCTCCTGTACGGCCTCCTTCTCCTCCCTGGGAGCTGAACCTAGTACTATCAAAATTGATGGGCCCACCTTTTGAGCCCATTCATGAAGCTACTTTACAGCATATTTCCTGGAAAGCGGCTTTTTTGGTAGCAATTACGTCAGCCCGTAGGGTGAGCGAAATTCAGGCCCTCTGTACTAAAGAACCGTATACAGTGTTTCATTTAAACAGAGTGGTGCTCAGAACGCACCCTTCTTTCCTGCCGAAAGTGGTGTCTGATTTTCATGTCAATCAATCTATCTCTTTACCCACTTTCTTTCCTAATCCCTCTACTCCAGCTGAGAGGGCGTTACACTCTTTGGACCTGAAAAGGGTTTTAAAGTTCTATCTGGACAGGTCCAAGTCTATTCGACATTCTGATCAATTGTTTATTAACTACGGATCGATCAGAACTGGTCATGCAGCATCGAAACGTTCCATTTCCAGGTGGATCGTTTCGTGTATCAAACTTGCTTACCAATTGGCGCAGAAACCTCTGGGGTGTACTCCTAAAGGGCATTCCACTAGAGGTAGAGCGGCCACGGCGGCTTACCTGCATGATGTGCCCATGTCTGAGATTTGTAAAGCGGCGACCTGGAGGTCTGTCCATACATTTACCAGACATTACTGTCTAGATTCGGACATGAGAGCAGATACCCAGGTGGGCCAGGCCTCCCTGAGGAATCTGTTTAACAGCTGAGTTATTTGGCTGTTATGGCTTGGTTGTGTCATGTACTTCTCATTTACCTGCAGGTGGTTGATGGGCTTGCTATTCTATTCAGTGCTTATGACTATTGATGAGGATCCCCTGGAAGAGAAGGATAAGTTACTTACCTGTAATCCTAGTTCTCTTCCAGGGGTATCCTCATCAAAGTCATAAGCAACCCACCCGCCTCCCCAGGTAAATGAGATTTGGTACTATTTCAATCTTGTGGTTGAGCCCTGTCTTCAGGGTTATGCAAAGAACAACTGACCTAACTGTCACCCCTGAGGCATGATGGGAAGCCTGGGGTCATGGCTGCCTTAAAGGCACGGTGCCAGTTTTTGTTGAAAATGGTTTCATTTTCTATGCTATTGGTTTTGCAATGCAGCCTGAGGGCTAACAATGTCTATTTACAAGCAATTTTCAGGATTTATGAGTGGTTTACTCATTAAAACACAAAGTTCAAAGGTTATTTGACCTAATGTGTTTTTTCTTCTTTTGCTTCCTAAATAATTGCAGTGCATGTATATGTGTTTACATTGTTTTAGCCTCAGCTATGGAGCTGCATTGGTGTGAGAAAAATAATATATGTACATACATATATGTGGAGCGAGATATATGTGTTTTTTACATATATATTTTTATATTGTTTCCGGGGTCCCGCACATGGGCGGGAATATTCAGTGCTTATGACTTTGATGAGGATACCCCTGGAAGAGAACTAGGGTTACAGGTAAGTAACTTATCCTTCCTCCACTTCCCTTCCTCCTCATAGTATTCAGGCCGATGATAGAACGTCGGGTCCAGAAGATACTAGACCTAAGATACCCTTAGTAACAGCTGAGCCTCCCTCAAATAGTTTGAAAGCCACTCAAGAAGGAAACCTAATTCAGGGAAATCACAAAGACAAGGACCTAGAGACTGTGGTTCTAAGATCAAGACGGAGATCGGAAGAATTGGGTGAGCTGGATGGAGACAGGCTGGGATATCTTTTTCAGTCTTTAAGGGGGGACCTGATGACTAAATTTGAGATCTCAGAAAGCAATCAAAAGGCGATACACGATAGGTTTGACCTACTGGAGTCTAAGCTAGATGATGTCATCTGCCGTACTGGGAAGCTGGAAACGGAAGTTGTAGCCTTGAATAAATCCATACGAGGAAACTCGAAAGATATTGATATTTTGAGAGCACAAAATAGATCTTTGGCTACTGATGTGGAGAGACTGGAAACCCAGGCCTGAAGAAACAACCTGAGAATTTTAAAGATACCAGAGGGTGAGGAACTGGAGGACATTTAGGGATTTGTCTGCAGGCTTCTTAGGGAGGGGTTCTTAAAAGACCGCCCTGACATAGACCTGGAGGCGGAAATACAAAGAGTACACAGAGACCCTTTTAAGTTGCATGCAGACAGGAAAGCACCAAGGAAGATATTGGTAAACTTTCAGACTTTCAGTGTCAAGGAGCTGATTTTGGGAAGGTGTCTATCAAAGTCAGACCAAAGAGAAACACGGGGGGAGGGTCTTCAGGGACAGTTTAATGACCCCAAGATGCTACTGTCCCTTAGAACAGTTACAACAAAAGGGTAGCACGGAGTCAAAAAGAAACTAAGTAAAACCCTAATGGTGCCTCAAAGAAACAACAAACATGAACTGCTAATGTATGGAAAGAAAACAGCGATGGGACCACTCAGCTCTTTAGGAGAAAATTCCCATCAGTCACCATTCGATACCGCCCTTCATCATCTGGGAGTTATCACCATCAGAGACCAAAGGTACTCTCAGTGGACTGGTCAGATGTTAAGACCTAATCTCACCTGTGTAAAACTATGATGAGGGGGGAAAAACTCAAAGAAAAGTAGTGTGGTGACTGAAAGCAGTGCTAGAACTAGTGAAGTGCAGTGTGCAGGGGTGAAAATGTGAAATGTAAAATTAGGTAGGGAAGTGAAATAGGATTATTTATTAGAGAATCACTTCGCTCCTAAAAATAAAAACACGAGTGCGTGGGTGGTCTAAACAAATAACCACTGATGGTTATTTGTTTGAGTTCTTTGAGTTTTTCCCCCCTCATCATAGTTTTACACAGGTGAGATTAGGTCTTAACATCTGACCAGTCCACTGAGAGTACCTTTGGTCTCTGATGGTGATAACTCCCAGATGATGAAGGGCGGTATCGAATGGTGACTGATGGGAATTTTCTCCTAAAGAGCTGAGTGGTCCCATCGTTGTTTTCTTTCCATACATTAGCAGTTCATGTTTGTTGTTTCTTTGAGGCACCATTAGGGTTTTACTTAGTTTCTTTTTGACTCCGTGCTACCCTTTTGTTGTAACTATCAAAGTCAGACCTCCACTACCGGGCAAAGCCTTATCTTATTAGATCAGACTTAGGAGCTAGAACAGCACAGCGGCAATGGGAGCTAGGTACCAGAATGCCAGAATTGAGATCGCTCGGAGCTCAAGTACAGATGAGATTCCCCGCTCTCTTAAAGATTATGTGGAAAAATAAGATGTACAGCTTTACACAGTCCGAAGATGTAGATAATCTTTTAGCCCGGATGAGAGAAAATTAAGAAAATTAAGTGAAGAAAGAGAAGGTAGAGCTGTTAAGATTTTGGGTCAGGTTAAAATAAGATAAAAAAAATTTAAAAAAGGGAAACAAGGAGAGCACATAACACAGAAGTTATTTCAAAGCATGGAGCGACATACTGTATTGCTTTTAGAAACAAAGGGTGCAAAATAAAAAAAATTAAAAAAAAGGGAAAGCGAGCTATGGTAAATTACTCGCTGTTAAGATCAGTTTAAGTTTGAATTCAGCCAGAGGTATTTCTCCTGGGGTTCCAAAGGCGGTGTCATCGTCTGGTATGTCTGGTATGTCTAGTATGTTGGGGGGGTTCCTCTGGGGGGAGGGGGGGTTGGGGCACTGGGTGGAGGGCGTAGGGGGGGTAAAAGATAAAAAATCCTCATATATGGAAGAAGTTCTTTTATACAAGGTTCTAGATGGGCGGGAAAAAAGAACCGGGTCATGAGTAGGTTACACAATTTTAAAACCCTCTCATGGAATGTGAATGGGTTGGGGGAAAGAAGGAAGAAATCCCGGGTCTGTGGGTTTTTAAGAAATTCAGAAGCGCACCTTATGATGCTTCAGGAAACCCATCTTGAGGCAAATGCTTGTAGTGCACTTTTTGGGAAATTTAGGTGGGTGCAGGAAATTATATGCTCCAGGCAGATGGGAATACCTAGGGGGGGTCACAATAATTATTCACAGTATCCCCCCTACATGGGCTGAAGCTACAATAACGCTTATTGCAAAACCCAATAAAGACCTTAAGAAAATAGAATCTTATAGGCCAATTTCCCTTCTGAACTCAGACATGAAGTTATATTCCGGGATTTTAGCTACTAGACTTGCTAAAATAATAAAATCCATAATTCACTCTGATCAAAGGGGTTTTTTCCCAGGAAGACAATTGAACAAATTAACCTTTCAGGTGATAGGAGTCATAGATTACGCTGAAGATAAAGGCCTTCCGTTAGCCTTGGTCGCGATAGACGCGGCCAAGGCTTTCGATCAGGTTAATTGGAAATATCTATGGGCCACTATGGTTGCGTTTGGGTTCCCTCCAGCTTTTATAGAGGGTATTAAATCATTGTATCAAAACCCACTAGCAAAAGTCTTGGTCAACGGGGCTCCATCTGATTGGTTTAATATATCCCGAGGAACCCGGCAGGGTTGCCCCCTGTCCCCCCTTTTGTTTGTCATTTATATGAAGCCTTTTGTTTGTGGTATTAGAGAAGATAATGTAATTCAACCCTTTAGAATGGCAAACATGGAGCTAAAAACTGCCTTATATGCAGACGACCTTCTCTTATACACCTCTAATCACATAGAAGCCATACCTAGGCTATTTGCCTTAGCTGAGGAATTTGGAAGGTTGTCAGGCTACCAGATTAATAGGGAGAAGACAGAGATAATGGGGTGGAACAACAATATTCCTATTCAGGGGGCAAAACAAAAAATGCGATATTTAGGAATTTATTTAACTCAAGAACTAAAGAATATCCCGAAAATCAGTTGGCAGACTGTAGTGAAAAACATTATTAAAACATTAACAAGATGGGGCAGTCTACCATTAAATATATATGGATGAGTTAATCTCATTAAAATGTCCATACTTCCTAAGTTGACCTTTCTATATAATTCCATCCCTTTATCTTTTCCGTTGAAAGAAATTGCGAACCTTCAGGGCAAGATTGGCTCTTTTATTTGGGCTTGCAAATCTCCCAGGATAACCTGGAAAAAATTAAGGAGGGGTCTAAAGATTGGGGGTCTGGCCTTACCAGACCTATTATTGTACTGCCATGCATTCCATTTCAAAAACTTAAGGCTACTCGCTAACGTATTAGATTCCTCTTCACAGGGCTGCTTATTTCAGGCTTTATTACATGATTTACCAAAAGGCCAAGAGTTGTTTTTATTTAAATTTGGCGACCAGAAATTCTTTAAGAAAGTCCGTCTTAAGATTTTGCAGACCGCACTTAGGAATTTGGGGGTTATCCGGAAGGCCTTGGGAATTCCATACTACCACACATATACTCCAATCTGGGATTCCCCGGGCACACCAGTGTGTCTTCAGGACCAGCTATCTCTGCCTCTGAGAACAGCTGGAGTCCAGAAATGGGTGGATTTATGGGTGGACTCAGGTCTTATGGATTGGAACTCCCTGATGTCACTTACAAATGGGTCACTGACAAGATTTAAATTTTATCAACTATCCGCATGGTGTTCAAGCAAGGCATTACAGCGGGAAAAAGATACTGGAATTCTTGACTCAATTTGCAGGGGGGGGCTGGAATCGAGAAGTATCATTTTGGTATAAATTGCTCACAGAGGCAAAAGGAAATCTAGATCTTGAGTTGATAATCCTCTGGGGCAACACCATAGCTGAATATCCCGAAGAGATTAGTAAGATATGTACAGATTCTTTCTCCTTGTCCCAGAGATTAATAAAACTGGCTAATTTAAGGAGGAAACAAAACAACAATAGGAGAGGCAGGGAGATTAAGGAACACTCTCTTAGGCCCCGGTTAGCACGAGGTTATGTGTGAGGGCTTTCTTATCCACCCAAAGTGGGTGTGTGATTCCCCAGTTGCATCGCTCCGTCTCTGTGGCTTTTTGAGACCTATTTAACCTCTCTAATTTAAGGAGGAACCATCTGTTTACGGCTTATCGGGTGTATTGGACCCCGGCTAAGTTGTATAAGATAACACAGGAGAACTATTATTGCCCCCGTTGTAAATTCTTAGCAGCAAATGACATACATATATTCCGAGAGTGCCCTGAGATTCAGGAGTGTTTGAGGGCGATAGTTGGCTTTCTTGGTGAGGTCTTATCAACAACTATTCCCTGTTCTCCTAGGCTAGTATTCTTTGGTCTCCCATGTGAGTATAATATTAACAACTTTTCCTCACAGTTTATTTTCTACGTGGTAGTTATAGCCAGGAGGGAGATATGTAAAAAGTGGAAGTCAGTGGCTCCTCCTAGATTTGCAGACTGTTTAAAAAGTATTATGGAAGTTTGTAAGATGGACATGGCTGGTCGAGCTGAAAGCTCAGAGAATGTATGGTCGAAACTAGAGGCCTGGTCAAATAAGTAAACGGTCCGATGATTATGCCAGAGGTTTGTGTCGGTCCTGTCCTCCGCTAGTCTGAGGTACTCCATCAAAAGGCAGGCGAGTTGGATAAGGAAAAAACCCACCTTTGGGAGATCTCTGTTAGCTATATTTTGACCCCGGGGCGGCTTCAGGAATGTCAGTAAAGAAGGCAACAGAGAGACCCATCTAGAGCATATAATATCTGGTGGCATATATGAGGACAAAAAAAAAAACTCCAATGGTTTCAAAACTTCTTGACATTTTGTAATATTCTTAAAATACCCTCTAATTTCCTTACTTTTATCAGGAATGTATGTGCAACAATGTTAAACGTTCAACATTCTACAGACTCCTCCCTCTTTTGCCAATAAAATATCAAGAGCAAGTCAATTTTGTAAAACCGTAGACCCCCAGCAGTATCAGTCTAGAGACGATCAACTACTATTGACAATTTACAAATTCTATGTGAATTCAGAATGACTCCCACTGAAGGTATCAATGCTCCGAATATATCACCTACTATTTCTGAAAAACGAGTTCTCTTTCTTCGTGTTAGTCCATTTATGTTTCAAATGTTTACTGTGATTCTTTGTACATGGTAAATTTTCGGAAATACTATCCCAAAGTAGCAGCTTCCGTACCACCGTGTGGGCAACTTAAAGCATTTTTCCCACAAACGTAGTAAACCCCAGGAAATACTGGATCAGTTCCCCCTTTTAGTCCCCCAACTTCCCAAAATTAGGAAGTTTTGTTCACATTCACTGGAACCAATAAATACGTTATTATGATCTGTCTTTAACCTATGGAGGCAGGTTTTCCCTTTCTTCACAAAGTCCAGGGACATCGCAGCATGAGCCTTGCCAGTTGCTTAAATTTCCTCTTTTCCAGCCACTGGAGGTACATGTGCTTTCTGTTTAGCAGCTTTCTTTTGGCAATCCTGTCTTGTTTCCTCAACTAAATTCAAGACACTTTCTCTTCTTCACGTAATGCACATATTAAATTATTCTTGTGTGCTTTGACGGATGTACGTCGTTACAACGCATGCTTTTACAACGCATGCCTTTACGACGCAACTTTTACAACGCAAGTCGTTACAACGACTTGCGTTGGGGGGCGCTGGATAGTGAATAGTTTAATTTACTATTCCAACTCCAGTCCCCGTGGATAGTAGGGAAGGTGTTGGATAGTAAATTAACCCCTTCGATGCTCATGGCGAGCTCAGCTCGTCATGAGGCACGGTTGAGCTGTGCTGATGACGAGCTGAGCTCGTCATGAACAATGGGAATAAACATCATGCAGCACAGGAGGGGAATTGCTGCAGCAGCGATGGTGTTAAAACTATTCCCTATCCTAGAGCGCCCCCCAGCGCAAGTCGTTGTAATGACTTGCATTGTAATGGTTGCGTCATAAAGGTACTGTGTTGTAAAAGTTGCGTTGTAAACGCTGTTCCCCGCTTTGACTATATCTATTGATTTCATTGTTAAGACTAGCTCACCTATGAACTGTGCATCTTGACTACTAGGTACTGGATTCATATTCTTTCGAATAGGAAGCTCTGAAAATACTACATCTAGGTTTAAAAAATAATACTGAAGTTTTCCTGTCGCATAAAATAGACTTGCTAAAACAGTACATGGTATACCATATGTTATTGTTAAATGGTGATATGTAACTCCCTCTGATACTGATGCTGGTAATTTCATACAGACATAACAATTACTATTCTCCATTATATCTTCATATTGAAATAACAACTTTATAAAAACATTTCTCCAGTATTACATCTTTCATAGATTCACATGCTTGTATCTTCCCCGTCGTCATGGTGGGAGTCTCACGGTAACAGAATGACCAAAGCAGTATCATAGAGAAGAAAAAACCAGGGGCGGCTGGTGACATTTGAAAGTGGAGGGCGTAAACTGATTTGCATACTGCACCGAAGTGAGCAAGCGCAGCGAGCGAGCCCGAACCCCCGAGAAAATTTTGAAAAAAGAGAAGAAAAATCGTGCATTTTCAAGCAAATTTGAGAAAGCAGGAAGGTTAATAAAGCAATTGTGAAGGTGCAGTTATTACAATAATAGATGCCATAACAAAGGTAGCTGCTTATTCAGTATAACCACAGAGCTTCATACATTTCGTCCTATTACGCTGCTGAATTCAGACTATAAGACTTTCATGCAGAGTGGGTGGATGGGTGATTGCAGAGAGGATGGGTAGATGGATGGATGGCAGAGTGGACTGATGGATGGCACAGTTGGTGAATGGATGAAAGGATAGCAGAGTTGGTGGACTAATGGATGAATAGCAGAGTGGATGTATGGGGTGGATGGATAGATGGATGAATGGCAGAAAAGATGGATGTGTGACTTAGTGTAGGGATGAAGGTATGGATCACACATTGGATGAATGGATGGCAGAGGGGATGGATGGATGGACAGATGGTAGAATGGATGAATGGTTGGCAGAGTGGATGAATTGATGGAATGTGTAAAGATTGAATGATGGATAAAAGAATGATGGATGACATAATGTAATGGTAAAATAGTGGCTATTCGCAGGTGGGTGGAAGTGTGAAAGAATGAATGGTTAGAAACATCGATGGAAGAGACAAGGAAGCTGTTCTATTGAGAATTTAGCTGACATGCTTCACTTTCTTGTTGGAATCAGCAGTGTAGTTAAAAGAGGGGGCTATTTTTTTCTGGCTACTCCATTGTCTGGTTTGGAGGCATGGAGAGTATAAAGTACAGGATCACGTTGGGTACCTTTGGGCTGATTGGTTGTAGATGGCCACGTGCTAAACAGTGCAAGATTATACAGGAAGTACAAACAACAGACCCAATGATTAAAGCAAGGTAGATGTAATGTGGTTAGTTCACCTAAATCAGTGTGTATCCACGTGTGTGAGTGTACATGCACATGTATGTTTGTATATATGTGTGCCTGTGTTTGTGTGTGCATGAGCATGGATTAGGTAACATATGCTTGTGTACATATGTTTGTGCTCTTAAATTGTCATACATACGTTTGCGCAATATTTTGTAAAAAAAAAGTTGCTAGTAACACAAAGCAACACTACCAGAATGAAAAAGGAGAAGGGATGTGAGTTCTACGGAATACAATTATAAAAAGAAAGCTTTTGAAATATGAAGAACGGTTATTTTTCCTAATTATCTGGAGATTGTGCTATGCAAACGGTGCAAAAAACCTGTTCAGAGTGTCTGCAAAGTAAGAGATGGTGGGTAAAGAAGGTGGTTAAGCTGCTATACCTAAGTACCTCAAAAAAACAAGCATTTACAATGCAATGGTCTCGGCAATATTATAGGTAGAGCTATTGGAATTGCTCATTATTTTTTTATCTTTTTTGTATCCCTAAATAAATGGCATTGTCATTTGTATTGGCATTAGCTTTGTTTTTTGCATATGTGATACCTATTGCATTAGCAGAGAGAGAGTGAGGTAGTGAGATAGAGAGAGCGAGTGAGGTATTGAAATAGAGAGAGAGTGAGGTAGTGAGAGAGAGTGAGGTAGATAGAGAGTGAGGTAGTGAGATAGAGAGTGAGGTAGTAAAGAGTGAGGTAGAGGGATGTTGTGAGGTAGTGAGATATAAGCGTAGAGTGATGTTGTGATGTAGTGAGATAGAGAAAGAGGTAGTGAAAGAGAGTGAAAGTGAGTTAGTGAGATAGAAAGAGTGAGGTAGTGAGATAGAGAGTGATTGAGGTAGTGAGTTAGAGAAAGAGAGTGACGTTGTGAGCTAGAGAGTGAGGTAGTGAGAGAGTGAGGTAGTGATGTTTTGAGAGAGAGAAGTTGTGAGATAGTGAGGTAGTGAGATAGAGTGGAGTAGTGAGGTAGAGAGTTATGTAGTGAGAGATAGGTAGATAGAGAGTGAGGTAGTGAGAGACAGAGAAAGTGAGGTAGAGGGATGTTCTGAGGTAGTGAGATAGAAACAGTGAGTGAGTTTGTGAGGTAGTGAGATAGAGAGAGTGAGGTAGTGAGAGAGTGAGGTAGATAGAGTGAGGTAGTGAGACAGAGAGAGTGAGGTAGTGAAAGAGTGAGTTAGTGATGGAGAGTGATTTTTGGTGGTAGGGAGATAGAAACAATGAGTGATGTTGTGACGTAGTGAGATAGAGAAGGATTGAGGTAGTGTAAGAGAGAGTGAAAGTGACTTAGTGAGATAGAAAGAGAGAGAGTTAGTGAGATAGAGAGTGACGTAGTGAGTTGGAGAGAGAGAGTGAACTTGTGAGCTAGTGAGATAGAGAGTGAGTCAGCGAGAGAGTGTTGTAGTTATTTTTTGAGTGAGTGACTTGTGTTATAGTTACGTAGTGAGAGTGATATCGAAATAGAATAATGTTATGGAGAGAGTTAGTGAGAGAGAGTGAGATAGTTTTATAGATATAATTTGAGTAGTGATGTAGTTATTTTTGTTTTGTGGGAGAGTGAAGTAGATATAGAGTGAGGTAGTGAGAGATAGAGAGAGTGAGGTAGTGAAAGAATGAGGTAGTGAGGGTGAGAGTTGTTGTGCTGTATTGAGATAGAAACAGAGCGATGTTGTGAAGTAGTGAGCTAGAGAGAGAGTGAGGTAGTGTATGAGAGAGTGAAAGTGAGTTAGTGTGAATGAATGAATGAATGAATAAGCTTTATTTCGATATAAAAACATATCATAAAAGCTGCATTTTATAACAAATAAAAACAATAATTGGCGCATATAATACAGTGCAATTTTTACATATTATGCGATAAAAACAATCTAAATAATCATATGGGATTCTTTATGCAGGGGAGAAGAAGAGATAAAAGCATACTACTGTAACAACAGTTTTTTTGCAGTTCGTAACCGCCAGGCCCAGCCTAAAAATTTTGCCAAACAGCAAGCGAAAAAGGGTCTTGAATCAGTGCACAATATGCGTTGGGCTTCTACATGCGATCTTGTTCCCAGGGTCCTACATAGTGGTTTTAACCACATCTTCCTGGGTGCAGCGTAGGTGTTACATTCAAACAACATATGCGCAACAGTTTCGACCCTAGATTCGCAAAAGGGACAATATGGCACCGTCTGCAGGGGCGGTTTCCAAGATGAGGTAAATTGGCAAAGAGGGAGAACGCCTAACCTGAATTTTATATACAGTGCTCTGTCTCCAGAGTTATGAATGGAGTCCAGATAGGGTTCCCTAAAAGGAAGCTCTTTGATTAACAGAAACTGGACAACAGTTTTGCAGTGATTAGAATTGCACAGCATTTCATTGTCTAACCACGACCAGAAGGCTTTTTTTATTACTTGTTTTGGGGGTGAGGTTTTACTAACCCAATGATCTCCTAACCCCAATTTAAAGAGGAGGGATTTAACATCTCTAAGCCACGCGATCTTATGGCATCCTATATGGGACAAAAGATCGTCCAGGGCCTCTGCATAGCTTTTGAGTTCTGGGACATTCCAGATTCTAGACCATAATAAAAGCGGGCGTAGTTTTGCTTGATCACATATCGGGCGTGAACCGGTATCAAGCATAATAGGAATTGTAGGGGTACTGTGGGGCAGCCTCAAGAGGTCTTTATGAAAGTTGTTATCGAGGGAGGCAAGAGTATCGATCTTCTGTGAGCCCCACAGTTCCGCGCCGTATAGTGCTGCGCTTACAACCCTTGCCCTATAAATGTCTAGAACAGCCCCAATGGGTTTCAGTGGCGAAGCTCGCTGTTGTTTGAGCAGGGCTCCAGCTACCCTCTTGTGAACAAGAAACACCTTCTGATGATGTGACCTCCAACTCATGGAATCGGATAACCGAATACCCAAGTAGTCGAATTCCTTGACTCTCTCTAGGTGCACAGAGTCAAGGACAGGGGTAGCGATTGCTTTTTTTGGGGGATTAAGCACAAGAAATTTGGTCTTTGCTATGTTAATGGCCAGCCCTTTGTCATCACAGAAAGATTTGAAACTGGATAGCAATTTTTGGATACCCACTGGTGTCTTAGAAATTAGAAGGGTGTCATCCGCAAACAGGAGCGTTGGGATTTTTTTCCCCGCCAGGGTCGGAGCATCAGATGGATCTCGTAAGAGGTGCTCCACCACTCCGTTAACATAAAGAGAAAACAGAGTGGGGGCGAGTACACAACCCTGGCGGACGCCCCTGTTGACCGGGATGCGGGATGTTTTTTCGCCTTGTGAACCCCATCTAATTTGGGCAAAATTGCTATCGTGGAATTTTCTCAGTAAGGCTAATAGATATGGTGGTAAGCCTAACTCATTGAGAGTGTTCCAGAGTGATGCTCGCGGGACCAGATCAAAAGCTGTACGTAGGTCGATAAAGACCAAATACAAACTCCCCCCTCCCAACACCACCACTTTCCAGTAGAGAATAAGGAGGCGAAATGTCTGTTCAATAGTGCCAGTCCCCTTCCGGAAACCTGCTTGAAGGTTGGACAGTATCTGGTTTTCTTCAGCCCAGTGTAATATCCTATTTAGGACAACTTTGCCCGCCACTTTTTGGGTAGAGTCCAGCAGGCTAATAGGGCGGTAATTCGCCGGGTCGTCTCTGGAGCCTTTCTTAAAGATGGGGACCACTTCCGCTCCCCTCCAAGAGTCAGGAAAAGCGCCTCCTAGCAGGGCCTCATTTAGAAGGGAAGTGATCAATCTGCTCCACCACGCCGGGTAGGCTTTTAGCAGATCGCCCGGGATTCCGTCGGGGCCTGCAGCTTTGTTGGAAACAATGCCCTTAATTGCCAGTTCTACCTCCTGTTTGGAAAAAAGGCCACCACTGCTCATAGGGACTATTGTAGAGCGAGGCAAAGGAGCCAAAATATGATCACCAACCCCCAGTGGAATCGAGTACAACTTGAAGAAGTGGTCAAACCATGCGGCACCGGAGATGTTGCAGGTTATTTGGTGATCAATAGGCTTTTCCCTGGCTCTTAGTAGGTCCCAAAACTCCTTGGCATTTTTCTTTTTACTTGCTTCGGCCAGATCCCGCCAGAAGTTTAGATCGTATGCTTCTTTTGCTGCTGTTATGGTTTTTTTGTAGATCTTCCTTGCAGCCCTTACTTTGTCAGGATCCTCGTTTTTTATTGCCGAGATGAGGGCCCCCTTTGCTTCTCGGCATTTCGAGGAGTACCATGATGACTTGGACGAGTAAGCACCATTACGGACAACCTTGGAGCTTGTCTGCGAAATAAGGAAAAGATCACTCAAAGCCTCTATTGACTTTGCAAACAGGGGCAAGGTCCTTCCGTCTGTGGGGATCAATGCATCCAGCCTGGAATCAGCCTCTAGCAAAATAGACGCCGCTTGTGATAGCCTTTCTTCGTCCGCCGAGACTCTTGCCCACTTCAAGCGCCTACTACAGTTGGAGGGAACGATTTCGCGGGAGGTTTTCCACTTGTGCTCTGAGCTAGCAAAGGTCCCCTCTTTCCATGGGCTAGTGATCAAAATCGAGAGTGGGTTATGGTCGCTATCGCTAGATGCAATGACCTCCATGTCTTGGTGAAAAGCCCACAAATTAAAATTAAGCATAATAAAATCAATTCTTGAGGTCCGTCCAATTCTGTTATAAGTATGGGCTCCATTGGGGTCAGATTTGGAGCGACCGTTGACTGATCTTAGGTTGTGTTCCAGGCAAAGGGCATTGATTTCTATTGCACTTTGAGTCCATTTGGGGATCGGATCGATAGTTAGAATGGGGATACCTCTCTTGGAGTCCTCTTCGAAGGTGTCCAGAATGTCGTCCCTAGACAATGGCTCAAAGCAACAGTTAAAATCACCCGCCAGCAGGACATAAGAATCAATATTACAAGAGGCTAATTCGTCGCTTAGGCCTGTAGATGATAATCGTGAAGACCCACCATTAGTGCCCCTCAAATAGATGTTGAATATTTCAAAGGACCTCCCTCCTTTGCAATGCAATGATAGCCATTGTAGGTCAAGGGATTTAGTAGACCTTTGGGTGACACCTAGCCTTAGGGCGATACTGATCCAAATCAATAGACCGCCTGATGGACGACCTTTGGATCCAGGAAGCTGTACGGCTGGGACAAAGTAGGTCGTGAACCCCACTTTGTGCTTTGGTTCTTGGCACCAAGTTTCCTGAAAGAGGCAGATGTTGTATGGTTCTAGGAATGCGGTCCACTCTGGATCATCAAGGTTACGATCGAGCCCAGCCACATTCCAACTCAGGACCTTTATTGCCGCTGGATCAGAGGTATGCTGTAGAGAAGCAAGGATGGGCGGAGCAGCTTCAAATACAACATCTCCGTAGACATTTGGTCTAGATTTGGAATACTGCAAAGGAGGAGTCTTGGGTGGGTCAACCCCATTCACCTCTGCAGCACTCCCTAGGCTCTGTAATTGGGGAGTCGTAAAGGATGGAACTGTGTTACCTTCCGAAGTGTGAGAAACGGAAGTGCCAAAGGGTATCAACCCTACCTTAATGTCCAGACCATTGGTATATCCCACTAGGCCCACTACGGGATCCGGGGGTGCATGCTCTAGTGGGATTCCGGCGAACAAATCTTTTGATTTGTTGGAGTTGTACTGGAAACGTTGGCTAAAGAGTCAATCCACCTCCTCCAGGCCACCATATCTATTTGAAGTGGGAAAACCATTCCAAAGTGGCTGGAATTGGTTGTGGACCTTAGAATGGCTTTTCCAGGGTTGGTGTTGAACTATGGACCAATTATCCACTGGGGTATGCTGGAGGCGGGGTGGGTAAAAGAAAGACAGGGGTCTAGGTATTACGGGGGACCCTTCAGGACCAGGCCAGGAGCAGATAAATTGTGCCGTATGCGGGTCCTCGAAGGTCACCACAATGCAATCCCCTGGGCTAGATTTCCTTGTGCGGCCCACCCAGCGAGTTCTGCGGACCATCAGTACTCTGCTTTTCTGGCCATTGGGAATAGGTCTATTATTGTTTAGCCAATACATTATTTTATTTTTTAATGACCAGTGGTTCTCATATTGGTCTACACCAATCTGAGGGACGCCCGTTAGGACCACCACATAGTCGTTGGCCTCAGGGGGAAGATCAATATATCCCCCTTTGAAATTCTCCTTCGCTGGGGGGTCCTGTGCAGTACCAGAGGCGGGTTTGGGCTGGGCGTCAGATTTGGGCTTACATGAATTGGGCTCTGTAGGTCGTTGAGAGGCTTTGGATTTGGTGGCAGGAGGGATTTGATTCACTGCCACCGACCTTGGCTTGGGTATCGGTCGGGAAGGGGGTGGTGCTGGGGGCGGGTTACCCTGACATGGTATGGAAGGGTTACGAGGAGGAACATCCTGCGATTGGGTTGGAGAAAGTGGACGTGTGATGTCCGGGGCAAGCTGCCCCTGATTTTCAAGGGTTTTCAAGCCGAGAGTTGCCAGAGCGATAATACTTTTTTCCATCTCGAGCAAGTTATTCTCTATTCTCGAGAGTCTAAGGTCGAGAGGGGAAAGAAGTTTCTTTAAAGTTGTCCAAACCAATTCTATAAATGCCCTATCATTGTTGCCTAACCCTTCGGTCTGCAAGCCCTCAGTCTCTTGGACCATACTCGTTGAGATAGCTTCTGGAACCACTATACCACCCTCCCTAGGTGTTTGTGACCCCATACTTTCTCCTTGGGAGACATTTGATGGCACGTTAGGTAATTGGTCTCTCGTTAAGTTTAGGTTTTGGGGAGGCACAATTTTCGCCTTTTTGCGTGCATAAGCAGTGCCTGCACGACGCTTCCTTTTAGGTGGTTTGCTATTAGTAAGGATTGAGGGTAACTGGGGGTTAGGGATCGTAGTCTGGGCACAAAGTGTAGCCGCAGGTAAGGGATTGGCTTCTTCTACGTTAGTATATTGCTCTAGCGATGGGGAGGGAATGGAGTTAGATGAGATCTGGTGAACAACAGCCTGAGTGACTATGCCTTTAGGGACAATAGGGCGTTCTGGCGTAACCGCAGTGGCTATGTGGCCTAGAGAGGATTTTTTTGAGTGCGCTATCACTTGCGACAGGCGTCTAGCAGCATCTAGTTCTAAGGACACCCGGGTTTGCAATTTAGATATTTCTTTATCAATGGCAATGTTAGTGCGGGTGATAAAGTCATCCATAGGGCCGTTCTTTTGTGGGGCAGCCTTGGAGGTCTTACTCCGGGTTGCTCTAGTACTCATTTCGTGTGGAGCAAGTAGATAAAAATCTAGGGGAAAAAAAACGATAGGGGGTGGGCCAGTCCAGTCCTCTAACGGCCTCAAACGGCCCAGTCTTAGCCCTGTCTTTGCCCGTGCTGCGTCCCGCGCTGCGGGAGAGTCGAGCCAAAATATAGTGGCCGTGTGGGGCGGAAGGGGTGGGGGGAGGGCCGGCGGGGAGAGCGGACCGGATGTTAATCCGTGGTCTTCGCAGGGACTCCTGGATAACGGAGTCCCTGCACACTCGCAGCCCACGCCTTTCCTCTTACCCCTACCTCTGCTTCCAGTGTCCAGGTGCTGGTGAAGACACACGCACTCCTGTGCGCAGCGGCTCCCGCGGAGCGGGAGCGGCAAGCCGTGTGGGCGGAACTGCCCTCAGAACTCCTCAGAAAGGTGAGCCTCTTCTCGTGCAAAAAACAGCGTCCCACGGGAATGGTGGTGAAAGCGC
Organism: Lissotriton vulgaris; assembly: GCF_964263255.1. Taxonomy (NCBI): domain Eukaryota; kingdom Metazoa; phylum Chordata; class Amphibia; order Caudata; family Salamandridae; genus Lissotriton; species Lissotriton vulgaris. Next base: position 1,440,623,444 of record NC_141687.1, on the reverse strand, counting down.
CCTTTAAACTGTCAGATGGGCGGGGGGAGGGCCGGCGGGGAGAGCGGACCGGATGTTAATCCGTGGTCTTCGCAGGGACTCCTGGATAACGGAGTCCCTGCACACTCGCAGCCCACGCCTTTCCTCTTACCCCTACCTCTGCTTCCAGTGTCCAGGTGCTGGTGAAGACACACGCACTCCTGTGCGCAGCGGCTCCCGCGGAGCGGGAGCGGCAAGCCGTGTGGGCGGAACTGCCCTCAGAACTCCTCAGAAAGGTGAGCCTCTTCTCGTGCAAAAAACAGCGTCCCACGGGAATGGTGGTGAAAGCGCCCTTTAAACTGTCAGATGGGCGGGGGGAGGGCCGGCGGGGAGAGCGGACCGGATGTTAATCCGTGGTCTTCGCAGGGACTCCTGGATAACGGAGTCCCTGCACACTCGCAGCCCACGCCTTTCCTCTTACCCCTACCTCTGCTTCCAGTGTCCAGGTGCTGGTGAAGACACACGCACTCCTGTGCGCAGCGGCTCCCGCGGAGCGGGAGCGGCAAGCCGTGTGGGCGGAACTGCCCTCAGAACTCCTCAGAAAGGTGAGCCTCTTCTCGTGCAAAAAACAGCTAGTGTATTTGAGAGAGAGAGAGAGAGTGCGGTAGTGAGAGAGAGTGAAGTGTTGAGTTAGAGAGAGAGTGAAGTTGTGGGGTAGTGAGAGAGTGATGTAGTGAACTTTAGAGAGAGTGTGTCGTGATATAGTGAGAGATAGTGAGATAGAAATAGAGTGAGGTAGTATATAGAGAGAGTGTGAGGTAGTGAGATAGAGAGTGAAGCAGTGAGTTAGAGAGAGAGAGTGAAGTTGCGGTAGTGAGAGTGTTGTAGTGAATTTGAGAGAGCGTGTCGTGATATAGTGAGGCAGTGAGAGTGAGATAGTGAGATAGTAATAGATAGAGTGAGGTAGTGATGTAGAGAGAGTGAGGTAGTGAGATAGAGAGAGTGAAATTGTGAAGTAGTGTGTTAGAGAGATAGTTACTGTGGTAGTGATATTGTGATGCTGTGAGAAAAAGAGAGTTGAGTAGTGAGGTAGAGATTGAGGGAGAGAGAGAGTGAATGAGAGATAGTGTAGTAGTGTGTGAGGCAGTGAGAGAGATAGTGAGTTAGTGAAAGAGAGAGTGAGGTAGTGAGAGAGAGTGAGGTAGTAAGAGAGAGAGTTCGAAGGGACGGTATAGTGGAGCTGAGGAGAGAGTGAAGGGATGGTGCAGTGAGAGGCTGAGGAGAGTGCATCAGTGAAGGGAAGGTACCGTAAGAGGCTGAGGAGAGAGTGCAGCAGTGAGTGATGGTGCAGTGGAGGAGTGAGGGCTGCAGCCTGGATGGGAGGCGGGGCTGAGCAGAGAGTGCAGCAATGAAGGGACGATGCAATGGGGGCTGAGCAGAGTGCGTCAGTGAAGGGATGGTGCAGGGAGAGGTTGAGGAGAGTGCAGCAGTGAAGGGACGATGCAATGGGGGGCTGAGCAGAGAGTGCATGAGTGAAGGGACAGTGCAGGGAGAGGCTGAGGAGAGTGCAGCAGTGAAGGGACGATGCAATGGGAGGCCGAGCAGAGTGTGTATCAGTGAATGGACGGTGCAGGGAGAGGCTGAGCAGAGAGTGCAGCAGTGAAGGGAGGGTGCAGAGTGCAACAGTGAAGGGACGGTATAGTGGAGCTGAGGAGAGAGTGAAGGGATGGTGCAGTGAGTGGCTGAGGAGAGGGCATCAGTGAAGGGACGGTACCGTAAGAGGCTGAGGAGAGAGTGCAGCAGTGAGTGATGGTGCAGTGGAGGAGTGAGGGCTGCAGCCTGGATGGGGGGGCTGAGCAGAGAGTGCAGCAATGAAGGGACGATGCAATGGGAGGCTGAGCAGAGAGTGCGTCAGTAAAGGGATGGTGCAGGGAGAGGCTGAGGAGAGTGCAGCAGTGAAGGGACGATGCAATGGGGGGCTGAGCAGAGAGTGCATCAGTGAAGGGACGGTACAAGGAGAGGCTGAGGAGAGTGCATCAGTGAAGGGACAGTGCAGGGAGAGGCTGAGGAGAGAGCATCAGTGAAGGGACAGTGCAGGGAGAGGCTGAGGAGAGAGTGCATCAGTGAAGGGACAGTGCAGGGAGAGGCTGAGCAGAGTGCAGCAGTGAAGGGACGGTGCAGGGAGAGGCTGAGGAGAGTGCAGCAGTAAAAGGACGGTGCAGTGGGGGGCTGAGCAGAGTGCAGCAATAAAAGGACGGTGCAGAGGGGGGCTGAGCAGAGAGTGCAGCAGTGAAGGGACGGTGCAGTGGGACTGAGGAGAGAGTGTAGCAGTGAAGGGATAATGCAGTGAGAGGCTGAGGAGAGTGCAGCAGTGAAGGGACGGTGCAGTGGGGATGAGGAGTGAGTGCAGCAGTGAGGTGACGGGGCAGTGAGAGGCTGAGGAGAGTGTAGCAGTGAAGGGACGGTGCAAGGAGAGGCTAAGGAGAGAGTGCAGCAATAAAGGGACGGTGCAGGGAGAGGCTGAGGAGAGAGTGCATCAGTGAAGGGACGGTGCAGGGAAAAGGTGAGGAGAGTGCACCAGTGAAGGGACGGTGCAGGGAGAGGCTGAGGAGAGTGCACCAGTGAAGGGACGATGCAATGGGGGGCTGAGCAGAGAGTGCATGAGTGAAGGGACGGTGCAGGGAGAGGCTGAAGAGAGTGCAGCAGTGAAGGGATGATGCAATGGGAAGCTGAGCAGAGAGTGCATCAGTGAATGGACGGTGCAGGGAGAGGCTGAGCAGAGAGTGCAGCAGTGAAGGGACGGTGCAATGGGGGGCTGAGCAGAGATGTGAGATAGTAATAGAGTGAGGTAGTGATGTAGAGAGAGTGAGGTAGTGAGATAGAGAGAGTGAAGTTGTGAAGTTGTGTGTTAGAGAGATAGTTACTGTGGTAGTGATATTGTGATGCTGTGAGAAAGAGAGAGTTGAGTAGTGAGGTAGAGATTGGGGTAGAGAGAGAGTGAATGAGAGATAGTGTAGTAGTGAGAGAGAGAGTGAGGTAGTGAGAGAGAGAGTGAGTTAGTGAAAGAGAGAGTGAGTTAGTGAAAGAGAGAGTGAGTTAGTGAAAGAGAGAGTGAGGTAGTGAGAGAGAGAGTGAGGTAGTGAGAGAGAGTTCGAAGGGACAGTATAGTGGAGCTGAGGAGAGAGTGAAGGGATGGTGCAGTGAGAGGCTGAGGAGAGTGCATCAGTGAAGGGACGGTACCGTAAGAGGCTGAGGAGAGAGTGCAGCAGTGAGTGATGGTGCAGTGGAGGAGTGAGGGCTGCAGCCTGGATGGGGGGCGGGGCTGAGCAGAGAGTGCAGCAATTAAGGGACGATGCAATGGGGGCTGAGCAGAGAGTGCGTCAGTGAAGGGATGGTGCAGGGAGAGGCTGAGGAGAGTGCAGCAGTGAAGGGACGATGCAATGGGCGGCTGAGCAGAGAATGCATGAGTGAAGGGACGGTGCAGGGAGAGGCTGAAGAGAGTGCAGCAGTGAAGGGATGATGCAATGGGAAGCTGAGCAGAGAGTGCAGCAGTGAAGGGACGGTGCAGTGGGACTGAGGAGAGAGTGTAGCAGTGAAGGGATAATGCAGTGAGAGGCTGAGGAGAGTACAGCAGTGAGTGGCTGAGGAAAGTGCATCAGTGAAGGGACGGTACCGTAAGAGGCTGAGGAGAGAGTGCAGCAGTGAGTGATGGTGCAGTGGAGGAGTGAGGGCTGCAGCCTGGATGGGGGGGGCTGAGCAGAGAGTGCAGCAATGAAGGGACAATGCAATGGGGGGCTGAGCAGAGAGTGCGTCAGTAAAGGGATGGTGCAGGGAGAGGCTGAGGAGAGTGCAGCAGTGAAGGGACGATGCAATGGAGGGCTGAGCAGAGAGTGCATCAGTGAAGGGACAGTGCAGGGACAGTGCAGGGAGAGGCTGAGGAGAGAGTGCATCAGTGAAGGGACGGTGCAGGGAGAGGCTGAGCAGAGTGCAGCAGTGAAGGGACGGTGCAGGGAGAGGCTGAGGAGAGTGCACCAGTGAAGGGACGATGGAATGGGGGGCTGAGCAGAGATGTGAGATAGTAATAGATAGAGTGAGGTAGTGATGTAGAGAGAGTGAGGTAGTGAGATAGAGAGAGTGAAGTTGTGAAGTAGTGTGTTAGAGAGATAGTTACTGTGGTAGTGATATTGTGATGCTGTGAGAAAGAGAGAGTTGAGTAGTGAGGTAGAGATTAAGGTAGAGAGAGAGTGAATGAGAGATAGTGTAGTAGTGTGAGAGATAGTGAGGTAGTGAGAGAGATAGTGAGTTAGTGAAAGAGAGAGTGAGGTTGTGAGAGAGAGAGTGAGGTAGTGAGAGAGAGTTCAAAGGGACGGTATAGTGGAGCTGAGGAGAGAGTGAAGGGATGGTGCAGTGAGAGGCTGAGGAGAGTGCATCAGTGAAGGGACTGTACCGTAAGAGGCTGAGGAGAGAGTGCAGCAGTGAGTGATGGTACAGTGGAGGAGTGAGGGCTGCAGCCTGAATGGGGGGCGGGGCTGAGCAGAGAGTGCAGCAATGAAGGGACGATGCAATGGGGGGCTGAGCAGAGAGTGCGTCAGTGAAGGGATGGTGCAGGGGGAGGCTGAGGAGAGAGCAGCAGTGAAGGGACGATGCAATGGGGGGCTGAGCAGAGAGTGCAGCAGTGAAGGGACGGTGCAGTGGGACTGAGGAGAGAGTGTAGCAGTGAAGGGATATTGCAGTGAAAGGCTGAGGAGAGTGCAGCAGTGAAGGGACGGTGCAGTGGGGATGAGGAGTGAGTGCAGCAGTGAAGTGACGGTGCAGTGAGAGGCTGAGGAGAGTGCCGCAGTGAAGGGACGGTGCAAGGAGAGGGTAAGGAGAGAGTGCAGCAATAAAGGGACGATGCAGGGAGAGGCTGAGGAGAGAGTGCATCAGTGAAGGGCCGGTGCAGGGAGAGGCTGAGGAGAGAGTGCATCAGTGAAGGGATGGTGCAGGGAGAGGCTAAGGAGAGGGCAGCAGTGAAGGGACGATGCAATGGGAGGCTGAGCAGAGAGTGTATCAGTGAATGGACGGTGCAGGGAGAGGCTGAGCAGAGAGTGCAGCAGTGAAGGGAGGGTGCAGAGTGCAACAGTGAAGGGACGGTATAGTGGAGCTGAGGAGAGAGTGAAGGGATGGTGCAGTGAGTGGCTGAGGAGAGTGCATCAGTGAAGGGACGGTACCGTAAGAGGCTGAGGAGAGAGTGCAGCAGTGAGTGATGGTGCAGTGGAGGAGTGAGGGCTGCAGCCTGGATGGGGGGGCTGAGCAGAGAGTGCAGCAATGAAGGGACGATGCAATCGGGGGCTGAGCAGAGAGTGCGTCAGTGAAGGGATGGTGCAGGGAGAGGCTGAGGAGAGTGCAGCAGTGAAGGGACGATGCAATGGGGGGGCTAAGCAGAGAGTGCATCAGTGAAGGGACGGTGCAATGAGAGGCTGAGGAGAGTGCATCAGTGAAGGGACAGTGCAGGGACAGTGCAGGGAGAGGCTGAGGAGAGAGTGCATCAGTGAAGGGACAGTGCAGGGAGAAGCTGAGCAGAGTGCAGCAGTGAAGGGACGGTGCAGGGAGAGGCTGAGCAGAGAGTGCAGCAGTGAAGGGATAATGCAGTGAGAGGCTGAGGAGAGTGCAGCAGTGAAGGGACTGTGCAGTGGGGATGAGGAGTGAGTGCAGCAGTGAAGTGACGGTGCAGTGAGAGGCTGAGGAGAGTGCAGCAGTGAAGTGAATTATTTAACAGAAACCGTAAACGAAAAAGTAACATTACATTACAAACAAAAAAATTATCCATAAAGCAGCTCTTACCTGTATAACTCCCTTGAAGCACATGACACTCATCCGTGCCAAGCAGAAACAAACAGCACACATACACAAACAGAAAGGAACAGACAGCCTCAGCACAAAGCGTGTTCATGTTGTATAAACAAAGGCACATACACGCATGCACAAAGTTTCATAAGCACACAGTCCAGTTTTACTCAAATGCGCACTCACGTGGATACAGGCATAGTTACGAAAGTTAAACACGCCACCACACGCACACTTACGCTCCTCCATGTTTGTACATAACTCACAGATGGTAGGAGTTCTATATTTGTTTTATTTGGTAACCAAAGCTTTGCAGACGTGACGAAAAGTAATGTATGTACAAGTGTGCGTTTGGTGTGCTGTTGCTTCAGCCCGTTATTTTTGGCTGCTCTATTATGCTCAATTGTACACATGGCGTTAAAGTTTGAAGCTAAAAAAAAAGGAATACATAACTTTGAAATGTATTGTGAAGCTAGGAGGGGTGGGTGCGGTGTCAGTTGCTGGCTACAGCGGAGCGTGAGAGAAGGGGTGACATTTTGCCAGCATTAGAATTTTGCTGAGCTGAGAGGTGTGAGACCCATGCACTGTAGTCCGTGAGAGCGTAAGAGGCAGTGTGCTCCCTTTGGGACTCGCATCCTCAATCCTTCTTGGGCCTACATTTGAAAATGGAGCCTCTGGGTGCCATTGCCAAACGTTTAATGACGTTGTTTTGCAGCACACAGCGGGGGTGTTCCTTTCCACATAATATAGTCGCAAAGACAATGGGCGAGCTTTGTAAACACGAGGGCCTGACAGCTCTACTTTTAACCCATGCGCCTTAGGAGGGTCCCCGACCCTGAGAGGTTCTCCTTCACCCATGCACACTTTGTGGCCCGGCAGCAGCCCCCCATTTCCACTCCGCGTGTACCCTCGCCCCAAGTGGTGCTGTCTCTCACACAAGGAGTGCAGAGGTCGGCCTGGGTGTGATCCAACAGGGTGCCCAGGAGGACACACGACTCGTGCAATGCGCACTGATTACCACATAAATGAAGGCCGCGGAGCCGCCGGCGGTGGCTGAAGGGGGCACAATGCCCTTGGACAGCACTGTCCTAACCTGCTCTGGTACCTAACAGGGAGCCATTCTGCCTGAACACCAGCACTGCCTCCGCTCCCTTCTGCTGATAAAAAGCAGCCTCCCCATGAGGGACGGATGCCCGGCTGTCTGTTTGTAGGCCATGCTCCATCACTTTAACAAAGAAAAAAAGCTTACTGTAAATAACTCCGGGACGTTGAACATGTGTTCGGGGAGGGCCGCTGGCTCGGGAGGTGGTACTTTCCTCAGCGGGGAGGGCCGCTGCTGCCCGGGCTCCGTGTGCGATTCTGCAAAGCGGGGCCTATTAATTCCCCTAGCCCTAAAGAAACAGCTTAGGATCGGCTGTCTCAACTGAATGGCTCTGACAAATCTGTGCCTGCAGCAGCCCGGGTTAGGAGAGCCAATGGCGGACACAAGCCAGGCACGGCCTGGCTCCGACTCCAGGGCTCGGCTCTGAAAGGGGCCGGGGACGGACGCGCCGAGGGTCCCTTTGTGCCGGGCCACACTATGCTGTGTGTCACGATGCCAGGGAGGGAACCCGGACAGAGGTATGACTCGGTCTGCGGGCGGAGGGAGGGAACACGGACAGAGGAGAGCTGCGGGTGGAGGGAGGGAACCCGGACAGAGGAGAGCTGCGGGCGGAGGGAGGGGGGGGGTAAGCGGGACGGAGGAGAGCTGCGGGCAAGAGGACAGCGAGACAAAATGGTGCGAGGCTCACCTTCATTGAATGGCGGCCGGCAAGCTCCGTCTTTTCAGATTTGGGGGCGTGTTCGGTGGGCGTGGCCAAAAAGTGGAAAGAAGCACACCGAACACACCTCCAAATCCGAAAAGGATGGAGCCTGTTTGGAGTGATGGCTCTCTCCTCCAATGGCTGGCCTCCATTTAGGAAGCCAGCCAATGGGAGAGAGCCAAAATTAGAGGCGGGATGAAGAGCCCCTCTAGTAGACATAAGATCTCGCTACATCCGGTTCTGACGAACCGGATAGTAGCCTCGACCTAAAAATGAGACATCACCCTTCTTATTGTTTTGAACATAACCCACAAAAGGAGTGTTTATGCCTTTATCTCACAAAATTGACCTCCTCCTACTTGGTGGGTAAGCATTCTTGCATCCAATTATTTGAATTTATTGAATATTTTGATTTCTGATCCAGTGGGATGGCTAACAGAATTATACCTCCGAGCGGTTCCTCTACTCTGCCAAGAAAATATTGCAGAACTTATTAATATGGAACAGACGTATTCACCCATAAGCCTAGCATTACATGTTCTTTTAAAAAATAATGCCAGGGATCCCAAATGAGGGATGAATTGCAAAGCTTTTAATATCTCTCCTATGCTTTTGTATAGAGTCCAGATCATGAATTGCTGTTTCAAGGCAGCACCGGGGAACAGAAGGCAGATTTCACTTTGCCACACAATGAAGACTCTAATAAGACTCGTGTAATTGCAAAAAATATAAGAATACAACACTGCTCTTCAGACACCACCCTGTGCGTTAAATGCCTTACCTCATGTCATGAGGCCTCTGTGTGTTTCGCGCAGGCAGGCCTGTGTGTCTCGCGCGCAGGCAGGCCTCTGTGTGTCTCGCACGCAGGCAGGCCTCTGTGTGTCTCGCGCGCAGGCAGGCCCGTGTGTCTCGTGCAAGCCTCCTCCACCCTATGAAACGTAAGACGCCCCTGTGCCTCGTGTGGCGTCTAATTCGTGCTGTGGAGTAATAGAAGTCCCCTGGGACTCATTCAATGAAAAACCTTTGTTTGATTATATCTCGTTCATTCGCTGAATATTAAATGAAAAGCAAAAACGTGTTGTCGAAAGATTAAAATAATTTTAACAAAGCCCTACATGGAACGTTTTTCTGCGTTAATCTCTCTTTTAACTTTAAAGGAAAAAGGTGCAATACACACAGTGTTGTAATAGTGCTGACGATGCAGTACTCAACAGGAAAAGCCTATATCTACATAAACATACTGACACTGCACTGTAACCCTTTCTCTCGAGGTTGAGTACCTCATACAAGCTCCAGGTATCTCAGTGAAGCAGCCAGAGGCAGCAACGGCGCCTTTGGAGCTGTTAATAGTCGTAGGGTATTCTCAGGACAGTTGTCGCCCGCCTGCAAATGCATCGAATTTTAATTTGACAGTAGTCGTACGCATGCTGTCCGGTTAGCACTTGTGTGGTACGAGGTTGGAAGTGATTCATTTAGCGACGCTTTTGTTTTCCAGAAAATGGCTTACCCCAGGTGGTGTCTGACAGCGTGGACAAATGACTCGAGTGAAGTGCTGTGTCGGACGCCAATGGACGTCTGCTGCTGCCTGCGCGCACGTGGCGACGACTAGAGCCCCTACACACTAGAAAGTACAAGTACAGTAGAAAACTAACTACGGGAAACGTCACGGCGGGCGTCCCGAATGGCCAATCACTGCATGGCTTCACCTGCTGAAGTCACACAGTGATTGGCCATGATATGCAGTGCTGAGGCTGAGTGAGGCAGTGTGCCACCACCCACGCGAGGCATCCAATAATGGATTGCCTGCCCTTCTGCGCGGTGGACCAGCCAATCCTGGCGCATCATGCAGCGCCAGGATTGGCTAGGGGGGGCACACTGACTGCTCGCCCTGGTGCCTTTGAAACCCCGGGGCCCGGCTAAAGCAGCAACCCCGGCTCCTTAGGTCCCTCTCGAATGAGAACTTCACACTGTCAGCCACTAAAGCGCATGCTCGGGCTAGATACAGCCCATAAATCCTCATGCTCAGACAGTACTGTACTGCTACTGGCCTGCTGCAGACAGCCAGCCCCACCCCCTGCGCACTCCGCATTCCATCGGGTGTGTCCCAGAATTGAAGCACTGCGCTGCGGCGCTTTATTATTTGTGAATTATAATTGCAGGCAGCAATTATGCTCTTGTCACAGTGCGTCCAGGCTTAGTGGGGCTCCGCCCCTACGCCCCAATGGACGCATTGCGGCTGGAAAAAACTGCATAGAAAAGCCCATAGGGAATGTATTATTTGGTAACCAGACCTCCTCATTGTTTGGTCCAAAAGTCAGCCAATCAGCATTACTGCCCTGACCTCACACTCCCCAGCAGAACCTTCCTGCCTCAGATTTCCAACCGCCTTCGTGTGAGGAAGGAGTCTCCCTGAGCTCTGCTCAGTTTGGTATTTCAAGTCTGAACTTTTGGCCTTTTTCAACTGAATTTTCTTCTAGATAAGGTATTGTCTGTCATTTCCTTTGCCTTATAATGGCTGAGAGCTCTAAAAAGAGGCTTTTCAGACCTTGCAGATCCTGTGGAAAGGCTAGGCTTTTCTCTGAAGACCCTCACAAGGACTGCTTATATTGTCTTCATCCAAAGCATATTGCCAAGGATTGTAAATATTGTAGAACCTTCTCTGCTAAAACTTTGAGGGACAGAGAGGCTCGTCTGCTGCTGTGGCTTCAAAAAAAGAAGGCAGCATCAGATTCAGATTCTGGTGAGGAGTCTGCTGCTCAAACACCAAAAAAGAGGAAGGCCTCACATTCTGAAGAAATGGTGGAGCCTAAAAAGTCTAAGTCTAAGGGGAAGGAGGCGTCTTCTCTACCTCATACTCCTCTCAAGAAGTCGTCAGGTCAGAAAGGGGCATCTTCTGCTCCGGCGACCAGTTCCATGGTTTCTGCTTCAAAATCTGTGGTAAAAACATCAGCCTCCACTCAGCAAGTTCCCGAAAACGACCACTATCTGTCTCTATTCTTCAGAAATTGGCTGTCCATAACATCGGACAAGTGGGTTTTGGACGTGATAAACAAGGGCCATACCCTAGAGTTTGTGCAAATACCACCAGATCACCCCCCGGTGTTCAAGCACCATCAACATACTCAGGAGCTGCAAAAGGAGGTCCTTTCACTCCTACAAAAGGGGACTATAGAGGAAGTACTTCAGCATCACAGAGGGAAAGGCTTTTATTCACATTTCTTCCTCATCAAAAAGAAGCAAACCACAAAATGGAGACAAGTATTGGATTTGAGGGATCTAAATCAATACATAAAGAAAATTCCCTTTCGGATGCTCTCGCTGCAAGAGATCCTTCTTATGCTGAAGAGGAAAGACTTCATGGCTTCGTTGGATCTCATGGATGCACACTTCCATATACCAATTCATCGAAAGCACAGAAAGTATCTGAGGTTTGTTGTGGAGAGTCGCCATTTTCAATTCAAAGTGTTGCCATTCGGCCTCAAATCGGCCCGAGGGTATTTACGAAATGCATGGCCCCGGTGGCGGCCCACTTAAGGTTGAAGGGTCACTGCATTTACCCATATCTCGACGATTGGCTTGTGACAGGTCCATCCTTCAAAAAGGCCAAGACATCCCTGCATTGCTGCATCAGACTGTTTCAACGGTTAGGCCTGCGGACCAACTTAGAAAAGTCATCTCTGGTCCCAGCACAAGGCATTCAATTCCTAGGAGCATGGAAATGCACAAATGAAGCGACAGCATATCCTTCGGAGGAAAGGATCAGGAAAATTATAGGCCTAGCAACCTCTCTGCAAGCAAAAAGGTTCACTTCTGTGAGGATATACAAATCCTTGTTGGGAATGATATCATCTTGCATCCCACTGGTTCCAAACTGCGGTCTTCGGATGAGACCTTTACAGGAACAGCTAGACGAGCAGTGGGTTCAATCAAAAGGAACATTCGAAGATCGGATCATCAGATCTCATCGAATGAATGTGGCCATGTCATGGTGGAAGGTTCAGGAGAACTTGAATCTGGGTCTGTCTTTCGAACCCCAGAGTCACAAACATGTGATGACGTCAGATGCTTCGTTGCAAGGATGGGGTGCGCACCTTCAGGAGCTGGGAATCCAGGGTCTCTGGTCGGAATGGGAAGTGCAACTTCACATAAGTATGTTGGAGCTCAAAGCGGTGTTTCTGGGGCTTCAAGATTTTCTTCCCCGAATTCAGGGATCGTCGGTGCTTGTACAGACAGACAGCACCACAACAATGTTTTATCTCCTCAAACAAGGGGGAAAACGGTCCAAACAGCTTTCCATGCTAGCGCAAAGGATTTGGAAATGGCTAATAAGACACAACATCTCTATCCAAGTACAACATATTCAGGGCGTTCTCAATACAAGAGCAGATGTCCTAAGTCGCACGAAGAATGTGTCGCACAAGTGGGAGCTGAACAACACCCAGCTTCACCGAGTGTTTCAAAAATGGGGCACACCAACGTTAGATTTGTTCGCGACGCGGGACAACTCAAAGGGTGAACAGTTTGCGTCCAGGTACCCTCAACAAAATTCAAAGGGAAATGTGTTCCATCTGAACTGGACGGGAATGTTCGCTTACGCGTTCCCACCATTTCCTTTGATTCTAAGAGTGCTTCGCAAGATAAGATCGGAACCATGTCAGATTATTCTGGTGGCACCAGCTTGGCCGAGACAAGCATGGTTTTTCAGGCCTGCTACAACTTTCAAAGGGCAACAAGTTGCAGTTCCCGACGTACCAGAACCTCATATCAATGAACAACGGCCAGATTATACATCCAGACCTGACGTCGCTAAAATTGTCAGCATGGAACCTCATGAGCGAGAATTCCAGTCCATGATCATACCGCAAGATTGCAGGGACATATTATCGCAATCTAGGGCTACGTCTACGAACAAAAAGTACACAGCGAAATGGACACATTTCTGCCACTGGTGCGCTGGTAAAGAACTTCACCCGCTTACAGTACCACCTGAAAGTATTTTACCTTACTTGCTGTCATTATCAAAAGCAGGTCTCTCTCATGCCTCATTAAAGGTGCATTTGGCAGCAATATCAAGATTCAGGAGGACGCCAAGTGAGCTGTCCTTTGGTCTCACAGACTAATTAAGGAATTTGTCAAGGGGCTCTTTAGAGCTTTTCCACCCATTCAACGGCCGCCAATACCTTGGCAACTCAACACAGTTTTTTGGCACAACTTATGAGGCCACCATTCGAGCCTATACACAAGGTAGACTCACAATTTATCTCATGGAAGACAGCTCTGCTTCTAGCACTCACCTTGGCAAGGAGAGTTAGCGAGATTCAGGCATTCTCAGAGGAAGAGCCATTTCTCCAATTTCGACAGGACAGAGTCATACTAAGGACAAACCCAAAAGGTATACCCAAGGTTCCTAATTCGTTCCATCTTAATGAACCAATTATTTTGCCTACTTTTTTCAGCAATCCTTCTGATGCAGAAAGGACTCTGCATTCCTTAGATATATCCAGGTGTTTGAAATTCTACATTGAGCGAACAAAGACATTTCGGAAATCGAAACAATTACTTATTGCATTTGAGGGTCAGAGGAAAGGACTGCCTCTGTCAAGACTCAGTATTGCCAGATGGATATCGTCGGCAATCATTAAATGTCATGAAAAAGCTGGAAAGCCGCTGCGTTCCAGGGTGAATGCTCACTCCACAAGAAAGATGGTGACATCTATGGCATTGTTTGCAGGAGTGTCTCTGCCTGACATGTGCAGAGCGGCAACGTGGAGGAGTGTGCATTCATTTACCAGGCACTACTGTCTGGACACTGCGTGGAAAGAGGACACAGCAGTGGGACACGCTGTTCTGAGACGTCTGTTCCAATAAGGTATTCTTTACTCTGTGTTTATATTATGTACAGTATATATTTTAATTTAGATGGTTTAATAAGTCTTTCTGTGAAGAACTTGTCATGTACTCTTCTAATGTTGTTCCGTTTTCTTATTATTTGCTCTGCGTATATTCAGATCATATTTTTAAGGTATCTACGCAGCAGAACCATACTACTGAGTTCTACCATGGAAATGCTCCAGGTTTTGGGTACTACTTGCTACTCTGATACAAGCATGTGAATCTATGAAAGATGTAATACTGGAGAAGGAATTAGTTACTTACCTGTACGCTATAGTTCTCCACTATTATCTTTCATAGATTCACATGCGCCCGCCCACCTCCCCGTTTCTCAGGTAGAACCTGTTATCTCGGTATTTATCCATGTCTCGCACTTGGGGCTGGAAATCTGAGACAGGAAGGTTCTGCTGGGGAGTGTGAGGTCAGGGCAGTTATGCTGATTGGCTGACTTTTGGACCAAACAATGAGGAGGTCTGGTTACCAAATAATACAGTCCCTATGGGCTTTTCTATGCAGTTTTTTCTTCTCTATGATACTGCTTTGGTCATGCTGTTACCGTGAGACTCACACCATGACGATAGGGAAGATACAAGCATGCGAATCTATGAAATATAATACTGGAGAACTATAGTGTACAGGTAAGTAACTAATTCCTTAAAGACATGTCATTATCTGATACTGTGTGATGGAAATCTGTCTCATCTGCTGCTTCCAATTCTACTCTATTTTCTTTTTTGTAGCTGTCTTTCATTAGTAACTGTATCATTCCTTTTACTTGTTATCATCAAATAAGGCACTGCCACTGTTAGAAATAACCATACTGAGATTACTAATAAAATACTACATATGCATGCTCTACAACATCTTCGTGTGAAACTTCGTTTTGGTCGCTCAGTGGCTCTATTTTTTTGCCCTTTTCATCTGAGAAGATATTTTCACCTCTTTGTTTCATCACTTGGATATTCAAGCTCTTATTTTTAAGGTGGTCTCAGTTTTCTTTCATCAATCTGTGTAGCATCTATCTCTTCTGATTCCTCACTTAAATCTAAATTCTCAAATTCTTCTAATATTACATAGATCCACTCAGGGGCCTTGTATTTATTGTTCAAAATTCTCAGTCTTGGACTTCTTTGTGTGTCTTTCACAATTGACTGTTTAGACTGACTTTGACTAGCAACCTCATTCACTTGCTCTGGTCTTTCGTTTGTCTTTCTCAGATAGTATCTCAGTCTCCACTCCACCTGGCCAGTTATCACCCTTTCTGACCCTTTTAACTTGCTTCACTTTCACCCTCGCCTTCTTTTTCCAGAGTTCTCTTATTTTCAGTATGTCTTGACACAATCTGTTCTTGTTCTGAATCACTCTCTACCTGTTCCTGTTCAGGTCTTATTATTTTTATTTCATCCACCTGAACTTGTTCTTCTTCCTCTATCTGGTCCTGTTCGGGTCGTATTTCAAATTGATCTTCTTCTTCTGCCCAAACTTGTTCTTCTATTTCTAACTGGTCCTGTTCAGGTTTTACTACAATTTTCTCTTCTGCTGCCTGAACGTGTTCTTCTGGCTGTCCCTGCTCAGGTTTTTGATTAGTTATGTTTGCTTTTGCTGGAGTATATTCTTCTCTCCCTGTCTGGTCCTGCTCAGGGTCTCAAGTAGCTTTGTTCACTTCTTCCTGAGCGTGGTCTTCTATACCTATTTGATCTTCACTGTTTTCCTGTCTCTCTAATTTGGTTCTTCATCTTGTCTGAATAACAACTTCAGGTATGTCAATCACTGGTATCCAACCCTCCTGACTTGTGATCGGTTGATCTCCGTTCATCACTTCAGAATCTATCACTCTAGATTCTTCGACTTCACAGCCTTCCACTGTTTCAACTGATTCACTCAGTTGTAATTCAGCAGGGGTTGGAACTCTTTTGGTATGACTCGCATGAATCCAATTGGGTAAACCTGCACACTTCACTGCTATAGTACTAACCAGTATGACCTGACGTAGTTTATCCCACCTGGGTGCTAGGTACGACTTTCTGAAGTATTTCTTCACTACCACCCAGTCTCCAGGATTCAAATAATGCACCTGTATTGGCTGTCTGGCAACTGCGTCTTCTCCAACATGTCAAGAGGCAGAACGCACTAGGTCAGCCAATCCTTTGCAATAGTCCAATACCAAATCGTAAGTTATATTCATCAATTTATGTACAGGAAAGAATACTTGTCTTATTGCCCTTCCAATGAGTATTTCATGTGGACTCAATCCTGTTTTTGTGTCAGCAATACTTCGGAATCCCATCAACACAAGAGGCAATGCATCAGGCTATTTCAGTGATGTGGATGCAGATATCTTCCCTAACCTTGAATTGATTGTGCCATTTAGTTGCTCAACTATTCCAGAATCCTCTGGACGATAAGCACAGGGCAGTTTTTGTTCAATATTGAATGCTTCACAGATTAATTAAATTATTTCATTATTAAAATGAGGTCCTCTATCTGATACCAAAGAGACAGGGAAACCAAAACGAGGAATCAACTCTCTTAACTGCAATTTAGCAACTATGAGACTGTCATTTCTCCTAGTGGGGTATGCCTCCACCCATCTTGAAAACAAACATACTATGACAAGGACGTGCTTCATTCCGTTGTTTGGAGGCAACTCTATGAAGTCAACCTGCAGTCTCGTGAATGGTCCTTCTGCTTTTCCAATTTTTCCCCAACTGACCACTGTCTTCCTGCCTGGATTCATCTGATGACAGTTCAAGCATCATTGGCTGTGGCTCTCTGCGACTATCCTTAACTTCGGATTGTACCAATTCTGTCTGAATAGTCTAATCATGGCGTACGTACTGACATGTGTGTCCCCATGATACATTCTTGCCATTCGAGAAAGTAAGCAGTCTGGCATGACTGATCTGCCATTAGTGTATACCCATACATCATCTTCTGTCATTTCACAGCCTGTCTTTATCCAGATTTTCTTTTCACTTGCCTCAACTTCATCCTGCAACTGTCTCACTTCATCCCTTGTTTCTTGAGCTGAGAAAAACATAAGTTGGTAGCTGATTTCACTTGTTTTAACTTTTCTGTTAAGTGCCATGTTATTCTTTGCACAATATTGAGTAACTTGGTCAGCGTATCTATTACCTGCCGCCACATAGTTATTTCCTGACTGGTGAGCAGCACACTTGACACTGCTAATTCTTTTACATTTTTGCCATATCTTATAGGATATCCTGAAGAAGTCAGAAATCCCCTCTGCATCGAGAGCTGGCCGAAGTCATGCACAACCCCGAAACCATATTGGCTATCTCTAAATATGGGTATTCTCCAATTCTTTCCAATTTTGCATGCCTTTGTTAAGGCCACCAATTTGGCTGCTTGTGCAGACTTGACACCCGATTACCAGGATGCTTCAGTGACCCCCGATATTTTACATACAGCGTAAGCTGCACTGAGTCCTCCTTTCTCAGTTCTCATGCATGAACCATCTGCAAATAGTTCATGATCTGATTCCTTTAAGGGAGTTTCTTTTATATCTGGGTGGGGCTTAGTACACAATTCAGTCACATCCAGACAATCATGATCCACTTCATCTTTCACTTTTTCACAACTTGGATCTGGCAATAATGTGGCAGGATTCATTATTGTACATCCTATTACATTCACGTTTTCCGCTCCCAGATCACTCTTTCATACTTAGCCATCTGACTAGGGGTAAGGTGCTGTGTTCAAGTTGTTAAAAGAATCTCTACTGAATGGGGAATATACATTTTGACTGGATGTCCCATCACAATCGATTCACTTTGTTCCAGACTCATACAAGTAGCAGCTACTGCTTTTAAGCAGCCAGGTAATGCTGATGCCACAGGATCCAGAGCAGCAGAGAAATACGCTAATGGACATCGGCTTAATCTTTTAGTTAAAACTGAAAGTGCACAGCTTTCTCTCTCACAGCAGAACAGTGTGAATTATTTTGTATAATCAGGCATGCCCAAGTTAGGGGCCTCACACAGACAATTTCACAAACGCTTCCAAGCACTCATCATTCAAGACAATTGGATCCTTTGCTGTTTTCCGGGTCAATTGGATTAATGGTTTTGCCAGCAGGGAGAACCCAACCATCCACTGCCTACAGTACCCCACTACTCCAAGAAACATTCTCATCTTTTTTTGAGTCTTGAAAGTTAAATTTGCTTGATTATCTTTATTCTCTCTGGGTTCACTTTTCTAACTCCTCTTTCTATTTTATGCCCTAAATATCTAACTTCTTGTTGACAAAATGCAATTTTTCTGGAGAGACTTTGTGACCTCCTTCGGCCAAATGGTTCAGTAATGCAATAGTGTCAGGGACACAATCTTCTCGTGATTTTGATGCCACCAGTAGGTCATCAATGTACTGAACCAGGACTGAATCACTGGGCATGACCAATGTTTCTAGATACTTTTACAGGAATTGATTAAAGATCGAGTGGGCTCTCTGTATATCCTTGAGGAACTCTGCACCATGCCAAGACACGGTCTTCGCACCTAAAGGCGAACAAATACTAGCTGTCTGGGTGCAAAGGAATAGAGAAAAAGGCTTGGCATAAATCAATTAATGTAAACCAGCCTGCATTCCAAGGTATCTGGTAAAGGATCACTGCTGGGTTTGGCACTCCTGGACAACTAGGCGCTACAATGTTGTTGATCTTTCTCAAATCCTGCACTATCCTGTATTTTCCATTAGGCTTTTAAAGTCCTATTATTGGCGAATAACAAGGACTACCCATTATTTCTTTTAAAATGCCTTGTTTATTAATTCAGTCAATTTCTGGAGCAACTCCTACTTTTACTTCTGGACTCATTTTATACTGCTGTGTGTTTGGATAAACTGCACCTTCTTTTATCATCACTTGCACTGGATCTACATTTGCCATCAGCCTAATATCTTTTCCTGTAAAATCCCACACTTCTGGGTTCACTGTGATTCTCAACTCTTCTTGTAATTCATTTTCAGTCATTAATGACAACATCTCATCGAATTCAGTACCTTGTTTAGCAAGCATAATTTTGTATACAACATACTCATCATGGGTTTGGAAAGCAACACCATCTGGTGTACAGTAGATCGTGCAATTCATTTTGCACAATAGATCCCTTCTCAACAGGTTTACTGGACTAGAATTGCAAACAACAAACCGGTTCATATCTTTAAAATTTTGAATATGTACTTCCATTGGTTTTGTGAACAGGGCGCTAATCTGTTGACTTGACACTCCTACAACTTGGATGGATTCTCACGAGTCGAGTAGGTTTGGGATGTCTGCTGTTCTCACAGTAGACCGGGTAGCACCAGTATCCAATAGAAAAGTGATATCACTACCTTCCACTTTGCCATCAATAAATGGGCTGGACTGATCTACTGGCAAGTATGCCCCAATCACGCACTCCTCTTCCTTCCCCCTCAGGCACCGTCATTGCACCTAATCCGCTTCGTCACTATTGTTCTGTAAAAAAAATTGTGTGACCAAAGAATTTTTCTTACCACTTTCTCCTTAAAATCCGGCGCTCGCACTGTATTTCTGACGGGTCGCAAAATTTGGCATAGGAGTTGGTGGCACCTGATACTGTGGAGTAGCTACCTGCTGCGGCTGATTCATAACCACTTGATTCTGCATCTGTGGATTTACATTTTGATTTGGCCCATTATTATTCTGAACGCTCTTACACTCGTTCTTCCAATGTCCAAGCTTTCTGCACGCATGACAAGGAAACTACTTCTTGGCGTCCTCTCTATACGTTCGTCCTCTTACTCTATCACCATTTGCCGCTTGATCATTCTGACTCTGCTCTTTCACCTGATTATAATTCTGGGTATTTAATTTATTTCCCTAATGTTCTGCCAATTTCACCTGTACCCACATCATTTTCTTTTTTAGCTTCCTACCCCTTGCCTCAATATGATCCCCACAATACTTGGCATATTTCAAGAATTTGTTGATCATCTTGCTT
The DNA here is from genome assembly GCF_964263255.1 of Lissotriton vulgaris. NCBI lineage: Eukaryota > Metazoa > Chordata > Amphibia > Caudata > Salamandridae > Lissotriton > Lissotriton vulgaris. Next base: position 1,440,603,984 of record NC_141687.1, on the reverse strand, counting down.
TGCCAGCACAACATGGGCTGCTGAATCATCTGACTAATCTCCGGTTTCAGACCATACACAACCGATACAAAAAATGTCCCATATCCTTATCACCAATGTTCTCACTATACTGCTTAAACCCCTCATAATAGGCATGTACAGACTCATTTGGCTCTTGAGTTGTCCTATCTATCTTTACCCAATCTGTTTCTTTAGGAGGGATTTTCCCTTTTCAGAAAAGTAATTACTTGTTGATATTTCTTCATTACCTCCTCTGATGGAGCTCCTGTTTTAGAATCTCTAGCATACTCCTCATTTGGCCAATCAACAGTGATCTTACACTCTGTCCATAAATCAGCAGGTACCACAATATCAAATAAGCCATCCAGATCCTTCAACAAAACCTTCAAAACTTTCACAAATCTTACAACCTGTTTGTACCATTCAAATGGTTTCTCTCTCAATCTAGGGAAATCGTTTGTAAATATCCTGTCTGCTCCATGGAACATGAACATATCCACCTCCAGGAACTTCTCTCATGGGAAACAATCTCTGTGCCTTTTCTGAATCTTTTAATACAAATGCAGATGATGCTTCCTCCTTCTTCCTTGTCCACCTAGTCCTCCACTTGTCAATGTCTCCTAACTTCTGCAAAATGGTTATTAACTCTTATATCTGTAATCTTTTACCAGACACATTTATATTCTCCAAATCCTTGTCCGTAAACTCTACTCAATATGGTTTCTGTAATAACTTTGATCTCCCTATATCTACTCCAATCTCTGAAGCAAGCTCTGTCAATGTCTCATGGAACAATCTCGCATTTCTGGTTATACTTCTACATAGAAACAACAACTTTTCATCATTGTAAAGGTTCAATCTTTCTACTCCCACATTTCCAGCTATCATCTCCTCCAATTCCACTTTCAATCTGTAAATGTCTAAGATCTTTGGTGTTGAGCTTCGTTTTCTATTCCCTGTGCCCATCTTTCTAAATCTTCTGGAGTAACTGCTGTCAAACTTCTAGTTCCTAAAGGTACCATAGACCCCTTTTCTTTCTAATTTCCGGGTGTAACTCTTTTCGGAGTTTCAGTTAAAGGGTTCCTTATTGGAAGGTCAAGTAAGGAACTGATTGAATAGCACTCACTGGTCTGATCATCAGATACTACTACCTCTTTTCTGGGATTATTCAAAGGAATTGTTACAGCTTGAGGTCTTGGGCAACTCATTTTATCTCCAAATAATGGGATAACAGGACCTATAGTCACTGGTACTGTCAAAGCTTCAGTATTTAAATTCAGTTGACTTATTTTCTGTACTACTTACTCCCTAGTTCTATTCAATGCTTCTCTCTCATTATCTTGAAGCATCCTACTGACTGAGGTATCATGCACAATTTGAGGAATTAAGGGTGTTCCCATTGTCAGTGTACTTGGGGTGATTCTACTGGGTCCTTCTTAGTACGGTGGAGGATTTTTAGTTAGAATTTCCTCAAATAACTCATCATCTGACTCACCATACCCTGTCACATTCATGTGTTTTGTTTTCTCCTTACACCTGGTTCCTGACTGTTCCTCAGCCATTAATACTGGTTATAAACCTTCTGATACCATAGCTCTCCTCCATTGCTTCATCTGACCTTCTCCTGACTCTCGCAAATATCTGGGAAAAAATCCTATATATGTCTTACCATCTCTGCATTTCTCTCATTCAAATGACTCAGTCTCCCATTCTTTCAAAGCCTCATACTGAGGTAACCTAGGTCTTGGTTCCAAATCATTCATTCTCATTCTCAAATTCAGAAAATTTCTCCCATTAAACGTACCATATTCTGGAAAAGCTAGAACTCCATCATCCTTTGTATACTCTATCATCCAATTCTCCATCATCATAAAGGAAGCAGGCGTTTTTGGTGGCGGAATACTGATTCCCTCTCTAGTCAAAGAAAGCTTATCTTTTTTTTAAAAAATGTAATTTTCTTTAATAATGACATTTTTCTCTTTTCTCCGTACATTCTGGATGAACGATATACGAAAGAATACTCCGCAAACCCTTGAACCCTACAGAAGGAGCAAGGTTTCATACATACAGAAACTTGCTTGTACTCAGCCCTCTCAAAATAACCTGTAATATATTAACCAATATGTTTTGATAACTAATATTTGCACTTCACGACATTTCCAGTATATAGGGGAAGCTTGCTTATGTGCTTTTACTAACAGTAACTAAAATGCATTAAAATGGCTGCTGTAACGCTGGAATTTCACTGTGCATGCGTCTGCCACACTCCTGTGGTGTGACGTCTTTTCTGCTACAGTGGGAAATCTTTGCTTCTACGCACTAATGCCAGAAATGGCCACTTCAAACCTCACATGCTCACACTTATGCTGCAGCTTGTACTAAGCTTGATCATCTTGCTTAACCATTAAATGCAAAAGTTGAAATAAAGTAATGAGGTTAGAGTAGAGATAAGTGGTATACAGTGCATTCATTTATTTTTGTATTCTAATATGTTTGTCTTTGACTTTGCTGATAGCTCGTACTTTGGGCCTGAATACTGTCACATCCTCCATCTTGGGCAATGCAGCGCAAGTGCACTCAGACTCTGAAAATGCTGAAGTATTTGCATTGAATAGCTGCCAACACTCTTCTTACCCACGATGTTCCTGGGAACCTGCTCTACTGACCTCTAAAGAGGACGCAAGAAGACTCAAATAAATACAATGTATATAATTTGTATGCCAATATTGGTGGGCGGAATAAAAAACGTGAGAAAGTAAATTGTGGGTGGGAACTTGATCAATTCAAGACAAATTTAGATGATCTCATCTTAGTACGGTCTGATGACCTCTCCTCATCTTTCTAACCAATCCCTGAAGGGGAACACATAGATTTTCAACATTTAGGGGTGGTATATTGCCCTCGAAACAGTATAACTAAGGAAGGTTTAGATAGAGAAATTGTCTGACTTGTCCGAATAGCTGACCTGTCACTGACCAACGCACTCAAAAGGCGATCGACAGCAGAGGTGCTGGCGGATCACTCTGTCAGAAGAATCGATTGCCCAATCGGGGTACTAATTGGCTTTTCTTAGAGAGAGGGGTGTGACGCTGGCGATGCACTTAGCTGAGGTCACCTATCCTGATCTGCACCATCTAGGTTCTTCCCTTTCCCCCCTTCTTTTTAATTTGTATCTTTCCCCACTCATCCGTGCCCTTCGTCAGTTCAATGTCACTGCGTTCAATTACGCGGATGACATACAATTAATTTTCAATATTGATTCCTCTGCTGAATCCATTTCCACCTTCCAGAATACCCTTTGCTTTATTAGCAACTGGATGAGCTCAAATCATTTGAAGTTCAACCCCGACAAGACCGAGCTGGTCCTTGTCGGGGGTCCCGCCAACCCCTGGGACTCTTCCTTCTGGCCTGTTAGCCTCGGCAGTCCACCTAGCCCTGCTAACTGTGCCAAAAGTTTGGGAGTCGTCATTTGCAGTGACCTTTCTATGACGCCCCAGATTAGCGCGGTAGTCTCCTCTAGCCATTTTCAATTAAGGAAAATCCGGAAAATCTCCCGGCTACTTACTTCCGATGCCCTCATCCTGGCTCTGTTGGCGCTAGTCATTTCGAGGCTCGACTATGCCAATGCGCTCTATGTAGGCATCCCAGCTTACCAACTCAGGCGGCTGCAGCTGATCCAGAACGAGGCCGCCCGCCTGATCCACTGTCTACCAAGGGATCAACACGTCAGCCCCCTCTTAAAAAGCCTCCACTGGCTCCCGGTAGCTGCCCGTTGTAAATTCAAGCTGGGTTGCATCATCTCCAAATCCCTGGCCGGTCAGGGTCCCCTCTTCATCTCCTCCCTCCTCCACCCCTATGTCCCCTCTCGTACTCTCCGGTCTTCCCAATTGGCCTTGTTATCAATTCCTAGATACAAGAGGAAGAAACATGGCGGCCTCAAGTTTTCCTTTTTGGCCCCCACTTTTTGGAACTCCCTCCCCCTTCCTCTTAGGTTGCCCACTCCGTACCCCAAATTCAGATCCTCCCTTAAAACTTTTCTGTTCATTGAATCCTACAAATAACTGGTCTCTCGGGTTTTCTCATCCGCTCTCTCCTTTTGGCGCCAAGAAACCTAACGGTATTAGTCGCGCCTTAGAAATTTATTTAACATAACATAACATAACCTCTCTTGTCCACTGGGCACCTGATTAGTTGGGAGCCTGGCCCCGGTCTTTTGCCCCAGCCCGTGACCAGGATTGGTAATTGCACCATTCTAGGTGAATATAATCTGTGTGGTATGTCCTTGTGCTATTTCCCTTTCTCACCCTCCCCATGTTTAAAGGTGTTACTGTGATTTCTTACAAACCTTATTTCCTACTGGTTATATTCTTGCTTGTAAAATTCATAGTCACGAGATTGTGGCTTTCTCATTTTGACTCAGAAAATCTCTCATAGATAAAGGTTTTAAACTTCTTCCTGAGTCTGTGGCTTATTACAGGAAAAGTAAATGTGTTTTAATTACTGCCTATTTAAACTCAACTCCCTTTCGATCCCTAGGACTTATTGTAAAGGTGACAAGGATTGATAAGTCATGGTTTACAGATATAAGTCCCAAAAGGACTCAAAGCACTGATAGGGTGATTAAAATTAGTAATCGATTAGGCAGGACTATTAGTTCGAAGTGTGAATTTTTTTTGGGCCCAGGTGAGTATGGTAAAACTGAGCTAGTTAGTCCCTGCGCGCTCTATCAGTATACTTTTCTGGTAGCAGTATGATGGTTAGGGATTAGTTAAAATGAGGTAGCTAGTTGTGTATTGAAAAATTGATTATTGATTATTGGTGTTATGTACTGACCAATATCCGCTTGTGTTGTTTATTATCTGGAATATCCCGGGATAAAGAAAGCTGGTGGTAAATAGAAGCCACGTTACTGAGAGGTCACTTGCCTTGAGAAATAGGTGCGTAAAGTTAGGTAAAACTAGAAGCACTAGGGCTTCTAGTTTAAAAGTGAGTGTGATTATTAGCAAAGGAGTTCGCTGGTGAAACTTTGGTCTTATGTCACCTAGAAAGGGTAATTCTGAATGAGTAGCAGGTTCTTTTTGCTTAAGTGAAGGATAAACGGAAGGTTGTTTTACTTGCAGTGTATGAAGAGTAGGCGGAATTAGGTTTACATGTTGTGAAAGAAATTGTCTTTTCTTTGAATTTAGGGAATCAGGCACAGTAGCGAATGTTTTAATGTTGTCATTTAATGAAATGTGTAATCAAATTTGAAAGAAATTGAATTATCGTATTACTTTGCAAAGGAGGGAGTCAGTCGCGGTTGCTGCACTGACATCACGGAGAGCCGCTCTAGGATTGGTAGAAACGGCGGGTGTGAAACCATGAAAAAGTTGTAAAGGAGGGAGAGTGCAGAGAGTGAAATTCACGTCACAGCAAACCCGCGCAATCATTGGTTATCGCTGCTTGGAAGTCTAACCCTCATTGGTCATTAACATTAAGAGACGCGCTGGTATTGGAGAAATATTTCTGCAAAGTAAACAAACCGAATAAATTGAATTAATTGTTTTTTTTTTGTCAAATAGTGGTATATGTGGCATTTAGAGCCAGCATTTATAGGAAATCGTCCGGATAGAAATATTTTAGGATTTGCGAGAGAACAACAAATTAGAGGAAGACCATATATCATGTACGGAGAGAAAAGAAAGATGTCGCTTTTCAGTAGAATAAAGAACTATTTCCAAAAAGACAAAGTTATTAAAACCAGAGAAGGGATTATTATTCCACCACCTAATACGCATGCATCATACATGATGTAGAAAGGGGCAATCACACATGTGTGTGGTTAGAGAACTGAATAGAGTACACTAAAGAAGATGGTATTTTGGCATTTCCAGAACATGGTACCTTTAATGGTAGAATTTTATATAATTTAAGAAATCGTATGAATAAGCTAGATCCCAGACCAAGATTAACACAATATGAAGCTCTAGAGGAGTGGGAGACAGAGGTGTTTGAGCAAGAAAGGTCCAGAAGTGACAGAAATTGGAGTAAGTTTTACCCTAAATTTCCAAAAGAAACCAGAGAGAAACAAATGAAAAGGTGGAGACAATCAATGTTAGTAGAAGGCTTATATCCTGTATTTACCACAGAAGAACCATCAGTAAGTAAAAGTACAGGGAAAACGAGAAATGTAATGACTAGTGGTGATTCGGATGATGATTAATTAGATGACTTGTTAATGAAAAATCTGCCACCTTACCAAGAAGAAACTCAGAGAGTTACTCCTATTGCTCCATTTTTACAACCACCTTTAGTTCCACAGGTTATACATGAAACCTCATTAGAAAAGGTACTTCAAGAAAGAGAAAAGGAAGCTTGAAATAAACAACGTAGTGAATTAATTCAGAAAATCTCTCGGTTAAATACAAGTCCTGAAGCTTTGACAATACCTGTAACAATAGGTCCTGTAGTTCCTTTATATGGAGATAAGTAAGCTCATCCTAAAGCTCCCGGTTTGACTACACCCATAATTCAACCAAGAAAAGAAACCCTAATAGTTGAGGATCAAGCAAGTGAATGCGAGTCAGTAATTTTCCTAATGGATTTACCTATACGAGAACCAGTAATTGACTCAATTAGGAAAATTACACCCCTAAGTTCAAAAGAGGTACAGATTGAAACAACCTAAGGAACGAGGCATGCAACTGTAGTAAGTGCAAAACAATTAGATAGATGGACCCGAAACAGAGAAGCCGAAAGCACATTCAAAGGTATTGGACATATTCAAATTGAGGGGGGAATTAGAAGAAATGGTAGCAGGAAATTTGGGATTGGACAGACTGAACTCATTTGATGAAGATGAATTATTGTTCATATGCAGAAGTATTACTCGAAATACAAAGATATACCATGAAAAGTTAATGAATTTGGCTTTGGAAATGGGAATTGACATTGGCAAATCAAAGGTATTACAGAAACCATATAGAGCTAAATTTTCTGATAAAGATTTGGAAAACATGAATGTGTTGGGTCATAAATTACAGATAAAATAATTGTTGTTGTTGTTGCAAAAATGGGGAGATTTGGACAAATGAAAAGTAAGATGGACAAAGAAAAAGGAAGAGGCACAGGCAAATAAAACTTCTTCTGAGTATTTATTAGCACGCACACCCTCGCCTCCACGGACTACATCCTCCTCGGGGACCTGAACTTCCACCTCGAGAACAACAATGACTCCAAGACTTCCACCCTGATCGGCAACCTCGGACTCAGACAACTCATCACTACACCCACTCACTCCACCAGCCACACACTTGACCCCATCTTCTCAGCTAGCACCCACGTCTCCTTTGACCACACCACCGAACTTCATTGGACCGACCACCACTGCATCCACTTCACCTTCCGGAAACCCACCACCCACCACCGCACCCAGCCGATGCCTCACCGCAGCTGGGGCAAAATCACGGAGGACCAGCTAACCACCGCCCTCGCCCAGAGCCCACCCGCAGACCCGACCGACCCCGATGTCGCAGCCCGTAACCTCAAATGATGGATCAACGACTGCGCCAACACCCTCACCCCGCTCAAGAAACCCCCCAACACCCAGACCAGTAAGAGAGCCAGCTGGTTCACAGAAGACCTCCAGGCCACCAAGCGAACCTGCCAAAAACTGGAAAAAAAACTGGACCCTCGAAAGAACACAGGTAAGCTACACAGCCCACAAGAGCGCCACCCGTTGACACCATCAACTTATCAGATCCGCCAAAAGGACCGCCTTCAGAGACCACATAGACTACAATGCACACAACAGCAAAGAGCTCTTCAGCATCATGAAGGAACTCTCCAACCCCAGCTCCAACACCAACGACATCCCACCATCACAAGACCTATGCGACTCACTGGCCACCTTCCACCGCAAGATCGCCGACATCCACAACAGTTTTAATGCCCTCACCACCCTGGCAACCGCCGACACCCCCGCCCCCACGGCCACCACCCGCACCAACCGCCTGCTCGCCTGGACCAACATAAACGACGACGACACCATCAAGATCATGAACACCGTCCACTCTGGATCCCCAAAAGACCCCTGCCCGCACCACATCTTCAACAAAACCAGCAGCACCATCGCACCTCATCTCCGAAAAACCATCAACATCTCTTTCGAGACAGCGACCTTCCCGGAGAGCTGGAAACACTCAGAGATCAACGCCTTATTCAAGAAACCCAAGGCGGATCCCAAGGACCTAAAGAACTTGCGACCCATCTCCCTGCTCCTGTTCCCAGCGAAGGTCATCGAAAAGGCAGTCAAAAAACAACTGACCAGCTTCCTCAAAGAGAACAACATCCTGGACCCGTCCCAATCCGGATTCCGTAGCAACCACAGCACTGGAACTGCCCTCATCGCTGCCACCGATGACATCAGCACCCTGCTTGACAACGGAGAAACCGCGGCCCTCATCCTCCTGGACTTGTCAGCGGCTTTCGACAGCCTGCCACCGCACACTAAAAGCACGCATCCAGGACGCCGGAATCCAAGAAAAGGCCCTGGACTGGACCACCTCCTTCCTCACAGGGAGAACCCAGAGCGTCTGCCTCCCCCCCTTCCGCTCCAAAGCCATCGAGATCATCTGCGGCGTACCCCAAGGATCATCCTTCAGCCCAACGTTGTTCAACGTATACATGGCACCGCTTGCCATGTCGCCCGACGGCACGACCTAAACATCATCTTTTATGCTGACGACACCCAGCGGATCCTATCGCTCACCAAGGACACCAGCACTGCCAAAACCAACCTCCACGAAGGAATGAAGGCTATCGCCGACTGGATGAGGAACAGCGGTCTGAAGCTGAACTCAGACAAGACAGAAGTCCTCATCCTCGGTTCCACCCCCTCAGCCTGGGTGACTCCAGGTGGCCGATGGCACTAGGAACCCCCCTACACCCACCGACCACGCACGAAACCTGGGGGTCATCCTCGACTCCACATTCTCTGTGACAAAGCAGGTCAACGCCGTCTCCTCCTCCTGCTTCAACACCCTCCTCATGCTTCGCAGGATCTTCAAGTAGATCCCCACCACAAATAGAAGGACGGTCACCCAGGCTCTCGTCAGCAGTAGACTGGACCATGGCAACGCACTCTACCCAGGAGCCCTGGCCAAACTCCTGAAATGGCTCCAACGCATCCAGAACGCCTCCTCACGCCTGATCCTCGACATCCCACACCGCAGCCACATCACACCACACCTGAAAAACCTGCACTGGCTCCCCATCAACAAGAGGATAACCTTCAAGCTCCTCACCCACGCACACAAGCCACTCCACGACACCGGACCAGCGTACCTCAACCGCCGACTCAGGCTCTACACCCCATCCCGCCAGCTCCGCTCGGCATAATGTTCCCTCGCCACTGTCCCCCGCATCCGTAGAGTGACCGCCGGCGGCAGATCATTCACCCACCTTACCGCCAAGACGTGGAACACACTCCCCATCCGCCTACGGCAGACCGAAGACCTCCTAACCTTCAGGAAACTCCTCAAGACCTGGCTCTTCGAACAGTAGCAGCGCCCCCCCACCCCAGCGCCTTGAGACCCTCACGGGTATGTAGTGCGCTTTATAAATGCTACGATTTATTGATTGATTGAAAAGAATCAGAAAAGGTCAAAAGGTTGTGTCCGATGAGAGAAGTGCCAGGAGGAGGTTATGTACATGTTCCATGGTCCCGACAGGATATTTTATCATTTACTAATGATTTCCCAAAGCTTAGAGAAAAACCTGTAGAATGGTATCGACAAGTCAAAAGGTTTGTGAAGGTGGCGAAAGTACTGTTAAAAGATTTAGATGGATTATTTGACATTGTTGTTCCAGCTGATTTGTGGTCTGAGTGTGAAATCACAGTAGATTGGCCTACTGATAAATACCCTAGAGACCCAAAGACAGGAGCCCCTTCAGGTGATAACTTACTTAACGGGAAAGATTCCTCCAAAAGAAACGGATTGGACTAAAATAGACAGAACCACCCAAAATAAAGAGGAATGTGTACATGCATATTTTGAACACCTCTTGCAGGTATTTAAACAGTACAGTGGTTTAGAAAACATTGATAATAAGGACATGACACATTTTATTTATCATTTTGCGTCTGGGCTAAAACCTGAAATTTCCCAAACAATTAAAGAGCATAAACTGTGTTGGCAGGCAAAACCTGTCAACGAAATTCTCAAGTATGCAAAATACTGTGAGGATTAAATTGATAAAAATCCAAAGAATTTAGAAGAGAAAGTAATTTGGGCCCAAGTTAAAATGGCAGGGCAACAGGAACTCCAGTTAAGTCAGCAGGCAAATAATAAGAAAAAAGGGGAAGGGCAAAGTGAAGGAAGTGGGGGCAAACCAAGAGGGAAAATGAGTAAAGAAGAGGCGAAGAAAAAGTATCCTTGTCATATGTGTGGAAAATTGGGGCATTGGAGAAAAGAGTGTAAATTAATACAGAATAATAATGTCCAAAATCAAAATTTAAATCCACAGACGCAGAATGAGGTGTCAATGAGACAGCCGCAACAGGTAATACAGAATCAGTTACCTCAAGCCCCTATGCCAGATTTTGTGAGTCAACCCAAATACAGTGTGGACACCGGATTTCGGGAGAGAATAGGTAAGAAAAATACGGTAAAACCACAGTTTCTTTTGCAGGACAGATTATTTGAGTCGGAAGACTACTGACGGTGCCTGAGAGGGGGGGGAGAAGATTGTGTACTTGGCGCATCCTTACCGGTAGATCAGTCAGGTTCTTACATTGAAGGGAAAGTGAAGGGAAATTATGTTACCTTTTTGTTGGACACTGGTGCTACCCGTTCTACTGTAAGAACAGCAGACATCCCAAACCTACCCCTCTCGGGAGAAGCGATCCAAGTAGTGGGCGTTTCTAATAAACATATAAGGACCCATGTCACCGAACCTATGGAAGTCTGTATTGGCAACTTGAGAGAAAGGCACTAATTTGTAGTGTGCAATTCTAGCCCTGTAAACTTGCTAGGGAGGGATCTATTGTGTAAAATGAACTGCACAATCTTTTGTACACCAAATGGTGTTGAAATTCAGACTCCAGATGAAGACTGAGTGTATAAAATTATGCTGGACAGAAAAGAAACAGTAGTTAAAAAGATGTGCCTAGAAGACATACTAGGAGAACTAAAAACTTTTGTAAATCCTGATGTATGGGATTTTATAGGTAAAGAAGTAGGCCTAATGGCAGATGTCGATCCTATAAAAGTAACAGTGAAAGAAGGTGCAGTTTACCCAAACATTCGACAGCACAAAATGAGTCCCGAAATCAAAGCAGGAGTTGCACAAGAAATAGGGCATTTAGTTGAACAAGGCATTCTAGAAGAAATAATGAGCAGTCCTTGTAATTCACCTATAATTGGCATAAAGAAACCAAACGGAAACTGCAGGGTGGTCCAAGACCTCTGTAAAATTAATAAGATTGTCGGCCCACGTTGACCAGTAGTACAAAAACCAGCTGTGATTCTGTACCAAATACCCTGGGGAGCCGGATGGATTACTGTAATTGATTTATGCCATGCCTTCTTTAACATCCCGCTGCATCCAGATAGCAAGTTTTTATTTTTGTTCAAGTTTGACGACCATGTTTACGTTTGGAATAGTGTTCCTCAGGGGTACACGGAAAGTACATCCATCTTTAACCAGATTTTGAAAAAGTGTCTAGAATCACTGGTGCTGCCCGGAAAATCTGTTCTGGTGCAGTACATTGATGACCTATTGTTGGCATCTAGAACACAAAATGACTGTGTGATTGATTCCATTGCATTACTGAACCATTTAGCAAAAGGTGGACATAAAGTATCCCCAGAGAAATTGCTAATACTGTACAACATTTGTAAAGTATCTGGGACACCAGATAGAAAGAGGGTTCAGGAGAGTGACATCTGAAAGAATCAGAATAATACAAAACATGAAATTACCCCAGACTCAGAAAGAAATCAGAATGTTTCTTGGAGTTGTAGATTACTGCAGGCAATGGATTGTGGGATTTACAGTACTTGCAAAGCCATTGATTCAAATGACAAAGAAACGAGCAAAAGCCCCAGTTGAGTGGGATGATGAAAGCATGACTGCTTTCTTGAAACTGCGTAACAGTCTGTGTGAAGCCCCATCATTAGGGATGCCAGATTATTCAAAAGAGTTTGCACTATTTTGTGACACAAGAGATGATTGCACTCTTTCAGTTCTAACCTAGACCCATGAATTGATGCGACGACCTGTAGCATATTTTTCTGCTAAATTGGACCCAGTGGCATCAGCACTGTCAGGTTGTCTGAAAGCGGTAGCTGCAACGTGCATGAGTCTTGAGCAAAGTGAATCCATTGTCATGGGACATCCTGTAACCGTGTATGTTCCACATTCAGTCGTTATTCTGTTAACCTGAAAACGTACTCAGCACCTAACACCTAGTTAGATGACTAGATATGAAAGAATTATTGTTGGTTCAGAAAATGTGACAATAGTGAGATGCACTATTCTAAATCCAGTGACATTATTGCCAAATTCTCACTATGAGGTAATGAGAGAGGAAGTCGAACATGTTTGTATCGACTTAACTGAATTCAATACTAAACCTTGGGCAGACATACAGGAAGAACCTTTAAAAGACCCAAAACAGGAGTTATTTGTAGATGCTCGTGTATGCGCCATGAGGAAGGAGGACTAAGCACTGCTTTTGCTGTATGCGCACTATCGAATATAGTCGAAGCGTCCTATTTACCAGGAATCAAGTCTACACAAGTAGCTTAATTGATTGCTTTAATAAAAGCGTGCAAAATTGGGGAAAATTGGATAGTAACCATTTACACTGATAGCCCGTATGGTTAGGGGGTTGTGGCCAGCTATGGATGCAAAGGGAGTTTATGACTTCTTCAGGAACTCCTATTAAAAATGGACAATATGTAAAAGAATTACTTGAAGCAATTAAATTGCCTAAAGAATTGGCTGTGGTCAAGTGTGCTACTCAGCAATCTGGAACTGATAGAGTGACAGCCGGTAACCAATATGCTGACCAACTGGCTCAACATTGTGCCAAGTATAAAATGGCAATAAACAAGAAAATTGAAGCATGTGGAAACAGCTGCCAAATTATGCAATTGAGTTCTGTGAATACATGGGAGGAAGTGAGAGATTTGCAAGGTGAGGCAGAGCCCAAAGAAAAGCAAGGCTGGCAGAAAATAGTGTGTCGGATGAGACCTGGAGATGGCATAATAGTCTACCTAGATGTGAGACCAGTGTTACCAGACTGTATGCTTGCACCAATGGCCAGAATGTACCATGGAGACACACACATAGGGAGAGATGCAATGGTGAGGTTGTTTAGAAGGGACTGGTTCAATGCGAAGTTCAGGAACATAACAGAGAGTCTTTGCCAGAGATGCCTGACATGTCAGCAATTAAACCCTGGTAAGAAAATTGTAGTGTGCCCTGAGAAAATTGGGAAAGTAGAAGGTCCTTATATTAGATTACAAATTGACTTCACTCAGTTACTTGCTTGTCCAGGATTGAAGTATATTTTGGAAATTGTCTGCCTATTTTCAAAATGGGTGGAGTCATACCCTACCCGCAGAAATTATAGCTTAACTGTAGCAAAACTCTTTTTAAGAGAACTCATCCCTAGGTTCGGTTTTCCAGTAACGAATGATTTAGACCGAGGAAGACATTTTAATAATGAATTAATTAGTCCGATCTGTGAAGCATTCAAAATTTACCAAAAACTGCACTGTGCACACCGACCAGAGGCTTCTGGAGTGATAGAACAGTTAATGGCACCATTAAAGTAAGATTGGGAAAGATGTGCGAATCTACCCACTTATAATGGCCTGATGCTTTAGCTCTAATTCTGATGGGACTCAGAAGCATTCCAGACAAGAAAACAGGCTTGAGTACCCATGAGATACTCATGGGAAGAGCAATGAGGCAAGCATGTGTGCCAGGAGATCAGCAGTTACCTATATCTGATGATTTAGTGTTGGAGTACTGCAAAGAGTTGGCTGACCAAGTGCGTTCTATCTCTCATCAGGTTGGGAGAGACGCTGAAGCCAGACATTCAACTGCAAATAAGGAACAAAACAAATGCCAGTACTGAACTAGACTCACCAAAACCTTATGAATAAAACATAAAGATCCGCTTTTTGAATTGCACCAATAAATGGTTTATTCCACTTCTTTACATTCAATAATTTTGCAAAGTGTACTTTTTTGTGCATATATATTCATATAATACAATACAAACAGACTATGTACAATAAATACAATTCATTCAGACCATACCACTATATACATACCAACACAACACACCTTTGACAAATTTGGCCAAAGCAAAAAATCATCACACACACTCACACATCATCCATCCAACAGCCCAGTGTGGGTCAGGCTCACTGTTGCATGACCGACTCCATGGACCACAACAATGGACCATGTTTAGGGCAAATTATATTTGACATGGGACCAGAACAAGGTCAACGCATTTCGAACCCGGTAGATTTTGGGGTTCTCCTCAGGACCACAAGACTCTTAAGTCTTCAGGGAATGAAACCCTTCTTTTGTGTGTTTATTCATGTGTCAGTAATCCAAGGCTGCTTTCAATGATCTTCTGTTGGCAGCGCAATGTCCGTTCTTATCACGGCCGCCGCATAAAATCAGCAGCAACACTGTAAACGTCCGTCTAAGTGCTCGAACTCTTAAAGTGAAGGACAAGTGTGTTTATTCGATTGCCGGCTCTACTTCCGCAATAGCTTGCTCACAAGAGGAGAACCCCAAAATCTATCGGGTTCGAAACACGTCGACCTTGTTCTTGTCCCATGTCAAATATAATTTGCCCTAAAATTGTGACTAGTTGAAGATTGTTTAGACTGTTATGATCGTGAAAAACAGATCTACATGATTGGGGGAATATATTGTATTTAGTATGCTTGGTTGACATTGAGATTGTTGTGGTCCGTGGTGTCGGTCACGCAACAGTGAGCCTGACCCACACTGGGCTGTTGGATGGATGATGTGTGAGTGTGTGTGATGATTTTTTGCTTTGGCCAAATTTGTCAAAGGTGTTTTTGTGTTGTTATGTATACAGTGGTATGGTCTGAATGAATTGTATTTATTGCACATAGTCTGTTTGTATTGTATTGTATTATATTAATATATATGCACAAAAAACTACTCTTTGTCAAATTATTGAATGTAAAGAAGTGGAATAAACCATTTATTGGTGCAATTCAAAAAGCGGATCTTTATGTTTTATTCATAAGGTCTAGTTATAAGGTTTTGGTGAGTCTAGTTCAGTACTGGCATTTGTTTATTCCTTAGTTATATTGACTCAGCCTTACTGTGTTTGAGTCAAGGCCCTTTGGTGTTTACTAGACATTCAACTCCAGCATATGATTTGAACCCAGGCGATTGGGTAGTAATAAAGAATCACACCTGGGAATCTTGCCTTGCACCAAGGTGGGGAAAGCCAGAGCAATTGATACTAGTCACCACCACAGCTGTAAAGTGCAAGGGAATCCCCAACTCGATCCACGCCAGTCACACTAAACGAATACCAGAACCTGACGAAGTTGAAGCTGAAGGTTGTGCAGCTGAAGGGTCTCAAGAAGTTGATCCTGAAGTAGTTGACGAAGAGCAACCGAGCACCAGTCAGGATGAATGGATCCCAGTGGTTGACATACCTGAAATAAGAGTGAGAACAATAGGCCAGACATATTTAGATAATCAGACTGATAGTGATAGGTATAGAAGAACGTACTCAGATTACAGAAACACAAGCTAATGTTAATCGTAAGGAGGACTAGTTAAAGAAAGAGCAATATACTCAGACCAACAAAACCACTACCAGAACTCCATTGTCTGAGGAGGGACAGATAGGTACTAGTCAAACCGCACAGGCGAAAGACAATCAAGAATCGGCAAGACCTGTCCAGGACCAGATAGGATTAGTAAAACGGGTTCAGGAGGAAAAAAAAAACTCCAGGACCAACAAAGTCATATCCTGCATGCGGTCAGATTAGTCTAGAAGAATCCATCCAGGTGGAACAGTCAACAGAAATAAGCCTTGGACAAGGTGAGTTAGAGAGGAAACCTGAAGTTGACGAAAATCAAGTTGTGCCACAACTTGAAGAAAACAAGAGAGCACTTGAAGAATCGGAAAGCACAGTGCCAGCTAAAAGGTGATAAATGGCCTGGTTTTGTTAAAAGACTGAAATATTGCCTAGTCACAATAGATGAAGAGCCAGAACAAGTTGATGAAGTGACAAGTCAAACTGAACCGTCTTCAAGTAATCAAAGAAAGAGAAGTCCACGCCTGAAAAAGCTGAACAATAAATTCAAAGGCCCTGAATGGACATACGTCTTACTTGAAGATTTCAAAAATCTGGAAATCAGGGATGACAGTGATGAAGAATTGATTGCTCATCAAGATATTGAAGAAGTGAGGCCCACTTGAGACAAAACATAGGTGTACTCTGTGTAAAGTTCTCAAAGAGGGGTTAAACCTCCTTAGTCAAAAATTGTTATTAAACAGGGGGTAACCCAATTGGAGTCAAAGGACCTGGGTATCAAGTGTTATAGATAGAAATTGGTCCTAGACATTGATTCAACATATACAGTGTAAAAATATATTTCAATTATTCTTTTGATCACCATCCAATTAAATCCGTTATGGTTGATACAAAGCAGAACACAACAAATATATTAGCCCGAAATATCAATTGGTACCAATTTCTGTCTATTACTCCTTAGTCAAAAATGGCTGATAAAAGAGTTAGTGGAAACTCAAAAATACATTGTATAAAGACATGCTGTAGGATATGTGTCTGTAGTGTATTGATAGTACTAGTAGTATGGTTAGGACTGACAATAGCAATACCGTACTTGATGGCTGCTAAGCAAAATGGTACTAGTATACACGGAAAGATTGCACACCACAAACAAGATAGAGTAGACTTAGAAGCACCAGATGAGATAGAATTACATCACTTTAGAAACGGAAACGAAACTGATATGAATGTATTTGCTAGTCTATTACTACATTGTGTAGAGAGTATGCAGATTAGTGATTGTTATGTCTGTATGAAATTACCTACTTTAGGAGCTGAAGGTGTTACCTACCATCATTTACCCCTGACCTATGGCATTTCCTGTAGCATATTAACTATCCTATTCTATAAAACTGGAAAGTTACAGTATTATTATTCTAACATAGATGTCATTTTCTCTGAAATTCCTATCCGAAGAAGAATGAATCCTGTCCTTAGTAGTAAAGGCTCACAATTTATGGGCGAATATATTCTAACAATGAAAACAATAGATTATACTGATGCACACAAAGATAATTTAACATGTAAACTACATGAAGAAGAGTCGATATTTTTAAACTTAGTAGACAAAAGGAGACAGGATTTCCAAAAGAAAGCCACTGAACCGAAACCTCAGATACCCAAATGGGCTGAAAGGGAGGAATTTATGGCAACTGGCAAGCCTCATGCTGCTATGTCTTTAGACTTTGAAAAGAAGGGGAAAATCTGTCTCTATAGAAAGAAAACTGAGTATAACAATGTATTCATCGGTTCCAGTAAATGTGAACACAATTTCCTCATAATTTGGGGTTGGGGACTAAAAGGGGGAAGTGATCCAATATTTCCTGGAGTCTATTACGTTTGTGGAAACAAAGCTTACTTTAAGCTGCCTGATCATTGGTATGGGAGACGCTATTTCGGAATAGTATTCCCAAAAGTGTACCATGTAAAAAGAATCACTGGAAGCAATGAACACAAAAATTAACTAACCCAATATAAAAGAGCTAGTTTTGCAGAAATTGTGTCAAGATTCACATCCTGTGTTCACGTGTCCACCACCTGGGGGCTGAACTGTGGGACTCTCTAGTGTTCTAATATGCCTCCAGACACTCCCCTACATGCATATCCTGACTTCCAGGGATTTGGACGTCATTTAGGAATTGACATCCATTCCCAATCCATGCCGGGTTTTGTGGAAGCCAGTCTGCTTATGCTGGAAACTCTATTACCTAAATTCCCTGCTCTATGCTTAGTCTCCACCCCTGCAGGCCAAGGATGGGTGGAGGAATTCAGCTCACCTGTGGCTGGCCGGTGCTAGCCTGCTCATACCGGATGCATATGATTACTGTGAGCTCTTTTAAGCCCCAGTTCCCTTCAGGCCAAGGTTGGTCATTGTAGCTGTTTACCGGTGAGGCCGATCCTTGTTTTCACTGCTCCTGAGCTTTTGCTATTCTGGTTTCCTGAGCTTTAGTTATGCCTTGTTCCTGACCTGCTGCTGTTTTCCTTGTTCCTGAATTAGCACTGCCCGCAGTGCTACCCTGACCCCTGAGCCTTAGTATTCCTTGTTCCTGAGCTGCAGCAGTTTCCCTTCTCCTGAATTAGCACTACTTGCTGTGCTATCTTGTTTCCCGAGTTCCTGAGCTATAGCTATTCCTTGTACCTGAATTAGCATTGCATGCAGATCTCTTGTTTCCAGAGTTCCTGAGCTATAGTTATTCTGTGTTCCTGTGCTTCCGCTATTTTCTTGTTCCTGGTTTGCACTGCTTGCAGTGCTCTCTTGACTCCTTGTTTCCTGAACTTTAGCTATGTCCTGTTTTCTTGAACCAGTACTGCCTGCAGTGCTGATTGACTCCTGAGCTCTAGTAATTTCCCTGTTTCAGAACTATCCCTGGCTGCAGTGCTACCTTGACTCCTGAGCTCTAGTTATTTCCCTGTTCCTGAACTAGCCCTGCCTGCAGTGCTACCTTGACTTTTGAGCCTTAGCTTAATTATTGATCCTGCCCCAGCACTGCATTCTATGCTACTTTGTTTTCTTGATTCCCCAGATCTACAATAAGAAACTCAGAGGGTATAACAAAAGAAACGGGTTGCCCTCTACTCATAAATCATATCAAACAACAACACCCGTTCTCTATTGCAAAAAATATTGTGTGTAGATCACTTTTATTTCCTACTCTACGAAGTGTCTGCATTACTTAAAATGTTTTGCAAAACAACCCTAATTCCTTTCTTATGGTTATTTGCAGCACTTCCTTGCCATTTCACTTATAAAAACTCTTATCCAATGACAGTCCCCCTAGTGGAGGATTGATACTGAGTGGCTGCTATATCTTTTCAAATCCCTCCTCCCACCTAAAATTGTGGTGAAAAAATGTGTGAAAAGACAAAGTGACACCTCACGGGTGCACCACCAAGGGGGTAACTGGCAGGTACTCACCACATAAGCCCACTGCTCCCATCATTGGCAGTCACTTTGTCTAAAATAAATGAGTGTTTTCACATGAAAATGGGTATGCATGAATAGCTACTTTTTCACATTTTTAATTTGACAGTTCACCCCTAGTGAAGAATAAAGTTATCAGGTGTAAGGTGTGCCTGTCAATTTAAAAAAAAACTCCTATTTTTGTCACTATCATAGAGTGTTGTTTAGAATCACTCTTTTGCACTTGCACAGTCTCCCGTTGTTCTTTTTCTTTGGACACTCATTTATTTTAGACAAAGTGACTGCCGATGATGAGAGCAGTGGGCTTATCTGGTGAGTACCTGCCAGTTACCCCCTTGGTGGTGCGCCCGTGAGGTGTCACTTTGTCTTTTCACACATTTTTTCACCACAATTTTAGGTGGGAGGAGGGATTTGAAAAGGTATAGCAGCCACTCAGTATCAATCCTCCAATAGGGGGACTGTCATTGGATAAGAGTTTTTGTAAGTGAAATGGCATGGAAGTGCTGCAGAAAACCATAAGAAAGGAATTAGGGTTGTTTTGCAAAAATATTTAAGTAATGCACACACTTCGTAGAGTAGGAAATAAAAGTGATCTACGGGAATTTCACTGCGCATGCGTCTGCCACACTCACGTGGTGGGGAATCTTTGCTTCTGCGTACTAGTGCCAGAAATGGCCGCTTCAAACCTCACATGCTCAAGCTTATGCTGCAGCTTGTACTAAGCTTATTTTATTTTTTTATTTTTATGACTTGTAAAGCGCCTGGTGACCCGAAGGCATCCCCGCGCTGTGAGGTTGTGAGATCCAAGAAAGGGGAACCAGGGGACTATTTGGGGAAAAGGAAGGTTTTAAGTTTTTTACGGAAAAGGGCGTGACAGGGTTCAAGGCGCAGATTGCGAGGAAGTGCGTTCCATTTTGAAGAGGCATTGACCGAGAAGCGGCGGCCACCGGTGCGTGACTTCTTAAATTTTGGGACTATGGCCAGGTGTTCGCTGTCAGATCGAAGATTTCTGGAGGCTTTGTAAGGTATGACCATGTCTTTAAGGGCGGCCGGGCCAGCCCCATTGATGAGTTTGTGCGTGGTGCACAGGGCCTTGAACTCCACTCGCTGGTGCACCGGAAGCCAGTGTAGAGCTTTGAGGGCCGGTTTAGTGGAGGCTCTGGGGGGGAGGTTCAGGATAAGCCTTGCCGCAGCGTTTTGTGCACGTTGGAGCTTGGTCAAGGTAAATTCAGGAGCGCCGAGGTAAGCGGCGTTACCATAGTCCAGCCGGGAAAGTATAAGCCCCTGAACCAGCAGTTTCCTGGATAGGGGGGGGAGGAGAGGGAGAATCTTGCGAATTGATCGCAGAAGGCCAAAACATGTACCAGCGGTCTTGGCTGCCTGGGTCCTCATGGAGAGGTCCTGCTCCAGCCAGAAACCTAGTGTTTTGATTTCTGTCTTCGGAGGGGGGATATCACCGAAGGAGTCCGGCCACACTGATGGGGGAATGGAAGACCATTTATTGCCCAGGAGCATGATTTCTGTTTTTGTACCGTTCAGCTTCAGGGCAGATTCGCACATCCAGGTGTGAATATCTTGTAGACAGTGCAACAGTTTTTCCGGGTGGTTGTCCAGGTGAGAAAGGGAGACGACAAGTTGGGTGTCGTCAGCATAGTTTACTATTTTTATCCCATATGGGGTCACAACATCTTCCAGGGGGGCCATGTAAACATTGAATAGGGTGGGACTAAGCGAGGACCCCTGGGGCACTCCACATGTTAGAGGGAGGGGGTCCGAGCGAGAATTGCTGTCCCACACCTGAAATGAACGACCGGAAAGGAAGGATTCGATCCATGCATAAGCAGTTCCCACAATTCCTGCCCTGACCAGGCGATGGAGGAGGACACGATGATTCACCGTATCGAAGGCAGCACTGAGGTCCAGGAGGATCACTGCCACTGATCCTCCTGAATCCAGGATGCATCTAGCCTCCTCGATGACAGAGAGGAGGGCGGTGTCTGTGCCCTGGCCCGGCCGGAATCCTGTCTGGGACTGACGCAGGATATTGTTAGCCTCAAGAAATTGAGAGAGTTGCACATTTACTAATTTCTCAGCCATCTTGCTGATACAGGGGAGGAGCGATATGGGTCTGTAGTTGGCCATGTCGTCCGGGTCCAGTTGGGGCTTTTTCAGCAGGGCCTTGACGACAGCGCTCTTCCAGGTGGAAGGTACTGTGCCATGGGAAAGAGAGGTGTTAATGAGATCCCTGATGGTGGGGGCTATGCTGGGAGACACAGATTTTAAAATCTGGCGGGGGCCGGGTCCAGGGGGGATCCGCTTTTCATTTTTGTCAGCGTGGCGGTGACCTCAACGAGGGAGGCTGCTCTGAAGGAGGTCAATCGCGAGCTGTTCGTGCAGGCAACTGTATTAGCATAATTGAGCGGGCTGATAGATGGGAGGGAATCCAATATCCGCAGGATTTTGGAATCGAAGTAAGTGGCTAGGTCTTTGCTTCTATCCGGGGGGGGGGGAGAGCAGCGGAAGCTGAAGGGATGTTGAGTAGTTCCTTTGCTATTAGGTAGGATTCTTTAGCAGAGTTAGACGCATTTTTTATTCTATTGTCATAGAATGTAGCCTTGGCTAGTTTAATGGCCGATTTGTAGCGTCTTACCGCGCTATTGTAGATGTCCTTGTTGCTGTGGAGCCAGTCTTTCCTCCACAGTCTCTCAGCCTTTTTGCACTCTTTGCGGAGGTCTCGGAGTTCAGAGGTGTACCATAGTGCATGGCCCTTTATTCTATTTTTGATCTCCCGGTTTTTTATAGGAATGATGGTGTCAAGGGATGAGGAGATCCAATTTCTAAATTGGATGTCGGCCTCGTGCGGATCTTCCGCAAGACTCGGAGTGGAGGAGTCCAGAGCTTTGGACCAATCCTCCGCCGAAAGTTTGGACCAAGATCTATCTTTGGTGAAGATAGGGGGTTTATGGGGATTCTTGCAGGCCCCAGGGAGAAGGAATGTGACCAGAAAATGGTCCGTCCAGGGGAGAGGTTGGGAGTTAATGAATTGGAGAGAGGGGATATTTGAAAACACCGGGTCGAGTAGGTGCCCTTTTATATGTGTTGAGCCGGTGTTGGCCAGAAGAAGGCCGAGAGCCGCCAGGTCACAGATCAGGTCGGCTGCTCCTGTATCCAGAGGGTCGTCGAAGTGGATGTTAAGGTCTCCTGTTATTAGGAAGCTAGATGTCAGGTGAGCCGAGGAAGAAACAGTTTCCAAAAGGGATGCTGCAAAGGGGGCGGCGTGGCCGGGAGGCCGGTACACCAAGAGGCCTGACAGGGAGTTGGTAGGCGTTAGCTGGATCATAAAGAGGCAGCTCTCTGATTCCCGAGTTGTAGTCTCATTAATTCGACAAGCGAGGTGGTCCCTGTGGATGATGGCTAGCCCACCTCCTCTGCCTAGGGGGCGTGGTTGAGATACGATGAGGAAGCCCGGGGGTAGGGACAGAACGATGTCAGAGTTTGAATGCTCAGTGATCCACGTTTCTGTCAGGAAGAGTATGTCCAGTTTGAGATCAGCAATGAGGTGATTAATAAGCAGAGCATGCTTCGGGAGCGATCTGCAATTAAGTGTCGCGATTTTTAGGACAGGGGGTGGCACCGGGAGTTTAGGAAGGAGTAACTTAGCCGGCTTGCAGTATTTGCAGCTCGAATAGGAGACGTTAGGAACATGCGTGATATGGCATGTGCTGTTTTTATTGGGTCTAAGGCTAAGAAGCTCTTTTCGTGAGTAGCTTACCTTCATACTGGGAGGGACGGGTATGGAGACTGGCCCTGGGCCCGGCCGTGCGCGGACGGGCGCAGACGGGCTTGCCTTAGGCACGCCTTCGGCGCGCAAACGGCGCTCCCGCTGCGCTCGTCCGCTGCGCTGGTAAGGCCGGCACATTTATAGTTTTCAGGGGTGGGCGTGGCCTCGCAGTGGGCGTGGCTATCGGTTTAGGGCGTTCCTGAAAGAGCAAGGGGTCGCTGTGTCAGGATATCTAGGAGGGCGGTGATAGCGCGTTTAAGTCGGCGCTTTAGAGCAGGTAAGCCCAGTGATGTTAAAAGTTCGAACAAGCAGAAAATAGTGCAGTTTTAAAACATAAACACACACACAGTCCTCCGGCTTCCGCCTCAGAGGATGACACAATCAACTACAGGCGCTTTCAATCAGCGTATTTGTAGTTTTCAGGGGTGGGCGTGGCCTCGCAGTGGGCGTGGCTATCGGCTTAGGGCGTTCCTGAAAGAGCAAGGGGTCGCTGTGTCAGGAGATCTAGGAGAGCGGTGATAGCGCGTTTAAGTCGGCGCTTTAGAGCAGGTAAGCCCAGTGATGTTAAAAGTTCGAACAAGCAGAAAATAGTGCAGTTTTAAAACATAAACACACACACAGTCCTCCGGCTTCCGCCTCAGAGGATGACACAATCAACTACAGGCGCTTTCAATCAGCGTATTTGTAGTTTTCAGGGGTGGGCGTGGCCTCGCAGTGGGCGTGGCTATCGGCTTAGGGCGTTCCTGAAAGAGCAAGGGGTCGCTGTGTCAGGAGATCTAGGAGGGCGGTGATAGCGCGTTTAAGTCGGCGCTTTAGAGCAGGTAAGCCCAGTGATGTTAAAAGTTCGAACAAGCAGAAAATAGTGCAGTTTTAAAACATAAACACACACACAGTCCTCCGGCTTCCGCCTCAGAGGATGACACAATCAACTACAGGCGCTTTCAATCAGCGTATTTGTAGTTTTCAGGGGTGGGCGTGGCCTCGCAGTGGGCGTGGCTATCGGCTTAGGGCGTTCCTGAAAGAGCAAGGGGTCGCTGTGTCAGGAGATCTAGGAGGGCGGTGATAGCGCGTTTAAGTCGGCGCTTTAGAGCAGGTAAGCCCAGTGATGTTAAAAGTTCGAACAAGCAGAAAATAGTGCAGTTTTAAAACATAAACACACACACAGTCCTCCGGCTTCCGCCTCAGAGGATGACACAATCAACTACAAGCGCTTTCAATCAGCGTATTTGTAGTTTTCAGGGGTGGGCGTGGCCTCGCAGTGGGCGTGGCTATCGGCTTAGGGCGTTCCTGAAAGAGCAAGGGGACGCTGTGTCAGGAGCTTGTTTGTCTTGCTTAACCATTAAATGCAAAAGTTTAAAATAAAGTAATGGGGTTAGAGTAGAGATAAGTGGTATACAGTGCATTCATTTATTTTTGTATTCTAATATGTTTCTCTTTGACTTTGCTGATAGCTCGCACTTTGGGCCTGAATACTGTCACATCCTCCATCTTGGGTGATGCAGCGCAAGCACACTCAGACTCTGAAATTGCTGAAGCATTGGCATGGAATAGCTGCCAACATTCTTCTTACCCACAATGTTCCTGGGAACCTGCTCTACTGACCTCTAAAGAGGAAGCAAGAAGACTCAAATAAATACAATGTATATAATTTGTAAGCCAATATTGGTGGGTGGAATAAAAACATGAGAAAGTAAATTGTTGGTGGGAACTTGATCAATTCAAGTCAAATTTAGATGATCTCATCTTAGTATGGTCCGATGACCTCTCCTCGTCTTTCTAATCAATCATTGAAGGGGAACACATAGATTTGCAACATTTATGGGTGGTACATTGCCCTCGAAACGGTATAACTAAGGCAGGTTTAGATAGGGAAATTGTCCGACTTGTCCGAATATTAGACCTGTCACTGACCCAACGCACTCAATAGGCGATCGAGAGCAGAGGTGTTGGCAGAGCACACTGTCAGAAGAATCGATTGCCCAATTGGGTTATTTATTGGCTTTTCTTAGAGAGAGACGCTGGTGTTGCACTTAGCTGAGGTCACCTGTCCTGAGCTGCACCTGTCTTGTCCCGTGGGCACCAGATTAGTCGGGAGCCTGGCCCTGATATAGTGCCCCAGCCCATGACCAGGATTGGTCATTGCACCATTCTAGGTAAATATAATCTGTGTGGTACGTCCTTGTGCTATTCCCCTTTCTCACCCTTCCCAGGTACCAATGTTTAAAGGTGTTACTGTGATTTCTTACAAACTTTATGTCCTACTGGTTATATTCTTGCTTGTAAAATTCATAGTCCCGAGATTGTGGCTTTCTCATTTTGACTCAGAAAATCTCTCATAGATAAAGGTTTTAAACTTCTTCCGAAGTCTGTGGTTTTTACAGGAAAAGTAAATGTGTTTTAATTACTGCCTATTTAAACTCAACTCCCTTTGATCCCTAGGACTTATTGAAAAGGTGACAAGGATTGGTAATTCATGGTTTACAGGTATACGTCCTAAAAGGACTCAAAGCACTGATAGGGTGATTACAATTAGTAATCGATTAGGCAGGACAACTAGTTCAAAGTGTGAATGTTTTATGGGCTCAGGTGAGTATGGTAAAACTGAGCTAGTTGGTCCCTGCATGCTCTATCACTACTACCTGTGCAACTCACACCAGCAGTCAAATTGGAATCCAACATACAATTATTTTTCGGCCAATCCTAATGCGGCTTCTATCTGTAGACCAATCAGACTCAGGCACACGCTTGTGGTCTGACCAATGCCAGTGCACCCTTTTGTGACGTCAGTTTTGCTCCTCACTACTGCCCCCTCCTTTACAATCTGCTTCTGTCTCACACCCGCTATTTCGACTAATCCCAGCACAGCTGTCTGTGACGTCAGCACAGCTCCGACAACTGACCCTCCCTTCACAAGGTAATAGGAAAATGTATTTCTTTAACTTTTCTTAAAATAAAATCTGTTAGTAACAATGTAAAAACATGTGCTACTCTGTCTGCTCCACTAAACAAAGGATAGATTTTCGGCTTATTCTCGAGTGTCAGAATTGCTCCTCTTCTACTGCATTAAAAGCTATGTTTACCCTTCATTCAAGCTCAGGAGAACCTGTTACTCCTTCAGTGTTACCCCTTTTGGGAAATAAGACCAAAGTTTCACCAGCCTACCCTCTGCTATCACTCACACTCTACTTTTATACTAAATAGTCCCTAGTTTAATACTGCCAGCCCTACGTAGCTTCTCAGAATTATTCCAACAGACGAGTAACCTCACTGCAGTGTGGCTTCTGACACCATCCACTATTCATATCTCCTGGGATTTTCCGGACAACATAAAACAAGATGCTAACTCTTTTGTTAAACATAAATCAATAATCAATATTTATCACCAAACTTGTCAATAATAACCATAACTCTGCTACCAGAAAACTGATCCAGCTCCGTACCAACAACAGATACTCCACTACCATATACCCACCTGGGCCGATAAACACACATACAGTGGTTGAGTAAACCGCTAGAGTCAAAGTTTATAATTTTTCCCACAGTTTTCAAGATTAGTTATTTAATAGTCCTAACTAACCTTTCACTGATCAAAAAGTTCTTTCCTCTGGTCGATGGACCATTAGTTGAACTAGTTGATGGTGAAAATGACATAAGTTAATTTGTTCTTTTATTCAAAGTAAATAACCACAGACTCTGGAAAGTTTTAAATCTTTATCTAAATTTCAAACGCATGTGAACCATCTCAAATACACAGTGCAGTCACCATCATTTTTAGGAGAGAAAATTCAATGAATTAATCATCAAACACATCCTTTGGACTCATGCAAGGATCAATGCTCAGAAAGGGAGAGGACAGAGAGAAAAGAATATCTGTAAATAACATGAAAATATAATTACCAAGAATGGTGTGAAGCCTAACCCCCAGGCCAAGGGCTGGTAAGGGTCCCCCCAGGATAGATCAAGCGACAAAGACTTCAGGACAGGAATCAGGACAGGATAGATGACCTCTCTAGAATACCGACGATTTGTGTAGCACCCCTCTCTGACACTCTCTTCTTCCTCGAGATTCTTCCGTGATCTTCTTATCTTGTAGTGTAGTTCCTATATTCCCAAAAGGCTCTGCGCATTGGAATAATATATACTGTAGTTTAGACGTAGGACTGAGGTCTACTAGGTCTATACCGAATATATTAAACTTAATAGTGAGTGCCAGATAGCTCAGAGGTCACTAGAAACTTTCTCGAATACACAAGAAGGGATTAGTTTCTGACAACCACATAAACATGACAACTTTGTTTCCCAAGAATAAGAAATCAAATCTCTAGAGTCGCGGAAACAATAGATAACTATTTTACTCAGTCAATCGTGCATGCTTTGTTTCACCAGAGATGCAGAGAAATAGAGAGACAGGGGTTTTCTATAAAAGTATTTATTGAACAGTCTTCTTTCTCAAGCATTGGAAATGAACTGCTACAATCGAAATACTGGTTATAAAGTACGATGCATATAATACGAACAGTATTATAAAGTAGTACTGTAAAAGCATGATATGGTTTCTAAGCCATAAAAGTGAATAAAATGTATAAAATACATACAGTAATAAATAATGACTAAAAGTACTCAACTGGTGCTTCTAAAATGGAGGAAGTAAGTGAGGAGTAGCCTAAGTTTACCAATTCTATGCCAGGAATCTATTCCAAGATCTCTCTAAGAGGTCTAATCAGCACCGTACCTTGGTTTTAGAATGAAGGAGGTCTTGTATCTCTCTCTCAGGACTCGATTTCCCAGATACCCGCAAGGGTAAGCCGGAAACACTGGAGCTGGATTTCTCGGCAGGAGAAAAGTCAGCTTCTCTCTCAGTGCGTCAGTTGGAGGGACGGCTTCCTTCAGCACTTCCAGCTGCAGGGCGTCGGGCAAGTAGATAGTCGATCTGCTCCAAACCACCGTGTGTTTGACTTGGCAAAACTGGGCATATTTATACTTTGAAGGTGCCGAGTTTGATGCATGCTTGGACTTAATATCGTCACTCAAAGGCTAAATTCTTGGAAAACGCCAGGAGTTCTTGGAGAACTTAATATTCAAGCAGGGGGAAGTTCCTAGCTGCTAAAGGCGGGTTTTTCCAAGAAATCGTTGTTAATTCTCGGAACCTAGTGGAAGTAGCCATGCCGTATTTGGGCTGTATGGCTTAGACCAAATAGGGTAGTGATTTCTATGCCTATATAAGGATATGATAAAGTATACCTATATAAGGGCATGAATCGGGAAAATTACACTAGGGGCCTAGATTCGATTACAACACACACTCCACGATCTTAAGTTCAATTAAGCTAACCTAATAAGCACTGAACATATCTAAAGCTAGTGTTTACAATCCCACCCCAAAATACATAAAAATGCACTTGAAATGGTTTGTACATGAGAAAAATATTGAGAATTTCTACAGTACGCATTTTAAGGAAGAGATGACATTCTAAGCATATAGTATGGTATCTAAATATGCAAACTGAATGAATCATGAATTTACATTCATGAAAAATGACTCTTAAATACAGAAAGAAAGGTCGAGACCATTTCATAACATAACATATCATGTCAATGGTTATATGAGGACAAGGCCAAATATTTTTTCTAGGCAGTGTTCAAAAAGAAAAATCATTTCTTGTTCTCTAAGAATAGTTCTACTTTAAGCAGATTAGTCTGTGCCAAAAAAAGTTCAATGTTTTTGGAGAGAAAAAAAAAATTCAAATGGTTGTGAAAAATAGAGTCCCAAAGTTAAAATTCTTTATTTTGAAAAGTTGAAGGCCGAATTTCAGAGTTCAGGGAACGCTGTGTGCATGAATCAAAAGTAATTCTCGGTGTCAGGAGAAAACATCAGATCATCAAGGCTGGCAAATAAATCGTCTACCCCAGTAGGTGAAAGTGGAACCACTTGATCAAGCAGATCAAATGTGCACAGATTAGAAGAATTGCCGTCAGCGCCAGGTGCCGCATTAGCAGTGTTCAAATCAGATAGTACCTGTGTGCCTGTTGATTCTTGTATCTCAACCTCAGTTAGCCTTACTGGTGAGACCTCAATGAATGCCGTCATCAGGATTGGTAGCCGTTGGGGACAACACGATACATGAGCCGTTACAGGACCTAGCAAGGCGTCGACATCCGATGGCAGGACTGATGGAAGTGTAAGACAGATGTCCAACACGCATTCCTCTCCGCAAAGTAGGCATCGTAGAACAGGTAAGATGCAATATTGCCAGATTGGTCTGAACATTAGAAACCAGGTTGTGTTCAGATCTCTTAAACGAGCCAAGCCAAGAATCTGTGAAATCCTCTCACGATACCTCAAGGCAAGGAGGGTCCCTTCCATGTTGGTCTGGGTATCGTTGGTTGCCGGACTTGCCATATCGGAGCAGAAGGAATAAAAATAGAATTCCTGCTACGAGTCCCAAGATGAGAGGCAGGCCGCCGAACACAGAGTGCACGAAGTTTAGAAAAATGCAGAGGGCAGCTTCGAATGGAGTTAACAGTCCCGAAAAAATCGTCTTAAATACATGTGCGATGCCACTGGTATCAGACATGTTTAAGATTTGACTTAACATTTCAGCTAAATGTATTGGGGAGTTTGTTGATAATAATGCATGTATCTCTGCAGATGTCCTCGCAACTTGCAGATCATATGTTTCTTAAGACGAGGTCAGTGGCACAGAATTTTGCAAAAGAATGGCGTTTATTCTGCTTAAAGTATCAATTCGTATAGAAGAGATATTCAGTGAAGGCCATAATGCCGTCCCACTGTCTGTCTTGTGCGTTGGATACAATACTTGCATACAACAAGTGACCATGGACGACACACTTACGAGATGAAGTTTTCATGATGCCACAGCAGCTGTGACCATTCAACATAACGTAACTGCCATTGGATAGTTGCCTGAAAATGGGCTCTATCACGTTGGAGGGAGTACCGTGCAGGTGGCAAGAGAGGTTATTTGCAGAACCGTCACAGGCTCCGTGTAAATTAATACCTTTGCACAAAAGTGTACCACTTAGTGAGTTTTTACAATTGTTTCCACTAAGGAAGACCTCTTTTCCCTTGTTCCAACATTTGTGTATGTAAGGTAAAGTCCATGTTAACTTAATGTATTCTTCACCCAACCTTTCATACAGGCCGCTGGCATATGCTGTAGACAATACTGAAATTGGAAAATCGTCACTGGTATCATGATGGTGCCATGATTTATCCATTCAATGACAGGCTTCTCAGAAACTGTCAATGGTAATCTTTCCAGTTTTTCAATGCTCAGCACCGTATAGTCTGCTCCTCTTTGTGCTAAAGAGATTTGTTTATCTGTAAGGTTAAATACAGCAAACAATGACGTTGTGTTGATTAGAAGCCTTGTCACGTAGCCTGAACGAAGATTTTGTAACGTCCAGCCTAACTGCATTATAGAACATAATTGAGACTGGCCATCTTGTAACATTAGCAAGTCCTGTTCCATTATGTCAATTGCAGAGGATACAATGCTGTCCAAAGAATATATTCTGGGGGACAGAGTCGTTAACCCATTGTCCACTACAACGAGAGCTTTCTCTAAATTAATACGATCAATTTCTCGTATTCTTTCTGCAGTTTCCATTTGCGTTATTTTCCAAGCTTCGTTGTACGCAGCGTATATACTGGCGTATATGAAACATTTTTGCCGTGGTTTGCGAGGTCCCATTAAGAAATCTTGCAAATAATGGCTTTCTTTAAGTAAAGATAAGTGTTGTTTGATTTCCGGAAGTGTGGATGTCTTTAGCCACTCAAGGCATAGTTTTCCTACACTATATGTTGTTACTATCCCTGGATGTTGTCTCTGGGAGTATTTTGGATCTGGCCTGTTCAGTTTTAACCCCTGTGTTTTGTTCAGGAATCTATCATTACAATTATTGTTGTCTGTGGGCCATTTTTTCCAATCAGGATTAGTTCTGTTTTGTGTTAAATTATATGGTACGTCTACCTCCTTTTCTGTAGTGTCATTACTTTCAGAAGTGGGTTTAGGTAAAATCGGTTTATTTAAATCTTTTATCTTACCCAGGCCAAGACAAGAAGTCTGTTGAACAGTATCGTTTAAAAACATTATTTGTTCTGGTAAAATGCAGGCTCTGAACAAGGCCTCTAAACCTTGTACCTGCCATACTTTCGTGCCCCAGACAGTTTTTTTCTCAATGTTGTCTTTCCGAAAGTCAAAACCTAATGTAGACAGCTGAGCATAAAAGTTTGCAGAATAAATAAATTTGTTTAGTGTTGCTCAACATTGTTTTCATTCCCGTCTTATTTACATTTTTAAAATAAAACGCTTCTGGATTTGTAACATTAAACCCTGAGAAGTATGAAAACTTTTCATGAAATGTTTTTGAGCTGCCTTTTGGTGGCGTGGGACAATGT
This sequence comes from Lissotriton vulgaris, assembly GCF_964263255.1. Taxonomy (NCBI): domain Eukaryota; kingdom Metazoa; phylum Chordata; class Amphibia; order Caudata; family Salamandridae; genus Lissotriton; species Lissotriton vulgaris. Next base: position 1,440,572,500 of record NC_141687.1, on the reverse strand, counting down.
TCCCATTGATTATATGTAAAAACATTCCTAGGATTTGTAGATTTGTGCAAATAGTGGTGACCATAGTAATTAAAACAATACATTTGTTCATAGTCTGATGACCCTTCTAAATAGTCATGTTCAATAAATTTTGCAGACATTTCTAAATCTGACATCATATTATTAATAGTCCCAAAGTCCCAATCATCAGAAAATGTGCTGGGCGATACAAAGTCACTTAAAGAAACCTTGAACTGGTGTGGAATCTTTAGCAGCTCCACCGGGCCATAGATGTCATAGTCAGTTCTATGCAAAAACAACGGAAGAGTGACTACCTGAAACCTGGGAAAGGGGACACACAAATGTATTTAAAAGAACCCTCACTCACCAACATAGTTGGTGACATGCTTCATCATAGGGTCCTTACCAAGCAAGCCGAGTGCCTCCCTGGTGTGCTACGACGCCTGCAACTGCAGCGGAGCTGGTTTCTTGTGTGAGGGGTCTGTGCAGTTTAAAAAGTCGCCAAATACTACCTATAAATGATTTATTCGAGGTGATTTGGTTACTATTAAAAAAAGGGTGACGGATCTATACAAGCTAATAAGTGTAGCCAGGAGGATCCGATTTATATAAAAAAAAGTGGGTAATGGTCAACATGTTTCTGCTTAAAAGTGCAATTTCTGCAAAGCTTTCATTAGGACCTAAACGAAGACCATGGCGGTATACGCAGACGAAGGCGTACCCTAACCTCTGGTCAAGTGCTGTGGCAAAACTCACGGTTTCACCACGTTGATCATCAGGAATTTCCTAGATCAGTCGTAGCCTGAAAGAGAAATAACAACAAACCACATATATACATTGTGACCTTCCTGGGCTAGTGTTGTCTCTGTTAGTGGCTTTAACAATCAACACAATGTGTGCCTTTAGTGAAGAAGTAACAAACCACACCTGCTGCTTGTTTGTGGTCAGGTGTTTCAAACACATACACACCATGCTATTACAGTGTGAAGTGATTTATTAATTGTTTAATAAACAATCATGCGACCAGTGGAAGTCCATAGATTCACGGCCAACCTGGGCAGTTATCCCTATCTCGAGGGAAAAATGTGATTCAAGTGCTGATCACTATTCAAATGGTATATTAACGGCATGTGTTGCAAAATGCACGTAAAATGCCGAATTTACCCAAAATGCCCCAGCACTAAGAAAGAAGCATTAGTGGGCGAGTGACAAGATCAAAATTAAAAGCGGCGGCATGTAGGAGAACGGCTTATGTAGAGTTAGTGACAGAAGCAGAAGCATCTGGATATATCACCAAACATGAGGCAGATTTCCTTACTACCACCAAGGGCACTATCCCCTATTTTTATACGTTGCCCAAAACGCATAAAAATCGCATGCCTCCACCTGGAAGGCCAATTGTATAGGGATAGGATCGCTCCTGGAGCCCCTCTCTCGCTACTGTGATTTCTTCTTGAAACCCCTGATTCAGGAGGCATCGCCATCGTTCATAAGAACACCATACGAATCACAACCAGCTCTGACGATAACCTCGCGACCGCCGAACATCTTCACTTCCTGATCCACACCGACCCCAGAACCACACTTAGAGGCACCCTCATCTACAGACCACCAGGATCCCGCACTCAATTCAACGAAGACATCACCGACTTCATCAGCCCACATGCCCTCTCCTCCGAGAATTACATTCTACTGGGAGACCTAAACTTCCACATGGAAATCAAAAATGACAACAATACCACCACCCTTCTGGACAACCTCGCCAATCTCGGACTCAATCAACTTGTTGACACCCCCACCCACTTAGCAGGACACACGCTCGATCCTATTTTCACCTCCAGCAAACACATCTCCTTCGATCGCACCACAGCTCTACATTGGACGGACCACAGCTGCGTCCATTTCAACTTCAAAAAGACCACGACCCACATCCCGCCACAACCTATCCCTCGAAGAAACTGGAACAAAATCACCACCGACCAACTCTTCACATCGCTTAACCAAAACCCCCCCGCCATACCATTGGACCCAAACCAAGCTGCCACTAATCTCACACAATGGATCACCCGCAGCGCTGACGAATTAGCACCCTTTAAACACCATCAGATCAAACAAGGAAACAAAAAGGCCCCTTGGTTCAACGATGACCTTAAGAAATCCAAGAAGTTATGCCGTACCCTCGAGAAAACATGGAGAAAAAACCCAACCACTGACAACCTGATCGCCTTCAAGGACGCGATCCGCAAACACCACCAATTGATCTGATCCACCAAGAAATCAGCTTTCAAGGATCGACTCGACAACAACGCCCACAACAGCAAGGAACTATTCAACATCGTCAAAGAATTTACCAACCCCACCGCCGGCACCAACGACATCACTCCCTCCCAGGACCTCTGCGACTCCCTATCATCTTTCTTTCACAACAAAATAGCCGACATTCATAACAGCTTTGCAAACCTGTCCAAAGAACACCCCACCTTACCCAACTGCGAACCAAAACAGCGCTCTCACAACCTTTGCGCCTGGAACCCAATCACGACTGAAGACACCACCCGCCTGATGAACTCCATCCACTCTGGATCACCAACTGACCCCTGTCCCCACCACATTTTCAACAAAGCAGACTCCATCATCGCACCCCATCTCCGTGATGTCATCAACTGTTCCTTCAACTCCGCTACCTTCCCGGAAAGCTGGAAACATGCCGAAATCAGCGCCCTTCTGAAGAAACCCACAGCGGACCCTTCTGAACTTAAGAACTACCGCCCCATCTCACTCCTCCCCTTCCCGGCCAAAGTCATCGAGAAAGCCGTCAATAGTCAACTTGCTGCCTTCCTTGAACTCAACAATTCCCTCAACCCTTCACAGTCCGGATTCAGAGCCAAACACAGCACCGCAACCGCCCTCATCGCAGCTACAGACGACATCCGAACACTACTGGACAACGGAGAAACAGTTGCCCTCATCTTACTCGACCTCTCCGCCGCCTTCGACACAGTATGTCATAGCACACTCATACAACGCCTTAACAACATCGGAATACAAGGAAAAGCTTTGGATTGGATCATCTCATTCCTCGCTGGAAGAACTCAAAGAGTCCACCTACCCCCATTCAAATCAGAGGCCACCGAAGTCATCTGTGGTGTACCACAAGGATCCTCACTCAGCCCCACCCTCTTCAACGTATACATGAGTCCTCTCGCACCCATCGCGCACCAACACAACCTCAACATCATCTCCTACGCTGACGACACCCAGCTGATCCTTTCCCTCACCAAAGACCCAAACACCGCCAAAACCAATCTACACGAAGGAATGAAAGAAGTTGCCGAATGGATGAAAAACAGCCGTTTAAAACTCAATTCAGACAAAACGGAAGTCCTCATCTTAGGATCATCCCCCTCTGCCTGGGACGACTCATGGTGGCCACCTGCCCTAGGTACAGCACCCATACCTACTGATCACGCACGTAACCTGGGTTTCATCCTAGACTCCTCCCTTTCTATGACCAGACAAGTCAACGCCGTCTCATCTTCATGCTTCAACATCCTGCGCATGCTCACAAAAAAATATTCCGCTGGATCCCGACCGAAACAAGAAAGACAGTCACCCACGCACTGGTCACCAGCCGACTGGACTATGGAAATACCCTGTACGCCGGGACCACAGCCAAACTTCTGAAAAAACTCCAACGCATCCAAAACGCCTCAGCCAGACTCATACTAGACATTCCCCGTCATGCTCACATTTCCCCCCCACCTGAAGGATCTCCACTGGCTCCCCGTCAACAAGAGAATAACGTTCTGCCTCCTCACCCATGCACACAAGGCCATCTACGACCTAGGACCCGAATGCCTCAACACAAGACTGTCCTTCTACACACCCACCCACCAACTACGATCATCCAATCAAGCCCTCGCCGCAATTCCGCACATCCACAGATCCACCATGGGTGGAAGATCCTTCTCCTACTTAGCGGCCAAAACCTGGAATTCTCTCCCCACTCACCTCCGACTTACACAGAACCACCTCTCCTTCAGAAAGCAACTCAAAACCTGGATATTCGATAAGTAACGCACCCACCCTCCCTCAAGCGCCTTGAGACCCTCTGGGTGAGTAGTGCGCTATACAAATTCCGGAACTTGTACTTGAACTTACTACATGATATGGAGCTAGAGGATGAACCTACCTATCTCGTAACACTGGACATAGAAAGCCTCTACACATGCATTCCTCAGGATGATACCATCAGAGTAATTGAGGCTACTCTTGATGAGAGCTCTTGGGATTATGTCACCCCTAAGGAATTTGTCATCTCCTGTGCCACTCTTGCTTTGAAGAAAAACTTCTTTGAGTACAAAGGCGATCTCTATTTACAATCTAGGGGCACCTCTATGGGCAGTATTTTTGCCCCTAGTGTGGCCGGGCTTTATGTCTTCAACTTCGAAAGTAAATACATCCTTTCAGACCAGAACCCTTACCGCCCCTATCTAAATTTATGGAGGAGGTATATAGATGATGTGATTGTCATCTGGCAGGGTCCAGAAAACATACTTCTATAGTTTTTACCTGGATCAACACTAGTGACCCCCATCTTAAATTCACTCACGCCTACCACAGGGAGGAGATGGTGTTTCTGGATGTAGTGATCACTAAGGTAGGGAGTTCACTCCAGACACGTACCCACTACAAACCCACGGCACAGAACAATCTATTGCATTTTACCAGCTACCATCCACGCCCCCTATGGGAAAATCTCCCGTTTGGGCAGTTTTTGAGACTCAGACGAAACTGCAGTGATGTCGCAGTTTTTAAGATGCAGGCAAACGAGCTGACAGAAAAACTTAAGAAACGGGGCTATCCGGAAAGGATCCTTGAGAAAAGTTTCAAGAGGGCACGCAATCAAAATAGAGAAGCTCTTTTAGAGGACATTCCTAAGTCCCCGGGAGATATCCCGTTAACCTGTGTGACTACTTATAACAATGCTTCCTATGCAGTGAGTAAATCAATCCGGAAACACTGGAAGATTCTAGAAAGCAACAACCACCACTGGGAACTACCCCTCTTTTCGTATAAAAGAGCTAGGAGCCTCAAGGAATCCCTTGTACACACCCGCCCCAGGACTCAAGACCTGACAACAAACCAAACTATCACCAGAGCATGGGGCCTGCCACCTGCGACTGGCCATTTCCCATGCTAAGGGTGCAGTGTGTGCCATTTGACGTCAGCAACGAAACAACTCAACTTGGAACCGGGCAAGGTTTGGCGACAAACAGCTCACACAAACTGCAATTCCACCAATGTGGTTTATTTGATTACCTGCCTGTGTAAATTAAGATACGTGGGCTTGACGACCAGAAAAGTAAAACAACGAGTGTGCGAACACCGGAGTAATATTAGGTGCCGCAAGACAAGCAGCAAACTCACAGACCATTTCTTGGCATTGAACCATACCACCAACGATCTGACTTGGACAATCATAGAGCAGATTAAACCAGGCCCCTGTACTCAGCAGTTATTATTTGAGAAAGAACAACGATGGATATATCGTCTCTCTACCCATCGTTTAGGAATGAATGATAATATCCCATGGGGGCCCGCCCTCAAAATAATCCTCAAATAATTATTTGACCTGTCGTAGTGGTTCTGCTTAGTTATGCTTCATGCCACCTCCTTCTTGAGACAGCCCCATTGTCCTTGTACAATGGTTATAGGTGACCTCCCAGTGACATTTTTCCCACTATGGATATTTCCCTGATAGCGACACTCTGTGCCCCCCCCCCCCAATATAGGTAAGACCATGCTTCCACCTAATACCTGGTTGGTCTACGTTAATATTCCTACAGAGGGTACACTTGCGCTACTCACACCGTTTTCTATATGATTGAGTTCGGCATGTTGCGAATCGGAACTTGTTTTGTATTACCCTGAACAGGTTCACAGAATACCCATAATGACATTAGCCTGTGTTGTCGTTTTGTATCTCATTGAGCATTAAAGTTGGATTTGTTCAAAGACAGGGAATAATTTCCAACGTTTTATTGCTTTCTGATCAATGCGGCAACGTCATGCGCTAATCCTACGCACCCGCGTCTCACGTGACCCGGAAAAAGATTCTTCTTTGGAATCAAGCAGTATTCTCCAATATTCGGGCCAAGGCACACACTCTTAGGTGCACGTCGGGTTCCTGCCCCAAATAGAAGTAAGTGGCGAGCGATCGATGAGGGAGGGGGATTCCTTTCCCTGCCAGTCTCTAATGATAAATAGCTGAATTGCCATTTCCTCTGTTTCAGTGTAGATCTTTCCATGCAGTTCCCCTGCTTTGGACTCATGATGCAAGCCGCATCATTGCTTTAAGTAAGCCGTTGTCCTACATGCCGCCGCTTTTAATTTTGATCTTGTCACTCGCCCACTAATGCTTCTTTCTTAGTGCTGGGGCATTTTGGGTAAGTCGGCATTTTACGTGCATTTTGCAACACATGCCGTTAATATACCATTTGAATAGTGATCGGCACTTGAATCACATTTTTCCCTCGAGATGGGGATAACTGCACAGGTTGGCTGTGAATCTATGGACTTCCTCTGGTCGCATGATTGTTTATTAAACAATGATTAAATCACTTCACACTGTAATAGCATGGTGTGTATGTGTTTGAAACACCTGACCACAAACAAGCAGCAGGTGTGGTTCGTTACTTCTTCACCAAGGGCACACATTGTGTTGATTGTTAAAGCCACTAACAGAGACAACACTCACCCAGGAAGGTCACAATGTATATATGTGGTTTGTTGTTATTTCTTTTTCAGGCTACGACTGATCTAGGAAATCCCTGATGATCAACGTGGTGAAACCGTGAGTTTTTCCACAGCACTTGACCAGAGGTTAGGGTACGACTTAGTGTGCGTATACCGCCATGGTCTTCATTTACGTCCTGATGAAAGCTTTGCAGAAAGTGCACTTTTAAGCAGAAACATGTTGACCATTACCCACTTTTTTATTTAAATCGGATCCTCCTGGCTACACTTATTAGTTTGTATAGATCCGTCACCCTTTTTTTAATAGTAACCAAATCACCTCGAATAAATCATTTATAGGTAGTATTTGGCGACTTTTTAAACTGCACAGACCCCTCACACAAGAAACCAGCTCCGCTGCAGTTGCAGGCGTCGTAGCATACATAAGGACCCTATGATGAAGCATGTCACCAACTATGTTGGTGAGTGAGGGTTCTTTTAAATACATTTGTGTGTCCCCTTTCCTAGGTTTTAGGTAGTCACTCTTCCGTTGTTTTTGCATATTTATTAGGGGGACTAAGAGTGCCTCCCACCCTCTCTCTCTAGTTGTTCTGATAGTCAGTTCTATCCCATGCTATACCACCAGGTATAGGAACGGCTGTGAAGTTCACTGACGACAGGTCTCTTTTTTCACGATGGGATGATTTGTGAGGTTTTAGGACCAAGTTGATTTTCTGACTTGCTGTGTCCATGTTACTGTGTTTTCCATCTATCATTTGTCCCAAGCTTAAAACTAATATCAGCCAGAGCAGGAGGAAAAATACACCCAAACCAATCCAAAATTCAATCCATGGTGAAACCAGATATATTTTCTCAAGTTGATGAAAGAGTTCTTTTGTTTTTTCTTTGAAAGTTTTATTTGCTGGCTTTTCTTCTGGTTCACTGGGATCCTCAGAAAATGTATCAAAGTTGATGAAATAGCCAGAGGCAGTTCTGTCAATTGTTGGGATTGCATCAGGATTGTTATTAATCTTTGGAGTTGCTTCGTCCTTTGTCATATTGGTGTAGTCAGAGGCTACATCATTGTAGAAAGGTGTTTCTTGACGAACTGTTATTTGAGTCTCAAGAGGCACGAGTTCCATGGTTTTGTTGCATAGTCCTTCTTTTCTTACTGCAGGTTTATCAAACGTGATAAGTCTTTCAGTCTGAACCTCTTGGATAGTAGCAAGATTTGGTCTTCTGCTACATCTTGGGAGTCCACTGGGCCTACTAATTATTATTGGCCACATGATTGTGGTTTGACCAGGTCGATGGACACGACTCGGTTCTCCTTTTTACCAGCAAGGGGCGGTAGTACTACTGATCTTGTTCCTTGGATTGCTAAAACAGGTACTGCTTTTATGTAAGAAGGCCCAAATTCCTTCTTCACCGCTATCTTTTCCCTGACCAGATCCCCAATCTTTGGAATCCAGACAGGTCTTGCTGGGACAGGTGGTTTTTCTTCAGTGGCTGTTGGCTTTTGTATCGTGTTACTCAGACTTCTTCTTGTTTCATTTAAGTCCTGTAAAACAGCCAAACGATCTTTGACATCAAAGGGTTTTTGTTCCACCACTGAAGTTTGACAATCGAGGTCTTCAATTATCATTCTAGTACCAAACAGTAATTCATAAGGAGTGATTCCCCCCAGAGAATTTCTTGGCAGATTGTTAAGACTACGTTGGACACTTATTAAATGTTTGACCCACCCATCACCCAAACCTAATACCTTAGCTGTCATGGATTGCTTTATGCCACAGTTTTCTCTTTCCACTACCGTATTACCCTCAGGATGGAAGGGACTAGAATACCGCAATGAAACGCCCCAGCTAACCATGGCCTCCTTGTAAGCTTGAGAGCTAAACGCAGGACCCTGGTCAGAATGTAGCGTGCCGATTGCGTATGTGCCGATAAAGACTCGCAAATCCTTTATAACAATTCTGGCGTCAGCCAAGCGCTGGGGCCATAACCAAATAAATCTTGTCCTAGTAGTCTGTCTGTAGGGACGTCTGCGTGTAGATAGCCGAATGCAGTCTAACAGTGGTATCTGAACTGGGCTGGATACACTGTAGTCAGGTATCTGGTGGTTGTCAAAGCTATGATATCTGTAACAGGTATCACAGTTTATTCCAAATTCGTAAACTTGGACGCTCATTCCTGGCCACCAGTACATCTCTTCTAACTCTATAAGAGATTTCAAGATCCCTTGATGTGTCCGACCCTCTCCCATGTGTGCTTCTTCAACCAAGTAAGCTCTCCGCTTCCTGTTTGGTATTACTCTGTCCCCCACTCCAAGGATTCGAGCAAAAGGAACGGAGTTTGCATTAATTATGTATGTATACGTGAGTGGATAGTTTAGAGGTAACGCTGCATGATTGCCTTCCATTGAGGCTTTTACTGCTAGTTACGTTTCACCATCTATAACTTTTTTCGCGCAAGCGATTGTAGATACGGAAGCCGTTTGCACAGCTGCCTTCGCGGCTTCATCAGCCAATGAATTCCCTGCAACGTGAACACCATCACGCTGATGACTCAGTGTATGTATCACGTGAGTCTTTTGTAGTTCTTTTTGTAAAAGAACTACTTGTTCCCAAAGCGTTTTATGCTTAATCGTGCCACCTTTTGAATTTTTGAACCCGTTTTTAACCCAGTTCTGCAAATTTTCGTTGTAAGATTCAGCGCAGAAATACGAATCGCACACTATTAGTGTGGGGAATTCGCGATCGGTATTTTCAAGTGCCATCTTGAAAGCCTGTAGTTCAGCTCGCTGAGCTGTACAGTCTCCGAGTGATTGAGTTTTAGTGACCATAGGTCTGAATTTGACTTCGCGCCAGCGACCTTTAACAATGGCGCATGCAGCACTATAGGCTTGTTTACCCCAATTGCGGGCTGTGCTGATCCGTCTGTATATATTATACATCCGTAATGTTCAAGAGGCAGAATTTCGGTCAGCAGAGGACATTCTTGTTCGTATTGGAGAAATTCTTGTGTTTTCAAGCTGGGGTCAAATCTGTATTCAACGTCTGTTGCAGCAAGAGAGTTAACCCATTGTATCCATCTTGGATGTAAAGCTTTTGCATTTGGAATGCTTGATTTTGTCACTGCCTCCAAGGCAGGTACAGGTGTAGCGATCATTATGCGTTTACGCTGCGCTAGAGCTCTCTCTTTTGCTACTGCAGTTTAAACCGCTGTCAGAATTTTCTCAGTAGAAGTGAACTTCATTTCAGCTTGTGTGTACAAGTGTGATTTGTATGCTATTGGTACCGTTTCTTCCTCATTAAAGGTTAGTTACGTGAATCTGCATCTCCCTGGGATGATTCGGATCACAAGATTGCGAACGTTTTCGCGTGTCTGTAACTGTTTTTGCTAACATGTCTGTTTGGACTGAACGCAGAATTTCTGTGTGTGTTTGAGTCCAATTAGTTGGTTTGAAATCAGGTTTGATTAGCTCGTAGAGAGGTTTAACCCTTTCTGCGTAATTCAGAACATAAGTTCTTCCAAAATTAAGTAAACCTAGATTGGACTGTAAGTTTTTCAGCGTCTAGGAGTTTGGAGCAGCGCACATTTTCCTAGAAAGATTGCTGCCAGGCTTTTGCCTTCACTTCACTCGTATCCTAGAAATAGGACATTGAGGTGGGCAATTGGTGATTTCTTAAAATTTAATTTATACCCTTCAGAGGCGAACCCAAGTATTATGGTGTTCACTCTTTTCAAGTGTCTGTCCAAGTCGTCATCTGTAAGATAGATGTCATCGACATAAGATAATGCCTCATCATCGTATGTTTGTAGTAACTCTGTTACCCTGGCTGAAAATAACTCTGGACTATTCTTGAATCCTTGGGGGAGAGGCAAAAATTGGCGCTGCGTCCCCATAATTGAGAAAGCAGTCAGATGCCTGTTTTCGGGTGCAATGTGTTGACAGAAAAGCCCATTTGAAATATCTAATGTGGTTTTATATTTTTTGCGCACAATGTTATTCATCAGTGCTGCACTATGTGCATTTTGTACTGCAAAAGTTTTCAAACAAGAGTTTAAGTGTCTGTAATCCAATACTAGACAATATGAATTGTCTGGTTAGGAGACAGGAAACAAAGGATTGTTAATTGACAAGGCGCATGTTTCGATCACCCCTTGGCATTCAAGTTGATTTAAAATCTCCCTGACTTGTTTATTAGCTTCTTGCTTTACTGGGTACTGCCTTTGTGCAGCAGGTTGATTTTTCAACTGGATTTTGTGGTGAGGAGAATCCTCATCCCATCCTACATGATTTTTATATAATGCTGGAGCCTGAGCTACTGCCCATTTTCTGGCATAAGTGTATTTTTTATGAATTGGAATATGATTTGAGAAGGCCGGCATAATTATCTCTTCGCCATGTGGGCACTCCCTGACAAATTCAGGTGGCCAGTCTTGTTCAGCTAGAAGAATGTCATAGCCCTTAGAGAGCTTTTCCCAAAAGAGTGCTCTTATTTTTCTAGCTATGTCCCCCTCCATCCGGAGTGTTACTTCATATAACTTATGGGGTATACTAACCCTGGTGTCTGCAGTGTCAACTTGAATGCATTCATTCAAGTCCACTGTCTCCAGATGATCCTTCAGGATCCTGTGAACTATGGTGACTTCTGCTGCGCTGTCTAGCATTGTTTGAGCCCACTCCCCGTTCTGAGTTGTGTCCTCAAGATCCTCGGCATGTCTGATTTTTATGTTTGCTACCTTTTTTTTTAGGAAATTGAACTTTTTTACTTTGGTGAACGGGTTCTTTGTCTTTGAACTTGACGCGTTCTTCCTTGTGTTCTGACCGTCATCTTCTTTCCGATTTCTGCGAGGAAGTCTGAAAAGATCGAGAGGGACATGTATCATTATCTTGATATCTGTCAGGTTTTTTCAAATTATCCCTATTCCTAAGGTTATACCTTTTTTGAGAGGGCTCCCGTTGGGGAGACCTACCTCCCCTTTGGGGAGATCTTCCTCTGGACTGAGAACGTTTCTCTCTAGGAAGAGTCTGTTTAGTGCTTTCCCACTTCTTTTTAGGAGTAGTGAGATTATTTTTAATAAACACCTTTTCAGGATTTTCTGTTAATTCAGGTTTGACTGGTTTTCCACCCAAACTATCTCTTCCTAATTCTTCATAAGATTTTTCAATAATTCTAGAAAGCTCATATGGTTGATCTGTTATATCTGTTTCTTTTAACTTTTTTTTTGTTTTTTTTTAAACCTTTATTTTCGATTGCACAGTACACAGCGTCTGCCTACAACCCAATCGGGCCGGCCGCTATGACAATCATCAGGATACCAGACAACACTACGTAGCAGTAAAGCCATAGATCGCAACACTTCGGTGCACTGGCATCAAACATCATAAGGAGAGGATCATTCAGGTTTTGTTTTATGATTTTGATGCAATTAGAACAAACAACACAAACACTCACATGGTAGGAGCAATATCTGGGGTATGAGGTGGGGAGGAGGGGGAAGTCAATTGCTAAGAATGAAAGACTACTATCAAGGGGCGGGGGTAGGCGAAAAGGATCACTAGGAAATTGTATTGGCCAGTCTATAGGAACGTCAATTACGGGGACGAAGGAATATCAGCAATGTAATCGAGTGGAGGGGTGCAGATATCTCCACAGTATTCATTCCACTGTGACCAAATCCTGCCCCACTTCCTGGGACGGCCCGAGCCTCATAGACCGTCTTCTCCCGAAACATGCACCAGTCCATGTTTCCCTTCCAAGCAATTATCCCAGGCGGTCTATGGGAGCCCCAGAGTTGCGCTATGTCCCTCTTGGCAACCATGTTGCCAAGAGTGAACCAAAAGGCCTGGGCGGCCGTACAATCCGTAGGCTCCCAGACATTAAGCAGGCAACGACGCGCCTCAGGTAGAAGAGAGACCCCGGTGACCCGCCCCATTATATCATTCACTCTGGACCAGAAAGCGGAGACCACCGGACATTCCCATATGATGTGGAGAAAGGTGCCATCCATACCACAGCCACGCTTACACAGCCCATCAGTCGAAAACCCCATACGAACCAGACGCGTACCAGTCATGAACACTCGATGGAGGATCTTCAATTGCACAAAGCGAAGGCGAGCCGGAATAGTCACTTCTTTAGGGGAGGAAATCGCTATCTGCCAATCCTCGTCGTCTAGTTCAAGGCCGTCCGCAGTCCAAGGGGCCCGAAGCCGCACCAGAAGAACAGCCCTGGTGTTAATAAGCTTCTTGTAAATCAAGGAAATCGTACTGTACGGCACATGGCCGTCCAGAATCCGATCCTCAAGCGGAGACGACTGGGGGATCTCCGTCCCAGGAGGGAACACGGAGAGCAGGGCATGGCGCACCTGGAGGTATCGAAAATACTCCCTGTCGTCTAGCTGATACTCCATCTTAAGGGCCTCAAAGGACTTAACTGTGCCTTTGGACCAAAGATCCTCCACCTTGCTAATACCGATCATTTCCCATCTGTCAAACCCTTTCGTTTGCCACAGGCCGCCCAACGGCTCTGAGTCATACAACGGAGTCAACCGTGTCATCCTATCACTCCAACCCGTGGCCACAGTCGCATCCCTCCACGCACGCACAGCGCATTTTGTGGGTCCAGTCAGAAGTCGGAACGGCGCCTTCGAATACAAAGCCCTGTTAAAGTTGCTGCCCGGCAACAGTAATTTGTCCATAGCGAAGGCGGGAACAGGGCCCGGGGAATACGTCACGTGATTGATCGCACTCAACTGTGAGGCCCAATAGTAACGCTTGATGTCCGGGAGGGCTATGCCACCATCGTACCATGGAAGCGTGAGTTTAGATAAGGAGATACGAGCCCGCCCGTCCCAAATCAACTGTCTCTGAAGTCCCTCAACCTCGCGAAAGTAGCGAGAGGGAACAGGATCAAAGAAATTCTGCAAGGCGTACAGAAATCTAGGAAGGGACATCATTTTGAAAAGGGCTGCACGTCCCAATGGGGACAAAGGCAAGCCACGCCACCGTTGAACGTCCTGTTTAAGGCGCCGGAGAGGAACATAGAGATTATGGTCATATCGCACAGAGGGATCCAGGGAGATGAAAATTCCCAAATACTTGAACCCAGTCTCTGCCACTTGGATCGGAAATCTACGGGGTAGCGGAGGCAGCTCCCCCGCTATAACGTACACACACGATTTAGTCCAGTTAATAACGAGCCCCGAGTTCTTCCCAAATGAGGTAAGGACATCAAAGAGCACGTTAAGGGACTTCTGAGGGGAAGTAAAGTAAAGAAGAATATCGTCTGCGTAGAGAGAGACGCGATCCTCAAGGTCCGAGGCCCACCGTATCCCCTTAATCGAAGGCTCCCATCGAAGCCACGCCGCCAGTGGTTCCAATGCCAAAGCAAAGAGGAGAGAGTGGGCATCCCTGTCGGGTGCCGCGCCCCAACGTGAACGATCCAGAGACTCTGCCGTTAACAACTACCTGGGCCAACGGTCTTTCATACAGAAGCTGTACCCACGCAATAAAGTTAGGGCCAAAACCAAACTTCGAGAGGGCCGCCCACAAATACGGCCACTCAATGGTGTCAAAGGCCATCGTGGCATCAAGTGAGGCCAAGATGGCGGGTTCAGTAAGAGTCCCAGCTCTCGCGAGAACGCCGTGAAGCCTACGGAGATTGAGCGCCGTATTCCGATGAGGAATGAAACCGGACTGATCCGGATGGATCAAGTCGCAAATAACTGTTAGTATGCGATTAGCAAGGACTTTAGCCAGGATCTTAGGCTCGGCGTTGAGCAACAAAATAGGGCGATAAGAAGTGCAACGATCACGAGGCTTGCCGTCCTTGTAAATGACCACTATATTGGCCAAGCGCTGATCAAGGGGAAGGAGGCCAGCCTCAAAGGCATCAACGAACATATTGCGCAGATGGGTCGCCATCTTGTCAGGCCGGAGCTTATATAGCTCGATGGGTAGACCATTAGGCCCCATAGCCTTACCCGAACGCAAGGATCGTATGGCGATTGCAACCTCATCCACCGTAATGGGCGCGTCCAGAGCGGACCTATCCTCCTCCGACACACAGGGCAGCGCAATATCGCGCAGAAGCAAGCGGGAGTCAGCTTCGTCTCTATCACTCACCGACCGGTATACTGTTTGGAAATGGTCCACAAAGCATTAGACAATCTCCCCAGGATCAGACATGCATTCCCCAGCCTCAGGGGTTATCACGGGCACCACACGATTCATTCTCTCAGATTTATCCAACCATGCCAACAGCTTACTAGCCTTATCACCCACATCATAGAGCCTGCCCAGTTGATTTGTGCGCATTACCTTAGCAGCATCGGTCACCAGGGCCCTATAATCAGCCTGTTTCAGCGCTAAGGAGTGCAAAATTGCAGGGGTATCATCACCACCCAATTCACTTTCAAGCGAGGTAATTTCGGCCTCAAGGGCTAACAAGTTTTCCCTCTTGGCCTTCTTGTCAGCTGCAATAAAGGACAGTGCAGAACCCCGTATGACGGTCTTGAAGGCCTCCCACAGGGAAATAGGGGAAGAGACGGATCCCTCATTCTCATCAAAATAACAGTCAATAGCCTTGACAAGTTCCGAACGGAGCTGAGGATTCCTAAAGTGCCAAGGATGAAGGGGGGGGACCCTACCCCCACAAAAGCCTCCCACCGAAACCTCAAGCATCAGGGGGGAATGGTCAGAGATACCCCTAGGAAGATGACGAACCGCACGCACCAAGGAGGTATTGGCAGTTAACATCAGAAAGTAATAAATCCTCGAGAGGCTGCCGTGTGCGCCAGAGTGGAAGGTGTATTGAGTTTGCGTGGGGTTCAACATCCGCCAGACATCCACTAGCCCAAAGGTCTCAAGCAACTCAGTCAGCCACAACTGGGACGACGGCAAAACCCTTGGGGGCAGCCGGTCACACTCACCCAAAACCACCGAATTGAAATCTCCACCCACTATAAGGATACCATCCAGGAGCCCTAGGAGAGTTTTACTAAGATCAGCATAAGTGGTGGCCTGGAGTCCCGGGGGAACATAAACAGTGACAATTATAATCAGTGTCCCCTCCCACCGCCCGAGACAGCAGCATATCGGCCCCGATCGTCAAGGGCGACCTCATCGATTTCAAGGGGCAGGGAGGACTTAACCATTATGCCAACCCCCCGGGAGCCGGATGTGAAGCCAGCATGCGCCACTAGTCGGTAGCCTCGTCGATCAAGGGCCTTACAAGCGTTCCCTATCAAATGGGTCTCCTGTAGCAGAACTATATCAGGGGAATGACGTCTAACAAAGTGAAGCACAATACCACACTTGATCCTGTCACCCAGACCATTAACGTTCCAAGACAGCAATTTCAAATCACCCCCCTGTCCCAGTAGAGCCCCCGAACCACCCTCTCTCGAAACCCCAGAACAGAAGGATAAAGGTAAATGAGATGGTACCACGTGAGAAAACATACACAAAAACAAAAAACAAAAACAACCCCACCCTCCACCCCCAACCAACAACCCGTTACAACACCCCCCACCCTGCACCCCTGCTGACTAAGAAGCCACCCCAAACTGCAGTGTGCCTGTCGCCCCTTCATAAAACTCTACACAAAGAACCCCTGAGGAGGAAGGGAGAGACAGTCCCACCCCGCCCCACCCCCGGGCCTAACAGTAAGAAAATATAAACAATACTCTGTCGATAAATGTGACCCAGAACTGGACCTCCGGAACCAAAATGTCACTCCTGTGCTGATGCACCTCCGTCCGCGCCTCCGGGGCCTCCACTCCCGGCGTCCTCCTTGGGCAATGAGTCTAACCAGTCGCCAACACTGTCTGGTCGGTCAAAAACAAAAGTACGTTCTTGGTACTCGATGCGAAGGCGAGCTGGAAACAGCATCGCGTACTTAAGTCCCAAGTCCCGCAATCGACGTTTCACTCCCTGGAATCCCGTCCGTTGCCACTGCACTTGAGGAGTGAAATCAGGGTAAATAGAAATGGAGCTGTTCTCGAATTTCAGTGGGCCATGCCTGCGAGAGGCCTGAAGGATAGCGTCCCTATCCCGAAAGTGGAATAGCCTAGCGATAATAGGCCTCGGGGGAGCCCCCGGCTTGGTCTGTCCACCCGGGAAGCGGTACGCACGCTCAATCGCAAAGAACTTACTGAGGCCTGCGGGAGCAAGATGGGTCACAATTAAGTCCTCGACCAATAGATCCACAGAAGTAGCACCACTGTCCTCAGGTACCCCAACCAAGCGAATGTTGTTCCGTCGGGCCCTATTGTCGTACTCCTCCAGACGTCTGGCCATTAGATCATGCGATGACCGCAGGTTGCCGATCTCCGATTGCGCGTCCGCCATGTCGGTAACAAGACTGGAGGCCTTAAGGTCCAAGGCTTTGACCCTCTCATTGGTCTTAGCCAAGTCCGCTCTAATGAGGGTGACATCAATCGCCACCGTGTCAATCTTCGATACAATGGCCTCGTACTGTTGTCCCATGTCTGTCTTGATTCCAGCAATGGCGGCCATGAGATCTTGGAGGGATACCTCCGACGTCGCCGCCAGGTCGTCCTCGGGTCCTCAAGACTACGGCCAGCAGCACTGGGGGAGCCTTTCGGTTGTGTGTAGCGGTCCATAACGTTGGACTGGACCGAGCCCCCACGAGTCGGCACCTTTGTTTTGCGCTTCTCAGTATCGAGTTTAGTCGCCATATTTGAATCAGCGCCCCGAAGGGTCTTCCTGGACCTGGTGTAAATGGCAGCGATCTGCAGATCGCCAAAGCAGCACTTCTGCCAGGAATTGTAGCCTGCAAGACCAGGGCTATGGTCAGAAAGCACAGCGGGTCAGGCTACCGTGGTCAGGAATGAGGAGTACGTCCTAGGCAGTCAGGCCGGAGGTAGAAGGAAACCGAAAGTGAAAGTGACAGTGGCACCGGTGGAGCAGATGTCCGGCGACCGTTGTTGTTGAGTTACGTCTCGGCCAGCCAGAGCAGCAGAGACCCCGGTCCCGTCCGGGGCTAGGCCAGAAAATGTATGATGACGTAGAAATGGTTCCCGAAGTCCGATCTCAGCCCTGAAAGGTGCAGCAGGATCAGCAGAAGTAGAACTTCAAGAGCCCATCAAAATAATCAGGATATCGGAAGGATAGATAGATGAGGGTGGCGCGGGTCTCGGGAGCCCTCTGCTCACGTGACCATCTTGGATGCCCGCGTAGCTCCTCCCACTTCTTTTAACTTGTGGCGGATTGCCACAGATGCTGCTTCACCTTTAATGTTAGCTAATAATATAGCTGAGACCTGTTTGAAATCTTTCAGTAATTTCATACCTAGATTTAAGGCCGGTTCTAGACCATATTCATTTTTAATCTGCCTCAGAACGTCTGGTATTACCGCCATAGACGGAACACCATGTGTTTTTGCGTAGATCGAAGCAAAGACTGTACCCCAAGTGTCACAGTCCTCCACATGTGGTGCTATCCCCATTGGTAAACAGATTGTCATAATTCTGTGTTTCTCATGAGGTGTACTGAAATACTGCCTCTATCTGAGTAATTTTTTGAGCTAACCAAAACGAAATTTGTCCCCTTTTTGCGGGCAATTTACCAATGACTGATTGTATAGTCTGTGGTGGGATTTTGTTTGTATTCCCCTGGTGAGGGGTGTGCTGTGGAATTTTTATAGCTGGTTGGATCGTTAAAGTCGGCATGACATATTGAACCAATTGTCTGTGTATTTTAATTAACTGTTTCAGCTGAGCTAACAGTTCTGGACCTGTCATTCCGTTAATGTCAGGATGTGGTGTATAGCTCGCTAGTACCGGCCATGTGGCTCCTGGTCTACCTAGTGGACCGAGCCTGGTAATGTGATTTTGATGTTGTAAGGCGCCTTTAAACCAGAGCTGATGCTCTTGGTAAGTTAATGGAATATCAACGTCCTCGAAAGGAACGTATTACGCTGGAGGTTCCTCTAACTTTTAGTAGTGGAACTCGTGTGTTACTGCATTTGCTGCAGGAAACATAATACATGAATAGAATACCTCTGTCTGCCGATATTCATGTGCCTCTATAACAAAGGCTACTTTACCACCTCTTGATGATACCCCATTTTCTATAAGTTTTATAGTTATGGTTTTCCTTACATTTACCGGGATGATTATTGCATCCGCGTCATTTTGTAGGAGGTTTGTGTCATCTAAGACGTCACTCTCCGACATTTTTTCTCGACTGAAAGTTTTTTTTTTGCAGAGCAAAGTTTCAAGGAAACAAAGATTAGGTGCACAATATTTTGGAACACTGTATCCTTCAACGTTGAATAAACCATAAACTAATACATAGGATTTTCGTCCTACTCAGTTTTGGCGGATATCATCCTTTTACCCACTCCAGACGTCTATTGGAGTATTTTACAGGAAAAAGGGGTCTGTGTGAAAAGCACGACTGTGAGTTACTCTAGTATCTAGCGTTAAATTATCGCCTTACCAAACGTTGGGCACCATGTAGTTCCTATATTCCCAATAGGCTCTGTGCATTGGAATAATATATACCGTAGTTTAGACGTAGGACTGAGGTCTACTAGGTTTCTACCGAATATATTAAACTTAATAGTGAGTGCCAGCTAGCTCAGAGGTCACCAGAAACTTTCTCGAATTCACAAGAAGGTATTAGTTTCTGACAACCGCATAAACATGACAACTTTGTTTCTCAAGAATAAGAAATCAAATCTCTAGAGTCGCGGAAACAATAGATAACTATTTTACTCAGTCAATCGTGCATGCTTCGTTTCATCAGAGATGCAGAGAAATAGAGAGACGGGCGTTTTCAATAAAAGTATTTATTGAACAGTCTTCTTTCTTAAGCATTGGAAATGAACTGCTACAATCGTAATACTGGTTATAAAGTTCAATGCATATAATACGAACAGTATTATAAAATAGTACTGTAAAAGCATGATATGGTTTCTAAGCCATAAAAGTGCATAACATTTATAAAATACATACAGTAATAAATAATGACTAAAAGTACTCAACTGGTGCTTCTAAAATATGCCTATCCCGGTGTACCTAACCTAAGTCTAGTACTATTGAGGAAGTAAGTGAGGAGTAGCCTATGTTTAGTAGTTCTCTGCCATGAATCTATTCCAAGAATTCTCTAAGAGGTCTAATCACCACCCTACCTTGGTTTTAGAATGAAGGAGGTCTTGTATCTCTCTCTCAGGACTCGATTTCCCAGATACACGCAAGGGTAAGCCGGAAACACTGGAGCTGGATTTCTCGGCAAGAGAAAAGACAGCGTCTCTCTCAGTGCGTCAGTTGGAGGGTCGGCTTCCTTCGGCACTTGCAGCTGCAGGGCGTCGGGCAAGTAGATAGTCGATCTGCTCCAAACCACCGTGTGTTTGACTGGGCAAACCTGGGCACATTTATACTTTGAAGGTGCAGAGTTTGACGCATGTTTGGACTTAATATCGTCACTCAAAGGCTAAATTCTTGGAAAACGCCAGGAGTTTTTGGAGAACTTAATATTCAAGCAGGGGGACGTTCCTAGCTGCTGAAGGCGGGTTTTTCCAAGAAATCATTGTTAATTCTCGGAACCTAGTGGAAGTAGCCATGCCGTATTTGGGCTGTATGGCTTAGACCAAATAGGGTAGTGATTTCTATGCCTATATAAGGATATGATAAAGTATACCTATATAAGGACATAAATCGGGAAAATTACACTAGGGGCCTAGATTCGATTACAACAATCTAACCAAATTAAATTAGGATTGAAGGTTCTGCATTCCATTCTTCATCAACAGCATCCCAAATCGCGCGCTTCAGATCTTCATCTGACTAGCTAACTAAAACTATCTCAATTACTCAATTATACCTTTCATTCTTCATGTTCCACCCACCAAAGTTTCAATATTGTAAAAATACAAATTCTAATTGGTCATTAAATTCTATTTAACTATTGTTCGCAAACCCATCTCCTTCATTTTTATTCATTATTTTGGTTTCTCACATGCATTCAAGTTTATTTGAAACATTGTTATAACAATTTGAATGAGACTTCTTCTTCATTGAACTTTTCACAATCCGTTCTCAGGCTAGGACACTTTGAAACCTGGCTTTCATTCACCCTCCGAGTCATCATTAAGGGTTAACTTTCAGTAGTCATGCGCAGTCGTCACATGACTCAGCCCACTTCAGCCATACACGAGAGGCCAATATATGCACTAGTGATAAAGTCAAAAAGATAGATGTTACTTTACAAAATAAATGGTTTCACTGTACACCACCCATCTCTACTTTATCCAAGTTTATTTATTAGACGTATCCCCACGTTGGCACTAGTAAAAACCACTTGATTTAGTTCAAACACGCAGATGCCGACCATGCAAGTCTTCAAGACTCCATTTTAGTGTCTTCTGCTGATGCGCAAGAATTTCCCTCCAAGCAAAAGCTTGTCATACTGCATAGATGCAGTTGACGCATGCGCCATAAAGATTACCAGTTTAAAGCAGTTTTATTCCTTCAGTCATGCTATTATCGTTAGTAAATACATAAGCAAGCTTCACTAACCCGCATATTTGTGTGGTGCACATTCGTTTTTACACAAAACAACTTTAATAACTTGTTAGTGAGTTAAAGGAGCGGATTGCTTCTGAGCAAGTCTCTTTTCTACAAGTCGTTGCTCCATCAGCACTGTAGAGCTAGCGGGTCTAATCGCTGACACATCCCGTGGGATAGAGCCCACCAAGCCCTCAGTTTCGGTCATCCAAAACGCACAGGTTCTGTGGCGGGGGGTTCCCAGAAACTGCACGACAAGGCGGAACGTGTTTCGGCTATTGCCTGGAGGCTCAGGTCTAGCTTTGCCATTTGGGGAGGGACAGTCAAGTGAGTCCGGTCCCAAGTTGGTGGGTGAATGAGTAGTAGAATCATCCCCCCGTGGCCGAGGAGGTAGGGGAGAGAAGAGGTCTCAGTCCTGAGCCTTCACATCTGTGGTGGTGGTAAGGTGCCCTAAGCACGTCTGGCCAATGTAACGAGTCACAAGTAAAGTGTAGGTGGTCAGTTAGGTGTACTTTTTCTGTGCACTATAGCTGTAAGGAAGTGGAGGACCCCCCTTGGTCCCATCCATAGAAGGGAAACGGCTTCCTTGAGCTAATGAGCTGACAAGCTTATGTTGATGCACCTGTGCCCAGGTACAGAGACCTGAAAAGACTTTGGGCAGGATTTCCAGCACCCCCAAAATAACTTGTTGCTCTATACTGATGAAGGAATTAATCCAGAAACACTTTTTTGGAGTTGCACAGCACAGGCTGCACTAACAAGGGTACACAATTACAGAATGCTACTCATGTAAGTGTTATCATGCATTACATTTATCAGGATGTACGTGGGCAAATTGAGTGCTGGAATGTGAGGCAGTGTGCTTCCACCATCCTGTTTGAATTCATTCTGTAGGTCAAACCTCACGCAAAATGGCACACTCCTTAGATGGTGCATAAGCGGTAGCACCCCCTTCTTTATTTAAATTGTATGTGTAAAACCCCTGATGGTTCCTATCATGTTGGCAAAAACTGAAGGAAACATACTAAAGATGTCCTCCTTCAGGTTATCAGATCTAACTGACGAAACTTGTTTATTCTTTTGTGCTAGACTTCAAGGCCATCTGGAGCAAGCTGTGATCGAACCAACTAAGAATACACAGCCCCCTGGTCAAGAGAGTAACGCGATTAGAGGAAGACAATCGGCGTATGGCGGACAAGCTGGACAAGCAGGAAGGGCGCTCCCGCCGCAATATTATTCGCATAATTGGGCTTCCGAAATTGGAAGGGGGACCGAGACGCCATTCTCCAGACGGCGAGGGTGGCACCACCCATACAGATCCAAAACTCAGAAGTCTCCTTTTTCCCCAACTATACGACAGCAGTGGCGGCGCGACGCAGGAGCTTCCTTGAGGTAAAAAAGGATCCTGCGAACTCCCCTACTCCATGATCTTCACGGCACGCCTCAGAGTGGTGGCTGATAAGAAAACATGGTTTTTTGATACGCCGGAGGAAGCACAGACTGGCTTGAAGGATGGCGTCCGGCGGAGGGGCCCGGTCAACAGGGCGGAATGCGTAGAAGACAGGGAAAGACTGGCGAAACTGAAGAATCTGAGCGGGAGGAAGGAGTGGAGGCCGACGCGAACAAGGACTCCGGGGAATGATTCCTTCATGCACAAGGGAAGTATCTCCCCCTTTTTCCTCTGTTACTATACACTGTAATGCCTGTGGCTACCGATTGAGACTCACCTCCCCTGACTAATGACAATGATAATAATGATGGATCGGGACTTTGGAACTGTAGGGGATTGTTTGGTCCTCCTTGGACTTTCCCACCCCTGTTCATATAAGCAACGAAGTTTCAGGATGGGGTTCTTAAGCACCCTGCTAATTTGGGGTGGCGGGCAGTTCTGAGTCCGCAAGGCAGGGAGGCAGGGAGGGGGGATGGAAGGGGGGTAAGTTCACTATGTTTTTTGTTTAATGTTCAAGCGATAGACGGATGTAATTTATTTTGCACTGTATCACTACTCACAGAAACTGTTCTTAGCCATCATGCCAAACAGGTCACTTGCAGGCCTGGTTTCCTTCAATTTGATGATGGGGGATGACTCACAAGCTAGTTTGCAGGGAGGGCCTAATGTCGTAAACTCGTCCCTGAATATACTCATTTGGAATGTCCGCGGGCTGGGTGATAAAATTAAACGTGGCTTGGTTTTACAATGCATAAGAAGGGGAGGCGCGTCGGTGGTGCTCTTACAAGAGACACACCTTACAGGCACGGCTACTAAGGCATTGGACAGATGGGGTTACTAGATGGCGGTCCACTCCGAATTTACTTCAGGCTATAGGGGGGTTGGTATACTAATTAAAAAACAGTTCCCTTTAATTGTACAGACAGTTAAATCCGACAACGCAGGTAGATTTGTGGCTATACATGCACAGTGGGAAGGGAAGCCTGTTAATGTTGTCTCGGTTTACATACCGCCGGCCTTACAGGCGGCGGCCGTCACGGATCTCAGTGCATTCCTATTGGGGCTTCCGGAAGGTGAGCTACTTATTGGGGGGGATTTTAACTTGGTGATTGATGACTCAGGGGATAGATTCCCTCCCAGACCGGCCACGTCAGGGACATCACGTTTGGGAAGCTTCATAGCAGCTATGGAACTGGTGGACTTCTTAAGGGAGTATCACCCTTTGGACCGTCAATAGACATACCATTATGGAGTACATAATAGCCTCACAAGAATTGATTATTTATTGGGGTCGGTGGGATGCCCTTGCGGTGTCGCCAGTGTAGAAATTACCAAGGGGCATCTCTGATCATTCCCCCCTCATGATTAATTATATACACCACCAGCAAAAACGGCGTCGGACCTATCCGATACGTCCTGGCTACCTTCACAATCCCAAGATTATGAAGGAACTAAAAGCGGTGACCAAACATTATTTTCAGGACAACGTTGGTTCTGTGACCTCTTCTGTTACACTATGGGAGGCATATAAGACAGTACTTAGAGGGAGGGCAATAGCCACTATTGTGAATCACAAACGTGAGGGACAATCAGAACTTCTCGCTTTAGAAACAGCGGTAGCTGATGCGGAGGCTCAGTACGCTAATGACCCAACCCCGCAGCGGCCCTTAGCTTACGGTTAGCGCAGCGCCAACACAAGGCACACTTGACTGCAATGGTCACGCAACAACTGGCTAACACGTGACACAAAATTTATGATATCGGGGACAAGGCAGGCAAGCTATTAGCATGGCTAGACAAACGGGAAAGGAGGGACAGATGGATAGCACAGCTTGCAGTAGTGGGAGGACAACCTACTACAGACCCACACATGATAGTAAACATGCTAGCACAACATTACACAACAATATATTCCTAAAAATTCTACAATCTCAGAGGAGGAGGCACTCACATATGTCAAGGACCTTAAGATGCCCAAATTAACCCCGGAAGAAGCCCAATCCCTAGACGAGGACCTCACACCGGATGAGGTGGCGCTAGCTATTAAAGCATTACAGTCGGGCAAGGCGCTGGGGCCCAACGGCATACCAGTTGAATTGTATAAACAAATGTCAGACTCGGTGGCACCACACCTACTAAATATGTTTGCTGAAAGCCTAGAGGCCGGGGAACTACCACCGGACCAACGCACAGCTACTATAGTAGATATATTGAAACCTGGGAAACCGGCGGACCAGTGTGCGTCGTATCGCCCGATCTCCCTCATGAATGCCGAGGCCAAAATCCTTGCTAAGTTGCTGGCGCTATGTCTCTCACCACATTTATCCAAATTCATACATAAAGACCAGTCAGGCTTTATGCCTGGCAGAAACACAGCGCTCAATTTGAGGAGAGTGCATGGGGTGAT
This sequence comes from Lissotriton vulgaris, assembly GCF_964263255.1. Classification (NCBI taxonomy): domain Eukaryota; kingdom Metazoa; phylum Chordata; class Amphibia; order Caudata; family Salamandridae; genus Lissotriton; species Lissotriton vulgaris. Next base: position 1,440,547,358 of record NC_141687.1, on the reverse strand, counting down.
GGCGCGTGCGGAATACCTCCAAGAACCGGCAGTAATGCTCTCACTGGACGCACATATGGCGTTCGACGCGGTCCATTGGCCATTTCTATTTGCGGTGCTGCACCATTTGGGGTTTGGCCCACGGTTCTGTGCCTGGATCCGCCTGCTGTATGCGAAGCATATGGCACATGTCACTGCTAACGGGCAAATGTCACCGGATTTTCCCCTGGCCAGAGGCACGCGTCAGGGCTGCCCACTGTCACCACTACTATTTGCCCTAGTTTTGGAACTACTGGCAGAATGGATAAGATGGGAACCTACTATTAAGGGCCTTAAGTGGACTAATGATTGGGAAGATAAGATCTCCCTATATGCAGACGATATCCTGTTGTACTTCTCCTCCCTTAGGCGCTCTATTAACACTCTTTTGGATGTCTGCACAGCCTATGGGCGAGCGTCTGGTTACTCTATTAATTGGTCCAAATCCACCATGTATGTCCTGCATGGCCCACCGCCCCGCTTATCGGACGGCTGCCAGCTACAGACTGCACACAGCACATTTAAATATTTTGGGATTCACATCACGGCTAGCTCTGCCGATTTCTATAAATACAATTTGCAACCTCCTCTTAAACGTCTCAAACGTGACACGCGTCACTGGGAGTCGCTACCGCTGACTCTGCTGGGCAAGGCAGTACTTTTTAAAATGATGGCTCTGCCCCGTTTCCTGTATATTTTGGAAAACACACCGTACCCTGTGAATACCACCTACTTTAAAACGATCGCAGCGCAAGTGTCGGTGCTATTATGGGGCCATAAACCCGTGTGTATAGCACAGGCCAAGTTAGTAGGAAGCTGGTACGACGGCGGTATAGCGCTCCCGGACATTTGTCTCTATTATTGGGCAGCACAGCTAAAAGTTATTAATCAGTGGTTACATCTTCCGCACTCTGAACCGGCTCTAAAGGCAGACAGAGCACAGTTGGGACTGTCTGGTATGTTGGCCCCCCTTTGCGATAAAAACTATCCCTCACAAAGTTTGGACCGCTAAAGCACACACTCACAATATGGCATACAGCACAGGCCAGGTTGGGATGGCGTGGGGTATTGACACAGCTGACTCCATTGTGGGATACAAAGAGGTTGGGGAAGCTTAGGCACACCAGGGGCTTCGACCGTTGGGATGCTATCAGCATTTCGACGATTGGGGATATGTGGCAGAAAGGACAAGTAATACCCTTTGATACCCTGAGACAGCAATATGACTTAGCCCCATCAGAACAATTCAGATATATACAAATACGCCACGCCTTAATGACGCGCTCACGTCTGAATCGGAAGTCCCAGAAGCGTCCCCCCTCGAGGACAGGCTATTGACAGACTACATGCCTTTGAAAGCGACTTCCCTAATTTATCGTAAGCTAGTAAATAATTTACCCGACCCAACAGGCCCATTGCGGGAGAAGTGGTCTCATGACTGTGGGGCAATTGTTGACTCGGAATGGCAGGAGGCCCTGGCGTCTCCGAAGGAAGTAGGCATCCCCTCAACGCCTCCGCTTAGTGCAGTTACGAATACTACATCGATGGTACTACACTAGAACCACTTTACACAAGATAGGACGGATAGCACACCCATACTGCCTAAGAGGTTGTGGTGAGGAAGGGACCTTTTATCACACCATATGTGACTGCCCAAGATTAACCGACTACTGGACACAAGTAATGAGAACTATGTCTCAATAGGAGGGAGTTTCCCTGCTGCCTGATCCTAGGCGATGCCTCTTAAATATATGGGAGCCCAACGATCTCACACGCTCGGGACAAGCTTGGATGACGCTGGGTATTGTAGTAGCTAAGAGAAACATAGCACAGAGATGGGGTGGGGCGGAACGACCTACACTGGCGGCTTGGAAACATGATATGGATGCAGCAATGACTTCAGAAAAGGCGGTGTTCCGCAGCAGGGGCTGTCCTCACAAATGGAGTAAAATTTAGGGGGTTTGGAATAGGTATAGAGGAGACATCTGCGAACCTCCCTCTGACAATGATGATACTACCTCAGATTCAGATTAGGACTCTAAAACCTCTGTATGCTATGGAAATTCCTACTTTACCTGTTGAACTGGTCTATGCTAGTGACTGTGCAATAATTGTATTGGTTTCTGATGGATGGATATTGTGCAACATTTATTATTTATACTTACTGAAAGTTATGATGCATTATCTTGAAATACAAATAAAATATTTTTTTAAAAAGAATACACAGCCCTTTCATACCAACATAGACTTTGCCAAAGTTATTCCTCTTGCATAATTCCAAAAACATATTCAAAGAACCCAGATTGTTCAATTCCTTGCCTATCATCTGACACTGGTGATCTGTTGAGTGGTTCCAGCTCTCTTCCCGACCATGTGTCCATAAACAGTTCTTGGGGTTGTCATTATAATAATAGCTCCTAGGTCTACCAGAAATTTCAAACTCTTGTCAACAACACCAATGCATAAGTATGGATCACCACATTCATCAGAATCACCAAGTACAACAATTTTCATGAGCATTTCATCATTTTCAACTTTGGTTACACACGCACACTGCTGTGTTTGTCACTCTGACAAACTGACAAAATGTCCCATTTTGTTGCTCACGCTGCACGAAATATTACTGACAGGATGCATTTTATACCCTCTCTGGTGTGTTCTGTTACTACAAGTGAAACAAATATTGGTCTGACCACAAGTGAAACAAATATTGGTCTGTTAAACAAATATTCATTGTCCACCTTCAGCTGTCTTCTGAATTTTGTCATCCTCACTTCTCACAACAAGCTACATGGTTGCTGTGTTTGTCATCCAATTCCTTGACCGACACTTTTGAAGTCTCAATTCTCATTTGCAGTCCTAATAGTTTCTTCGAGGGCTGGATAAACCATGGAAAGTAGTTTTTGCTGACTATTTTCATCTGTACGTTTATAGGTAACTGATCCCATACCAACTGGTCCATAAATGCTTCAAATTGGCAATCAAGAACTAGTCTTCTAAGAGCATAGATGTAGGTGTCTACCTCTTTGTTTATTTTTTGTATCTCTTTTAAAGAATTTGAGTCCAAGTACAACCAGATTGGGTTAATCATCAAAGCGTGCTTCAAGTTTTTTGACTACTTAAATGTATTCATCTACTTCTTAGTTCTCATATAATGCAAAACCTGGTGCATTGTTGAAGCATATTCTTTGAATCAACGAGGCCCTGACCAAAACCCTCCAGGGCACTTGGAATAAACTCTGCACTAGTACAGGCCTCCACCAATGGGGTTATTGCCAATTCTTTCCTGACTACCCGCCCTCATCAGAGTCAAAGAGAACTGAGGCATTTGGAAAGAGAAAGTTGTCTTTGCTAACCTCATCCTTCATTCTGTCAAAAACAGCTGCCTGCAAGACAAGTATTCCCATACCTTATTGGACTCTGTCGCTAAAATCCTACCAGCTGTTCCAGAGGAATTCTGTACTAATTTGACAGAGACCATGCAAGATGGCCAGGATGTGGCCATGTATATCATCTGTCAGGACTGGACATAATAGACTGCCTAGGCAGAGCGGCTAGTACTAGCGTGGTGCTCTGGCACCACTCATGGATAAGATCCACAGGTTTCTCGAATGACATTCAGCCATCACTCATTGAAATAGCTTTAGATGGGTCTTGCCTCTGTGGTGAGAAGGTTGACTGTGGCCTTGAGTGCTGCGTTTGTCCTTCTACAGCCACAAGGCAGTACTCTGCAGTTGTGCCCCATAGAGGCATCACTATGGACTTTGCCTACAGACAGGCCCAAGGCGCACCACCACAGTAAGAGTCACGCCAGTCCTTTTGAGATCGGGGAAGTGGATCCAGCAGATAATACCACGGCCAACGGGGCAGCGAACCTCGCAGCGCAAAGTCCCTCTGGCAGCAGTCTCCAAACTGCTGTAGTTTTCCATTACTGGTACATGACCACCCGTGGGAGTCAGGATCAGATATTTTCTCCATCGGTGGCACACAATTACATCCGACAGTTGGGTCAGGCATATAGTCCAACAAGGCTATTCCTTACCATTCCTTTACGTCCCTTGATATCTTCCAAACTCATGAGAGTGGCTCCCAGAGGTCAATTTGTCCATTTTGCTGCAGGAAATGTAGGCTCATTTGGACAAAAGAACCATAGAAAGGTTCAAGATCTTGGAGATCAGAACTGGGAGCTACTCCTGATATTTACAGAAATCTCTGCCCATTTTGTACCTTCGACACCTCAACAGTTTCTTTTGAAAAGAATTTCAAGATGCTCAAACTGTTCCAGGCTTCCCTGGATCTAGCAGACTGGGTGGTGGCGTTCGACCGGCAGGATGCCTACTTCAATATACCTGTCCTGTAGGCTCACAGACAAGACCTGCACTTAAAGATGGGCCACAAGCATTTTCAATTTGCCAAGCTCAGTTTTGGCCCCACAAGTGCCCTCTGGTTTTCAAAAAGGCAATGACAGTGGATGATGCCCATCTTTGGAGGTTAAGGGTACCAAAAGGTATATTGTTTCTTTTCCCTTCCTCTTTAACTGTGACTCTATAGTCTTCACACATATTCCCCACTACCTTCTAAACCACACTTTAACAAAAAGAGAAGATCTCTGGCAAAGTGCCACCTCGCGGGGCCTGTTGGGCATTGCAGCACTACCCCAACGAGGAGCTGCCTGGTGATGAACTATGACCCCCCAGGGTGTATTAGGGCCCTTTCTCCTACTGTACAATCCACCCTCTTTCCCTTGTGGACACCTGACACTCTACTCCCCCTCCTGATTTTCTCCTCTAGGAACTGCATACTCGTATTTCTGCTACTCCCTTTCACTTTGGCAAGTCTATAATACAGCTGACATTCTTTGCTCCTCCTCATCAATCGAACATGCATTGGCAGAGCCAATAGGTCTTGCCTTTGTGGCCTTTAAAGTGTTTAGGCAGTGCTATTGACTTTGCCAATATGTTTAAGCTGTGCTGTAGAGAAGTGTGGCTGCTGTGCAGCATGCTGAAAAGTTGTAATAAAAAAGTGCCAGAAGAATTTTTGTTACCTTATATATGATCAAGAAGGCATTATGTCCAACAGAACGACCATATTAAAAAATGTATGCACAATAAAAAATGTCCTCATTTTTTTTTTGTTCTTGCAATGCTGGCAACTTGTTTTTGCCTATTCCAATGGTTGTTTGTTAATTTTTTTTTGAGGGGGGTTAAACAATTGGAGGTTGAAGGTTGTGAACTAGTACCTGTATTATAACACTAGTAGCGGCCAGACGCTAGGGGAGAATCAACAAATGGCGGAGGTGGTGTTGAGTGATGTTGAGGTGGTAGTGGTGGTGGTGGTGGTAACTGGTGCTCAGACGATGCTGAGGTGATGCTGTTCCAGAGCTGCAGATCTGAAGTGAGGACAGCGTCGCGGGCACAGCTTTGCTGCCAGACTCCCTGTGCCTCCGCCTCAATCTGCGTAGATGAAGCAGATAAGTAGACACCCGCGGCTCCACTTACAGACAGGAGACTCAGCACTAAAAGCAGCGGCGGAGCGTCAGGCATTGATCCGTTGCTAATGAGAGGCTCCTGATTCACCTGAGGTAGGCAAGGGCTCCTACCTCAACTAACCCGTCCAAATCACCTGTGGGAGACAGCGGGAGGACATGGGTTGCCCATGAAGCAGCAGCAAGGTAGTGGGGAGCCCTCCTTTAATACTGCCTGACTACAAAATGGCGGACCCAGGCCCACAAAGCTGTGTTTTCAAGCCGACAACACTGGGCACCCAGCGCAAGCACAGAAGTTTAAAGATACTGAAGATTGGGGAGTAGCTTGCCTCCAACTGGGCACCACCGATAAATAGGGAGTGCCTGACCCTAAGGTGGCCACCACAGTTTGGTCTTCCTCCTAAGTATTCTCTCCCCTTTTGGGGCTGTGGGAGCCAGCATTGTTCATGGGGTGACAGGGGCCTTTTAGAGAGTGCTTACAGCGGCACGAGGGGAACATTAAGGAGAAACTTGGGAGTCTGAGGCATCTATGCCACTAAAGAAGGTGGCCTCTAAGGTTTCTAGCTACTTTACGCCTGAGGAGAAGAGGCAAACCCAGGAGAAAGAAACCCCCAATCCAGTTATGGCCCTGACCAAGGAAGACCTGCTCAACTCTTTGAAGGACTTTAAAGCAGAACTCTGTGCTGAACTTAAAGGAGACCTGCAAGCCTCCATGGCTCTATTGAGAACTGATCTCTCTGAAAAAATGACTTCTCTACAGCAAGACGTGGACTCCATCGGTACGAGACTTATGGACACAGAGTCCCAAACCCAGGAGCTCGACAAGCGAATGACATCAGTTTGCAGGCGCGCTACCAGCGTATGTTATTACGATGTGGGAAAACGAGCTGTGACCACTGATCTTATGTCCTTTTTAAGAACTATTGGGAGCCTGGCCCTTCTTTCCCTGTTAACCTCTGTCATTCTTGGCACACTCACGGTGTGGAAAAGGGTCCCAGGATGCCCGACCCAAACATGGCCAACAGTGGTGTCTTTTTTCCCCCCTTGCTGATCTTTTACTTTTACTTATACTTACAAAACCTTGCCAGGACTGTACCTGACCTCAAGAGGACGTTTGGAATTCTCTCAGACCATGGCTCCCGCCCCTCCAACCAGCACTATAGTGACATTCCCCGGAGTACACCTGACCCCTACCCGGACAGCGGAGTTCGAGCATTTTGTCCGATGCCCGGTGGAGCTGCTCTGTTCAGATAATTGAGGAGATTGGCCTTGGTTCATCCCCTGACTGTCAACTACCCAGCCGGACACTGGACATAGTTTCTCCCCTTCTCGCTGTCTTCGCCCTCCCCCTCTGCGTATTTCTGCCGTTCTGCCTTTTCCTTGTCTCTTTTCTTTCCATCTTTCTGACCGATGCCTGTTGGAGCTTCCTAGATAGCTATAGAGAAGACTGGCTTTGAATTTCCTCCCTGGCAGTCACCTACCCTTCCGTTCTTTGGGCAGACTTTCCCTTTATCTCTTATTCCAACTTCCCCCTCATCCGCTCCCTTCTCACTCCCCCTCTCCTCCTTCCCTCTCTTCTTGTCTCGCCCGGAGTACACATGATCTCTTCCCTGAGAGTGGAGTCCGAGCATTTTATCCGACGCCTGGTGGAGCTGCCTCGTTCAGCTAATGAGGAGATCGGCCTTAGTTCATCCCCTGACCGCCACCTGCCCAGCCGGCGCTTGGGCACAGTTTCTCCCCTTCTCCCCCACCCCCCTCATCGAATTTCTGGTGCTCAGCTTTCACCTCCTCGTCTTTCTTTCCAGCTTTCAAACCGATGCCGGTTGCAGCTTCCTAGAGAGCTATAGAGGAGACTGGCTTTGGATTGTCTCCCTGGCCATCTCCATCCCACTCGGTCTTTGGGCTGACTTTCCCTTTATTTCTTTTCCATCTTCCCCCTCGTCCTCTACCTTCTCAATCCACCTCTCCCCTTTCCCTCTCTATTTGTCTCTCCAGACATTGGACACAGTTCTTCCTCATCTCCCTGCTATGGCTCCTTCCCCCCCTCCTTTCCTATAAATTCTCTCAACCTCGTTGTTTGTTCCTGTACCTTACTACGCTATTGTAACTGATGCAATTTGTAAAGCAATGTTCCTCTGTTATAGCGTTCTGATACCTACAGGTCTAGCCAGCGCATTATAATCCTTTTGATGTACCTTCTAATGCAACGTTCCCCTGGGTATGCGCTGTGACACCTCCGGTCCAGATAGCGCTATAAAACCTTCGCAAATCAACTAAACTAAAAACTGTTTTTTCCTGAACGCGGAGACTTGAGCAACATGGCTGAGGACCGGTGGAGCTGCTTGACAGCTAATGAGGAGATTGGCCCTGGTTTCCCCCTTGACCGTCACCTACCCAGATGGACATTGGGCATTGTTCCTCCTCATCTCCCCGCTATTACTCCTTCCTCCCCTCCCTTCTACGAGTTATTGAAACATTTTTTATGTGTAGTGTACCTTACTATGCTCTTGTATCTGATGTAACTTGTAACGCAACGATCCTAAATGTAAAGCGCTCTGATACCCTCTTGGGTCAAGTTCGTGCTATATAAAACTTTATATAAATACATAAATAGATGCTGAATGATACTTAGGTCTTGCTGAGTGATGATGATGTGGTGGTGTACTATTGCAAAGGCGATGCTGAGTGATACTGATGTGGTGATGAGTGATGTTGTGGTGGTGCTGAGTGATGCTGTGGTGGTGCTGAGTGATGCTGTGGTGGCGCTGAGTGATATTGTTGTGGCCCTGAGTGATGCTGTGGTGGTTCTGAGTGATGCTGTGGTGCTCCTGAGTGATGCTGTGTTGGTGTTGAGTGATGCTGTGTTCGCCGTGAGTGATGCTTTGGTGGTGCTGAGTGATGGTGTGGTGTTGCTGAGTGATGCTGTGGTGGTGCTGAGTGTTGCTGTGGTGGCCCTGAGTGATGGTGTGGTGGCGCTCAGTGATGCTGTGGTGAAGTTGAATGATGCTGTGCTGGCCCTGAGTGATGCTGTGCTGGCCCTGAGTGATGCTGTGCTGGCCATGAGTGATGCTGTGGTGGCCTTGAGTGATGCTGTGGTGGTGCAGAGTGAAGCTGTGGTAAAACTGAGTGATGCTGTGGTGGTGCTGAGTGATGCTGTGGTGGTGCTGAGTGATACTGTGGTGGTGATGAGTGATGCAGTGGTGGTGCTGACTGGTGCTGTGGTGGTGCTGAGTGATGCTGTGGTGGTCTTGAGTGATGCTGTGGTGGTGCTGAGTGATGCTGTGGTGGTGCTGAATGATGCTGTGGTGGTGCTGAATGATGCTGTAGTGGTGCTGAGGGATGCTGTGGTGGTGCTGAATGATGCTGTGGTGGTGCTGAGTGATGCTGTGGTGGTTCTGAGTGATGCTGTGGTGGTGCTGAATGATGCTGTGGTGGTGCTGACTGATCCTGTGGTGGCACTGAGTGATATTTTTTTTTGTCCTCATTTGCCTGTACCTCTTGCCCGCAGACTATATAGCCAACCACCTGTTCGTGCGACTCTGGATAGAACGCACTCACAATCTCCACCTCTTTGGGGAACATTCTGGCGGGAGACCAAATCTGGGTTTACTGAGGTATTTTGTGACGAGTGATGACCAGCCATACCCGACACAGACTCCATCAAGGTAGGGACTACCACGAGGTCCTTTACTTGTCTAACGGAACCGCCACAGTGGACTCTGAAGTTTGGAGGCATAATCATAGGACCGGGGAAAAAAAAAAAAAAAAAAAACCCCGGTACTCTAACACCAAGAAGATAACAGATTCCAAAAAGAGAGGTTTTGTCTGCTGCAAGATCTACCCAGGTCTCCCTTTGATGTTTCAATTAAAGATGATAGCCAGCTGGCATGTGTTGGCGCCTTTGAGTCAATCCAAAATTTACATATCTGACGTCTGGCGAGTAAAATTGCATAAAACAGTAACGGCCTTGCTGTACCAGTCACATTATCAGCCATTCCAGAAATTATCAGTGTTAATGAACAGGTTAAGGATGCTTTAAGTATCGAGCCCAGTGTATCCAGGACTTCCACTCAGAAAGTCTTGATTAGTGGGCAGTCCATAAACAAGAATGCTACTGAAGACCCCAACTGACTCAACAGTAGGGAGAATGTTTAAGGCCATGTTAACTGGAACGGGCCTGCCAATGGACGGGTTTTTATTCAAATTTGGAGAACACAAATTTTTCAAGAAGGTGAGGTTGAAGGTCTTGCAATCGTTAGCCAGAGCCTGGACAAGGATTAGGAGGTCAACAAGGCTGGCCTACTATTCAAATTGGGCTCCAATGTGGGGTCCCCCGGGGCTCCCACCGTGTTTGGGTGACAACCTCTCGACGCCATTAAGAGAAGGGGGGATCACGAGATGGGGAGACTTGTTAGCTGGTGGGGCATTAATATCATGGGATAATCTGCTTGAAAAGGTAGGCCCAGGGCTATCAAGGTTTAAATACATGCAACTAGTAAGCTGGTCTAGAGAGCTCTTCAAAAAGAACGCCTTGGTGGGGAGGTGCAGCATGTTAGAACAACAACTGGTGGAGAAACCACAGGGAAGCAAAGAAGTGGCACATTGGTACTGGGCAATTTCGGAGAAGGTGGACGGAGACTTCGTCCTTCCTGAAAAAATATGGGCGGAGGATATGCTCCTTCAAGGAGAAGATTGGTGGATAAGATCATTCACTCTTTTATATAAAACTGTCAAACCGGCATGGTTGAGGCGAAACCACCTCTTCACACTACACCGAGCCTATTGGTCACCACAAAAGCTGGCAAAGTTTCAAGCTGGTAAATGTTGTAATAAGTGCAGTCTTCAGGGCGCATCAGACATTCACATGTTTATGGACTGCCCACTAGGCACTGAGTGATATTGTTGTGGCCCTGAGTGATAATGTGGTGGTGATGAGTGATGCTGTGGTGGTGTTGAGTGATGCCGTGTTGGCCCTGAGTGATGCTGTGGTGTCGCTGAGTGATGCTGTGATGGTGCTGCGTGTTGCTGTGGTGGCGCTGAGTGATGCTGTGGTGGTGCTGAGACGATGCTGAGGTGATGCTGAATCATACTTTGGTCTTGCTGAGTGATGATGATGTGGTGGTGTACTATTGCAAAGGCGATGCTGAGTGATACTGATGTGGTGTTGAGTGATGTTGTGTTGGTGCTTAGTGATGCTGTGGTGGTGCTGAGTGATGCTGTGGTGACGCTGACTGATGCTGTGGTGGCGCTGAGTGATGCTGTGGTGGTGCTGAGTGATGCTGTGGTGGTGCTGACTGATACTGTATTAGTGTTGAGTGATGCTGTGTTGGCCATGAGTGATGCTTTGGTGGTGCTGAGTGATGCTGTGGTGTTTCTGAGTGATGCTGTGGTGATGCTGAGTGTTGCTGTGGTGGCCCTGAGTGATGCTGTGGTGGCGCTGAGTGATGCTGTGGTGGCGATGAGTGATGCAGTGGTGGTGTTGAGTGATGCTGTGCTGGCCCTGAGTGATGCTGTGATGGACCTGAGTGATGCTGTGGTGGCCCTGAGGGATGCTGTGGTGGCCCTGAGTGGTGTTGTGGTGGTGCTGAGTGATGCTGTGGTAGTGCTGAGTGATGCTGTGGTGGTGCTGAGTGATGCTGTGGTGGTGCTGACTGATGCTGTGGTGGTGCTGGGTGAATCTGTGGTGGTGCTGAGTGATGCTGTGGTGGTGCTGAGTGATGCTGTGGTGGTGTTGAGTGATGCTGTGTTGGCCCTGAGTGATGCTGTGGTGTCGCTGAGTGATGCTGTTGTGGTGCTGAGTGATGCTATAGTGGCGCTGAATGTTGCTATGGTGGAGCTGAGTGGTGCTGTGGTGGTGCAGATTGATGCTGTAGTGATGCTGAGTGATGCTGTGGTGATGTTGAGTGATGCTGTTTTGGCCCTGAGGGATACTGTGGTGTCGCTGAGTGATGCTGTTGTGGTGCTGAGTGATGCTATAGTGGCGCTGAGTGTTGCTATGGTGGCGCTGAGTGATTCTGTGGTGGTGCAGGGTGATGCTGTATTGATTCTGAGTGATGCTGTGGTGACTCCGTTAGAGCATAATTGGTATGCAGTCACCTTGAAAGAAAAGTCTGTTCTTATGGAAGTCCAGGTATTGCAGAATTTTCCATTGAAGCCTTCGCTGGAGTTCACAGGTATTTAGAGTTCAGAGTCAAGTATCAGAGCAGCGTTTCGGCAGAATCTTCTGTGAGTCATTAGTCAATTCCAATCCAGCTGTGACCCAGTTCAGGACAAGTTACAGTGTGTTGGGTCAAAGGATATTGGCGCAATTTTCAGTCAGCACTCTACTGAACTATTACAAGTAGTACCAGTGCAAAATCTTTATAGTTCAGTTGTCAGTATATTCTGCTCAGGACTTATCTTCATATCTTCGTTGCCTACAGTAAAAGAAAGAAGGGAAAAGTGGCAACTGTAGATATAAATATATATATTTATACTTACCACCTTTTTCTCAAGTTGTCCAGCATTCTTAAAGTTCAGCATCTGAAAAGATACATAAGACTGCATTAAGAATAAATATAGACTTTCTTGTTCTACATTAAAAGAGAGTTTACATAAAAGAGAGGCTAATACCACTGAAATTGTAGGTAATGAGTTAAGGAGTAGTGGGTTGGCTAGTTTATTCAGATAGTAAGTAAGGTGAACCTTGTTTGAACGTGTAATCTTGTGTTTGTTGTTACAGGTGTGTGGAAGCTCCCTAAGACAGGAACTCCAATCGAACAGACACCGCAGTGGCAGTCTCTCTTTTCTCCCATTACCCTTTCCCCCTCTTTACTGTGAATTGAATTGACTTCAGCTGCAGTGGAGTGGAGGAGTTGAGAAAAGTTCTTCTGATCCTGTGGAAGCAAGGTTTAGGTACTCAGCCTCGACAGCTGTGGAGATGCTGAGTGATGCTGTGGTGGCGCTGAGTGATGTTATGGAGGCGCTGAGTGATGCTGCTGTTGCATTGAGTGATACTGTGGTGGTGCTGAGTGATGCTGTGGTAGTGCAGAGTGATGCTGTGGTGGTGCTGAGTGATGCTGCCGTGACACAGTGTCTTTGGTAGTTACTGTGGGTAGAAGAGGGGTAGAAGAGGGGTAGAGGGGTAGAAGAGGGGTAGAGGGGTAGAAGAGGGATAGAAGAGGGGAAGAGGGGTACAGGAGGGGTGCAAGAGGGTTAGAGGGGTATAAGAGGGGTAGAGGGGTAGAGAGGTAGAAGGGTAAAAAAGGGATAGAGGGGTAGAAGGGGTAGAAGAGCGGTAGAAGGGTAGTAGAGGGGTAGAAGAGGGGTAGAGGGATAGTAGAGGGGTAGTAGAGGGGTAGAGGGGTAGAGGGGTAGAAGAGGGGTAGAGGGGTATAATAGGGGTAGAAGTGTGGTAGAGGGGTAGAAGAGCAGTAGTAGAGGGGTCGTAGAGGGGTAGAGGGGTGGTAGAGGGGCATAAGAGTGGTAGGAGAGGGGTAGTAGGTTAGAGGGGTAGAGGTGTAGATGGGTAGAAGGGTAGAAGAAGGTAGAAGGGGTAGAAGGGTAGTAGAGGGGTAGAAAAGGGGTAGTGGGGTAGAAGAGGGCTAGAGGGGTAGACGAGGGAAAGCGGGATGGAAGAGGGATAGAGGGGTAGAAGGGTAGAAGAGGGGTAGAAGGGTAGTAGAAGGGTAGAGGGGTAGTAGAAGGGTAGAGGGGTAGTAGAGGGCTAGAAGAGGGGTAGTAGGGTAGAGAGATAGTAGAGGGGTAGAGGTGTAGATGGGTAGAGGGGTAGAAGAGGGGTAGAGGGGTAGTAGTGGGGTAGAGGGGTAGAAGAGGGGTAGAGGGGGAGAAGAGGGGTAGTAGGGTAGAGGGGTAGTAGAGTGGTAGAAGAGGAGTAGAGGTGTAAATGGGTAGAGGGGTAGAAGAGGGGTAGCGGGGTAGAGGGGTAGGAGAGGGGTAGAGAGGTAGAAGAGGGGTAGAGAGGTAGAAGAGGGGTAGTAGAGCGGTAGAAGATAGGTAGAAGAGGGGTAGAAGAGTGCTAGAAGAAGGGTAGAAGGGGGTTAGAAGAGAGGTAGAGGGGTAGCAGAGGGGTAGAAGAGTGGTAGAGAGGTAGAGGGGTAGAAGAGAGGTAAAGGGGTAGAAGAGAGGAAGAGGGGCAGAAGAAAGGTAGAGAGGTGGAAGAGAGGTAGGTGGGTAGTAGAGGTTTATATGGGTAGAAGAAGGGTAGAGGGGTAGAAGACGCGTAAAGGGGTAGAAGAGGGGTAGAAGGGGTAATAGGGGGTGGAAGGGGTAGCGGAGGGGTAGAGGGGTAGAAGGGTAGTAGAGGGGTAGAAGAGGGGTAGAATAGGGGTAGAATGGTAGAAGAGGGTTAGAGGGGTAGAAGAGGGGTAGAGGGGTAGAAGGTTAGAAGAGGGACAGAAGAGGGGTAGAGGGGTAGAAGAGGGGTAGAGGGGTAGTAGAAGGGTAGAGGGGTAGTAGAGGGGTAGAGGGGTAGAGGGGTAGAAGAGGGGAAGTGTAGCGATTGCGGACAAAGAGAGAACCAGACAGGCTCATCCACGCCGTATTCACATTCACCCTTCCGGACGCAGAGCAGGAAAGAGCTTAGGGTACTACGTTTCCCAGCAGGCAGTGGGACGCGTCTATACGAGGAATTGGACAGCCCATATTTAAGCACCTCCTCCTCACGAGGAAGGTGCTTGACAATCCGTTCCCGAGGATAATGGCGGATGGTGCTCCCCGCCGGAAGCATTGCAGCGTTTTCATGATCTTTCTTCCCGAGGAGAAGCGCCCTGGGACGTCAGCCACGAACCGGGATTCTATGAGGATACTTCGTAGAAGGTGCAGGTATTGACAGAAGGAGCGCTGGTGGGCTTCCTTCGAATACGTACCTTTCTCTTGTTCTCAATGCCCGTGCTTCACGCGTAAGAAACTCCGGAGCGTTTCTTTTCTTGCCGCACCTCTGGGCCCTTTTATTATTCGGAAGCTTCATTTAAGACGCACTGGAGCGTCTGGTTTCCGTTTCCCATGACACATTTGAAAAGCACAGTTTGCTGAGTGTTATCAGCCCCTTTCATTATTTTCCCGGTAGTAGCACAGTGGTTTCATTATCCACTATTAGATACCAGAGAGTACTTATCATTTGTGAGTTCCTTTGCAAATTCCCTGCTATATTTCAACACGGACCAGTTGCTTGCTTTGTTCTATTTAGCTAGATGCTTGTTTTTCTATTTTTGTTTCTGTTGTACTCCGTAATACCAAAGACTGGGATTGCAGGGGTAAACACTCCCTTTAAACGCTATTGCGTTGTGTACAATTTTCATGAAGCGAGACTGGGTTTAATTGATTCATGCTGCGACATCAACAGCTGTATAAGAGATATTTTGCCTTGGTTCCTATGAGACTTGCCAGCTGCTTTAAAGGAATGTTCATATATGTAACTTCATAGGAGAGCAACTGCCGGACTTCGGGTGAGTTGGTGTAGAGAGAGAGAGAGTGTGGTTCCTTATCCTTGTTGTGTTTTTACTTCTACTGCAGTGGTGTTATCCCGAAGGGCATCTTCCAGACCCCTTAGACCAGACCAGGGAAGGAAAAGAGCACCTACAGCCAAGTTTGTTATTTTATCCCTTTTCACTTTTTCCCAGGGCACGACCTCTCGCAGCAGGGTTTTCTCCCTCTGTTGGGGGTGGCGTTCAGGGGAATAGGGGAACATATCAGCTACCATCGCCCCTGCCGGCCACCAGGAAAAGGTTAGCGGCGTTCTATATATCTTGTGCTACTGACAAGCCTGACAGGTAGAGTGGTAGAAGGGTAGAAGAGGGGTAGAGGGGTAGAAGAGTAGAAGAGGGGTAGAAGAGGGGTAGTAGAGAGGTAGGAGGGATGTAGAGGGGTAATAGAGGGGTAGTAGAGGGGTAGAGGGGTAGTAGGGTAAAGGGGTAGTAGAGTGGTAGAAGAGGGTAGAGGGGTAGTGGAGGAGTAGAAGAGGGGTAGAGGGGTATAAGAGGGGTAGAGGGTTATAAGAGGGGTAGAGGGGTAGTAGAGGGGTAGAGGGGTAGAAGAGGGGTAGAGGTGTAGAGTGGTAAAGGGGTAGAAGAGGGGTAGAGCAGTTTAAGAGAGCTAGAGGGTAGAAGAAAGGTAGAAGAGTAGAAGAGAGGTATGGGGTAGAAGAGTAGAAGAGGGGTAGAAGAGTAGAAGAGAGGTAGAGGGGTAGAAGAGAGGTAGAGGGGTAGAAGAAAGGTAGAGTAGAGGGGTAGAAGAGAGGTAGAGGGGTAATAGAGGGGTAGAGGGCTAGTAGAGAGGTAGTATGGTAGAGGGGTAGAAGAGGGGTAGAGGGGTTGAGGTGTAGACGAGTAGAGGGGTAGTGGAGGGGTAGAGGGTAGAAGAGGGGTAGAGGGGTAGATGGATAGAAGAGGGATAGAAGAGGGATAGAAGAGGGGTAGAAGAGGAGAAGAGAGGTAGAGGGGTAGAAGAGAGGTAATGGGGTAGAAGAGTACAGGAGAGGTAGAGAGGTGGAGGGGTAGAAGAGAAGTAGAAGAGAGGTAGAGGGGTAGAAGAGAGGTAGAGGGGTAGAAGAGAGGTAGAGGCATAGAAGAGAGGTAGAGGGGTATAAGAGAGGTAGAGCGGTAGAAGAGAGGTAGAGGGGTAGAAGAGAGATAAAGTAGAGGTAGAGGGGTAGAAGAGAGGTAGAGGGGTAGCAGAGAGGTAGAGTAGAGGTTGAGGGGTAGAAGAGAGGTAGAGGGATAGAATAAAGGTAGATTAGAGGTAGAGGTGTATAGTAGAGGTAAAAGAGTAGAAGAGAGATAGAGGGGTAGAAGAGTAGAGGGGTAGAAGAGTAGAGGGGTAGAAGAGTAGAGGGGTAGAAGAGAGGTAGAGGGATAGAAGAGAGGTAGAGTAGAGGTAGAGGGTTAGAACAGAGGTAGAGGGGTAGAAGAGAGGCAGAGTAGAGGTATAGATATATAGGCAAATGAAAAGGAAGCTATCGACTTCAAGAATTGGAAAGCAAGCTCTCCTATCTTGAAAGCTGATTACAAGCCTCGCCTGAGAAACGCGGCAAAACTTTCAAACCACTGAGATGCTTGTAAACACAAATAACCTGATTCACTTAATTTAACAGTTGGCCCTGCCCAGGATTGCTTAGTAACGCAAATGACAAGGAAGCTGTCAACTTCAGGAATGTGAAAGAAACTCTAGTATCTTGAAAGCTGATGACCCATGACGAGAGAGGAAAGCCAGATGGCACCTCTGCTCGTAATCGGCGCCCACACGCGTAACTGCAAGCACTAGGCCACAGCGGTAACATTTTCTGAAGCCCTTACTAAAGGTCTCGCCAGGGCAGCGCATGCACTGGCTCAGGCGAGACCTAAAAAAGAAGGAGAGACTCCATCCCTTGGACCCCAAAAGAGCCCTGAGCTTTTACATCAATTGCACGAAGGAAAATCAGGTGGTCAATCAGCTTTTTGTGAAGTTCTCTGGGGCAAGGAAAGACAATGCAGTGCAGAAGAGGACACTATCCAGGTGGGTAGACCTCAGCATCGAGATATGCTATGTGCTGGCTAAGAAGTAACCTCCTACGGTATTGAGGGCTCATTCCACCAGCGCCAAGATTGCTACTACTGCTCAGGGGAAACAGCCATTACATCCCATTGGTTACAACGCATGCGATTACAAAGCGGTCATTACACCGACTGAATTGTTACATCGCAGTACCTTACAACACAAGTCGTTACATTGACTTGCTGTAGGGGGCGCGCTACCCTAAGGAATAGTATAATTTACTATTCCAACACCTACCCTACTGTTGCGCACACTGAAATTGGAATAGTAAATTATACTATTCCTGGGTCCAGCACGCCCCCTACAACAAGTCGATATAACGACTTGCATTGTAATGTACTGCGATGTAACAACCCGGTTGTTGTAACGATGGCGTTGTAATCACCTGCGTTGTAAATGCATGCGATGTAACGTGCTATATTCCTGCTCAGGCATGCATAGTGCCTGTCCTGGACATTTGTCAGGCTGCTATATGGGCATCAGTGCACACATTCACAAAGCACTACTACCTCGACAGCCAGGTCTGAAAGAAAGGGAATTATAAAAATGCTGTACCAAAAAAAAATAATAATAAAAGGCAATCAGATGAGGAAATGCAACTTATAACTACTACTGTTACCACAGAAACAAAGAAAGTTGTAGCCAGGTCTCCTGGACCGTCCACACTGACTTCTGACAGTTCGCCATATGACAACATTCCAAATCTTCGGTCCCCAGTAGAAAAAGCATCAAAAAGTTTTGAACTTCCAGTTCCCACTTAGGACAAAGACTATTTCTCTAAGATTTAAAAAATATGCCATACAAAACAATAAGGCCAGTTCCGATTATTTATCATATTTGGAATGATGGGCTAAAGGGAATGCAAACATTTCCTTCACTGTCAGCAGTTATACAATGTCTAGACAAAATGTACAAGGCCCCAGAGAACACTCCTTCATGCCTTGTAGGCCACTCTGCAGGCATCATTTAAACGATCCTGAAGCCTTACCCCCCCCCCCCAGCACTGTATCGCCAGATAGTGAAGGATAACGGCTAGACAAAGTTGGAAAAGTAACATTGGCAAGGCTGCAACTTCCATTGCAGTGGCTAACTCTTGCTCGTTATTCTGGACAGATAGGACTCAAATGTGGTCAGATAGCGTACTTTTCCTCTACTTCCTTTCAAAGGACAAATGAGCAGTATCCAACAGAAGCCGAAGTAGTCTTGTTCAAAGGCAAACAAGCTGTTACATCAACAAAGCATTGCTATGGACGATGATACAACAGGTTTTAGACAGCTAGCTGCATCCTCAGTGTTGTGCAGGCAGGATTTCTAGGCTATATATGTCAGCCCAGAGGTTCAAAACAGAATCCTAGACGTTTCCTTTGATGGGGAATCAGTTTTTGGAATACCTATGGATGAAGCTCTCCAGGCTATAACAATAGCCATAGGCATGACTACATTGCTCGAAGTACCACAGCAAAGGCTTTCCACAGCCCTTTTGGTGTTCCGAAGATAGAGCTCAACCTTTATATCAAGGAGGTTATCAAGCCAACAGGTACCAACCATATCAAGTACAACAGCAAACTTATCACCAGTCATACTCGCAACAGCAAATAATGCAGAGCACTGCTGCTAGCTGCCTACAAAAACAAGCTCCCTACTAAAAGGCAGTAGATGAAGATTTCACGACGCTAATAGATGCTACCAGGCAGAACATGTCATCAACATATCCTCCTACTTCTAGCCAAAATCCTGTTCATCATATAGAGAAGATCCCTGGAACCTGCCCCCAAATACCATAGGAACAACAGCTTTTTATTCACATTTTTTCTCATGGAAAGAAATCCTCAATAAATGAGTTGTTTTTTGCTTAGTGTCTCTCATGACATTCTTCAACTTCTGTCAGATGGGGATATCGTTGGATTCCCATTTTTTCTCAATCATCGCAAATGTTTGCTAGTGGATGGTCCCCATTATCAATTCAAAATACTCTAGAGTTGCTGTGCAAGCTTTGTATTAAACTTTGAGGGGCATATTACCAAGCAATAGCGATAATTATCGCTATTGCTTGGTTAGAGACAAAAATTTACAGCTGAGCTGCGGCGATTTTTATCGCAGATAAACCTTGGTATTACCAAGGTTTATCGCAAATGCGGTAAAAATCGCCGCAATGCATGAATATCGCTGAAAAGTCAGCGAGATTCATGCATTACCGAGCTAATGCTCTTAGCCATGTTATCCACCTCCCAATGGATAACATGGCTAAGAACTGCTCAGGGCAGGTGTTAGCTTTTGGAGATATTCGCGCTTAGCGCGAATATCTCCAAAAGTTGGTATTAAGAGTATTAAAAGTAAGATGCTTAAATTGTATAAAAATCCAAGAGTTTATTTAAAGGTTTGCAGAAGAAGCACAGCACGTCCGTTACACAGCAGATCCTGGATAAAAACAGTTGAATACAGAATCTGGAACCCAGCATGTAAAATGCAGGCACTCATCATACATTCCAGGCTCCAGCAACCAGAAGGAAGGAGTAGACATAGAAAACATAACTTAAATAACTAAAGAATGCAACACATCTTATCCCTAAACAAAAGATATTAACACAAATACCTACTAGGCATTCTTTTGGGTCTAACATCAGCTTTAACCCTAGAGGCAATCGACAAATCATTATGAAGTGAATCTTGAGGACACTTATTAACATTGCGTATCAACATGCCCAGATTATCATCAGGACAAGACATTTGAGAACAATGTGGCTTATAAGAATCAGGACATTTGGCCACGTTTCGAACATTCCAAACTCTTCCATCTTGAGTGACTACACTGTTTTTAAAAACTTTAACCACCTTAATAGGAGAAAAGAATTTAGAAAACCCTTTAGTAAGAAAACCAGGTTTTTTAATCCTCACCCATTCTCCTACCACAAAATCATGAACCTTGACATTCATTTTTGAATCAAACAAGATCTTCATTCTTTGTTGCTTATCTTCAACACGTTTTGCAATGCCCTCAAGATCAACCATAGAATCATTTTTGTTCAACTTTTTAATCCACCAGGGACAAATAACAGAAGAAGGTTCCCTTCCTTTCAGAAGTCTGAAAGGACTCACACCAGTGACAGAGCGGGGTGTGATGCAATATGTCCACAACCTTTTCCTGACAACATCCAACCAATCACTATCAGAAGAATTTATACTACTAATACAATCCTTAAGAACTCGGTTAAAATCTTCAACCTGACCGTTTTCCCTAGCTCATATAAGGAGATAGTATGATGTTTGATACCACAACTCTTAAGGAAATCTTCAATATCAGAAGAAACAAGTTGCGTACCATTATCAGTGATAAATGTCTCAGGGAAACCTTCCCTAGCAAAAATCTCCTTCAAGAAAACCATAATAACTTGCGAAGAGGCATTACCAACAAACTTTACTTCGGGCCATTTCGAATGGTAATCAACCAAAACCAAAGCATATCGAGCATTTAATGGCAAATGTCTGAAAGGACCAGATATATCAAAAGCCACCTTCTGCCAAAGAAAATTAGGCCAACTCACAGGCTTAAGGGGAGCAGAAGATAGATGAAGCATCTTATCACTACTAATACATTGTGAACAGTCCCTCACCATTCTGTCAACCATTTTATCAATGCCAGGCCACCAAATATTTTCCCTAACCAGGCGTTTCATAGATGACATACCAATATGACCTTGGTGAGAAAGCAACAATATTTTCTCCTGTAAAGAAGATGGATGAATTATCTTACCAGCCTTAAACAAAAGACCACCAAACTCTTCAATTTCAGAAGCGACCTGACAAAAAGGGGCTAACTCTGCAGAAATGCACTTACTATTTGGCCATCCTACTCTTACAAAGTCAAAAATCTGCTGGCACACAGCATCCTTATTCAATTCCTCAAACCACTCTTCTTCACTTAAAGTTAAAAACTCTTGAGAAATGCAATCACCAATAGAAGCAACAACATCAACATCCAGATCTATAGTTGAAACCTTTTCATCACTACAGGGTAATCTCGAGAGAAAATCCGCCGTAACATTGCTCTTTCCCGGTACATAAACAATTTCAAAATCATATTCCTGAAGACGTGAGGATAACCGGGCTATCCTCGCTGTAGAGTTTCATCCACCACCAGGAGACAAAATACCTACCAACGGTTTGTGGTCTGTTCTCAAAATGAACCTATTTCCCCACACATAATTTCTAAAATGTTCCACAGCCTAAATACAAGCTAGCAGTTCTTTTTCAATAACCGAGTACCTTCTTTCTGTGGAAGATAAAGTCCTTGATGCAAATGGCACACACCACTCATCTTTACCCGAACACTGACTCAGAACTCCTCCAATCCCATATAGGCTGGCATCCACAGTAACAATGCATTTCTTATTAATGCAGAACGATTTTAGTGTGGCAGCATTGACAATCTCATTCTTAATTTGCTTAAAAGCAAGGTCTTGTTTGTCCATCCAAATGAATTTAGCAGAATTCCTGGTCAACTCTCTAAGCGGTTCCATCTTGTTAGCAAAATTTTTAATAAATTTGCTATAATACTCACATAACCTTGCAAATGAGAGTAACTTTTCCTTATTATCAGGAGCTGGCGCTTTTATAATAGCATCAACAAGATTTTTCTTTGTTACAACCCCTTCTCCGGAAAGAGTATGTCCCAAATACTCAACAGATTTACAGAAAAATTTACATTTGCTAGCCTTAATCGTTAAACCATATTGTTCTAACTTAAAACATACCTCTTTAAGGTGAGAATGGTGTTCAGAATCATTCTTAGAAAAGACAAGTATATCGTCCTGAAAACACTTGACAAATGACCCTAAATCTTTAAAAATGTGATACATGGCCCTTTGAAAGACTGAAGCGGCCGAAGCCAAACCAAATGGCATTCTCTTGAACTAAAATAGACCATGAGGGGTGATAAATGCTGTAAATTGTTTTGATTCAGAAAAGGGGGTGGTGATGAACAGAGTGTCTGAATTAAGCAGACCACTCTTACCCAGTCCAAAGATCAGGGCTTGATCCATCACCGTTTTTTAGCTCACTGCACCATCCCAGCTCAGAACCTGGCTACATGCAAATTAGTCTGTCCCTGGCCCAGTGCATCATGGGAACAGGGCAGACCAGACTACCAAGCCAATTCTTAAACTGGGAAGGAAACAAGCTTCCGGGGACCGGTTTCTGGCATTTCAGCCGTCTTCGGCCCGGCTTGCTTGAATCCTGATGGTGCAATGAGCAAGGGACTCACATCTGAGAGATAAATAACGGTGATGGATCAAGCCCTGATCTTTGGACTGGGTAAGAGTGTTCTGCTTAATTCAGACACTCTGTTCATCGCCACCCCCATTTCTGAATCGTTTTTGGCCACTATAGGTGTGGCAGGGTATACTCAGACATGAGTCCCTTTCTCACTGCACCATCAGGATTCAAGCAAGCCGGGCCGACGCCGGCTGAAATGCCAGAAACCGGTCCCCGGTAGCTTGTCTCCTTTCTGGTGAAGAATTGGCTTGGTAGTTTAGTCTGCCCTGTTCCCATGATGCACTGGGCCAGGGACAGACTGATTTGCATATAGCCAGGTTCTGAACTGGGATGGTGCAGTGAGATAAATAACGGTGATGGATCAAGCCCTGATCTTTGGACTGGGTAAGAGTGGTCTGCTTAATTCAGACACTCTGTTCATCACCACCCCCATTTCTGAATCGTTTTTGGCCACTATAGGTGTGGCAGGGTATACTCAGACATGAGTCCTTTTCTCACTGCACCATCAGGATTCAAGCAAGCCGGGCCGACGACGGCTGAAATGCCAGAAACCGGTCCCCGGTAGCTTGCCTCCTTTCTGGTGAAGAATTGGCTTGGTAGTTTAGTCTGCCCTGTTCCCATGATGCACTGGGCCAGGGACAGACTGATTTGCATATAGCCAGGTTCTGAACTGGGATGGTGCAGTGAGATAAATAACGGTGATTGATCAAGCCCTGATCTTTGGACTGGGTAAGAGTGGTCTGCCTAATTCAGACACACTGTTCATCACCACCCCCATTTCTGAATCGTTTTTGGCCACTATAGGTGTGGCAGGGTATACTCAGACATGAGTCCCTTTCTCACTGCACCATCAGGATTCAAGCAAGCCGGGCCGACGACGGCTGAAATGCCAGAAACCGGTCCCCGGTAGCTTGTCTCCTTTCTGGTGAAGAATTGGCTTGGTAGTGAGGAAATATAGATTTTATGGTCAAGTTGTGTTCCCTAGCGTGTACCCCACCGACTCCATGTACCAGCTTAAAGTGCATGTAACTTCCCTCCTGTGCCAGCTATGAAGACGCAAACACATTTGCGTCCAACGTTAACATGTCCTCTTTCAGACCCACCCTGAATGGGTTGAATAGTCCGTTCCTAAGTATGCCATGCCAACGTCTTTTTGTAGTGTACTTTACACGTTTTTCAGCTCTGGCAAAGTAGGCCCTGAATTTCTGCCATCGAGCCTTTTTCTGGCTTCTGACTCTGAAAGCCTCAGCCCAGGCTGTCTCTGTATCCGTGAACTCTGACTTACTTCCAGCGCGGCCCACCGCGCTTAGCTCAGCCTGCTGCCTGCCAAGACTGACTACAACCTTCGAATTATCTGTTCCGCTCCTCGAAAATACATTCCTGCCTACTAGTTTAAGTAAACATTCTCCCAGCTGCAGAGCACGAGGGCTGGCCTACTGTCTCCATGCAAGTAATTCATAGCCTCTGTTACCATGCTCCCAGGGAAGGCCCATGCCCCCACGCTTCTCATGCAGACACTCAGGCGCTTATACACGCACTCACAGTCAGTATAGAATAGCTTCTGCCCCAGAGACCTTTCCCTCTAGATAATATGGTTCCCAAACATCAGATATCAGATATGATAGAAGTACAAGTTGATCTGACATGCCAGACTTCTGTCTCTTTCCGCCAGTGTAAATGTCAAGTCCCCTGCACCGTCCAGTTTCCACGTCAATCACACGTCATGCAGCTGCGCGCGCATCCAAGCTTCTGATTTCCGCTGACATTGCAACATTCTGCTTTGTGCCACCCTTTTGTGACACCTATCTGTGACGTTTCTAGCGCACACCTCTAGTTCACGCCTCGTCCACGCCTTCTGATTACGTACTAGCAACACGTGGATGCTGTTATCTTGTTTCTCTCAGCTGTTACGCCTACTATATTGCTTTCTATGACATGAATTAAGTATATAAGCTATGTATTGTCAATAAAATATTGCTCTATCCCTTCCTGGACCCTGTGTGGTGCCAGGAACCTGATATCCAGTTCCGGAACAATTCCTTTTTAAGGAATAAAACCCCTAAGAACTCTAACACCACGGACTCTGTTTTCTTTCTTTCCGATTGAGTTATTATTGATTAAGTACTTACCTGCATAGAAATTAAGATGGTAAATTAAATATTTACGACATTTTGGCGCCCGAATAGGGACCCCTCCCCCACCTCACGCGCCGGTTGGTGCGTTGCAAGCTCTGTCCCCTGCCATCAGTTAGAAGGAAACTACGCGTACCGGCAGGATTTCCTGTATCTCCCTCTGGCCCACGGAGGTGACGAAGACTGCAATCAGCGCCCAGATGAGGCGGTGAGGAGTGCGGAGGATCCCGACCAGAGCCTAGCCGAAAGAAGCAAGGTCCGAGGTGTCAAGAGGCCCACCAGTTTTCCGAAGTATCCACGTGTCGAGTCGAGTCGAGTCCGGTCCAGTCCAGTCGAGTTTTCCGAGGCCTTCAGTTTCCGTGCTTCCCGGTGAGTACCATTGCTGGGACGTATCAAGACGGGTTTGGGTACACAAGTCCGGTCTGCACTGTTTTAGACAGTGTATCTGTACTGTTTAGCAGTACATCCGTTATTCAAGTTTTTGCATTGTCTCTGACAGTGTATCTGTGCTGTTTAGCAGTACATCCGGTGTAGGGGGTAGTCATATATGTCTTAAATGTCTTTTCATGTGATTAATGTCGTGGTATGAGTGTGACTGTTTTTTTTTGTGCATTATTGTGTTCTTGTATAACTAGCTGAATTCAGTATTAAGTAGGTAGGTTTGAGCATTCAGTATTAAGTAAACAAGATGCCGTTCTTCAACAAGTTAAAGCAGATAGGAACTAGGAAAGGGATACTAGAGGAAGAAATTCCTATCCCCCCTAGGGACACTCCAGGAAATTTTATGTACAACAAGCATGGCTTAGATGCCGTATTGTATCTAGATTTATGGGCCGACTATACTAAACATCTAGACGAGAGACACAGATGGCCTGTTACCGAAACATGGGATGCCGAGTGCATCATGAAGGTAGAGGAAGCACTATGGAAAAAGAAAGCCAGACAATCTCAGAAAGACGCCATAGAGTTTTGGCGTAAGGAATCACATAAGCGTGCTGAAAAAGCACTCCGTAGAGAGGACAGACTTAAAGAATCAGGTAAAGCCCAAGAAAACGAATTAGTTACTGAAGGGATCCGAGTAAAAACAGAGCAAGTAGACCGCGCACGAAACAATCTCGTAAACGGTATGTATCTCGTGGCCGAGGGTTCGCCTGAGGCCATTTCAGAAATACCGAAAAATCTGCCGCCACCATTGGTTCCAACTAAGGTAAATCACAGGACCACTAAAGACATATTCCTGAATTCCTATCTAGAGGATGTAGCACCCGCTTACACCAATCTGCCTGTTCGCGTCCCGCCTACTGACGGTGACGGAGGTGGCAACCCGCCACAACTGCAACCAGGTTTCCCCGTTCGACCGACCGTTCCTCCACCTCCACCACTTCCCGTACCTAAAGTTGATCTACCGAAACCGCTTCTACCTGACCCTACTCAAAGACAAATTCAAGTACAGATACAGACTCCACAGAGAGATAATGTCCAAACTTCCGCTTCAGGAAGTGCGATGGGGGGTCTTCGGACGCCGCCATTAACACACAGATTACACCTTAGGGATATACAGAGTCCTCTCACGTTCAAATCACCCCGTCTCGACATACTCAAAGAACCGCTTGCAGTTTGCAGATATGATCCAGTACCCGGCAAAGACGATAGAATGATGATGGCATCACTACGGTTACGATCTGCCACTGACTACCTGCTGCTATTTGCAGGAATGAAAGAGCGCCTAGATAGAATATATCACTTTGTTCAGACTGGGAAAGACCCTGAAAGTATTAAGGATGCCATGGCGCATCAGAAAGTTGACACTCAAGCACATATACTACGCTTTTTTATAAACTGCCTAATAAGAGAACGAGACAGGCCTGAAACAGAACAGGATGAATTAAATACACTCAACAAGTGGGGTCAAAATATATCCGATGGAAAACATGATAAGGGAACTTGCATAGCCAGTATGTACAAGAAAATAAGAAAAGCAGTGATAGAAATACACGAAAAAGAGAAAGAGAAGGCCTCCTCCGAGGAGGAAGAAGAACCCGAAGAATCAGAAAGGACTACAGATACGATAGCGTATGTAGGTAAGGGGACTTACCTTAGGAAAGGCATTCGTCCAGAAAGCAAGAGAGTTTTTCTCTCTGGCTTAACAAATCCGAATTCTCCTGAACATCGGTTCCAGGAGACTGATAAAAGACTTCGAGACCGAATAGGGTACCGCGTACTCAATTCCATGGATGAACAAGAACTAGCCCAGTCAGCGATATTATGGGCTGACAATCCAGACATATACAATGATGACACCGTAGCACAGACATTCCTGAACCTTTCCCCAGACGAGCAGAAATTAGCAGGTGTATACATGATGCAGCACCTTCTCACGTTATACAGAAACCAACATTCTGATCCAGGTCCCTTACACGATACATTAGAAGCACTACTCATGGATAGATGGAGAGGTCTAAGTACCAAGTTAATACAAATAATTCTAGAACAGCGACACAGATATAACACTTTCGTAAGCTCCGAATATGTTCCTGCTCCGCCCCCAGAAAGAAAAATGTATCATATGGAGCGTCTGCATGGTCTTGAAAGTCAGAACCCCTTACGAGAAGTACACCCAGTTATGGGTGAGGATCATACCTTGAAACGTGTGTACGTACACACGCCTCTGACCAAGTTAGAACTGTTAGAAATGAAGAAATTAGTACCGTGCCATGATAAAGACCCTGCAGGTTTTCACAGAGAGCTTAAAGACATGTTACTGATGGGGGATTACACATATGAAGATATCATGAAAATGTTAAAGGTACTGCTGCCCACGGGCATTTACGAGAAACTGAAGGAAAAGGAATGGGAGGTGGGAGAGAAAAAGATTGTATGGGCAGAAATAGAAGACGAAGAGAACAAACGTGTCCCAGGGGTAGGCCTTGGGGAGAAAACTAAAGCATTACCAGGTTTGATAGTACAGGTTCTGCCAAGATTACTGACAACTAGAAAGGAAGACTGGGATCCAATCTCAGCATGTAAACAGAAACCAGATGAAGATACTAGTGACTTCTATTCAAGATTCGAGAAATGTTTCATTATTAATAGTGGTCTTAAACCAAGTAGCGAGTCGTACCCGCATCTTTTTGTATCAAAGTTAGTCGAGAATTCCCTGTTAGCAGTCAAAAACCGTGTATACAAGGTCGAGAGTACATGGCAAGCAAATACGCCATCACAGATGTTGCAAATGTTACAGTATCATCAGAACAGAATTAGAGAAGAACAGGACCATGAACAGAAACGTATGAAAGACACGAAAATGAAAATGTTAGTGGCCCAATCAGTTCCAGCAGACAGCCAGAGAAAGGGTACGACCCAGACAGGTCACGCCACAGCTCCCGTTAAAGGGACATGCAACTATTGCAAGCAGCCAGGTCACTACGTACATGAATGTCCAGTTCTGAAACATAACATATCAACAGGTAAAACTAAAGAAAGACCGCATCCACCAAGACAAGACCAGGCCCAGCAACAGCCCATACAGAACACGCAGCCTATGCATGCTTCATCTCATACAGCACAGACAGTAGCGGTACCACAGCCACAGCCCATTGCCGCGACTCAGCAAGTTTCCCAACAGATGTACCAGTATGCCCAATCTGCTTACCCCGATTACCAACGATACACATGAAACAGCCTAGAGAGGGAATTTGGCTTGCCTCTTATTGAGATTCCTGTAGATCAAGAGGGTCCTTATGTACACAGTCAAGTATTGGGAAAAGACAGAAAGTTTTTAATAGATACAGGGGCAAGCCGCACAACAATCAGCCATAACGAAGTCCCAGGGGCACCCCTCTCAGGCTCACAGAATGTTTCCCTTGGTTTTTCAGGACAGCCTATCGTAAATGAAGTGTCAGAACCAGTTCCCCTGGCTGTGGGTCCATTATCACGTATTACAGACTTGTTACTTACGAAATCATGTCCAGAAAATCTGTTAGGTATCAAAACGCTGAAGGCTCTAGGAGCCATAATATGCTGTTCCCCGGAGGGAGTTAGACTCTTTCTGCGGGATTTCAAGGGTCATTATGTACTACGACAGTTTGATGTCAGATTGAAAAATGTACCAGACCACTTGTGGGCAAAAGGCCCAACTGATGTAGGTTGTATGCATATCACACCGTACCGTGTTACACTCAAGACGGGGGTTGTTTTACCCCGAATCAGACAATACAAGTTACCGCCTGATGCTGTAGTGGCTTTACTGGAAATCATTGAAGAGCTCATTGCCCAAGGAGTGGTCGTAGAGACCGACTCCAATATCTGTAATTCACCTATCATTCCAATTCTTAAACGTACTGATCCCAATGCACCGCCAGTATATCGGCTGGTGATTGATCTGAGAGAACTGAATAAATGCATCGTTCCACAGTACCCTGTGGTTCCCGATATCTCTTCCCTATTGACTGCTATTGATTCTGAAGCAACGTTCTTCACTGTAATTGACCTCAAGAACGCCTTCTTTAGTGTACCGATTGATCCAGAGAGCCAATATCTCTTCGGATTCAGTTTAAATGGACGAAGTTTCAAATTTTCCCGCGCACCTCAAGGATTCACAGAAAGCCCCAGCATCTATAGTCAAGCACTGAAAAGACAACTAGATTGTATTCAAATGCCAGTTAACACCGCTTTACTGCAATACGTCGATGATCTGCTGATCACCGCACGAAGTGAGCCCGAATGTGAACAAGCATCACTGACAGTTTTACATTTTCTGGCCGACAAGGGACACAAGGTGTCTCCTTCGAAGCTACAATTCTGTGTTCAGCAAGTTGTGTACTTGGGTCACTTGCTGTCCAAAGTGGGGAGACAGCTCACTCCCGATCGCATTCAGTTAATTGTAAATATGCCACGACCCCGGACACAAAAGGAAGTGCGGGCCTTTATAGGCCTCACCTCGTACTGCAGACAATGGATTCCTCAATATGCATTTCTAGCTAAACCACTCATTCAGTTAACAACACAGGAGGCAGCAACTTCGACTGTCCTCCCTTGGACTCAGGAACACACACAAGCCTTTGAAGAATTAAAGAAAGTTTTATGCAAAGCACCAGTTTTAGCGACACCATGTTACAGCAAACCTTTTACACTTTTCGTTACAGAACGTGATGGTACAGCATTGTCTGTCCTCACCCAAGATCAAGCAGGTTCACATAAGCCTTGCGCTTATTTTTCAAGTACATTGGATTCAGTAGCCCAGGCACTCCCTGCGTGCTTGAAGTCCGTAGCAGCGACCGCTTTAGCAATCAGACAGAGCGACTCGATTGTTTTAGGACATCAATTAACAGTACAAGTTCCACATTCTGTAGAGGTTCTTTTAAACAGAACCCAGACTCAGCACCTGACTATAGCACGACTGACAGGTTATGAATTAACACTATTCCAACCACACATAGAAATCAGACGCTGCAGCATTCTGAACCCCGCAACATTGTTACCTTCCATTACGACAGATCCAGCTCCGCATGATTGTATAGAGATCATTAATGCAGTAACAAAGCCTCGACGAGACTTAACAGATGTTCCACTGACAAATCCAGACCTGACACTTTATGTGGATGGTTCATGTATGAGAACAAGTACAGGAGAATTAGTGGCCGCGTATGCCGTGACCACTGAAACTGAAGTTAAAGAAACATATCGTATTGACACACTGTCCGCTCAAGCGGCAGAACTTATTGCTCTGACCCGAGCCTGTATACTAGCCAAGAACAGAAATGTTAACATATACACTGATTCCCGTTATGCGTTCGGAGTTGTACACGACTTCGGAATGTTATGGCAAGAACGAGGTTTCTTGACCTCTCATGGTGCCAAGATCCAACATGGTCCCCTCATTCAAGCACTGTTAGAAGCAATACATCTGCCTTCAGGCATATCCGTCATGAAGTGTAAAGCACATACTAAAGTTACAGATTCTGTTTCCCAGGGTAACGACCTGGCAGACCAGACAGCATTGACTCACACTCAGACAACTGATGTGACAAAGACAATAGTACCAACACATTGTATGACAGTCAGGGATCCCACACTAGATGTAATTGATATTCAGACACATGCTACCTCAGATGAAATAAAGAAATGGACTGAACTAGGAGGGATCCAGACAGATCAAGGTTGGATGACGAAGGGAAAATCTACATGGTTTCTCCCCGACTCTATGGTTCAAGTCATAATAAATACAGCACATAGTCCAGCACATCTAGGAGAGAAAGCGATGTTAGACAGTTTACAAAATCTCTGGCACAATAAACACTTACGAGCAGCAGCAAAACAGAAAGTGCGTACTTGCATGATCTGTTGTCAGTTCAATCCAGGTAAAAGTGTCCCTGTAGAGCAAGGTGGATTTCATCCTCCCGATCACCCTTTTGAAGTCCTCCAGATGGATTATATCCAGATGGACCGTTGTCGAGGATTCAAATATGCCCTCGTAATTGTTTGTGCACTTTCCCGTTGGACCGAAGCATATCCAGTCCCAGATTATACTGCTCCGACCACTGCCAGGCAGCTGGTTCGTGAATTCTTCCCACGGTACGGCATGCCTCGTGTCGTGTACTCAGATAACGGACAGCCATTCTCATCCGAATTAATGAAACAGGTTTCCTTGCTGCTAGGATATCAGTGGAGATTCCATTGTGTCCGACATCCCGAAGCCGCAGGCCTTGTAGAGAGGCATAATCAGACATTAAAGATCCGCCTTGCTAAAATATGTCAAGAGAAAGGGGTCGACTGGATAGTCGCCCTGCCAGTTGCATTGTTTTATATGAGGATGGTCGCCCATTCGCGATCTGGACTATCCCCGTATGAAGTGGTTTTTGGCAGACCACCGAATATGTGGGGGACGCCCATTCCTAAGAAAATTACTGATGTTGATTGCAATATGTTGACAGATTACCTTGCCTCCTTGATGTCTGCACTCCAATCATGTCGTTCACAGGTTGCCGCAGCTTTCCCTGACAACACTGATGTAAAGCCGCATGATGTCCGTCCAGGCGACCTGATTCTAATAAGGAACTTTGACAGGAAAAGTCCGCTGGAGCCCCGCTGGAAAGCGCCGAAGACCGTCCTTCTTACTACAAGGACCGCAGTGAAAGTAGAGGGAAGAAAGGGGTGGATCCACACGAGCCATATCAAACTATGCAATGAACTGAAACCAGACCCAGGCTCGTCCACCCCTTCCAAAGACTGTATCAAGCCTAGTGACTTTAAAGTTTCAGAACGAGAAAAAACTCCCCAAGAAGAATATAAGTTAAAGCTCCGATCTAGCAAGTCAGACAGTTTAATTGTTTAAGTCCTCCCCTAGGTGAATCGGTTAAATAGTTTCTGACATGTATCCCCTAGATCGAGATAGAGAGAGAGAGAGACAATTCAAGAAACGTACATATTGCAAATCACTCCGCAGTCACTGTATGGTGACATTATTAATTATGTTTTTTCTAAGTATTCTAATTATTGTTGCAAGTATACTACTTCCTATCTACTGCCCTATTTTCAAGCGTGAACAATCTGCTTACAATGTTTCTGCTGAACATTCTTTTAGTGAGTTACCTCCACATGAACTTTCTTACAGACTCGCGCTGCGCAACAACACTTTCATTAGTATGTTACATCACTCCCATCAGACTAATAATGCTACAAACTGCTGGATATGTGGCCGACTCCCTCCCTACCAGAAATATAAGGGAGCTCTGCCCCTCTTTCCGTACCCGTTCACCCACAATGGTTCCTGTGGAGCCTGGTTTAGAATAATAAATTCCGTAGATCCTGATATTGCTGTTTACAAAGGGAGCTGGGTTTGGGGAAACTTGAACTTAGTTCTGCTTAATGCCTGTTATCCTGACAAGAAGGGACTCCCCATTAGAATAGGAACTGATTTAGAAAATGAAGTATATGGATTAGGTAATTATACAATTAACCTTATGATTCTTACTGTAGAATCCGAAGCTGCACCAGTTCTGCCCGCTATGTCAGTACTACCAGTCACTGGTGAATTATGTGTCAGTAAGAAAGGTTCAGTACACTTAGGTCATAGTAAATGTACTACTGTGGTCGAATTCAGTGATCAAGGCAAATCTTCCTTTAAAGCTACCCGTCATTCCTACTTTGTTTGTGGTCATACCGCATACACACGCTTACCTCCAGATTGGGATGGTACCTGTTATATTGCATTCCTTCTGCCACCTGTTTTTCTAGCTCCTCCTGACTATCACAGAAATACAAATCTAGTAAAGAGTAGACTCAGAAGAGATCTCTCGCTTGTCGACTACACAGAAACGGCATGGGAACAATACACCGACTTTAATAAAGGATTCTTTTTCTTCTTAGGTCCCGTCCAAAATAGTAAACTGATACGCAGATTAACTAGAACACTTGAAGCAGTAGTGAATGAAACTGCCTCCGCCTTAGGTAACTTAACAGAAGAGCAGTCCGCCATGCGGGTTGTCGTCCTTCAGAATCGTCTTGTTATTGACGTCATCTTGGCAGACAGAGGTGGAGCCTGTAAGGTCATCGGGTCAAGTTGCTGTGTTTTCATTCCAGAAAACGCGCCAACAGTATATCAAGCTATTACACGTCTTCATAAGATTGCAAATCTGATACATCAGAATCCAGGCACCTGGACTTGGTCCGGTTGGTTCTGGACAACGTTAACCGCTTAGGGATGGAAGATCCTATCCTTCCTAGGCATTGCCCTCGTCATAGTATTCAGTTGTTGTCTGTGCCTACAGTGTGGGCCAGCGATATGTGGACTGTGTGCCACATCATGCATTGAACATTCCAGTTTTTTTCTCAAAACGTGAAAGAAAGAAAGATGAGCGAATAATGTTACAAGAACAGACTGATCGATTCATGAGGATCGATATATCATGAAGGGTCCGTAGGGAACAAGGAGGGAATGAGGAAATATAGATTTTATGGTCAAGTTGTGTTCCCTAGCGTGTACCCCACCGACTCCATGTACCAGCTTAAAGTGCATGTAACTTCCCTCCTGTGCCAGCTATGAAGACGCAAACACATTTGCGTCCAACGTTAACATGTCCTCTTTCAGACCCACCCTGAATGGGTTGAATAGTCCGTTCCTAAGTATGCCATGCCAACGTCTTTTTGTAGTGTACTTTACACGTTTTTCAGCTCTGGCAAAGTAGGCCCTGAATTTCTGCCATCGAGCCTTTTTCTGGCTTCTGACTCTGAAAGCCTCAGCCCAGGCTGTCTCTGTATCCGTGAAGTCTGACTTACTTCCAGCGCGGCCCACCGCGCTTAGCTCAGCCTGCTGCCTGCCAAGACTGACTACAACCTTCGAATTATCTGTTCCGCTCCTCGAAAATACATTCCTGCCTACTAGTTTAAGTAAACATTCTCCCAGCTGCAGAGCACGAGGGCTGGCCTACTGTCTCCATGCAAGTAATTCATAGCCTCTGTTGCCATGCTCCCAGGGAAGGCCCATGCCCCCACGCTTCTCATGCAGACACTCAGGCGCTTATACACGCACTCACAGTCAGTATAGAATAGCTTCTGCCCCAGAGACCTTTCCCTCTAGATAATATGGTTCCCAAACATCAGATATCAGATATGATAGAAGTACAAGTTGATCTGACATGCCAGACTTCTGTCTCTTTCCGCCAGTGTAAATGTCAAGTCCCCTGCACCGTCCAGTTTCCACGTCAATCACACGTCATGCAGCTGCGCGCGCATCCAAGCTTCTGATTTCCGCTGACATTGCAACATTCTGCTTTGTGCCACCCTTTTGTGACACCTATCTGTGACGTTTCTAGCGCACACCTCTAGTTCACGCCTCGTCCACGCCTTCTGATTACGTACTAGCAACACGTGGATGCTGTTATCTTGTTTCTCTCAGCTGTTACGCCTACTATATTGCTTTCTATGACATGAATTAAGTATATAAGCTATGTATTGTCAATAAAATATTGCTCTATCCCTTCCTGGACCCTGTGTGGTGCCAGGAACCTGATATCCAGTTCCGGAACGATTCCTTTTTAAGGAATAAAACCCCTAAGAACTCTAACACCACGGACTCTGTTTTCTTTCTTTCCGATTGAGTTATTATTGAATAAGTACTTACCTGCATAGAAATTAAGATGGTAAATTAAATATTTACGACAGTAGTTTAGTCTGCCCTGTTCCCATGATGCACTGGGCCAGGGACAGACTGATTTGCATATAGCCAGGTTCTGAACTGGGATGGTGCAGTGAGATAAATAACGGTGATGGATCAAGCCCTGATCTTTGGACTGGGTAAGAGTGGTCTGCTTAATTCAGACACTCTGTTTATCACCACCCCCATTTCTGAATCGTTTTTGGCCACTATAGGTGTGGCAGGGTATACTCAGACATGAGTCCCTTTCTCACTGCACCATCAGGATTCAAGCAAGCCGGGCCGACAACGGCTGAAATGCCAGAAACCGGTCCCCGGTAGCTTGTCTCCTTTCTGGTGAAGAATTGGCTTGGTAGTTTAGTCTGCCCTGTTCCCATGATGCACTGGGCCAGGGACAGACTGATTTGCATATAGCCAGGTTCTGAACTGGGATGGTGCAGTGAGATAAATAACGGTGATGGATCAAGCCCTGATCTTTGGACTGGGTAAGAGTGGTCTGCTTAATTCAGACACTCTGTTCATCACCACCCCCATTTCTGAATCGTAAATTGTTTTGAGTCTTCAGTGAGCTCGATCTGGTGATACGCAGATCTAAGATCTAACGTCGAAAACACACATGCACCATCCAACATACACAGCATTTCATTAATGTTGGGAAGTGGGTGACAGTCAGCAACTAAACTCTTATTAAGTGCTCTTAAATCCACACATAACCTAATACT
The DNA here is from genome assembly GCF_964263255.1 of Lissotriton vulgaris. Lineage (NCBI taxonomy): Eukaryota > Metazoa > Chordata > Amphibia > Caudata > Salamandridae > Lissotriton > Lissotriton vulgaris. The sequence goes on along the minus strand of NC_141687.1, from coordinate 1,440,512,048 downwards.
TTTATCATTTTTAATGGCTAAAACAATGGGAGAAACCCACTCTGATGATTCCACTTCTTCAATTATGTTTTCCTTCACCATAGTATCCAACATATCTCTAAGCTCATTCCTAATACTAATAGGAACCACCCTTAGCTTTTGTTTAACCGGAACAGAATTAGGCTTAACCTTGATCCTGTGACTGAAACCATTCAATTTACCTAATTTATTGGAAAACACATTAGGAAAAGAACGGGCAATTTCTGTGAACTCAGGTAAATCACCAGGCTCCCCATCAGATATTGCAAGAACTGACACAGGGTCCTTTAACCTAGGATTCAATGTAACTCCTAATTTTGCTTGATCTCTCCATCCCAAGATATTCACTCCTTTCCATGCAACATATAGTTTGATAATAGCAGAACTACTTTTGATAGTAAGTAGAACTTCCTTAAAACCAATAAAATTGATTTTAGATCCATCAAAGTTGTAAGCACAGATATCAGGTTTAGACAATACATTGATATTTACTAGATCTCCAAATGATTCTACACAATATTCCTGAGTGATAATAGTCCACGGAGAACAAGAGTCCACCATAAGTTCTAATACCTTCCCTAAAATGTTAACATAAGTTTTAGGAGATGATAAAGTATCAGCTTGTGAAATATCAAATGACTCCTGTACAGATATAACAATACTGAATTCCTTAATATCTGGATCATTTCTCCCTTCATCATTAACATATGAGACATTACCACCAGGATGTTTAGGAGTAGAAAACGAAGATTTTTTGAGTGTCTTGGGAAGACTTTGTAGGAGTTTTGCACATTTTCGAAAAATGCCCAGTACGTCCACATTTGTTGCATTGTCTATTAATAGCTGGACACTGCGGAAAAGAAGCAATATGGTCAGGATTGCCACATCTGAAACAAAAAAACTGCTTAGTCTTACCATCATTCCTATTGGAATAATAATTAGTCTTCGATTCATGAGGTTTAACAACACTGACCTCATTACTAGAGATAGAAGGACTAGAAGTGGATGCTTTATTTAAAGATTTTATCCACTTATCTGACTGCTCAAGAGCTTTTGCAGTACTGATAGCTGTTTCCAAGCTAGGATCACCTAAAATCCATAACTGTTCCTGAACTTTCTTACTCTTTACGTGCACAATGATCTGATCCCTGATCATTTCATCCGTCATAAGACCAAAGTTACAATTTAATGATAATGCCCGTAAAGCTGTAAGAAAATCATCAAAACATTCTTTATCATCCTGAACTCTAGTATAAAACTTGAATCTATTAAGTGCTACACTAGTAATAGGCTTAAATCTCCCTTCAATCCTTGAAACAGCTTCATCATATACATTACTATCACCACCCGACCTAACAGGTGGCAATGTTCTAAATACTAACTGTCCTTCTGAACCAAGACAATGTAAAAAAATGTTCTTTTTTCTCTCTGCGGACATCCGTTCTCCATCCATTGCCTTGAGATAAGTAAAAAATTCTTCTTTCCTTCTTGTCCATGGAATAGGTGGATCACCTTTGGACTGTAAAAATATTGATGGAGGATCATATTGCATCTCAAATGATATATTAAATCCTCAATGTAAGATAAATACCTAAACAAGTACAGTGGTTCATCAAAATTAACAAAATTGAGAATAGGGGAATAAAATAATATCACCATAGAATGTTTAAAATGAATATTAAATGAAATAAAAGTTAAAAATAATTTCTAAAAATATCCAGTAGGTGGCAGTGCTGTATTAAAATCAAATGAATTCTTTTTCAAGTCTTCACTGTATATAAACTCCAAAGATACAATGCAATGTAGATAAAACGATAGTTTAACAGTTAGTCTTAATATAAAACAGAGCAACAGTTTGTAAAAAAAAATTCTTGAAGAACAAATGAAAGTCGTTTTGGTCAAAATTCTCCCGAATAAGAACTAATTTTAATGGAACACGCAAGGAATTCAAGAGCGTGTAAAAGTGTACCTTTTTTTTTTTAATGGGAAAGCAAAAGCTGTTCGATCTCCTTTCTCCGGTAGCTACAAGTGAAACGCTTCGTGTTTCTTACTCCGGTAACTTCTGTTACCATGGAAACAAAACGGCGGCTTGGCGTTATGCGTGATGACACAGTGCGCAAATCCACGTCTAGCTTGATGACGCTGGATGAAGTGTCACACAATGAGTGTCAGGGGTGACGTATGCAATTTGTCTCGAGCAGACTCAGCAGCTTCACTCACCAAAACGCCGAAAACACGCAGAAATGCACAAAAGCCTTCAAATTTCACGAAACTTCACCGGAGTAAAGAGGAAATCAACACAATACAAACTGCTTCTCTTCTCAAGTAAGTAATGCCGTTTTAAAATTATTCGTTCGTGGATTCTTAAAATTCCTGCTCCTGTGCTTCAAAAACGCGGCAGAAATATGATGGAGGTCCCTCGTCGCCAATATTAAAATTAAGATGCTTAAATTGTATAAAAATCCAAGAGTTTATTTAAAGGTTTGCAGAAGAAGCACAGCACGTCCGTTACACAGCAGATCCTGGATAAAAACAGTTGAATACAGAATCTGGAACCCAGCATGTAAAATGCAGGCACGCATCATACATTCCAGGCTCCAGCAACCAGAAGGAAGGAGTAGACATAGAAAACATAACTTAAATAATTAAAGAATGCAACAAGGAGATAGCGATGTTAGCGACTGTTTCCAGTCGCTAACATCTTGGCACGCCCACTTTGCATGTCATTAGTGATAAATATCACTGACATGCAAAGTGGGGCCCAAGATGGTCGCTATCTCCTACTAGCTGTCACTAACTGGTGTTAGCGACAGCTAGGTAATAGGGAGATAATTTTATCTCCGCTTTCTTGGCTTTTAAAGCCAAAAAAGCGGAGATAAACCCCCTTGATAATATGCCCCCTAGATCTTAGAATTCAACAGCAATGGTGGAAGCTTCTTGAGTAGATTTATATTTTTTGACTTCTAGGATTCGGATCAACATTGATCCCGTTCATTCTTTCACAGTAAATGATTCTGATGTTCTTGTAAATTAGTTCATTTTTGTGTGTTGCGCAAAGAAAATTGTTTTTTATCTACCCTGTACACCTGGAATCACTGGTAACTGAACTGGAACCTGAGCAGCGTCTTCCTGTCCCTTTTCTTGCACATCCACCACTGTAGCTCTTATCAATTAATATACTCCGACTGAGTATGCTTCCGAGTAATGCTTGTTCTGCAATAAGATGCAATTTTTTTTTATCAATTGAATGTGTAGCTGTATCTTGAGAATTTTATGTCTTATATTTTCCTTTCTGGAGTTGTAAATGATAATTTCTTTGTCCGATAGATCCTCTGATTTATGCAAATGACCATGATTACCCTGGTGTTTCTTTGCAAAACCAGCATCGACATCTCCACTTTACCTTCTGATGTGTGTTTACTGTGTTGATTTTCGATTCATAATTCGAGCCTTTGTGCCAAGAGGAAAACTATACCTTCTATTTGTGATGAGTTGGGAGTGGTCTGCGCCTATACTCCCACGTCGGCTTCTTTTTAGTCATTTATTAATCGAGCTGCCATGCTGGTTTATTATTGCCTTCTTTAGTTTGGGGAGTCCATCTCAGGAAGCGGGCGGATTTCTCTCAGCTTTAAGTACATGAACTAAATATATTAGTTCCCAGAGCCTAAGCAAAGGGATTAACTTTTAACCATGATTGGAATGACTAGAAGGGTTCAATGTTTAACTGTCCCAAATTTGACCATGTGCTTTTATATCACTAATTGGCACTCACCCATGTTTTTAAGAAGTTTTCCCTGGGGCCAAGTTGCGAAGTGCTCCTCTTCTAGCGATATAATGGCGTTATCAGGGGCGTTAACAAAACTTAATAAGGCCCTTCTGCGAAATACCTGGAAGGGGTTCCCACCCACCACTTTGGCCCACTGCCACAAAATGAGTAGCACTCTAAAATAAATTAAATAAATGTGAAAGGGGGCTATGGAGAGGAGAGTGGTACCATTGGCGTGTGGTAGTGGTGGGAATGCGTTGAGAAGGAGGACGTGATTTTGATTTGTAGTCACTATCAAGGGCTTCTTGAATCCCATGCTTAAACTGTGGATAGGGGTGTGCCGCTGGCGATGAAGCATTGGCGGAAGATGGGTTGACAGATGGCAGTGATGAATTGATTGATGTCTGGAGACAGAGAAGAATAGCATTGATGAGTAAATGAAGCAAAGTATGGATGGTTGGAGAGATGGATGGATAGAAGACCCAATTCCGGAGTCATAAACAAGTGCTTGGCCAGTTCATTTCAGTCACTGCCATTCCTTAGCAATCCGTTTGAAAGTGGTGGGTAGTCTTTTTTTCTGATTCCTGTAGTGTTTATTCTAAATCTCAAGTGCCAGATGTTACCATGCAATGACTTTATCCATTGTGCCTTCCGTCTTACACTTCCCATAGTGCCCTACGTATGGCCTATGATTACGCGTTTACTCCAGCATCTGGTATTGTCATTTGGAATTTAGCCCTATAGTCTCCCTAAAATGTCACTGTCCCATCTATTAATTGTATAATAAATAACTTCTATGAGGAATACTTTTAGAGGAACTTTTCCTCTTGTGCACCATTTTCGCCACTTGAGGTCCTTTTGACATGCCAGTGGCAGTTTGTTCACTAAGGGAGATGTTGTCAAGTGATGACACTGTCAGCTGTGGCATTAAATGAAAACACTTCTAAACATGGGCCTCAATTCAACAAAATGCCTGGGGCAGCGGAAGTGACAAAGCACACCTTTGGACCTTAATGACATCAGAGGAAGTAACATCATATGACCCCTGACTCTGATTTTTTTCCGCAGGAACGTATGCCACATGATAGTAACATCACAACAATTGAGGATTTGCATTGGATAGTATTTCAACATAACACACAGTTGCTCTATGCCCTGCTTTACATTATTTTGTATCAAGGGGCATTCCATGGGTGGTGCATTGTTTTTTCCATGCAACCACCCATGGGTTTTTAATGCAAATCCATGTCTACAAACATTGGTTGACCAGAATTTGGGCTGAAAATCTTACGCCTCCTTGAGTCAGGGGTAACAATGCGGATTTTTTTGAATCCCCTCATTTTTTCAACTTTGTATGTGTGCTAGCTACATAGTACAGCACACTTACAAAGAGTGAAAAGCCTTAAAACCAAGTTTTTATTGCTGGAAGGTACCCCTTCTAGTATAAAATCTATGCTTCAGAGAACACACACACCTTTGCACTATGGGCCAAGGGTGTGTGCGTTGGTGCATGGCTGACAGAAGTGCAGAAGCGTACTGGAAGAGAAAAAAGGTGGTACATCTTACTTCATATAGTCCATTCTTTCTTACTCCATTTAATGCAAGCCAGCGCAGAAACTTTGTTGTAGAGTAGCCTTGTGTCAAAGCATATAAAATCTGGGTCACAATCTCACTCACTACCTGTAACTTGACACACACATGCTTACACATAGAAAAGTACTTGCTCACACATATACTCTCTCTCACTTAACCTGTTAACCGCGGCGGTAATTCCGTCCCGGTTCGGGCGTTTCCGTGCGCGGGTGGGGCCGCGTCGGCCGTTGGGCGTGCGCAGCACTACGAAGGTAGTGCTCACGATGGCCAAAGGCCGACAGCAGCAGGGAAGGGGTTAAACACACTCTCACCTGCAAGCACACATACAACACAAATGTATGTTCGAGGCATTTAAGCTGCAGGTTGTACACTTTTGCATAGATCGCCATCTGGTGTTGGGCTCGGATGTTTGCATGTTGTTTTTGTCTTCGAAGAAGTCTTGTAGTCACGAGGTTGGTGACTCCTCCTTCGGTCGACAGTGCGTATGGGCTTCGGCTCCATCGTTAGATTGATTTTTTCCACCATCGGGTTTGGATGTGACTTGCTGCGCTCCTAGTCGGTGTCGTTATCGAACCCCCTTTCGACGCACAATCACAGCTAACCAACAGTATTGTCTCAAACACGTTTCTTTCAACTCACACCCTTGACAACAACTTTTGAAAAACTTTGACGCCAGTGAATTCAACGGGGGCCATTGGGCATACCCGCGTCGCTAAAGACGGAGGTCGATGGAATGGACTCCTTTTAGGAAATGTCCCCAGTATGGTGCTAAGTTTCCACACTCGGACCTCCATCCTGTTTGTAATCTGTGCCTCTCTCCAGAACATCGAGAGGACGACTGTGAGGCTTGTCAATCCTTCAAGTCCAAGAAAACCATCTCTGATCGTCAAGCTTGATGCTACGAGATGTCCAAAGGCACAGGTTCCATTCCGAACATCTTCCATCCAGGTCCCGATAGCCTCCCAGGACCAGAACATGAGGAACAGATCCCAGACTCTGAAGCAAACGTCTCCGACGCCGAAGATGACATCACCCCGGCTCAAAGGGACGTGAGTACTGAGACCCCCGCCCTACCCAAGCCCATAACAAAGGCTGCAGTGACACCTTCGCCTTTGGGCTCAGGTCCACATCATACAAAGACTTTGAGCGCCCCGCATTCGTGCCTGGCGCCAAAGGACAAACAAAAGCCAGCCACCTGGTCCCGAAAAGCCATCTTCGGCACCGAAGCAGCCGGATAAGATCTCAGCACCGAAGCAGCCGGATAAGATCTTGGCCCTGAAGCAGCCGGATAAGATCTTGGTACCGAAGCAGCTGGATAAGACCTCAGCTGGAAAAGCTCATTCAACATCTACCTCAACAATATAAGGACAAAGCCAATGAGCACGGCAAACTAATGTCTAATACATCCATAAAATGCGCGCTCGACGCAGCAGACACAGCGTCCCGCATAGTAAATACCAGTGTTTTGCTACGCAGACATGCCTGGCTCAGAGTATCTGGTTTTAAACAAGAGGTACAAAATACCATCCTTAATCAACCTTTTGACCAGGAGCACCTTTTTGACCCTGCAGTGGACACATCTTTGGAAAAGATAAAAAAGGACTCTGAGACTGCCAAGTCTATGGAAGCTCTACAGTCACCTTCTAACAGAGGCTTCTTTTAGCTTTCCTTCTATAGAGCAGGCTCCAAAACAAATACAACAGAACACCTGTCCTCATCCTACAAAAGTCCCAACCAGGGCTCCTTTTCCAGAGGATACACTTAAGGAGGTTACAGAGGGAGCAACAACAAGGGCAGAGGAAGGGGTAATAACACCCGTAGCTTCCCTCATACCAAACAGTGACTTCCCCGCGCTTGGAACTCACTTCTACCCCTCCCAACATACCGCTCAAACAGTGTCCAATGTCATCAGAACACCTGACACTTCTCAAACAAGAAGTTCTTGCACTATTCCAAAAACATGCAATAGAGCCTGTTCCCTTGCCTCATCAAGGCATAGGGGTCTATTCCCTCTATTTTCTAATTCCAAAAAAGGACGGCTCTATCAGGCCAATACTGGACCTCAGACCGCTCAACTTCTACATCCAATCAGACCACTTCCACATGGTCACTTTACAAGAAGCGCTTCCACTACGTCAGCAAGGCGACTTTCTCTTCCACATTCCTATTCATCCAGCTCACAGGAAATATCTCAGGTTTGTGGTAGATGGGCAACATTACCAGTTCAAAGTTCTACCATTCGGGATCACCATGGCACACATGATTTTCACCAAGTGCCTCGCAGTGGTTGCAGCCCATTTGAGAAGACAGCAGATTCATGTCTTCCCTTATCTAGACGACTGGCTCATGAAAGTACAATCCCACAACAGCTGTGTTCAACACACACTCCGTACAATACAACAGCTTCACAGTCTGGGATTCACAGTAAATCTGGGAAAATCCCATCTCCAACCGTCCAGAATACAATAATATCTAGGAGCTACACTAAATACTTTCACAGGCCTAGCATATCCCAACCCAGTCAGTATAACAGCTATACAGACACTAATTCAAAGATTTTAGCCATAACACTCACTACCAGCACGAGTGTTCATGCAACTAATAGGGATGATGGCCTTTTGCATTTTTCTCGTTCCTCATGCAAGGCTACAAATGTGTCCATTACGAGAGTGCCTAGCATATCAGTTGAACCAGGTTCAAGGTCAGCTAACAGATCTGGTGTTGGTGGACGACCGCACCCATCGCTCTCTGCAATGGTGGAATACACAGAACCTTTCCAAAGGGCGGTCGTTCCTCGAGTCAGTCCCACAGATAGTGCTAACAACAGTCGCATCGCTCACCGGCTGGGGAGCTCATCTTCAAACCCATACAATTCAAGGTATCCGGACCCTCCCAACAAAAACAATTTCACATCAACTATCTGGAATTGTTAACAATCTTCCTAGCGTTGACATCTTTTCAACTGCACCTTCTAGGTAAAGCTGTCCTGATCCATATAGACAACATGACTGCAATGTATTATATACAGAAGCAAGGGGGGGGCACACTCCCTACAGCTATCATACCTAGCTTAAAGCATATGGAGATGGGCCATTCCGCAAAAAATATACCTCTTGGCAGAACATCTACCAGGGGTACACAATGAAATAGCAGATCTGCTCAGCCATCAAGCACAACAAATCCACAAATGGGAACTTCATCTTCAAGTTATTCTTCCATTCTTTTACCTGTGGGGACACCCAGAAATAAATCTGTTTGCCACACACCAAAACGCAAAATGCCCAAACTTCGCATCCAGGTAACCACACCCATTGACCAAAGGCAATGCTCTATGGATGAATTGGTCAGGCAAACTTGCTTACACGTTTCCGCCTCTCCCACTTATTCCGTTAGTGGTGAAGAAGCTCAAACAACTTTCCCTCACAATGATCCTAGCTGCTCCAACATGGGCAAGACAACCATGGTTCACAACTCTATTGGAACTATCAGTAGTACCACATCAAAAGCTACACCTCTCACCCAAACTTCTTACCATGGAGAGATTAGACACCCATAGCCCAATCAACTCAACCTTGCGACCTGGCTCCTGAAGTCTTAGAGTTTGGCTACCCCAATCTCTAGACTGTATGAACATTATCAAAGAGGACAGACGCCCTACAACAAGGGCATGCTATGCGGCAAGATGGAAGCGACTCGTCATTTATTGCACGCACAACAAGATCAACCCACTAGATGCTTCCATTCAGAACATCATCTGTTACCTCTTGCATCTACAACAATGTAACCTAGTGTATACATCTATTAGGATACATCTAGCCGCTATAGCGGCCTACCTACAAAATAGACAACGCTTGTCTTTGTTTAGAGTCCCCGCTATCAAAGCGTTTATGGAAGGACTTAAAAGAGTAATTCCACCAAGAGCTCCACCCTCTCCGGTGTGGAACCTAAATGTAGTCCTTACCAGACTAATGGGTCCTCCTTTTGAACCTCTCCACAAATGTGAGCTACAGTTTCTCACTTGGAACGTAGCCTTTTTGGTTGCTATCGCATCTCTCAGAAGAGTAAGTGAACTCCAGATATTAACCATACAAGAACCATTTTTACAGATCCATCATAACAAAGTGGTTCTTAGAACTAACCCAACATGTTTACCCAAAGTAGAATCTGAATTACATCTGAACCAGTCCATTGAACTCCCAGTATTTTTTCTCCAACCAGTGGCTGAAAGAGCTCTACACATCATAGATGTTACATGAGCAATACTCTACTACATTGAAAGAACAAAATCCTTTAGGAAAACCAAACAACTTTTGGTGGCTTTCTCCCCAACTCATAAAGATAATCCTATATCCAAAACAGGAATTGCTAGGTGGATTGTAAAATACATACAAATATGCTACATCAAAGCCAAACGCACGTTAACCATTCCCCTAGAGCTCATTCTGCACGCAAACTAAGAGCTTCTAAGGCATTCTTAGGGAACATTCCCCTAGATGACATATGCAAAGCAGCACCTTGGGCTACACCACACACCTTCAAAAAACACTATTGTGTAGGCGTGCAGGCAAAACAGCAAGCTAGTGTGGGCCAGGCTGTACTAAAAACACTATTTCAAACTACTACAACAGATACAGGTAGCCACCGCTAAGGAGGTTACTGCTGTATAGATCTGGCTGGGTCGCGGCGGCGACCGGTGGAGGCCGGGGAGGCTTCCACAATAATTGAGCCCCCGGCTTCGGGCCTAGTCCGCGGAGGGCAGCGATCGGGCCCTGACTCTTACGCCCAGAGCGAGCGGACATCGGGGACCGAAGCTCTGAGAGCGGGTAGCGGAGGAGACCCCCTGTGGCTGGCGTGCTGGCCGGTGCGGAGATGGGAAAAAAGGAGGCGGACCGGCGGCGGGGCAGCAGGGGGTGCCGAGATCTGCACGGAAGCCCGAGCTGGCCAAGCTGATGTGTGCCTGCGCCTGGCGGACGAGGGGACATCCCTGTGGCCAGAAGGTGAGGAGCGCGCCCCCCTGCTTGCGCCAGGCCCTGGAACCGGGACACCGAGGGCGGGCCGGTAACGGAACACTCCGGGTGCCCACAAGACGGGGGACAGCACCAACAACCGACCCCACTGGACCGCCGCAGCGATAGGCCGTAGAGGGCTAGGGGCTGCACTTGAGGCCCCCTCGCGCACAGTGAAACCCCTACTGGGAAGACAGGGCTACTCTACGGGAGGGGCTCTTGCCGACCTATACCTTCGACTGGAAAAGACTGCACACTTTCAGGCTCCTACATCTGGAACAAGGCAAAACTGGAACTTGCTCCTAATCCGGTGGGGGCGCTGATTGCGGCCTGACGAGAGACCCCCTAGCCGCCATTGACTCTAAAGCACCAACATCATGGCCACCGCGGGATGCAAAGGCAACCGCAACATAGCCGACATGCTCCACAAAAACGCCCCGAAAGCAGAGAAAGCCCCGGCGCAGTCGCCCCCTAAGACACCGGTTACCACCTCAGGCCCGTACGATGAGTCCGCTCCCATCACAAAGGCCTTTCTGGCCTCCCTCTTCAACACCCTGAGGGACGATTTCCAGACCCTGAAGCAAGAGCTGGCGGGAGAGCAGCGGGAACTGCGCAGGGACGTGGACGGTCTGGGGAAGCGCGTGGCGGCGATGGAAGAGGCGGACCAGACCCGCAGCATGGAGGTGGAAAGGCTCCAACAAGAGATCCTCCGTCTCCAAGACCAACAGGTGGATCTCCAAGCACATTCGGAGGACCTCGAGAATCGTTCCCGAGGAACAACATACGGGTCCGGGGAGTTCCATTGAAATCGGAGGGGAATAGCATCATCGCCTACCTGCAGGAGCTATTCCGGGAGATCATCGGGGAGCCAGGCGAATTCAAAATCTGTATTGACCGCGCACATAGGGTCGGTCCGGCGTGCCGTGCACAGACCCCCCTCCAGATATACTGGCCTTTCTCCCCGATTTCCCACTGAAGGAGCGCATCTTGAGGGAAGCCAGAGTGCGACAACCAATCACCTTCTTGGGAGACCCATTGGCCCTCTTCCAAGATCTCTCTGCCATCACCCTGCAGAAACGAAGGGCCTTCAAGGTAGCTACAGACTTCCTAAGAGACAAAGGAGTGCCTTACACATGGGGCCACCCATTCCGTCTCATCTTCAAATGGAAAGGGACACTGCATCAGCTCAGATCTCTTCGAGACACGTGCACGGTGCTGGACATTGACCTACCGGAGGGGGCTGACTTAAGGGGGACTTCCCCACAGCGATCGCCGGAAGGGCCTACGCGACGATCCAGAGACGGTTGGCAAACCGTGCGAAGACGACACTCACCTAAGTCCTTTCCAAAGCCGGACCCCCTTGTGACGGCCCAAGAGCGAGAGGCGTCTGTGCAGGAGGTAGCTGATAACACAGCGGCCAAATAGTAAGGTGTTCCTGTAAAAGGGTTTGCCCTCATGCAATTGCCTTACCTGGGGGATGGGGTCGGGGGGCCGACGAGTCGGCCGCCGCCATGTCCTCATCTAATTTGACACTCTACGGACCTGGACTCTGTCCCGATAGGCCCGAGGCTATGGGAAAAGTTAAGGAGGATTGTTTGGGGGAGTATGGTGGGGGGGGGGTGAGGGAGTTGGGGGGGCAGCGGTTGCGATTGGGGAGGAGGGTTGGAGGGGAGCGAGTTGGGAAAGTTGGATCTGCGGGGAGGTGGGAGGGTGGGTTAGCTGCGGATGCTCAGGGATCCTCCCGGTGTGGTTCACTAGAGGCAGAGTACACAGGTCCGAGAGGTCGGCGAACCTCTGGCGCCCATAGCACTCCTTACATGTCCCAACTATGGCGGACTCCACATTGAAAATTCTCACCTTGAATGTAAAGAGGCTTAACAACCCCATCAAACGCAGGGCTGTCCTGTCTTATCTGGAGAACTCCGGCGCAGAAGTGTGCCTACTCCAAGAAACTCATTTGCTACCCAAAGACTGGCATAGAATGCGATCTAAGGCCTTCCCGTTCCAATACTACTCTTCAACACCAGAGAAAAAAGCGGGGGTGGCCCTGCTGGTGGCACGACACTTCAAAGGGAAAATAGGGGATAAAGTAGCCTAAATTAAAGGGAGATTCTTGGCTTATAACCTTCAGATCAGCGGGATGGCAATTGTCAAAGGCTCACTTTACGCTCCAAACTCCAAACAAGAACCATTTCTCAAAGGGGCTCTGGCAGACGCGTTAAAACCTAATACTAAATCAGTGCTGGTGGGCGGGGATACAAATCTGGTAATGGACTCCAACATGGACAGCTCAGGCCATCGCTATGGGTTCGCAGGAGTAATCTCGGCGGAAGGGAGCCAGTGGTTATCGGACAGGGGATTTGTAGACCTGTGGAGAAAACATCACCCTACCACCCCGGGTTACACCTTTTACTCCCACGAACACCACACTTACGCCCGAATTGAGCATTTTTTCGGAAACACTGACATGACCCCCCTGGTAAATGACATAGAGGTCCCCCCGGCAGCACTGTCTGATCACGATGCACTCGTTCCAGGGTAGGGGCTCCATCCCCCAGGACATGCTAGAGGCTGACATCGTGGTCCTCCCCAAGCCGGGCAAAGACCTGTCTCAATTTAAGGCTTACAGACCCATCTCGCTACTCAACCTTGACCTGAAGCTATTCACTGGCGTGCTAGCAGCGTGGTTGGGCCCATGTTTGCCAGGCATCTTGAACCGGACCAAGCAGGATTCATCCCGAACAGGCAGTGCACGGACAACACCAAGCGTCTGCTCCACGTCATTGACAAAGCCCACTTCAATGACTCTGACACAGTCCTCCTGTCAGTGGATGCCGAAAAGGCGTTCGACAGGGTGGACTGGGGATACCTCGATGCGGTCCTGGCATGGTTCGGAATAGGCGACCGGTTCCGCACATGGGTCGCTAGTTGCTACGCAGCCCCGCAAGCTACGATAAGTGTCAACGGGGTGCGCTCAAGGCCATTAGATATTCAGAGGGCCACCAGACAGGGGTGTCCACTCTCGCTCCTACTGTTTGCGCTATACATCGAACCGCTTGCGCAAAGGGTTCGAGCCAACCAGGCCATTGTAGGGGTTCGGTTTGGCGGAGAACCGCAGACCATAAGTCTTTACGAGTACGATGTCCTTGCTGCTCTGGAAGACCCCTCGACATCGGTGCCGGCCTTCCTCACAGAAATGGAGGACTTCGGGAAAATATCGGGGTTCAGGATGAACATCGAGAAATCCTTGATATTGCCCCTGGGGCGGAACGCACGCGCGACTGCAGGAGGCCAGCGACGATATGGGGGCCTTTTGTCCCGGATGTCGCTGCCTTATCTAGGCATCTCCCTGACACCGAGCACGACCCAAACAGTCGAACAAAACCACACAACTCTACTTGCTGACCTACAAAGCGACCTGGCAAGGTGGTGCCGGCAACCACTCTCTTGGTTAGGAAGGGTGGCGGCAGTCAAAATGACTCTCTTACCGAAAGTCTTATACCTGTTCCAGACTATCCCGGTGACTCTCCCACTAGGCGTGCTCAAAAAGTTGCAAGATAGCATCAGACAATTTGTTTGGGCAGGCAAACGCCCACGACTTCGTAGAGTCCTGAACACACGTGCTACGTCGGAAGGCGGCCTAGGGGCCCCTGATCTACTCCGTTATTTCCAAGCGATACAGCTCCGATATCTCTTAGAGTGGAGCAGACCCGAATCGGAAAAAAGATGGTTATTTCAGGACCGAGCTATGGGCCAGATGTCATTGTGGAAGGTCCCATTCCTGAAACGCACAGACAGACCATCGTACCTTAAAAAATTGCCCATCACGAGAACAGTGATGCAGGTGTGGGACAAAGTGTCGGTCCCGTGTGGCCTCACTACTTTTCCGGCCCCGATGACGCCACTATTTGATAATCCGGCCTTTCCAATGGGAATGATCCCCGGGTCATTTCCGCAATGGTGGGCGTCGGAATGCAAGGCGGCTGGCGACCTCTTTGATCCTGAGGGCTTCCTACAAATGCATACCCTACAAGATTATTACACGCTCCCACAGATCCGTCGCTTTCAATACTTTCAGATCAGACATTGGCTTACGGTGAGAGAAGTGCTGCTTCACGTAAGCAGACATCTTACAACCTACGAGAAATGGCTACACACGAAAATGACAGATAAACAGGCGATCACAGACATATATAAGATGCTCAGCCCACCTCCTCCCGTTGCGCGGTCAGCAGGTCAAAACCGTTGGGAAAGAGAGTTGGAACGCTCCTTCACGGACAAAGAACGGCAAGACATATACTTCAGGGCCCACCACACTGCCCGGAATATAGCCAGAAAGCAATCAGCGGTGAAAATAGAATACTACTGGCACCTTACACCAGCACGACTGAATCAGAGCAACCCGCGCAGGGACCCGACATGTTGGAGGGGATTTGGCCACACAGGGACACTTACTCATATACTATGGGAATTCACGGAGGTGCAGGAGTACTGGGAAAGGGTATTAAATGATATTGATAAACACTTTGAGACGGAGATCCCCCGATTCCCAGCATATACACTTCTCGGTCTCCCCAACGCCATCACGTTTCCTCTCAAATCGCTCAGGGGGAGGCAGATGGGGCTGGCTATGGGGGCTGCCACTCAACATATCCTGTCACTATGGGGCACTCAAAGGAAACCCACACACACGGTGGCTCCATAGACTTTGGTACATCATGGGTATGGAAAAGAGACAGGCCTCCCTCACTCAGGCACGAGACACATTCTTGGACACATGGCAACCCCTGGTCTCTCTCCTATCAGACGAATTTTCTGAAATCACATGCCCAAAGTACCTCAGGGTGCTCTGCCTACCAGACGACTTTAGGAAGGACGCAAGGACCTCAACCTGAACCTCATACTTTATGCTTGCCTCAGAACGCCTAGCAGACACTTGCCTACCACACCGGGGGGGAGGGACACGGGAGGGAAAGGCGGAGCAGGGTGGAGGGAACGGGGATTGTTGGTCGTTGATGGGATTGTTTCAGGACATCGCAAATCAAACCGGGGCCCTCACTCGCATTCAAGGACACATTCTATTAAGCAGCGGTGAGACTTGCCCTCCGGCGGGAGGGTGGGGAAGACAACTGAAGACGGGAGTCCCCTCGAATTACTGTAATGTCCTCTTGTCATATGTTTGCTATTCAAAACTCAATAAAAATGATTTAAACAAAAAAAAGGAAGACGAGCAAATAGAACTAGAGGTACAAAGTTTTCATACCGTTGGTGGAATTGTACAAATGTCATGATTATTCCACTGAACCAGAGCACGAGTCGGGGGTACACAGCATCCACCCACTCTTTTCACAGGGGGGACACTGTCCACTCTGCCAAAAAGTCGGGCCCCACAGAAATATGTGGAACTTGTCCCAGTGTAATTTTCAGACACTGGAACACGTTTACCAGCTCCTACACGTTGTCTGCTTTCCATTCCCAGCATTTTATTATTTGATTTTATTGGTGATAATAAACAGTTAGGATAGAAAACTGAACAAAGCACATGACATTTGTACAACATCACTGATTACATCTTACTGTTCCATTCTCTTACAGTGTGACATAGAGATCTTACTTTGTTGATTCAGTAATATGCACTATATACATATCGTCGAAGCCCTTCGTACAGTGCTCCCTTCTTGGTGCAGTGCGTCGAGTTAGTATCCCCGCAATCTCTACATTTTTCCCTGCACATCGAGGGCCTTAATTTCTGCATCTGCAGTAATTCACGTGTTCAGAGGGTGATTGCTAACTTTTTGGCAGTGTCGCCGTATGTTGTGTCTCGTGAGTGTTTGCTGCCATCGATTCAGGGGTCTCATTCCTCATTAAATATGTACAGTAGCTCTCCCATATGTTTTTGGGTCTGCGATACTAGGGGAAGCAAATTATTATATACCTCTGAATGAATATTGCAGTAGGTCATTTCCCTGTGCCATAGTTCAATTGTGGGTACTGGGCTTTTGGCCCATAATATTACTACACATCGCTTGGCTAATAACAGCCCCACTGCTATCAATTTACAATACGCTTTCCCAATATCCTTTGCATATCCCAATAGGGCTATAAATGGATCTATCTCTAGTGTTATCCTCGTAATCTGCTCTACCTCTTGCAAAACAGCCTCCCATAAGGTCAATACTTCAGGAAAATGCCAGGCAGCATGTATAAAGTTAGCTGCACATCTGTGGCATGCTGCTGTGATCAAAGTTCCATATCTGTGTAGTCTCTCAGGAGTGATTAAATCATGTTAATGTACTTGAATTGTATTAGACTATGACAACCATTTAGAAACACTCTCTTAATCATTGTACAGCAGTATTTCCAGCTCTGGTCATCAATGTTTCTGCCTAGTTCCCTTTGCCATTCTTGTCTAGCTTCAGTGATGAGTGGTCTGCAGCCTTACTGTGCAGCGGCGTAGAGTTTACTGACAAGTTTAAAGGGCTCACTTTCTTTTAAAATAGTGGATAATGCAGGCATGTCTAGGGGTTTTAACATGTCTTCTCCTAGGGTTGCCCATACCGCCTGTCTGAGCCTATAGAAGTGAAAGCGCGTCATGCTTGTTGGGGGTTCCAAGTCAGTTACAATTATCTCCCAGCTTTTCACTGTGCCATCCTTAAATAACTCCCCCATTTTTAGGGCTCGCCCCTTTCCTATTCCGCAGGAATAGGAAAAAGAGCCCTAATGCAGCTAAACCACTACTTGAGGCCAAGGGCTCTCCAGCGGATTTTGGGAAGTGCACGCCTCGTGCACGAGCTTGCCTGAGCCTTCTGCCTATCAGCCTGCCAGTTCTCCTCTCCTAATTATTCACTTCACTTATTCACGGCCGTAGGCCGTGACTCTGGCTCTTCAAAGGCTCTGCTCCCCGCCCCCCGCCTGCATTTCACGGCCTATTGCCTTCTGTCCCTTAATCTCCCCGTGACTCCCCCCTCACCTCTCCCACTCCACTGCTTTAGGCCCCCACCATTTGCTCAGGACATTGCTTGTTTCTCTGAGTTTGGCTGTGTTTGGTTCCCAATCCATTTCGTACAGTCAGTAAGACCTTCCCAGGGCTTGGGAGCTGCATTATGTGTGTATACTAGAGATGAATTCCGTTCTCCCAGCCCTCCTCCCAGCTTCCAACCTCTCCCTGCCCCCTACTCCCGTCTTTTAGCTACTGAAGTCACGGTGTCAAAACAAACTGGAAGCTGATGGTATCTGAAAAAGCCTGAATTTGAGGTGGAAAAATTGGCCTGCTGAAGCCTGCTGCACTCTAATTATTTTAAA
Source organism: Lissotriton vulgaris (assembly GCF_964263255.1). Classification (NCBI taxonomy): domain Eukaryota; kingdom Metazoa; phylum Chordata; class Amphibia; order Caudata; family Salamandridae; genus Lissotriton; species Lissotriton vulgaris. The sequence goes on along the minus strand of NC_141687.1, from coordinate 1,440,494,363 downwards.
CAAGCACGGCGCAGTCCAGCTGACAATTAGGAAATTCTGCTTTATGGCTTGGGGGATCCGTACGCAACCTCATAATCACTGCATACACGTCCTTTCATTTAGACAGTAATGAATGTGAGGGTGGGGGCCGGGGGGAGGTTGCCTGGCAGTTTTAGACCACTTAAACACATTTTGAAACAGCTGTGTAATTACCGTGGCTCCGGCGTTCAGCAGCCAATCCCAATTTGTAGTCTCAGAACATCTGTGATTTCTCAACAGCCCATTCGTACCCCCACCTGAGAGGCACTGAGTGCCCCCACCACCCCGCCCCTCCCCCACAGGAAGTGCTGCGTGCCATGCTTGGGCGAGCCATTGCCCATAGATTCCGGGGGCAGGGCATGTTAGCATGGGTGGGGGGCACTGGAGAGGTGGCTGCGAGGCATCCAGGCTGCGACAGACTGGGAAACACGAGCTCAGTGTTCTCTTCGTAAGGATGTACTGGGATGACAGAACATTTCCAGAGGCTAGGAGAAAATGCGCGAATCAACATTCTCAGCACACTCACGACAATATCGAGGCGGTGTGTTCCTCATCACACATTGCTGCTTTTGTGCGCTTTAGGGAGGAAGGGTATGGATAGACAGAGTCTGTAAAGACGTTGCTTGTAACCTGCCTATTTTACAGTGTTTACGTCTTTGCTGTGACATGCCATTAGGCATCTCCAGGTGCAGCGTTCCAGGTATATGAAAGATCAAGTAAAGGCAGGCTTTCTTCCAAGGAAGATAGCATTACACTGTGACAGTACAGCCTTTTCTGTATTATTGGAAATAACAATTTGTTTTTATGTGGCAAGTCTACGTGTCTAGGCTCTAGTAAATACAAGGTATTAGCATTCTCCAGTTTACCCACCTCGGAAGGATGGGAGATTCGTTTGGCCCTGACAAGGTTTGACCTTTAACTGACTGAATATTCCCATATACCACCAGGGGCGATGTTTTGGATACTGTGCATTGCTCCACTCTGAACAGTGAAGTACTCTTAGCCGGGTGCGCCAGGCGTAGCCTGGGATATTCCCTATGACTTTGAATGTGAGGTTCCGAAAGAAAGCACAAACCTCCCTTTGTATTGGGATAAGTGTACAAGTGAAAGGCTGAGATACTGTTTCAAGCTGCCATTTTGCCTTTTGAGGTGTTTCCCTGAAACGGGTCATGTGTGGTGCAAGGACCATGAAGCATCCTACCTAACGGTGCGTGAGGGCTATTTGTCCTTAAAAAAAGATCATTCTAGCATTCCCTTGCAACAGGCCAAATCTATTATTGGTCCAGTCTAGACTGGACCTATCAAGCGCCCTCTGCAGACACCTAAATATGTACAGGGTCTTGTTTAAATTAGTTTGGTGTGGTATCATTTCTTTAGCGGTAGAAACTATTTTAAACTGCTAGACTTAGGCTGATAATATCATGGTGGGGTGGAAAAAGAAATGGTATTCTTTGGTAATTTACACAATAAATAGGAACATATTTTCTTAACAAAGGGCAAAGAGTTGAGTGTTATTTTTTTTTGAAGAAACCACATACAAGCGACCCTTGACCTTGCCAGGTAGGTTGCTCCCCCACCACACAGCTCCGCCTGTGTTCTCCTGCCCGCTGCTGCTGCTAGTAAGTTCGCCCCTCTGCTTGCTGTTTCTGTGCCCTTGCCAGCTGTCCCCCTCGCTGCCCCCGGTCTTCTGTGCCTGTCTTCTTCTGCTTGTTGCCCTTTTTGCCTTCTGTACCCCTCGTGTGCCCCTGATTCTGTGACCTTTTACCTTCTGTTCCCCTCATGTGCCCTGATTCTGTGCCATTTTTGCCTCTGTTCCCCTCGTGTGCCCTGATTGTACGCCTGTTTTTTTTCCTTCTTTGCCCCCGTTCTGTGACCATTTTTGCCTTCTGTTCCCCTCGTGTGCCCCTGATTCTGTGCCATTTTTGCCTCTGTTCCCCTCGTGTGCCCTGATTCTACGCCCCCGTTTTTTTTCCATCAGTGCCCCCGTATCTGTGACCATTTTGCCTCTTTTCCCCTCGTGTGCCCCTGATTCTATGACATTTTTGCCTTCTGTTCCCCTTGTGTGCCCCTGATTCTGTGACATTTTTGCCTCTGTTCCCCTCGTGTGCCCTGATTCTCCGCCCGTTTTTTAGGTCTCGGTGTAGCCAATGCGCTTGCGCATTGCTTCTGCGAGTAATTATGTAGGGGTTCCAGAAAGCCTAACAAGAGGGCTTTGAAATGCGGATTTTGGCCAGTGCATGTGAGGCATACAAGCGCGAAGCTGGCACCTGGACTGCTTTCGCCAGCGCGCGCTTGGCCTCACTTCCTGCTCCCCCTCTTTCTTTCATTATCGCTCACACCCCATATTCTCGTTCCCTCCCACCCTTCCTTTGATGCCAGAGGGCTTTGGAATGCGGATTATGGCTAGTGCATTTGCCTCACCATTTGCTCCCCCGCATCAGACTTAAAAGGCTGCCGCTCCCCCGCCCCCTGCATCAGACTTGAATGGAATGCACTCCCCGCTATCTTGTTCTTGTGGTGGGAGGGGGGTTAGCTGCGGAGGCTCAGGGATCCTCCCGGTGTGGTTCACTAGAGGCAGAGTACACAGGTCCGAGAGGTCGGCGAACCTCTGGCGCCCATAGCACTCCTTACATGTCCCAACTATGGCGGACTCCACGTTAAAAATTCTCACCTTGAATGTAAAGAGGCTTAACAACCCCATCAAACACAGGGCTGTCCTGTCTTATCTGGAGAACTCCGGCGCAGAAGTGTGCCTACTCCAAGAAACTCATTTGCTACCCAAAGACTGGCATAGAATGCGATCTATGGCCTTCCCGTTCCAATACTACTCTTCAACACCAGAGAAAAAAGCGGGGTGGCCCTGCTGGTGGCACGTCACTTCAAAGGGAAAATAGGGGATAAAGTAGCCGAAATTAAAGGGAGATTCTTGGCTTATAACCTTCAGATCAGCGGGATGGCAATGGTCAAAGGCTCACTTTACGCTCCAAACTCCAAACAAGAACCATTTCTCAAAGGGGCTCTGGCAGACGCGTTAAAACCTAATACGAAATCAGTGCTGGTGGGCGGGGATACAAATCAAGTAATGGACTCCAACATGGACAGGTCAGGCCATCGCTATGGGTTCGCAGGAGCAATCTCGGTGGAAGGGAGCCAGTGGTTATCGGACAGGGGATTTGTAGACCTATGGAGAAAACATCACCCTACCACCCCGGGCTACACATTTTACTCCCACGTACACCACACTTACGCCCGAATTGACCACTTTTTCGGAAACACTGACATGACCCCCCTGATAAATGACATAGAGGTCCCCCCGGCAGCACTGTCTGATCACGATGCACTCCTTCCAGGGTAGGGGCTCCATCCCCCAGGACATGCTAGAGGCTGACATCGTGGTCCTCCCCAAGCCGGGCAAAGACCCGTCTCAATGTAAGGTTTACAGGCCCATCTCGCTACTCAACCTTGACCTGAAGCTATTCACTGGCGTGCTAGCAGCGTGGTTGGGCTCATGTTTGCCAGGCATCATTGAACCGGACCAAGCAGGATTCATCCCGAACAGGCAGTGCGCGGACAACACCAAGCACCTGCTCCACGTCATTGACAAAGCCCACTTCAATGACTCTGACGCAGTCCTCCTGTCAGTGGATGCCGAAAAGGTGTTCGAGAGGGTGGACTGGGGATACCTCGATGCGGTCCTGGCATGGTTCGGAATGGGCGACCCGTTCCGCACGTGGGTCGCTAGTTGCTACGCAGCCCCGCAAGCTACGATAAGCGTCAACGGGGTGCGCTCAAGGCCATTAGATATTCAGAGGGGCACCAGACAGGGGTGTCCACTCTCGCCCCTACTGTTTGCGCTATACATCGAACCGCTTGCGCAAAGGGTTCGAGACAACCAGGCCATTGTAGGGGTTCGGTTTGGCGGAGAACCGCAGACCATAAGTCTTTACGCGGACGACGTCCTTGCTGCTCTGGAAGACCCCTCGACATCAGTGCCGGCCTTCCTCACAGAAATGGAGGACTTCGGGAAAATATCGGGGTTCAGGATGAACATCGAGAAATCCTTGATATTGCCCCTGGGGCGGAACGCACGCGCGACTGCACGAGGCCAGCGACGATATGGGGGCCTTTTGTCCCTGATGTCGCTGCCTTATCTAGGCATCTCCCTGACACCGAGCACGACCCAAACAGTCGAACAAAACTACACAACTCTACTTGCTGACCTACAAAGCGACCTGGCAAGGTGGTGCCGGCAACCACTCTCTTGGTTAGGAAGGGTGGCGGCAGTCAAAATGACTCTCTTACCAAAAGTCTTATACCTGTTCCAGACTATCCCGGTGACTCCCCCACTAGGCGTGCTCAAAAAATTGCAAGATAGCATCAGACAATTTGTTTGGGCAGGCATACGCCCGCGACTTTGTAGAGACCTGAACACACGTGCTACGTCGGAAGGCGGCCTAGGGGTCCCTGATCTACTCCGTTATTTCCAAGCGACACAGCTCCGATATCTCTTAGAGTGGAGCAGACCCGAATCAGAAAAAAGATGGTTATTTCAGGACCGAGCTATGGGCCAGATGTCACTGTGGAAGGTCCCATTCCTGAAAGGCACAGACAGACCATCGTACCTTAAAAAATCGCCCATCACGAGAACAGTGATGCAGGTGTGGGACAAAGTGGCGGTCCCGTGTGGCCTCACTACTTTTCTGTCCCCGATGACGCCTCTATTTGATAATCCGGCCTTTCCACCGGGAATGATCCCCGGGTCATTTCCGCAATGGCGGGCGTCCGAATGCAAGGCGGCCGGCGACCTCTTCGATCCTGAGGGCTTCCTACAAATGCATACCCTACAAGATTATTACACGCTCCCACAGATCCGTCGCTTTCAATACTTTCAGATCAGACATTGGCTTACGGCGAGAGAAGTGCTGCCTCACGTAAGCAGACATCTTACAACCTACAAGAAATGGCTACACACGAAAATGACAGATAAACAGGCGATCACAGACATATATAAGATGCTCAGCCCACCTCCTCCCGTAGAGCGGTCAGCGGGTCAAAACCGTTGGGAAAGAGAGTTGGAACGCTCCTTCACGGACAAAGAATGGCAAGACATATACTTCAGGCCCCACCACACTGCCCAGAATATAGCCAGCAAGGAATCAGCGGTGAAAATAGCATACAACTGGCACCTTACACCAGCACGACTGCATCAGAGCAACCCGCGCAGGGACCGGACATGTTGGAGGGGATTTGGCCACACAGGGACACTTACTCATATACTATGGGAATTCGCGGAGGTGTGGGAGTACTGGGAAAGGGTATTAAATGATATTGATAAACACTTTGAGACGGAGATCCCCCGATTCCCAGCATATACACTTCTCGGTCTCCCCAACGCCATCACGTTTCCTCTCAAATCGCTCAGGGGGAGGCAGATGGGGCTGGCTATGGGAGCTGCCACTCAACATATCCTGTCACTATGGGGCACTCAAAGGAAACCCACACACACGGGGTGGCTCCACAGACTTTGGTACATCATGGGTATGGAAAAGATACAGGCCTCCCTCACTCAGACGCGAGACACATTCTTGGACACATGGCAACCCCTGGTCTCTCTCCTATCAGATGAATTTGCTGAAATCACATGCCCAAAGTACCTCAGGGTGCTCTGTCTACCAGACGACTTTAGGAAGGACGCAAGGACCTCAACCTGAACCTCATACTTTATGCATGCCTCAGAACGCCTAGCAGACGCTTGCCTACCACACCGGGGGGGGGGGGGACACGGGAGGGAAAGGCGGAGGAGGGTGGAGGGAACGGGGATTGTTGGTCGTTGATGGGATTGTTTCAGGACATCGCAAATCAAACCGGGGCCCTCACTCGCATTCAAGGACACATTCTATTAAGCAACGGTGAGACTTGCCCTCCGGCGGGAGGGTGGGGAAGACAACTGAAGACGGGAGTCCCCTCGAATTACTGTAATGTCCTCTTGTCATATGTTTTCTATTCAAAACTCAATAAAAATGATTTAAACAAAAAAAAGGAAGACGAGCAAATAGAACTAGAGGTACAAAGTTTTCATACCGTTGGTGGAATTGTACAAATGTCATGATTATTCCACTGAACCAGGGCACGAGTCGGGGGTACACAGCATCCACCCACTCTTTTCACAGGGGGGACACTGTCCACTCTGCCAAGAAGTCGGGCCCCACAGAAATATGTGGAACTTGTCCCAGTGTAATTTTCAGACACTAGAGCACGTTTACCAGCTCCTACACGTTGTCTGCTTTCCATTCCCAGCATTTTTTTATTTGATTTTATTGGTGATAATAAACAGTTAGGATAGAAAACTGAACAAAGCACATGACGTTTGCACAACATCACTGATTACATCTTACTGTTCCATTCTCTTGCAGTGTGACATAGAGATCTTACTTTGTTGATTCAGTATTATGCACTATATACATATCGTGGGAGCCCTTCGTACAGTGCTCCCTTCTTGGTGCAGTGCGTCGAGTTAGTACCCCCGCAATCTCTACATTTTTCCCTGCACATCGAGGGCCGTAATTACTGCATCTGCAGTAAATCACGTGTTCAGAGGGTGATTGCTAACTTTTTGGCCGTGTAGCCGGGTGTTGTGTCTCTTGAGTGTTTGCTGCCATCGGTTCAGGGGTCTCATTCCTCATTAAATATGTACAGTAGCTCTCCCATATGTTTTTGGGTCGGCGATACTAGGGGAAGCAAATCAATATATACCTCTGACTGAATATTGAAGTAGGTCATTTCCCTGTGCCATAGTTCAATTGTGGGTACTGGGCCTTTGGCCCATCATATTACTACACATTGCTTGGCTAATAATAGCCCCACTGCTATAAATTTACAATACGCTTTCCGAATATCCTTTGCATATCCCAATAGGGCTATAAATGGATCTATCTCTAGTGTTATCCTCGTAATCTGTTCTACCTCTTGCAAAACAGCCTCCCATAAGGTCAATACTTCAGGAAAATGCCAGGCAGCATGTATAAAGTTAGCTGCACATCTGTGGCATGCTGCTGTGCTCAGAAGTCCATATCTGTGTAGTCTCCCAGGAGTGATTAAATCATGTTAATGTACTTGAATTGTATTAGCCTATGACAACCATTTAGAAACACTCTCTTAATCATTGTACAGCAGTATTTCCAGCTCTGGTCATCAATGTTTCTGCCTAGTTCCCTTTGCCATTCTTGTCTAGCTTCAGTGATGAGTGGTCTGCAGCCTTACTGTGCAGCGGCGTAGAGTTTACTGACAAGTTTAAAGGGCTCACTTTCTTTTAAAATAGTGGATAATGCAAGCATGTCTAGGGGTTTTAACATGTCTTCTCCTAGGGTTGCCCATACCGCCTGTCTGAGCCTGTAGAAGTGAAAGAGCGTCATGCTTGTTGGGGGTTTCAAGTCCATTACAATTATCTCCCAGCTTTTCACTGTGCCATCCTTAAATAACTCCCCCATTTTTAAGGCTCGCCCCTTTCCTATTCCGCAGGAATAGGAAAAAGAGCCCTAATGCAGCTAAACCACTACTTGAGGCCAAGGGCTCTCCAGCGGATTTTGGGAAGTGCACGCCTCGTGCACGAGCTTGCCTGAGCCTTCTGCCTATCAGCCTGCCAGTTCTCCTCCCCTAATTATTCACTTCACTTATTCACGGCCGTAGGCCGTGACTCTGGCTCTTCAAAGGCTCTGCTCCCCGCCCCCCGCCTGCACTTCACGGCTGCTTGCCTTCTGTCCCTTAATCTCCCCGTGACTCCCCCCTCACCTCTCCCACTCCACTGCTTTAGGCCCCCACCATTTGCTCAGGACATTGCTTGTTTCTCCGAGTTTGGCTGTGTTTGGTTCCCAATCCATTTCGAACAGTCAGTAAGACCTTCCCAGGGCTTGGGAGCTGCATTATGTGTGTATACTAGAGATGAATTCCGTTCTCCCAGCCCTCCTCCCAGCTTCCAACCTCTCCCCGCCCCCTACTCCCGTCTTTCAGCTACTGAAGTCACGGTGTCAAAACGAACTGGAAGCTGATGGTATCTGAAAAAGCCTGAATTTGAGGTGGAAAAATTGGCTTGCTGAAGCCTGCTGCACTCTAATTATTTTAAACAAGCACGGCGCAGTCCAGCTGACAATTAGGAAATTCTGCTTTATGGCTTGGGGGATTCGTACGCACCTCATAATCACTGCATACACGTCCTTTCATTTAGACAGTAATGAATGTGAGGGTGGGGGCCGGGGGGAGGTTGCCTGGCAGTTTTAGACCACTTAAACACATTTTGAAACAGCTGTGTAATTACCGTGGCTCCGGCGTTCAGCAGCCAATCCCAATTTGTAGTCTCAGAACATCTGTGATTTCTCAACAGCCCATTCGTACCCCCACCTGAGAGGCACTGAGTGCCCCCACAACTCCGCCCCTCCCCCACAGAAAGTGCTGCGTGCCATGCTTGGGCGAGCCATTGCCCATAGATTCCGGGGGCAGGGCATGTTAGCATGGGTGGGGGGCACTGGAGAGGTGGCTGCGAGGCATCCAGGCTGCGACAGACTGGGAAACATGAGCTCAGTGTTCTCTTCGTAAGGATGTACTGGGATGACAGAACATTTCCAGAGGCTAGGAGAAAATGCGTGAATCAACATTCTCAGCACACTCACGACAATATCGAGGCGGTGTGTTCCTCATCACACATTGCTGCTTTTGTGCGCTTTAGGGAGGAAGGGTATGGATAGACAGAGTCTGTAAAGACGTTGCTTGTAACCTGCCTATTTTACAGTGTTTACGTCTTTGCTGTGACATGCCATTAGGCATCTCCAGGTGCAGCGTTCCAGGTATATGAAAGATCAAGTAAAGGCAGGCTTTCTTCCAAGGAAGATAGCATTACACTGTGACAGTACAGCCTTTTCTGTATTATTGGAAATAACAATTTGTTTTTATGTGGCAAGTCTACGTGTCTAGGCTCTAGTAAATACAAGGTATTAGCATTCTCCAGTTTACCCACCTCGGAAGGATGGGAGATTCGTTTGGCCCTGACAAGGTTTGACCTTTAACTGACTGAATATTCCCATATACCACCAGGGGCGATGTTTTGGATACTGTGCATTGCTCCACTCTGAACAGTGAAGTACTCTTAGCCGGGTGCACCAGGCGTAGCCTGGGATATTCCCTATGACTTTGAATGCGAGGTTCCGAAAGAAAGCACAAAGATCCCTTTGTATTGGGATAAGTGTACAAGTGAAAGGCTGAGATACTGTTTCAAGCTGCCATTTTGCCTTTTGAGGTGTTTTCCTGAAACGGGTCAGGTGTGGTGCAAGGACCATGAAGCATCCTACCTAACGGTGCGTGAGGGCTATTTGTCCTTAAAAAAAGATCATTCTAGCATTCCCTTGCAACAGGCCAAATCTATTATTGGTCCAGTCTAGACTGGACCTATCAAGCGCCCTCTGGAGACACCTAAATATGTACAGGGCCTTGTTTAAATTAGTTTGGTGTGGTATCATTTCTTTAGCGGTAGAAACCATTTTAAACTGCTAGAGTTAGGCTGATAATATCATGGTGGGGTGGAAAAAGAAATGGTATTCTTTGGTAATTTACACAATAAATAGGAACATATTTTCTTAACAAAAGGCAAAGAGTTGAGTGTTATTTTTTTCTGAAGAAACCACATACAAGCAACCCTTGACCTTGCCAGGTAGGTTGCTCCCCCACCACACAGCTCCGCCTGTGTTCTCCTGCCCGCTGCTGCTGCTGGTAAGTTCGCCCCTCTGCTTGCTGTTTCTGTGCCCTTGCCAGCTGTCCCCCTCGCTGCCCCCGGTCTTCTGTGCCCGTCTTCTTCTGCTTGTTGCCCTTTTTGCCTTCTGTACCCCTCGTGTGCCCCTGATTCTGTGACCATTTTGCCTCTGTTCCCCTTGTGTGCCCCTGATTCTATGACATTTTTGCCTTCTGTTCCCCTTGTGTGCTCCTGATTCTGTGACATTTTTGCCTCTGTTCCCCTCGTGTGCCCTGATTCTCCGCCCGTTTTTTAGGTCTCGGTGTAGCCAATGCGCTTGCGCATTGCTTCTGCGAGTAATTATGTAGGGGCTCCAGGAAAGCCTAACAAGAGGGCTTTGAAATGCGGATTATGGCCAGTGCATGTGAGGCATTCAAGCGCGAAGCTGGCATCTGGACTGCTTTCGCCAGCGAGCGATTGGCCTCACTTCCTGCTCCCCCTCTTTCTTTCATTATCGCTCACACCCCATATTCTCGTTCCCTCCCACCCTTCCTTTGATGCCAGAGGGCTTTGGAATGCGGATTATGGCTAGTGCATTTGCCTCACCATTTGCTCCCCCACATCAGACTTAAAAGGCTGCCGCTCCCCCGCCCCCTGCATCAGACTTGAAAGGAATACACTCCCCGCTATCTTGTTCTTTTAGCCCTACACTCACCAAGCATTAGCTAAAGCTAACCAGTAGGCCTTTTGTCCCTCACTAAAAGCTCCTCTCCTCACGTCTCTTTCTCGCTCTCGCACCCATGCTCTTTTTATCTCCATTCCTCCCCTGTAGTTCTCTCTCATTCTGGCGCTCTCCCTCACTCTCCCCGTACCATCCCTCTTGCTAACCTACTTTCCCTTTCAATGCTGAATATTGAAAAATATAAGCAGTCGCCAGGTGTTTTTAACTATTTTTTTCACTTTCTACTTGCGCACCACTCGTGTGTTCTTTGTTTTCTCCTCCTACCCCTCTCTCTACGTCTCTTTCTCGCTCTCCTTGCTCTCCCTCCAACTCCACCCTCCAACTCCAACTCCACCCTCCAACTCCAACTCCACCCTCCAACTCCACCCTCCAACTCCAACTTAACCCTCCAACTCCACCCTCCAACTCCGCCCTCCAACTCCAACTCCACCCTCCAACTCCACCCTCCAACTCCACCCTCTAACTCGAACTCCACCCTCCAACTCCACCCTCCAACTCCAACTCCACCCTCCACCCTCCAACTCCAACTCCACCCTCCAACTCTAACTCCACCCTCCAACTCCAACTCCACCCTCCAACTCCAACTCCATCCTCCAACTCCAACTCCATCCTCCAACTCCACCCTCCAACTCCACCCTCCAACTCCAACTCCACCCTCCAACTCCACCATCCAACTCCACCCTCCAACTCCACCATCCAACTCCACCATCCAACTCCACCCTCCAACTCCACCCTCCAACTCCAACTCCACCCTCCAACTCCACCCTCTACCCTCCAACTCCACCCTTTAACTTCACCCTCCAACTCCACCCTCCAACTCCACCCTCCAACTCCACCATCCAACTCCACCCTCCAATTCCACCCTCCAACTCCACCCTCCAACTCCACCCTCCAACTCCAACTCCACCCTCCAACTCTAACTACACCCTCCAACTCCTCCCTCCAACTCCACCCTCCAACTCCTCCCTCCAACTCCAACCTCCATCACTCAGGAACACCACCACATCACTCAGGGACACCACCACATCACTCAGGGGCACCACCACATCACTCAGGGACACCACCACATCACCCGGGAACACCATCGCATCACTCGGGACACCATCACATCACTCGGGGACACCACCACATCACTCGGGGACACCACCACATCACTCGGGGACACCACCACATCACTCAGGGACACCACCATATCACTCGGGGACACCACCACATCACTCTAATACACCACCACATCACTCTAATACACCACCACATCACTCTAATACACCACCACATCACTCAGCCTAACCACATCATCACTCAGCACCGTCCTTGCTTGCTACCAACAAGCATTGCCATAGCCAATAGGATTCGCATTAGGAAAGTGTAAGCTATTGGCTTTGGGAATAATGATGCTATTAATTTATATATTTTCAAAGACAACACATATTAAAAAAATGTGTCATTTACATACCAATAGCTCACACTTTCTTAATGCGAGACCTATTGCATTGCAAATGCTTGTTGTGACTTTCAGCCTCTTTAAGGCCACTGTTACCTCCCGTTCCTGTCCCAGCCTAAACCACAAGCACCAGTCTATTGGTATAAGAGGGGAGTACAAAAGTGACTCCGCCTGTTTTTCTAAAAGGCTCCACCAGGCAAAGGCCGTGGTATTTAGGGTATCAAAGCACCCACATCGTCTCTTCGGTGAGGAGAATAATCTTTGGGGTAGAGTTTCAGGTGCAGCAGCTGCTCCCTCTATATGGAGATGCGGTCCATGGAACCAGTAACGTGCGAAAGAGCCATGTGCAGCTTTATAATATGTTTCAAGATCCGGAGCACCAAGTCCTCCCATATCATATGGCAAAGTGAGAATTTCCCATTTTGTTCGTGGTTGTTCATGGTTGTTTCCCAGCCCACACCAGTTTAATTAAGTTAGAGCCTAATGTTGTGAAGAATGCCCTCATCAGCAGAATTGTAATGTTCTGAAATAAGAATAAAAATATCAGTAAGACCACCATTTTCATGATGGCTATACACGCCGCTAGGGACAAGGGAAGTTTTATCCAAAGGTCAATGTCTTTTTCTAGTGTGTGCATTGCTTTCCTGTATTTGTCACTGACTACTATTGCTGGGTCCGTATGAATCTGTATGCCCAGTTATCTCACCAAATCCGTAGACCAATTTAAGAGATATTCTAGTGGGACCAGCTACATCACTGAGGTGAGAGGAAATACTCTGGGATTTCCCCAGTTGACACAGAGTCCAGATAGGGCTCCGTACCGCTCCACCTCCCTAAGTACTGGGGCATGGTGGTTCTACTCTGGATCACAAATGTATATTAGTGTATCATCCGCATATGTAGAGACAATAATTGTAAATTGTAATTGTAAATTGATACTTGTATAGCGCACTACTCACCCGTAAGGGTCTCAAGGCGCTTGTACGAATACCGCTGTGGAACCCATCCTGGCTTTCCCTGTGAGGCGTCCACTCCTGGGCACCCCCAAGGTGGAGGCCAGGCATCCTTAGCGTTGAGGGGGCCATTGTGGAGATTAAGCAAGCTATTGCCCAGAGTTACAGAGTTGGACTCCATGATTGGAATAGGCACCGAGGCGAGAAATATCAGGTCCGTGGAATTTTTTGAGCCCAAGACCCTCCGAGGCGGGGAATTGAACCCTGGTCCCGGGCCAGACCTTTGCATCAGGGTCTGCCGCTCTAACCATTGAGCCACACTTCTCCAATAAGAATATATCAGGGGGAACAAATCCCTTTATGGCCATGGTACTCTCGTATGGCACTTGCCAGAGGTTCGGCCGTCAGGGCATACAGCAATGCTGAGAGGGGGCATCCGGACCTGGTACCTCTTGTTATTTGTAGCTGCTGTGAAACTGTGTTCCCAACACGTACTCTACCCTGAGGGCTATTATACAAGACATCTATTAGAACGCTAGGAATATATCTCCCACCCCGATGCGCTGAGCACAGCATGCATAAAGGCTCATTCGACCGAATCAAAGGTATTTTCCGTGTCAAGCAAGACCGCAGCAGAGGTCAAAAGAGATCACGATTAAAGATGCTACTGAGAGAAAGAAAAGCAATAGAGAAGAGTGAGGCTAGACAGAGAAAATATAACAAGACCCACACAAATAGATTGGGCTCAGTACACAGCTCAGAAAGAATGCTGCAGAGTGAAAAAATAAGTAATTGAGAACGGCAAAAACTAGACTGAAAAGACGATCATAAACAGAGTGGGCTCTGGTACAGTGCAGCAGCCTTCACTTACGGGTTGATCTGTAGTATAGTTGCAAAGAGGGTGTGGAGGTTTGTGGAGACTGTTCCTGTCTTATTACTCCAGGAAATATAGGAGATAGTCTGTTGGCCAGTATCTTAGCGTACAATGTGGTAGTCATGTTTAGGAGGGACAGGGGCCTGTATGTCGCGCACTATTTGGGGTCTTTGCCCGGCTTTGGTGTTATTACAATCATTGCTTCGCGGACAGTGGGGGGCATAATACCAGCTGTTGCCATTTCCTGAAAAAGAGTTATCAGATGCGGTATGAGGAGATCTTGAAATACCTTATGGAAGGCTACTGTAAGGCTACTGTAAGGCTGTGTGGCCCCGGAGCCTTGCCCGATTGCATACCTGCTAATGCTCAGAAATGTGTTACCTTACCTTAATGAAAACAGAGCCAGCCCTGATTGGTGATCCATACACCCAAATCAACATCTGCTTTACAGCCCACTGTTCATATGTGCGTCAAGGTGAGCAGCAGAGGGGTCGGCTGCAGCGTTAGTTTAGATTCTATATGAATTTCCAGATTCATGCCCTTATATAGGTACAATTCACATTGCCCTTATTTAGGCATAGAAATCTAGCCCTTATTTAGGCATTTTTCATGCTAACCAAATAAAGGCATGGCTACCGTTCTTCTACGTCACAACAAGTTCTTGGGAAACCAGACTCTTAAGCCTTTAGGACTTCCCCCTGCTTGGATATTGATTTCTCTAAGAACTCGTTTATTATGCATGAACATCTATTCCTTAGGGGTTCAGTCATGACGTTCTTATGCCCGACTTTTACGTCAATACTGGCATTCCTAAACACCTTCAAGGTATAAATATGCCTTCACTTGCCATGACAAATCACAGTTCGGTCCACGGTTCGACTGCCTACTTGCACGACGTGGTTCGCCATGGAAAGTTCGGAAGGAAGGCCAGTCCCCAACTGAGACACTGACCAGACGCTGCCAACCTCCTTGCCGAGAATCCAGCTCCATCGTTTCTGACTCCCCTAGCGGCGTGTTGGAGATCGAGACCCGGGCAACCTCTCTCATTCTAAGGTATGGCGCAGACTATTTTACGCAAAAAGGAAATGACCGGTCTCGTATATGTTGCTGTGCTAGAACCTGAGAAACACAGGAATCATGCAAAGTAATAAAGAGCAGACTATAACAAAGAGGGACTCTTGGCAACTACAGTTAAACTAAACTACAGCAAAACTAAACTATAGCTAAACAGCACCTACTTCTTCCCTTGTACTAGACTTAGGTTAGGTACACTGGGGTAGGATTATTTTAGAAGCACCAGATGAGTATTTTAGCCTGTGTTATTTATGTATGTATTTTTGTGAATATATGTCATAGCTACAGACCATGCAATTGCAGTATTATTTAATCCTACTGCTAACACTGTACGAATTATACTTTGTATTCTGTCTTATGAATGTAGCAGTTCATATCTCTTGCATGAGAAATAAGACTGTTCAATAAACCCTTTTTATTTAAATGCCCGTCTATTTCTGTGTAACTCTGTAGAAACAAAGCATGCACAATTGACTGAGTGAAAGGGTTATGTATTGTTTCCACGACTCTGAAGAGATTGTTCCGACTCTAAGGGAAACAAAGTTCTCATGTTTATGCGGTTATCAGAAACTAATCCCTTCTTGTTCATTTGAAAAGTTTCTAGTGACCTCTGAGTTAGCTGGCACACACAAGTAATTATGTTTACTGTACTCGATAGAGACATACTGACATCAGTCCTATGTCACAACTATAGTGTATATTATTCCAATGCGCAGAGCCTATCGGGGATATAGGAACTACACTACATGGCGCCCAACGGTTTGGTAAGGCACTAATTTAACGCTAGATACTGAAGTAACTCAGTCGTGCTTTCCTCAGAGACCCCTATTCATAAAACTCTATAAGACATCTGGAGTGGGTAGGGATAATATCCACCAGAGCTGAGTAGGACAAAAATCCTATGTATTAGCTTTTGGTTCAACATTGAAGGTTACAGTGTTCCAAAAGATTGTGCACCTTATCTTTCTTCCCTTGAAACTTGCTCTGCAATTTTCATTAAACAATGTCTAATACTGACAATAACACTGAAACCGGTGGAGCTGCGGCTGACTAAGCTGAAGTAGCTTTAAACTATACAGGTTTAAATGAAACCAATGAGAATGCTAGAATCATTCCTCCAAATTTAAGGAGAGCCATCACTCTAAAACTTATAAAACATGGCCGAACACCAAGAGGTAGTAGAGCAGTTTTTGTGATAGCGGCTCATGAATATCACCAGACAGAGGTATTCTATTCATGAACAGTATTCCCAGAATCAAATCCAGTAACACACGTGTTTCACTTCTACAAAGAAGATGAACCACCTGATGAATATATTCCGTTCGAGGATATTGAAATTCCACTCACATACCAGGAGCGTAATCTCTGGTTTAAAGGTGCCCTAAAACATTTAAATCACAATACCAGGCTTGGTCCACTAGGTAGACCAGGAGCAACATGGCCGGTTTTAGCCGGCTATACACCACATCCTGGCATTGAAGACATGTCAGACGTAGAATTACTCACTCAACTCAAAGAGTTAATCAAAATTTATACACAATTGGTTCAATACGTCATGCACACTCTCACAGTCCAACCACCATTAGTTATTCCACAAAAAACCTCTCACCAGGGAAATATACTAAAAATCACACCACAGACTTTACACGCAGTCATGGGAAAATTGCCCACAAAACATGAACCGATTCCGTTCTGGATAGCTCAAAAAATTACTCAAATCGAAGCGGTATTTCCTAATACCAGCCCTTATGAGAAACATAGAATTCTAACAATCTGTTTACCAATGGGGATAACACCCCATCTGGAAGACTGCACCACTTGGGGCACAGTCGTTGCTGCTATCTACACTAAAACACAGGGTGTTCCGTCTATGGCGGTAATACCTGATGTCCTCAAATAGATTCAGAATGAATACGGGGCAGAGCCTACTCTGAATTTAGGTATGAAGTTACTTAAAAATTTCAACCAGGTCTCAACAATAATATTATCTAACATTAAGGGAGAAGCAGCATCAGTGGCAATCCACCAGAAATTAAGGGAATTTGATGTAACAGAACAACGACAAGACCTAGCCAGAATAATTGAAAAATCCTATGAAAAATTAGGGAGATATAGTTTGGGTGGGAAACCAGTTAAACCACAACTGTCTGAAAGTCCTGAAAAGGCCTTTACTAAAAACACTCCTACCTCTTCTAAAAAGAAGTGGGAAAATAACAAACATTCAAAAGAGAAAGATTCTCCACCCCGAGCTAGGTCTCCTTAAAAGAAGCCCTCTGAAACGAGGTATAACCTCAGGAATAGGGATAATTTGAGAAAACCTGACAGGTATCAAGATAATAATACACATTCCTCTCGTACCTGTCAGATATCGTCACAAACATCTGAAAGAAGAGGACGGTCAGATCAAAAAGAAGAACGCTTGAAGTCCAAAGAAGATCAACACGTTCAGAAAAACAAAACAAAACCTCAATTCTCCAAGAAGAAAGTAGCCGGTCTGAAGATCAGACATGCCGAGGATTCTGAGAACACAACTCAAGTATAGAGAATGGGCTCAGACAATGTTGAACAGCGTGGCAGAAGTATCAATAGGTCGCCAGAACCTGAAGGGACTTCTGGAGACAGCAGACCTGAATGAAGACATTCAAGTTGAGACTGCAGACACCAGGGTTAGCTCTCCACATAGGTTATTTTGAAATTACACTCTGGATGGAGGGAGACATACCAAGAAAAGTGAACGCACTCTTTTGAGAGCGACTTTCAAAGGGTTATGATATACTTCTAGCAGAACGGGACTGGCCACCAGAATTTGTGAGGGAGTGCCCACATGGTGAAGACATCATTATGCCAGCCTTCTCTAACCATGTTCTAGTACATTTAAAATATACATATGCCAGGAAATGGGCAGTTGCCCAAGCCCCAGCATTATATAAAAATCATGTACTCAACTCAACTCACCACACAATCTAGTTAAAAAATCAACCAACTGCACAAAGGCAGTATCCAATTAAGCAAGAAGCTAAAAAACAGGTCAGGGAGATCTTAGATCAACTTGAATAACAAGAGGTGATTGAAACTTGCACCTCATCAATGAACAATCCTTTGTTTCCTGTTTCCAAACCAGACAATACTTATCATCTAGTTTTGGATTGCAGACACCTAAACTCTTGCTGTAAAACATTTGCAGTGCAAAATGCACACAGTACAGCATTAATGAATACCATTGTGCGCAAAAAATATAAAACCACATTCGACATTTCTTTTGTCAAAACATTGCACCTGAAAGTAGGTATTTGACCGCTTTCTCAATCATGGGGACCCAGCAACAATTCTGTCGTCTCCCTCAAGGATTCAAGAATAGTCTGGGATTATTCTCAGCAAGAGTAACAGAGTTACTACAAAATTATGATGACAAGGCATTGTCAGGTGTCGATAATATCTATCTGACAGACAATGACCTGAACAGGCACTTGAACAGGGTGAACACCATTATACTGAGTTTCTCCTTTGAAGGGTATCAATTCAATTTTAAAAAATCAAGAATTGCCCATCTCAGCTTCCTTTTTCTAGGATATGAACTATCAAGTGAAGGCAAAAGCCTGGCAGCTAACTTTTTAGAAAAGTGTGCGCTGCTCCAACCTCCAAAAACGCTGAAAAACTTACAGTCGATTCTAGGTTTCCTGAATTTTGGAAGAACTTACATTCTAAACTACGCAGAAAGGGTTAAACATCTCTACGAAATAATTAAACCTGATTTTAAAACAATAAATTGGACAAAAGAACACACAGACATTTTGCGTTCACTTCAAACAGACATATTAGCAAAAAAACATTGACAAACACGTGTAAACATGCGCAACTTAGTGATCCGAATGATTCCGGGTCAATGCGGATTCACCTACTTAACTTTTAATGAAGGTGAAAAAGTACCAATTGCATACAAATCACATGTGTACAGACCAGCAGAAATTAAATTTACATCAATAGAAAAAATTCTGACAGCAGTTCAAACCGCTGTAGCAAAAGAAAGAGCCCTAGCACAGGGGAAAGGCATTATGGTCGTAACTCCTGTACCAGCCTTAGAGGCAGTTACAAAAGCTAGCATTCCAAATGCAAAAGCTTTACATCCAAGATGGATACAATGGGTTAATTATCTTGCTGCAACGGATGTTGAATACGTTTTTGATCCTTATTTGAAAACACAAGCATTCCTGCAAAACGAACACAAATGTCCTCTGCCTACTGAAATTCTACCTCTAGACCAGTATGAATGTATAATTTATAGTGACGGATCAGTACAACTCACTACAAGGGGTAAGCAAGCTTACAGTGCAGCGTGCACGATCGTTAAATATCGTATGCACGATGGCAAATTTAGACCTATGGTCAAGAAAACTCAATCTCTAGGAGATTGTACAGCTCAGTGAGCTGAACTACAAGCATTCATAATCGCACTTGAAAATACGGATTGCGAATTCCCCACACTCATAGTGTGCAATTCTTTTTACTGTGTTCAATCTTATAATGAATATTGACAGAATTAACTTCAAAATGGTTTCAAAGATGCAAAAGGTGGCACAATTAAGCACAAAAACGTTGTGGGAACAAGTAGTTCAGTTGCTAAACAGACTACAAAATACTCACCTGATACACACGCTGAGTCATCAACGTGATGGCGTTCACGTTGAAGGGAAATCATTGGCTGATGAAGCCGCAAAGGGGGCTGTGCAAACGGCTTCCGTAGCTGCAATCACTTGTTCAAAAAAAAATAGACAGTGAAATAATACTGGCTGTCAATGCTTCAAGCAAAGGCAGTGATGCAGCGTTACCTAAAAAGTTTCCATGCAAATACTCATATACAATTAATGCGAATAATGTTCCGTGTGCTAGAATCTCTGACGTGGGGTATAGGTAAATTCCAAACATAGAACAGAGATTAGGACTAATCCTAGCAGCACATGAAGGGCTCGCCTCTGCTCATGCAGGTGTTTCTGCCACATTGTTGTTATTAAAACAACAATACTGGTTGCCCGGCATCAGGAAACAGACCAGAAACTATGTACTAGTCTGTAATATATGCCAAAAGATGAAAGTCTCTAGTGTGAAACGTCCTGCACAGACGCACCTTTTAATTTCAGATAAACCATTAGCGTGTGTTAACCTGGACCACTGCGGTCCCTTACAAAGGGATGGTAACTATAAATATATCATGGTCACAGTGGACTCGTGTTCAAGGTTCCTTTGGATGTGGCCTCAGGGCTCGGCTGACGCTCGAAATGTTATAAAACATTTGCGAGTCTTTATCGGCACATATGCAATAGGCACACTACACTCTGACCAGGACCCTGCGTTTAGCTCTCGAGCTTACAAAGAAGCCATGGCCAGTTTAGGCGTTGAATTGCGGTACTCTTCTCCATTCCATCCTGAGGGAAATTCTGTTGTGGAAAGAAAAAAACGGGACATAAAGCAGTCTATCACAGCTAGGGTATTAGGTTCGGGTGATGGGGGGGGTCAAACATCTTTATGGATGCCAACGTAGTCTAAACAATTTGCCAAGAAGTTCTCTAGAGGGTGTCACTCCATATGAGGTCCTATTTGGGACAAGAATGTTGGTTCCGGAGGAGGAGCTTCGCGCGTATCCAAGATGGACGCGTGAGCACAGGGCTCCCGAGACCCTTTCCGCCTCCCGCAACTATCCTGCAAAGTATCCTGATTTGGACGACGGGTACTTTTCGCTGATGCCCTGCTGATACAAAAACTTTTTTCAAAAATCGATTTGGCCACCGGGAACCGGACTTACTGCACTTTGAAACTTGCGGCCTATACCGAAGACCATCCACGGGCTTGAGTCCCCGAGGTACCCAGGTGGCAATTGAACAACAACGGCTGGTGTGACACGTCCACTGCCCCTGTGGTACTTTCGGTTTCGCTCTTGGTCATTGTTGACGGCGACTTGCTGACGATCGGCACGGCTGACCTGATTCTGCTGCCAGTCCTACGCTTGCTTTCGATCCTCGCCCTCTCGCCTCTACAGGCTTGCCGCGAGGGGAATCATTCTGACCAGATCCCAAAGGTTCCGTTAGAGCTCGTCGCCCATCATGGCGGGCAAGGCGGATTCCGAGAAGCGTGCCACCAGAGGCTCATACCGAGGAGGGGTTGCCCAATCCCAGACCATAGATCGCTTTACCCGCCCGAAAGGATCCCCTGGCGGAGCGAGCAAGGTCTTTGAGGAGACTGGTGATGGTCCTCCTGCAACTGAGGAGCCGACTTTGAAGGATGTTATGGGCGCCATTGCAAGTGTTCGGACAACTATGGGCCAGCAGTATGAAACCCTGGCAGCTAAGATAGACACGGTGGCGATCGAAGTC
This sequence comes from Lissotriton vulgaris, assembly GCF_964263255.1. Lineage (NCBI taxonomy): Eukaryota > Metazoa > Chordata > Amphibia > Caudata > Salamandridae > Lissotriton > Lissotriton vulgaris. The sequence goes on along the minus strand of NC_141687.1, from coordinate 1,440,473,178 downwards.
AACCTTATCAGGACGGACTTGGGGAAAACCAATGAGCGGGTCAAGTCCCTGGACATCAAGACCGCGAGCCTGACCACGGATGTCTCGGATCTCCAGACCGAAGTCCGCAATATCCGAACGTCCAATGACTTGTTTGCCCGTCGGCTGGATGATTTCGAGAGCCGGGCCAGACGCAACAACGTCCGCATCGTAGGTGTTCCGGAGAACTCCGCAGACTTGTCTACAGACCTTCTGGTGGAAGACCTTGTTTTAAAACACTTGGCACCAAAGGGCCTCAGTAACTTTTTCACGGTGGAGCGTGCTCATAGAGTCCCCGGTGGGAAGCCCAAGCTGGGGGCCGCTCCGAGGCCTATAATAGCCAGGATTTTTAATTTCCGGGACAGAGACGCTATCCTGCAAGCCTCACGTACCAATGGTCCCACTAAATTTGAGAATGCATCGATCAGTTTTTATCCGGACTTCACACAGGCGGTGCAGAAACAACGTATGGGCTTTACGGGGGTGAAAAGGCGACTCAGGGACATGGGACTGAAGTACGCCATGCTTTTTCTGGCCCGCATGAGGATTGAACATGAAGAACGTGCGTTCTTTTTTGACCGCCCTGAGGTGGCCAGTGACTGGTTAGACACTTTGCCGACACACCGTACCAGCCCAGAGAGTTCGAGGGGCGCTGAAGGCGGCTTGGAAGAACAGGAGTAGTGAGTCTGTGCCGTCGAGCCAATTTTATGGACTTATGGCAGTGGCTCTGTGACTGTTATGGCTATATAGTGTGGATACCCGGGGGTGGGGGGAATCGGGACTCTTCCTCCTCTGGGGACTTTTTTCTCTCTTCTTGTAGGTTAGTTTAATGGGGCGACAGGCACACTGCAAGTTGGGGTGGCTTCTTGGTCTACCGCAGGGGTGCAGGGTGGGGGGGGGGGGTGTTTTGAGGGTTCTTTTGGGGGTGTTGGGGGGGTCTTTTCTTTCTTTTTTGTATCGAGGCTGCGCGTTGTTCCATATTTTATCCTATGTGCCTGTTTCGTGGCGGGGGCAGAGTGTTCATTTCTGGGGTGGGGGGTTGGGGGCTGAGGGTGCTGAACTGGAACGTCAACGGTCTTGGTGATAGGATAAAACGGGGGATAGTTTTGCAATACTTGAAGCGATGCTCCCCAGATATAGTTTTACTCCAGGAGACACATTTAGTAGGAAATACGTGCCATGCACTGAATAGACGGGGCTACCACCTGGTGGCCCATTCTAGATTTACCACTGGGTCGAGGGGGGCGGGCGTCCTAGTCAGGAACTCCCTCCCCCTGGAGGTAGATGACACAGTGCTGGATGATAGAGGCCGCTATGCGGCTATTACGGGTCGTTTGGAGGGGAGGACGATCTCCATTTTGTCTGTGTATGTTCCGCCCGGTCTACAGTCCACCACATTTACTGATTTGGGTAGGGTGGTCCTAGGGTTCCCTGACGGCATGTTGGTTGTGGGTGGCGATTTTAATTCAGTTGTCAGTGGGGATGACGATCGTAGCCCCCCCAGACTCCTCCCCGCATCACAGCTATGGCTGGGGAATTTTTTGGACATGTTGGGTCTAGCGGATTGTTGGAGGCAACTGCACCGTGGGCAGCTCCATTATACCTTCTACTCGGGAGCTCATGGGAGTCTCTTGAGACTCGATTATATCCTCATACCAGCGGTACAGATAATCTCTGTAAGGGAAATCAGGCATTTAGCTAGGGGGATCTCAGACCACTCCCCACTCTGGCTCACTATTGACGTACAGCTGGGGGCCGGGGGTCGGATTGCCCCGATCAACCCCTGGCACCTTTGTAACCCCAAAATTAGAACAGAGGTGGATAAGTGTATGGATTACTACTTTGCTGAGAATGAGGGATTGGTGTCCTCCCCTGTCTCCTTGTGGGAGTCTTATAAAACTGTGATCCGTGGTCAGACTCTATTCTTGATTGCTAGCGAGAGGAAGCGCAAAAATGCGGAAGTGGTGGGCTTGGAAAATGAAATCACTGGGTTGGAGGAACAGATGGAGTCTGGGGCTACACCTGAGGGACTACATTCTTTGGCCCTTAAACAGTCTGAATATAGAGCTCTGGTGACTGACGCGGCCAAGGCAATGAATCGTGAGCAACAGGGGCGTTTGTATGATGTTGGTGACAAAGCGGGAAAGTTGATTGCTTGGCTAGACAAAAGAGATAGATTGAATCGGGTGGTGCCTGTTGCTGAAAAAGTGGATGGTACGCGAGTGGTGGACCCGGTTGAGATAGTTGAGGTCTTTGCCCAGCATTTTCGGAAGGTTTATGCGCCGGTCTCAGATAGGCCGGAGGAAGACTCGCACTTGTTGCTTCAGGATATCGCGTTGCCTAGCCTGTCGGAATCGGACAAGGAGCTTATGGAGGCGGAATTTTCCACCGATGAAATAGCGCTCGCTATCCGCTCACTTCGCTCGGGGAAGGCCTCAGGTCCGAATGGTATACCAGTCGAACTGTACAAGCTCTGCCCTGACAAACTGGCGCGGCATTTCCTTTGGATGTTTTCGGCATCGCGAGATCTCGGGTCCCTTCCCCGGGATCAGAGACTTGCATCCATTGTGGTCATCCATAAAGATGGCAAGCCCTGTGAACACTGTTCATCGTATCAGCCGATCTCGCTTTTGAATGTGGAACCCAAGATCCTGGCGAAGCTTTTGGCAAACCGGCTGATTACGGTGATCAGTAACTTGATACACCCGGACCAATCTGGCTTCATCCCCCATCGAAACACCGTGCTCAATCTTCGCCGTCTTCATGGTGTCTTAGCAAGGGCGGGGTCTCTTGATGAGCCGGCCATCTTGGTTTCACTTGATGCCTCGATGGCCTTCGACACGGTGGAATGGCCATATCTGTGGGCAGCCCTTGCTAAGTTTGGTTTTGGCCCTAAGTTCATCGGGTGGGTCAGACTTCTGTATGAGCAACCGCTGGCTCAGGTGGTGGTCAACGGTTGGGCCTCGGAACCCTAAGTTCTTGGACACGGCACGAGGCAGGGGTGCCCTTTGTCGCCACTTCTTTTTGCGCTTGCCCTTGAACCCCTTGCCGCGTGGCTCCACTGGGAGCCTTCGCTCAAGGGCATTCGATGGTCCCCTGACTTCGAGGATCATATATCGCTATACGCCGACGACATATTGTTGTACCTTACTTCTCTCCGTAAGTCAGTGGGAGTCCTATTTGACGTCTTGAGTTGCTTTGGGAAAAATTCCGGTTTAGTTATCAATTGGGCCAAGTCCTGTATCTACCCTCTCACAGGAGAAATACCTTCTCTGCCCCACATTTGCCCGATACCCGTTTCTAGAGTCGGCTTTAAGTACTTGGGGATCTACATTTCATTGGACCCCACAGTACGCTATGAGCGGAATTTATTACCTCCGCTTGCCCGGCTTAGGTCGGATGTTGCGGCGTGGTGTGGCTTGCCGTTGTCCCCCTTGGGAAGAGTGGCCCTGTTCAAGATGATGTCCCTCCCCCGATTCTTGTATGCCATCCAAAACACACTTGATCTGGTGCCGGCTAGCTATTTCCGTGAAATTGAGGGCCTCCAAAGGAAGCTGGTGTGGGGCGGGCGACCTTGCATAGCATTGGCAAAATTGACTTTGCCCTGGTACGACGGTGGTATAGCATTGCCTGATATTAAACACTACTACTGGGCATCCCAACTGAGCGCTGTTAACCATGCCATGTACGGTCCTGTTCCGAATCCCGCATTCGAGATGGATAGGTCGCAGCTGCCCGGGGGCGACTATAGTAGAGCGCTCTATTCTAGAGCCGCCAGGAAGAACCTGACGGGCCCCACTGGGGTGGCGGTACGAGTATGGGGTAGTGCAACTACGGCTACAGGGTGGACGGACAGGCTGACTAGAGCGACCCCCCTATATGCTGCGGAGAGACTGCGTGGTCTATGGACGACGAAGGGATTCGATAGATGGGACCTTATTGGCATCAGTAAAGTGGGCGATCTCTGGGCCAAGAACAGAGTTAAGACTTTTGATGAACTTAAACAGGAATATAAATTGAGTGATAGGGAATATTTCCGATATATCCAAGTCCGCCACGCACTTGAATCGGTTTTCCCTGCTGGAACTACGATCCCGGAGTCTTCTCCCCTGGAAGATAGAGTGCTTGACGGGTACGTCCCTGATAGCACTATCTCTCTCATCTATATAAAACTCATCAATGACCGTTCGGACCTCCTTGTACAGCTTTGAGGTGCCTGGACTGGCGATGGACTGGAATTGGACGATGAAGACTGGCAGGCTGCGATATCCTCCCCTAAAGAGGTCGCGATTCCGCCGCGTCTCCGACTGGTGCAACTGAAGATTCTGCACCGTGTCTATGTCACGGGTCCACGTTTGATACATATGGGTTATTCTGCGGATGGGCTATGTAGGCGTGGTTGTGATATGCTTGCGACCTTCCTTCACATTATATGGGAATGTCCGGAGGTAGTGGTTTTCTGGAATCGAGTGCATGCGGTGATGGGTGAAGTGACGGGTGTTGAGTTATTGCCTGAGGCCAGACGCTGTTTGTTGAACATTTGGGAGCCGAATGATTCCACTGTTGCTCAGACTCAATGGGTCACACTGGGCAACATGATTGCGAAAAGAGACATTGCTAAATTGTGGGGATCTCAGAGGACACCATCAGTCTTAACTTGGAAAGAAAACATGGACGGTGCATGTTTAGAGAAAAACTTGTATATGTCTCCCGAGGTAGGCCCAAGAAATGGGGAAGGATATGGGCTCAATGGAATTCATACCGAGGAGAGATCTGCACCCCCCCCTTTACTGAAGCTCCCGACATTCCTCAATTCCCTTGACTGTGCGTTTCGGTTTCTCAGCTTCCCGTTGTATGTGATGTATTGTTTTGCTCTCGGCCCCCCCCCCCTCTCCAAGATCTCTCCTCCTTCATAGCAATACTCATTAATCATTTGTCTCCCCCTGCCGTATAAGACAGTCATTACATTGCATGGTATCGCCTCGACTCCTTTTTTGTGTTTCATTTTTGTTAATTATAAAATATAAAATGTGAAACCTTTTATTTATCCTCTTATTGCCACAAGTTCTCCATTATATCGTGCCTTTTCGCTGCCGGGCCATCGGGTTGTCGGCTGATGAGCTGTGTATTATTGTGCTACTGGTATTGCGTACTACTGACCAGCCTCCGTGGTTGTGGGTCTGTAACTGTATTCCCTTTCTACAAAATAAAGGTTTTTAAAAAAAAAAAAAAGAATGTTGGTTCCGGATCTTGATTATCATGGAACAGTGGTGGAAAATAAGAAATTTGATATCAACGATCGTTTGGCCATTTTTTCAGGACTTAAATGAAATAAGATCGAAACAAAGCAACGTGTTCCTGAAGCCAACCACCACTGGGGAAAAAGCAACCGTCCCAGCAATGCCTGTATGGATCCCAAAGCTTGATGATCTAGTCAGAGAAAAGATCGCAGACAAGAAGGAATTTGGTCCTTCTTACAGACAACCAGTACCTGTCCTAGCAATCCACGGATCAAAAACAGTTTTACTGCCGCCCTTTACTGGTAAAAAGGAGAATAGATTTGTGTCCATCAACCTAATCAAACAACACTATGTGGCCGATACTAAGCAGTAGGCCAAGTGGACTCTGACAATGTAGCAGGCGCCGCACTCTGCTAGCTACAATCCAAGAGTTTCAAACGGAGAGGCTCATCACCTTTGAAGATTCTACAGTGAGAAAAGAAGGACTATGCAATAAAGCTATTGAACTCGTTTCTCTTGAGACCCAAATAACAGTTTGTCCTGATACACCTGTCTACAACGAAGTAACAAGTGATTCCAGTGATTTCAACAAATCCTGATGCCATTCCAACCATTGACAGAACTGCCTCTGGCTATTTCATTAACTTTGATACGTTTTCTGAGGATCCCAGCGAACCTGAAACGACGCCAGCAGAAAGAACTTTCAAAGAACAAGCAACAGACTTTTTTCAACACCTGAAAAAGACTTCTTATCTGGTTTCACCATGGATTGTTTTGGGAATATTCTTCTTTCTACTTTGGTTAGCTCTGATAATAACTCTGGGTATGCTGATAAATGGAAGATATATTCAAATGGACCAGCAAGTAAAAAAGTGAACTTACTTCTCCAGCCACACAAATCATCCCATCGTGAACAATGAGACTTGTCAGCGGTGAACATCACAGCCGTTCTTATCCTGGATGGTATAGTTTGGTTCAGAACTGTATGACATTTTTGGCCCGTCATAGCTTTTGAAGATGCCACACTTATTCAAGATTTCATTAAGTGACTTTATTACCTCTAGTACCTTTTCTGATGATTGGGACTTTGAGACTGTTAATAATATGATGTCTGATCTAGAAATGTCTGCAGTATTCACAAATCATGAATAATTAGAGGTTTCATCAGACTATGAACAAATGCATTGTTATAACCATTGTGGTCATCATTTCTTGCACAAATCGGAAATATCTAGAAATGTATATATACGTATAACCAGTGGGAACATTGTCCTACACCTCCAAAGGGTAGCTCAAAAACTTTTGCAATTAAGTTTCCATATTTTTCAGGGTTCAACTTATCAAATCCGGAATAGTTTTATTTAAAAAATGTGAACAAGACACAAATGAAAAATATGTTAACAAATACAAAACAGATTTATTCTGCAGTCTTTATTGCCCAACTGGCTAGACACTGTTTCGACTTTTGGAAAGACAACATTGAGACAAAAACTGTCTAGGGTACAAAAGATTGGCAAGTTCAGGGGGTAGAAGCTTTGTTTAGAGCCTGTATCATCCCTGAGCAAAATATGTTTTTGAAAGACACTGTCCAACAAACGTCTTGCCTTGGGTTAGCCAAGATCAAAGACATGAACACACCGACCATACCTATACCTGCAAGTAATAGTACTACATGGGGGGAGGTCGACATACATACTATTTTGCATTACAACAGATCAGATCCAGAATGGAAAAAATGGTTGCTCTGGCCCACAGACACAAGCAACTGTCAAGATCGATTCCTGAACAAAACACAGGGTTTCACTATCAATAGGCCAGACACAAGATATGTTCAAAGACAGCATCCTGGGGTAGTAACCTCATACAGTGTGGGGAAACAATGCCCTAATTGGCTACGGAAATCTACACTTAAGAATGTAAAACAACACTTATCTTTACTTAAAGATGGTTCAGCCTTTAGGGAATTCTTGCTAGGACCACGGAAACCGGGTCAAAAACGTTTCATATATGCCAGTGTATACGCTGCTTATAATGAAATATGGAAGATTGCACAAGCAGAGACTGCAGAACGAATACGAGAAATTGATTGTATTAATTTAGAGAAATCTCTCTCTGTAGTAGACAATGGGTTAATGACTCTGTCGTCCAGGAAATATTCATTGGACAGCATTGTATCTTCTGCCATAGACATCATGGAACAAGACTTGGTCATGTTGCAACATGGTCAGTGTCAATTACGTTCTATCATGCTTTTAGGCCGGACTCTACAAAACTTGGGTGCAGGCTATGTGCCTTGGCATTTAATTAACACTGCGTCACTGTTTACAGAATGCGATCTCACTGGTAAACAGATCAAACTGGCACAAAGGGGAGCAGCCTTTACGGTGCTGAGCATTGAAAAACTGGAAAAATTACCATTCACAGTGCCAGAAAAACCAGATACTGAGTGAATCATACATGGTAAAATTACTCTGCCTGTCACAATTTTCCATTTTCAGTATTGCCTAAAAAACATACCAGCAGGCAAATATGAAAGGTTAGGTAAAGAATGCATCAAGACATGCTGGGATTTACCATAACACACAGATGTTGGAGTGGGGGGCGTGAAGTGTTTCTTAGCAGTTCTAACTGTGAAAATGCACTAAGCGGTTCTCTCCTTTGTTAGGGTATTAATTTACACGGGGCCTGCCATGGTTCCTCTGCAAACTTATCCTGTCACCTGCAAGGCTCACCAGCTGCAGTGATTAATCCAATTTTTGGACTACTTTCTAATGGGAGTTTCCTAATGTTGAATGATCACAGCTGCTGTGGCATGCTGCCAGGTATTCCATATCTAGTGACTGTTTCATCCAGGGTCACTTGCTATAGGCAAGTATTGTTTCCACAAACCAAGACAGTTAGGGAGTCGCCTTTATGGCCTTCACTGAACATCTCTTCTATACGAATTGATACTTTAAGCAGAATAAAAGCCATTCTTTTACAAAAAACTGTGCCACTAACCTCGGCCAAAGGAACCTATGATCTACAAGTCGCAAGGGAATACAAACTGCCCTATACATTTCTCAGAAATGTTGGAACGTATCTTAAACATGTCTGATACTAGCGGTTTTGTACATCTATTTAAGAACGTGTTTTCAGGACTGTTAGCACCTTTTCAAGCAGTCCTCGGAATATTTCCAAACTTCGTGCACTCTGTGTTTGGCGGACTGCCACTACTTTTTGGACTCGTTGCAGGGATCCTACTTTTGCTCCTACTGCTACGATATGACAAGCCAAATCACCAGCGTCACTCCAAGCACCATAGAGAGAGCTCTATTGTAGATGAAGTGTCGTGAGCGTATCATCCACATTTTAGGTTTACCTCGTCTACAAGAATTAAATACCACATGGTTTCTGTCATTCAGACCAATCTGGCAAGATTGTATCTTACCTGTTCTATGCTGCCTGCTTTGCGGTGAAGAATGCGTGCTAGACATCTGTCTAACACTCCCATCAGTCATGCCTACGGATATCGATACTCTGCTGGACCCGGTAACGGCCCATGCTCTGTGTTGTCCCCAGCGGCTACCCATCCTGATGACGGCATTCATTGAGATCTCACAGACGCAAATTGCTACTGTTGAGGTCGAGAGGAAACAACAGGCATGCAGGTAACATCCGATACGAACATTGCTGATGCAACCAATGCTGAAGGCGATGCTTCTCATCTATGTGCTGTCAGTCTTCTAAACGAGGTAATCCAACTTTCACCTACAATGGTGGACAAATTTTTGTCTACAGACATAGAAGATTTCATGTTTTCTCCAAGCCCTAACACTGACTTTTGATTTTGGCACACTGTGTTCTGAGAGACTTTGAATTTGAACTTAATTTAAAAAAAAACAAGGGACTAACTTTGGAACTTTTTCCTATGATTAATTTTTTTCTTCCAAATTTGTATTTTTTCATTTTTTTGCACAAGTAATCTGCTTATATTAGAACTATTCATAGAGAACAAGAATTCTTTTGAATACTTCCAGAGACACTATATGACCTTGTCCACACCAACATGATTATGTAATCTGAAATTAAATGGTTTCGGCTCTTTTTCTTCTATACTTACGTGCCATTTTCATCATTTATATGTGTTTATGATTCATTTTTGTAGCATTCAAAACGTCTACATATGCTTAGAATGAAGCATTGCTTTAAATGCGTACAGCAACACTTTTGAATGCATTTTTTATTTTTGAAATTGGTTTTTGACATGTTTTAGCAAATCATACAAAGCTATGTTTTAGATATGTTTAACATGTTTAGAATTTAGTAACGTTGTACATACAAAAGTGGAGTGGGTGTTGTGTGTCGATTTAGATTCCGTATGAATTTCCCGATTCATGCCCTTATATAGGTACAATTCACATTGCCCTTATTTAGGCATAGAAATCTAGCCCTTATTTAGGCATTGCTCATGCTAACCAAATACAGGCAAGGATACTGACATCCGTTCATCTACGTCACAACAAGTTCTTGGAAAACCAGACTCTTAAGCCTTTAGGACTTACCCTTGCTTGGATATTGATTTCTCCAAGAACTCATTTATTATGCACGCACATTTATTCCTTAGGGGTTCAGTCATGACGTTCTTATGCCCGACTTTTACGTCAATACTGGCATTCCTAAACACCTTCAAGGTATAAATATGCCTTCACTTGCCATGGTAAATTATGATTCGACTGCCTACTTGCACGACGCGGTTCGCCACGGCAAGTTCGGATGGAAGTCCAGTCCCCAACTGAGGCACTGACCAGACGCTGCCATCCTCCTCGCCGAGAATCCAGCTTCAGTGCTTCTAACTCCCTTTGCGGGGTGTTAGAGATCAAGACCCGGGGACGAGATTCCAACCTCTCTCATTCTAAAGTATGGAGCAGACTAGTACCTAGAGGGACTCTTGGCAACTATAGCTAAACTACAGCTAAACTAAACTATTGCTAAACAGCACCTACTTCTTCCCTCATACTAGACTTAGGTTATCTATACTGGGGGTAGGATTAGCTTAGAAGCACCAGATGAGAATTTTTATCTGTCTTATTTATGTATGCATTTTTATAAATATATGTCATAGCTACAGACCATGCTAGTGCAGTATTATTTAATCCTACTGCTAATGCTGTAGGTATTATACTTCGCATTCTGTCTTACGATTGTAGCAGTTCATATCTCTTGCATGATAAATAAGACTGTTCAATAAACCCTTTTTATTGTAATGCCCATCTATCTTTTTCTGTGTAACTCCGTAGAAACGAAGCATGAACCATTGACTGAGTGAAACGGTTATCTATTGTTTCCACGACTCTGAAGAGATTGTTTAGACTGTAAGGGAAACAAAGTTGTCATGTTCATGCGGTTGTCAGAAACGAACCCCTTCTTGTTCATTCGAGAAGTTTCTAGGGACCTCTGAGTTAGCTGGCACACACAAGTAATTAAGTTTAATGTGCTCGATAGACACATACTGACCTCAGTCCTATGTCACAACTATAGTGTATATTATTCCAATGCGCAGAGCCTATCAGGGATATAGGAACTACACTACACCACAGGGCAGTGTGGACTTTGGAATGCACATCTGAAACAGCAGACGAGATATGGGCCAAGCAGAGAGACTTGGCCTCACAGTAAGAGTAGTTAAAACCCATCCCAGGCATATGACACGTGTTACTCTGGCATGTAGCATATGCCACAACTCATTTGACATGTGCCACAGCATGCCATGGATTTCTGACAGATTCTTTTCTCCCTAACTGTTGATAATGCTTGTGAGCGATTTCCATACGAAATGTCATCTTTCCTTTGGGTGAAATAAAAAATAAATAATAAAACAATAGAAAAAAAATATTTCTCCTGTTGGGCTCTTGATCCCTTGTGCCAATGGACCCTCTTCCATGGTATTACCTACTATACCAGCCACTTTGATGTATATCATGTGGCTAAAGGATATAGAGATTGTGTGTGCATCCTTTTTCTGTTTCCATTGTGATTTCCTTTTACATGCCACAAATTCACGGTTGGTTTTCATGCTTTATAAACAAATAACTCTTTATCTCTTTCACCCTGGGACTGGCCCATGCATTTTTTCCTTACACAATCTTCCCCTTTCTCTCATTCCACAAATGAAGGGATATCTTTCAAGGCAAACCTTCCCCTTTCCACTTGCCACAAATTTGTGCGATGCACTGGCTTAACTACATAGGCCACAAATCTTCCAAACAGTGTAGGGGGTGATTCACAAAGGGATCTGTTTAATTTGAATAACATAAAAAAGTAAAAAAGATTGAAAAAAATCTAAAAAAAACATTTCTCCAGGGTGTGTGTGGGGGTGAGGGGGAGGGGTTTGAACCCTTTTCCAAAGCATTCATAGCCCATGCATTCAACCACTACACCAACAAATGTATTGATATCTACCTGTCATTTTATCTCAGAAATAGTGTGGAAGTCCTATTCTTCATTCTATGGTATTTTTCTTTCTCATATCACAAAATCAATTGGATGTTATGCTTTATCTCTTCCACTGTGGGACCTGCTCCAGACATTTGTTTATCACAAAATCTTCCTCTAAAACTCATATCACAATTTCAAATGTATTTTTCTCACCTCAAAAACAACAATCTTTCCTCTCTTTCACTGTGCCATCTTTTTTAAACAGATATTTGTTAAATGCACATACACCCAACAGTTTCCGGGCACTGAAGCACAACAGGACTGATCAAACATACTGCAGAGAAAGGTAAACTCTATATGCTTGTTGGAAAAGCCACGCTGTAAGAGATTGTCTGAATTGTACGGCAAGTGATGGAGGCTCTTATTATTCCTTCTTAACTTGCTTTATTTTTAAACAGCAGCAGTCAAGAGAAATAAAAACTACTAGTCCCAATAGTCTTGGAGAAAACAGCCAATAGTGACAGAACTGTAGTCCAACATGACCATCAATCAGGAAACAACGTTGCCTATAACACCTATACTGACTGCAAACAGTCATCTTTTCTTGCTGCTCGCAGTCAATATCAGTATCTCTAAATCGTTTTTTCATTATCACGCTGTATGCTTTGCACGTTGTTATTGTAATATTGTTGTCAGCAAGTTTTTTTAAAGTGGTTTACTCTCTTCTGTATTGATTTTATTGCTTAGAGCACGTTTGCGCCGCCTCACTCACTCGCTCATGAGCATTGGTTCATCCCAACGCTCGCTCCTCGTGCCTTCTTTGCCTTGGTGTTAACAGTTGTCGAGCTTTGTTTAAGGCTACATTTGGGTTTTCCTGCCTGTTTTCCCTCGTTGCTTTTCTCTGGGGTTGGAATTGCTCCACGCTTGCAGCCACTCGTCTCCCTCAGTTGCCTCTAAAGAGGCTCCTAGGTGCAGCCTGCATTCCAGTCACTTCCCTTATAGTTTCTTCCCATGGCAGGCCCTTCCCAGTTGGGAGGGTCTGAGGTTCTCATTCTTCAAGCAATATGATCCCTTTGGATTCCTAATAGGGATATTTTATGTCACCATTTCCAACATTTTTTCATTATTATTGAATATGGAACAAGAGTATTCCGTTTTTTATGTCCAAGATGATGGCTAAGCCGAGGTTTTTTTGCCAAAATTAAGATGACTTCATCCAGTCATCAGTACAACAGGCAGTAGATGCTTCTGTCAAAAATTATCCATAACATTGAAAGCACAGAAATTAATCTCATGTCAAAAATGTGTTGACCCATTCTGCGGTGGAGAGCAGAAAATGTAAATTTATTTTTACAAAGATTTCTACTGTGCCCAAAGAGTCTCTTTCCAGATGGAAAGCAAGGTCCTGCACTAAGCTAAATCGTGCTTCTGTGGCTGTTGATGTTTCCTCACATGTGGGTGAGGACAATGTTCCTCCAAGGCCTCCGAATCAGGAGTGATTCCTTAGTTCCAAAGTGGTTAATAACGTAACAAAAATTGTGATTTCTAATATTCATGACACCGATGATGATTCCTTTTACCTGAACACTGATGACAATGATGACAAAGGTGATGACTTGAGTTTTGGCTGGGGCCTAAACAAAAGAAAAGGAAGATTTCATCTCCCAAGCCTGATCCTCTTGCTTCCAAACTCATATTAGAGTCTGTCTGAGGGACTTCCTGTGTTCAACTTCAAGTTTATCCACCATGTAAATTCCACCGAATGGTTCCTGGCAGAGCACGTGAGAGAGTCTGTTTCCAGCAGATTATGCCTGCCTTTGGATAAGCAGTTTAGAGCAAAGCTGGGATCTGAATGACTCAGACCTTCTTTACCCCTCAATATTACGGCCAACCCGGTTAAAGACCCAAACTTATTAACCTTTTATTCTAAATTTGGGAAGGACTCCATGAAGGGAGTCACCAAGGCTTGGTCTATGTGACAAGATCAATTGTTGAATGTAGTCGGTCTGCTTTCCCACATTTTTGATCAGGCTGAAGCGGCTAGACTGGACAGTTCAACAACTGATGCCAAGGACTTATCCACGTGGACCCAGAGAGTGTTTTGTCTTTTAGATAAACCCTAATTTTTCCATTATGCATGAGAGAAGGAAGGGTCTCCTATTGAAACTGGATCCCAAACTGCCCAATTTAGCATTGTCAGATCTTGAGGTCTCAGCCGATTGGCTTCTGTTCTGTAATTTTTTCATATAAGTATTGAGCAAATACAAGACCACATTCGTCACCATAGACAAGGCGCAACAATCATTGAAAGTTTTTGCCCAATGGGTTTTTGCCAGGGCTGGCAGAGGAAGAAGCTGCTTTGCCGGCCGTGGCTTCAGATGTCAATATTCCAGAGACTTCAATAACTACAACTCCAAAAAGTTCAGACACTAATTCTATCCCCAACGGAATAGAGGATTCCAAAACAGGTAGCAAACGTTACAGGTAGATCCTCCTGCTGTACCTTTTTCAGTAGGGGGAGATGTAATGAATCTGCTTTTTCAAAAAGGACAGACCCTAACTGCAACACCCTCTTAGGTCGAGGCAAGACCCAGCACTCCCCTAAGGCAAAGTAAGAAAACCAATCCAAATGTATGGAATATAACACATATAAGTTTATTAATACAATACTTCAAAAGGTAGGCCGAATATATCAGTCATGGCAGACTACCAAGTATCAAAAGGACAATTAAAATAAACAGTTAAAATACAATGTAGTATATACATATAGCAGAGAACAGCAAACAATAGAATAGAAATAGAATAAAACTAGTTAGGGACACCTCACCGACTGACTCTTCTGCAACATCCTTGCCTGCTCAAGCTGAGGGAAGTCCGTTTCTGCAGCCCAGGCAGGAGTTTCAGTCAGGACTCAAGTCCCAGCACCAACCCACAGCAATACGTCTATTCTGTGGTGAACTTACATCTGGCCCGCGGAGGCTCCCAGCTTTAATACCAATACTGACGTGAAGCGAAGCTTCTAGAAAGTCTCGCCCCCTCTTCATTAGAAAAAAATGAGCTGGCTAGTACGTGTCTGCATCAAGGCCAAGGAAGTGGCTGGCCAAGCCCCTGTATTTTGGCTTCAAGGCAGAGGTGCACATTCCACAGATAATATCCAGGTTACTCTGGTCAGTGAGGTGTGAAAAACAAGTGGAGAGTGAAAAACACATGAGAAGCGAAAAACATGCCCTCCCCACTATGCAGCTACATGCGAGCTCAGAACATGGCGTCAGTTATGCAAAATGGAGTCAGTTATGCAAACGCTGCCATGCACAAAGATAAGCTTAAAGCAGAGCAACATTAGAAAGCAAGATGACATGAGGCCATGTCAAAGCCAACAGCAATCACTGCCATGATGCAAGATAAAGTCAGAGAGCAATATTGACATGAGGCCATGTCAAAGCCAATAATAAGAGCTCATATCGAAATGTTCTGTTCTACCCCGTAACAGCTCTCACTAAGCAGGCATATGTAGGGCTGTTCTACATTAAGGCTAGAATAAAATAACACTCTAAAGTCAGGTTAAGATGGTGGTAGTTGACGGTCATCATGGGGTACTCAACCACAAGAGTGGCACATTCATTACAGGGTCATCTAAAAAATGTTTTCCTCCAATTGCAGCCCATCACCACAGAACTCTGGGTGTTGCACATCCTTTCATCCTTGTTCATACCTTTTCAATTACAGATTTCAAACCCTCTACATTTTTCACAAGAAATGGCTGCCTTAGTAGCACAGGAAATCTCTTCTCTACAGAAGAGGGATGTTCAAGAGTCTTTTTTCATGCATTCTCTCTTATTGGTTCAAAAGAAAAACAAAATAATTAGACCAGTCATCAATGTCAAACAGTTAAATCAATTTGTAGTGGTATCAACATTTCAAGATGGAAACCATCATCCATCTAAAGAGATTCTTTGCTCCAAAACAACTAGATGGTTCTGATCCAGCGAAAAGGCCAGGTATAAATTACTTCACAGTCAACCAAAATTTCAAATGGGCCCATATACACATTCATGTTTCCTGACTGTTTCGCTGGGGGTCAAGTTTTGCAATACACTTTGATCTTGATTAGTCGACGTCTAACTAATCTTCATGGATCAACACTCTTCCTTTGGTCAATTGACCATTAGTTGAGTAGTTGATGGTGATATTACCAATTTAACTAACTAACTTACAGATCTTAGTGAAATATCCACAGACTCTGGCTAAGATTCAATGACATTTTATCTAAATCTCAGTCATAAATGAATGCTCATTTAGTACAGATTCACAGTGCAAACTCCATCAACTTTCATGGGAGAGAAAATTCATTTAACAATACATTAAATTCACAGAATCATTCAACAAATCAATGCATTTAGTGTGGATAGATAAAGAGACAAGAGGCATAATAAAATTATTTGTTTGCAAAAGATATGCAAATTTATAACAGAATAATAATTACCCAATGGTGATAACGGGAAAAACCAATCCTCTGGCAAAAGGACTGGTGGAGGTCCCCTGATTAAGATCAGGAGACAAAGACTATAGGACAGGATCAGGATAGGGCAATACTGACTAAGCTTCTCTACAAACCCGACGCACCAAAGCGCATCCTTCTCTCACACTCTCTCCCTCCGCGATATTCTTCCGGTATCTTCAATCTAATCAGGTGTCTTTCAAAGGTGAATCTTCCCAGTCTGTTCTCTCTTTCTCATCAGCAGCAGCTCTCACCTCTCTCTCTCTCTTTCTCAGCACTGTGGTTCAACGACGTCTTCAAAAATCATACTTCTTTTTCTTACTTAAGTCACTCTAGTTATACTCTTTATTTCTGCTTGTTCCACACTCAAAAGTTGCAAATATCGGTGAATTATGAACTGTGATTGGGCAGGGACAGGGGAGTTGTCATCACCTCATGCTGTCATAATTACTTTTTAATAAACTCTTTGTCTAACAAACCCATCCCCTTTAGCTCATTCATTATTCTGCCATCCTTCCATTTCCATGTATTTAATGTTTCAAAACAAAATACATTGCAATACAGTTCCACAATTGAGAAGAAGTTTCACACATCTTACAGCCTTGACTCTTGGCAGCTTGTCAGCGACACGGTCAGCGGGTCAATCAAGGCATTTGTATTTGTATAGCGCACTACTCACCCAGAGGGTCTCAAGGCGCTTGGGGGGGGAAGGGTCCGCTACTGCTCGAACAGTCACATCATGATTCTAGTACGCATGCTCAGCTTGCTTCCAGTTTCGCCGTCATTTTTTCCTTTTGCATGTAATAACAGACCCAAACGTACACTATTAATAAAGGGATCATAAACATCTTAATTTCTCAAATATGCAATTTTCACTGTTCAGTACCCACTTCTACTTTATCCCATGTTATTATCTCTTCCTTTAAGCAAAAGAATTAGCAGCAATAGCTCTTTTTAAATTCAGGCAAGCATATGCCGGGCATGCGGTACCACAAGGCTTCATTTGTTAGTTTCTACGCATGTGTGAGAATTTTCCCTCTCAAACGGGTTAGTCACGTTGTTCTCTACGTCATTCTGGTTTGCACATGCGCAAAAGCATTTTCCAGTTTAAAGCGGGTTTTAATCGTGTTGCATTTTATTCTTCATTAATTAAACATGCATAAAGCTCTTTACCCCATAAGTAAATGTTGTGCGTATGTTAATTTCGTTTTCTATACTTTTTTACTAATTAGTACTGTTAATGAGAGATTGATCCATGCAAGTTTCATTTTCCCAAATCCTTGCTCCATTAATCCCCCATCTGATTTTAGAGCCATCATAAAATAACCATCATTACCAAGTGCCATGCTTATTGTTTAATCTTGGTGTCTAAGTTGTTCCCTACACATTCTCTATTTCTCTCTTTCATGTTCATTTCTTTAATTTTGCCATATAGATTTCCTTTAACTTCCTCAAGCTCGATTTACTCCCTTTTTTCCCTTTCTTTCCATCCTTCTATTCTTGATTTCAGGGGCTGTAGGAGCTGGAGCTGGAGGAGCTGCAGAGCACCAGACATGTGGAAGCTTTGGCTTTGATCTTCCTGCGGCTTTGTCCGGTCTTTGTTTCCCTCCAGCTCGTGGCTCCCCGGTGGTGCTGTAGATGACGTGGGCACAGAAAACCAGTGGTGATTCCACCATGAGCACACAGACAGAGGAGGCTCACATGGTTTTCACCCGCAACCTTGAGTGCGCCTGGATTCACCCCCAAGTGCGAGTGCAGCCGCTATAAGACCGCAGCCACTGAGATCATGCCCCGGACAGTCGTGGAGGGAGCGCAGTTAGTCACAGGTGCAACCTGTGCATAACTATAGAGCCCCTGGCTGAGACAGCTTTGGTAGCAGTGCATAAAGCGTTTCGACTGCCCATCTCCGCTCTACTCTGCTCAGCATTTCACCCAGAGGATACGTCTTCACTACTTTGACCCCTGCCCCATGAATGGTCCTTGGACTGCACTGCCCTCTGATTGATACATTCATCTCCGTGGGATCCCCTTGGCGAGTGATCGCTTGGTCTGGGTTATATATTTGTCAAACTACCTCTTCTAAAACTCCAAATCTGTTAGCTACAGGTAGATTGAATAACAAGGATGCCCTTGAACCCTTGATCTTTTGGCCTCCCCGAGGAGCAGGGAGGACTACAGCGTCTAGGACACACCGCAGCGACACCGCGGCAGGAGCCGCGGCAGTTCTAGGTGCCAGCCGGCGCATAAAGATATGGCCAGGCCCCCACAGCACGGGACGCGTGTGGCTTACCCGGACCAAGGGCGGGCCCGTCTGCGCCCATCTGCGACTGGAAGAGGCTGGGCTGGGCCACCCCCCTAACATCGAAATCCCCTACAACAGCAACGGGTAAGCGGAAACAACCTTGTGGTCAGGACGGGGGGGGGGAATAAAAGCAAAAATACCAAGGAACTCTGCCCCATTATATCCTATCTGACTTCGGCGGTGGGAGCCTTAAATAAAGAAATAGCTAACGTGGAGAAAGAACTGGGACTGGGAGCGAGTCAAGACTCAGAGGAGGGGCGAACTGTAATCAGCAATAGCCCTAATATCTCTGTTCCCTTGGAGCCTACTGTGCTGATAACAAGAGTGCCAATAGGGAGGGAAGACCTAACACATGATGACACTTTGACAAGGGGTGAGGTTGGTTGAAGAAAAGGAAAAAATGCCACCCATGGATAAGACAACGAAAGGGGCTTGCATAAGTCCCCCAGGGAAAAATTGGGCAAAAAGAAAAAAGGAAAATAAATGTGTCAAAGCACACAATAAGGGTATTTTCACCCAGGCTGAAGGTCTGGACATGAACATCCAACTGACACTGTGAAAACTTGTGGAGGAGATATTTAGTTCTCGGCTGGAATCTATACTTACGAGCATTGCCAAAGACATAACTGATACATTGACGCTTGTGTGGAGGGTATTTTGAGGAAA
The DNA here is from genome assembly GCF_964263255.1 of Lissotriton vulgaris. NCBI lineage: Eukaryota > Metazoa > Chordata > Amphibia > Caudata > Salamandridae > Lissotriton > Lissotriton vulgaris. The sequence continues at coordinate 1,440,454,037 of NC_141687.1, read as the reverse complement.
TGTGAATGTATTGAAACTTTTCTAAGGGTCTCCAATATTTCATGTGAGGGTTCTAATTCAACTACAATACCCCAAGTGCAAATACAGCCTAAGCCACATACTAGTGTGGATTGCCCCGGTAATCAATCACAATCAATTGATAGGATAAAACCTAGCCTTTTGGCCATTACAGATGCAACCACAGGGAGACAAGCAGGGGGGAGGACCTCTAGCCGGGATAAGAGAGACCCTTTAGCCCTTTGTCCAATGGCATGATTTGATTTCGGCTAATAGAGGGAACCAAGGTGCTCAAGAGAGGAATATTAGATTAAACAGCAGTAGACCTAATCACCCTCCAGAAGCAACTCGCTTGGTAGCTGTCCTTATAGGGGTGCCCCCACTTAGAGAGCGTGAACGTGAATCTACCCTGAACCTGTTACAAAAAATGAAATACTGGTGTGACCAGCATTGTAGTGGCAACTTCAAGGTTTCATCTCATATCATAATGGTTAGACGTATGGGGTGGGTTGGCAACTGTCCCAAACAGGCTGAAGGCAATTGTATTGTTGTTAACTTTGATAAAAAGGATATAAGCGGGCCGGCTGTTCTGGGACAGCTCTATGTTGGGGAAAGGGGGCATAAGGGCTTTGCCCCTGGGCTTCTTCTACCCACCAGCAAGAGGAACACAGACACATGGCAGACCCCCAAGCAGGGTCAGTCCAATGAAGATGTATAATCAGGACGGTAACCGGTCCTTTTTAAATGATGAGTTGGAGAACCGCCCAGATAGGCCTAGTTGGAGATCAGTAACAGCCAAACAATCATTATGCCTGCCCACTGTGCGGATTGAAGAAGTAGGTGGTTAGGTTTAAAAATAGATTCCTCCCACTGTCCCAATTAGATACGAATGACTGACTGGAGATGCCTCAGCGTCAAGAGAACTTTCCCGGGGACAGCGATAATGGCCAGGTAATAGATGTAGATGTAGCCCCCAATTGTAAGATCATTAGTTGGAATATAGTGGGTCTCAGAAGAAAGAAAGATGATCCCAATTGGTTGTGTTTTATAAAAAATATTATATAATTAGTTTTCAGGATACCTGGGACAAGGCAGATAACTTCTGGATGGATGGGTATAAATTGTATTGTTCCCCAGCACGTCCCACTCCGGCAGGTAGAGCAAAGGGGAGCCTTTTAATGTTATTTTTGTTCAAATTGATCGGGACCCAAAAGAGGTTGGAGGTGGGGTCTCATAACTGCCTGGCTATAAAACTGATAACCCCTAACCTCCCTCATAAATGTTATTTGTTAATTTTTATAATTCAGGAGAGAGCTGTTTTATAAATCAACATTTATGTTATTTGAAATCTTTCTTGGAAGAATATAGGCTGAAGCAAACCTCTTTTATCTTATTGTACTCATAGGCGATTTTAATATTCATGTGTGCGACCGGAACTGCCAGGTTGATGATCATCTAGGGCCAGCCTAATCCTCGATGCCCCATTTTGAACATACATAACAGGGGGAAGCCCTGGAGGATCTTTTGACTGGGGCAGAACTTTTTGAACCTAGTTTCAGTGATTCTACAGACCGGATCCCTACCTTTGAAGCCCAGGGATGAGTCACTGTTATAGATTATATATTTATCCCCCCCTCCATGCTATACAAGGTGCTATTTTATAATGCCAAGCTGTCGCCTTTTAGTGATCACAATCCGGTTATTCTTGTGTTAGATAAATAATGTGGCCTCCTAGGTAATAGGGGAAAGAAAGAGGGAGCTACTAGCTTGTTAACAAGTGATCAGGGGAGGAAGCTTAAATGGGCCAAGGTAATCCCGGACCTCTTTTTTTCAAACCTATGTCAGAAGGCTCAAGACAATATTGCAATATGCCTTGATAATACCAGTCAAGAGGTAAATGTTCTTAGAGCTTTTGAAGGTATTTGTGGTCAGGTGGCCTCTGATCTGACAATAACAACTAAACCCAGATTAACTATGGCAGAAAGGTGGTTTGATAACAACTGTTCTCGGGCCCATAGAAATTTGGTTCAAGCCTTAAAAACATCCCACGAGATAAGGGCCAGATAGCTATGTTAAGGAAACAGTATAAGATTGCTGTTTCTACACGTAAAAATGAGAATAAAGAGGAGGCTAGGAATGCACTATTAACAGTTGAGGTTTTTAAGGACAGTTCTAGATTTTGGGCCATTGTCAATAAACCTTTTTTCTCTGATACAGAGAATGGCTCTCTAGAATTTAACATTACAGAAGACCAGTGGCTTTCCCATTTTGAAATAATTTATGGGTCTAATGTTACTGTGGTTGCTCCCACTAGCGTAGAAGTGATAGGGTTTTTTCTCCTGTGGTCTTTAAGGAGGATGATGTAGAAAGGGCAATAATACAGATGTCTAGCAATAAAGCTCCTGGACCTGATGCCGTCCCTGCTGATCTGTACAAATGCAATTCAACATTTTTGGCCAAAATACTAACTAATGCTTTTAATATCTCAAGTTCCCAGGTTTTCCCTACATCATGGTCTTTATCTATGATCATCCCAGTTTTTAAAAAGGGCCAGAGAGGGGATCCACTGTGTTATAGACCAATAGATCTGATTGATTCTGCTGTGAAAATCCTAGGTAGAGTGATCCTAGCCAAAGTCACGGACTGTGTGAACGAAAATGAGGTTTTATCAAACCTACAATACGGTTTTAGACAAGGTAGGAGTACTATGGATCAGTGCCTTAACTTACATTTATTAATAGGTAAACATATCATAGCTAAAGAAGGCACTTTACAGTTGGCCTTTATTGACCTCTCCACGGCTTTTGATCTGGTTAACAGATCAAAGTTGAGATCCATTCTGCTGGATATGGGCATTGACGCAAGTTTAGTCTATTTCCTGGCGGATTTACACAGGGATCTCTCAGCTACAGTTAGGGTTACCCAGGAAGGGAAATGCACAAGGCACTTTAAATCTGGTAGAGGTGTTCTTCAAGGATGTATTTTGGCGCCACTACTTTTTACCCTTTATATTAATAATTTAGAAAAGTTTTTAGACTTGGCAAGTTTGGACATCCTGCGAGTAGGAGAAAGAAAAGGGTTTTCCTGTTCTCCTATACGCGGATGACGCTGTGTTAGTAGCCCGTACAGTCATAGGCCTTCAAAGGCTATTGGATGCCTTTGGGGCCCATATGAAGTCTTTGGACTTAATAGTGAACATAACAAAATCCCATGTTATGTCTATGGGTCGAAGAATTAGAAAGGTAAAATCTTTTTATTGCAATGGAGCTGAGGTGTCTAGGGTGTCCTCTTTTACCTGTCTGGTGTTCTATTTGATGAGAGAGGTTCCTGGCTCCCCCAACAGAAAATCAAAAGAAATGCAACGGTAAGATCAACAGCTGCTATTCAAGGGTTTGCACAATGTCTGGGGGCTAGGCCTTTCGAAGCAATGCTTAATATTTATAGATCTAAATGCTTGGCTATTGCTCTCTAAGGCTTTAACATCTGGGGCTAAAAGCACTTGGAAGGGGTACAGATAGCTGAAAATAAATTTCTGCGTACCCTTTTGTCAGTCCCCAATCAACCCCAACTGTTGTTATTCATCAGGAATTGGGGCTCAGATACGTGTCAGACTCGATGAGGTTGACCCCGGTAGTATGCTGGCTTAGGACCTGGCTTAACTCAGACTTAAACCCTGAATCATCAGATCATTCGGGACTGTGTTACCCTGGAGAAAGCCAGTAGTATCCCGTGGCTGCACTACGTCAAGCATATATTTTTTAAATTGGGGCACCCAGATCTTTTTGATTACCCGGATAGGATTAAAAAAGAGGATGTTAAATGGGTTAAATTCCAACTTTGGATGGAGCATGAGGAGAGGGAGTTATTGAAACCTTCAGTTAGGGCTCACTTTCTGTTAAAAACCTCCCCATTGATTGAGCCCTACCTAAGAATTGTTACCAAGCTCTTTCATTGTTGGCTTTTAACTAGGTTCCGTTTTAACTTAATCCTTTTCTTCTTAGGTAATCTGCAAGGCTGGTGCAAAGCAGAGGATATAGGCCTGGGTCCTTGTGATAATTTTCAGCACAAAACACAATGCGTCTCATAATGTTTTGTGACTATTATAGTGAGATTCGTAGGAGGTTTTTAGTTCCTCTGTTAAGGGGAAAGGGTTTCTTACAGGTCAGACCTGCCTTACTTTATCTTCAACTGCTTAACGATCCTTGGGAGATTTTTAACATTGCCAGTTTTCTAGTGGCAGCGGTTCGTCTTAATAAAAAACAAGAACCCTATGTTAAAATCTGTATGACCTTATAGCAGATACATAACCTCAGCTTTATTTTTTATGAAATTATTCTTAATTGTGTTTTAAGCTCTTTTGCATTAGAAAATCGATCCTGCTGTATTAATTCCTTTAAAAAACAAATCGCTTATATGTCTTACTGGGTTACATGATTTTATTATATTGTGCAATGTGTACTGTACTTTTATGATTTTAATTAATCGAATAAAGTGATTTGACTGACTGACTGACTGACTGATTTCAATCATCGATCCAGTTCTCATTTTTCCCTTGCAACTTTTATAGGTCATTAATATCATAAATATTACTAATGCTATTGAAATTACAGGAATTAATATTTTCCCTAATAAGCTACTCCCAAAAGTCAAAAACCAGCTACCTATAGTGGAAAGACTCTTACTAAGTCTTTCCCAAACACGGTCAACCTCCAGTTGGCTCAAGTCTTTATGAATCTTTGTAATATTCTTAATATATTCCTCAATGCCTTTACTTTTGTCTGGGATATATGTACAGCAGAGTTGAACTTTCAACATACCACAGACTCCACCCTCTTTCGACAACAATATATCAAGGGCAAGTCTATTTTGTAAAACCATAGACCTGATTGCAACCATTTCGGTATTAATCATTAAGAACCCTCCCGCAGTATCTGTTGATAAACGATCAACTACTGTTGATAATTGTCTACACAAAAGCACAGGTGCACCACACAATATCAACAATAAAACAAATTCCAACTCAAATGATTACATGAGAGATGTTCCTCAATTTTGATTTCTTTATTCCATGTGTAGTAGGAAAGGCAGTACAGCTGACGCGTTTCGTCCCAACTTGGGACTTCTTCAGGGCGATTTATAGGTGGTACCTCGTGTTTATAGATAGTAGAGACAGCAATGACGGCGCGCTATCCCTAGCTGTTGACTCTTCTAAAATGAATATGCGATGAAAGAAAATCAGGTTTTCTCGAGCAAGGCGTATATGCTAGTAGCAAATCCTGGGTAGGTAGAATTCTAGAGGATAATTGCCTAGATGTTGCTTCACAGGAGGTCTGGGGTGTTTGTGAAACCCAATTTATACTAGAATTCGGATGTTCAGTCACTTTCACTTCTGCCATTTTTAGTATCTAAAATTATTTCTAAAATGTATTTTCTTTCTAAAAATATATTTTTTTAAATCTTTGTGTGATTCCACACTTCAAAAGCTTTCAGCTTTAGTTAGCCTTTTTCTTTGGATCTTTTCTTCTCTTTGTTTGATAGGTTTTCTCAATGAATCCACCTTTTGTGCAAATAGTCTTTTCTTTAAGGTGGTCTCAATTCCCTTTCATCAGATCCTTCAACAGTAATACTTTCTGGGTCTTCATTTAGGTAAAGATTTTCAAAATCTTCAAGGATGATGTACGTCCACTCTGGAGCCTTATATCTTCTACCTGGAACCTTCCCTCTCTTTGATAAGCTTAATGGCCTTCTTCTTGATTGTTCTTGCTCAACCTGACTTGACACCTCATTTACTTGTTCTAATTCTTTCCCTGTTTTCCTTCTCAGAATGTATCTCAATCTTTTCACTCTACTTGGGCAGTGATCTCCCTTTCTAACCCTTTTTGTCTGTACTGCCTTTTCACCTTCTTCACCTATTTCAAGTGTCCTTTCATTTTCTCTTTCTTTTGGTTGGACCGGTTCTGTATTGTCTACTTTTTCATCTTCTGTATGTATTTGTTCTGGACCCTCTGTTTTTTTTCTTTTCTTCTTCTGACGGAGCTTTATCTGGATTTCTGGTAGTTGATTCTTTTATTATTTGCTCACTTTGTTCTTGTCTTTCAAGCTCTGGCTCTTTCTCAGCCTCCACAGCAGTTTCTTCAGTCCCAGTATCTGGTGCCCACTCTACGTGACTTGCACATGGTTGTTCATCGTCAATGCATTCTTCAGAGTCTGTTTCTCTGATTTCTTCAACTTATATGATTTGATGTGTTCCTTTTCACCTGGGTTCCAAACACGATTTCCTTGTGTGCTTCTTCACCACAACCCAGTGTCCAGGACACAAATCATGAGCTTCATTTGGCTGTCCTGTGGTGGCATCTTTTCCAACCTGGTGAGACACAGAACATAGCAGATCAGCTAGTCCTTTACAATAGTCCAACAATAGATCAGCAGTTAAATTCATCAATTTGTTTTCAGGTACAAATGCTTGTCTCATTGCTCTTCCCATGAGGATTTCATGTGGACTTAATCCTGTTCTTCGGTCAGGAATGCTTATAAGACTCATCAATACAACGGGCAAAGCATCAGGCCATTTCAGTGAAGTGGATACACACACTTTCCTTAACCTGGATTTTATTGTGCCATTGAGTTGCTCGACCACTCCAGAAGCTTCTGGTCGATAGGCACAATGTAATTTATGCTCAGTTTTGAAAGCTGTACTAATTAATTTGATTATCTCATTATTAAAATGAGGTCCTCTATCTGATTCTAAAGTTAATTGAAATCCAAATCTTGGAATGAGCTCTCATAACAGTAGTTTGGCAACTTTGAGACTGTCATTCCTTCTCGTAGGATAGGCTTCTACCCATTGAGAAAACAGACACACAATGACAGGGACATACTTCAAACCGTTGCACGGTGGCAACTCAATGAAGTCTAGTTGCAATCTTGTGAATGGTCCTTCTGCTTTTCCAATTTTTCCCCGACTGACTACTGTCTTCCTCCCTGGGTTTTGCAGTTGGCAGGTTAAGCATCTTTGGCAGAGACTCTCTGCAACTACCCTAAACTTTGGATTATACCATGTTTGCCTGAAATGTCTAACCAATGTGTGTGGTTCCATGATATACCCTAGCCATTTGCGACAGCAAACTATCTGGCATTATTGTCTACCATCTGGACACACCCACACTTCATCATCCACTCGTCTTGTGCAACCTGATTTTATCCAGTGTTCCTTCTCTGTTGCATCTGCCTCATCATGTAACTGTCTAACTTCGTCCCATGTTTCAAAAGCAGAGAAAAACATTAGTTGGGAATTGGTAACTTCGATTCCATCCCTCTGTTCAAAGACATTGTATTTCAAGCACAGAATTGTGCAACTTGGTCAGTGTACCGATTACCCAAAGTCACATAATCATTTCCTGACTTATGCTCGGCACATTTGACCACTGCAATGCTTCCAATAGTTCTTTAACATCTTTGCCTTTTCTGATGGGAGATCCTGAAGAAGTCAGAAATCCCCTTTGTAGCCACAATTGGCCAAAGTCATGCGCAACCCCAAAACCATATTGACTATCCCTAAATATGGTTACTCTCAATTTCTTCCCAATTTTACATGCTTTGGTTAATGCGAACAATTCGGCTACTTGTGCAGACTTGACTCCTCTTAGACACGAAGCTTCTATGATTCCTGACACAGTACATACAGCATAACCAGACATCAATTCTCCATTCTCTCTTCTCAAACATGACCCATCAATAAACAGTACAAAGTCTGACTCTTCCGGAGGAACGTCAAGGAGGTCAGGTCTGGGCTTTGTACATATTTCTGTCATATCCAAACAATCATGGTCAACTTCCTCTTTCACTTATTCACAATAGGAATCAGGCAACAAGGTTGCTGGATTCATCATGGTGCATATTGTCACACTTACATTCTCGGTACCCAATATTACTCTTTCTTACTTAGTCAGCCGACTAGGGGTCAAATGTTGAGTATGAGTCCTTGTTAAAAGGATCTCAACAGAATGTGGCACATACACCTTTAAAGGATGCCCCATCACAATCGAGTCACTCTGTTCCAGACTCACACAAGCAGCAGCTACTGCTTTTAAGCAGCCAGGTAATGCCGCAGCCACTGGATCCAGAATAGCAGAAAAGTATGCTACTGGACTTAGGGACAATCCATGTTTCTGTGTTAACACTGAAAGTGCACAACCTTCCCGTTCACAGCAGAACATAGCAAACTCTGTTGTATAATCTGGCATTCCTAATGCTGGTGCTTGACACAAGCAACTTCTCAATTTTATGAATACTTCTTCACTTTCATCATCCCACTTTCTTTTTTTAAATTTAAATCTTTTTATTGAAACAAGAAAAAGCCAGAGAAAGTGGTCTACATACTCAGACAGAAATTACGTGGCGCACAAGGGTCACACAGGAAATACAGTATTACAATAGATGCGTGGCATTGCATTACGTTTGGAGTCTCTCTCGGTTATGCCTTTAGCTGTGAACTGTGAACAAGGGGTGGTACACAGATATTTCCTCTGTATTCGTTCCATTTGTTCCATATCTCCCTCCATTTTTTGGGGCATCCCCGGGAAGTGTACACGGTCTTCTCTTGAACCATGCACCAGTCCATATCCCACTTTCTTTAAAATGTGCATCAGTTCCTTTATTTGCAATCTCCTTACCGATGCATTCAAACTCTCTAATTCCTTCTCAGTGAATTCTGATCTATAGGGTTTTTGTGATATTTTTGATTTGTCCACATCTACTCTAAAGCTTCTTCCACTATTCTCTCATGTAGATTCTTTGTTCTCCAAGTTATACTTTTGCACAAAAACAACCATTTTTTATCTCCATATGAACCTAATCTGTTTGGGCTTATCGTACCAATAATCATTTCTTCCAAATCTATTCTCAACTTTTTGGTTGAGGTTTCTTCTTTTCAAATCCTTTTGCCCATTCTTCTAGATCTTCTGGTGAAAATCCAGAAGAATTTCCTGCACTGGGGTAACAGTTGTTACTTTCCTCCTTGCATCTGTGGGTGAAATTCTTATTGGGGTTTCAGTTATAGTCTCAAGATTTGGGAGATCTAGTAATGAAACATTCAAATCACTCTCACTAGTCTGATCTTCTAACATCACTATCTCTTTTCTAACACCATTCTGTGAGACTGTCACACTTTGCGGTTTTGGTGTACCTTAATGGCTGAAGATCAAGAAGGGAGTAAATGTAAGGAAAACACAAAACACATGGGTGTGTCAGGAGGAGGGTGTGATGAAACTGATGATGAACTGTTAGAAGATATTCTAGTTAAAAGACCTCCACCTTATCAAGAAAGTGCTATGGATGCCACATCAAGTGCACCTTTGATGGGAACACCATTGGTTCCAACAGTCATCTAAGCATCACAAGAAAAGGAAAGGGATGCTTTGAATAAAACAAAAGAAGAGATCATTCAGAAAATAAATCAGTTAGGACTAAATGCTGAAGCATTGACAGTGCCAGTAACTATTGAGGTTCCGTGACAATTGTAAGTGGTGTTTTTCGACTCATACGAATATGGTCGAGTCTGGTATCTATGAACCGCAAATGACGAGTTTAGTAAGTGTGCGCAGTTTCGCTGTGCTAACTTTAACCGTTCGTTTGTTATGTGGGTTTTTCATCTGTACCCACGGGTTCCATCTTAGATACGGCATCCATTTTGTCTCTTGCCCTCAAGTAGCCAGCGAACGGACGATGTCCGCTTCGCGACCCTGGGACTCCCAAGATATTTGCGAAAGACACATGTTCTTTGTAAGTGTCTTTATGACTAGGGGGATGCTACTGTAAGGCAGATGGCGCCGCTCGAGGCTCATCTTGCCGCACAGACTTATTGTCTCAGCCGTGCATCTCATTAGGCACGTCCTTTTGATGCCTGTATCTCGTGTTTCTCGATACCTCCCCTTTTTTCACCCTTTCCGATCTCCCCACTGTCTCCGTCTTCCTCTGCGCCTGTCTTTGTTCCTATTTCGATCTGTTTTACTGCTGATTGGAATTCGCTAATGTTGGGAAGATGGTTTTTACAGTTGGGAACCGCCAAATGTTTCCGCACTTATGTTCCGGACCTCATGTGTTTCAAAGTGACCAAAGCGACCCCTCTGGGGGATAATGATGGGAACCGGGTTGTAAACTTTTGTGTTCAATGTTGTCCTATGGGTAAAAACTGTATAAAAGGAGCGATCCACAGAACCAATTTGAAGCAGTCTCCCCAAGTTGCACGTGGTGTACTTGTCGTGACTTCTGTGTTCCCTGCAGCAAATAAACCTTGAATCTTTGACGTCGAAGGAAGTGTCCCGTGTCTCTGTCAATTGTACGCCGGAGCAGGTTACCCACGAAGGTTTCAGGTGTTGTGCCCTGGCACCGCTGGGTCTTAAAGAACCCAGTCCTTCAGTTGGCGCCCAACGTGGGGCGCCAACTGAAGGACTGGGTTCTTTAAGACCCAGCGGTGCCAGGGCACAACACCTGAAACCTTCGTGGGTAACCTGCTCCGGCGTACAATTGACAGAGACACGGGACACTTCCTTCGACGTCAAAGATTCAAGGTTTATTTGCTGCAGGGAACACAGAAGTCACGACAAGTACACCACGTGCAACTTGAGGAGACTGCTTCAAATTGGTTCTGTGGATCGCTCCTTTTATACAGTTTTTACCCATAGGACAACATTGAACACAAAAGTTTACAACCCGGTTCCCATCATTATCCCCCAGAGGGGTCGCTTTGGTCACTTTGAAACACATGAGGTCCGGAACATAAGTGCGGAAACATTTGGCGGTTCCCAACTGTAAAAACCATCTTCCCAACATTAGCGAATTCCAATCAGCAGTAAAACAGATCGAAATAGGAACAAAGACAGGTGCAGAGGAAGACGTAGACAGTGGGGAGATCGGAAAGGGTGAAAAAAGGGGAGGTATCGAGAAACACGAGATACAGGCATCAAAAGGACGTGCCTAATGAGATGCACGGCTGAGACAATAAGTCCGTGCGGCAAGATGAGCCTCGAGCGGCGCCATCTGCCTTACAGTAGCATCCCCCTAGTCATAAAGACACTTACAAAGAACATGTGTCTTTCGCAAATATCTTGGGAGTCCCAGGGTCGCGAAGCGGACATCGTCCGTTCGCTGGCTACTTGAGGGCAAGAGACAAAATGGATGCCGTATCTAAGATGGAACCCGTGGGTACAGATGAAAAACCCACATAACAAACGAACGGTTAAAGTTAGCACAGCGAAACTGCGCACACTTACTAAACTCGTCATTTGCGGTTCATAGATACCAGACTCGACCATATTCGTATGAGTCGAAAAACACCACTTACAATTGTCACGGAACCTCAGACGCTCCTTTTGCCCTCATGTAGGCAAGCACTAGTCGGAATCATATTCGATATTCATCAGACCATCGAGATGTTGCTGTAGCATAGCTCTGTCCAACCGAGTCCCCTTGGTAACAGGTGGTTGTCTCATACACGTTGTAGCACAGAGGCCACATAAGGCAGGACCACACTGCACACAAAGGCAACACGTGAACAGGAACACTACAACGACTCCGATGATCATCAGAATCTTCCAACCCCAAGTCGACATCAGGCCCCAAAACCATCCAAGTAGCGTCCAATCCCCTACATCCACGTGTATGGACTCGGAGATTTTATGCAACCTCGAGATGGCTTGATAGACAGTAGGAGCATTATCTGGAATGAAAATGCAGCAGCTCGAATGGATCACCTTACATACCCCACCCCGATCTGCTAAGATGACATCTAAAACCATACGGTTTTGTAACGTCATAAGTCTCTCCGCCTGAAGTTCTGTGGTGATATTACCAAGGGCACTGGCAGTAATATTAGCTGTCGATTCTACCACTCGAGTCAACTGTCTCAGGTTCCTACTATTGACCATAGGACCCCAAAACGGGAGGAAACCCTTGAAAAAGTCTCCTGCCTCTTGACCGGCAGTATCCTCTTCGCTAATTACGCCTCGTACAACTCTAGTCTTATGATAATCGGCATCTACAGTGAACGTCGGAGGCAACAGATTTGCAATGAAACATGAGCCCATGAAGTCAGCGGGCAACCATGTGTATGCACGATCATAGCAGATAAAGTATGTACCCTTGGCAGCCAGGAACACAGGGGACGAGGACATCGGCAGAATGTAATTTTCAGTGCAAGCACTTGCTCCAAGTCGGGCTTGCGATCTTCGACCACGACCCATGAGACAGAAATTACCAGTGTGGGGTACGACCCATATCGGAGGCGAGCTTTTAAGCTGCTTTTCACTAGTGAACACACTATATTCGCCTCTACTTAGGACCCTATAGGCTTGTATCTCTTCCTCAGGGATAAGCGAGGGATCATAGATATCACTATCTAAATCCTCTATTGCTATCGACAAAGGTTTTTGATACGAGGTAGGACCAGAGTAGGGGGAACGTGGTTCTCGAATGGGGTGGAAACCCAGTGCGCTTCGAAACATTGTTTGAAATGCTCGAGCTGACCCTTGGGAACTATACGGTAACACCAGATATGGGATTCCCTTATCCGTAGTGTGTGGCATCAACCCACACACCCAACAATTAGTAGTGTTAACCACTAACTGATGTTGATGAAGGAGCTGAATAAAGGAATTGTTGCGGAATTCTACACGTCTAGCCTGTTCGTGTTCCGGTAACATGTGAAAGGAATGAGGAGAAACAGTAGAAGTAAAATTAGAATCAGGAGTAGGAGTAGGTGTAGCAGAAAGTAAGAAGTAAGACATCGTATAATACACCCCACCCGCCAAAAATGCAGAAGCAGTCAAGAACAATACAAACAGTTGGAATATGAAACATTTGGTACGACTGAGTTGCTGCAGCTTGAATCTGTGGACTTGAGCTCCCTCCAAATCATTCAGCTTCGAGAATGCCATTCCCTACGACCGTCCGCAACGTTTCTTGACGCACTTCGTTCTGTGCAGCAATAGTCAATCCCTAGGAGTTCCCAGGAACCGACGGCCTTTAACCTAGCGTCAAGACCTACTGTCCAGAAGGAAGTATGCGCGCGGCCCTACGGCCTTCAATGCACAGTATGTATATATGCAAAAACAAAGTCTCTCAGCTGTAAAAGCAAAAGTATAAGGAATGAAGCTCAATATATATATATATATACAAAATAATCACAGTGATACGAAAGTTCAAAACTGATCACGGAAAACGGGATAATGCACTTGTCAATACAGAAAAGGCAAGATCTTTTTATTTGTCCTTAGTGCGAGATCGCAAAAAGTATCGGGTTTTCCCAGGACGTGTCTGCTCGTCAAACAAAGGATCCGTTGAAGAGACATCGTCCTGCGGATCAGTTGAGTGTTCTGGTCTTGAGTCTTTTGATGCTAATTGTTCAACAGTGTCTTTCTGCTGCGCTGAGGATTCTTCAACAAGCTGTGCGTCGCTAAAAGGCACAAACGCCGGCAATGTTTCTGTTTCAGATGACGCAATGCCTCTCCTTACCCACGGGTCTGCTGGCAAAGGGATGGGGACTCTTTTGGTGTGCGTGGCATGCACCCAATTCTTACGTCCCTCAAGACGAACAGCAGTCCTCGTGGCAAGGAGCACCTGGTAGGGTCCGGTGAACCTCGGGTCCAGATTATTTTTGCGTGAAAAGTTTCTTGTCACCACCCAGTCTCCGGGCTGGAGCTGGTGGCCTGGACCCTCCGTCTGCGTCGGCAATGCGTCGTAAACCTGTTGGTGAATTAACCTCAGTTTAGCAGTCAAGTCATGTAGATAATCGATCAACATTGGGTACTCAAGATCAGAAAACATTCCTGGCCTAGGAACCCCCCACACATTCGCAGGACGGCCGAACACTATCTCATAGGGACTAAGCCCTACTCGGGAGTGTACAGTCGCCCTAGTTGACAATAATGCCAGAGGTAAAGCGTCAGGCCACGAAAGACCAGTCGTAGCCTGAATCTTTGCTAACTTTAGTTTAAGGGTGCCATTGTACCCTTCAACCAATCCAGCTGACTGGGGATGATTGGCGCTGTGGAATTTCTGGTTAATTCCAAGGCCCTTACACACACTCTTCATCACACTACCCACAAACTCACTTCCGTTATCTGACCACACGACTCTAGGCATTCCATACCGAGGAAAATATTCCTTCAGTAGGATTTTCGCAGTAGACAAAGCAGTATTGTCTTTGAGAGGATAGGCCTCGATCCATCGGGAGAATGCGCAAACCACAACTAAAACGTATTTTAGGTTATTGCATCGTTCCATATGGATGAAGTCCAATTGAATCACCTCAAAGGGATACGAAGGAGGAGCAAAACTGCCAGGAGGAGTTGGGGTTCCTTTGCCAGGATTGTACATTATACACACCATACAATTCTTCACCAGACGTTCGGCACATTTCGTAATACCATCATTCTTCCACACAGGAGCCAGCAACTTACAAATACCTTTCGCGCTAATATGTGCTAACCCATGCGCCATTGTCACAACGGCCAGCACATACGCATCCGGCAACATCCATCTTTTCTGATCCGACAAATCAATCCAACAACCACTCGCATCCAACTTTCCCGTACTTTCTTTCCACTTCATCTTTTCAGTCTCGGTGGCCTCATTCTGAATTGCTTTCACACTCTCGATAGTGTCTTCACACATACTCGATTCTGTAGGCCATCTAACCGAACTCGTCACATACATTCGAGTGCTAAGGTTCCGGGCAGTCTCCTTAGCAGTCTCATCCGCAAACGCGTTACCACGACCAACATCATCCGTCACCTTACGATGCGCACTGCACTTAACAATCGCAACTTGCGTAGGCAAGGTCAATGCATCCAAAAGATCATTCACAAGCTGGCCATGCTGAATTTTCGTACCATGCGACGTCAAGAAACCTCTCTCTCTCCACAATCGTCCAAAACTGTGAGCGACGCCAAACGCATATTGGCTGTCGGTAAACACATTCACACGTTTCCCTTTCGCTAATGCACACGCTCTAGTAAGAGCAATCAATTCTGCAGCTTGAGCAGAATTTTGATTCAACCTTGCAGTCTCAACAACAATATTCAATGTTACAACAGCATAAGCAGTAGTCACATCGCCATTCGGCAACTTAAAACATGACCCATCCACATACAAAGTACCATCCGGATCCTCCAATGGGGTGTTTTTAAGGTCCACTCGACCTTTTGTTTCCTCTTCAGTCCTCAAGTAGCAGTCATGTTCTGCTACTTCATCTGACTCTGTGCTAATTGGTAACAGAGTTGCCGGGTTCAGAACGTTACAACGTTTTATCTGAATATGGCTTGCCAAGAGCGTCAGCTCGTACCCAGACAACCTCGCACTCGTCAAGTGCTGAGTTTTCGTTCGATTCAAAAGAGTATCGACTGCATGCGGAACCATCACCGTAAGCATATTATCCATGACCAATCCTGCTGATTGTCGGATGGAGACCGCAGCTGCCGCTGTTGCTCGTAAACAACTCGGCAATGCTCTAGCTACTGGGTCCAAGGTCGAGGAAAAATATGCACATGGACGTTGCTTACCACCAAAAGGTTGCGTTAAGACACTCAAAGCACAACCTTCCCTTTCGTGAACATATAATGTAAACGGCTTACTGTAGTCAGGGGTACCCAACACAGGAGCCGAACACAATGAATCACGCAGTTCAGAAAAACTTTTCCGACATTCTTCCGTCCATGGTAAAGGAGTCGAAACATCCTTGCACGTAAGAGCCACCAATGGTTTCGCTAGCAATGAAAAATTAGGAATCCATTGCCTGCAGTACGACGTGATACCTAGAAAGGCACGCACATCTCTTTGGGTTGTTGGCACAGCCATTCGCTCAATTGCTGCAATTCTCTCTGGGGTCAATCTCCTTCCCTCCTTTGACAATAAGTGACCTAGATAGGTTACTTCTTGACAACAATATTGGAGTTTAGAAGGTGACACCTTGTGATTTAACTCACAGAGATGTCGCAGCAACGACACCGTAGCAATTTTGCAAATGTCCTGAGTATCAGCAGCCACCAATAAGTCGTCGACATATTGGATCAAGGCTGCACCGACCGGCAACCTAAACGCATCCAGTTGACCCTTCAAGGCTTGGCTGTAAATAGATGGACTTTCACAGTAGCCCTGAGGAGCGCGTTTGAACCGGAAGCTACGTCCACCAAGAGAGAAACCGAAAAGGTCCCTGCTCTCCTCGGCAATCGGGATGCTGAAAAACGCATTTTTCAAGTCAATCACTGAAAACCACGATGCAGAAGCTGGAATCAGAGTCAGTAGTGCCGTAATGTCAGGCACAACGGGAAATTGAGGAACCACAATCTTATTTACCTCCCGTAAATCGATAACAAAGCGATAAACAGGTGGTTTTGAAGGATCAGTACGTTTAAGAATGGGCAGCACAGGACTGTTGCACACGTTTCCCCGAGTCTCTTCAATAACATCTTTCTCAATCAAATCATAGATGATCGCCAACAGTGCTCGTTCACCATCAAGGGAGATACGATATTGGGGAATACGTGGCAATCGCACATTAGATTTCAACTGAACAACATAAGGGGAGATATCAAGTAGGCCCACGTCATTTGGACCTGTTGCCCACAAAGACGCAGGAAGAGAACTCAATTCCGGTGGGAGCTTGTCGAGGGACAAATACATAGGAGAGACAACCCTCTCTCCTAACGTAAGCTTCACACCCGCAGGAGAATAATACAGAGTCGCATACAAACGTTTAAGCAAATCCAGGCCCAAAAGATTTTCGCCACAACCCGTGGTTAGAATCAACGGAGCTTCTAGCTCACGTGGCCCAATTTGAAGGGGCAATGGGCGCGAAACTGGATTGCTAACGGGGACGCAAGAGAATCCAACGGAAACATTTGTTAAGCCAGACAAAGGTGCGCCAGGGAGTTTCGAATGCATGATAGAACTTTTCGCTGCACCAGTGTCCAACAGAAAAGGCTCAACGACGCCCGATGTAGCAACTGCGACGTAAGGCCCTCTCTGATCAACCGGAACTGATACCACTCCCTCTCCTTGTCTTCGGCTGTCCTAGTAGTTACAGTCGTCAGTTCCCTGATCGACGTAATAATCGTCTACATTATACTGCGCAGATCGTCCTTGCGACGATGTACGTTGATCGAAACAATTATTAGAATCAGACGAGTTGTCTGAGCGATCATTCTGAGCACCACGACCTCTACCACGTGATGTCTGCTGCGAACCACCACGACCTCCTCTAGACGAGTTCCCACTATTACGTTCATTAAGAACAGGACAATTGAATTTAATGTGGCCCTCCTGTCTACAATAAGCACATTGATTGTACCCTAACGAAGATCTTTGGGAGGAGGAGTCATTACGAGTTTGGGATCTGTTCGATTGCGGCTGCGATCTATTCTGTTGTGAATTATTCTGATTCGAACGTGGAGGATATGCTTGCTGAAGCAACACTTTAGTTTTCAGTTCCTTCGTCTTTTTGTCAGCACGGTCGCTCTCTTCTTTCTCTCTATTCTCATAGTATTGTGCCGTAGCCAATATCTGAGCTGAAGTAGAAACGGCCCATGCACTTTCCGAATTCCTCAATTTATTACTCAAATCGGGCAGTAAGTTTGAAACAAATTTATCCACGAACAACCTTTGACCGCCCTCAGTACCCATATCCTGTCCACTATGGTCAATGAATGCCTCCTCGAACCTCGTAAAGAAGTCGGAAACACTCTCATCTTTCTTCTGCTTACAGGCTGACAATTTGTCCCAATTTACCTTCATAGCTGGCATAAGAGTTTTCATTAGCGTAATAATTCTTTGAGGAAGGTCAAGAATCAACTGATCGGGTTTAGTAGCAGCCACTTGTCCAGCATCTGCCGCTACAATGGCAGCCCAAGCACCACCTAATTCAGCCGGATGATTTTCATGGCGAATCTTAGCCCATACCGGTTGCGGTACGACATTGCCAAACAACATATCGATATCGGCAAGATTCATTACCGTAGCATCTACGAGCTGCGATAGTTCTTTGTAATATCCTGTAGGATTCTTGCGAGGGTCAGGCAAAGATTGCTTCACCTGTAACACTTCCGAGCGTTTCCATGGGAGATGTATCCATACTCTCTGGAAGTGCGCCAGTGTCGGAGGTTGAGCATTAGGATTTGCTAGTATCCAAACCGGTGGAACTTCACGCATAGGGAATTGACCAGACTCATCTGGCAGTCTTTCGACATCCTCAACAAACAAAGCTTGAGGTATAGGAGCGGGACGAAAAGATAGCAACCGTTCGACAGCACGTCGAACGTTAGTATCCACTATCAGTCCATTTGCGAACTGAAGCTGAAGATCAGACAGAGCGGTGAGCACCTCGTCAGGCGCATCAACCGCTATCTGATCGTGAAGGAACTTACACATTTCATTAAACACATATCTCTGGGTTGGTACATTGAATTGACAAAATGTTTCGAGGACAACACGGGGTGGACTTCTCTGAGGATTTACCATCCAACCCATCGCCATATTGTATAACGAAGCACGTTCTCTATTACCAGGAAGCTGACTACGTCGCTGGGGACCATCGGAACCAGCGGACCCATGAACAGGTCCGAGCGAATGAAAGAAACTAGCCGCAAGAGGAGAATTGCGACTACGAGTAGAAGGAGAAGAATAAGACACAGGACTAACAAGAGAAGGAGTAGAAACAGTAGCAACAGCAGGAGTTAACAAAACAGGAGCAGTAGCAGGAGCAGTAGCGGGAACAGGAGTATGTGGAAGCGGAGGAGCAGTAGGAATAGAAACAGACAAAGGAGCAGGAACAGTCGGAAGAACGGGTGCAGGTTGAGGAACAGGCGGAGGCGGATTAGGTGGAAGAATAGGTACGGCAGGGACCACAGGAACTGCGGTTCCCTGTACGTACGGAGGTGGCGACTTCATAAGATAAGACATTAAGGGATCCTCAACTGGCTCTTCCTTCTTTTCCGACTCCGTAGGCAAAGCGGGATAACATTTATCTACAGTCATGCGCTGCAATCGGTCAAACACTTCCTTATCCTTAACCTC
Source organism: Lissotriton vulgaris (assembly GCF_964263255.1). NCBI lineage: Eukaryota > Metazoa > Chordata > Amphibia > Caudata > Salamandridae > Lissotriton > Lissotriton vulgaris. The sequence continues at coordinate 1,440,434,975 of NC_141687.1, read as the reverse complement.
CTTATCACGCTGAAATTGCTCTGCTTTCTTCACTATGGTAGCAACATTATCTCGCTGATTACGTTTAGTCTGTCTGATTTCTTTCTGTCGGGCTTCTTTACGCCACAACCGAAAGGCGTCAAACATGGCCGGCCTTGACTTTCTTTCAAACAATTTAATCTCTAGATTATCTAAGATCGGAGCTTCGAAGCTACCATGAGGTGGCCAACGAAGGTCGCCGTCCTTTTTCGTGTATTTAATCCAATAATCGTTAAAGGTAATTGGGCCTAGCCCATGTTTACTATAGAGCTCATAAGTGGGAGTTCCAACCGGAGGTATAGGACACGAGTCCTCCAGTCGGGAATCCATACCACAAGGTCTGAAACAACTAAACAAAGTACTGCGACCAGGCATCTTGCACACTAGCCGAGTTTCACAAACTTCAAGGGTTACGGGATTTACCAAGTCCCAGCAAAGAACAAAACCCTCGGTTTTTGGCGGCTGCAGTCGTCAAACAACACAACAAAGTACGCTAGCAAAGTGTCACCGACAAAAACACTCACACAGCGTTAACAACAAAAACACTCGCTAAAGTGTCAACAACCAAGAACTATGGGAGCGACCCACAAATACTTAACTCAAAAATCAATGGCGTCACCAGGAAGGCCCGTCAATCGTCTCGCTATACCAAGGTCTACGCCAGGCGCCAAAACAGGTCTACAGTCAGGGCAGCAGTCCGTCGCAGCCGTCCGGAGGCGGGAATCTTCGCGGGAAAAGTCGTCGGGCCACTTATTTCGACAACAGGATCGATGAAGCGGAGTGCACCTTCCCTCGGAGATTTCACACGAAGTTCCTCACGATCGTCGGGCTTGGACCGGTACCACTGATGCAATCCCACGTTGGGCGCCAACTGAAGGACTGGGTTCTTTAAGACCCAGCGGTGCCAGGGCACAACACCTGAAACCTTCGTGGGTAACCTGCTCCGGCGTACAATTGACAGAGACACGGGACACTTCCTTCGACGTCAAAGATTCAAGGTTTATTTGCTGCAGGGAACACAGAAGTCACGACAAGTACACCACGTGCAACTTGGGGAGACTGCTTCAAATTGGTTCTGTGGATCGCTCCTTTTATACAGTTTTTACCCATAGGACAACATTGAACACAAAAGTTTACAACCCGGTTCCCATCATTATCCCCCAGAGGGGTCGCTTTGGTCACTTTGAAACACATGAGGTCCGGAACATAAGTGCGGAAACATTTGGCGGTTCCCAACTGTAAAAACCATCTTCCCAACATTAGCGAATTCCAATCAGCAGTAAAACAGATCAATAGTAGGAACCTGAGACAGTTGACTCGAGTGGTAGAATCGACAGCTAATATTACTGCCAGTGCCCTTGGTAATATCACCACAGAACTTCAGGCGGAGAGACTTATGACGTTACAAAACCGTATGGTTTTAGATGTCATCTTAGCAGATCGGGGTGGGGTATGTAAGGTGATCCATTCGAGCTGCTGCATTTTCATTCCAGATAATGCTCCTACTGTCTATCAAGCCATCTCGAGGTTGCATAAAATCTCCGAGTCCATACACGTGGATGTAGGGGATTGGACGCTACTTGGATGGTTTTGGGGCCTGATGTCGACTTGGGGTTGGAAGATTCTGATGATCATCGGAGTCGTTGTAGTGTTCCTGTTCACGTGTTGCCTTTGTGTGCAGTGTGGTCCTGCCTTATGTGGCCTCTGTGCTACAACGTGTATGAGACAACCACCTGTTACCAAGGGGACTCGGTTGGACAGAGCTATGCTACAGCAACATCTCGATGGTCTGATGAATATCGAATATGATTCCGACTAGTGCTTGCCTACATGAGGGCAAAAGGAGCGTCTGAGGTTCCGTGACAATTGTAAGTGGTGTTTTTCGACTCATACAAATATGGTCGAGTCTGGTATCTATGAACCGCAAATGACGAGTTTAGTAAGTGTGCGCAGTTTCGCTGTGCTAACTTTAACCGTTCGTTTGTTATGTGGGTTTTTCATCTGTACCCACGGGTTCCATCTTAGATACGGCATCCATTTTGTCTCTTGCCCTCAAGTAGCCAGCGAACGGACGATGTCCGCTTCGCGACCCTGGGACTCCCAAGATATTTGCGAAAGACACATGTTCTTTGTAAGTGTCTTTATGACTAGGGGGATGCTACTGTAAGGCAGATGGCGCCGCTCGAGGCTCATCTTGCCGCACGGACTTATTGTCTCAGCCGTGCATCTCATTAGGCACGTCCTTTTGATGCCTGTATCTCGTGTTTCTCGATACCTCCCCTTTTTTCACCCTTTCCGATCTCCCCACTGTCTCCGTCTTCCTCTGCACCTGTCTTTGTTCCTATTTCGATCTGTTTTACTGCTGATTGGAATTCGCTAATGTTGGGAAGATGGTTTTTACAGTTGGGAACCGCCAAATGTTTCCGCACTTATGTTCCGGACCTCATGTGTTTCAAAGTGACCAAAGCGACCCCTCTGGGGGATAATGATGGGAACCGGGTTGTAAACTTTTGTGTTCAATGTTGTCCTATGGGTAAAAACTGTATAAAAGGAGCGATCCACAGAACCAATTTGAAGCAGTCTCCTCAAGTTGCACGTGGTGTACTTGTCGTGACTTCTGTGTTCCCTGCAGCAAATAAACCTTGAATCTTTGACGTCGAAGGAAGTGTCCCGTGTCTCTGTCAATTGTACGCCGGAGCAGGTTACCCACGAAGGTTTCAGGTGTTGTGCCCTGGCACCGCTGGGTCTTAAAGAACCCAGTCCTTCAGTTGGCGCCCCACGTGGGCGCCAACTGAAGGACTGGGTTCTTTAAGACCCAGCGGTGCCAGGGCACAACACCTGAAACCTTCGTGGGTAACCTGCTCCGGCGTACAATTGACAGAGACACGGGACACTTCCTTCGACGTCAAAGATTCAAGGTTTATTTGCTGCAGGGAACACAGAAGTCACGACAAGTACACCACGTGCAACTTGGGGAGACTGCTTCAAATTGGTTCTGTGGATCGCTCCTTTTATACAGTTTTTACCCATAGGACAACATTGAACACAAAAGTTTACAACCCGGTTCCCATCATTATCCCCCAGAGGGGTCGCTTTGGTCACTTTGAAACACATGAGGTCCGGAACATAAGTGCGGAAACATTTGGCGGTTCCCAACTGTAAAAACCATCTTCCCAACATTAGCGAATTCCAATCAGCAGTAAAACAGATCGAAATAGGAACAAAGACAGGTGCAGAGGAAGACGGAGACAGTGGGGAGATCGGAAAGGGTGAAAAAAGGGGAGGTATCGAGAAACACGAGATACAGGCATCAAAAGGACGTGCCTAATGAGATGCACGGCTGAGACAATAAGTCCGTGCGGCAAGATGAGCCTCGAGCGGCGCCATCTGCCTTACAGTAGCATCCCCCTAGTCATAAAGACACTTACAAAGAACATGTGTCTTTCGCAAATATCTTGGGAGTCCCAGGGTCGCGAAGCGGACATCGTCCGTTCGCTGGCTACTTGAGGGCAAGAGACAAAATGGATGCCGTATCTAAGATGGAACCCGTGGGTACAGATGAAAAACCCACATAACAAACGAACGGTTAAAGTTAGCACAGCGAAACTGCGCACACTTACTAAACTCGTCATTTGCGGTTCATAGATACCAGACTCGACCATATTCGTATGAGTCGAAAAACACCACTTACAATTGTCACGGAACCTCAATAGTTACTGGCACTGTCAATGCTTCAGCATTTAGTCCTAACTGATTTATTTTCTGAATGATCTCTTCTTTTGTTTTATTCAAAGCATCCCTTTCCTTTTCTTGTGATGCTTAGATGACTGTTGGAACCAATGGTGTTCCCATCAAAGGTGCACTTGATGTGGCATCCATAGCACTTTCTTGATAAGGTGGAGGTCTTTTAACTAGAATATCTTCTAACAGTTCATCATCAGTTTCATCACACCCTCCTCCTGACACACCCATGTGTTTTGTGCTTTCCTTACATTTACTCCCTTCTTGATCTTCAGCCATTAACACTGAATATATAACCCTCCATTACTATAGTTCTTCCCCATCTTTTCATCTGATCTACTTGAGTGTCAAATGGGTATATGTGTAAAAATCCTCTATTAATTCTTCTACCCCCCTCTGTATTTTTCCTGCTCATATGCCTCAACTTCCCATTCTTCCAAAGCCTCATACTGAGTTTGGATGAATTTGTTAGAACCAAAACCTAGTCTATCTCTCAAGTTCTGAAGAATCCTTGTATTAAATGTACCATGTCCTGGCCACTGTCACCTTTCGTATATTCCATCCAATTATCAATCACACACACGTATGATATCCGCTTTCCATCATCATAAAGGAGGCAGGCATATCAGAGGGGGGCATAAGAATTCCCTACCTAGTCCCTACACGTTTGCCCTTTTTAAAGAAATTCTAAATCTTATTAATAAACTTCATTCTTCCAGCTTTTGTAATTAAACAAATTTAGTCGGCAAAGCCAAAAAAATCTTCCGTATTTTCACGTATCCCGTTCGTAAACACTAGTCCTATACCAGCGCGTCTCACACCAACAGTCCAATCAGGGCTCACTACGTAACCTTTTCTTCAGCCAATACCAGCACCGTGTTTGTCTATTGACCAATCAGCGCCTACAACACACCCACTTGTCTGACTAATGCCAGCGCAGCTCTTTGTAACGTCAGTATTACTCCTACTACTGAGCCTCCCTTTACAATCTGCTTTTTTCACCCGCCCCCTGTTATCACCAATACCAGCGCAGCACTCTGTGACATCAGTACGGCTCCTGTAACTGACCCTCCCTTCACAAGGTAATACGAAAATGTCTTTTCTAACTTTTCTTTATAAAATTTTGGTTAGTAACAACAGAAAAACAACGCTACTCTGACTGCTCCGCTAAACCAAAGATAGTTTCTTCACTCGCTTCAAAGAGAAAATACTTTCCGTTACTACGAGTAAAAGTCACTGTTTACCCTTCACTTAAGCTCGGGGAGGACCTGTTACTCCTCTAGGGATGCTGCTCCTTTGGGTAAGGGCAACGTTTCACAGGTGGGCCCTCTGCTGTCACTCGCACTCTACTCTTATATGATATATTCCCTAATATAACACCTTCAGCCCTGAGTAGCTTTTAGATATTATGACAGACAGACGAGTAGCCTTCTGCAGTGTGATTTCCTTACCACACTCTTCTAAATTCCGTTCCCGGGATTCCCAGGTATCTCTGCACCTGTACTTCAAGACAACATAGAGCGCAACACTAACTCTTAGTCTTAAACATTTAGTAAATAAGCAAAAATCAATTACTAATAATCAATAATCACCAAACTAATCAATAATAACCATTGCTCTGCTACCAGAAAAACTGATCCAACGAAAAGGCCAGGGATAAAATACTTTACAGTCAACAAAAATGTCAAATGGGCCCATATATACATTCAAGTTTCCTGACTGTTTCGCTGGGGGTCAAGTTTTGTAATTCACTTTCATCTTGATAAGTCGACCTCTAACTAATCTTCACAGATTAACATCTTCCTTTGGTCAATGGACCATTAGTTGAGTAGTTGATGGTGATATTAACAATTTAACTAACTGACTTACAGATCTTAGTAAAATAACCACAGACTCTGGGTAAGATTCAATGAAATGTTATCTAAATCTAAGTCTTAAATGAATGCTCATTTAGTACAAATTCACAGTGCAAACTCCATCAACTTTCATGGGAGAGAAAATTAATTTAACTATACATTGAAATTCACAGAATTATTCAACAAATCAATGCATTCAGTGTGGATAGATGAAGAGACAAAAGGCATAATAAAATCATCCGTTTGCAAAATATATGCAAATTTAAGACAGAATAATAATTACCCAATGGTGATACCGGGAAAAAACAACCCTCTGGTGGAGGTCCCCTGATTAAGAATCAGGAGACAAAGACTATAGAATAGGATCAGAATTGGGCAATACTTACCAAACTTCTCTACAACCCCGACGCACTGAAGCACATCCCTCTCTCACACTCTCTCCCTCCTCGATATTCTTCCGGTATCTTCAGTCTAATCAGGTGTCTTTCAGAAGCAAATCTTCCCAGTCTGTTCTCTCTTTCTCATCATCAACAGCAGCTCTCGCCTCTCTCTCTCTCTCTCTCTCTCTCTCTCTCAGCAATGTCGCCCAATGATGTCTTAAAAAATCATACTTCTTTTTCTTACTTAAGTCACTCTAGTTATACTCTTTATTTCTGCATGTCCCACCCTCAAAAGTTGCAAATATCGGTGAATTATGGACTGTGATTGGGCAGGAACAAGGGAGTTGTCATCACCTCATGCCATCATAATTGCTTTTTAATAAACTCTTTGTCTAACAAACCCATCCCCTTTAGCTCATTCATTATTCTGTCATCCTTCCATTCCCATGTATTTAATGTTTCAAAACAACACACATTTCAATACAGTTCCACAGTCGAGAAGAAGTTTCACACGTCTTGCGGCCTTGACTCTTGGCACCTTGTCAGTGACACGGTCAGCGGGTTAAATCATGATTCTAGTACGCATGCTCAGCTTGCTTCCATTTTCGCCACCATCTTTTCCTTTTGCATGTAATAACAGGCCCAAATGTACACTATTAAGAAATAAATCATGTACAGATGTTATTTTCTCAAATATGTGATTTTCACTGTTCCCCACCCACTTCTACTCTATCCCATGTTATTATCTTTTCCTTTAAGCGAAAGCATTAGCAGCAATAGCTCTCTTTAAATTCAGGCAAGCATATGCCGGGCATGCAGTACCACAGGGCTTCATTTGTTAGTTTCTATGCATACGTGAGAGTTTTCCCTCTCAAACGGGTTAGTCACGTTGTTCTCTACTTCAGTCTGGTTTGCACATGCGCAAAAGCATTTTCCAGTTTAAAGCGGGTTTTATTCGCGTTGCATTTTATTCTTCATTAATTAAGCATGGATAAAGCTCTTTTCCCCAAATGTAAATATTGTGAGTATGTTAATTTAATTTTCTATACCATTTTACTAATTAGTACTGTTAATGAGAGATTGGTCCGAGCTAGTTTCCTTTTCCCGAATCCTTGCTCCATCAGTTCGTCTGGATTTACAAGACTCACATTTAACCATTCCTATTCATCCTTCTTCCAGAAAATATCTTCAATTCCAATGGCAAGGAAAAATGTATCATTTTACCTCCCTTCCCTTCCATCTCTCTTCGGCACCTTGGTGTTTTACAATGATCATGAAACCTGTTGTGAATCTTCTCAGGTCTCAAGCGGTCCATTTGATTGTCTACCTGGATGACATTTTTCTAATGAGTCTGTATCTGTCTACCCTTAAGTTCCATCTTCAAATCACCTCTTATGTGTTGCAGGAACTAGGCTTCCTGATCACCATGGAAAAAATCAGTTCCTAACCCCTCCTAGCAGATGGAGTTCTTGGGGTTTCTAATCAATTCAGAGTTAGCAACCCCTCATTTACCCATGACCAAAGTCAAAGCAATTAAAGCTGAAATTTTGCACACTCACTCCTTCCACATCTCTCAGGACACTCGATGGGATTGTAGGTCTTCTTTCTTCATTGATTCATGTCATCTTTCCAGGGTCCCTCCATTATTGAGCTCTCGAAGACTCAAAATCCGTCATCTTCAAAAGGGCCTTTCGTATTCAGATCTAGTACAACTGGATCCCAAGTCTCGCATGGTGCTTCAATGGTGAATAGACCATTTAAAATGCCTAGAGTTGCAGGACGATCTTTGCCTCAACCCTAGATCTTCTATTAAAATCCGATGCAAGCTTGACAGGCTGGGGCGCTCGGTGTGAACAGACCTCGACTGGAGGCACATGGTTATTGATGGAGTCAAAACTCTACATATATTGTTTGCAGCTTCTGGCATGCTCCATTACAATCTAGTTTTTCTCCAAAAACAAAGTGAACTGTTCCGTCCTTCTTCAAATGGACAATCTTTCCATAGTGAAGTATATAAATAGTTTGGGCGGCACTCGGTCCAAACCTTTGGCAGAGGTAGAAAAAAGCTTTTGGGAATTTTGTCTCCAACACAATATCTCCATTTAAGCGGAATATCTTTCAAGTTCCCCCAACACCATGGGAGAATGGCTCTCACATTTCCTTCACAATCCAAATGCCTGGCGTTTACATCCTTCCATTTTCCCATCTATTTATCTCCTATAGGTTTCCCTTCACACAGACCTGTTTGCATCCAGACTCAACTCACAACTTCCTCAGTGCTTCAGCTGAAGGTCGAATCCGTTAGCATTGGCAATGGATGCATTTCTTAAGGATTGGTCCCAGGACACCCATTACGCCTTCACTCCATTCATTATGATCAGCAAAGTTCTGGCGCAGAACAGACGGCAAGCAGCCATTCTGGTCTTAGTGGCCCCCTTTTGCCAATCTCAAGTTTGGTTTCCGACCCTCCTAGAGTTGTCAACAGATTATACCATGCTTCTGCCAGTCTTTCCAGATCTCCTGTTAGATCCCAACAGATCCAGGCACTCTCTCATTCTCATCACTACCTTCTTACTGTGTGCCTCGAAGGTAGCAGGGCGGCTCAATCTCATCCAAGCATTTCAACAGAACTGCAGGAACAAGAAAGTCTGATAAGTGTTCCTGGTCTACATGAGCAAACTGGTGTATGGGAATATCTGTTGATTCTCCTTTCAGCAGAGGTCAGCTATGTATTAAATATTTTGCCCTCCCTCACTAGCAGAGGAAAAACGCACTGTACAGTCTATTTGTACGGATCCGCAATCTCAGCCAATCATACCCAAATTGCTGAAAAACCTGAGGGAGAACATCCAATGCTGTGTTGCCTGTTAAAGGGAGTCCAATTTTGTAATCCCCTCTGCCTAAATACAGTTAGTCATGGGATTTTAATTTGGTTGTCCAATTGTTTAAAAGCTGGCCAGATTATCATTCTCTTTCGCTATGTCTGCTAAATTAACTATGTTGTTTTATCTCATTTTGTTCAAATGTATTTCTGATGTCAAAGCCTTAGATATTTCTTCTTGTCACTTTACTCCTATGGATGTCCTTTTCAACATACGAAAGTGCACAAAGACCAGTTTAACTTCTGTTTTGTATCCTTTCTTTCTTGACCATCCTCAACTATGGGTGGGTAATTGTTTGAAGGTGTATGAAAAAATGTTTTGAATGTGGCTTCTCACCAATAAGCCACACCCAAACACTGCACTCCCACCTGGAAGGCAAATATATCATTACACCTTTGAATAATGTACACTTTTAAGCATGTCTTACCACCCCTGGCACAGCAAGACTGCAACACAAAACAAACAGCAGCTTTTGAAAAGGAGTTTTATTTAACAAAATGCAAAGACTATCACTTTTAGAATAAGGCTTGAGGTTTATTACATAATACTCTCTAAACAAAGGCTGCCTCAGATACCAAATGCATTATATTCAAGTATATGTAGTAAACTTATAATCTAAAGGCATGAATCAGTAACTGAGCAAACTTATAATCTAAATGGCATGAATCAATAATTATACTGATTAATAAACAAGCAATAACTGATATAAGGTAAGATACACTGGACGTCCTGCAAGAGATCAGAAAGATATATATACAGAGTAGAGGATCATTCTAGATGTGCACCTCCCACACCACAAAGAAAACACCTCAAATGATCACAGCCACTGGCTCACATCCCAACATTAGCGAATTCCAATCAGCAGTAAAACAGATCGAAATAGGAACAAAGACAGGTGCAGAGGAAGACGGAGACAGTGGGGAGATCGGAAAGGGTGAAAAAAGGGGAGGTATCGAGAAACACGAGATACAGGCATCAAAAGGACGTGCCTAATGAGATGCACGGCTGAGACAATAAGTCCGTGCGGCAAGATGAGCCTCGAGCGGCGCCATCTGCCTTACAGTAGCATCCCCCTAGTCATAAAGACACTTACAAAGAACATGTGTCTTTCGCAAATATCTTGGGAGTCCCAGGGTCGCGAAGCGGACATCGTCCGTTCGCTGGCTACTTGAGGGCAAGAGACAAAATGGATGCCGTATCTAAGATGGAACCCGTGGGTACAGATGAAAAACCCACATAACAAACGAACGGTTAAAGTTAGCACAGCGAAACTGCGCACACTTACTAAACTCGTCATTTGCGGTTCATAGATACCAGACTCGACCATATTCGTATGAGTCGAAAAACACCACTTACAATTGTCACGGAACCTCAATAGTTACTGGCACTGTCAATGCTTCAGCATTTAGTCCTAACTGATTTATTTTCTGAATGATCTCTTCTTTTGTTTTATTCAAAGCATCCCTTTCCTTTTCTTGTGATGCTTAGATGACTGTTGGAACCAATGGTGTTCCCATCAAAGGTGCACTTGATGTGGCATCCATAGCACTTTCTTGATAAGGTGGAGGTCTTTTAACTAGAATATCTTCTAACAGTTCATCATCAGTTTCATCACACCCTCCTCCTGACACACCCATGTGTTTTGTGCTTTCCTTACATTTACTCCCTTCTTGATCTTCAGCCATTAACACTGAATATATAACCCTCCATTACTATAGTTCTTCCCCATCTTTTCATCTGATCTACTTGAGTGTCAAATGGGTATATGTGTAAAAATCCTCTATTAATTCTTCTACCCCCCTCTGTATTTTTCCTGCTCATATGCCTCAACTTCCCATTCTTCCAAAGCCTCATACTGAGTTTGGATGAATTTGTTAGAACCAAAACCTAGTCTATCTCTCAAGTTCTGAAGAATCCTTGTATTAAATGTACCATGTCCTGGCCACTGTCACCTTTCGTATATTCCATCCAATTATCAATCACACACACGTATGATATCCGCTTTCCATCATCATAAAGGAGGCAGGCATATCAGAGGGGGGCATAAGAATTCCCTACCTAGTCCCTACACGTTTGCCCTTTTTAAAGAAATTCTAAATCTTATTAATAAACTTCATTCTTCCAGCTTTTGTAATTAAACAAATTTAGTCGGCAAAGCCAAAAAAATCTTCCGTATTTTCACGTATCCCGTTCGTAAACACTAGTCCTATACCAGCGCGTCTCACACCAACAGTCCAATCAGGGCTCACTACGTAACCTTTTCTTCAGCCAATACCAGCACCGTGTTTGTCTATTGACCAATCAGCGCCTACAACACACCCACTTGTCTGACTAATGCCAGCGCAGCTCTTTGTAACGTCAGTATTACTCCTACTACTGAGCCTCCCTTTACAATCTGCTTTTTTCACCCGCCCCCTGTTATCACCAATACCAGCGCAGCACTCTGTGACATCAGTACGGCTCCTGTAACTGACCCTCCCTTCACAAGGTAATACGAAAATGTCTTTTCTAACTTTTCTTTATAAAATTTTGGTTAGTAACAACAGAAAAACAACGCTACTCTGACTGCTCCGCTAAACCAAAGATAGTTTCTTCACTCGCTTCAAAGAGAAAATACTTTCCGTTACTACGAGTAAAAGTCACTGTTTACCCTTCACTTAAGCTCGGGGAGGACCTGTTACTCCTCTAGGGATGCTGCTCCTTTGGGTAAGGGCAACGTTTCACAGGTGGGCCCTCTGCTGTCACTCGCACTCTACTCTTATATGATATATTCCCTAATATAACACCTTCAGCCCTGAGTAGCTTTTAGATATTATGACAGACAGACGAGTAGCCTTCTGCAGTGTGATTTCCTTACCACACTCTTCTAAATTCCGTTCCCGGGATTCCCAGGTATCTCTGCACCTGTACTTCAAGACAACATAGAGCGCAACACTAACTCTTAGTCTTAAACATTTAGTAAATAAGCAAAAATCAATTACTAATAATCAATAATCACCAAACTAATCAATAATAACCATTGCTCTGCTACCAGAAAAACTGATCCAACGAAAAGGCCAGGGATAAAATACTTTACAGTCAACAAAAATGTCAAATGGGCCCATATATACATTCAAGTTTCCTGACTGTTTCGCTGGGGGTCAAGTTTTGTAATTCACTTTCATCTTGATAAGTCGACCTCTAACTAATCTTCACAGATTAACATCTTCCTTTGGTCAATGGACCATTAGTTGAGTAGTTGATGGTGATATTAACAATTTAACTAACTGACTTACAGATCTTAGTAAAATAACCACAGACTCTGGGTAAGATTCAATGAAATGTTATCTAAATCTAAGTCTTAAATGAATGCTCATTTAGTACAAATTCACAGTGCAAACTCCATCAACTTTCATGGGAGAGAAAATTAATTTAACTATACATTGAAATTCACAGAATTATTCAACAAATCAATGCATTCAGTGTGGATAGATGAAGAGACAAAAGGCATAATAAAATCATCCGTTTGCAAAATATATGCAAATTTAAGACAGAATAATAATTACCCAATGGTGATACCGGGAAAAAACAACCCTCTGGTGGAGGTCCCCTGATTAAGAATCAGGAGACAAAGACTATAGAATAGGATCAGAATTGGGCAATACTTACCAAACTTCTCTACAACCCCGACGCACTGAAGCACATCCCTCTCTCACACTCTCTCCCTCCTCGATATTCTTCCGGTATCTTCAGTCTAATCAGGTGTCTTTCAGAAGCAAATCTTCCCAGTCTGTTCTCTCTTTCTCATCATCAACAGCAGCTCTCGCCTCTCTCTCTCTCTCTCTCTCTCTCTCTCAGCAATGTCGCCCAATGATGTCTTAAAAAATCATACTTCTTTTTCTTACTTAAGTCACTCTAGTTATACTCTTTATTTCTGCATGTCCCACCCTCAAAAGTTGCAAATATCGGTGAATTATGGACTGTGATTGGGCAGGAACAAGGGAGTTGTCATCACCTCATGCCATCATAATTGCTTTTTAATAAACTCTTTGTCTAACAAACCCATCCCCTTTAGCTCATTCATTATTCTGTCATCCTTCCATTCCCATGTATTTAATGTTTCAAAACAACACACATTTCAATACAGTTCCACAGTCGAGAAGAAGTTTCACACGTCTTGCGGCCTTGACTCTTGGCACCTTGTCAGTGACACGGTCAGCGGGTTAAATCATGATTCTAGTACGCATGCTCAGCTTGCTTCCATTTTCGCCACCATCTTTTCCTTTTGCATGTAATAACAGGCCCAAATGTACACTATTAAGAAATAAATCATGTACAGATGTTATTTTCTCAAATATGTGATTTTCACTGTTCCCCACCCACTTCTACTCTATCCCATGTTATTATCTTTTCCTTTAAGCGAAAGCATTAGCAGCAATAGCTCTCTTTAAATTCAGGCAAGCATATGCCGGGCATGCAGTACCACAGGGCTTCATTTGTTAGTTTCTATGCATACGTGAGAGTTTTCCCTCTCAAACGGGTTAGTCACGTTGTTCTCTACTTCAGTCTGGTTTGCACATGCGCAAAAGCATTTTCCAGTTTAAAGCGGGTTTTATTCGCGTTGCATTTTATTCTTCATTAATTAAGCATGGATAAAGCTCTTTTCCCCAAATGTAAATATTGTGAGTATGTTAATTTAATTTTCTATACCATTTTACTAATTAGTACTGTTAATGAGAGATTGGTCCGAGCTAGTTTCCTTTTCCCGAATCCTTGCTCCATCAGTTCGTCTGGATTTACAAGACTCACATTTAACCATTCCTATTCATCCTTCTTCCAGAAAATATCTTCAATTCCAATGGCAAGGAAAAATGTATCATTTTACCTCCCTTCCCTTCCATCTCTCTTCGGCACCTTGGTGTTTTACAATGATCATGAAACCTGTTGTGAATCTTCTCAGGTCTCAAGCGGTCCATTTGATTGTCTACCTGGATGACATTTTTCTAATGAGTCTGTATCTGTCTACCCTTAAGTTCCATCTTCAAATCACCTCTTATGTGTTGCAGGAACTAGGCTTCCTGATCACCATGGAAAAAATCAGTTCCTAACCCCTCCTAGCAGATGGAGTTCTTGGGGTTTCTAATCAATTCAGAGTTAGCAACCCCTCATTTACCCATGACCAAAGTCAAAGCAATTAAAGCTGAAATTTTGCACACTCACTCCTTCCACATCTCTCAGGACACTCGATGGGATTGTAGGTCTTCTTTCTTCATTGATTCATGTCATCTTTCCAGGGTCCCTCCATTATTGAGCTCTCGAAGACTCAAAATCCGTCATCTTCAAAAGGGCCTTTCGTATTCAGATCTAGTACAACTGGATCCCAAGTCTCGCATGGTGCTTCAATGGTGAATAGACCATTTAAAATGCCTAGAGTTGCAGGACGATCTTTGCCTCAACCCTAGATCTTCTATTAAAATCCGATGCAAGCTTGACAGGCTGGGGCGCTCGGTGTGAACAGACCTCGACTGGAGGCACATGGTTATTGATGGAGTCAAAACTCTACATATATTGTTTGCAGCTTCTGGCATGCTCCATTACAATCTAGTTTTTCTCCAAAAACAAAGTGAACTGTTCCGTCCTTCTTCAAATGGACAATCTTTCCATAGTGAAGTATATAAATAGTTTGGGCGGCACTCGGTCCAAACCTTTGGCAGAGGTAGAAAAAAGCTTTTGGGAATTTTGTCTCCAACACAATATCTCCATTTAAGCGGAATATCTTTCAAGTTCCCCCAACACCATGGGAGAATGGCTCTCACATTTCCTTCACAATCCAAATGCCTGGCGTTTACATCCTTCCATTTTCCCATCTATTTATCTCCTATAGGTTTCCCTTCACACAGACCTGTTTGCATCCAGACTCAACTCACAACTTCCTCAGTGCTTCAGCTGAAGGTCGAATCCGTTAGCATTGGCAATGGATGCATTTCTTAAGGATTGGTCCCAGGACACCCATTACGCCTTCACTCCATTCATTATGATCAGCAAAGTTCTGGCGCAGAACAGACGGCAAGCAGCCATTCTGGTCTTAGTGGCCCCCTTTTGCCAATCTCAAGTTTGGTTTCCGACCCTCCTAGAGTTGTCAACAGATTATACCATGCTTCTGCCAGTCTTTCCAGATCTCCTGTTAGATCCCAACAGATCCAGGCACTCTCTCATTCTCATCACTACCTTCTTACTGTGTGCCTCGAAGGTAGCAGGGCGGCTCAATCTCATCCAAGCATTTCAACAGAACTGCAGGAACAAGAAAGTCTGATAAGTGTTCCTGGTCTACATGAGCAAACTGGTGTATGGGAATATCTGTTGATTCTCCTTTCAGCAGAGGTCAGCTATGTATTAAATATTTTGCCCTCCCTCACTAGCAGAGGAAAAACGCACTGTACAGTCTATTTGTACGGATCCGCAATCTCAGCCAATCATACCCAAATTGCTGAAAAACCTGAGGGAGAACATCCAATGCTGTGTTGCCTGTTAAAGGGAGTCCAATTTTGTAATCCCCTCTGCCTAAATACAGTTAGTCATGGGATTTTAATTTGGTTGTCCAATTGTTTAAAAGCTGGCCAGATTATCATTCTCTTTCGCTATGTCTGCTAAATTAACTATGTTGTTTTATCTCATTTTGTTCAAATGTATTTCTGATGTCAAAGCCTTAGATATTTCTTCTTGTCACTTTACTCCTATGGATGTCCTTTTCAACATACGAAAGTGCACAAAGACCAGTTTAACTTCTGTTTTGTATCCTTTCTTTCTTGACCATCCTCAACTATGGGTGGGTAATTGTTTGAAGGTGTATGAAAAAATGTTTTGAATGTGGCTTCTCACCAATAAGCCACACCCAAACACTGCACTCCCACCTGGAAGGCAAATATATCATTACACCTTTGAATAATGTACACTTTTAAGCATGTCTTACCACCGCTGGCACAGCAAGACTGCAACACAAAACAAACAGCAGCTTTTGAAAAGGAGTTTTATTTAACAAAATGCAAAGACTATCACTTTTAGAATAAGGCTTGAGGTTTATTACATAATACTCTCTAAACAAAGGCTGCCTCAGATACCAAATGCATTATATTCAAGTATATGTAGTAAACTTATAATCTAAAGGCATGAATCAGTAACTGAGCAAACTTATAATCTAAATGGCATGAATCAATAATTATACTGATTAATAAACAAGCAATAACTGATATAAGGTAAGATACACTGGACGTCCTGCAAGAGATCAGAAAGATATATATACAGAGTAGAGGATCATTCTAGATGTGCACCTCCCACACCACAAAGAAAACACCTCAAATGATCACAGCCACTGGCTCACATCACAATGGCAATAATCACACAACTCAATACATCACCTGATGCATACACTGCTCACTTCTGGCCGGGGGAAGTCTTCACACAGCCGGGGATCAGAGCTCAGCAATCAGGGTTCAATCCGAGGTAGACACGTCTGCACTCACTCGGAATCCAAACTCCCAAACTTCCACTTCCAACTTCCACCAGACCAGTGGAGGCTCCCCCTTTTAATACAAGTGAAAACATTGGTCGAAGCTTCTAGCAAGCCTCGCCTCCTTTTCCCATCAGATTCCATACCACTCCGTGCCGGGGACACAGCATTGGTTGATCAGGCCTTTGCTATGACTTCGAGAAGGAGCCTGTACATTCCTCTGATAAGAACTGGTTTCTACTAGCACACAGAGTGCAGAAAACAAGTGAAAGCAAAACATCACTTCTCACCTAGAAAGGCTCAGAAGATGGAATCGCTTAAGCATAGGCCACGAATGCAAGATGGCCCTGCGATTAAGCAAGATAAAGTCAGAAAACAGAATGGTCAAAGCCAATAGTAAGAACTCATAATTCTCACCAATGTACAATACAATACACATTCCTGCACAACTGCACACCTTCAAATACACATCCCACAAGCTCTGCTCTTGGCAAGACTGTTCCACTCAGTCTCCCACGGAAAGACCGCAAGATTACAGAACAGAAGAGAAGTAGGCAAAAGCAGGACCATCCTACATTAAGGCTAGGGTAAAATAACACACTAAAACCAATTAAAATGGTGATAGTTGGAGGTCATCATAGTGTACATCACACAACAGAACAGAACAGGTCTGGAAATGGTGTGTTGCTATACCAGACTGTGATGCAGTAGGCTGAGTGTATGAAAAGTATCGTTGAAAAAAGAAATGCGATTCAAAACAAAATATTGTTGAGAAACACACGCTAGAATGATTCCCATCAGACCACCCTTATGATGGAAGTTACGTCATGTGGGAATTACTGATCATACCAGAGCGCATCCGACCTTGTAGTGCCGGTGCGGAAATGGACGTCAGTGATCTAGCTCAGGTATTATTCCTATGCTAGTGTAAATAATGTGCAGTGCTCAAATAATAGTGAAAATTAGAATTGACTACATAGATTCTAGAGACATTGAGGCAGAAATCTATGTGTCAAAGTTAAAAACACGCTGGGTAGTAAGACTACCCTGTAGCGCTATGCAGAACGGTCGACATGTTTCAGCCATAGGGGCATTACCCCGGCTTTCTTCAGGACCTTTAGACTTGGAATAGCTACTGCAAATACACGTGATATATTAAGTGAAAAAATGAACTATGTGTGAAAAAGTAATCAATAGATGTACTAAGCAAAGTTACATATCTACCAGGAACCTTGAACGCTTGGTTATGTCCACTGGAGGGAGAGAAACAAATCTTCTTCCCAGCTTTGTGTGGGTGAAGACCTCACCTCACCCGGCGACCGCTCGGGAGAATGAGGCCCCGCTCTGTCCGTCGGTGCCTCTGATGTGAAACCAAGGGTTCACATCAGAGGCACCGGGTGAAGTGAGGTCTTCACCCACACAAAGCTGGGAAGAAGATTTGTTTCTCTCCCTCCAGTGGACATAACCAAGCGTTCAAGGTTCCTGGTAGATATGTAACTTTGTCTAGTACATCTATTGATTACTTTTTCACACATAGTTCATTTTTTCACTTAATATATCACGTGTATTTGCAGTAGCTATTCCAAGTCTAAAGGTCCTGAAGAAGGGCGCGCTTGCGGAATGGCTGCCTAGACCTGCAGCTCCCGCTCCTTGGTAACTGATCCTGCCTAGATCCTTCGCCACGGGGTGCCACATCGCCCCCAGAAGACCGAATTTCGCATCAGAGGGGTGCTCTCTACACTCGTCCCGGGTTTGGAGTGGCTGCGAGCCCTGGAGCCGAAGTTACGGGCTGCTGAGAACTGCCCGGCTCTCGCTCTGGAGCTGCATGAGGCGGACGCACGGTCACTGCAACTACGCGATCCCGAGGCCTGCCACGAGGCTCCCAGGCCGCATCGAGACCTCGCCTTCCTGATCCTTTTGGGACAGCATGCGGAGGGAGCTGTGCAGGTAGGCGACTGCTAAAGACACTCGCCTTGGGTCTCCCCCCTCCCCCAGCCGTCATCTCGCTGGCACCGAGAGGGAAATACTCCTGCTGCGACGCCTGCTGGCACGGCTCCTTTAGGTCACTATACCCGTCGCCCATAGCGCTGCAGACCCGGGCCTGCGCGGCGCTGTCCGCCAGAACTGTCGACCGGGGGCTGGGGCTGCCCCCTGATGTGCGGAGTCCCACTGTCGCTTCCCGCACCACCCGCCTGAGGATTGCTGTACAACATTGAGAGCTGGGTGCGCTGGGGGCTATACACGCGGCACACAGCTACCATCCTGAGAGGCGCCGACCGGTGGGTCGCGATGCCCCGCCGTTGTGTGTCGTAGCCTGCTCCCTTGGATCTGACCCTGCAGCCTGCCTTGGATGCCGATGCTCTGGACTATACATTACCTGGCTTCCACGCAGCGAGTGCCTGATATTGCGGCTGAGTGCCCAGGACTGGACATACAGCCACTACCACTGAGCGGTTGGAAAACACACAGCGCTACTGTTGGTAACGACCGTATTGCGGTATTTCGAAGCACACCGAGCCCGAAAACATACTGCCTGCTGCTGGCTGATTCTTACCTGCAGTGCTCTACCATCCCTCATTTTTGACGTCTCACTTGACTCCGGCCACTGCCATGGGGCGACCCGAGACTCGCCAGCCTAAGCTGAGCTTCAACAACACTCGCAAAAGCGCCACATCGACACAGATGAACCCGGGGCCCAGCGTACCGCCCCCGCAGCCTGCCCCACCTTCTGCTCCTGCTGCGGACCTTACCAACCTGATACAGGAGATGCGTCAGGGCTTCGCCACCGTTGTGGAGAAGGTGGATGGCGTCACGGCTCGACTGGACGCCCTGGTCCACAAGGTGGATCGCCATGAAGAGCGCCTCACAACTGCGGAACAGAGAATCTCCGACAACACCGATGCCGCCACGGCCCACACGACGCAGCTGGCGAGAATGGACAATCTCCTCCGCATCATAGCGGTTAAGAACGAGGACTTGGAAGCACGCAGCCGCCGGAACAACATTCGCATTACAAATGTGCCGGAATCCACTGCCACGGGCAGGATGGAGCTATATGTGGAGAAATTGCTCAAGGGCTCAATCGGAGAGGAAGCTTTCTCGTCCCAGTTCATCGTGGAGAGGGCCCACCGATCCCTGGCGCCTATGCCCCAACCTAGCCTGCCACCGAGACCTATAATTGCTCGTCTTCTAAATTATCGTGATCGTGATACGGCCCTCAGGGCTGCCCGGACTCAGAGATCACTGCGGTATGAAGGCATCACATTCTCCATCTACCCCGACTTCACGCCGATGGTTCAGGATGAGCGGCGCAAATTCCTTCCAGTGAAAAAAAAACTGCGGGAGGCCCAAATAGACTATGCCCTCTTATACCCTGCGAAGCTCAGAGTTACCCACCAGGGCAAACAACGCTTTTTCACCAACCCGCAAAAGGCTGAGGACTTCCTTAAGACGATCCGAAGAGCACGCAAGGATGAACATGTGTCTGCGGACGAACAGGAGAATGCCGACCTACCTCCAGCGCACCATGAAGACTGATAGACCTTCCATACTCTGAGCTATATACGCATCATACCGACCTACTGGCTGGCAACGACTCACCACTTGAGAGCTGGGGAGATACAAGAGCGGCGAACTGTCTGGACCTTGCACCCCAGTGGTAACGTATACCAAGGACCACTCTCTCGGCCCTAGACTTCACCGAGGGCGGTATAGTTCTGGAGCTATGGGCCGGATAGTGGCAGTGCGTACTTTCTGATGTACCCCTGTCGGGTGTTCCCCATTGACTTGTTGTTTGTTTGGCTGTTTGCCTCACTACAGTTGGGGGGGAGGGGAAGGGGGGAGGGTCACATTAGGGGGATCCATGGCTACTGGCATGTTTGGGATGCTGGGGTGGGTGGGGGGGGTTGGATTTCGTGAGGTTGATACTGCATAGACTGTACATATATTTGCTAACCTGGTGTATGATTTGGTCCTGCGGAGGCGGATGCGGGTTCCTGATTTGGCCCCCTCGGGCACTTACTCCTCTACTGTCACTATGTCCATGGCTGCTATGAACACAACTGCGCGACTGACATGTCTATCATGGAACGTCCGGGGGTTGAACGATGCTAAAAAATACAGGAATGTTATTGCCTACTTGAATAGACATCATGTACAGGTTGCCATGCTGCAAGAGACACATATGCCCATGCGAAGGGATACCTCTTTTGCAATGAAATTAGCCGCCACCTGTGTCTTCTCCTCCTATTCGTCTTATGCAAGGGGTGTGGCGATTCTCATTGCCCGTGGCGTACCTTTTCACCGCTTTGGGGAGGAGGTGGACGGGGAGGGGCGGTATGTTTTGCTGTGGGGTAGGGTGGGGCATGACACCTATTTATTTGTCTCAATGTATGCACCGAATATTGACTCACCTGCCTTTTTTTCCACACTGTGGGGTAAGATTGTTTCCATTGGGGCGCGACACATCGTCTGGGGTGGTGATTTTAATCTGGCGCTAGCACCCCCCCTTGACAGAGCGGATGGTGTAAGTTCCTACAAGCCTCGTGCCAGGGAAGCTTTGGAGGGAGTGGTGGAGGAGGGTGGACTGTTCGATGCCTGGAGACACCTACATCCCATAGGACGAGAGGGCACACACTTCACATCTCACACCGGGACATGGGCGCGCTTAGATTACTTTCTGGTCACCCGAGACATCACTAAGGGACTGTTAGGAGTTGACCACTTGCCCAGAACCTATTCAGATCACAGCCCTGTGAGGTTGCAGTTCCAGACTCCTGGGTGGGACAGTCCGAGACCACAGTGGAGGCTAGGCCCCGATGTGCTTCTTAACGATCTCTTCCGCACAGAATTGGGTGAAGAGATTAAGGACTTCTTCCCTAGAAACAAGGGCTCAGTGGAGTCAGTTGAGCACATATGGGAGGCTTTCAAGGTCACTATCAGGGGGTTCTGCATTTCCAAAAGCCACAGGGTACTACGATATATCCTGCGCACCATCACCACACTGGAGGGAGAGCTGCGGGATCTGGAGCTCCAAATGGCGGCGGATACTGACCCACGCCTACAGGTGACCTTTAGGGAGACACTGTCCAAATATGAGGAGGAGGCTGCCAGGGAAGCGAAATATCGGGGCAAACACTGGGTGGCCCGGAGATACTGTGAAGGGAATAGGCCTGGAAAAGTGCTAGCTGCACTCACACGTCCACCACGAGAACACAACACTATATTAGAACTTACCGATGCGACCGGTGCCACCATTAGAGATTCAGATGCGATACTCACTGCCTTCACGACACACTACTCGACATTATACACATCCACGGCAGAGGCGGATGCACCTTACGCCGAATATCTAAACGAAGTAGCGCTCTGCTGGCTTAGCGATGGAGATAGGGAGTTTCTAGCGGCGCCTTTCGAGCTAGACAAGGTTCGCGAGGCCATCATGTCCCTCAAAAACGGTAAGGCTCCGGGGCTTGATGGCATCCCAGCCGAATTCTACAAAGCCTATATCGATATTATGGCGCCCGTGCTTAGAGAAGTCTTTACCGAATCCCTAACTGACGGGATACTACCCTGCTCTATGCGCGAGGTAGTTATCACCTCTCTTCTGAAACCAGATAAGGAACCCACCTCCTGTGACTCTTACCGTCCACTTTCCCTTCTAAACTGTGATGTCAAGATCCTTGCCAAGATTCTAGCCACACGACTTTCGTTGCTCATGACCAGAATTGTCCTACCCGACCAATCTGGCTTTGTGGCGGGCAGATCCACATCCCATAATCTCCGCACCCTTTTCTCCCTGCTCCGTACAGTCCACCCTGACGTCCCAGTGGCGGCTGTGTTCCTGGACGCCACCAAGGCGTTCGACTCTGTCGAATGGCCCTACCTCTTCTCGGTCTTGGCCAGCATGGGTTTCCCTAAAATGTTCTTGGCCTGGGTGCGCCTCCTATACACGGATCCTACGGCAAAAGTACTGATAAATGGAAAACTGTCGCAACCTATCAACCTTACGAGAGGCACCCGCCAAGGATGCCCGCTCTCGCCTCTATTATTTGCTATCGCGGTTGAACCTCTGGCCTGTCGCCTGCGTCAATTACACCGAGCGGGAGCGGTACAATGCCTGCAGCGGCAAATTGATGTTTCCCTCTATGCGGATGACATCACGCTGTACGTCAAATACCCGACCCTACACCTCAATCCCCTGCTTCGTGAATTCGTCCTTTTCGGAGGGTTGTCAGGTGTTCACATCAATTGGTCTAAATCGCAATTTTTTCCTCTTACGGACGCGGTGCACGACTTCCCACTTGATTATCCGTTGGTATGGTGCCGTGACGATCTTCGCTATTTGGGGATCCGTATCGCTCGTGATAAGGACGAGACACTCCGATCCAATTATGGAGTAGCCATAACCAAATTGACTGCCTCCGTCGATAGATGGATCACGTTGCCACTCTCCATGGCTGGGAGGGCCTCCCTCATAAAAATGGTGATACTGCCCCGCTTCCTGTACCTTTTCCTCAATATCCCCTACTACCCTGGTGCTTTCTTCTTCAAGACACTCCGCACAGAGCTGCGCAGACTCTTTTGGGGTGGCAAATCTCCCCGATTAAAGTGGTCAACGCTGACCCTTCCCTATGACCAGGGGGGGTTCGATGTCCCCGATTTTGAAACATACTATATGTGCGCACAGGCGCATTTTGCCTATCACTGGATGGCTCCTACTCCCTTCATGCCACATATAGCGGTGGAGGACTGGATAGTACACCCACTCCCGCTGAACGGCCTGCTACACTGTCCCGAGACTTCCATCACCACTTCGGATACCTCGGTTTCCTGCACATTGGATGCATGGCGCCGCATTGCTCGGCGACTGTTGTGCACACTGCCCTACTCCCCCAGACTACCGCTTACCTATCACCCGCGGCTTTCCTTGCTATCGGAGCTGGGGTTCCAGCAGCTTTGTGGCAAACTCCTTATCACCTGCTGGGGAGATCTGTTTCATGACAGTCATTTCAAATCGGCTGATCTATTTTTTAAAACGCACAAACATACGCCCCTTGAACTCTTTTACTATATTCGGCTACGCGCTGGGAAGCGAGACATCCTACCCGACTACCCTGATGAGCCTGCGATCCTGCCACCACTACACTTCCTTTTAGGATCACAGGATGGGACCCATTTGGTCTCTGGGCTCTACCGCCAATTCCGCGGTGCTGCTCCATTACAAATCTCTGCAGCCCGACTGCACTGGTCTGCGGAGCTTGGAATGGATCTCTCGGACGACCAATGGAAGCACTGCTGTGCATTGACTTCCCGCATCTCTGCCAGTTGCAGATTAAAAATTATACATTACAAATTCCTTCAGAGGATATATTACACGCCGGTCCGGAAGTATAGATTTGGGCTGGCCGATAATGATCGCTGTGAACGTTGTTGTGCTGAACATGCTGATTTTCTCCACCTGGCGTGGTCCTGCCCCCAGATTGCTGACTACTGGCGACAGGTCATCGAGGCCATTGCGGAAATGGTGGATGAGGAGATTCCTGCAGACCCTCTGGTAGCCGTCCTCGGATACACCAAGCAGTTGCCTAGAGAATGCAGAAAATTCATTGACATGGCATTGCTCTTGGCCAAGCGGCGTGTTGCTTGCCGTTGGAGCAAGGGCAGAGCGCCCAAGTTCAAGGACTGGCTAACTGACTTAACATATTGCCAAGATCAGCATACCACTTTTGCTGAACTATTGCCTCTCTCATGCCGACCCGGGGACATTTGGGATCCACTGGTACACTACTTGCTTAAACGCTCAAACGACGATGCGCAGTCGGGTGACGAGCCTGCCACTCCCCAGCGCCAATGACAATCTTCCGGTACTTGTCCTGTAGCTTCGGGTGGGGTTCGCTGCCTTCCCTCTTTGGACATGCCTCACTGCCCCCGTAGACTCCTCGTGGGGTGAGCTGCCCTGTCTAGGCGGTACTGCCCTCTTTCCCCTCTCCGTGCCTATACGTCCCCATTGCCATTGCGATGCGAGATCGCCCCTCTGGCGAGTTGTAGCCTTCATACCCCGCAGATTCTGAGACTGACACTCCACGGTCTCCAACGACCCCAGAGAATAAGCACTGGACACACTACTCCCCGCACGGCGCCACATGCTAGGACCGCCACAATACACCATTGACACACATTACCACTACGCAGTCATGCACTACCTCTTAGTTGTAACCTGGTTGGGGTGTTTTTTGTTTCTTGTTACACAACCTACAAAACAGCAGTGAGACGCTTCTCTCGCTCAAAAAAACCTGTTCGACTGCTGCTCATCCTTGCTTGGCCTACGTCACCGGATACGGATGTGACGCTGTATCAATCTGTAATGTGCCGCCGGGCTCCCGGGATGCCGGCTAACAGGCTGTGTATTGTAGCTCCTCTCCTGCTGCCGGCCTCCGGGTTGTAGGCGACCCAAGCTGTGTATTTTACTATGCTTTTTCTCAATAAAGCAGATTTGAACCCCCCCAAAAAAAAAAAAAAAAAAAAAAGGTCCTGAAGAAAGCCGGGGTAATGCCCCTATGGCTGAAACATGTCGACCGTACTGCATAGCGCTACAGGGTAGTCTTACTACCCAGCGTGTTTTTAACTTTGACACATAGATTTCTGCCTCAATGTCTCTAGAATCTATGTAGTCAATTTTAATTTTCACTATTATTTGAGCACTGCACATTATTTGCACTAGCATAGGAATAATACCTGAGCTAGATCACTGACGTCCATTTCCGCACCGGCACTACAAGGTCGGATGCGCTCTGGTATGATCAGTAATTCCCACATGACGTAACTTCCATCATAAGGGTGGTCTGATGGGAATCATTCTAGCGTGTGTTTCTCAACAATATTTTGTTTTGAATCGCATTTCTTTTTTCAACGATACTTTTCATACACTCAGCCTACTGCATCACAGTCTGGTATAGCAACACACCATTTCCAGACCTGTTCTGTTCTGTTGTGTGATGTATCTTGTGAATAGGGGATTGAGCAGACAGGTTGTAAAACGTTCCCCTTTGACCCTTCCCCACACTTTTGTATTTGAGTGGTCATCATAGTGTGCCAGACTACAAAAGTGGCTCTTTCACTACAACAACAAACCAATCATCTCAGAACATCCTCTAATACTCAACTCCTCATTTCCTATAAAAAAAGCACATAGACCAGTTTCTTCCCCTACCATGGCTCATTAGATTAAGTGGGTGATGTCCTTAGCTGGGATTGATATCTCCATTTTTGGAGCCCACTTCTCTAGGGGGGTCATGACATCCAAAGATTTTTGGGCGGGTTCGCGTCTGGAGGACATTTTAAGATCGGCTGAATGATAATACCTTTCATAAATTTTATTGCAAACTTATACATACTGCTTCTTCTCTGGTGATAAATAGCCTTTGAACAAGCATAATAGGACCCTTTGTGGCTTGCCATATGATCTAGATTTTCCTAGTTTTACAAAGGAATCTTATTAAAGACATGGAGATGAGTATTATCCCATCACAACATGTTATTAACAATATTTCTCCCACCCTACAATTACCGGTGCTTCAACATTGACAACTCTGTGAATTACCGGTTACATCTTCCGAAACCAGAATCCCAGTTGGTTCCTCTCTACATCTTTCCTGGCATGGTCTTGTTCCTTCAGAGGCTCTCATTCCTGGATCCAGATTTTTGGACCTTACTTAGGATATATTTACCCTTGTGTTGGCAGTCTTGCAGATTTTTTTATTTTACCATTCATTCATTCCTCTGATGACTTTTCGCATAAGAAAAGAGGACTATTAGCAGTCCAGATAGGTGTTATATGAAACGTTGTGTCCTGATTGGTGGCCATATTGGACTACAGCTCCGTCCCTTTTGGCTGTTATCTCTAAGAACTATTGGGACTAGTCGTGTTTATTTCTGTTGACTGCTGCTGTTAAACATAAATCAAGTTAAGAAGATAATAATCACCTCCGTGCTTTTAATAAAATTAAGACTTTCCTTCATAAGCCTAGGAAAATCTAGATTTATTGTGGCTCCGTCTATTCGTATCTGAAGAGGAAAGGAGTTCCGGATGCGAGGGGCAAAGACAGAAAATCTGAAACCACCCATTCTCTTTTTAAAGTCTGGTGCCAACAAGAAGGTCTTAGAGGAGGAACGCAGTGTCCTGTTGGGTGTATAAGTCAAAAATTGAGACATGATGAAGGCAGGAATTTTATCTTCAAGAGATTTGAAAATGATGCAACCTGTTTTAAAAAGAGTCCTTTGTTACATGGGAAGCTATTAGATATCCATCAATAGGGGGGGGGGGGTGATATGACAGTGTTTAGGCTGCAGAAATATTAGGAGGGCATTCTGATTTTGAACTGTTTGGAGCTTGTAAACAAGAGTCTTAGGGAGACCAGCATAGAGAGAGTTAGAATAGTATAGTTGAGATATGACCATGGCAATTACAACTTGGATGAGAACATTTGAGGTGAGGAACTTCGAAATATTCCTTATCCTGAGGACCAATAGAAAGCAACATGAAATCGATTGCGCTTGACGAGGCAAGATGGCGGCTGCTTAGGAGGCTGACTGCAGCACTAGCGAGCTCTGGGTCAGAAGGCAATTTGAAACCCCTGTATTGATGCCTGTGATCCGCCCGTAAGCATTGGTCGAAAATATACCCCCCTCATGGTGGGACTACGGAGCCCTTATAACAATCTTGGGGTGATTTAGATGAAGTTTGGTGCACAATTAATTAAATGCGCCGTCTTGAAACATTTAACTCACCTGGCGTGCAAGAACTCCTGTGGTAACGAGAGAATGGCTCCGAAAATTGTGGCGCATCCTGCGGGCTCCAAGGGAGCTGCCGCGGTTGCCCGCAAACTCCGGGGAGAAGCTCTGGCTCTAACAAGGCCGAATGTCTCGGAACAGATGGTTGGGAGTCCTAAGCAGGTCCCATCGCCCGATCTGCTGAGAAGGGGGAGAGGCGGGACCTCTGCAAAGAATCGACCAGCTGGGCAGTCGATAGCGGATACGCTGACACGGGGGAAGGAGTCTCAGACGCAGACGGAGGCAACAGTAGCAATCCTGTACACTGAGAAGGGAGCGAGGGGAAAGAAGAACGAGGAGGTGAGCTCAGCCGAGTTCTATGAAGCCCCCTCCCCAGTCCCTATAGCCATAAGGGATACATGCGATATATGTCTACAAAAAGGGGGATTGTGCTGTTCTTCTATTAGACCATACAGGGGGAGTCACAAGAGACTAGGTCCCACTATATCGAGGAAGGATATAGGTGGCGATCCATATGTTGGATCTTAATGCCCTCACACACCCTTTCAGGTGTCATGCTTCGTCATATAGGCTGCTCCTCGTTGGGTCGGCGGTGCAATACCCAACGGGCTCCCTAAAGTAGGGGCACTTTATCGGAGATCTTCTATTCAACTGCCGTTTGATGAAGTGCAGGTGTGGGGCCAGAACTGTTAGATGTGATGGAGTCATTAAAATAGGATTCGGAGTACCTAGAGGGACAACTTTATTCTGGGGGTCTCCTACCCTTGCTAAAAACAGTGTACAAGGCACACACGCCGAGGTTAATGGCTCGTGAGGTGGTGTCCTTGTTACAGTTTGTTGGTCAACATGTTTCTCGCTTTCCTGTCCATTGAACTAGCGATTCTTTAGAACCTAATTATGGGCCTCATTAGGATACGGGTTCACCGCCGTGGCCACAGAATACACCCATCGCCAGATTAGGATGGGGTTGGGATTGCGGTGGGACCAGCGGTGGACGGCAGGTCCGTCCGCCGCTGATCCGCGGGGTGTGGAGGGCCATTTGGTGGCGGTGTCTGCAAGTCACTGTCAGCCAAATTAGGATGTGCATCGTCACATGTTTTTCCACTGCAGCTTTTCTGCTGTGGAAAAGCATGTGGTGTTTGGGGGCCCGTTGCGGGCCCTCAGGGTGTCGGGGGTGGGGGTGCACATGGGGGGTACCTATGGTACCCCCCAGCATTTACATGCACAAAACGGCTGGCGCTGTCCTAGCCCTCACCCAAGATGATGGCAGCTGTCTGCGCCTGGGGAGGGGGGGAGTATGATCCTGCTGGGCCCGTGAATCGCCCCAAGGAGGGCGGCAGGAGTCCCAAGAGGGGATCGGTTCTGAGGTGAGTTCAGTCAAGAGATCGTTAAAGTGCCCAGGGAAGAATAAAGTGAAGGGATTAAAATACGGCGATTTTTAAAAATGATTGCAAAGTTAATACAAATAAAAGTCTATCTCCCGGCTTCCGCCTCAGGAGTATTATCTATCTAGTGTCAAGCTGCCTTTCGCGCTTAATTTATAGTGCTCTGGCCCCCAATCGGCCTTAGCACTAGCGCGCTGTCCTAGCCCTCACCCAAGATGGCGGCCGCTGTCTGCGCCTGGGGAGGGGGGGGGGGGTATGATCCTGCTGGGCCCGTGAATCGGCCTAAGGAGGGGCAGCAGGAGTCCCAAGAGGGGATCGGTTCTGAGGTGAGTGCAGTCAAGAGATCGTTAAAGTGCCCAGGGAACATTAGAGTGAAGGGATTAAAATACGGTGATTTTTTAAAATGATTGCAAAGTTAATACAAATAAAAGTCTATCTCCCGGCTTCCGCCTCAGGAGTATTATCTATCTAGTGTCAAGCTGCCTTTCGCGCTTAATTTAT
This sequence comes from Lissotriton vulgaris, assembly GCF_964263255.1. Taxonomy (NCBI): domain Eukaryota; kingdom Metazoa; phylum Chordata; class Amphibia; order Caudata; family Salamandridae; genus Lissotriton; species Lissotriton vulgaris. Next base: position 1,440,405,935 of record NC_141687.1, on the reverse strand, counting down.
AGTGCTCTGGCCCCCAATCGGCCTTAGCACTAGCGCGCTGTCCTAGCCCTCACCCAAGATGGCGGCCGCTGTCTGCGCCTCGGGAGGGGGGGGAGTATGATCCTGCTGGGCCCGTGGATCGGCCCAAGGAGGGCGGCAGGAGTTCCAAGAGGGTATCGGTCCTGAGGTGAGTGCAGTCAAGAGATCGTTAAAGTGCCCAGGGAAGAATAGAGTGAAGGGGTATCGAGGGGTGGCCATGCGGGGCACATCAGCTTTCACCAGGTGAGTCTCCTGTTGGAGAATTACATCTGGATTGTGGTGCAGGAGGTAACGCCATATCTGGTGTTGTTTGTTGGGAGAGTTAAGTCCCTTAACTTTGAAGGACAGGATTTTCAAGTAGGGGACAGAATCCATGATTGGGTTAAGGTTGTGTGCAATCTGTTGCGCCCTAGTAGGGAGCAGGGTGGTGCAGCAAGAGGAAGGGACAGTGGGAGATCACCCTGTGTAAAGGGTAGTCGTGAGAAGTGCCCTGACCCTCCACAGCAAAAGATAAAAAAGGAAGAGGAGAAAGAAAAGAAGAAAGGAAAGAACGAAAAAACGAACTAGAAAAAATGGAACATCGGCCAACAGGGTCACAGTGTCCTTTTCCAGTCCGGGGACAATCGAGGCCCAAGGGCACGGGTTGTCCCGGAGAAGCCACTCTCCCAGGAGCAGGAAGGGGGTGAGTCTCCAAGCATGAAGCGTGTCATCTGGGTAATCAGCCTGGTGCCGCCAGCGCTGCCTGTGTGGAGCTGGGAGGGCATCAGTTTGGATGACGGGGTGCGGTCATATCCGTTAAAAGCATCAGGTGTGAGAGTTGAAGCAAACCAAATCGGGTGGAGGTGCACATCCATTGCTTCAGGGTGTAGAAGACGGAGAGCTAGCAGGGGAACGACCCTCCTCCATAGAGCAAATGTGCTGGATAATGTCCTGCTTGGCTTGCGAAGAGGATTGCTCCCCAGGGTTTGATGTACGTCTGTGGTGATGGACTTTGGACCAAGACGGCTTTGCAGGCTCCCAATTCAAGAGGGGTAGAGGTGTAGGGCTAGGTGGTGGCGTAAGAGAGAGATGTAGGAGTTGTGCAGCTTCTTGGAAAGATCGTACCATCCAGCGTTTAGTATCCCACTGAAAGATAAGCGCAAATGGGAGGCCCCATTGATACTGGATATTCAGACTTCTCAATTTATATGTCATTGGTTTAAAATCCCGGCGCCGGCAAAGCGTAGTGGGTGCAAGGTCTTAGAATATCTGTATGTTGGCACCTTTATATGTGAGCTCCGGTTTGGAGCGCGCCGCTTTAAGAATTGCCGCTTTTTCGGTGAAGAAATGGAACAAGGTTAGAATGTCAGGGATGAGGCCCGCACGGTTGGAAGGGCCCCACACTCGGTGCGCCAGGTCTAAAGCTGGTGGGGCGGCAACGCCATCACCCTAGATCTCATGTAGTAGCTGGGAAATGAATGTCATGATGTCCATTCCTTCAGCCCCAACAGGAACCCCCCTAAGGTAGAGATTATTACGGTGGCTCCGGTTTTCCAAATCCTCCTGTTTTAACTGTAAGTCAATATGTTGATCTTCTAGGGTGTCCAGACGCTGCCAAAGGTGTTCTTGGTCCACCGTCCACAGTCTTTTCGAGGCCATCCACTCTCTCTCCTATTTCAGTGACCTCCTTTCTGAGTTCCCGAACACAGGAATGGACCTCTGAGTGTAACGAGCAAATTTCAGATTTGAGCTCCTCCATGAAGTTGGCCATGGAGGACTGGGTGACTGGCGCCAAATCTTCTCCAGTCAATAATGCCATTTCTCCAGAAGCGGTAGTGCCCGATTTGTTCCAGATTGCGGCAACAGGATTGTCCTTGGGTGGTGCCACAGAGTCCTTCACCACCTTAGTGCAGGTCATCACCCTTCAAGACCTAGCACTCACCAGCGCCAGATGAGATGACAGAGATGGGCGAGAAGGCATGGGAGGTCAACCAGGAGCACCAGTAATAACCAGCAAAAAACCACGGACGTCGAGATGCAGGACCCCACCAAAGGCGCTATGAGTGGGGTCCCACCGTCAGGGAGGTAGGAGGGGAGGTAAGTGGCCATGCAGGAATCGATGCAACAGTAGGTGTCACCCCACCAGAGCACTCATCTCCCAAATGATCGAGTGGTGAGGACTGGAGCCGCTGCATGCCACATGCCAAGCGCAATGCAGGCGAGTTAAAGAGGAGGTGCTAGAGGTGAGTACCAGTTCAGGGCCACAACATTCAGGGTGACAGAATGTGCCGCAAGACCGGTTGCACCAGGTGAGGGAGGGGCAGAGAGGCAAATCCCAGCCAGTGCAGCGCTGGCCTCCGGCAGACAATAAAGTTCACCACAGGTCTCCCTTTTGCGTAAAAGACTCCAGTGGCAAGCCCCCGTAACCAGGGTCCCACACGCCAAGGCAGACAGCACAACCTCAAGGCAAACCGGCAGGGCGACAGCGCCCCAGCCCAAACAAGAGCGGTCCCAAGAGTTCCGAGGCGTGCAGGGGACCCCCCAGTAGCGGAAGGCGTAGATATGGAGAGCCTCACGTTACCAGAGTCAGCCGATCTTCCAAGAGTGCAGGCAGCAGTCCGCAGGGGGAATCACCAGCACACAGCTAAGGTAGGCCACAGTCAATCCCCGGTACTCGGGTGGATCGATCGACCGGCAAGTAGCAGGCCCCTGTGTGTGGTCCTCAGTGACTGGCCCAGTAGATACAGCCGAATGGGGGGAGCACGCGCGATGAGCCCACCGCCAAGCCGCACCATCACAGATCTCCAGTGCAGAAACGGCATAAGACAGGCTGCCCGGCCGCAGACTCACCAGTCCGGGGGGCCGCCAATCACAGACCAAGCTGCAGATAAGTCGAGCCCAGTTCCTCCGTGAGCCAGTGCCCCTCAGGCGCCCCCTCGGGTCTTCGCAGGCCGCCCGGGCTCACCAGGCGATGAGGGCTGCATTCCACGAGGAGCACAACGGCGACAGCTCGGCCCAGCCTCGCCCGGAGCAGTATGCAGGCCCAAGATGGCAGTCAATGCAGGCAATGGGGCTGGTGCCCCCGCTAGCCCGTCAGCACCCCAGCTGCAGTGGGCATCCACACAGGGCCAGGCACCCTCCACAGGGCAGCAGAGTCTCCAGTGGGGCCGGCAGGGGCGAGCGGCAGTGTTTGGTGCTTGACGGGGACACAGGATCGCAGCAGGTAAGATGGCGGCCACTATAGTCGGCCCGGGCGCTGAGGGTAGAGGAGCTGCGTCCCCGCAACGGACCCACCAGGGCTGTTGCCCGCACTTGAGAAGGTGCCCTGCTCCATCCGCTACCTGTGCGCTTCAATTGGCACCGCCAATAGGGTCCCAGCTCCACTGTAAAGGCTTCTAAAGGTGGCGACCTGTCAAAGCTCCCGCAGCGTGAGTCTCACTCCATTCGTAGCGAGACCACGCCCACTGCCAAAGACTTTTGATGTGGTACATCTCATAGTGTAATGAGTGTGATACAGAGCTAATCACTTACCGGCAATCTTGATTACTTTTAGTCCTAATCATCCTCTTCACAATCATTTCAAACCCTCCCTCTGGGGCTTTGACTTTGCTCGAATATAACAGGATAATTCTGGGTAAACCATCCCTTATGTGGCACTCAGTAGTGTGGGTAGGGCCTACTGAGAATTCTATTGTTTTCGGTCCAGAGGGTGGAGTCATCCTCATAGTTTAATGACTGGTACAAGGACGAGGGAAGTAGAGTGTAGTAAAGTACCCTTTTGAGATGGTCACCCACCACTTTTTTCTCTGGATGCTTTGGTAATGGAGCTGAAAGTTTACTGGATCCAGCTAACCAGACCCCAGTGCTAGTTTTCTTACCCTCAAAAGGTAATGTGAATTGTTATACTCATTTGGCAAGATACTTTAACATCCCCTGTAAGTTCCTAGTATATGGTACTCATGGAAGCCAGGGCAAGGAGATTAAAGGTGTCACCAGGGCCTAAAGCACTATTTGTGCCACCCTGAGTAATCCAAGTAAAAGAAGCCCGCAGGTCTGTCATCACAGCCTGAACAAGCAGCTTCCTTGGTCGAGATCTACCCTGCACACACCACGTGTGACAGGGTCACCTCACTGCCTTAAAGTAAGTACACTGCCCCTAAGGTAGGCGTCTTATAGCCCAGGAGGCAGGGTGCATTATATTAATGGTGTGGACATGTATGTACCAGCCTACATGTCCCTACAGTGATCTTTTCATTAAAGATCACTGTAATACATAGGGAGCCTTTTTTCTCGCTTTACTTACTTTGACCTCCGCACTGTGCCCATAAGAATACTAGCTTTGTTTCTCTACTGATCACAACTTTACTCTATACCCCCAGAGGCACTGGTCCTCTGATTAATCTTTTTCTTTTATAGTGAGAGGTGAGATTCCAGAATTTCCAAAACACAGTTAGCCACTCAATGACGACCATTAATTAGTGGCCAATTCAAAAGTTTGAAATTAGGTTCAAATAAACGACTCTCAGAACCATACTTTAGAAATAAAATGTGCAGTTCGAAGACCCAACCTCCTAAAGAAGTTTAGTCTAGCCAATATGATACAAACCAATATCTCCACTGATTCCAGACAAACTGAAAGCAGCAGAACTTGATGTTCTGAAAACAATCCAAGACTATCTATATTATGCATTTAAACTCAAACTAATAACCCTGTTTAAAGAAAAAACATCAGGAAACAATAATAGACTCAGAAAATTTTAGAAAATGTAGATATTTTATTAATGATCCAAAATCAATGCATACATTTTAAGAAGAATGCCAATAGCGCGTAGTATTAAACTACACATTAATCAAAGATTTTTTAAAGAATATAGTAAGAAGATTACAGAAAGCAGAAGGATGGTTTTCCAAGGAAACAAACCTCAATCAGTAAAGGGATAAAGGATCAAGTTAAAGTTCACTAGGGAAATGTAAAGTTCAGAATTGGTATTCTCAACAAACAGCCCAAAATGTTTTTTTTTTTATCCTCATATCACCAAAAAGCGTCTGCAATACTTTGTATAGCCGCCCTTCTAACCTGTGCACCCTGCGGCCACTGCATTCACTTCAGTCTGTAAACCAAGCCAGATCCACACTTTTGTTGGTGCCATGGTGTAAACATCGAACCAACAGAGGATCGAGCCCCCAAGCTCTACCCCTAGATGGAAAGTCGAGCCAGATATTTAAGCTATTCTCCTTCTCTACTTCCTGGTCCAACCAGGCAATTTTGATAGCTGCCTTAACCCAATCTTCCATCTTTGGGGGAGGGGGTCTCTCCATTTTAGACATATTTCCCTCTGGGCTCTAAAAATAAGATAAAGCAATAAACGTCTGTGCGAGTTCTTCAGCCTCCTAGTGATCACACTGTCATCACCAAATAAAACAAGCCCCTTGTTCAGGGTAACTTTCCTGCTAAAAATACCACAAAAAGCATTCTCAATTCCGCCCCAATAATCTCTCAGCCTTGGGCATGCAAAGTAGATGTGCACTCTTTGCCGGTGTCCAGTATACATGATTAATGGTAAAGAAATGGTTATTTTTCAGGTTGGACAGTTTTACAAATTTGTATAGTAGCTTCAGGGAGTATTCCCACACTGCCTCAATATTGGACTCAAGGGGGACCCCGTTCCAAACTGAATGTTGTGGTAAACACTCCTTCCCACCTGCCTCCAAGAGCTTCTCGTAATAATAATAATACTGAATTTTATATAGCGCAACAGCTACCTCCCACTGAGTTGTCCCGGCGCTTTTTTGAGCGGGTGGGGGGGTGTTGGACCGTGAAACAAGTGCCACAAAAGAAGTTTAGTTATTAAAAAGCCAGGTTTTTAGCTGTTTCCTGAAACACACTTCTGAGCTCACATTGAGCAGTTCGGGTGGTAGGGCATTCCACAATCTGGCTGTTGCGGCTGAGAATGTCCTCCCTCCAAGCCGAGCTCTTGAGACGCGAGGGACCAGGAGCAGATTTTGCACATTTGATCGCAGGGTGTAGCGGTGGAGTCTTAGTTTAAGATAGTGTGGGCAATTGCCCTGCAGAGCACGGTAGGCAAGTGTCAGAGCCTTAAACTCAATTCTGCTTTTCACTGGAAGCCAGTGCAGCTCCCGCAGATGTGGCGAAATATGTTGTTTGAACGGTATATGTTTGATCAGCCTTGCCGCTGCATTTTGCACTGCTTGTAATCGCTGGATAGCATACTTTGGCAAGCCCAAGTACAGGCCATTGGCATAGTCCAGCCTAGATGTTACTGTGGCATGGATTACGAGTTTGCAGCAGTCTTCGGGCAGTAAGTCCAGGAATTTACGTACATTTCGTAATTTATTAAGGCAGCCAGCCGTTACTTGTTGAATGTGGGTGGAAAAGGAGAGGTCATCATCCCACCTCACCCCTAGGTTTTTTGGACTTGTACTAGGAGAGGGAGGAGGCCCCATTTCGGTGGGCCACCAAAGATCTGGTGAGGGCGCGGGGCTTTTCCCAAAAAAGATCACCTCCATTTTCCCAGCATTTAATTTTAATTTGTTCATGTTCATCCAGATGGCAACATCACGGAGACAACCCTTAAAATTACTGAAGGCCTCCTTCATCAGGTCTTGGTAAGGGAGCGTCCATATACTAGGAGTTAAGAGGGAATTGCAGGACTAGGTCGCCCTCCACTCAAACAATCATAAATCACAAAAAGCCTAGTCCTCAGGGCAATAATTCTTTATAAGTCTGTGAGCATATGGATTGTCAACAGATCATTCCAATCACACCTCTAACTCTAGAGATTTGTTGCCATGTTCCAGACAATTGCCAAAAAATAAAAATAGCCAATCTCTGATAAGCCTATAACTAGACAACACAGTACAAACATTCACTAGAAGGACGACATTTGAAAAAATGTGTGAATAGCTAGATGACACCTCACGGGCGCACCACCAATGGGGCCCCTGGTTGGTACTCACCAGGATGGCCCTGTTCTCATCATCGGTGTCAACTAGCTTAACGTAAACGTGTCCGACTCCCAAAGGAAAAGAAGACAGTGAATGGTGCAGTGTACGCAAAAACTTATATGTGACAAGGACTAACAACGTTCAACATATAACACAACAAATACTGTGCATACAAGATACAGAACCCTTTTATTTGTATTCTCTTGTTGCCAACAGTAAACATATATACATAAAAAGGAGAGATGCGAATACTACCTATCGATTCGCATTCAGCTCGCTGCCTACGCAAAAACTTATATGTGACAAGGACTAACAACGTTCAACATATAACACAACAAAATACTGTGCATACAAGATACAGAACCCTTTTATTTGTATTCTCTTGTTGCCAACAGTAAACATATATACATAAAAAGGAGAGATGCGAATACTACCTATCGATTCGCATTCAGCTCGCTGGTAAGGGAGCACCAACTGAGTATCATCCGCGTAAGAAATTGCTTTAATGCCCCAGTTGGCGATTAAGGTGAAAAGAGGGGCTAGATACACATTAAAAAGTAGAGGGCTCAGAGCTGACCCCTGGGGAACACCACAACGTATATGTTTAGGTGAGGATGTAAAAGGGCGGAGGGCGACTTTCTGGGACCGGGCGCTCAGGTAGGATTGGAGCCAGGCCAGCGCCTTCCCACCCATGCCGATACACTCAAGTCTCTCAATCAGCCTAGCATGATCGACTGTGTCGAAAGCCGCAGATAGATCCAGGAGCACCAGCATTGCTGATGCTCCTGAATCTAATGACCATCTGATCGACTCTGCTACCTCTATGAGGGCCGTCTCGGTGCTGAAGCCCGACCGAAAGCCTGACTGAGTTTCGTGTAGTACATTGTTTCCTTCAATGAACTTATTCAGTTGGCGTTGGATCAGTTTCTCCAGCATTTTCCCTGGCACAGGCAGTTATGAGATTGGCCTAAGATTGCTAAGATCCCCCGGAGCTCCGGAGGATTTTTTTTTTCAAGGGGAGCAGCGTAGCATGCTTCCAACAGTCTTGAAAAATTCCGGTTGTGAGGGATAAGTTCCAGACATGGGTGAGTGTGGTGACTAAGGAGTGTGCAGTCGTCTTCCAGAGTTTTGGAGGGCAGGGATCGTCAGGGGCCCCTGATTTACATTTTCCAATCTCTGCCAGCGCCTCCTGATGTGAAATTTGAGAAAAAATGAAAACGATGGAGGAGGTATACTGGCTAGAGTAGAATACAACCTCTCTGTCTCAGTCGGGCAGAGAAGGTGTCATATACCTTTTGAATTTTATTATCAATAAAGTTGGAAATGTCATCGCACATAGACGGAGTTGAAGACACCTCCGTCTCTATAGCTCTTGGCTTAAAGAAGGATTGGACTACATTAAAAAATTCTTTCCCCGAGTGGTCCGCTTTCTGAATGCTGGACACAATATATTCTCTTCTGGCCTTTTTTATGGATTTGTGTAGCATATTCAGGGCCATTCTGTAGCAAGCCTTATCCCATCACAATAATTTAGTCTCCATTGACGTTCTAATCTCTTGCACCTGCTTTTTTCTGCTTTAAGTGTTTCAGAAAACCACGGGGCCGAAGGCGATTGTCTGTGTGATAGTGAAAGTTTTGCAGGTACAACGGCCTCTACCGCCGTAGCAATCCAGTGATGCAAAGCCGCAGCATCCCTATTTGGATCAGAGGTGAGTGCAGGCGGATTTGAATCTAAAAAGGGACCCAGGGTTACAGCTGTAAGGTTTTTCCACTTCCTCTTTATGGTGGGTCGTTTACCTTTTGCTTGGCCTGGGTTGCTCATATTTATTTTGAAAGAAATCAGGTAGTGGTCAGACCAGAGCAGGGGTTGGGGAGTCTCTACTGAAGCCTGAAAATTAGAGAAAACTAAATCTAGGGTATGGCCTGCGCTATGTGTGGGGCCCGAGATAAGTTGTGCTAAGTTAGCCGCTGCTAAAAGTGAGCTAAATTGGATAACTTGGAGGCTATTGGGGTCATCAACATGAAAATTAAAATCCCCGAGTGCCATGAAATTGGTATGGGCTAATGATTTTTGCACAATGTAGTTACAGAGCTCAAGGGTGGTGTTTACTGCACAGTCCTGAGGTCTGTAGATAAGCAGACCTGCTAATGCTACCCTAGCGTTTATCTGAAAACAAAAATGGAGCCCTTCAATACCTGGGAGGCCGAGGGAGCACGAGGTAGTCAGATCACATGAATCTTTAAAGATGATAGCAACTCCGCCCCCCCTTTTTTCTCCCTCCCTGTTTGCATCGCACATTTTAAAGCCGGATGAAATGGCTAAGGTGATAGATGCCATGACATCTGCATTTAACCAAGTTTCCGTTAGGAACATGGCGTCCCAAGATGATTCCATCAGAGTTAGCCAGATGTCGTTGGCGTGTCTCGGGAGGGATCAACAGTTCACAAGACCAGCCCTGAAGGGCACACCAGGGTCTGGATGCCAGGCCAGAGTTCCTTTTGGTGTGTCATAGGTTTGATCTGTTGATGTTACTATATGAATAGTTGCATCTAAAACCAGCGAGCAGTTTGGTGGCAGGTTCATATTTACCAGGTCTATCTGATGAACTGTGCAATGATTAGCAGTATTTGAGGCTGTCAGCTCTGGGCCAGTCCAGCAGATCCTCCTTCTCCCCCCCCTCAGCCCACTAGCAGCGTGGCTGGCACTGGCCTCGTTCGGGTTGCGGACGGGCGCAGACGGGCTTGCCTTCGGCGCGCCATCGGCGCGTCCACTGCGCGGCCGGGCCCCCATCTGCTTTAACTCCGTCCACCCGGAAGTGAAGAGATTGGTGGGAGGAGTCGCGTCCCTCCGTACAACCGGCACTAAGGAGCCGTGACGGACCGGGGATCGCGTTAACCCTCAGGTAGCAGTGTGCAAAGTATGGCAGTATACAATAGAAAGCAGAGGCTGTGCAAACGATTTTAAAAATGCAAGGAAGTTCGTAGTCAACTTTCCCTTGCAGTCAGCAGTTTAAGATAAATGTGCAAACAGATCAGTATTAAAATCACAATATTTTTAGCAGCAATGAGTCAATGGGAGGCGGCAATATCATCAATCACCTTCGCCTCAACACACACAGCCCACGCGATTACTCACTCGTACCATTTAGATATTTATTTATTCTTGAGGTTAGCATCTTGGAGAGATAGCTCCAGCACCCAATCACCACAAGTTTCTTTCTTTTCGGACGTGAACCATGAAACTAATTGGATACACTTAACCCTGGAAAAGTCGTTCCCAATTTTTGCTCTTAGGACTTCCCAAGGGTGAACCCCTCCAGAAGCCCCTCCAGGTAATATCAAGTCCAACCAGTTAATGATGCCTGCCCTTCTGATTTGTATGCTCAGACTATCTTTAAGGCATAACGGTGTCCCTGGGGATTCCCAGATTGGGGCAAAGTCGGAATAATAACCTAGTACCATTTCATTTTATGTATAACTTTATTTGTATAAAATCACAAAAGTTAAAACACATATACAAAATATATAGTAAAAAACAGTGATGGAGCTACTCATGATAGTTACAAGGAGTAATACAGTATATATATAGTCTTGCACTTTATTTGAACATTTAAAAATAATTTATAAATAATTTAAAAACATTAAAACGTTAAAAAGCCAAGATTATGGTCCTATGTTTAACTCTCAACTTATGCAGGCGGTACATTTAATCTAGAGGGATAATACAGATGGGTGTTCCAAGATTGGGGAGGCCACACTAGAAGTAAACTTTGGGCTCAGCCTCTTCTCTTTCCAGCGAAGCACCCATACCCAGCCTAGATACTTGGCTACTGCAACCACAACCGGATCAGCCTCTGAAGTTTTAAGGATTCGGAGAGCCTCAAGGCTAGACCTAATGCCCATATTAACACAGGTTGGTTTCAGCCACCTCGTTCTTGGTTTACTGTATGCAGGGCAAACAAAGAAGATATGACCTATTGTTTCTATAGTGTCCACACAAAACGGGCAGTGGCTGAATTGTGTAATGCTCCACTTGGTTGTAAAGTTATTGGTGGGGAGCGTTCCCACTCTAAACTGGTGGAACAACTTCCTATCATGGGTTGATGCAATAATATCCGAATATACCTCATATTTGGGCTCCAGCTTGGAATCTAGAAAAACACTAGACAGGGAGGTGCAAGAGGAGGCCTGAATACGTTTTGTGTTGACCATAGCCCAATAGACAGCTTTAAACTCGGATTTGGATGGAAATACACTATCAGCTGGGGAAGACCACAAGTGGACCAGACCCATGTCTGATAGTATATTTAGTACAGACCTGAACCACCCCAATTTCCTATTAACGTCCAAGTCCTTGACTTCCAGCAAGGCTTGGGCATAGTGGGTAAGTGCTGGAGTTACCCATATTCTTCTCCAGTAGGCAATCAACCTATAGCGTACCAAGTCCCTGAAAGTATTGCACCCTAAGTCCAGAAATAAGGGGACAAGAGGAGTTGATTGTGGAAGACCAATTATAGAACGTAAAAATTTGTTTTGAGCCATATGTAGGCTGTCCACATTTACATAACCCCACAGCTCTGCTCCATAGAGTATCGAGGTACCAATTTTAGACTTATAGAGCTGGAGCGCCGGTGCTATGGGTTTTGTGTAGGACTGTCTGTGTTCCTTCAATAAAGCACCCGCAAGTTGTGCATGCCTAACTGCTTGTTGGGTAACCTGCGGCTTCCAGGTTACCTTCCTGTCTATTAGAACGCCTAGGTAAGAGAATGTCCCTGTTTGTTCCAGAATTCCCTCATTCATCTGGACGACACCAACAGCTTTGGAGGAGTTTGCCAGCACCATGTACTTGGTCTTGTCAACATTGACAACAAGATCATGGTCCAGACAAAACTCCTCAAATCTGGACAGGGCACACTGAAGGCCCTGTCTGGTCTTAGAAAGGATGAGGGTGTCGTCCGCGAACATTAGAAGCGGGATCTTAGATCCCGCCAATGTTGGAGCATCTGTAGGGAAATCCTTGAAGTATTGTACCCCCCGTTTATATATAAGGAGAAGAGGGTGGGAGCAAGGACGCACCCTTGCCTCACCCCCCTGTCAACCGGAAATTTTTGTGTGGTATTACCCCTTACAACCCATCTAACCTGGGCGAAGTTGTTAGTACATAATTTCACCACAAAGGTCAACAGGTCTGCAGGCATGCCCAGTTGTTCCAGTGTGCTCGACATCTTGTTGCGCGGGACCAAGTCAAAAGCAGACTTAAGGTCCACAAACGCAGCATAGATGGTACCCCTCCCTATGGTCACTGTACGCCAGTATATCAGAATGAACCTCATGACCTGGTCCACAGTGCTTGTACATTGCCGGAACCCTGCCTGAAGATTCGAAAGGATGGCGAATTCCTCAAGCCATGCCTGGATTCTGCATAGCACCACCGTTGCAATGACCTTTTGGATACAGTCCATTAGGCTGATGGGCCTGTAATTAGCAGGTAATGACTGATCCCCCTTTTTGAAAGTAGGTAAAATCACTGCTCCAGCCCAGGTACAGGGTAAGCAAGCTCCTTCAGCAATGGCATTAGCCAGGGGCTGGATGTATTCAGCCCACAATCCTGTGTCCTGGAGGAACAGATCTGCGGGGATACAGTCGAGCCCCGGCGCCCTGCCCTTGGAGACCCGGAGTAAAGCATTTTCAACTTCAAGCTTTGTAATCTGAAGAATAGGGTTTGGTGTCCGTGGAAACACTGGTTACAGAGTCACAGGTGAATTGACCTCCGTAGTAAGAGATCCACTGCTGTGGCTCCACATGATTTGATGGTACATTGGCTGGGACTCCTTTACCCCATTTTACCAGGTGCCAGAACGTGGTCATATCTCTCCTGGAGCTAGCCTCCAGCAGGTAAGCCCATTGCTTTTCGTCCCATTCCCTTTTGGCTGCTACCTGCGCACCCTTGTAACTAAACCTACTTTTGTTAATTAATACCCTATCTTTAGACCTAATCGCCGCCGCTAGTAGTCTATAGGCAGTCGGACAAGATGAATTATACCATGCAACTGCTTTAGAATGTTCCGGCTTGTTAGATTAATTACTTTTAGTGATAAAATACAATTTAAGTTCATTAAAAAGGTGCTCATGGACATCAACTGCTCAATCACTCGATACTTCTTGCCCTGCCTCAGCCTGGAGTACTGCTACTGCACTTGATACCAGCAGATTCATGTGGGTCACACACTTCGCTTTGCACGCCACCTTAGATCATTTAAGGCGACGTGTGTCATTAGTCACATGAACTTCTACATGATCTAGGCTACCTGCCATACCCTCTGCTTGAGTAAAGTTGAATTTACATAAGGAAAGAAGCAAGGGATTGTGATCACCTTCAGTACGGACAATTAACTCCATATCCGGGAAACAACACTTACAACGCAACTTTTACAACGCACTACCTTTACAACAAAACTTTTACAACGCAACATCCATTACAACGCATGCCATTACAACGCAACCATTACAACGCATGTCACTACAACGCATACCACTACAACGCATGTCATTACAACGCATACCATTACATCGCATACCATTACAACGCATACCTACACTATCCAACACTTACCCTACTTTTGCACCCCCTGGAGTTAGAATAGTAATTTTTACCCCTACACTATCCAATATTTACCCTACTGTTGCACCCCCTGGAGTTAGAATAGTAATTTTTACCCCTACACTATCCAACACTTACCCTACTGTTGCACCCCCCTGGAGTTAGAATAGTAATTTGTACCCCTACACTATCCAATACTTACCATACATGCAATGTAATGGTATGCGTTGTAATGGTATGCGTTGTAAATATAGTATGCGTTGTAGTGGAATGCGTTGTAAAGGTAGTTTCAAAGAATTCGTTGTAATGGCAAGCGTTGTAATGGAATGCGTTGTAATGGATGTTGCGGTGTAAAAAATGCGTTGCAAAGGTATGCGTTGTAAAAGTATGCGTTGTAACGACATACATCCCCATATCCAATAGGCATGGCAAGAGTTCCTTGATAAGCAAGAAAAAATCTATGCGACTGGCACATTGCCCACTTATAAATGTTGCCATCCCAGTTTTGTCCGAATTAGAACGCCCGTTTGCTGCTCTCACCCCGTGCTCCATACAAAAAAACATTAATTTGAAGTGCAGCACTAGACCATTTTTTGATAACGGGGAGATCCAGAGTGGGAATAGACCACAATTCATCCTATTCTGCACTAAAATACGTGTCATAGATATCCAGGGGTTCAAATGTACAATTAAAGTCGCCAGCTATAAGGACCAAGTTGTTCCCTTGATACTTTATCAAGAAGTTATCTAAAATGGCAACCGTTTCTGAAGCTTTGCCACCTTGATTGCCCCTGGAATAAACATTAATGAGTAGTATGCCTGGGGGACTTCCCATATGCAGCTTAGTAATAAGGAAGTCCCTAGAGTCAATATATATCTACTCAAGCTTAAATTGGTGGCACTGCCTTACCCATGATGTCAATCCCCCTTTCGGCCGACCACGCATTCCCTGTTTGGCGGTTTTTGAAAAATGTTAATATCCTGGATGAAAAACGTTCTCTATGGCCCAGGTCTCCTGCATAAAAACAATGTCCTGCTCTTCAATGAATGAGGACCATTCACTAGAAACCGTTTTACTAACTAGACCCGCTTTGTTCCACGAAATCACTTTAGGGCCTAAGTTTGCAATGTTACTTAATAAAGAACTTTGTCCACACCCAGGTGCAGGATAATTTATAACATTACCATAGCCAAGCTCTACTGAGTCACAGCAACTGGGATGTGGCACTGCAGAACCCGGAGATGATGAATGTCCACCCATGGTAGACATGCCATGGACAAGCAAGGAAGAAGCAACTCTTGGATTTGAATCTTGCAATACTATACCATTTCCTATATCTGCCAAAGAGGGGGCAGTTTTCTGTGCAGCCGGTGAGCGACTTAGTCAGTCTATATCCTCTAAACTAGTAAATGACTCAAATCTATTGTGAACAGGTACATTATATTCATAACAATTCTGCGCCTGCGGTCCGTTCCATTGACTGCCCATTTTTGGAGTTGGCGCAATATTATTACGATAAAAAAAAACAAGAGGCATTATAGAACAACCATCCCTGCTCAAATGCCTAGCCCCTGCCCTTTCTAAGATCGTCCTTACAAGATGCGGGGACCCAAAATTCAAAACCACACAATCGCCACTGCACACTTTAGGTGACGAACCTACCCACGGGGTTCTACGTATCATTTTAAACTTTTGAAAAAGGTGCATACCCAGGCTGTTTCTGTTGTTTAGTAAGTGAAGAGCCTTATTTTTAAGGGATGACCAGTGTTCCTCTGAGCTTGTGTTAAGTGATAAAACATTGGTGAGTATGACTGTGTACGGTGTGGATTATGGTGGTAGCTTTAGGGAATCCCTGAGAAGAGTCGATCCAACCCTGGAATTTACTGTGTCACTGCACTCTGTATGCTCAATCAAAATCCCTGCCCTAACTGCTGAGGGTTGAGTACTTATCGAGTTAACTGTGGGGGTACACACTATTTTGCTAGCACTTGCTACGACATCTGAATAAGAAGATGGTTTAGCAAGCACTGATGCTAGTCTAATCTCCTTAGAAACACTGGCACCCTCAACACTGGGTTGATGTTTGGGGATGGAAATGTGTTGCTCTATTAGCTTGAGCCTTGCATCAATATCTGATAATTTAGTTAATACGGGCTCAAACAATATCACTAGCCTTTCCTCCAGTTTTCCGAGGCTATAAGCTGTTTGGTCTTCCACAGCCTGGCTTGAAGGGGCCTGGGCATAATTGCCCAGTGGACTAGAAGGGTTACCTATTGTTTGCAATGAAGAACTATTTTTCTTCCCCCAGGTCGCCCCTCTCGTTTTAGCCATTTTATTAGCTTGTGATGTGGCTGATGGTAAGGTGACTGCTTTCCTTTTTTTACTTAGAGTAACATGTTCCCTTTCCTTCTCCTGCACTAAGGGTTGCTTATCAATCAATCAATCAATCAATCAATCAATCAAAGCATTTATATAGCGCACTACTCACCCAGATTTTCTCAAGGCGCTCGGGGAGGGGGATCCGCTACTGCTCGAACAGCCAGGTCTTGAGCTGCTTCCTGAAGGCGAGGTGGTCCTGGGTCAGGCGGAGGTGGGTCAGGAGGGAGTTCCATGTCTTGGCGGCGAGGTAGGAGAAGGACCGTCCCCCTGTGGTGGCTCTTCGGATGCCGGGGACCGCGGCGAGGGCGTGGCCGGTCGATCGAAGCTGGCGTTTGGGAGCGTAGAAGTTGAGGCGGCTGTTGAGGTATCCTGGTCCTTGGTTTTGTAGGGCTTTGTGAGCGTGGGTGAGGAGACGGAAGGTGATTCTCTTGTTGACCGGGAGCCAGTGCAGGTCTCTCAGGTGTTCGGAGATGTGGCTGCGACGGGGGATGTCCAGGATGAGTCGTGCTGAGGCGTTCTGGATCCGCTGAAGTCTCTTCTGAAGTTTGGCGGTGGTTCCTGCGTAGAGGGAGTTGCCGTAGTCCAGACGGCTGGTGACGAGGGCCTGGGTGACCGTCTCCCTGGTCTCGGTGGAGATCCAACGGAAGATCTTACGTAGCATGCGCAGGATGTTGAAGCAAGACGAGGAGACGGCGTTGACTTGTCTGGTCATGGAGAGGGAGGAGTCCAGGATGAAGCCTAGGTTGCGTGCGTGGTCTGTTGGTTTGGGTGCGCTGCCTAGGGCGGGGGGCCACCAGGAGTCGTCCCAGGCAGAGGGTGAGGATCCCAGGATGAGGACTTCCGTCTTGTCCGAGTTCAGTTTCAGGCGACTGTTCTTCATCCATTCGGCTACCTCTTTCATCCCTTCGTGAAGGTTGGCTCTGGCGTTGGCGGGGTCGTTGGTGAGGGAGAGGATCAGCTGGGTGTCGTCGGCGTAGGAGATGATGTTGAGGTTGTGCTGGCGTGCGATGTCTGCGAGGGGGCTCATGTAGACGTTGAAGAGGGTTGGACTGAGCGAGGAGCCTTGAGGAACGCCGCAGATGACTTCGGTGGCTTCAGATCTGAACGGGGGGAGGCGAACTCTCTGTGTCCTTCCGGCGAGGAAGGAGGTGATCCACTCCAGTGCCTTCTCCTGGATTCCGACGTTGCTGAGTCGCTGTACTAGTGTACGGTGGCAGACAGTGTCGAAGGCCGCAGAGAGGTCTAGGAGGATGAGGGCTGCTGTTTCTCCGTTGTCAAGCAGTGCTCGGATGGCATCGATGGCTGCGATCAGGGCGGTCTCGGTGCTGTGGTTGGCTCGGAAGCCAGACTGCGAGAGGTCGAGGGATCCGTTTGTCTCGAGGAAGGCGGCCAGCTGCTTGTTGACGGTCTTCTCGATGACTTTTGCAGGGAACGGGAGCAGCGAGATGGGGCGGTAGTTCTTGAGGTCGGTGGGGTCGGTTGATGGCTTCTTTAGTAGAGCGCTGAGTTCGGCGTGCTTCCAGCTCTCCGGGAAGGTAGCGGTGTCGAAGGAGGTGTTGATGATGTCCCGCAGGTGGGGTGCGATGACAGCATCGGCCTTGTTGAAGACGTGGTGAGGGCAGGGGTCGGTCGGAGATCCGGAGTGGATGGAGTTCATTGTGCGGACGGTGTCTTCGGTGCTGATCTGGGTCCAGGCACGGAGGGTGGTGGTGGGGGGCGGTGGTTCGGTCTTGGCGTGCGTCGGTTGGGTGCTGAAGCTGTTGTGTATGTCCGCGATCTTGTTGTGGAAGTAGGAGGCGAGGGAGTTGCAGAGGTCTTGCGAAGGGGTGATGTCGTTGTTTCCGGCGTTGGGGTTGGAGAGCTCTTTAACGATGTTGAAGAGTTCCTTGCTGTTGTGTGCGTTGTTGTCCAGTCGTTCCTTGAATGCAGTTTTCTTGGTTGCGTGGATGAGTTGGTGGTGTTTTCGGGTGGCGAGCTTGAGGGCAGTCATGTTGTCTGGTGTTGGGTCTCTGCGCCAGGTTCTCTCGAGGGCTCGGCAGTTCTTCTTGGAGCTCTTGAGCTCTTTGGCGAACCATGGGGCTTTCTTGCTGCCGGGTCTGCTAGGCGGGGTCCTCAGGGGGGCGAGGTTGTCAGCGCAGTCGCTGATCTACTTCGTGAGGTTGGTGGCCGCTTGGCTGGGGTTTGTTGCGCTGGTGGGTGGGTTCTTGCTCAGGGAAGTAGCGAGCTGGTCGGCTGTGATCTTGTTCCAGCTTCTGCGTGCAACCTGTTGTTGGTGGTGGTGGATCGTGGTCCTTCTGAAGCTGAAATGGACGCAGCTGTGGTCCGTCCAGTGGAGTCCGGTGGCGTGGCTGAAGGCGATGTCCTTGCTAGATGAGAAGACGGGGTCGAGTGTGTGTCCGGCGTAGTGGGTGGGGGTGGTGCGGGTTCGAGTTTGTCTTAAAGGAGAAGGGGTAGGGATTGGAGGATTAGGAACTTGGTGCACTACCAATGAGGCTTCGGCTTCAATTTGTGGGGACCTCACATGGTCTTGCCCTATACAGTTTGATAGTGGAACAATGGATAACGAGGGAACAACTAAGGGATCTTCAGTCAGGGTAAAGCAAGGTTCCATTTATAATCTCTTTTGTGTTAACTGTATTTCATGATTTAAAACTGACTCTGCCCGCAGGAGAAATGCATCCAATGTGCCCACGACCCCTGTACCCCCTGCCCCCTTGCGTGTACCCCTACTCATGTTAGAATAAACAATCCAAAGTACATATGTTAATACAATCTAGGGCGGGCACCTGTGTACAATATGACTTTGTTGAATTACGCTAACCAGGTCCTGGTGGTTCAAGTCCAGTGATGAAAGGGGGTGGCCTCTGCCTGCCGCTGACGGGCGCGGACAGGCCTGCCGCCCGGGCACGCCCACGCGCGTCCCGTGCCGCGGGAGCCTGAGCGTCCTTTTGTGCGCCTCCTGGCACAGTAAGGTATCGTCACAGGCTGCGCGATGCGAGGGACGCTGGGTGGTGTAGTTTACCTCCTCCCGCGTCTGCTCAAGGTGGAACTGTGCCCCGGTGACTCTCTGCGGTGGCGGCGCTCCTGGAATGGACCCCGAAGGTAGGTTAGGCTGACTGACTCTTGGCAGTGTCGGCGATAGCGACAAAACGGGCTCCCCAGCCGCGGGAGCCCGAGCGTCCTTTTGTGCGCCTCCTGGCGCAGTGAGGTATCGTCACAGGCTGCGTGATGCGAGGGACGCTGGGAGGTGTAGTTTGCCTCTTCCTCCGGAGTCTGCTCTAGGTGTAACTGTGCCCCGGTGACTCTCGGCAGTGGCTGTGCTCCTGGAATGGACCCCGAAGGTAGGTTAGGCTGACTGACTCTTGGTAGTGTCGACGATAGTGACAAAACGGGTATGAGAATATCTGGACAATGATTTATTGGTTATCCATTCAAGTTTCTTTATCTTTTCCTTCAGCTGAGTTTGCTGAACCAAGAGCTTCTCTGCCTGTTTAAGATTTCATGGACCGGCTCTGTATGTTGCAGTAAATATTTAGCGCGATGTGACCTTCATTCTACTTGAGTTCACTGAAGGGTTTTTAATGGGCTGAAAGCCTTAGGGCAGTAAATCCATCAAGCTGCTTGCTTTCCCGGGGGCTTTTTAATGAACTTAAGTTGTTTCAAACTCAAGCTTCTGTCATTGTATTGTGCTCCTCGACATTAAAGCCCACTTATCTTGTTATTATTCTGTTCTCTCTCCTCTGGCTCTTACTAGTAAAGTGGCCTAGTACCATAAATGGAGGGCAGACTTCAAGGTTTTTAAGCTTACTTTTTTGAAGTACCTGGGTGCACTGAATTTATACAGAAAGTCATCTCCACCTTCCTGCCTTAACATTTCACCCAAGAGCCTTCCCCAGGTTGAGTCATCGGTTTTCCCTAGCAGCATCCGGATAATCTTAAATTGGAAGGCTCACAGTACCAATTAATATCTGGGAGGACCAAGCCACCTTTGACAAGCCTTCGCCCGAGTTTCTTCCAGGCCAGCCTTGCACCCAGATAAAACTTAAGATCTTTCCCTGGATTTTACTGATGCCTAACTTGGGAAAACCGATGGGGATAGCATTAAATAAGTAGGTTAGTTTGGGGATTATAACCATTTTAATTAATTTAACCCTTCTATAAATTGTTAGAGGGGGGGGGTTTCCACCTGGCAATCTTTTACAACCCTATCTAGATTGATCTGTGGGATCTTCTCTATGTCTTTAACAATTATAATGCCCAAATATTTAAAATCTTGACTAACTCTCCCCTCCCAGTCCTGAATCTTTGAACAAATCACCTCTGTTTTACATGTGTTAGCTAAATATCCCAATAGAGATCCAAACTCTTCTAACAGATGTTCGACTCTTGGTATTGCCAGGGCTGGATTAGCATATATAACAGCAAGTCATCTGCATATAAGGCGACCTTGCTGCCATAAATGTTGGATTTAAAAGGGGTTATTAAAGCATCTGATCTTATTGCCTTGGCTAGTTGCTCTAGTTATAGATCAAACAATAGGGGTGAAAAAGGACAGCCCTTTCTCGTTCCTCTGAGTATGTTAAAACTAAATGCTAAGACTCCATTCAACAATATCCTAGCTGAGGAGCCCTAGTAGCATTTTCTATAGTTTGGATGAAGATAGAACCAAAGACCATTGTTCCTAACACTTCCCACAGGTACATCCAACACACTCTATCGAACTTCTTGGCCTTGTCGAGCACCACCATGGCCAGGGGTTTGAATCGTGCAGATGCAAGGTCAAAGCTTGCAATGAGTTGCTGAGTCTGTTCTTGGATATATCTCTTGGGAATTAAAACTTTCTGGTCCAAATGGATCAGTTGTGGTGCGATCTTGGCCAATCTCCCTGCCAATATGCTCTTGAATATCTTATAGACTGCATTCAGCAGGGAGATCGGTCTATAAGAATCGGATCTCGAAGGACTCTTAGTGGGCTTCAGAATGAGCACATTTTTTGCCTCTTTCCAGGACCTAGGAACTCGACCCCCTAATCGATAGATCGAATTAAACAGAGTTTCCATTATCGGGACCAGTTCCTCTATTAGCAGTTTATACACCTCATTTGGAAGCGCGTCTGTGCCTGCTGCTTTATTGCTTTTACTTTTCCAGAGACACATACGAACCTCATCCTCAGTTATTGGGGCGTCAAGCACTTCGCGGCAGTGTGATGTCAAAATATGTAAGGATTTTTCCCTTAGTCATATTTTAAGGGCCGCGGCATTTGGAAATATCTCTTCCTTATACAACTCAGAAAATAAAGTAAGTAGGCAAATTTGCATATCTTCCGATTTATTAGAAGTATCACAGTTTTCATTTATGATTAGTTCGTTTATGTGGTTCCCTGCCCAATCCACTCTGGCTTTCCAAACCAAGAGTGCTCCTGATTTTTCTCGGTACTCAAAATTCTGCGTTGATTTGGCAAGCCATTTTGCTTTGCATTTCTGATCTAACTTGATCCTGTAGTCCTGACGGGCCGCCTTTACACCTGTAATTTTGCCTCAGCCATCCCCTGATTAAACCGGAGAAGATCTACCACTAATTGGGCAATTTCACTTCCATCCTTTTTTAAACTTGGGATTCTTCTCTGTTCTTGGTAAATATGAGACTATGCAGAGAGCCCCTCAAATATACCTTAACCCCTTAAGCGCTGCCGTCGGCCAACGGCCGTCGGCCAACGGCCGTCGCGAGCACTACCTTGCCAGTGCTGCACATGACCGTTGGCAGACGGGACCGCACCCGTTATTCGAACGTTCAGCACTGGGCACTGAACGTTCGACGCTTCAAAGGGGTTAAAGGCATCCCATACAATATGCAGAGACGCAGATCCCATATTTGCTGCAAAATAATTATGGCATGCATGTTTAAGCTCTACAACTATCCCTGGGTCCGTCAACATAGATCTTTTAAGTGTCCATCTAGAACTCGAAATATACCTGCTTCCTGCTAGAGAAAAGGCAACTGCAGAGTGGTCTGAAATATGACTTGGCAGAATACTGATTGATGTCATATTATCTATAATAGATCTATCTGCCAGCACATGGTCTATTCTTGAAAAGTGTCCATATTTCCTACTATGGAAGGTGAATCCATGGATATTGCCTCTCTTAACCCTCCATACATCTAAAAGGTGCGTGTATCATATTGTTTAGGGCGTGACAGACCCGAGGCGTCCCTACAAATTGACTCTGATTATTCTATCTAGCAGTGGGTCGAGTAATACATTGAAATCTCCTCCTATTAATATAGGGACGGTTACGTCCATCAGATTCCACTGTAATTTGAATAGATATGTAGGGTCATCTATGTTTGGGCCATAGAAGGATATACATGCTAGCTCTGTTCCACCAAAGTCTAGTTTGGCTATAATCCACCTCCCAGTATGATCAGTTTTAGAGGATTTTGTTACACAGCCCGCCCCTTGTTTAATCAAAATGGCAACCCCCTTGCAATGAGCAGTCTGCTCTGATGTGCAAAAATATATTATCCAGGAATACCGTGCAAAGGTAGTACGGCTCTCTGAGAGATCCAGGTGCGTCTCTTGGATAAGACATCTTTGGGCTGAACTCTGTTCTAGATATTTCATAACTAATCTCTGTCTACGCACACATCCTAACCCATTGACGTTCCATGAAAGGAAGTTTAAATCTGTAGCTCCCATTAACAAAAGTCATCCATCAAAGAGTCATTCTAACTGTGGCTATAGCTAACATACAGGACAAAAGGCTAGCTTCCTGACGTGATAGAGGATTTCTTTTTTTCTCCCACTGCTCCCCACCCCGGGCTCCCTTCCCTCATCCCTCCTCCCTCCCCATCCCTTTTTTTTTTTATTGAAAGTTCATGACAATATAGTATACTCTATACAAAATAGTAAGTATTAATAAAAGATTATAAATATACACACAGGAAGATGAATAGACATAGTAATAGTAAAAAAGCTGACATAACATGGGGTAATAAATACAATACATACACTAATGCTGGCTACGATAAATGTTTTAGATACTATGGGCCGCCACTTTTTAACTGTCTCCATGATGCCTATGGCGCCCAAATCCTTAATCCCATTTCCCTAGATTTTGCACCCTTTAGAGCGTATAATTCTGACTCTATGTTATGAATCCCGAGCATCCTGCACATCCACATTTGAAAGGTAGGGGCCTCAACGTCCTTCCATGCAGCAGCAATTAAGATTCTAAAAACAGCTGTTGATATAAAAACAAGTGCCTCGGATTCTGTATTTAGGCCCAGTTTGGCGTCACACCCAATTATTAAAAGTGTAGGGGATAGGTCTATTTTGACAGCTAGCAGCCCCTCTAGAAACTTTTCAATTTCATTTTTAATTGTTCCTAATTTCCCACAGCTGCAAAACATATGTAGAAGGTCAGCCGGACCATTATCGCATCTAGGGCAATTACTATGCTCCCTCTTCCCCCATTCATACAATTTAGCCGGAGTGTAATATAGGTTGAAGAGAGTCTTAAAGTGCTGTGCTCTTAAGTTTGAGGAACGTAGGAACCTTTTATCCATTAGGATAGCTTTATCCAAATCAATGTCAGGATCGCTCAGTTTATCAGCCCAAGTGGCCTCCGTCTTAAGAATATCATCAGGAAGCGTTTCCAAGAAAAAACCATAGAGTGTTCTGATTCTGCAACCACCTCCCTTCATATAGTCAAGTATTGTACAATCTTTAGATATGTCTATACTCGGTCTTTTTGATTTTATTGTGTTGGCCAACTGCATATATTTGAACTCTTGGGATCCTTGAAGTGAGTATCGTGACTTAAGGAGTTCAAGGGGCCTCAAAGCATCCTTTGTCATCACTTGACCTAATGTAGTGATTCCCTGTCTTTCCCAGTGTCTCCATGGGCCATCTCTACTTAGATGTGGAAATAGTCCTGACTTCCAGAGTATAGTATGTTTATTAAACTTTGGGATACTCTGGTTCTTCTGTATAGAGGACCATAGCCCCCAGATGTCTTCCAAAATTTTATAACCCGTTGTCTTATAAAAACGTTTATCGTATTTCCTTAACAATACCCCATGTGCCTCACTCCCTAGGGCCAGCTGGTAGATAGATGGAATGTCTCCATGGCTATGTGGTGCAGCTTCAGGGAAAAAGAGTATAGCCATTTGTGTCAGAAGGCAAGACCAATTATAGAACTTAAGATTAGGAATTCCCAACCCACCCTTTTCTTGGGGGAGAGACATGTATTTAATTGATCTCCTCACCTTGCCATATTGCCACACAAAGTTCATAAAAACTGACTCCATTTCCTTGATCAATATATCGTCTACTTTAAAGGGGATAGACCTAAATTTGTACAGGATCTTGGGGAACATTGTCATTTTGATGACATTGACCCTGCCTATAATTGACAGATGAAGGGTATCAATTCTTTTTAGGTCTTGTTTCATCTTTTCAAGCAGGGGCAAAAAGTTGTCTTTGATGATTTCCCTTGGCTGTGCATTAATTGTTATTCCTAGGTAGATTGCTGAGTCCACATACCGGTCATCTAGTTTTACTATATTCCTTGAGCATAAAACCTGTGTTTTTGCCACATTAAGACGATACCCAGATAACCTCCCGAAGTCTGAAGTAATACTAATTATTCCTCTCATTGCACTATCTGGATCGGTGGTAGTTATGGCTAAATCGTCCGCATATGCGAGAATTTTGGTGTGAATTCCGCTAGTGACAACCGGCTTTATATTGACATTATTCTTTATAAGAGCAATTAGAGGGTCTATGTATAATGCGAACAGGATGGGAGAGCACGGACACCCTTGTCTCGTGCCTCTCGTGATATGAATCTGCCCAGAGCTTTCACCCATAAGTTGGATACTGGCTGTTGGATTAAAATACATAGCCTTAATTGCCCGCAAAAATCTGGGGCCAAATCCTCTGTCAACCATCACTTTCCACAAAAAACTCCACTTAACGCGGTCGAACGCTTTTTCTGCATCGAGGAGGATCATCGCGACCCCCCCTTCACCAGCCGCATGGATATCGAACAGTGTTATGGCCCTTCTTATATGGTCGGTAGTATCCCTACCAGGGACGAAACCATGCTGCCAAGGCGAAACAAGGGTCGCAATAATCCCCCCCAGCCGTGTAGCCATTATCTTTGCATATAGTTTGTTATCGCTATTTATTAACGATATGGGCCTATAGGACCCAGGACTTTCCTTGGGTTTCCCTTTTTTGTGGAATACCACTATATTGGTTTTAGTCCAAGATTCAGGTATAACCCTGGTATTTATAACCCCATTGAAAAGATCTAACAGAAGAGGAGCCGTTTCTTCCTTCAGGTGTTTATAGACCTCCAGGGGTATGGCATCAGGCCCTGCTGCCTTGCCTGCTGAAAGGTCTTTTAGTGCCTGGGAGAGCTCGTCCAAGGTGATATTCTGCTCCAGGGATTCTTTCTCGCTAGCCATAAGTTTAGTGCCTGTATCTGGCCAATTTATGCCTGAGTCGTCTATATCTGTTTCTTCCTTGTAAAGATCCTGATAGAACCTTCTAAAAACTTCAAGAATTTCAGTTGGTTTATTATAAATCTGATCACCTTCTTTAATTTCGCTAATAGCATTTTTTGATGTAGCTTGTCTTATCCTTAACGCTAGAGCCCTGCCTGCATTCTCCCCTGTTTCATACATACTGGCTCTGCGGGTCTGATATTCTGCTGCTGCTTTTTTTGTCAATTGCCGTTGGATATCTGCCTTTATGCTATTCAGCTTTTCTAAACTCTGATTGCCCTGTGTCCCCTGGCAGACGTCTAACCTGTGTTGTTCCTCTGCCTCCGCTAGTTTGGCCAAAAGGCGTTCTCTGTCTGCCTTAGCTTCTTTCCAGATCCTACCCGAAAAGCTGATTGTCTCTCCCCTCAGGCCAGCTTTGAAGCTATCCCAGACCATAACCCGGGATGCGCTATATCTGTTCGCATCAAAGAAGGATTGAGACCAGTTCTTAATGTGTGCTAAATAATTGCTATCCACTAGAAGCTTTCTGTCAAAGGTCCAGGGTCTGATCTTCTCCCTCTGTATGTTCAAGGTCATTGTAAGAATGAGGGGGTTATGATCCGATATTAGCCTAGGCAGCATTGCAATTTTAACATTAGGAAGACAGGTTGCTGATATTAAGAAATAGTCCAACTTTGTATGTTTATTAAATGGGTGTGAGTAGTATGTGAACCCGGGTTCGTCTTTCTTTTGGCACCCCCACACATCCCTCAACCCATGAGATTGAATTATAGAGGACACGGACCTGAATACCCGGGGCTTCCGACCGATATATGGGGTATCCCCTACAAAATCTGCTGAAATATTGAGATCACCACACATTATTATAGGTGAAGACCAGTTAGTAAGTTCCCTCTCTATATGATCCATCACCCCCGGATCATCCAGGTTAGAGCCGTATACTGTACATAGAGTTATACCTAATTTCAGTTCACATATCGCCCATCTTCCCAATGCGTCAGCCTTTGATTTTTTTGCCCCTCCCAGACCTACCCGACCTATAATAGCTACCCCCTTTACCGTTGAAGTCTGTGAAGAGCAGGACAAAATTTCAAACCCCCTAAGATTTAACCAATGTTTCTTTTTCCATGGTAAGTGGGTCTCTTGTAAACATATGATATCTGCCCTAATTAATTTTATATACTCTTCAAACCTCCCTCTCTTTTTGCAGTTATTCAGCCCACCAATATTTAGACTAACTACCCTAATACTAGACATAGCCCTGTAGGGAGCAAAGCCAGCACTCTAACCAATTACATTTTCTCCTGAGCTTTTCATGAGTGTGCATATCCTCTTTAAACATTACACTATATTGAAAAACACATTTGTTGCATGAACTTTCTTTTTCCTTTTTATTTTTTGCTTCCCCCATCCCCCATCCCCCCACCCCACAGCAAACCTTGTCCCCCCCTAACCCCGACCCTCTCCCCAGTGAAGCGCGCAGACTGAGTCTGTGCGTGTGATGGGTGCAACCCAGCAGTGGACACTTGCAGACTACTTATTAAAACATGTCCTCAACTCATAAATGAACCATAAACCATAAACCACCATAACGTGACACCTTTGATTCTATAAACCTCGACCTAAGGTTGATATTTAGATTTGAAAATACTACCCAGGCCTGTATGAACTATACAACCGTAATACTCGTCCCCCTTAAACTGCATCCTTCTTTCATATGGATCGATTGGAGGCTAGTAATACAACACACTCCACTAGTACCATATGAAATATTGTATGTAGGATATCCCTACACTACACAAACTATATTAATTATCCACCATACTAAATTGAGTCCAGATACTCCCGAGCTTTGATTTCTGAAGAGAAATACATGGTCTTGCCTGAATGAATTATTTTTAGCTGGGCGGGATTAATGAGATAGACCTGTACTCTTTTGTCCTGAAAAGGCTTGATTAATTGTCTCAGCCTCCAACGCCGTTCAACGGTGGCGTGACAGAAATCAGGCCTTACAAAGAAAGAGCCTCCCTCAAAGGTTCTTTTAGCGTCTGGTCTCGCTTTCTCTGAGATGGACTGTCGTAGAAGAAAGTTGCCTATGTATATTAAAATAGCTCTGGGCTTGTCGCCTTCTCTGGTATTCTGTCTCAGCTTAAATGGGGTCCTATGTGCTCTCTGGATTTCAGTGGTCCAGTTCCACCCAGTAATATCTGGAAAGGCTTTCTCGAATGTTTTAACTATAAAGGCTTTGACATCCTGCCCTTCACTTCCTTCCGGAATCCCAAGGACCCTGAGATTGTTCCTTCTTTGACGATTTTCCAGGTCCTCCAGCTTCCACTGGACGTCTGCTGCTTGTGCGCCAAAGGATTCCACTTTGCTCGTGGCGGCCGCGGCCGCGGCCTCTGACTCAGTGGCGACGATCCTTTCTTCTAGGTTTGAGACCCTGTCGCCTATATTTACACAGGCCTTTGAGAGTTTCCTGACCACTCCTTTCATTTTTCGCATTGCAGCTTGGGCCTTAAGGCTGTCTGATCGAGTCTCTTCTCTATGTGCTGTTATTCCTTGATGGATTGATTCCATCATTGCCATCAGTGACATCATTGAGAGCTGCGTGGTCTCCTGATACTGCGTCTGGGCCGTCCCCTGATTAGGGTTTCCCTGAAGAGATGTTGTAGGGGAGTGATCCCATGTTAATTCTGGATGATCCCTTTGAGAAGGCATATTTTTGATGGTGGTTAAAGGAATCCCTTCCTCGTTGTCACTCTCAGTTTCTGGGTTGCTGCAGTCGATATCAGAACTATGGAGCTCCTCATCCTCTGACCAATCAGCCTCCTCTGTCACGGAAAAGAAACATTCACTAGGAGTCTTCTCCTTTTCTTTCTCCTTTTCGCCTTGTATTAATCCAGAATGAACAACAGTTACATTATCCACTGGTTGGGCAGATTCGTCTGGGACCATAGTGGACATAGTAGCCTCTTTCAGTACCTCACATGTTGTAGAACCTTCTTGAGTGCCTCCATTATTAGTTGTTGGGTATATAGATCTGTGTTCTACTATGCTTTCTGGTACTGAGTCTAGCGTGGCCTTTGCTGATATAGAGGCTGTACTCTCCCTGGCACCGTTACCAGCTCTCTCACCATCCTCCGTAGTTGCACCAATAGGATGTATCAATTGTAATGTCAAGGCCTGAGTGCCACTCAAGGTATCACCCCCCACTTCAACCTCCTGATCTGGTTGACATGACTGCATCTGCCTTTGTGATTGAATTTGAGGCTGTGAGGGTTGAGAGGCTGGTTGTGAAGCGACCTCAATGTTTGAACCAAGATCAAGCCCTACAACTTCCTGAGTGGCCGATATTGTCGGTAATGTTGCCACAGGGACTGCTGGGGCCGTCTCTAGGTCTATTACCATAGCTGGTTCCATCTCTTTTGGCTTTTTTTTTTTCTCATTCCGGTTCAGCATGTCTACTATACTTATGGTGGCAGTGGTTGTAGCTGTGGCTTGTCTGGTTCTAGCAGCAGGAGGCCGCATCTCTTTAGGTGTACTTGGACCTGGGGTCGACTGATGCTGCTTTGCCCGGCCCCCTGATCCTGCTTCTGACACTGCCCCCTCAAGCCCTGTGCTGATTATAGGCACAGTATTCACAGAGATGTCTGTAGCAGCGTTATCAGCATTTTTCTTTTTTGACAATGGCTTACCTCCAGTGTTAGTTTTGGGGGCCATTAGTAAAACCAGTGCTGAGAGTAGGGAAAGTTGCTGTTTCACTCTGACCCTGCCTCTCGGTTCTGCTCTGCCTCTGTCTGATCCACAGCCACTGCAGCCGCTGAAGCTGCAGCCTCCGCTCCTCTCTCCCGACACCGTCCCTGTGAGGCTCCGCCTCCACACTCCGCGGACTCCGCCGGATCTGCAAACCAGCCCAGACCTCAGGAAGGGTGATGCAGCAGCCCTCCGCAGACCAGGGGGAAGCGCCCTGTAAAGGGGATCGGCAAGGAACATCCAGGCAGCCAAACCGATGCACCGAGACACCAAGATGCTGAATCGGAGCCGTCGAGCTATTGCGCTGTATGGCGTGTTGCGTCCCGGCTTGTCTCGGCGTCTTCTCTGTCCGATCACCAATGTACAGTCCGGGGGAAACCACAGAGCTGGAGCTGCTCGGTTTCCTTATCTTTCCGGTAAGCTCATAGCAAGCTCAATCTCGTGGCATCTTTTTCCGAAATAAAAAGTTTGTTGAGGTTTTCTTTTTTGCTGGAGTGTCTGACTGCACTGCTGCGGTTGCCGCTCAGCCGCTCCTCACGGCTGCCATCTTGTTTCCCCTCCTCCCTCCCCATCCCTGTGACCCTGTCAACCCACCATTCCTCTGGGGAACCCTACCTACTATTACTAGGCGTACAGCCTAATGGGCCTTGATCCCCGGGCAAAATTAACTTGTTTCTTTTGCATTTTCCTCTCCCTGGACTCTCTAATCTCTCCGGACGTCCCTCGCTCCCCCTCCCCTCTCCTACACTCCTGCACTCATCTTCATTTCTGTTATCAGGTTGTCCACCTCCTCCACTGAGCTATAGACATACATGTGGTTCTTCCACAACACTGAAGTGACGCTGGGAACTTCAATTGCACCCTGGCCCCCAATTTATTTAACTCCTCCATCCGCTTGCCCATCTACCATTGTTTCTGGGCAGTAGTGTGGCACACATCTGATCTAATAGAAAATGAAAATTAGCCTGATGTTATAGAGCCTTCCTTAAGTGCTATCGATAAGAATGCCTCTTTTACAGTGCATGTGAGAACATTTATCAAGATTTTCCTCGGCTTCTGTTTCGCAAGATTTCTTTTGTGTGGGTCCCGATGGACCCGCTGAATCTCTGTAGATATGTTTATGCTTGGAAAATATTCAAGAACTGTGTCTCCTAATAGAGAGATCACAAAAGCCCAGATGTCGGAGCCTTTCAGGGCTTCAGGGCTTCAGGAACATTAATCAGTCTCAAATTATTCTTCCTAGAATGGTTCTCAAGGCGCTCTAAATCATCCGTCATTTCTTTGTGTTGCCTCGTTAATCTATTCATTTCTGCTGAAGTTGTATTGAGTGCCTCTTTTATCTTCGGAATCTCCTGCATAAGAGTATCAGTTCTTAGGAATTCTTCTTCTACTTTCTGAGCCAGTACTGCACAGGAGGCCTGGATTGCCACTTGATTATTCTCAGAAACTGTGAATCTATTGCCCATCTCTTCCTTAAGAGCTAAGAGAATATCAACCATGGACTCAGGACTTGTCTTGGGAGTATGATGCAGGGACAGTGCATCTTGAGGTGTTTCTGGCTGGTTGTCTTGGTACCCCCCTTCCTGTAGCTTCAGCACACTGAAACGATTTGAGGTAGGAATTACGAGATGTAAAAGTATTTTGTAACTACTGGAATCCTCAGGGGTCATCACTGGTGGGGGTATAGTAACTATGGAGGGAGGGAGGGATTGTGAAATTACTCCAGATGAGGCCCGGGGCTGACTCAGCTGTCTCGTCTCCATCCTGCTTGTGATGGAGCAGGGAGCACCTTCCTTAGTAGGGACTGAGGGTGAAGCTGGTGTAGTGAGCACTTTGTAATAAGATTTTAAGGAGGGAGTGATCTTCACTCTTGGTTGGCGGTGCTTTTTCTTCCTCTGCCTCTCCCTCTAGCCCTAGGGCTCTTAGCTACTGCAGAAGGCTCTGTTCTTTCCCTCTTCTCCTTGTCCTTTTCTCCTCCTCCCCTCTTCTTTTTTTGGCCCTCGGGCGACCATGGTCTACTGCAGCTATTTATGCTATTTAAAGCGGGAAGGTCTTGAGTAGAAGCATCGGAGAGAGGTAGAAATTGCGTGGCCCTTGTGCGAAGAGTGTATCTACACACTTTTCCTTTTGGGTGATCAACTCTTATCTGCTGGCTCTTACTCTTCTCCATATAATGTTGGCCTCTCCCCCTCCTAATACCCTCCTACTTGGGGCTCTTCTTAAACCCTCCACATCAAGCATGTTGGGTGTATACTGCCAAGTGAGGCAAGGGGCAGTCAGGGGGAAAACCACCAAGCATGCAGTGCTGCCTGCCCTTCCCACCTCCTTTACTGCCTTACCGTACTTCCATTCTGGCCAGCAGTTCTCAGTCTCTATGCCTTGCTGTTTTGTCTCCTACCTTGAGGGTTTTATCCTCTGTTTTGATGCTCCAGGCGTTTCCTGGCACCTCTGTAGCACCCTGCCCAGTGCTGAATCTGTCTCTGAGGGCCGGGAAGTGCACCGCATGACACCAATGCCACTCCGAGCTGCGCCCTCCCACCGCGGGCCTCGGAGTGAACTTGGAATCCTCCCGGAGCTCTGGGGCCATCCACCGGCTGACTTCCCTCCACGAGCGAAGAAGTAAGGAACCGATGATGAGGTATCGCAGGGGGCGGAGGGAGCGAGATCATGAGCGGGGGAATGAAATTAAGGGCGCGGGGCTCTTAGAGAGTCCAGGTGTTTACATTGCCTGGGACCGTCGACCCGCAGCCGCTTAGCTGACAGCTGCCATGTTCCCCGGTTCAAAAGAGTTCAATTAGCAAGTTTATCGGGAAAAAAAAATCAGGTTGTTGACAAGAGAAGGAATCCAAATGGAACAGCAATTATGGTAGCAAATGCAATAGTATCCCAAATCATTGAGAAAAAACACAGGAAAAATAAAAGCTATTTGTTCTAGCTCTGATCTCTAAAAAATCTCATCCAAAATCCTACCCCTCCTTTGGGGAGTTTGTCTTTATAATATAGACGATGCAGTTATGACATCAATGATCATGATGGAGCAAGGATTCGCACGTAAAGCGACTTGCTCTCACTCATGAACCTCGCCTAACTTGTAATCATATTAATTCAACTGTCCGTCATTTATTTAGCATTTTCCCCAACACGCGGGTGTCCCCAAGAGGCTTGCCTGTGTGTCTTTTCATCCTAACAATGCTTGCACTAGGGAAATGGCTGCTTTGCTGAAATCCAGTCTGCGCATGCGTTGGTCATACTCACGTGATGTGACGCACTCGCATTCTGGAGGGATTATGTTGCTCATGCGCACTGTTGCAAACATGGCCGCTTGTCTCTCACCACGCTCTCTGCTTGCCACCGCTGCTTCAGCCTATCTGTCTTTTGGCACTAAACTTTAATGCTATAGATATTATAAAATAAGGGGTGTATTAAAATCTATAACGGTATACAGTGTGATCATTTTACGTATGATTCTAATTTGTTCTCGCTTACTTTTCATGTACCGCGTCTCTGGGGGCTGGGGAAACGGGAGCTGCACCATACTTGAAGCTCTTCTGAACCCTGTCACGTGACATGGGAGAAACCCCACTGCGCAGAAGCTAAAACAAGCCAGCTGGCTCCTGAAGCCCGATGCGCCTGGGAACCCATCTCGAAGATGCAGTATTCTACCTTGACCAAGAAACACTGTTGCTATATACTGTGCACTTGTATTGTCTTCTGTATTCCTATGCCTGGGAACGTGAACCCAAGGGGCGGGTATGCAAAATTGAATAATAATGATGTGAACACGAAATTCTAGGAGGTGACAATGACCAGATCACCTCTCCTGACCAATCATAATGTGGGAAACTGTCACTTGCAACATTTGTGGGTGGTCTAAGGGTCCCCAAACCGTATAACTGGCCTAGTGTAGCTTAGAGAAATTGTCTGACTTGTCCGAGTAGCAGACCTGTCACTGACCCTACGAACTCTATAGGTGATCAATCTAGAGTGCTGCGGAGCACTCTGTCCATACTTTCCACAAACTCCTAGGGGTGGAAATAGTCCTAAGTGCTGGCGAAGCACTTTGCTGGGGAAATTCGAAAACCCAATCGGGGTTACTGGCGGATTACTTGCAGAGAGGGGTAACGCAGGCGTTGCATCCGAAGCTGTGGGTGTTGGTCGTACCTTGGTGAGCCCAGTCCTGACCCAAACCTGAGGGGTATCCTGTCCTGACTGTCCGTGAGCTGTACCTGCTCGCATTCTGGTATTCCATTCCTTGAGGGTCCTTGTCCCCGACTTTCCAAACTGACCCGTGGCCAGGGTTAGTCCTCATTCCTAATTAGGTAATTATTAATCTGTGGGTTTACGTCTTCCTATCTCTCTTTTCTTCTCTTCTTAATAAAGCACTCTTGCCTGTGATATTGTCCTATCACCTTGGAATGCAAATTATATGCAATTGTTTATTAGAAATATTCCACTTCTCTCCCTACCTGTAGGATATTATTAAACTGTCGTATTTTATTAGTGTGTTCCAATTTTCCCCTTTCCTTTAGCATGGTTGCAGTGAACTTAGTAAGAATAGCATAAGTAGCCTAGTTTAAGTACACATTCTAGGTCCTGTTCATGTCCCATGCCTTAGTTTAAACTTGTGCTGAATAGCGTGTTCTCTAAATGCTCATACCCTGTAGTGTTCCCAAGTATTCTAATGGTACTTGCCCTAATCCATAGTTACATTGTGGCATTAGTTCTACTGATTGATGTGTTATTTTGTATTTGGCTTATCATCTTGGCATATTCATTCTGAAATTTCTTGATAAATCTTTAAAACTCATCAGGTGTCTGTGGTCATTTTCAGTATAAAGTGTGGATAAACGTACTTGGTATATAGAAGTTTTTCCTTTAGGAATCTTGTCACCTATCCACTGCTAGCTCCTGATCCGTCAGGAGTAATGTGCCTGTGGTAAGTCAGGTACATGAATAGTAAGTGGTGTAAGAGACACCCCCCGAATTACTCATAGTAGCGTGTAAGAATCACCCGGTTCACGCAAACTCAGTCATCATAGGCACGCCAGGGCCCAGTGCGTGGAAAATTGGTAAACTTGTGACCCGGGTGACCTGCGCGCTCTATCAGTAATTTTCTGGTAGCAGTAGTATGGTTAGGACTAGTTAAGATAGGTAGACAGGATAGTTGATAAACAAACCGTGAAAATAAAATGTGCTGCTGAAATTTCTATTGCATTATTTCAAATATTGCGCAAATGTTTTAAGGATTTATATATATATATATATGATTTTTGCATTGCTGCTATAAGTGTTACATGTTACATTAACAAAAATTGTTTGTAAGTGTTCACAGTAGTCCGAATCCCCGGGGAAGTATATAGCTAACGGTGAGCAGAATCCGGTTAGCTGCTAAGGTCACTTGTTATGAGTCATTAGTGCAGGGTTAGGAATACCTGGAAGCACTAATTAGGATCCTTTTTGCATCTGAATAAATGATAGCTACGAGTCCTTTTGTATAAAACTTCCATTGTGATATCACCTAGTAAGGGTCACATGCGGAAGGAGTAATAGGGTCTCTGAGGCTTGAATGGTAAGTAAATTAGTCCGCTGGTGAAAGCCTGGCTCAGTATATATCCCGGAAAGAAGTGGATGAGTCAGAGGAGTAACAGGTTCTATATTGCTTGTGTGAGGGGTTAGGCAAAGAAGTCTATCCGGAGTGAATGAAAAGTAGACAGAAGTGGTTTACTAGTAGTGAAAGAAATTTTTTCTACCTGTTTAGAACACTCAGACACAGTGGCAAACGTTGCGTGTTGTTAACTAAGATTTGCATTCGCACTTTAGGAAAAGTTAAAAGTTTCCGTTACCTTGTGAAGGAGGGAGTCGGTCGGAAGACTGCTCTGACGTCACTCCGTGCCGCGCTGGGATTGGTAGAGACAGCGGGTGTGTAGTGGAGTCGAAATTGTAAGGGAGGGGTGAGTGCCGGAGCGTGAGACCTCGTCTCGCGAAAAGGCCGCGCACCCATTGGACAAGGATTTTGTAATCACAGTGTTGATTGGTTACTACGAATTAAAAGTCGCATTAGCATTGGAAGCACAAAGGTAAACAAAATTAATCAACAGGAGCTTGAGAGGGGTCTGGAAAGGTGTATGTGGTATCCTGAGTTCTTACCTAATCCACAAAACTTAGGCTTCTATAAGGAACAGATTTTACGAGGTAGACCGCACATGATGTATCGAATAAAAAAAAAAATGTCATTTGCCGATAAAGTAAAGAATTTTTTTTAAACGGAGAAGCACATTAGAATGAGGGAGGGGGTGATCATTCCTCCACCAAATACTCCTGCCTCTTTCATGATGTTTGATAAAGGGTATCATACTTGTATATGGTTAGAAAATTGGGCAAAGTATACTGCAGATGACGGAGTTCTAGCATTTCCCATTGATGGTACATTTAATGGCAGAATCTTGTTTAACTTGAGGACTCGCATGAATGAATTGCATCCCAGACCCAGATTAACGCAGTACGAAGCCCTAGAAGAATGGGAAATTGAGGCTCTGGAAAGGGATAGACCCCGGATGGACAAGGGAGTAAGCAAATGGTATCCGAGGGTCCAGAGAGAAACCAAAGAGCAGAAAATGAAACAATGGAGACAAAATATGATGGTAGAGGGATTGTTTCCAATGATGGGGGTACTAGAACAAGGGAAAGGGAAATGTAAAGAAAAAACCCATCACTCAATGCCCGTAGGGGACTCAGAAGATGAGCACCTAGAAGATTTGTTGATGAAAAACCCACCTCCCTATGTTGCAGAGTCAGAGCCTCTGAATTCACCAAACCCGTTTTCTAGATATCCGAGATGTCGGAGGGATAGTGAGACAGATGGAACGGGAACGGATAGTAAAACAAGTGATGGGGATGGGTTCTGTAAACCTAGTTCCACGGTCCCAAATTACCGCCCGTTTGGAGAAGACCCACCTCGGTTGATTACTCTGACTGCCCCAAGTATTTACCCTCCCTTGGTACCCCAAGTGTTGCATGACAATTCTGCAGAAAAGGCTTTACGAGAGCGAGAGAAGGAAGCTCTAGCTAGACAGCGAGATGATTTAGTTCGGACCATAGCCCAGATACATCCCCATCCAGATTCTCTGACCATCCCAGTAACTATTGGTCCCGCTATTCCTCTTTACGGGGATAGACTGGCCAGTCCTCGTCTTCCTGTTATCACCCCAATTATGCCAACCCCAAGTATTCCACCCCCAAGAAAGGAGACACTCATAGTCGATGATCAAGAAAGTGACTGTGAGTCAGTAGTCCTAATGGATATGCCCATTAGGGAATCCAGAGCTAGCATGTCAGGGGCAAGAAGTCAGAGTAGGGCAAAAGAAGTTCTGATTGAAAGCACATCAGGGGTTAGGAGTGCCACAGTCGTATCTCCAGAAGAATTGGACAGATGGACCAAAGAATTAGAAAAAGAGACCACACCCCAACCAAAACACTTAGAAATCTATAAATTAAGGATAGAAATAGAGGAACTAATGGCTGGAAATGTAGGATTAGACCGATTAAACTCCTTCAGCGAAGAAGAGCTACTGTTCATCAGCAAAAACCTTACCCGAAACGCTAGATTGCTCCATGAGAGATTGATGGACACAGCCACAGAAATGGGAATCGATGTCAGTCGCTCCAAAATCCTTCAGAAACCCTACAGAGTAGATTTTTCGGACAAAGACTTAGAGAGCTTGAATGTGGTAGGAAAACAGATCCAGATAAAAGAATTACTGAAACTCTTACAAAAATGGGGGGATGTAGGGAAATGGAGAACCCGGTGGGCAAAGAAAAAGGAAGACAGCAGGGCTAAGTCTCAAACTTCAGAATACGTGCTCAAAGAAGTAGGTCCAGCCGAAAAATTGTGTCCCATGAGGGAGGTACCGGGGGGAAAATATGTCCATGTCCCTTGGTCCCGACAGGATATTGTGTCATTTACAAACGACTTTCCAAAATTACGGGAAAAACCAGTTGATTGGTACCGACAGGTCGAACGTTTCATAAAGGTTCAGAAATGTCTCTTAAAAGACCTGGATGGGTTTTTCGACATTGTGGTGCCTGTAGATTTGTGGACTGAATGCAAAATTGAAATTGATTGGCCCAGTGAGGAATATGCAAGAGACGACAAAACAGGAGCTCACTCACCTGAAGTAATGAGGAAGTATGATCAAGTCATACAATACCTCAAGAAAAAGGTGCCCGCAAAGGAAACCGATTGGACCCGGATAGATAGAACTACCCAAGAGCGTGATGAAACTGTCCACTCCTTTTATGAAAGGTTGCTACAAGTATTCAAGACTTACAGTGGAATCGATAATGTGGACATGAAGGACATGACCCATTTCAGTTACAGATTCGTGCTAGGATTAAGGCCTGAAATATCCCAATGGATTCGAGATAATAAAATAAGTTGGCAGGGAAAGCCCATAGATGATGTCCTTAAGTACGCAAAATACTGCGAAGATGAAATCGAGAATAAAAAGAAAGCCCTCAAGGAGAAAGTTATGTGGGCACAAGTGAAATTGGCTGAACAGCAGGAAAAGCAGTTAAGTAAATTGAATTCTAATAATAATGCCCAGAGTACCAATGCTGGGGGAGGAGGGAAGCCCCGGGCAAAAATGAGTCGGGAAGAGGCTATGAAGAAGTTTCCCTGCCACGGGTGCGGCCAGATAGGGCATTGGAGAGACGAGTGTCCACACCTACAGGCCGGTAATGCCCCTATAAATGGTTTAAATCCACAGGTGCAGAAAGAGGGGACAAGAAAGAACCAGCAACAGGTAAAGCTACCTCCAGTACCTCGCGCTCCCAGACAGAATTATAAGAATCAGGGTCAGCAGAATGAAAGGGCGGAGATATGGGAAGGAGAGAATGAGAGAAATGCAGCAATTCCACAGTACTTGTTAAACGATTCTTTCCTCTGTGAAGAACAAGATTGACGGGGCCTGAGGGGGGAGGATAAGGAGTGCGTACTTGGCGCCTCCTTACCGGTAGACCAGACTGGACCATACATTGAAGGAAAGGTTGAGGGAAAAGACGTCACCTTTCTGTTGGACACTGGTGCTACCCGGTCAACTGTGAGAACAGTGGATGTTCCTAACCTACCCCTCTCGGGAGAAGCAATCCAAGTAGTGGGTGTCTCCAATCAAATAATCAGTACTCCAGTAACAGAACCCATGGAAATCTCTATAGGAAATTTTAAAGAAATGCACAGATTTGTGGTCTGTGATTCCAGTCCTGTAAACCTGTTAGGACGTGGTTTGTTGTGCAAAATGAACTGCACCATCTTTTGCACACCAAAAGGTGTCGAAATTCAGACCCCCGATGAAGATGGTTTGTACAAACTGATGTTAGTGAGACCTGACACTGATATTAAACCCTTGTCTGTTGACGACTTACCTGAAGAGCTCCAGTTAAGAGTGGTACCCGAAGTATGGGATTTCACGGGAAAAGATGTAGGCTTAATGGCAAATGTGGACCCAGTTAAAATAGCAATAAAGACAAATGCTGTATACCCCAGAACAAGACAGTACAAAATGAGTGCAGAAGTAAAAGCAGGAGTCGCAATTGAAATTAACAGGTTACTCGAAGCAGAAATCATACAGGAAGTAATGAGCAGTCCCTGCAATTCGCCCATCATTGGGATTAAAAAGCCTAGTGGAAAGTACCGGGTAGTGCAGGACCTACGCAAGGTAAACCAAATTGTTGTACCTTGCTGTCCCATTGTGCCCAACCCTGCAGTGATATTATATCAGATCCCTTGGAATGCGGAATGGTTCACTGTCATTGACCTGTGCCATGCATTCTTTTCCATCCCATTGCATCCAGAAAGCAAGTTCCTTTTTAGTTTTGAATTTGACAGCCATATCTATGTCTGGAATCGTGTCCCTCAAGGGTACACTGAAAGTCCATCGATATTCAACCAGATCCTAAAGAAATGCCTTGAATCTCTAGTACTGCCAAGAGAGTCCGTTTTAGTGCAGTACATAGATGACCTGTTAGTGGCATCTAAAACTCAAACTGACTGTGTCACAGACACCATCGCCTTGCTGAATCACCTAGGAAAGGGAGGACATAAAGTATCGCCTGACAAATTACAGTTCTGTAAAAACTCAGTAAAATATCTGGGGCACCAGATAGAGAAAGGGATCAGAAAAGTCACTACAGAGAGGATCAAAATAATTAGAACAATGGACCTACCCCGAACTCAGAAAGAGGTGAGAATGTTCCTAGGAGTTGTGGGGTACTGCAGGCAATGGATTGTAGGATTCGCAGCTCTAGCCAAACCTTTGATAAAAATGACCAAGAAAGGAGTAGAAGACCCAGTCAGTTGGGACAGTGAAAGCATGACCGCTTGGGTAACATTACGAAATTGTCTATGTACCGCTCCTGCATTGGGTATGCCTGATTATTCCAAGCACTTTGAACTGTTCTGTGACACGAGGGAAAATTGTGCTCTCTCAGTCCTGACCCAGGAGCATGGGCTGGTCAGGCGTCCCGTGGCCTATTTTTCGGCCACTCTAGATCCAGTGGCTGCTGGATTACCCGGATGCCTGAAGGCAGTAGCTGCTACTTGCGTCAGTCTAGAACAGAGTGAAAATATTGTCATGGGACATCCTGTCACCGTATATGTTCCACATTCTGTTGTAATCCTGCTGACGAGAACAAAGACCCAGTATCTCACACCTAGTCGGCTGACTAAGTATGAGAGAATTTTGATTGGTGCTGAGAATGTAACAATTTCTCGGTGCAATGTCTTAAACCCTGCAACGTTGTTACCTGTTCCTCTGGATGTAGACGCCGAGGATGAAATGGAACATAACTGCATCGATTTAACAGAATTCAGCACTAAGCCCCGTCCTGACATCCGAGAAATAGCTTTACTTGATGGGGATCTTACAATCTTTGTGGATGGCTCGTGTTTAAGACATGAGAGTGGAGGTCTATGTGCTGCCTATGCTGTAGTCACATTAACGAATACCCTGGAAGCATCTTACCTATGCGAAGTGAAATCTGCGCAAGTCGCAGAACTCATCGCGTTGACCAGAGCATGTAAGAGGGGTAAAAACAAAAGAATTACTGTTTATACCGACAGCCAGTACTGTTATGGGGTTGTTCATGACTTCGGCCAACTATGGTTACAAAGAGAATTCATGACTTCCTCAGGTACCCCTATCAGGAATGGAAAGGTGGTACAAGACTTACTGGAAGCTATTCAATTGCCCAAAGAATTGGCTGTGGTCAAGTGTGCGGCTCACATATCCGGAAATGATGATGTGACAGCCGGAAACCGATACGCTGACCAAATCGCCCAGTTTTGTGCCCGACACCAAATGTCCCTCCAAATTGGGTTATGGGGTGGAAACAGCTGCCAACTGATGTTGTTTGAAAATGTGTCAACGTGGGAAGAATTGAGAGACTTACAACAGGCAACAGACAGGGAAGAAAAAGGTAGATGGAGGGCGAATGAATGCCGAGTAAGGAATGATGGTGTGGTGGTAAACTCAACTGCGGTGCCTGTACTGCCCGACAGCCTGATAGATCCCATGGTCAGGATGATACATGAACCAACACATATGGGAAGGGACGCAATGTGTCGTGTGTTTGACAAGGTGTTCTATAATTCAAAATTCAGGAACCAAGCGGAAAGGCTTTGCCAAAGGTGCCTAGTGTGTCAGCAATTCAATGCAGGAAAGAAGACTGTAGTAGAACAGAGTACCATTGGAAAGGCAGTAGGTCCCTTTGTCAGGATGCAGGCGGACTTTATAACCATGCCCAGGTGCAAGGGATATAGATATGTCCTGGTCATAGTTTGCCTGTTCTCCAGGTGGGTGGAGGCCTACCCAGCAAAGAAAAATGATGCCCTGACAGTAGCCAAACTGTTGCTTAGGGAGTTGATACCTAGGTATAGAATTCCTGAGACGATTGAAACAGACCAAGGTGGGCATTTTGCCAACGATGTCCTAGACGAACTCTGTACGGCATTTAAAATGAAGGAAAGACTGCACTGTGCATACCATCCAGAGGCTTCTGGGGTAGTTGAGCAGATAAATGGTACAATCAAGTCCAGATTGGCGAAGATGTGTGATTCCACCAAAATGAACTGGATAGAAGCTTTGCCCCTTGTGCTGATGAGTTTGAGAAGTATTCCGAATCGAAAAACAGGCCTGAGCCCCCACGAAGTGCTAATGGGGAGAGTGATGCGACAGGCATGGGTACCTGGACACAAACTGCTAAGCATTTCTGATGATTTGGTACTAGAATACTGCAAGCTGCTGGGTGACCAAGTGCGTTCTCTCTCTCACCAGATTGGAGAGACAGCTGACGACTGGCCCAAGACTCCAGC
Organism: Lissotriton vulgaris; assembly: GCF_964263255.1. Taxonomy (NCBI): domain Eukaryota; kingdom Metazoa; phylum Chordata; class Amphibia; order Caudata; family Salamandridae; genus Lissotriton; species Lissotriton vulgaris. Next base: position 1,440,364,358 of record NC_141687.1, on the reverse strand, counting down.
ACATAAACTGCAACCAGGTGATTGGGTGGTGTTAAAGAAACACACCCGGAAGAGGTGCCTTGGACCAAAGTGGGGAAAGCCAAGACAAGTGATCCTTGTCACTACGACTGCTGTAAAGTGTGCTGGTGTACCGAAGTGGATCCATGCCAGCCACACAAAGCGGGTAACTGGAGAAAACGCGACTGGAGCTGAAGGCAGCACAGCTGAGGAGACTCCCGAAGAGGGTCTGGATCTCGCTGACATCGAACTGCCGAGCACAAGTCGAGACGTTGATTGGTTCCCTGCCGACGACCAGGTTCTTGATCCAATACGAACCAGGAAATATTCCTACCTAGACAGTGAGTGGGATAGTCCAGGTGAGACAGAACTAGAGGACGAAGGTCAGGTCAACGAGACTCACATCACACCTGATCAGGAAGTAGGCCAAGTAGGGACAGATCAAGACATCGACACTCCTCCTGAAACTCCGGAGTCTGGAAAGGGACAGATAGTGGTCAAAGTCGAAGTTCATGCGGAAGAAAATGAAGGGAACGAAGTGCATGAACAGGAGCAGATAGAACTAGATGAACATGTTCAGGAAGTAGAAACCAAGTCGCCTGAAAGTAAAGAGCAAATACAACTCCAACCTGAACAAGGCCAGCTTAGGGACCAGGCAGAAGAAATAGATGAAAGACCTGGAACTAGTCAGACAGGAAGGGAAATAGACTCTGCCAACACCAGAGTGCCACAACGAAGTGAAATAAAAAGAGGACACGAGGAAGGCCAAGTTTCCTAGACCACTGAAAGTCACCGAGACAAAGGTGCACCCCGATACATCAAAAGGCTGAGGCTCCGAATAAAGACAGTCGAAGAAAAACTGAAAGACCGAAAAAGGGCTGAAAGTGAAAGAAAAGCAGCCCGAGGCAAGTCTCTGAGAAAGAGCGACAGAGTAAAGAAACAGAACAGGCTGTATCAGAGCCCTGAATGGACATACTTGGTGTTGGAAGAAATTGATGAGCCCAACCACAGTGGAAAAAGTGAGTCCAGTGCTGATCCGAGTTCTGACGAAGATCCTCCTTGAAACAAAGCCGAGTGAACCCTTGGTGTAAGAAGACAAGGAAGGGTTGCAAAAGCCACCTGTAAGCTATAATGTCTGATTCAAGCGTAACTGGAAGATCCAGATTTGGGTGTTGCAAAACTTGCTGTAAAATATGCTTATGTAGTGTAGCTATGTTGATAGTGATGTGGATAGGACTAACAGTCTTCATAACTTTTATGATAAGTAAAGATCCTAACTTGTCCCCTACTGAACCTGAAACGTTAGACACAGACGTTGTACAGACTGTAGAAACTCCACGAAGCTTAGAACGGCGTGACAACCCAGTTAGTCTGAGACACACACGACCAAAATTAGAAGCATCAGATGAGGGTGGACTACATTTTCACCAGATGAGAAACCGGACACACTTAAATGTTTTCGCTAACCTTTTAGTGCATTATGTAGAGGCTATGGAAATAGAAGATTGTTATGTCTGCATGAAGCTACCCACTTCTGTAGCTGAAGGTGTGACATATCACCACTTACCCCTAACCTACGGAATTTCCTGTAGTATATTGGCAAGCTTGTTTTATAGAAGCACTTTACAGTACTACTATTCAAATGCTGACGTAATCTTTTCTGAACTTCCTATTAGGGGACACCTGAACCTTGTACATATTAGGAGCGAGGTAACCCGTTATATGGGAGAATATTTCCTGACAATAGGTGACATAGACTTAAATGAAGCAAGACAAGCTAATCTGACCTGTTCTTTGCAAGAGCAGGAAAAGATGTTTATAAAAATGGCAGACAGAAGGAGGGAAAAGTTTCAGAAAAAGGCAAATGACGAAAAGGATAGAGTCCCTAGGTGGGCAGAACACATGGACAACACCTCGCAAGGCGAAGCTACTCCTGCTTTGTTGCTGGATTTTGAACGGAAAGGGAAACTTTGTCTCCATAGAGAAGGACAGAATATTATAACAATGTATTCCTCGGTTCCAGCGAGTGTGAACATAATTACAAGGTAATTGGAGGTTGGGGTTTCAAAAATGGGTCAGAACCTGTGTTTCCCGGAATTTATTATATATGTGGGAACAAGGCTTATTTCAAATTGCCGGATCACTGGTATGGGAGCTGCTACTTTGGCATTGTTTTCCCGAAAATATACCATGTGAATAATGCTGCTGGAAGCAATGAAGAAACTAATGGCTTAGCGCGTAGAAAACGTGAAAGCGTAGGCGAAATTATAGGTGATATTTTTAGTGCACTGATACCTGGAATGGGGGTAGTTCTGAACACTCACAGAATCTGCAAATTGTCTACAGTAGTGGATCGGTTATCAACTGACACTGCTGCTGGATTCCTGCTGGTCAATACTGAGATGGTTGCGATCAGATCCATGGTTTTACAGAATCGCCTTGCTCTTGACACCTTATTAGCAAAAGAGGGCGGAGTCTGTAGAATGCTGAAGGCGCAACATTGTTGCACCTACATACCTGACAAAAGTATCGAACTTAAGAAATATGTAAGGAACATAACTAATTTGGAAAAAGAACTCAAACCATTGGAGGATGACAGTGCCTGGACGAGACTGACTGAAGGTCTCTCCTCTATAGGTAGTTGGTTTTCTAACTTAGGTAGAAATCTTCTGTGGAAAATACTGATGCCAATAGCTGGAATAGGTGTGGTTGCACTGATCATATTCATCTGCTGTAAATGTCAAAAATGCAAAAAGTGCACTGTGAATAAGAGAGGAGTGAAGAGAAATATTGATGAGTTAGAATTAGAAGAATTGAGGAATCAAATCTACAAAAAGGCCAAGAATCACCACTCTCATAGAGAAGCCGAAAGAAAACTCAACAATAAGTTTATCGAAATTGAGATGCATGATATGGAAGAATGAAAGTTGGCATCTGTTTCCTATGTAGTGATGATAGTAAATATCATCAAAGAGGGGATTGATGGAGCAAGGATTTGCACGTAAAGCGACTTGCTCTCACTCTTGGTTGGCGGTGCTTTTTCTTCCTCTGCCTCTCCCTCTAGCCCTAGGGCTCTTAGCTACTGCAGAAGGCTCTGTTCTTTCCCTCTTCTCCTTGTCCTTTTCTCCTCCTCCCCTCTTCTTTTTTTGGCCCTCGGGCGACCATGGTCTACTGCAGCTATTTATGCTATTTAAAGCGGGAAGGTCTTGAGTAGAAGCATCGGAGAGAGGTAGAAATTGCGTGGCCCTTGTGCGAAGAGTGTATCTACACACTTTTCCTTTTGGGTGATCAACTCTTATCTGCTGGCTCTTACTCTTCTCCATATAATGTTGGCCTCTCCCCCTCCTAATACCCTCCTACTTGGGGCTCTTCTTAAACCCTCCACATCAAGCATGTTGGGTGTATACTGCCAAGTGAGGCAAGGGGCAGTCAGGGGGAAAACCACCAAGCATGCAGTGCTGCCTGCCCTTCCCACCTCCTTTACTGCCTTACCGTACTTCCATTCTGGCCAGCAGTTCTCAGTCTCTATGCCTTGCTGTTTTGTCTCCTACCTTGAGGGTTTTATCCTCTGTTTTGATGCTCCAGGCGTTTCCTGGCACCTCTGTAGCACCCTGCCCAGTGCTGAATCTGTCTCTGAGGGCCGGGAAGTGCACCGCATGACACCAATGCCACTCCGAGCTGCGCCCTCCCACCGCGGGCCTCGGAGTGAACTTGGAATCCTCCCGGAGCTCTGGGGCCATCCACCGGCTGACTTCCCTCCACGAGCGAAGAAGTAAGGAACCGATGATGAGGTATCGCAGGGGGCGGAGGGAGCGAGATCATGAGCGGGGGAATGAAATTAAGGGCGCGGGGCTCTTAGAGAGTCCAGGTGTTTACATTGCCTGGGACCGTCGACCCGCAGCCGCTTAGCTGACAGCTGCCATGTTCCCCGGTTCAAAAGAGTTCAATTAGCAAGTTTATCGGGAAAAAAAAATCAGGTTGTTGACAAGAGAAGGAATCCAAATGGAACAGCAATTATGGTAGCAAATGCAATAGTATCCCAAATCATTGAGAAAAAACACAGGAAAAATAAAAGCTATTTGTTCTAGCTCTGATCTCTAAAAAATCTCATCCAAAATCCTACCCCTCCTTTGGGGAGTTTGTCTTTATAATATAGACGATGCAGTTATGACATCAATGATCATGATGGAGCAAGGATTCGCACGTAAAGCGACTTGCTCTCACTCATGAACCTCGCCTAACTTGTAATCATATTAATTCAACTGTCCGTCATTTATTTAGCATTTTCCCCAACACGCGGGTGTCCCCAAGAGGCTTGCCTGTGTGTCTTTTCATCCTAACAATGCTTGCACTAGGGAAATGGCTGCTTTGCTGAAATCCAGTCTGCGCATGCGTTGGTCATACTCACGTGATGTGACGCACTCGCATTCTGGAGGGATTATGTTGCTCATGCGCACTGTTGCAAACATGGCCGCTTGTCTCTCACCACGCTCTCTGCTTGCCACCGCTGCTTCAGCCTATCTGTCTTTTGGCACTAAACTTTAATGCTATAGATATTATAAAATAAGGGGTGTATTAAAATCTATAACGGTATACAGTGTGATCATTTTACGTATGATTCTAATTTGTTCTCGCTTACTTTTCATGTACCGCGTCTCTGGGGGCTGGGGAAACGGGAGCTGCACCATACTTGAAGCTCTTCTGAACCCTGTCACGTGACATGGGAGAAACCCCACTGCGCAGAAGCTAAAACAAGCCAGCTGGCTCCTGAAGCCCGATGCGCCTGGGAACCCATCTCGAAGATGCAGTATTCTACCTTGACCAAGAAACACTGTTGCTATATACTGTGCACTTGTATTGTCTTCTGTATTCCTATGCCTGGGAACGTGAACCCAAGGGGCGGGTATGCAAAATTGAATAATAATGATGTGAACACGAAATTCTAGGAGGTGACAATGACCAGATCACCTCTCCTGACCAATCATAATGTGGGAAACTGTCACTTGCAACATTTGTGGGTGGTCTAAGGGTCCCCAAACCGTATAACTGGCCTAGTGTAGCTTAGAGAAATTGTCTGACTTGTCCGAGTAGCAGACCTGTCACTGACCCTACGAACTCTATAGGTGATCAATCTAGAGTGCTGCGGAGCACTCTGTCCATACTTTCCACAAACTCCTAGGGGTGGAAATAGTCCTAAGTGCTGGCGAAGCACTTTGCTGGGGAAATTCGAAAACCCAATCGGGGTTACTGGCGGATTACTTGCAGAGAGGGGTAACGCAGGCGTTGCATCCGAAGCTGTGGGTGTTGGTCGTACCTTGGTGAGCCCAGTCCTGACCCAAACCTGAGGGGTATCCTGTCCTGACTGTCCGTGAGCTGTACCTGCTCGCATTCTGGTATTCCATTCCTTGAGGGTCCTTGTCCCCGACTTTCCAAACTGACCCGTGGCCAGGGTTAGTCCTCATTCCTAATTAGGTAATTATTAATCTGTGGGTTTACGTCTTCCTATCTCTCTTTTCTTCTCTTCTTAATAAAGCACTCTTGCCTGTGATATTGTCCTATCACCTTGGAATGCAAATTATATGCAATTGTTTATTAGAAATATTCCACTTCTCTCCCTACCTGTAGGATATTATTAAACTGTCGTATTTTATTAGTGTGTTCCAATTTTCCCCTTTCCTTTAGCATGGTTGCAGTGAACTTAGTAAGAATAGCATAAGTAGCCTAGTTTAAGTACACATTCTAGGTCCTGTTCATGTCCCATGCCTTAGTTTAAACTTGTGCTGAATAGCGTGTTCTCTAAATGCTCATACCCTGTAGTGTTCCCAAGTATTCTAATGGTACTTGCCCTAATCCATAGTTACATTGTGGCATTAGTTCTACTGATTGATGTGTTATTTTGTATTTGGCTTATCATCTTGGCATATTCATTCTGAAATTTCTTGATAAATCTTTAAAACTCATCAGGTGTCTGTGGTCATTTTCAGTATAAAGTGTGGATAAACGTACTTGGTATATAGAAGTTTTTCCTTTAGGAATCTTGTCACCTATCCACTGCTAGCTCCTGATCCGTCAGGAGTAATGTGCCTGTGGTAAGTCAGGTACATGAATAGTAAGTGGTGTAAGAGACACCCCCCGAATTACTCATAGTAGCGTGTAAGAATCACCCGGTTCACGCAAACTCAGTCATCATAGGCACGCCAGGGCCCAGTGCGTGGAAAATTGGTAAACTTGTGACCCGGGTGACCTGCGCGCTCTATCAATCACACCATAGTGGTCTATCCATTTTGCAGTTACCTTCTGTTAGTCAGTTACAATTAGCTACTCCGGCATTGTTTCCTATGCTAGTCATGAGAAAGCACAGTCTTTGCCATCCTAACAGGTTAGTTACAAAAAGAAACATGCATCTGTATCTCCTTCAGGGATACAGTCCAAGGAGTGGTCCCATCAATTCACACACACATGGAATAAGTCGTCATTCTTGGTCGAATTGTTACATTAGGCAGGAACAGTTAAAGTAACATTTGAAAGAAACCTGTCAAAGTTAATTTCACTAGGCCATGAAATAATCCAGCCTAAGCAAAAGAATTTCAATGCATTAATATAATTTTCTTTCAGTAATTCAACTAATTAATAATTCTGCATACGTAATAAAATAAATCAAATGTTTCATATTGAGAAATAATAGTAGTTTTTTCAGTAATTATTATTTTAAAATGAATGATCCTGAATATGGCCTACTGATAAGAATGTCAAAAGTGGTAACATATAAACTTATTCTAAAAATTATTCAAACAAAATCATTTTCATTAATATACGTTCTTTAAGATGTTATGCACTTATACTGAAAGTTTCAAGCGCGAAAACTCTATCAACATTGATTTGCACCAATGTTGAGTATGTGAAAAGACTCTGTAATTGATATCAATGAGAATGCTAGTCTTCTCATTAGTCTTCATAATATCTTGTTATTATTTGATTAATCCTATTGTTTCTAGCTCATCGAGCACACTTTTACTGTGCTGATAATTCAAAGTGATCTCTGTTTATTTGATGTTTTTCTTCAACCTGTGTAAGGTGCATGTTATGATTTCAGTGTCAAATCTAGTATGTATGTATGTTGTGTAAAGAATAATCGATATCTACGCTGTTAGAGGCCCCCCTCTCATGTTTATTTTAGCCATCATAAACTATCACATCAAATCGTCACAAACCTCTTTCTTCTAGACTCCTTCACAATGTTCATTTTGTCATAATATTTACATTGTTCGTCTTCCATTTCAAGATCAGTTCTCGTTCTTTTCACTCCTTGTTTGTCCTTTTTGAGCCTATAGAATGTAATTGCTAATATTATCAACATTGATGTTGGACCTTTCAACTAACAGACTCCACCCTCCTTCCTGAGAAGGATATTAAGGGCAAGTCAATTTTGAATCACGATCGACCTCCAGTTGTACTGGTAGCTAATTTATCAACTATGGCGAACTGCTTACTAATTTTCCGAGAATTTAGTGCTACTCCTACAGAAGGTATTAAGACTCCAGAAATAGCTCTCACTACTTCACTCACACTTCTCTTCATTATCCTGTTTTTGTCCATTTTTGTTTTTGTTAAATCTTTCACATGATACATTTTTGGAAAAGCAATTTCCAGGTGACAACTTCCATACCATCCTTTTGGTAACTTGTAATAAGCATTCTTTTCACAAATATAATGCACTCCAGGAAAGGTAGGATCAACTCCACTTGAATATCTTTACCAGTTTTCATAAATTTCTAAAGTATGTTCACATGTACTAAGCCCTACAAACTTTGTGTTAATATTTGATCTTTTTCTGTATATACCAAGGCTTCCCCTATGTTGCCAGTCTAAATCTAATGTAGCCGTTCCCTCTTTCAGGTTATTTTCTTCTTGCAGTAATTTCCATGGAATTATTTTTGATTTAGTATTATCTTTAATTGAAACATTATGTCGTCTACTCTCCACTAACTCTATGAAATTCTTTTCAGCTCTACATATTTTACATGTTAGGTTATTTCTATGTGCATAAGACATGTCTGAAGATTGCGTTGGTTTAAACAAATAGCCCAAAGTTTCAACTTGGGAAGTTTCAGGATGTGGGTTTAAGTGTTTTAGCACAGGAAATTCTCAAAATATCTGGTCTTGAATGGAATAATAATACAACAACTGAGCAATTAAATAAATCAAACTAGCTAGCACATTACAGGTAATTCCATATGTCAATGGTAAGTTATGATAGGTTGTGCCCTCAGTAACAGATGTAGGTATTTGCATACATACGTAGCAATCACCAACATCCATAGTATTTACATTTTCGTTCAACAGATCATTGTAAGGGTACTGCAGGTAATTGGTATTAGGAAAATCATGATTTATAGAATTACACATGATCAGATTCAGGCAATAATTCATCCTGGATATCAGGTTGGGGCTTGGTACATAATTCAGTTGCATCCAAACAATCATGTTCAGCTTCATCAGTCACAAATTAATTTCCAGGCAGTGGCAACAGAGTTGATGGATTCCAAACCATGCATCTTTTAAGAGTCACATTCTCTGTGTTCAAAAGTATTAGCTCCTATTTTGTAAGATGACTGTTCGTCAGATAGTGTCTCCACTGAATTGGGTAGAAATACTGTTAATGGATGATCCATTTCTATAATTTCACACTTCTCAAGACCACTGCATGCAGATGCAACTGATTTCAAACATCCTGGTAATGGATCAATAGTTGCTGAGAAATAGGCTATGGGCCTGCGACTACTTTCATGCATTTGTGTCAACACTAAAAGAGCACAGCCTTCCTCCTCACTGCAGAACAAACCAAAGCATGTGTTGCAATCAGCAATTTCTAGAGGTGGTTCCTAGCATTCTGGCAGCTCAGTGAATGCAGTCATGCAACTGTGATCCCAAGGTACCAGATCAGAAAGGTATTTGTGAGACAACTTCTAAAGAGGTTTCACTGTCAAAGAGAAATTCAGACTCCACTGACACCAATAGCTCACCATTCCTAGGAACATGTGGACTGCTTTTTGGGTAGTTGGTGGGTTCATGTTAAGAATCAATGTGATTCTTTCCTGTGACACTTTCCTTGCTCCTTTCTCAACATGGTGTCCTAAGAACAGGACTTTAGTCTGGCAAAACTGTATCTTTGTCTGGGATACTTGATGTTCAGTCTCTGCAAGATGGTTCTTTAAGGATCTGCTTGAAAATCAAGGGACATTCTGTATAAACTTGTGGGACTCTGCACCATGCCATAACATGATTGCCGAAACAGAAAGCAAAAAGAAACTGCCTATCCTCATGGGTAGGAATAGAGAAGAAGGCTTGAAAAAGATAAATGACCGAAAACCATTCCATTTCACATGGAATTTGAAATAGTATCACAGCTGGATTCGGCACAAAGGGACTACAATGGTGTTTATTCTCCTTAAATCCTGCACAATACGATATTAACCATTCGGCCTCTGCAAGCCCATAATGGGAGAGTTAACTGGACTTCTATTATCTCCTTTAAGACACTTGCTCAGTTATTGAGTCGATCACAGGAGTAATTCCGGCAATAGTATCTGGAGTCAAATTGAATTGTGGGATTCTCGGATATTTTGCATTTGGCTTTATGGTAATTTGGACTGGTCCAACGGATCACTGACAGAACATCGACAGTCAAAATATCGAGAGGACAAAATATTGAGGTAAAAATATCGACTGCAAGAATATCGACTTCCTATCTTCAAACAGGTAATGTGAAAGTTGAAGAAATTGATGTACATAGGCAGCATTCATTCCCCTTCTTCTCCCACTCCTCTCCCTGTGAGCACCATGAATACCGTAAACTATTGACCGTATCACTCTGCCAGTGAAAGCCTCTGCCCCTATACATATGTACAGCCAGTTTAGGCACCATGGCCTTTTACCCATTGGGATCCCCGGTTTCCCTCCTGCGCGTATCTTAACCCCCCCCCTCTCTCATGCATAGACCATGAAACCCTCTCCCTCTGCGCGACCCCGCTGTGAAAGGCAACTCTCCCACTTGACTCGCACAAAACCCCCCCCCATTCCTTCTCGGAGAGGCATCCTTCGCCTTAGCTGACGTAGCCCTCCTCAGCTGCACCTGACTGCCCCCGCTCTCTCATGTACGGGTCATAAGATCTCTCTCTCTCTCTGTGTGACTCTGTCCCTGTGTCCACCCTGGCTACCCCTCCCTTCTCCTCACGTGGGCAAGTCATAAACCTTCTTCTTCTGCAAGACCCTGTCCTTGAGAGTCACGGCCGCGCCTGACCAACACCTCCTTCCCTTCCGTGAATGCCCCTCTGTTGACAAGCCTTCCCTCTGCGCTCGATTGTCCACGCGGCATGAATACCACCCCTTTGATGACCCTTTCCCCCGAGTCCGGCTGACCACACATGTCCGAGGCCATCGCCTGAGTCAGGAGATACCATTTACTGCCCTTATTGCATGAAGTCACTCCTCTTCAAAGGATCCTCTATTGGTCTTAGCCACCCCACCCCCGGGGCTATGATCAGGCGTACACATCCTACGAAACACTCAGCTGCGTGATTGCCCTCCCCTCTTATCAGCAGGTCAAGGGTCCCCATTGTGAATGTATGTGGGGTAGGATCACCACGAGGATTATAGGATCACCACGAGGATTATAGGAATGTCTTTCTCTTGCGTCATACAGTCCTGATTGTGTTATCGAGTGTTCTGTAAGATATAAAAGCAAGAGTCTCAGCTCACTTGTTAGAGCACCTCCCGAAAGACACTGTGTTTCGTGTCCGAAATGACTGGCTCTCCTCATGAGTAATAAACTCTGTTCCTTGATTCCTGCTTCCAGCGCCCGTCTCTTTATTTTTGGTAATTATTCAGCATGGGAACTAAGAGGCGGTTTGCGCCAGCGGCCTGGGCATCGATAGGATTATGGGCTCGTTTTCCACAATTGGCGTCCCAACGCGGGGTCCATCAGTGACATAGGGTCCGATAAGAGAGATCCAGACGAAGAAGTGAACATCTAAATGATCGGGGCATGCCTGCCTTGAGAGGGCCCTCGCCCGGCTGCCGATCGACAGAACTTCACCAATTCTGAACTGACCTCTCTTGAGTGACCTATTGTCCTGACTGGAATCCCACAGGAATGCTACATGGAGTAAGAGAACGATCGGGCGCTGGAGGAGGAAGTCAAAGAACTGTCCGTATGGTCCGGTCCGGGTAAGATTAAGTAGGGCGTTCGTACGCCTGATTGGTAGGGTGGTTCTATCCACCTGATTGATTGATTGATTGTATTGAAAATCGGTATTTGTATACCGAAATTGTTGGTATTGGTTCATTTAGCTTTGAAGGCTACTTGACATATTGGTTCTCTTCTGAGAACGAGACATTCTCTGTTTGCAAACAGCGGCGAATAGGAACGTCGTCCCTCTTTGCAGATAGAGAAGGGTAGGTAATGTAGACTTTTGTCCCCGGTATTAATCCGTCATGCCTACTTTTCTCCCCACTGGATTGTTTGAAGTCGATTAATAATCGATTGTTGTTCTTTGAGATCTTCCCTGTCTACAAACTGAGACGAGTAGGAATATTCTGTTTCCTTTATGGATAGCGAAGGGCAGGTAATGCAGACATTTGTCCCCGTTGTAATACGTCATGCCTGTTTTTCTCCCCACTGATTGGTTGGTTGCCTGGACATTGTTGTTCCAGGAATTGTTTCGTTTGAGGTATTTTCTACTTGCAAACAACGTGGAATAGAAATAGTCTATCTAGTCTTTGCAAGTAGTAAAGGGTAGGTTATGCCCCTTTGTGAATTCGTCAGTCCTACCCACTCCCCACTGTTTGGGGGGTAGCTCGCATGGTCTGCCCAGGAGACTACCCTTATGGAGGACATATGCTCCCCGCTCATGGGCCATTTGGTGGAAGTAGACCATCTGGTCCGTCCAGAAGGCTACCCTAGTAAATGGAAGTACATCGCTCGGTCTGTCCAGGATGATACCCTAATGAAGGAATATATGTTCCCCTTTTGATCGATAATCTCGTTCCACCCCGGACCATTTATTGGAGGGAACTCGTCTGGTCCGTCCAGAAGTACCCCCTAGTGAAAAGGACACATAAAAATATGAAGTGATCACCGTTCCCTACTAACAGAAAGCTTTAGCTCGAAACACGCTAAGGAAGAGAAAGAAAAATAAAAAGAAATCAGGCTAAGTCAGTAACCCCCTGATGAGCTTTTGACTTCACTAAAAATAAGAAACATTAGAAATAGTTCATAATAAGAAATATAAAATGGCGAAAAGTTTGGCAGCAAAAATAGCCACGAGGTAGCTAGGCTTCACTGCCTATTCCTGCTCCCAACATGTCTGCCTCATTGCCCGCCACGCCCAAATAACGGTCACATGAAATAGAAACAATCCAATAGGTACCTACCCCCATTCCGGAAGCTCCCGAAGTGCAACAGGTCCGCGGTTACGCCCATCCGGAAGGCGAGGCCTCGAGGCACGGGGGGCTCGCCTGACCACGGTCGGGAGGAGATGATGTTGGGCAGGCGGTCCAAAGAATGGCAGAGTCCTCTCCTTCTCTCCACTTCTGCTGCCCTGCAGGCCACGAGGGGGGGGGGCTGTCTTGCCTCAGCCACCGACCCCCCCCCCCTTCTGTCTCTCGCCTGGTCCGATCCACGAAGAAGGCCGAAGCCGGGGGCGAGAATGGCGGCAAATCAAGTAGTCCCGCCACATGTCAAATTCCTGGATAGTTACAGGTAGTGCCGCCACATGTCGACGCCTGGACAGTTCCAGGTAGTCCCGCCACATGTCAAGAGAAAAGGGGGGGCTGTCTTGCCTCAGCCGCCGACCACCCCCCCCCATCTTCAATAGCCAGCACGGCCAATATCGAAACGACGGAGCCGAGGAACGGCGCGGGGTCGCTGGAAGGGGGAGGTGACGCGAACGAGCCTCCCCCACCTCCCTCCAGGTGGAGGCTTCCAGCGACACCCCAATGCTCTTACTTAAAGAGGGTCAACATCAAAAAGCGGTCTTCTGCCCAGGAAGGGCACACGCTCCATGCCTTCTCCCCTCAACCTTGAAGATTCTATAAGAGCCGGGGGGCACCCCGATCCCTCCGCATGGATGCCCCCGCCCCCTTCACTGGGAACCACGACACCGGTGCAGCTCCTGCCGGCGCCAGCCTCGGATTGGAAATGGCTAAAATGCAGCCGCGGCACAGACTTGTTCAGTTCCGGAGGAACACCAGGATGACCCGGTAGGAAAATTGTTGCCGCCCTTCCCACTCTTTGACTCATGGTCCATATTTGATAAACTATTGACTACATAGCACAAAACTTTTTGAACTGCCAACGGAAAGTTCTGGGCCAACCACACGAGACTAGAGACTTTCTGACTATGCTGAAATTCACCTGACCCCACCCAAAATGGCGCCGCCACAAAATGAAACGTATTTGAATAAACTTTGTTGCACCCTGATTGCGCAGCTTGTTGTCCCGAGATCTATATGCAGTTTTTGGATAATGAAAGTAGATATGAAGGGCGTTGAGTATGTGCTTGGATAATGAATTGACTTAGGGTGGGTACTGATTATGATTTGGAAAATGAATTGGTGTAACTTAGATAACGAATGAGTATTGGATAATGAATTTATGAATTAATTAAAAATGAATTCTTGACATGCATCATGCTTGCTCTGTAAGGAAATTTTAATACGATTTTATTGCACTGCTGCACTTTATGCAATGAACTGCCACCAATTTCGTTTATTAAAAGTATTTTGAAGAAGAAAGCATGGTTGTAGCAGTTGCATTAATGAGTTTTGGATGCCTTACTACTGTGAGCAAAGAGTAAGTATGATGAAGGATGTAGATCAAAAGGGATCAGATATTTAGCAGCTACATTATGTGCCACAAGCAGCCGGAAAAGTGTTTCAGACGCCCTTAAAATGACACCACAGAAATGCCACCTGACTGTCACCCTTGCACCCGATAAAGAGGGTTACGACCAAGTAGCTCATGTGGATACGCAGATCGTCAATGATTATCTATCTGACACCACTGGTCCCTCTGGGCTTAAACGCCGAGATGGCAAAGGAATGCAGTACGAGGAGATAGGGCGAGTATGTGGTAGGTAAAAACATTTTCGGATTACTGCATGATGATGTGCTTTGAATGCTGCCCCCCCCCCACCCCTTCTTTTTCTCCCTTCTGCAGGTCACGTCAGAACGTCGGCTGAAGTGTGGAAGAGCGACGGTTGGACCACCGACGAAAAAGGGAAAGAGGGAATATGTGTTTAGTCGTTATAACGATAAGTTTTTAAAAGACGTAGGCTTAACATGACTGTTCCTCCTTAGGACATAGCGACTGAGAGGATGGACTGACATAGAAACTGGACAGGTACTGAATGACGAAAAATTGACTAGAAATGACGTGTTAAATAATGTAACTGGACGTTTGACTAGGTAGGGAAAGGACAAAGAAAAATTATACGGGTAAGGGTTGCCACGGCACCACCCGTCTAGGAAGTTAGAAATGTTGCTGATGTTCAAAATGCACTACCCCCTTTCTCACACTCTTATAGATATAGCCAAGCTGTCCGACTGTTCTCCCGATCAATACTTGCCGTTGCCTCAGCCTGGAGAACTTCCCGCCAAAGGAGGGAACAGGAAAATGGCTTAAGATCCAACCATGGGTAACTAGCACGACCAGGTTAATTACTGATCGACCAACCGAGGTGTGAGTATCGGTAATCGGGAACGCTCGCAGGCGTGACAAGCGAGAAGGGAAAGGGGGGAAGGGTAGAAAGAGCTAAGCACGTAGATAAAATAGGATAGTAAAGATACGTAGGATATATATATATAAAAACAGATCTTGTAGGCTAACAATTGTTTCCTGTCTTGTCGTGAATGTCTTGTATATGTGTAATACATGTGCCGTCTTCCCTGTCTGAGTTTGTGTGTGTGTGTAATGCACGAATTTATGTCTTCCCTCTGTCTGTATCTGCGTGTTACCTGACCTTTGCTGTTCCGTGTTGTGAGCGCACTAAATGACCTATTTTTGTACACCTCTCTCTCTCTCTCTCTCTCTCTCTCTCTCTCTCTCTCTCTCTCTCTCTCTCCCTACATGTCATACGTGTACCGAATGGCTCGTTTAGATTGCGGACGACTCTCACTCTCTATGAGAGTCTCCCTATTTTCTCTCCCTCTTTTTGGTAAAATTGTGCCCCACCGGCACTAGTCTGATTTGATACATATTGAACGCGAAGGTGTTCAGCGAAATTGACCGAAACTAAAATGATTGTATCTCGCCATATTACTGCCTCTCCTTTCTGTAAAATGAATGAACTTGAATTGGCTGAGAAGGAAAGGACAGGTAAGACGACTAAAGTCCCCCAAATCTGGCCAGTTATAGGGGAACTGTATGTCAATGGCACCTTATGTCTGTTCTTCAGAGACGAACGCCAACGTCTAGATTGAACCCCCAATGCCCAGATTGCCCCACCCCCCTTTTTGCACCGAAGCGTAAGCGCCCGAAGCGTCCCCGCCCCATTTTGATAGAACCCAGTTGCTGTCCCGAATATAAACATGATGACCATGAGTAGCTGTTGACCCCCCCCCCCCCGAGAAAACCCTGTTTTGCCTGACTCTCGATAATGGCACCCCCGCCCTGTTCGAAAAGGTTAGCCAGTCCTGATGGGAAATGCTTTGTAATGTTGAATATGATGTAATGCACAGTTGATGGGAATCTCATTTACCTCACTTGATTTATAAATAAGACGATGAATAGACCTGCCATGAACCCAGTAAGAATACTGACACATGCACTGCTTGGTAATGGACCTCTGACTGTGACCAATGAGCGTATCTCTCAACTCGTAGAATTGAGGGAGGAATTCACATGCGTAGATATCTTCTTTTGCCATTTCACTGAAACCTTGTCTTGTACCTATTCAAAGATTCACGATCACCGAAGGAGATGGGTCAGATGTGACGTACAGCCTGACTGCGGATCTTGGGACTCGTGTGACCTCGACCAAAGGTAGAGCCGCAGAGCAACAGGATACGGGACGAGACCGCAATTTCAACGTGGAAAATGAAAAACGGTGGGCCGCCTCGAAGCCCCCGCCTGCTAACCCACGTGTGCCTGGAGTCTCCGTCCCCCTTCCTTGAGCCCGATGGATGGGCCTGCCTGCTTGTTATCCTTTGCTCCCTTGGTCCCTTTTATGTGTCCCAGGAACTCTGACCCAACTCCGCCCTCTCACCTATCGACTATTTGAACCACACTCACCCTCTTTTCCACGTGACTTTTTGCCAAGGGAAAGAACCGCATTCCACTGGGAATAGGGTGCTGCCATAGAACTATGGGTGCCGAGCATAAGGCGCCACCAACCGGATTGTTTAGGGAACAGGACTGTGGTCTAACAGCAGAGGACTGACCGCACCCTGCAACGTGTAAGGATAGAACCGAGCTGGATCTATAGCTCCACCGCCGGTGCTCAACAGCGCCAACGAAAGTACTCGGACTAGAGCCTACCAGTGATGGCTCACTGACAAAAAGACACTGTGACGAAGAAATATTGTGTATTGAACTGAATTCCGCTCTCAACTACCTGGTCAAAACTGTTCATTGGTCACATTTTTTTAAGTCAGAAAGATTTTTGCTATGTAGTGCGTTTAAATTGTTAGGAACTCAATGAAAAGCAATTTTCTTTGTACTGCAATTCTGCCCATCACCTTAACTGTCTATGATTGTACGCCAAAATGTTAGTATCGACAAAAAATGCTAATTCATCAACGATGCCTGTCTACCTGTAAACCCATCAATTGCAAATATGACTGCTGCTATGTAAAAAGGGGCGACTGTGAAAGTTGAAGAAATTGATGTACATAGGCAGCATTCATTCCCCTTCTTCTCCCACTCCTCTCCCTGTGAGCACCATGAATACCGTAAACTATTGACCGTATCACTCTGCCAGTGAAAGCCTCTGCCCCTATACATATGTACAGCCAGTTTAGGCACCATGGCCTTTTACCCATTGGGATCCCCGGTTTCCCTCCTGCGCGTATCTTAACCCCCCCCCTCTCTCATGCATAGACCATGAAACCCTCTCCCTCTGCGCGACCCCGCTGTGAAAGGCAACTCTCCCACTTGACTCGCACAAAACCCCCCCCCATTCCTTCTCGGAGAGGCATCCTTCGCCTTAGCTGACGTAGCCCTCCTCAGCTGCACCTGACTGCCCCCGCTCTCTCATGTACGGGTCATAAGATCTCTCTCTCTCTCTGTGTGACTCTGTCCCTGTGTCCACCCTGGCTACCCCTCCCTTCTCCTCACGTGGGCAAGTCATAAACCTTCTTCTTCTGCAAGACCCTGTCCTTGAGAGTCACGGCCGCGCCTGACCAACACCTCCTTCCCTTCCGTGAATGCCCCTCTGTTGACAAGCCTTCCCTCTGCGCTCGATTGTCCACGCGGCATGAATACCACCCCTTTGATGACCCTTTCCCCCGAGTCCGGCTGACCACACATGTCCGAGGCCATCGCCTGAGTCAGGAGATACCATTTACTGCCCTTATTGCATGAAGTCACTCCTCTTCAAAGGATCCTCTATTGGTCTTAGCCACCCCACCCCCTGGGCTATGATCAGGCGTACACATCCTACGAAACACTCAGCTGCGTGATTGCCCTCCCCTCTTATCAGCAGGTCAAGGGTCCCCATTGTGAATGTATGTGGGGTAGGATCACCACGAGGATTATAGGATCACCACGAGGATTATAGGGATGTCTTTCTCTTGCGTCATACAGTCCTGATTGTGTTATCGAGTGTTCTGTAAGATATAAAAGCAAGAGTCTCAGCTCACTTGTTAGAGCACCTCCCGAAAGACACTGTGTTTCGTGTCCGAAATGACTGGCTCTCCTCATGAGTAATAAACTCTGTTCCTTGATTCCTGCTCCCAGCGCCCGTCTCTTTATTTTTGGTAATTATTCAGCATGGGAACTAAGAGGCGGTTTGCGCCAGCGGCCTGGGCATCGATAGGATTATGGGCTCGTTTTCCACAGTAAGTGCAAAAATATCGACTCCAAAATATCGAGTGTAAAAAATATAGACTGTCAAAATATTGAATTTTTTAAATGTCTTAAAAGTCAATTAAAAGTAATATAATAATAAATTAAATTAATTTAAACATATTTAAAATACTTAAATAAACGTAAAATTGAGAAATAATTAATGTAACTAAAAAAATATATATTTTAAATATATATATATATATATATACATATTCACTGAAAAAACCATAGGTTATAGACCATATATAGTTAGGAATTAGCATTTACAAAACCTTGAAAATTCACTGAAAAAACCATAGGTTATAGACCATATATAGTTAGGGATTAGCATTTACAAAACCTTATTTTACTCGCACAAAACCATTGAAATTCGCATATATAGTTAGTTGCACTAAATATATATCGCGCACCCGCAATCCACTGCTGATGATGTCACATATTACATCATTCATGACATGGTCAGTGACATCACTGATGACATCACTGATGACATCATCCAGTGACTGTATGTTTCTGTAAAGTTAAAATATGTCTTACATATTGAAGAATGAGTGGATGTTTAAGTGTCTGGATGAAGGATTTAGTAGGTGCATGACTGACTGTTTGAGAAAGTGATTAAATGTGTCTCACTGAGTGCATGGGTTAGTGACTAAACTGTCTTAATTTGTGCATAATTATAACTGTTGTTCTGTAAACTGCTGCATGTGTTGATCAGTAGCTATATGAGTAACTATATGGGTTATTGATTGGTTGCCCAAGTATTTGTATGGGAGAGTGTGTGTGTGTGTGTGGGTGGCTGGGAGGTGTGTGACTCTGTGCATAGATGTGTGAGCAGTTGATTCACTAGATGTATGGGTTCAAAAGTGCATGTGGAAACAGCTGTATGGGCGGTTGACTGTGTGCATGAGTGTATTGGTGAGTGAAAGGATATCTCAGTGCTACATGTCAAAGTAAGTACATATGTAAAACACAGTCCATGTGAGAGTTGACATATATAAATAACTGTGCATAAGAGCCAGTGAATGTGTGAGTGGCTGTATGGATCATTGTGAACTTGTATCAAGGATTGTATAAGAGAGTAAATATGTGTTAGTATATGTTTGAATAAGTAAGGTGTGTATAACTGTATAGTTGAGGAAATGGAGGTGTGATTGATTCTTTGCATGACTGAATAGATGTGTGAGTAACTCCATGGATGAGTGACAGTCTGTGAGTGTCTGTTTACACTGATTGTATCTAAGGTTATATTAGAGTCTGAAGAGGTTCATCGTATTATCACATGAATGATGTCATCAGTGATGTGATAAGTAATGTCAAATGAGATGTCATCAGTGATGTCATTTGAGATGTCTTCAGTGATGTCATCAGTGATGTCATTTGAGATGTCATCAGTGATGTCACTGACCATGTCATGAATGATGTAATATGTGACATCATCAGCAGTGGATTGCGGGTGCGCGATATATAGTTAGTGCAACTAACTATATATGCGAATTTCAATGGTTTTGTGCGAGTAAAATAAGGTTTTGTAAATGCTAATCCCTAACTATATATGGTCTATAACCTATGGTTTTTTCAGTGAATTTTCAAGGTTTTGTAAATGCTAATTCCTAACTATATATGGTCTATAACCTATGGTTTTTTCAGTGAATTTCAATGGTTTTTTAATAGCAAATATCAAAAGCTTTAAAATGTCAAGTACGTGGTAGGTAAAAACATTTTCGTGTTTATGCACGCTGATGTGCTTTGAACGCTGCCCCCCCCTCCTCTTTTCTTTTAGGAGTATTCTCTCTTTGCAGATAGTGAAGGGTAGGTAACACAGGCCTTTGCCCCCGTTGTAACCCGTCGTGCCTGCTTCCCTCTCCATTTGATTGATTGTTATCCTAGCATTTATTGTTTTGGAATTGGTTCTCTTTGGTTCATTCTCTATTTACAAACAAGCACAGAGTCGCAATACTCTGTTTAGTCTTTGCAGATAGTGAAAAATCGTTAAAAAAACAAAAGGAATCAAGCAAAATCAGTAGGCCACTAATGGGATCTCTTTTTGACCTCGCTAAAATAGAAACATTATGAACAACCCCTTTTGAGAAATACGAAACTAGTGAGAGGAACTGAGCTCGACACCATGATGGCTGCAAGACAGCTCGGCTCCGCCGCCCACCCCACCCAAAATAACGACAAACCCTATGCAAATATTATAAATATATACAACACACCAGCAAAATAACAGGGTAAAACGTTTTATTAAATAACTATTTACATGGCAGCCTGCTGCAACATCGATCCAAACAAGCCTTTGTATTTGGGGCTCAAAATCAACCATCAATAGTAAGATTTTCATAGGTGAGTGTAGGTTCATGATTTTCCATCCACAGACTAAAAGCCTGGAGTGGGAGTGAAAGAACAATAACTAGGTAAGAAGGAAAGCAGAGGCTGTGGGAAGGACTCTGGATATGGTATGTTGCTTGGTCCCTGAGATTCTTCGATGTCACTGCCTTGCACAAATGGCATAAGTCCTGAATGTTGGGTGCCATAGTTGAGGGTTCCGAGCAGCGCTTATAACACTGTCTGAAGCTTATTTGCACCTGCTGCAGCTTCACTATTCTCAAAGTAAGTGGGGGCTGTTTGTGGACCTGACTGCATTGGAAAACAATGTGATGCGGTGCCTCCCTGAACCGCTTGACGGAGGCCCCCGAGATAATTGCGCCTGCTCCACACCTTGTCCCACAATCCGTTTGACCTGAAGACACGTCCTGCGGTGCCCTGGTCCGACCATCACATATACCTGCGCCAGGAAACGGCGTGGGGTGCACTAGAAGGGAGAGGCGGCGCGAACGAGCCTCCCCCACCTCCCCAGGTGGAGGTTTCTCAGCTACACCCCAGCGCTTCACTCGACCAGCTGACTTGCGCCCGCTCTTGCAACACAGTGCCTCGCTCGGCCAGCTGAATTGCGCCTGCTCTTGCTATTACAACGTCTCACCCGCCATCCAACGGAATTGCACCCAATCTTGCGGTACAGCGACAGGCGGCTGCTACGGAGCTCACGAAATGGCGGTCGGCTCCACAGACTTGGGCCTGGCCTGCAAAGATGGCTCTGGGCAACCGTGGAACTCGGACGCTTGACTGCTAGGGCATGGGCCCCATTCCCAAAAGAGTCCCCTCAGCCTTGAAGATTCTACAACAGTCACCGGGACCCCCGACTCCCGCAGGCTTCCGGTGGGGAGCGGCTGCCATGATTGCTCGCGAATTGGCCACGACGGAGCCACGAGATGGTGGTGCTCTCATGCTGACGCCAGCTTCAGTCTGAAACATCCAGAAACACTGTAGACTACCAATTCGATCAGTTCCGGTGGAGCCCCAACGTGACCCGGTAGAGAAGAACTTGCCCTCCCCTCTTTGACTGATGGTTCTTATAGCCTGTCCCTTCTGTTGTCATTTAACAGAACTTTTTGGACTGCTGAAAGGGGTTGTGTTCCGACCGCTGGTTGGTGGAGACATTTTGACTATATTCTGGACCTGCGTTGTCGCGTAATGCGTCATATGACGCGCCGCGTTAGCGCACCCGGAAGTGCTCCGGTGCGCGAGGCGCAGCTTCCCGGAAGCGATCCAGAGCGCGGCGCGCAGCGCGTAACGTAAGCATAACAGGTCATGTGACTTGTTAATAAAACTTTTCATTGGTTCATTTTACTTTTGTTATTCTAATGATGGAAGGCTTGGTCATATGACCTAAAAATAACACTTTTCATTGCTTTCGAACATTTTTTTTCCCCAAATGATGAAAGCCCCACCTTTTTTTTTCTCACTCTGACTTGTAAAGCAAAGGACCCAGATGCATTTACAGTTTACCACTAACAATGTTCCAGGCTAATGTATTTTCCCGGGAAATTTACAACTGTCCTGCAAGTAAAATATTCCTATTTCGAGAAAAAGGGCGTTTCTTCGTCCCATGAGGAAGCCGTTGAACAAAAGAGGCTCGGCCTGCTGTCTTAGTCGCTGATAGGCATGAATATCGGATTCTTATCGATCACTTTATGTTGCAGGAGTAGAAAACACAACAGCCCTTGACCATTTATCTTTACTGCGTTCCTGCGTATTATACCTTTTAACCGTCATGTAATCGGGCTGCTTTATTTCACTTGCCTTTTACTGATTCGAAAACAGTGGCTATTATTCAAAACTTTACCAATCTAGGTACTACTACCATGTTTTGTTTTAAAAACCTTTATTGTGAAAATGTCAGTATACAAATACGGGCCTATAACCACGTGGGCCGGCCACGGAGCAAACTGGAATCTTATATGATGAGGGAACATTTACACTGTAGAAGAATGTAACGGGCAGGCCATTAGGTTGCAAGAACTAAGGTGTCTAACAGTTGCGGAATCGGTGGACGTACATTTTATAATTAAAGTACGACAGGGCCAGTTACAATAAAATTATCTAGATATACATTTGCGGCCAAGTACCATAGGTGACGTTAATTCGAACTTTCAATAGTACAGTAATCAATAACACATCAGAACTTAATATCAATAGGGATGTCCAAATTTTCAATCAGTACTCGTCCCCGCCCGCCATGTGCTTAAAAACTGCATACGTATCTCGTGATATCAAAGTTGGGCAACCAGTACACAACAAGGAGTTACGAGTCCCATTTATACCGGCGCCATTTTGGGCGAGGCCGGGCAGGTCCAGGATATAGTCAAAATGTCTCCACCAACCAGCGGTCGGACCAGAACCCCTTTCGGCAGTCCAAAAAGGTTCGGTTAAATGACAACAGAAGAGATAGGCAACAAGAACCATCAGTCAAAAGAGGGGAAGCTTTCGTGAATGGGGTCCATGCCCTAGCAGGCAAGCGTCCGAGTTCCAAGGTGTCCCAGGGCCATTTTAGTGGACCAGGCCCAAATCCAAAGAGCCGGCCGCCATTTTGAGAGTCCTGTTGCAGCCGCCTATCGCTGCACCGCAAGAGTGGCCGCAATTCAGCTGGATGGTGGGCGAGACGCTGTAGCCGCAAGAGCGGGCGCAATTCAGCTGGATGGCGGGTGCGGCACTGTACCGCAAGAGCGGGCGGAACTCAGCTGGATGGGGGGTGAGGCACTGTGCCGCAAGAGCAGGCGGAACTCAGCTGGAAGGCGAGTGAAACGCTAAGAGGCGCCCCACTGCAGATGAGTTGCCTCCACCTGGGGAGGAGGGAGAGGCCTGTTTGCGCCGCCTCCCCCCCTCCCCCCGGGCACCCCACGCCATCTTTCGGCGCAGCATTGTAGGATGGCCACACCAGTGAAACTTGCTGGACACCACCTCGGTGCCATCCGGATCTCGGTGCGTTGTGCTGCCTTCGGCGTACTGTAGCAGCAAGAGTGACCGCAACTCAGCTGGACGGCGAGTGAAATGCTAAGAGGCGCCCCACTGCAGATGAGGTGCCTCCACCTGGGGAGGTGGGAGAGGCCCGTTTGCGCCGCCTCCACCCCCCCACCCCGGGCACCCCACGCAGTCTTTCGGCGCAGCATTGTAGGATGGCCACACCAGTGATACTTGCTGGACACCACCTCGGTGCCATCCGGATCTCGGCGCCTTGTGCTACCTTTGGCATACTGTAGCAGCAAGTGCGGGCGCAACTCAACTGGACGGCGAGTGAAACAGTAAGAGGCGCCGCACTGCAGATGAGGTGCCTGCCCCTGGGGAGGCGGGAGAGGCCAGTTTGCACCGCCTCCCCCCCGCCGGGCACCCCACGCCGACTTTCGGCGCAGCATTGTAGGATGGCCAGGCCACACCAGTGCAACTTGCTGGACACCACCTCGGTGCCATCCGGATCTCGGTGCATTGTGCTGCCTTCGGCCTATTCGCACATCGGTCCGCTACTGACGCCGCCTCACAGGCCAACGGATTTTGTAGGCTTTTTATAGCCCAAAGCCGCATAACAGGTCATGTGACTTGTTTATAAAACTTTTCATTGGTTCATTTTACTTTTGGTTTCCTAATGATGGAAGGCTTGATCATATGACCTAAAAATAACACTTTTCATTGGATTGAAACATTTTTTTTTCCCAAATGATGAAAGCCCCACCTTTTTTTTTCTCACTCGGCAGTCCAAAAAGGTTCCGTTAGATAACAACAGAGGGGACAGGCATCAAGAACCATCAGTCAAAAGAGGGGAGGGCAAGTTCTTCCCTACCGGGTCACGTTGGGGCTCCACCGGAAGTCATCGAATTGGTAGTCTACAGTGTTTCTGGATGTTTCAGACTGAAGCTGGCGTCAGCATGAGAGCACCACCATCTCGTGGCTCCGTCGTGCCCATTCCGCAAGCAATCATGGCAGCCGTTCCCCACCGGAAGCCTGCGGGAGTCGGGGGCCCCGATGACTTTTGTAGAATCTTCAAGGCTGAGGGGACGCTTTCGAGAATGGGGCCCAAGCCCTAGCAGGCAAATGTCCAAGTTCAAATGTGTCCCAGGGCCATTTTAGTGGACCAGGCCCAAATCCGAAGAGCCGGCCGCCATTTTAAGAGTCCTGTGGCAGCCGCCTATCGCTGCACCGCAAGAGTGGGCGCAATTCAACTGGATGGTGGGCGAGACGCTGTAGCCGCAAGAGCGGGCGCAACTCAACTGGATGGTGGGCGAGACGCTGTAGCCGCAAGAGCGGGCGCAACTCAGCTGAATGGCGGATGAGGCACAGTGCAGCAAAAGCAGGCAGTAAATGGCTGAATGGCGACTGAAACGGTAAAGGGGCGCCCCACTGCAGCAGAGGAGCCTCCAGCTGGGGAAGCGGGGGAGGCCCGTTCGTTCCGCCTCCCCCCCCCCCCCCCCGGGCGCCCCACGCCGTTTTTCGGCGCAGCATTGTAGGATGCCAAGACTAGTGCGACAACTTACTGGACATCACCTGGGTGCCGTCCGAATCTCGGCGCGTTGTGCTGCCTTCGGCCTATTCGCACAAAGGACCGCTACGGACGCCACCTCACAGCAGCCCATTGTTGCTTTGTTTAAAATGTTTTTTTTTAACGTGTTTACTTTGTTGGAGCGTTGTATATATTTATAAGTTATTAAAGTGTTATAATCCTACTACTTTGTTGGAGTGCTATATATTTTTAATGTGACACATAATTGTGAAGACTTTAATGTACAAAAAGGCATCCCTGGAATCTTCCGCTTCAGGCTCGATCCCACACACCCTCACAGTGAGAATCCCCTCCCCAATCACAATACAGGATCATTATCAGATAGTAGGAACGCGTGTGGTGTGACAGATCTCATGGGGTGGGGGCCTTGATCTACTGTAACTCCTTTGAAGAGGGGTGATTCTTTACAGTTGGGGCCATAAACTACATCCGCAGGGCTAAGTGATAGCCTGACCCGGCCTGGACAATCAGACACAGAGGAAGAGGAGTGTTAGAGGGTACGGTAGTGAATAGGGTGAAAGGGAGGTGTTGGGCGGGCACAGGGTGTGATTCTCAGGGAAAAGCAGCGCAGATGGGGGGAGGTTTATGGCCCATGCATGAGAGAGAGAGCGGGGTGACCAGTGCGTGGGGTAGATGCTTGCGAGGGTGGGGAGCCATGCTGAGGATCGGCGGCGTGCAGAGAGTGGGTCTGGTCAAGGCATCTAAAATGGCTGCCGTGCACGACAAAAGTGTGGCATTGGAAAAAAGGCAAGATGGCGCAGGCAATGTTTATCAATACGGATTAATTTATAACAATTATTTTTAACAATATATTTACTCGCAGTGACAAAATGGCGGTCAACACTTCCTGATTTCCTTCGAATCGAACGTTAACAGAGGTCACGCAGCAAAAAAATAAAAATCCGCTCACGCGCAGCCGCTGGAAGACATGTATCAACATATATGAGCATCCTCAACCACCCTCAGAAAACATAGGGGGTCACGATACGTCTCCCGTACCCCCAGAGGGTGCGGTAGTGAATAGGGTGAAAGGGAGGTGTCGGGCGGGCACAGGGTGTGATTCTCAGGGAAGAGCAGCGCAGATGGGGGGAGGTTTATGGCCCATGCATGAGAGAGAGAGCGGGGGTAACCAGTGTGTGGAGGAGATGCTTGCGAGGGTGGGGAGCCATGCTGAGGATCGGCGGCGTGCAGAGAGTGGGTCGGGTCAAAGCATCTAAAATGGCTGCCGTGCACGATAAAAGTGTGGCATTGGAAAAAAGGCAAAATGGCGCAAACAATGTTTATCAATACGGATTAATTTATAACAATTATTTTTAACAATATATTTACTCGCAGTGACAAAAACACTTCCTGATTTCCTTCGAATCGAACGTTAACAGACGTCACGCAGCAACAAAAAAAAAATTCCGCTCACGCGCAGCCGCTGGAAGACATGTATCAACATATATGAGCATCCTCAGCCACCCTCAGAAAACATAGGGGGTCAGGATACGTCTCCCGTACCCCCTTATACCCATTTCTCACATTGGTTTTCCTCCATCTTGTAATTTAATTAAAACGAAACACAAAATGGCGAATTCCCGTTTCGCTACCGGTTCGCGAACCGGAAAGCGCTTCTACCGCGAAAAATCAAATTTTTTTTATTTGCCCCACGGGACCCTTTAATAACTCCAACATCATTCCTAGGGGGTCAAGAGGGGTCTACCTTGCCCCCTTTCATTAAATTCCCCCTTCGTTTTTCTCCTCCTCTTGTCTCTCGATCCTACCGAGAGACAAGATGGCGGCCGTTCCGGACTGTTTAGAATGTTGACAGACACCGGAGAGCCAATCAGCTTCGCTTCGCAAAGTTCCGTAACGCGAAAAGTACGCGAACCAGATCGCTAACCGGGACGCTGTCACAGATATATCTGTTTTTTAAAACGTTAATTTCTCAAAATCCACTGGAGCACATATATTGAGACCCAGCAAAGGCACATCGGGCTAACAGTCCCTACAATTTTGCCAAGTTTCGTGCAAATCCATTCAGCCGTTCGAGCTAAAAGTGAGGCCAAACGCCCTATGGAAAAATGAATGGGAAAAATGCGTTTTGGGACCCCCCTTTTTTCTCAGCCCCCCCTTGACGAAACCCCCCGAAATTTTTAGGAGCTGCTCAGAAACAAAATGTGCCATTTTCCTGAAAATTTCAGCCGATTCCGTCCACAAACGCCAAAGTTATTAGACATAGAATTTTCAAAAGTCCCATAGAGAAAAAATCCTAACTATATATACATATATATATATATATTCACTGAAAAAAACATAGGTTATAGACCATATATAGTTAGGAATTCGCATTTACAAACCTTATTTTACTCACACAAAACCATTGAAATTCCATATATAGTTAGTTGCACTAACTATATATCGCGCACCCGCAATCCACTGCTGATGATGTCACATATTACATCATTCATGACATGGTCAGTGACATCACTGATGACATCACTGATGACATCTCAAATGACATCACTGATGACATCTCAAATGACATCACTGATGACATCACTGATGACATCTCATTTGACATTACTGATCACATCACTGATGATATCATTCATGTGATAATACGATGAACCTCTTCAGACTCTAATATAACCTTAGATACAATCAGTGTAAACAGACACTCACAGACTGTCACTCATCCATGGAGTTACTCACACACCTAGTCAGTCATGCAAAGAATCAATCACACCTCCATTTCCTCAACTATACAGTTATACAAACTTTACTTATTCAAACATATACTAACACATATTTACTCTCTTATACAATCCCTGATACAAGTTCACAATGATCCATACAGCCACTCACACATTCACTGGCTCTTATGCACAGTTATTTATATATGTCAACTCTCACATGTACTGTGTTTTACATATGTACTTACTTTGACATGTAGCACTGAGATATCCATTCACTCACCAATACACTCATGCACACAGTCAACCGCCCATACAGCTGTTTCCACATGCACTTTTGAAACCATACATCTAGTGAATCAACTGCTCACACATCTATGCACAGAGTCATACACCTCCCAGCCACCCACACACACACTCAGTCTCCCATACAAATACTTGGACAACCAATCAATAACCCATATAGTTACTCATATAGCTACTTATCAACACATGCAACAGTTTACAGAACAACAGACATAATGATGCACAAATTAAGACAGTTTAGTCACTAACCCATGCACTCAGTGAGACACATTTAATCACTCACTCATACAGTCAGTCATGCACCTACTAAATCCTTCATCCAGACACTTATACATCCACTCATTCTTCAATATGTAAGACATATTTTAACTTTACAGAAACATACAGTCACTGGATGTTGTCATCAGTGATGTCATCAGTGATGTCACTGACCATGTCATGAATGATGTAATATGTGACATCATCAGCAGTGGATTGCGGGTGCGCGATATATAGTTAGTGCAACTAACTATATATGGAATTTCAATGGTTTTGTGTGAGTAAAATAAGGTTTGTAAATGCGAATTCCTAACTATATATGGTCTATAACCTATGGTTTTTTCAGTGAATTTTCAAGGTTTTGTAAATGCTAATTCCTAACTATATATGGTCTATAACCTATGGTTTTTTCAGTGAATTTTCAAGGTTTTGTAAATGCTAATTCCTAACTATATATGGTCTATAACCTATGGTTTTTTCAGTGAATATATATATATATACATACATATATAAACATATATCATCTGTATATCTATATAAATACAAACATAAATGCATGCATACATATACATATATGCATACAGATGCATGTTATTTACATGAAAGTTGAAAAAACACTAATAAAAGCAAAGCTAAAAAGCCACCTCATTACAAACAGAATGGCTTTAACTTAAA
The DNA here is from genome assembly GCF_964263255.1 of Lissotriton vulgaris. Lineage (NCBI taxonomy): Eukaryota > Metazoa > Chordata > Amphibia > Caudata > Salamandridae > Lissotriton > Lissotriton vulgaris. Next base: position 1,440,335,488 of record NC_141687.1, on the reverse strand, counting down.
CGAGGGCGAGATCTATTGCATTTTCAATGCTTGTTTACTTTGGTTCCATCAAGAAGGCATTCGGATGTGTCACACATTTGCCATAAATTCTGAATGTTAGCACTCTAGTTGCACATTAGATCACTGTAGTAAAGCTACTGCTCACCAGGGACGTCTGCTGCTGGTATTCAAAGTGCATGTTTCAGTCTGCATGTCAGAATTTTTTTAATGAAATAGAAGAGGATTTGAGAAATCACGCAAAATGATCCCTAATTTTTCTTTCTGAAGCACTAATCATACTTTCTATGGCAAAATTAACCCCCTCATGTTGTTCCTTTTTAAATTGAGTGTTTTCAGACTTACCACTTCATTCCAATCAAGATGGCTTCTGGTGTGCCATACTTTTGTCATAAGTAAGACTGTTAGCGCTCTAGTTGTTCTTTAGAACACTCTGGGACATTCTGTCATTGGGCTATACTTGGGGTACATCTGGGTGATATTTGGGCTACATTTAGGCTCTTTTGTCTCTGGTGGCCATCTTGGGAGACTGTATGTCAGAATTTTTTAATGAAATTGAAGAGGGTTTGAGAAGTCACTCAAAATGTGCCCTAATTTTTCTTTCTGCAGCACTAATCATAATTCATATGGCAAAATATACCCCCTCATTTTGTTCCTTTTTAAATTAAATGTTTTAAGAGTTACCACTTTATTCCAATCAAGATGACTTCAGGTGTGCCATACCTTTGTAATAAGTAGGACTGTTAGCGCTCTAGTTGTTCTTTAGAACACTCTGGGACATTCTGTCATTGGGCTATACTTGGGCTACATCTGGGTGATATTTGGGCTACATTTGGGCTCTTTTGTCTCTGGTGGCCATTTTGGGAGACTGCATGTCAGAATGTTTTAATGAAATAGAAGAGGATTTGAAAAGTCACTCAAAATGTGCCCTAATTTTTCTTTCTGCAGCACTAATAATACCTTCTATTGCATAATATACCCCCTCATTTTGTTCCTTTTTAAATTAAATGTTTTAAGAGTTACCACTTTATTCCCATCACGATGGCTCCAGGTGTGCTATACCTTTGTAATACGTAGGACTGTTAGCGCTCTAGTTGTTCTTTAGAACACTTTAGGAGGCTGCAGTAGAGCACAAAGGAATCAACTGACAGTCTCTGTCCTTGTTGGATGTACATGTTTTACTGAGAATGTCAGACTTCATTTTCACATGACTGAGAAAGATAATGTGAATTTACAGAAAATATGCTTTCAGTTTAGCTTGTAGATCCCCTTCCAAACCACTGTGGGAAAATCATGAGATATTAGTTTTCTTTCAAACAATATTCATGATATCACAGCAGAAGGCTTTTTCACATGGTAAAATCACCTTAGAACCCACCACAATTCCTAAAACGAGTATGGTACCATCAACAAATGATTTATAATGTAACTAAAGTCCTAAAACCCTCTATTAACTACAATGCTTTTTAATGAGGTGCTATCATGTATATTGGTCCCAAGATGGCTGCCAACACTTCTTGGATGAAGTGCTGACAGCCAATCAGATCAGATGTGTGGTTAGGCTCCGCCCAGATATATATATTTTTTTGAACCTAAATTACTCAAAATCCACTGGAGCACATATATTGAGACCTAGCAAAGGCACATCGGGCTAACAGTCCCTACAATTTTGCCAAGTTTCGTGCAAATCCATTCAGCCGTTCGAGCTAAAAGTGAGGCCAACCGCCCTATGGAAATTAACATGGGAAAAATGCGTTTTGGGACCCCTCTTTTTTCTCGGCCCCCCCTTGATGAAACCCCCCCAAATTGTCAGGGGCTGCTCAGAAACAAAATGTTCCATTTTCCTGAAAATTTCAGCCAATTCCGTCCACAAACGCCAAAGTTATTAGACATAGAATTTTCAAAAATCCCATAGAGAAAAAATCCTAACTATATATACCTACTGGCGACCGCCAGTAGGTATATATATATATATATATATATATATATATATATATATATATATATATATATATATATATATATATATATATATATATATATATATATATATATATATATATATATATATATATATTATTTACAAAACATATACAATATTTTTACCGTAGGATAGCGAAAGGGTTAAATTTACTGTAACGACTCCAGTGAGTGCAACAGTAGGGTAAGCATTGGATAGCGTAAGGGTCAAAATTACTATTCACACTCCAGCGAGTGCAACAGTAGGGAAAGCGTTGGATAGCGTAGGGGTAAAAATTACTATTCCCACTCCAGAGAGTGCAACAGTAGAGAAAGCGTTGGATAGCGTAGGGGTATAAATTACTATTCCCACTCCAGAGAGTACAACAGTAGGTAAAGTGTTGGATAGCGTAGGTGTAAAAATTACTATTCTCACTCCAGAGAGTGCAACAGTAGGGAAAGCATTGGATAGCGTAGGGGTAAAAATTACTATTCCTACTCAGAAGAGTGCAACAGTAGGGAAAGCGTTGGATATCGTAGGGATAAAAATTACTATTCCCACTTCAGTGAGTGCAAAAGTAGGGAAAGCGTTGGATAGCGTAGGGGTTAAAATTACTTTTCCAACTACAGTGAGTGCAACAGTAGGGAAAGCGCTAGATAGCGTAGGGGTAAAAATTACTTATCCAACTCCAGAGAGTGCAACAGTAGGGAAAACTTTGGATAGCATAGGGGTAAAAATTACTATTCTCACTCCAGAGAGTGCAACAGTAGGGAAAGCGTTGGATAGCGTAGAGGTAAAAATTACTATTCCCACTCCAGAGAGTGCAAAAGTAGGTAAAGCATTGGATAGCGTAGGGGTAAAAATTACTATTCCCACTCCAGCGAGTGCAACAGTAGGGAAAGCGATGGACAGCGTAGGGGTAAAATTTACTATTCCCACTCCAGTGAGTGCAACAGTAGGGAAAGCGTTGGAAAGCATAGGGGTTTAAATTACTATTCCAACTCCAGTGAGTGTAACAGTAGGGTAAGCGTTGGATAGCGTAGGGGTAAAAATTACTATTCCCACTCCAGAGAGTGCACCAGTAGAGAAAGCGTTGGATAGCGTAGGGCTAAAAATGACCATTCCCACTCCGGAAAGTGCAACAGTAGGTAACGTGTTGGATAGCATAGGTGTAAAAATTACTATTCCCACTCCAGAGAGTGCAACAGTAGGGAAAGCGTTGGATAGCGTAGGGGTAAAAATTACTATTCCTACTCCCAAGAGTGCAACAGTAGGGAAAGCGTTGGATAGCGTAGGGATAAAAATTACTATTCCCACTTCAGTGAGTGCAACAGTAGGGAAAGCGTTGGATAGCGTAGGGGTTAAAATTACTTTTCCAACTACAGTGAGTGCAACAGTAGGGAAAGCGTTGGATAGCGTAGGGATAAAAATTACTATTCGAACTCCAGAGAGTGCAACAGTAGGGAAAACGTTGGATAGCGTAGGGGTAAAAATTACTATTCTCACTCCAGAGAGTGCAACAGTAGGGAAAGCGTTGGATAGCGTAGAGGTAAAAATTACTATTCCCACTCCAGAGAGTGCAAAAGTAGGTAAAGCGTTGGATAGCGTAGGGGTAAAAATTACTATTCCCACTCCAGCGAGTGCAACAGTAGGGAAAACATTGGATAGCGTAGGGGTAAAAATTACTATTACCACTCCAGAGAGTGCAACAGTAGGGAAAGCGTTGGATAGCGTAGGGTAAAAATTACTATTCCCATTCCAGTGAGTGCAACAGTAGGGAAAGCGTTGGATAGCGTAGGGGTTTAAATTACTATTCCAACTCCAGTGAGTGTAACAGTAGGGTAAGCGTTGGATAGCGTAGGGGTAAAAATTACTATTCCCACTCCAGGGAGTGGAACAGTAGGGAAAGCATTGGATAGCGTAGGGATACAAATTACTATTCCCACTCCAGTGAGTGCAACAGTAGGGAAAGCGTTAGATAGCGTAGGGGTAAAATTACTATTCCAACTACAGTGAGTGCAATAGTAGGACAAGTAAATACTTCTTATTTAAATATAAATAATATAAATAGTAACACCAATTACAAATTAATTAAAATATTTTACAATTGTGTTAAATATATTAAATAATCAATTTAAAATACAAATAAAAAATATTTAATAATAAAAATTGCCTACTAATACTAATTATTTACCTATTAATAATAAAATAATTAACAATTTAAAAGTCTTTTGAAAAATGTACTCAATAAATGTTTTAGTCTAAAATGTAATTACTTGCAATTAAATTACTTCACAAGCTATTCCCCTAAAAACACACACCACACTACAGAAATTAATTTAAGAAAAAGTAACATAATAATCAATTAATCAATTACAATAAATTACAAAATATATTTTAATTAATTACAATTAATTCTAAATAAATACCAATAATTAAAATAACATATTTAAATAATTATAATGACATTACTTCCCACCCTATTCCCCTATAAACCCACGACCCACAACAGAAAATAAATTACTAAAATTAACATATGTATCAATGAATCAATTAAATGTAATTACCAATTATATTTTAATTAACATATGTATCAATGAAGCAATTAAATGTAATTACCAATTATATTTTAATTAATTGCCAATCATAAATTAATTATCAATTAAGTCTAAATAAATACCCACAAATTAAATTACATATTTAATTATAATAGAATTACTTCCCACCCTATTCCCCTATAAACCCACAACCCGCTACAGAAATTTTATTTATAACATTAACATATTTATCAATTAATCAGTTAAAATTAATAACCAATTATATTTTAATTAATTGCCAATTTTTAATTAATTAACAAATAATTCTTTATAAATACCAATAACAAAATAACATATTTAATTTATTATAATTAAATTACTTCCCACCCTATTCCCCTATAAACCCACAACCCGCTACAAAAAATAAATTACTAAAAATAAAATATTTATCAATTAATCATTTAAAATTAATTAGCAATTACATTTTAATTAATTATCAATTAATAATAACTTAACAATTAATTCTGAATAAATACCAATAAATAAAATAACATATTTAATTAATTATAATTAAATTACTTCCCACCCTATTCCCCTATAAACCCACAACCCGCTCCAATAAATAAACGACTAAAAATAAAAAAATTATCAATTAAAATAAATTAATTAGCAAATATTTTTTAATTAATTACCAATTAATAATAATTCAACAATTAATTCTAAATAAATACCAATAAATAAAATAACATATTTAATTAATTATAATTAAATTACTTCCCACCCTATTCCCCTATAAACCCACAACCCGCTACAGAATTATATTACACAAAAATTAAATATTAATATTAACTTACCTTAAATTTGATATTTTTGTTGTCTATATTCTGTCTAGTCGAGATTATGTCCATTCTATATTTTTGATTCGATATTATTGCTATTCTAGTCGATATTAATTTTTTCTCGTCGATATTTTTGTAGTCTATATTATGTCTAGTCGATATTATGTCTATTCTATATTTTTAACTCGATATTATGTCTAGTCGAAATTAAAAACTCGATATTTTAACTAGTTACCGGTCCAACAGCTTTGATTAGTCCAATACCTTTACATGTAAAGTCCCAGGCTTTAATTTAACACAGTGTCTCTCAGCTAAATGAGCAGATCTTCTCTCGTCAGGAGAGGGAACATTCCCATTTCAGATTTTTGTTGGGACAATTTGAAAAAGACATCTTCATCATTTGTATGAAATTCAATTCCTCCTGTTATGCAATAGATGGAGCAATTTAGTTTACATAGCAGATCACATCAAAGGAAATTCACTGGACTTGTATCACACACCACAAATCAATGTTGATCCTCAAAAACCCTATTTTAACTGGTACTGCTTCAGAAATTGGGGCAGCCAACCTTTTATTCGTAACTGCTACAACTTGGGTATTTTCTCCCAAGAGGGATAGGTTGGAAACCTCTGCTGTTCTCACAATAGCAAAAAGAAACAACAATACCTCAACTGGTTACATTAAGGGAGTCAGTTAAACGAATATGTGCAATACATTGCAAAAAAAGAAGAGAGACTCTTGATACATTTTTTAAATGTGCACATGGCATGGGGGAACAGCAATGACAACGCGGGGATTACCCCGCAATGCCACTACAACGCAGGGATTACAACAAAAGTCGTTACAATGACTTTCGCTGGAGGGCGCTGTTGGATAGGGAATAGTTTAATTTTCTATCCAACACCTTCCCTACTGTCAACGTGGGCTGGAGTTGGAATAGAAAATTAAACTATTCCACTATCTAGCGCCCTCCAGCGAAAGTCGTTGTAACGACTTTCGTTGTAATCCCAGCGTTGTAATGGCATGCAGGGTAAAAGCCCACGTTGTAATGCCATACAACCCATGGCATCATATATTTAAAGTAATAAATGAAAAAAGGGTACAGTTGTAACAGCACTGTAAACATAGAATGCAAAGGCAGCCCGAATTGGACTTGGTGCACAATTGTGATTGTGACACAAATAAGTGGTGACGCAAGTGACAATGTGTAATCAGCGAAAAGGCACAAGGTGACAAAAAAATGTGAATTATGTACAGTCAACTTTGTGGTTCAAAGGAACGATTTACAATATTAGGGTATGTAATGACTGAGCGATTTAATTGAACCACAAGAGGTTTGGCGCCATTAGTTGCACTGAGGAGTCAACGACGTTTTGATCCTAGTGAGTCAGGATCATCTTCAGGACCGGGTAGCCGGATTGGCACTGCTAAGGAGGGACACGATCCCGTGTGCACAGTCCAGGTGGGAAGGCTGTCGGTGAGGGGGGGGCCTGAACATTCTGCTGAGGCATCGGAGGTTGTGGTATCTGCATTGATTCAGAACATTAGGATTTACAGTTATCTGGCTTTAAGTCTTCTGTTTCTGAGTCGTGTTATTTCCCTGAAACTGTGCATTTCCTCCATTCTGTACCTGATTTACAAGATTAAATCTACACTCTCATTTCCAATGCCTACATTACCACACATGACATGGATTTTTTTGTCTTCAAAGCTGACACATCATTACCCGTTCGAAGATCTACTGGAACACCATGACCTCTGCCTTGAGACTGAAAATTCTGCTGCTGGAAGCCATTAACACCCAGCATCATTGGAGCATAATTATGTCCTCCCTGTACTAGAACTGCGTTTTCAAAACCTTGCTGATTCTGACCTTTCTGCATCATTTTTATTTGAGCAATCATTAACTTTTTTTTCAGTTTCTTATGTTTCATGTCAATCTCATCTCCATAGTGCTCAGCATAACATAAAATCTCATCACACAGGTTATTTTGCAACAGATTAATTTACTGGGGACTCATAGATGCAATCTCAGGTCTCAAACCATTCACAAATCTAAAAACAAAATGTCCCATATCTCTGGTAGTCACATTTTCCATTCCAATGTATTGACGGAAAGTCTGTACCAATCTCTCATAATAGACATTAAATGATTCTTTAGGTTCTTGGGTTGTTCTGTCTATTTGCTTCCAATCAATGTATTTAGAAGAAACTTTAGTTTTCAAGTGATTTTTCAGCTATTGGTATTTCTTTAATACCACTGGAGGTGCGCCTGTTCTAGGATTTCTTTCTGGTTCTGTTACGGGCCAATTCACAGAAATTCACATTCAGCCCATGCATCTCCAGGAACCACAATATCAAACAGGGTATTCAAGTCAATTCTCAAAACCTTTGAAATGTTCACAGATACATCCATCTGTCTGTGCCATTTCACTGAATTATCTATCAATTTTGGAAATTTGTTTGTAAATTACAAAATATCAGGTCTTGTCCAAGGCACATGTACATAACCTCCAGCTGGCACCTATATAATAGGAAGCATCTGTATCTCTTCACTTCCTCCATCAATCACCATTGCAGGTGTCTGCACCTTGACTTTCTTTACTTCCCTCTTTTTCAACCATCTTCCTTACCACTTCTTCCTCTTGTTCAATTTCTTAATCAGTGTCAATAATTCCTTAATCTGCAATTTCTTTCCAGCTGGTCTCATGTTTGTAAAGTCTTAGTCTTTGAAGTGTAATCTATAAATTCTTTGCAAGATGTTGGGTTTCTGAATGTCAATTTCGTATTTCTGAGCCAATTCAATACATCTCTCATGTGTCAATTTGTTTGTCGAGTAATATCTTTGCTGAGAACAATGGCTGCTCTTCCTGGTAGGTATCTAATCATGATAGACTAAGATTTTCCTGAATCAGAGAGCTCAGCGATTTATTACAACACTGCAAAGCCTCCTGTGACCAGATCCGGGCATACCTGACATGCTGGCAGTGTCTCCCTGATACGAGAGTAGCCGCAGGCCCCTGTGGGCTGAGTGGCTCCCTCTATGAACCACCGAGACCTCACGCTAAGATCTTTTCTAAAATGAGTGACCTACTCCGGGAAATGCCTACAGGCATCCTTCTGCTGGAACAGGACATGAATGTTGTTATGAGACCTGGGGTAGATAGAATGAGCACTGCACCACCACACGAACAAATGAGGATGTTCCAGCAACCCTTGTGTCAGCAATGGGCTTGGTGGATTGTAGACTTTTGGTAACAAAGGGAACACAATACAAGTGAGATTGCTTTTCTGTATAAGTTTTATTGCCACTATGAGGTATTAATTTTTTTTTTAAATTGCTGTTTTTAATACATTTCGTATCTCTGTTCTGCACTGTCCTGTATTTACCTTGCACGGTGCTCGTTAATACCCGCACTGCCACCGCGAACCCTGCAGCTGAATAGGTGCTGTCCAGGGATTGACGCGGGCCTAGACGCCATATTGGGATTAATTTGGGGTGGCGCTCTAGTTGTTTAGAGACGCACGCCCTCCAGGCTACTTAAACTGCGCTCAGACTTCACGCGCTAGCTAGACTGAATTGTTACTTTCCTGAGGCTCAGCCGGGAAAAGTTAGGAGTGCTCGTGCTATTTTTTAAACTGTTTCTGTGAAACTTTAAAATTGCTGTTTTTAATACATTTCGTATCTCTGTTCTGCACTGTCCTGCATTTACCTTGCACTGTGCTCGTTAATACCCGCACTGCCACAGCGAACCCTGCAGCCGAATAGGTGCTGTCCAGGGATTCACGCGGGCCTAGACGCCATATTGGGATTAGTTTGGGGTGGCGCTCTAGTTGTTCAGAGACGCATCTCCCCTCTCCTTTCTACCCTATAAATGGCATCTGTCAGACGTCCGCGCAGCGGACGGGAGCCGCGGACCCGCCAGCGGCGCGCTGAAGGCAAGCCCGTCTGCGCCCGTCATCGCCAGGACATCGCCTCTCGCCAGTACCCCTGGTCGAGGTCTGCGGGATCACCGCTACTATGATAAAGAGGCACTGTTAACATTGAATCCATGTGGCCAGATCTGCGGGGAACTGCCGGCGCAACTAGGGGAGACAGGTTTGAAATGCGATAATTGCAATTTCGCTGCACCTAGGCTATGCCTGGTGGGACAAGTCCCGGGGTCTGAAAAACATGTACAGCTTACTGTCCTCCAACTAAATGTAAGATCGCTTGTTAAGCATTATTTGGATATACAGACACTCATTGTGGAAGAATCTCCTGATGTTTTCTTTCTGTGTGAAACCTGGTTGCGGGATGACATGATTAGTTTACCCAACCTCACTCTCCCGGAAGGCTATCTGATCAAGCTTGTAAATAGAGTCTCGAGGGGTGGCAGCATAGCGGTAATTCATAAAGCACAATACCCCTGTTCCTTCACTAAGGAAGACATTTGGGGTTGTGAATGTGCCCGCTTCAGGATTGTAATTAGCCCACATTTTACACTTTCAGAACTTTACATTTATCGTCCCCCCAGACCTGCTTCTAAGTTTATTGAGTGTATGCTAGAGGTGGTTAGCTCCTTGGTAGTGGGATCAGCTAACTTCACGATTCTAGGGGATTTAAATCTCCATTTTGATCAGATTCACGACGTGACCATCCGGAATCTGCTGGCGGATCTAGAAGCCTTACAGCTAGACTCATTAATTCAAGTCGCTACGCACTCGGCAGGGCATATATTGGACCCACTGTTCTCCAATATCCCGGTAGTGAACCCTGATGCGCCCAAACCTATGGGGTGGACAGATCACTCTCTGGTTAAAACCAGTATGGAGGTCACTGAGCCATTTAAGGTGGATGGGGTGAATAGGGTTTTTAAGAGGCCATGGCAGAAACTTAAATTGAAGGACTTCCATGCCTCCCTAGGGATGTTTCCCTGTGGGGACACGGCGGATCCTGATACGGCATACACTACCTTCCACAATTGGATTGTGGGGGGACTGGACGCCCTTATTCCGGCCAAATGGACTAAGGGGCGTAGATCTACCTCTAACCCTTGGTATAATGAAGCCTTGAGATCCATGAGAAAGGATTGCAAGAGAGCGGAGCGGGCATGGAGAAGGGACTATACAGAGGGGGACAAAGTGACCTATTTGGCTAAACTTAGACTTTATCACAAATCACAAAGCAATCTGTTCCGCGCGTGCCACATTTTATGCGGAAGAAATCAAAGTTAGTTCTAACCCCACCAACTGTATTTTTAAAATTGTCCAGGAACTACAGAGTAATCGAACTACCGTATCCAGCATAAATTCTGCACAGCAGTGCGAAGAGCTTGCCACTTTTTTTGTGGAAAAGGTGCAAAAAATGTATGTCATTCCCGCAACATTCCCTAGGCATACACTCTTCCACCAATACTAAGGTGGAGGGTGCCACCCTGACAACTATACCAGAGATCACTAGTGAAGAGCTAGTTAAACTTTGCAGGAGAGTGAAATTTGGATCTCCGTCGGACCCTATGAGGCCGGCACAATTCATTGAATCCCTGACATTCTTCCAGCAGCCTCTGGACTTCATACTCAACCTGTCCTTTTCCATGGCCAGTGTTCCTACGGCCTGGAAGCAGGCTTGGGTATCTCCTATCATTAAGAAGTCCACTTGAGATCCGGCAAAACCGGAAAACTTTAGGCCTATTTCCCTCCTCCCATGGGTGGCCAAGATTGCCGAGGCCCATGTGAATAATGTGCTATCCCAATTCATGCATCTCAACGGCATTCTGGACCCATCTCAAAATGGGTTCAGGCCTGGCCACAGCACGGAGTCTGCCCTATTGGCCACGACCGAACATCTCTGGACGATTCTCGATGCCGGTCAGAGTGCAGCTCTGATTCTGTTAGACCTCAGCGCTGCATTTGACACGGTGTCTCATGACATCTTGCTACATCGTCTGGAGGTAGTTGGGATCACTGGACTAGCTTTAGAATGGTTTTGATCATTTCTGAAAGATAGGTCTGTCCGGGTATCGGCACCACCGCACCTTTCTCAGCCCCATTACATCGGCCAGGGAGTCCCTCAAGGTTCTGCACTCAGCCCGTCTCTATTTAATCTTTATGTGCTGCCGCTTGCGGCAGTGGCAAAAGAGTGGGACCTCACGTTGGTATCATATGCTGACGATACTCAGCTGGTTATCACCCTAGCTGAAGGGCCATCGGCATCGGCCACGAGTTTCAGAGACGGGATGGCAGCAGTAGCCCAGCTTAATGCAGGCAAAACAGAGGTTCTGCTTGTAGGGAAGAACATCACCCTCTGGAATGAGCACTGGTGGCCGGCCTCACTGGGCATTATGCCAGCGTCTAAGTCACTAGTCAAGAACTTGGGAGTCTGGATGGACTCCTCGCTTAGTTTTCAGACTCACACTAAGAGAGTGGCAGCTACTTGTGTGGGTTTGTTAAGAGGCCTTAATCCTATTCTGAAGTTCTTTGACTCTAAAGTGTGTCAGCTCATTGTCCAAGCCACTATTCTATCACGCCTGGACTACGCCAGGGTGTTGTTCCTGGGTGCAAATAAAGCAGAGATTGCGCGACTCCAGCGAGTCCAAAACTCTGCAGCAAGGACCTTGGTAGGACTTTCTCGTAGGTGTTTGGCCAGAGCTACCATCAGAAAGCTGCACTGGCTTCCGATTAATTCCCGAATCCAGTTTAAAGCTCTCTTTTTTGTGTTCAAGATCCTTAAATCCGGGAGCCCAGATCTCCTGTGTCCACTCCTGACTTCATATGATCCCCAGCGTAGTCTGCGTTCACTAGGACAACATCAAGTGATTGTACCTCGGACTAAACTCTGCCGCATTGGTGGCCGCTCCTTCCGGGTTTTGGTAGCTAAGCTCTGGAACTCCTTGCCGGTCGGCATCCGCGGAATGGAGAATTTGCTTGCCTTCCGGAAAGCCATCAAAACCTTTTTGTTTCTGTCATCGTAGGGATGTATGACCTTGGTTGGCTAGCCTTTGTTGTTCAGTACTTTTTTTAATCTAGCAGCGCCGGGACGCCTCTTTGCTGGGGCAGCTGTTGTGCTTATAAAATCATTAACATAACATAATACATCCTTCTTTATGTGCTTCTCTTCTGTCTCCTCTTTCTGCAGGGTCTTCTACTTCAGTCCCTTGGAAGTGGAGTCCTGGCCGCCGTTGTCCCTCGGACAAAAGAAAGGCTCAGGTAAGTGTTTTTGCATATCAAGAATTATATGGGGGAGGGTATGGGGGACAAAAGAAACCATAGTTTAATGTGAAGGGAGTAGGTGGATGGTGTAACCAAAAGTAAGAAATAACCAATAGCAATGATTTTTTTTTTAAGTTCCTTCTAACTCTTCCAGTCTTTTCCCTTCTTATCGTTTTAGGCTGTCCCTTCTTTTAGGTCCTGTTTCTTACCCCCATCCCCCTCACGCCCATCTTTTAATCCCCCTCCCCTTTCCAGTATCCCCGTCGGTGCCCACACACCTGGGAAAGCCACGTCCCTCCAGGGCTGTGGCTCGGAGTCTCCACGTTCTTCTTTGCCATTTGGCCTCTTGTCGTTTCGGTCCTCTCTCCAACGTCAGGTTTGGGATTTCCACACACAGGGGAGCTGCGTTCTTCTCTCAGATCCGGTGTCTTGTTCCCCAAAGATGCTGTCTCCGCTTTGGTTCTAGATTCCTTTCCGGAAATGCTCTCTCTTTCGCCTCCCCCTCTCGGCATTCCCAGAAGTCTTTTAAACGCGCTCTCTTCACCGTCCTCATGGGGTGTGTCGCGTGTGAAGTCAGTCCGCTGGCCTTCAATTGCTCCTTGTTTAAAGGAGCCGCTTGCCCATTTTTCTTTGCTGATAGCAGTCAGGCCAATTGGCGAAGGTGGACTGTAAATATAGGAGGGGAGAGATACATGAAGGGATGGTATCACACTCCTTCTCTTCTTCTGTGACAGGGGCTTCCTGACACACCCCACCCACAGACTTTCCCCGTTCGGGGAAATGAGGAATACGCAAAAGGAAATTTGCCTTTTCGTTCTCGGTCCCCTTTTGGTTGCGGACCTCAAATGAGTAGGGTAGTAATGACAAGAACCATCTGAGGACACAGGGGTTATTACCTTTGTTATGACTCATCCACAAAAGAGGGTTGTGGTTTGTATATAGGATAAAAGAGGATCCCTCAAGATAATAATGTCATTTGTCTAGCGCCCATTACATAGCTAAACATTCTTTTTCTACCCTGGAATATTTAAGTGCCTTGGAAACAGTTTACGGCTGATAAAGAGTACAGGGCGCTCAATGCTGTCTTTTGTTTGTTGGGAAAGAACTGCAACTAGACCTGTTTCTGAGGCATCTGTTTGCAGTATAAAGAGTTCTTTAAAGTTAGGTGAAATGAGGACAGGACTTGTCGAGGTCATGGAATGCTTTTCTGCCGGTTTGAGGGGGTTTTACCAAGTTCTTGTTCTTTTTTTCCTTTTTTAGTAGATCGGTTAATGGTGAGGCTATTTCAGAGTAATTTGGTAAAAAACGGCGATAATAGCATAACAGGCCCAAAAAGGCTGTAGGTAGTCGGGTAGGGGGTGTCTAAAACTGCTCTTACCATCTCTTGTTGAGGCGTAACAACCCTGTTCCCCAAAAGGTAGCCAAATATTTGACTTTGGTAACGCCTATCTTGGACTGCGGTTTTAAGGGCTTGAAATACTTTCCTGCAATGGACGAGGTGTTGTTCCCAGGTAGGGCTGAATATAATGATATTCTCTATGTAGGCTGAGGAGTATTTTTGGTGTTGATAGAGAACTTTATTCATAAGTCTTTGAAATGTTGCAGGGGCTCCGTGCAACCGAAAAGGCAGTACGGTGAATTCGTATAGGCCAATAGGGGCACTAAAGCTGTTTTTTTCTTGGTCTTCTTGTTTAAGCGGTATGTGCCAGTAGCCTTTTGTAAGATCTAGTGTTGTAATATATTGGGCTGCGCCTGTTTTTTCAATCAACTCGTCGACTCTCTGCAATGGGTAAAAGTCAAATTTTGAGATGGCATAGACCGCTCTAAAATCTATACAAAAACGGATAGAACAGTCCGGTTTCCGGACTATGACAGTGGGGGGAAGACCAGTTACTGCAGGACAGTTTTATGACTCCTAGTGTTAACATATTCTCTATTTCTGCAGCAACAGCATCTCCTCTGGCCGCTGGAATCCTATTTAGATGTTGTTTTACCACTTTCCTTGGTGGGTGAACAACGGAGTGGCTGATTCACAGAGCTAATCTTTGACAAAATTCTAAACTTACTACTTTTGGTATTCACAGAAGACATTTAATAGTAGTAAAGTTAGGATTTTGTCTTAAGTAAGGATTTTGTCTTAAGTTAGGATTTTGTCTTAAGATAGGATTTTGTTTTAAAATAGGATTTTGTCTTAAATTAAACTTAAATGTGTCTTAAATTTTGGTTTTAAGACAAAATCCTAATTTAAGACAAAATCCTGACTTAAGACAAAATACTAAATTAAGACAAAATCCTAACTTTACTACTACTGAATGCCTTCTGTGAATACCAAAAGTAGTAAGTTTAGGATTTTGTCTCAGATTAGTTCTGTGAATCAGTTCCAATATGTTCGACCAATGTTGTTTTGCCAGGGAGATCACAAAAGATGGAGGAGAATGAATCTAGGCATTCTTTAAGAGACACTTTTTGTTCTTGTGTTAGGTTCTCATTTATGGGTAATTGAGCCACCGAAGAAGGGACGGCCGTTGGCCCTGATATAACATAATGGTTGGCTTTGGAGAGGAGCCTCAGCCATTTTTTAGAAGGTTTATATGATATATTTGGGTTTTGTTTGGGGAAATACATAATCAATAAGTAGTAAGGCCTATTTTTTCAATGATTTCAAACTGTCCATCTGCTCGTTTATGGGGTGTAGTGGAGGGTAGGAGTATGAGAGCCCAATCATGGATCTGTAAGTGTCTCCACTTCTTCCATTCATTGTAATATGTTTGTTGGTTTCTTTGAGCCTTTTCTAGATTATCATGGGCAAAGTCTCGCAGTTTTTGTATGCGTGTTCTAAGACCCTGTGGGTATTCTAGGAGGTTTTGGGTATCCTCCTGTTTCTCTTGCTCCCTGTCATGAATCGTTAATACTAACACCTTCTGCTCTCTAGTGAGCAGTTCTGTTCCCATTAAGAAACCCACCCCTGTCCCGTGCAACCAGCACGCCAAGTGTAAAGTGTTGTGATTGAGTTGTGAATAACGTTTAATGCCATTGATGTTTATACATGTGATGCCTTTGATGTTTAAAGAAGTACATACTGAACTTTTGAGCATGTTGTATTTCTTGCTTACATACGATTAATACTGATATCATTTTTGCCATTATTCTGAGTCTGTGCATTTAGAGTGATGCTGCTAAGATAGAGAGCTTCGGAATTGAATTGCCGTTTGTGGAAGTTTCCAGACGCACACGCACGCAAGGAAATGGTGCGCAATGCGTCACCGTCTCTTTGGGTGTGGCTTGCCTATAAAAGACCACACCCAAGGCTTCCCGGTGCTTCGCCTCCTGCCACGCCCCCGAGAAGGACTCAACTGGGAGCGCCCTAGGATCCAGAACGCCAGCCGACGCCCACAGGTCTGCAGCACAGCTTCTTCAGCCTTCGAATCCAGCGCGTGTCCCTGGAAAGAAAGAAAAAACACAAAAGCTAAGTGAAAACTTTTCTATAATTATTTTAAGGCGCCCAACGCAAGCAAGCAGCAAAAAAACTTGAAAGGCTTGAACTTATTTGAGAGGCTTGAACTTACCTGAAAAGATAACTCCAAAGACATTTCTCGTGAATTTCGATTGAAGAGACAATAGTTTTCCTGAAAGAAAAAAGGGCTTTTGAGAAAATATCAAAGCGCAAAACGATATTTATGGACAATAATTTTAAAAGTAGAATTGCGGTAAATTGTTTTTTGTTCAAAGTTGTTTCTACCTAGGTTGAGAAGATAAGGGAAGATTTGACAGAGTATGCTGAGTAAGTGAAGTGTACAAATGTGGCAATGTTTAAGAGTGTGAACAAACTGTAGAAAGGGAGTAACTTATTCACAAAAATTGTCTTTTCATAGGAGAAAGAGCGAGACTTCTCCTTCTTGGCTTCAACTCTAAATTCCTTCAACCTACACAGCTTCAACTCTCCACAACGACAACACGGACGCGATGCTTAAATTCATACAGTCGCAGGTAGGCTTTTAGGAGTAAAAGAAAGAGATCTGTAAGAAGAGTTGTACATTGTTGGTGAGGAAATACATAGATAAATGTTACAAAGTTTCTTTGTTGCCTCGCAGGTCGACAACTCAGGAACCAGGTAGCGTCCACGATCCGGCCTTCCTCCCTCTTTTCTATTTGATTACCTAGGTGTTCTAATTAATCACTAGGTGTTGCCTAGAAATTTGGGGAAGTTGGTCCATAACGTCTCTGCGAAATCCAACTACAAGCAACTCACAGGTAAGAGTGCTTGTAACCTTGACACTCCCATGCTTCTTTCGCCATTTCCAGCAAGGTCTGTGGCTGTCTCCCATAAAGGAGTTCAAAGAGACAACAGCCTAGACTACTCTGGACCTTGCTCATAAGGACGAAGAGGGTGAGGGATAGTAGCATGTCCCAATCCTTTCCTTCCATGGTTAGCATTTTCTTTAGGGTTAGTTTTAGAGTGGTATTATACCGCTCACACAAGTCATCCATTTGGGGGTGATATGCGGCTGTTCTTATTTGAGAGATATTCAGAGTTTTGCACACTTGCTTCATCGGGTGTCAGACAAAGGAAGTTCCCTGGTCTGTTAATATTTCTCGGGGGAACCCTACCCTTGAAAACAATTCTAGTAACCTTTCATTAATATTCTTAGTGTTTGGTATTAGTAAGGGAAATGCTTCTGGATATCTAGTTGCATAGTCGACAATGACTAAGATGTATATATATCCTTTTTTTGTTTTTGGGAGAGGTCCACTAAGTCCATGCTAATCCTCTCAAATGGCTTATTGATAATCAGTAGAGGCTGTAGTGGAATGGGAGGAGGTTTGTATGGATTCTTCTTTTGACAGATCTCACACTCCCTACAATATTTATCTATATTGGCGAAGATCCCTGGCCAATAGAAATATCTCAACACTGTCTGGGTTGGCTTTGCAGATCTACTTCCACCTGCCAGGAGGGGTGAATGAGCAAAAAACATTATCTGTTCACTGAATTTCTGGGGAACCACTAACTGTAGTAGATTATCTTGCTTTCCTAATCGATATAACAGGTTGTTTTTGATCAGGAAGGAAGGGTATGAGAGTGAGGTTACGGGATTCTTTGCTTGTAGCCAGGCGTTCTGGAGGGTGGGATCTTGGGTCTGAGCATATCGAAATGATTTGTCAGAAAGCCAGGGAGCTTGAGTGAGCAGAGTACAAGGGAGTACAGGAGTCTCTATTAGTGTGTTTCTGAGTAATGTGATAAATTCAGGATTGTCCATGCCCAGAAGGAGCTGTTCTGGCAGATTGTCCAGTACACCCACCTTAACCTGTTGAGTATTGCCATTGGGTAGAGTGATAGGGATTTTGGCTCTTGGATACGTTCTTACATCTCTATGTACACAACGAATGGGTATTTTTTTCTCCTGACAGATCTGAGAATCCTCTACCAGTGTACTTTGTACTACGGATTGTCTACAACCTGAGTCTAATAGGGCTGTCACATTTACTTCATTGAGCATAAGACTTACATAAAAGCCAGAACTAATTCCTCTGTATATAAGATAGTTCTGGGCACACAGCTGACATCCATCGGCTCTTCAGTCGATTTCTTTTTGGACAGGACCTAGCTATATGACCCCATTCCCCACACTCGTAGCATTGAGGCCCTCGAAAAGGAGTGGTATCAACTCTGGAGGGTCTGTCTTTTATAGTCTCCTGAGAGGGCTCGATGTATTTCTTCACAGTTCGCATACGCCTCGTAACATACTGTGAGGACCTATCCGGTTCGTTTGCTAAAAAGGTTGTTTTTGCCTGTGCAAAGGAAGTTGCCATCTCCACAGCCTGTTCTATGGAAAGATGTATTTGTTGTCGGAGCCATCTCTGTGTGGGTGTCGGTAAGGCTGCATAAATGAGAGCCATTATTCCTTGCTGTTCTCTTGTGGTCTTAACCATTTGTCTGTAGCCGCCTTCAGTTTGAAGTATAATCTCTTTGGGGTATCTCCAGGGCTACCTCACTCCTTCCTGAACCTTGCCCTGTATGCTTCGGGATCCATGCCCAGGTGATCTAATATGACGTATTTAATGTCCTTGTAAGAAGTGTTTCCTGTAGGGTTTGCCACTTGGTACGCAGATTGAGCCACTCCCGTTAATAGCGGTGCCAGAAAATTGGGCCATTTCATCTCAGGCCACCCACAAGCTTGGGCAGCCCTTTCGAAATTGGTAAGGAAGGCATCTGGGTCCTCACCAGATTGGTATTTCTGTAAGGATATGTAGGGATATCCTATGTGTGCCCCTTGGCGGCTCTGTTGGCCTGTGGCTGTTTGTGCTTGGCCTTCAGCAACCTTTTGTATGCATTCAACCTGCTCCATGAACAAGCCTTAAACATATCCCTGTCAGCCTGGGCCATCGTCATTTGTCTCTCTATGGCTCATTCTAATTTTTCTTGGCCACAAATCAACTGTTGTATTAGGCTTTCCATTTTCTCAGACTAACGGATGGTTGCCCGCATTCTCCACAAAAATGTAGACTTTTGGTAACGAAGGGGACACCATACAAGTGATATTGCTTTTCTGTTTAAGTTTTATTGGACACTATGAGGTATTACTACATCCTTCTTTCTTTGCTTCTCTTCCGTCTCCTCTTTCTGCAGGGTCTTCTACTTCGGTCCCTTGGAAGTGGAGTCCTGGCCGCCGTTGTCCATTGGACAAAGAAGGGTTGAGGTAAGTGTTTTTGCGTATCAAGGATTATATAGGGGAGGGTGTGGGGACAAAAGAAACGGTAGTATAATGTGAGAGGAGTAGGTGGATGGAGTAACCAAAAGTAAGAAATAACCAATAGCTGTGATTTTTTTTAAAGTTCCTTTTAACTCTTCCCGTCTTTTCCCTTTTTATTGTTTTAGGCTGTCCCTTCTTTTAGGTCTCGTTTCTCACCCCCATCCCCCTCACGTCCATCTTTTAATCCCCCTCCCCATTTCCAGTATCCCCGTAGGCGCCCACGCACCTGGGAAAGCCACGTCCCTCCGGGCCCGTGGCAAGGAGCCTCTTGCCGTTTCGGTCCTCTCTCCAACGTCAGGTTCGGGATTTCCACACACCGGGAAGCAGCGGTCTTCTCTCGGATCCAGTGTCTTCGTCCCCAAAGATGCTGTTTCCGCTACGGTTCTTGATTTCTTTCCACAAATGCTCTTGCTTTTGCCCCCTCCCCACTCGGCGTTCCCAGAAGTCTTTTAACCTCTTGGATGCTAATGACAAGGGTAACTCGTCATGAACTTTCCATTCATTTCAATGGAAAATTAATGTAAATATTAATGGTGCCTTAGCACTGAAGGGGTTAACGCGCTCTCTTCACCTTCCTCATGAGTTCTGTTGCGTGTTACGTCAGTCCGCTGGCCTTCGCTTGCTCCTTGTTTAAAGGAGCCACTTGCCCATCTTTCTTCCTTCTTCTTCGTCCCCGTTCAGGCCAATTGGCGAAGGGGGACTGTAAATATAGGAGGGGAGAGATACATAAAGGGATGGTATCACACTCCTTCTCTTCTATTTCTTCTTCTGTAACAGGCGCTTCCTGACATGGATCTGTGGACGACACACAATCATCAACTGCAAAAATACACGTATTATTCATCCGCATGCGGTTCATTCTCCCACCTGAATGACATTTTCACTTACCATGCCCAAGCGGGGTTTTTTTTTTTAGAGTGACAACGCATTATGCACATGGGATTTCTGATCATTCCCTAGTGGTGGTCCAGGTTTAAAGGGCTGACAATGACACTTCCTGAATCCCTTGACTAGAACCTTGATTTCTGTGTGACAGAGATGTTTTTAAAAAAATTAACACTGCGACAGAGTTATATTTTCAGAGAAAAAGGCTTCAGTAGCATCCACCTGCAGTTCATGGGAAGCATTTAATGCGGTTTAAGCGACAATAGAAGGGAAGAAGATAGACACTAAACTTGAATGTGAGGCCATAGAGAAGGATATCATAGCCTTGGAGGCTAGAGCGGTGGCGGAGGGAGGGACTGACTTGTGTCACTGGTTGCTCTTTCGTCAACATGACCTACGGAGCTTGGCAGACAATGCATTACTCATGCATTGGAGACACTGCAATTCCTATATGATATCGGGGACAAAGCGAATAAGCTTTTGGCCTGGCTCGAGAGGGGACCGCTTCAGGGGAATGGGTGTCCTTGACAGAGCGGGAGTCCTACAGACTACTAGCAATGGCGATAGCTGATACCTTTGCTTCCAATTATGAAGATCTGTATACGTCCACGAGTGCCAGAACCAGTTTTGACTGGGAGGAACTTCTATGCGATCTTCCCCTTCAGAAACCTCTAGATGACGCAATGGAGGCTTTGGAGGCAGAACTAACAAAGAATGAGCTTACCGCAGCCATCCGAGACTTGCAATATGGAAAGGCTGTGGGGCCAAGGGCCTGCCCATAGAATTATTTAGGGAATGACTGATAAGGTAGCCAAACCCATGCTAGATATGCTTCAAGGAGCACTGGCTGCTGGTTGCCTACGGAAGACCAACGCATATCCACCATTGTGGTCATACATTAACAAGGGAAGCTCCCGGTGTACTGCAGCTCGCATAGGCCCGTATTCTTACTGGATGTAGAGACATAAGTTCTGGCAAAGACCCTGGTGATGTGACTCAGTAAATTCATCACTGCCATTATACACACACATGTCTGGTATGCATCATGCCGAACAGTCCGTGTTGATGGCTTTGGATGCCTAAATTGCATTAGAAAGTATACAATGCCCATATATCTTTGCTACCTTAACCAGCATGGATTTTGGACTGAAATTCTGTGAAATGGGTAAGGCTGCTATATCAAGCTCCCATTGTCCAGGTACGAGTTAATTGGACAACATCCGGTGTCTTTGCACCACAGAAAGGTACCCGGCAGGGATGCCCCCTCTCGTCCCTTATCTTCGCCTTGCCACTTAAGCCACTGGTGACCTGGATTTGCCAGGACCCATTGATATGGGGAATAGAGCAGACAGAGGTTGGGAGGAACATGTCTCCCTATATGCCGATTGTTAGAATTGGGGGTCTCTAGTTGGCACAGGTAGGTACTTGTGACAAATAGGAACCTCTCCTCTAGTCAGGATAAGGGGATTACACTCCTAAAATAACCCCTGCTCACCCCCTTGGTAGCTGCATGAGCAGTAAGGCTTCATTTCAGAGGCGTTGTAAGTTAAGCATTTGTGACCACATACAGTAACCCAGTGACAACACTACAAATGGACACCACACAAGGTTTTATATAAAAAAATAAGTATATTTTATATAGAGTTCCAACAAAACCAATAAACAACAAAAATAATCCACAGTACTATTAGATTTCAAGAGTTCTTGTAAAGAAGGCTTAAATCAAGGTTCTGTGCGAGTCGGTAGTCCGGACGGGCTACAGTGTTGTTGAAAATAACACAGAGTCTAGCAAATCCAGCAGACCGCATCGGTACGGGCCCACTCAAATGTCGACAGACTCAGTCACAGTAGCTTTTACTTGAGGCGGCCGGCACGGATGTGCGAGCCGGTTTTGGTGTTTGTCGCGGTGCAGAAAGGAAGTGTTGCAGGACGCGTTGTCCCTCGATGCGGTGCAGGCAGCGGCCCATTGACAGTCGGTGGATCCAAGGCTTGCGTTGCAGGGCAAGACGGTGCTTCGATGCGGTGCTTGCAGCTTGCGGTGCGGCGACAGAGCAGGAGTTTGGGAGCTGGCGTCGATCAGTCCGGACAGCAGTGCAAGTCGGGCAGTGCGTCGCGAAGCATGCCAGGCGGTGCCCAACTCCGGTGCGTTCACAGGACTCGAAGTCAGCAGCAGTGACCGCGTCGGTCAGACCAGTACGGTTTGGTGTAGCGAGGCGTTGAACGTTGCGGTGTCCACCAGTCGCGGTGCAGGCTACAGCTCGGTGACGGAGTCAGGACGGAGTCGGTGAGCACAGAGCTAGCGCTGTTCGAGGCGGACGTTGCTTGCTGCGGTGCCTACAGGACACCAGGCCGGTCGTGAGAGTCGGTCACAGCTCCCTGCCTCTGAAGCCACTGAAACAGCGTTTCCAGCAGCAATTCACAAAGGCTGGTGAAGTCCACTGGTCCTGGGACTTCGGTCAGGGGCCAAGCTCTCTTCCAAGCCCTTGGAGATCTTTTGCAAAGTTGAAAGAAAAGTCCACAAAAGTTCTCATCTCTTTGGCAGTCAGGCAACCACTGCAGGCCAATCCCGCAAGTAGCACTTCAGCTTGGGGATAGTCTCTCCTCAGTTTCTTCAGGTTCCTTCTCCTCAGCAGAGGTTTCATCTTGTAAGTCCAGAAGTGATCTAATTTCATAGGATCAGGGTCCCAATACTTATACCCCAAAATCATTTTTTCTCTGAGGGGAAAGGGGCCTGTGCAGAGTTCAAGCCAGTTCTGAAGCACTCTGTTTACCAGACTTCTCCTTTCCTTTCACAGTGAAGGGCAGGCACATCAGAAGCCCCACAGGAGGTGGAGCCAGCATTGTGGAAGGCAAGTACATTCCTAGAGCACTTTGTTGACAGTCTTCCTTCTCTTCTTTCAGTGTGCAGAGCAGAGACATCAGATGCACCACAGGAGGTGGAGCCAGCATTGTAGAGGGAAGGCCCAGCCCTATTCAGGTCCCAGGTGCAACTTCGCCCTCCCATCTAGATGCAAATCTCCCTATTCACCACCGGGCTGCCCCAGCCTGTCTCTTGGAATCCTCCCGCCCTGTCACTCACAAAACCAGACAAAGGAATACACAACCTCGCAGAGGCAGGCTCAAATGGTTAGGCAAGCGAATACCTACTTTCTAAAAGTGGTATTTGCAAACCCAGAATATTAAAATAAACTTCACTACAAGATGTATTTTATTATTCTGAGTCCAGGCATACTAAACTCGAATTTCTATCATGTTCTCTGAGTCTGCTAGGATGATAAACATGTAATAATCCAGCAGCCCATTCTGGCCTATGGAGAACAGGCAGCCTTGCAATAGTGAAAACGAAAATGGCTGTAATTCACTATTAGCACATGCCACAAACATCAGGGCTTGTCCTACCTTATACTTACAATGCACCCTGCCCGTGGGCCTACCATAGGGGTGACTAATAAGAAGTCAAGGGAAGGTTTAGGGACTGGCAAGTGGGGGCACTTGCCCAGTCAGCATGACAGTACCAGACTGTACGCAGGTTCTGCAATGGCAGACCTTAGACACGTTTTACAAGGCCGCTTCTGTGGGTGGCACAACCTGTGCTGCAAGCCCACTAGCAGCATTTTGAATTACACGCCCTGGGCACACTCAGTGCACTGTACGAGGGTCTGAGAAGTAAACCAAATATCCAATCATGGAACCACTAGTTAATACTTCAATTTACAGTAGGGAGAGCATATGCACTTTAGCACTGATCAGCAGTGGTAAAGTGCCCAGAGTCATGAAATAGCCAACAACAGTTCAGAAAAAATATAGAAGGAAGGCAAAAAGTTCAGGGATGACGCTGCAAAAAGGGCCAAGTCCAATACTGATGATGTCTTACTATATGTTACAAGACCGTATTTTTCTGTTGACAGGGTCTTCAATATCTTTGATCTCTTTGGTAGCTACTCTGGATATTGAATCAATTGGACTAAATACATGGTCATTCCCTTGTCAGGAGCCCTGCCGCAGCTACCAACCGAATGCACTGCACCAGTGGTGACCGAAGGCTTCCTGGGAAGCTACGTGACCCGTGACCACCGATTGTGCATACAGAGAAACTTCACGCCCCCTAGTGGAGAGACTCCATGCTGATGTGCCACACTGGTGTACCTTGCCATTATCCTTAATAGGTAGGGCTGTGTTCTATAAAATGATGACCCTCCCATGACTCCTATATGTGCTCCAGAACACACCCTAACCAATTCCAATGGAGTTCTTTAGTAAAGTGGAATATGAACTCTGTTTACTCCTTTGGAATGGTGGAACACTACGCATTGTCCAAGGTAAATGCCAAAAAGGGCTCTATACTGGGGGGGCCTGCAATCTGACGTTAGAAAATATCACTGGACCTTGCAGCTATTAGTCGGGCAGCGGGACGAATGAAGTACTAGGAAACACATTGTCATAATAAAATAATATATAAATATAAAAGAACACTCGTACTGCTTAATTCGTCGTACTGCTTCATTCGTCCCGCTGCCTGACTTGAAGCAGAGGATTGCCTCCTCCACCTGAATCTGCCTGTTTCTCCGGTTGAGCAGGCCCGCCTTCACCAAGCCAGCTCCATTCCAGTACTTGAGCACATTGGACCATCTTATATTATATTGATCCGACCTTTGGCCAAATCCCAGGGATTCACTGACCCCGCCGGGACTTAATTACAGCCCCTTTGCTTCCCCCGCCGGACTCTCAGTTGTTTTTTCGCATATATTACACCTCGCCCAGACCCAATAACCTCACCCAGTGGCCTGGCTACTACCATTCATTGTGTTCTCTCTAGGCTGGACCTTTGGCCGCCCTACCTAACGTTTTTCTTGCATTCCTCAGCACTATTGTTCAAACCAGTGACCATTGTCCTAATGATGACCTTAAAGTAATCAGATTGAAACGCCGTCGACTACCCAGCACAGAACTTTGGCGCTGTTGTGGTCAATTTATTCATCCCAAATTTAAAATACTGATTGTATATAACTTTATTATATCATTGACCACTTTGTTATTTGTTCCTATATTTTTGGGCCGTTCACGCTGTTATCTTGTCACCCCTGTGTCACTGCGCCGTCACTTGTCACTAGCACGTCCAGTGCTCACTCGTGTGTTATGGTCACCATACATTTAATTGTACTGTAGTACTTTTATAACTACCTACAAATAATACTTGTTTCACTTTACCATTTCCGTTGTGGTCTCCTTCTCTTCTTTTACTACCGTCCCTTGTGATATACACTACTATTTTTAATTGCCCTTGTTAAATGATTTCCAGTTGAGACATTGTTGTTTTGTTTCAATCTTTACCTGTTTTCACCTGGGTTATTGGGTCCACTCATGTAATTGTTTCCCTGCTCTGCAAAGTTGACACCCTAACAGGCTTCTCCCGATGGGCAACAATAGCCATAGAACATTTGGGTGATGTGTTGAGAAATAGATCCCTGATCAGGTTTGAGGTCCTTTGTCAGGAGTATGAGTTGACAGAAAGCAAACATTTTCGTTATCTTCGGTTGGGTCATGAGCTGCACGTGCACATTCATGAGGATACAGACCTGCTGATGCATCACCCATGGCTGACCACTTGCTCACTGAACCCATACCTGGAAAAGGGGTTTCCACTATTTCCCAGACATTGATGAATAACTCCCCAGACCTGCTGGGAGCCCTACAAAATGCTTGGATGAAAGACTTAGGTGAAATTGATGACGACGACTATGCTGAGATTCTCCAGGGACCCCAGGAAATAGCTATGTGATCCCGGTTTCGACTAGTCCAACTTAAAATCCTGCAAAGGTCATACTACTCACGCACTCTTTTACATAAGATTGGCACGTTGCAGTGCTTTAGGGGCTGCTCCCAAGAGGGCACCTTCTTTCATATCTTCTGGGAGTGCCCTGTGATCCAGGGATTCTGACGAGGGGTGACAGGGGTGATGTCCCGGGTTGGGTCTCTACAGGTGCCTCTTGATGCCAATTTGGCTCTTCTTATGGTGCAGGGGGAAGGATTAGCCTAGTTATCAAAAGATTTGGTTGATGATGGTAGCCAGAGTGGCAAAACATAATGTTGCAAGAAGATGGGGTGCACGCCTTCCCACGAGTGTTGCAGAATAGGAGGTGGACCTTGATTGGTGTCAGAGGGCGGAAGAGGAGATCTTTTAAGTTGGGGGCTGCCCCAGAAAGTGGGAAAAGTTATGGGGAGCCTGGCGAGAGTTCTAGACTACTGATATGGTGACAGACTGAGGGAACACAACTTAAGTGTGAGAGCTATTGGATTATGGATATTATCTAACCCTGTATATCATAAGGCCGTAAAGGCAACAGAGGTGTTTTAAGTCCAGGACCTGTTTCTTGCATTGTATACGTAATTCAGTGCAGTGCTAGATTTGATTGACTACTGTGTTCCTCTCTGTCCTACACTGTATGAAGAGCTTTTGTTCAATAAAAATGTTTGTTTTTTTAATTTAAAAGATTTACTTGAATTATTTCTTCTAATTCGACTTTTAACTTACTAACATCTAAGACATTTTCCCATCTTGTAATTATAGTGGAGCTGAACCTGGCATTGCAATTAAAGCAGGAACTGGAGTTGAAATTTGGAACTGGAGCAGAAGCTGAAACAGTTTCTACACTATGATTATTCTTTGGGCTACTATATCCTTTCAGCCACTCATCAAATTCTTTAGGAGTCAATCATGATTGTTCTCTGGTGGTATTTAGACTTGTATCTCCATTGGTTAACGTTTTAGTAGATCCAGGTTGCACATTTAATGCACACGTACCATGAGCAGTACTTCCCATTGGTAGAATAATTTCAGGAAGATAACTAATCTTAGGAGGTCCACTCATTCCATGGGAATAGAAAGGTGGAAACCTCTGAATCATTCCATTTGTCGAGTCAGATTGTGTATGATTTGGAATAGAACGTATACACCTACTACCTGTAGTAGTACTTAGAATTGTGATCATGGGTGTCTAAAGCACATATCTCATTGTCAGTTCTAATGGATTACTATGTACAGCATTTATTCCAGCAGGTATGGCCAGATTATAGACAGTATTTACCTGTTACCCAGATTGCTAAAGAGGTACAACAGCTCTGATAGTAACATGAACAGTCAACGCATCTGGACTATTTGATTCAATCAGATTCACTGGAGCTGTTATTTCTATTCTCCCTAATACAAGAGTAAAAAGTGTTGCCTCTTTTGGTATCTCAGGATTTCAGGAGCATTTGGAATTTCAGCAGTAGCACTACTTGAAGCATTCGCATTCTGGAATTCATGATATGGTGGCGGACGATTCACTAACAAATCAGTCAAAAGTTCATCATCTATGTCACTCTCTTCTCCTTCCTTTCCAAGACCTTTTCTGTCTCTATGTGATCCCTATTTTCTTTTTCCCTGAACATCTCCTTCAAGTGGCAGCACTGGATATCGTCTTGTTTCCTGTATAACATCTGTTCTCCACACTTTCTGTTGTGCATCCCATCTAGCTTCTGCATAATGATCTAGTATTCGTTTATCTCTCTTTTGGTATTTTTCTTGCTCATTCTGATGTGCTATGTGTTCTAAAGCATTCAATGACTTGAATTAGGCAGCTCTAGGAGGTGGTCTCATTTTGTATAAATTCCTCCCTAAACTCTCAGTGATTCTCAAATTAAATGTCCCATAACAAGGAAACTGTAGTGCCTCATTTCCTTCTGTAAGGTAGTTTCAACCTTCAAGCCAAAGACATGGATGTAATCCCTTGTAAGCCTTTTGCAATCATTATACTGTATCCTGGCGTGCCCTCCAGCAGGTATTGACTCTTGTCCCTTGATTAAGTTTCGAAAAGCTGTGAAAAATTTCCGATGAACAATTTCGCATTTCACTAATGAACTTCCGTAAAAATACAGGAGATACATTTGTTGAGTTGAGGAACCACACATGAAATAGGTGGAAAGTAGATTTAATCATCACCCATTTTTCTCAACTCACCAACGTAGTCATCCACAGACTCATTTTTAGATTGTTTCCTTTGGTAAAATTTGTAACGCGTGATACCCATACAAACCTTCGGGGAGAAATATTTGTCTAAATTGGATAGAGCCACAGTGAATACATTACTATCACCTCCCCCTACAATAGGCTTGTTCATTTGGTTATAGCATTTAAGACCTTTTGGACCCAATGAGTGTAAAAGAATACGTTTCTTTTGATCAGCAGACATTTTCCCATCAGAATCTACAGTGTCAATATAATTGAGAAAGTAGTCCTTCCATTCTAGCCATTTTAGCGTTGGTTCAGAACCTTTACACCAGAATTCCTGAGGATTACTTAGAGAAAATGTTTGTTGACTCATGTTGGTGTGAAGTAAGGCAAAAAAAAAAAAAATGAGTCAAATGATATGAGAGAAGATTGCAAAGGAAAGTTATCCGTAAGGTGTACAGTTTGGTGGAATTGTTCAGTGAATACAGGATCTTTCTACACACTGTCCGCTCTTCACCACCATAAAGTGAAGAAATTGCAGAAATTCTTGAAAATGTCCCAAATTAGGCAAAACGTTTAGTTCGAGGCTTAAAGCAGCTTAAAGCAGCGATTACCTGTGACCGCGATGAAAATCCGACTTGTGGGTGTCGAAATAGGTAAAAGAATCAAAAAAAACGTCTTCCGTTTTTTTTTCCGTTTGACGAGTAGGCCTGCCCAATCCAAAATGGCCGCCACGCACCGTGTGATGCGTCACGTTCTGAGTGAACGTATGACGTTACAGAGATGCAACGCGAGTAGGAGCGAGAACCTCCAAGCTTGAAGACACGCGCGTAATGAAGAACAACGGTAAGCGCTCGAGCGCGGAGTAGCAGCGCATCCAAGATATCCAAAATGAGGATTGGAATTACAGTTTTAGCAAAAAAATAAGGCGTCGCTCACCAGGCTTGTTGTGCGCAAGAATAATTATTGTCCTCCAAGCGTTGTTGCAGTGAAGTAACGTCGTCTCTGCTCCACTTGTGGTCTCGACCATTAGGGAGGTCGGAATTACCTTGAAAGCGGTTCACAGGTTAAGAAAATCATCCCGATCGTCGCCAATTGTTGAGTTGAGGAACCACACATGAAATAGGTGGAAAGTAGATTTAATGTCTACAGCAGAGCAGGTACACAGCCAGACAGGTTAGCAGTCAGGAGTAACTGACTACCTAGGAATACAGCACATAGGAACGCTCTAAGCAGAATGTAGAATGAGCATGGTTAAAGCAACATGACATAATTACACAACATAACAACATTTCTCCCACAATTCTCCAGTTGGGCAATCTCAACCAATGATAGTGTGACC
Organism: Lissotriton vulgaris; assembly: GCF_964263255.1. Lineage (NCBI taxonomy): Eukaryota > Metazoa > Chordata > Amphibia > Caudata > Salamandridae > Lissotriton > Lissotriton vulgaris. The sequence continues at coordinate 1,440,305,994 of NC_141687.1, read as the reverse complement.
TATTATGACGTTGGTAACCAATCTCAGTGAAGCTTTAGACCAACCCACCAATCACAGCGTGACACACTGTGGTGTCAATATCACTCCTCACAGCAGCTCACCCTCCTTTCAATTTTCATTCGGCAAGTTTTTTTCCTAAGCAAATAAACAATACAATGCAAGCAGCAATAAAACCTGCCTGCTCCACTAAAGGAAAATAACTCTAGCAAGGTAACTAAAATGTCCTATAATCATTTAGTTCAAACGAAGTCTCGACCAGCGGGATTCCACCCTAATTGATACAGTTATTCCATCTGCACCTGAGATCAACTATACCAACCATTTACCACTAACACACATTAGCAAACCATTTACCATAAGATGTTGTCAACGACATCTCGCGACAAGCCCCACAAACAGCAGTCAACTTACTCAGTGTATTCTACACTAGGTCCACCATGTAGGCAAATATCTCAAGGTCTTAGGCCACAACAGACCCATTACTCACTCTGCTCAATAATACACATCCATTACAAAAACTGTAGTCATTAAGCCAAAGCAAATGCAACGCACATCCCTATTACAACTCAAACTCCTTTGCTGCTACTAGTCGTTGAGATTCCGTCAGTGCTCCATCACTCCTTTTGCCGAACCATGAACTCTTGGACTTTTTTAACTTGGACACGGATATCTATTTTGGCACCCTAAACGCTCACTTCACTAAACCTTACCTCAGCTCTGCTACCAATGTTTTGATGCAGCTGACACCTTTTTTCTCACTTTACTTACTTTGGCCTGCACACTGGACCCATAAGGACCCATAAGAAGATTGGCCTCTACTGATTGCAAATTTACTCTATCCCCCAGAGGCATTGGTCTTCTGATTAATATTTTTATGTCGTAGTGAGGGGTGAGACTTTAGGAAGTCCAAAACACAGTTAGCAACTCCTTTCGGAAGTTTGTCTTTATAGTATACATGATGCAGTTATGACATCAGCAATCGGACCACAGTGGTCTATCCATTGTGCGGTCATCTTCAATTAGTCAGGTACCGTTTGCTACTCCAGCATTGTGTCCCATGCTAGTCACGAGAAGTCACAGTCTTTGCCATCCTCACAGGCTAGTTACAATAAGAAAAATGTATTTGTAGCTCCTTTATGGGTATAGTCCAATGATCGTTTCCCACCAATTTACACACACATGGAATATGGCTTCATTCATAGTCGAATTGTTACATTAGGCCAGACCAGTTAAAGCAACATTTGAAAGAAAATGTCAAAGTTCATTTTACTATGCCATGTAATAATGCGGTATAAGCAAGGTATTTCAATACATTAGTATCATCTTCTTTTAATTCAATTCATTATTAATTGTTATAACATAATAAAATAAATCAAACGTATCATTTTAAGAAATAATAGTAGTTTTGTCAGCAATTATTATTTTAAAATGAACGATCCTAAATTTGATCTTCTCATAGGAATTTCAAAAGTAGCAGCATGTAAGTAAACTAATTCTAAAAATCATGAAAACACAATAGTTTTCGTTAATATATGTTTTTTAAGATGGTAACTACTTAAACTGAAATTTTCAAGCATGCAAACTCTATCAACATTTATTTGCACCGATGGTGAGATTGTTAAAACACTCTGCAATTGAAATTAATAAGAATGCTAAACTTCTCATTAGTCTTCATAATACTTTGTTGTTATTATTATTTGATTAATGCTACTGTTTCTAGCTAATCAAGCACACTTTTACGGTGCTGATAATTCCCTGTTTCTATTATGTTTTCTGTCAATATGTGTAAGGTGCATACCATGTGGGACTACCCCAGAATATTGGGCTAAAGTGATACGGACCATTTCACAGGTAGAGGGGGTCTCACTACTACCGGAGCCTAAGCGCTGTTAATTAAATGTTTGGGAGCCAAACGACCTCATGCGCATCGGGCAAAGGTGGGTTACACTGGGCATGATGATTGCTAGAAGAAATATAGCACAGAGATGGGGGGGTGGGGGGGCGCCGGTGCCGACCCTAGTGGCATGGAGCAAGGATATGGATGCAGCCATGATTGCAGAGAGAGTGATATATCGTAACAGGGGTTGCCCTAAAAAATTGAATACTTTGTGGGTGACCGTGGAATAAGTACAGGGGTGAGCCTTATGATCCACTATCAGATCAATAAGACAGTGACTCGGAGTCGGAGGAGGTCTAGTGGCCCAAGACAGCATAAAGAGTAGAGGGTCTCAGTTATTATACGAATGTATAGTTTGGAATTGGATAAAATTACAAAGGTATACTTTAACGCTGTGAGATGCTGTACTGTATGTTTCTGTCGCATGTTCGTAAAATGTATGATTAACAAGAAAATAAATAAAAAGTTTAAAAAATATATATATATATGTGTAAGGTGCATGATATGATTTCAGTGTCAAATTTAGTATGTATGTTGTGTAAAGAATAATCAATATCTAAGCTGTTACAACTGTGACCACTGGTCCATAAGTTAACATGGACTAGTTACTGGGTGACCCTGAGTTAGCAAGCTCCATAATGTTACCACAGAATTCACTGGTGTTTGGTATCAAACACTATGCATATTCACCCCTGACACTGTCCTGGTGTCCAGGTGACCTGACATTTACGAGTGGCATCCTTAGCGGTTCTCTCCAACTTTCCACGCCAGTTGCCATCAAGACAGAAGTCTGTCCTCCCACTGGGAAGTGCTATCACTCCCAGAGGATGGATACAAATGCCCTGAGCAAGAAGAGGGTAACACCTCTGCCCTCCCAAGATGGCTAGTGAATGATACATGTGAGCCTCCAAGGCCATACTGCCTCTGATATGTAAGTGACTTTTCTCCCAGTGAAGACAAAGAGGCCCGTTCAGCCGCGGTTCTTGCAGGTAACAGTGGTGGAGCGGTGGGACTGTGTGGGGGGGGGGGATTTCTAGGGATGCTGTCGAGGGAAAATTAAATAAATAAATAATTTTCCCTCAGCATCGTCACCCAATATACCCCTCCACTCGTCCCCACCGCTGTTACCTGCACAGACCGTGGCTGGCCCCATTGCCCCAAGGCACTCGTGTTTGCGAGCAGGCAGGAAATTAGGTATTCAGGAGGCATACAACCCCCAAATGCTAGTCACACCACTAGAATTTGTCAGCTGGTCTGTACAGCCGAGAGTGGCTTGTGCCATCTTGAAAAGCCCAATAATAGTGGGTTCTGGGTAGTTTGGTGACAGGCACCCCCGGATGTGGTCAATTCAGGGGCAGATTAGCCACAGGATCAGCAGCCTATTGGCTACTGACCCTCACATCTCTAAACACCCCATAAATCCACGATTTAAGGGGCACCCCTGACACCAGAACTCCAGATCTGCTCTAAAGCAGAAAGACAAGGAAGAGACCTGTATCTGCACAACACAGGATTCCACAAAGAGAAGCTGCTAAGTGCTGCACCTGTGGTGGCATCCCTTAAGCCGCTAGATTATGAGTTGTCCCGGACCAGAGACTAGTTCCAAAAGGAAGGTCAACCCCTCTGCAACCAGAAAACTTCACCAGGACTCCCTAGGGCTAGAGGTACTAGTCCTCTGCAGTCGGCAGGCACAAACTGCACTTCAGGCACCAAACAGGACTGTCCACCAGGCCCTGTCGAGGCCCAGCCTGAAAGTATTCAGCAAGGTGCCTTCTGGGGAGCATAGTCCTGAAACTCACTGAGTTGGTAGGACTTCTGGAAGGTGATTTGTTTCATAGCTGCATTTGCTGTGGCCAAGGTTTGTTGGTGGTTTGGCTGACTACTAACTGCTTTACTCAACCCTCCAACAAGAGAGAAATATCCTCCATCATTGATCCTCAACTTCTGTGGCGCAGTTGTTGTGGGCTTGCATCCCAAACCTGTCTGCGTTGGCACTCCTGGTAAAGTCAGCCCTGCAGCTCCCGTCCAGCACCATGGATAACCAGGTACACCTCTGCATCTGAGATACCCGAGCTAAGTAGAGCTGTTCTGCTGGGCGACTCCTGGCCCTGGCTCCCCTCCAAGCTTAACCTGCAAGGGGCTCCTCTGAATACAACCTGACCAAGTGTCACAAGTGTGTTTTGACATCTCCCATGGCTCCCCGTTCAGCACCAAGGACAGCCACGTCACCTCTGCACCCAGACAGCCTGCGCAAGGTAAAATTGTTCTGACTGTCGAAGCTTGGTCTAAGGACCCGCAAGACCTTAAATACAAGTGGGTTACATTGAACTCACCCCACAAAGGACCGGTTGTCAGCTGAGATGTTCCCCATTGACCACAATCGTAAAGTTTGACAGTGCTGCAATGTACTGTTCAATTCAGTTCATTAAACTATATTCGATTTTATAGTAAAATCATATAAGTATACAACAGAGGTTGATTTAAAATTAAACAGCTCCCTGTGTAGCAGCAACAATACATAATAAAACCTCAGATAAAATGACATCATATAAAAATTGATCTGAGCAGTTTAAAACCAGTTAAAAAAAGAAATCCAATGATAACTGAATCCATGCATTGCAAACTTTATAGGTAGTCGAGAGGACCTCAGAAAGAAAACAATAAACAGAGATAGATACATTTGGTATTGCCAGCAGCTGTAAATAAAGATATGACGGTCTGATTTGCCTGAAATAAGCCGGGACCAACAGAGTTGTGATATGCTTGTGACGTAAGTAGGAAAACATTGGACACACAAGTACAATATGCATGGAATCACAGATCGAAATATTATTGCAACTACAAACATGCAGATTGGGCGATTTACACCAGGCCCCCTTTGGAAACCAAAGCTGGTGAAAGATATCAAGCCTTTAAAATGTTAGAAGAGGTTGCTGCATATTAGACATATTCAAGAGAACATAGGGTTCTGATCCACTTACAGGTTTAACCAGGGCGTCCTTCTGAATGGTCGGCACAATTCTCCCTTTCAGTAGCAACCCTGTAGGAAAAAGTTTGTTTAATCCATGCAAGGTCCTTTTTTGTTATTCCTCCAGAGTATAGGCCTGGACTTCCTAATTCATTAAATATTTTTAGGTATTGTTACGATGGAATATGAGCCACATTGTCTAAGAGCAAACAATCCTGGAGAAGTAGCAATATCTTTATTAGATTTTACATTAAACCATAAAAGCACAACATATACAGTTCATCAAAAGGATTTTTTATGTATTTCTTTTTTTAAAGGAAGAGTTAATTAAAGAAAACAAGACAGTCTATCTTCAGGATCTTGGTTGAATTACTACAATACATGTGGTGTCTAGCGCCTCAATCCTAAGCATAAATCATGGAAAGCATCCCCAACCAGCTATGTTTAGCGTAACTAGGGACCATATTATATCATTCCAGTAACGACCATACATATGTTAGAGTTTGATTAAGTTCATTGTGCTGATATCATTTAACATCTAAAATCAAATTATACTAAAATTAAAATATTTACAAGTATAAAATTTCATTTATAATATATTGCAATTTCAATTTAACCTAAACATGCCATACATCTGTAGGCAGTTTATATTCTACCTCTAACATATTTTATCAACTTAATAACAATAACATTTACATCCTTTACATTCCATCAATTGTAATGCCATGTAAGATGCCTTCTACATACTATTTTCAACTTCCACTCACTATAGTCCTTTGAGCCTGGTCTATTTTTTTATTATTCATTATTTTAACTATGCTGCTTCATGTAACCCATGCGTGAAGCAGGTATCTAGATAGGGCAAAGACCAAATATTCACTTTTCAGGATTGTGGTAATCTCACTTAATCGGGCTGTTGCTAGAATACGGCAGATCGGGATTAGCCGTATTCTTCTTGTCTCCTGGTACATGGGACAGAAGAATAAAAAGTGTGTTTCTGACTCAAGTGCTGATTCACAAGCTGGGCAGCCAGGCGAAATATCAACCCCATTCCAGTTGCTGACAAAACTATAAATTGGAAGCATACCGTACCTACATTTAAGGTATACTGTTTAGCAAGGGGCGGCTCTATTCGATTTAAAAATTTATCTTGTTGCATGTTACCTTTAATGTTGAGGAACCTACATGTCAGTTCCCCTGCAGTACTCTTACTGAGCCAGCTATCCATAATGTTGTTCCAGTAATTCTTTTTGAGGTGGTTTACCGAGCTTTTTTGAATTTTGCCGGGGGTTTACCAAAGGACAATCCTGGAGTATAATACTATTGAAATGTAAATGCTCTTTATACCAAACTGTTAGACCTGACATCATTGGCTTAAGTCTCTCCTCCATTTTTTCTGTTTTGCCTCTACTGTTTTACGATGTTTTGCTGGTATATGCTTTGGGCGCCGTGTCACTGCTGATCAGTGCCATAGCGCAAGTGCTCCCGATGTTAAATTGATGTGTCTATTGTATCCATGTTTGGCTTGTTTGGTTTACTGTCAGTCCCTAGTCTAGCGCACCAGGAGTGCCGGGGCTTGTAAATACAAATGCCGCTCGTGGGCTTGCAGCACGTGTTGTGCCACCCACAGGAGCGGCTTCGTTAAAGAATGTCTACGGGTCGGTCCTTGCGAGACCCACGTGCAGTCTTGTACTGTCACGCAGGCTGCGCAAGTATATCTACTTGCCAGCCCCTCCAACCTCCCCTTAACTTCATGTTAGTCACCCCTATGGTAGGCCCGCGGGCAGGGTGCATTGTAAGCGTAAGGTGGGACACGCCTGACCAAGTTGGCCTGTCCTAATAGTGAAGTACCGCCATCTTCGTTCTTCACTATTGCGAGGTAGCCTGCTCTCCATTGCTTAGAATGGGCCGCCGGGATTATTAAGGCTATGATCCTAGCTGGCTCGGAGAGCACTGTGCAATGTCGAGTTTGGTATCCCTGAACTCGGGGTTTAATTACGCATCCGTTGGTGTGGATGGTTTTTGGACACTGGGTTCGAAAATAGCACTTTTAGAAAGTGTCTATTTTCTTGCCTAACCATATCTGGTTTCTGCTGGTCTTGCGTGTGTGTGACAGGAGCTGGGTGGCTCCACCGGTCTGGATGAGTCAGTGTGGGATGAGTGGGACATTTGAGTTGAGAGTAGGGGGAGAGTAGTTGTTGATAGCCTGCCTTGCCTGATACAATGCTGGCTCCACCTCCTGCTAAGCGACTGATGGCTCTGTGCCTGCCATGGACGATCCTAGCCCCACCTCCTGCCAGGAGGGCGATAGCTCTGCTCCTGCCAGTATCAATGCTGGCTCCACCTCCTGCGGGACGTCTGAGGACTCAGCCCGGCTCAATGAATAGGCCAGGTGCTACTGCCTAGCTCCACCCACCACAGACCCAGGATGTTGGGAAATCCCCGGCATAGACAAAGGGATCAAAGACGAAAAGGGGTATAAGAGAAGGACCCCTGAAATAGGAAATCAGATCACTTCTGACAAGGAACCCTGTAACCAAGGACAAGAGGCCTGCTGATCTAAAGGACTGCCTACCCCTTCTGCCAAGTGTGCTACTGTTGGGGGAATCCTGCAGTGCTTCTTTATTTTTGCCAAGGAACCAGGAGAGAGGAACTGTGTGTGTACTCTCACGCTTGCTAAGAAAATCTCCAAGGACTGGAAGAGTGCCAGTCTCCTGCTGAAGTCACAGGGCTAAAAGACGTCATCTGCTAAAAGTGCTATTGGCTGGAAGTGTGAGTCCAGCACCTCTGAAAGAACCAGCAATCACGACGACCGGACGCTGGGCCCGACCGACGCCAGCAGCAACGCCAGTGAGTGGGAGTACGGCTCTAACTCCAGAGGACCTCGTGTCTGCCCCGCTGCTGATCGCATCCCCTGTGTGCCCTTCGACGCCGTGAGCGCTGCTCACTCTGTGCAAACGCATCATCGACGACGCCTGCTGAGGCCTGATCGACACCGAAGACGCGACGCCGGACTGCTCGACGCCGTTGATCATCGTGTGCTTCATTTTCCTAAGGTACTGTGTTGTTGGGGGTCCGTGTGACTCCAGGCCCGACGTAGCGCTCCTCGCGGTCGACGCCACACCTGTGGATTATCTTTGCCTCGACGTCGTGTAGCTCCCGTGTGAGTTACCCTGTTGCTAAGAACTGTGTTTCCAAGAAGAAGATTTGCTTGATACTAAAGACTTTTTGGGCTAAAGAAGAAACTACCTTTGAACTATCCTTTTTCCTTCCTGAACGTATTTATTCCGATTGTGTACAGTTTTGCCGTTATTTGGTCTTGTGCTAAGTCTTATATAAAAATACTTATTTTTATAATACTACGGTGTCGTGTCCATTTGTAGTGTATTCACTGTGTTACTGTATGTGGTCATAATTGCTTAACGCACAGCCTCTGAGATAAGCCTGTTCTGCTCTGCCAAGCTACCAAGGGGGTGAGCAGGGGTTATCGAAGGGTGTGATCCCCTTGCCCTGACTAGAAAAGGAGTGTCCCTATTTGTCAGAAGTGCATACCTCTGCCAACTAGAGACAGCCGGTTCTAACATTGGTGGGTCAGCGGTGAGGATTTGGACTTTGCATTTATGACCCATGTACAGTGAGTAGTGTGCGCTACATAGTGAAAGCAGACCATAGCGCAGTCACAATCTGATTCCGAAGGATCCTATTTTTGTTCTCCGCTTTCCTGAAGCTTGATTTTTTTTGAACACTGCCAGTTTTAACCATGAGTGACAACGGAGTCACTGCCCCTGCTATCGTTGTTGTGGAAGAGTTCGAGAGGAGTAAGCTAAAGAAATACAAGAAAGATGAGCTGAAACACTTTTGCGACCAGTTTAAAGTTCCTACCACCGGCCTCTCGAGAAAAGATGATTTTTATAAAGCATTACAGGCCTGGTGGGAGTCCAGAAATCCCTCTGATGTGGTGGTGGTACCCACAGAGGAAGGGGATGAGGAGGTGCCAGTGAATGGACCTATGCCCTCTCCCGGAAGCAGTGTTTCCTCCAAAGGTCTTTCCCCTGAAGAAAGAGAAGAAAAGGCGAAAGAGCGAGCTTACAACATGGAGATGGCAAGGCTAAAAATAAATGGGCAGTTGGAGTTAGAAAATGCAAGAGGTAGAAGGGAAGCTGATTTAGAGATCAAAAAGTTGGAGTTTGAACGAGAGAAGTTAGCTTTGGAGCGTGAAGCCAGGTTGAGGGAACTGGATATCCAAGCTAAAAAGTTAGAGTTGAATCCCTCTGGTGGCAGCATTCCATCCGAGCCTGCAGAAAGTAAGTTTTACTTCCCGAAATATGTGATCAAAGATTACAATAAGAATGAAGATATTGGTCAATGGTTTAAAGCATATGAGTTAGCATTGTTGGCCCACCAGGTCCCTGAGAAGAATTGGGGAGCGGGGTTGTGGGGTCGCTTTGTGAATGAAGGAAGAGATACCCTGTTAGACATGCCTGTTGCGGATAGGATGTTGTATGCTCATATGAAAGATGCTTTAATGTCGCGATATGGCTTAACCCCCGAGAAGTACAGACAAGCTTTTAGAGAATGTAAGAAGTTGCCTGGTACGACGTGGGTTGAATATGTGTCTTATTTTTGCAGAGCCATGGATGGTTGGGTAAAGGGCAGCAAAGTGGAAAGTTATGAAGCTCTTTATGATTTGTTTGCTTGGGAGCACTTGTCTAATAACTGTTTTCCAGAGCTGCGCCAGCACCTGATTGATAGCAAGATATCTAACCCTAGAAAACTTGCTGAGGAGGCGGACCGCTGGGTCAGTACCAGGGTCCACAAGGGTCCAGTGGGAGACTCAGCCAAAGGTGGGCAGGGTCCCCAGCAGAAGAGTGGGGGGGACAAGGGAAAACAGAAGGAGTCTCAGAAAGGGCCCCAAAGTAATCCCCAAGGGAACCAAGGGAAGGGTTTCCAGCCTCCCCCTGAGAAGAAGCCAGGGGCCCCGACGGGTAAACCTGTTCATAGGGGCCCCCTAACCTGCTACGGTTGTGGGCAGGGGGACACCGGTTTTATGACCCCCAGTGTCCCAAAAAGGATTCGAATGCACCGCCGCGTGCACCCCCTCGTCAGTTGGCGAGTGTAGCCTTGGGAGGGGAGGAGATGGTTGTCCATGGTGGGAGGGGTCCCGCAGAGATGTCCCTGGTCTCGCTAGGAGACATGCAAATGGTCCCTCCACCCCCTCTGCCTAGTAACACTAGTAAATATAGGCAGTGGGTGACCATTAATGGCCATAGAGTGGAAGCTCTCAGAGACACCGGAGCGAGTGTGACAGCTGTCAAGTGTCACTTAGTGTCCAGAGAGCAGGTGGTTCCCCACGCATTCTACCCCGTGATAGCTGCCGATAACTCCCAGAGAGAGTGTGAGGTGGCTCAGGTTTCCTTTGAATGGGGGGGAGTTTCAGGTACTCTTCAGGTTGCTGTGAGGCCCGCCATGCCTGTCGATTGTCTCCTGGGCAATGATTTGGAAGACTCCCCTTGGGCTAAGGTGGAGCGAGCGGCGCACTTGAAAATGTTGGGTGTGCCAGAGTGGGTGTGTGCAACCACTCGATCGATGACAGCGAGTAAGGGTGTTGATGGGGTCCCGGAGCCTGAAAGTACGGCCCAGGACCCAGCTGTGAAGAGAAGAGGCAGGAGGCGCGGGAAACCGGCCCCCGTAGTTCCCGTGGTCCAGGAGGAGGTAGACCCTGAGGGGGATGCCCTGGAGCCCACAGGGGAACAAATTGCCGAACTGAGAGATCTGCCCGAGCTGACCCACTGGCAGCAGGATGGTGGTCCCTCCAGGGAGGAATTCTGTGCGGAGCAGAAGGAGTGCTCTTCTCTTGTGGGCATGAGGCACCAGGCCTCAGCCCAATCCTCAGGTGATCGGGCAGGATCACATTTTGTGTACTGGGAGAACGACCTCCTGTATAGCGAGCCTAAGGCTGCTGAGCCTGGGTCAGCCCGTGTGCTGGTGGTACCCCAGCGCTTCAGAGCCTTCCTACTGGGTTTGGCTCATGACGTACCGTTAGCTGGACATCTGGGGCAGGACAAGACCTATGACAGGCTTGTCACCCATTTTTATTGGCCTCAGATGCGTAGGGATGTAGACATCCATTGCAAGACTTGTCGCACTTGCCAGGCAAGTGGGAAAAGCGGAAGGAAGCAGAAGGCTCCCCTCCAACCTTTTCCAGTGGTCAGCACCCCCTTTGACCGAGTGGGTATTGACATTGTTGGGCCCCTGGACCCCAAGACAGCCCTGGGCAACAGGTTCATCCTGGTCTTGGTGGACCATGCCACGAGGTACCCGGAAGCCATCCCTCTCAGAACAGTGACGGCCCCCGTGGTGGGACGGGCACTGATGGGTGTTTTCTCCCGGATGGGGTTCCCCAGAGAGGTGGTGTCCGACCGAGACACCAACTTCATTTCGAACTATATGAAGTCTCTGTGGAAGGAGTGTGGGGTAACCTACAAGTTCACCACTCCTTACCACCCTCAAGGAAATGGGCTGGTTGAGAGATTCAACCGGACCCTGAAAGGCATGATTATGGGTCTTGAAGAACCAATGAGGCGGAAATGGGACGTCCTCTTGCCATGCCTGTTGTTTGCTTACCGTGAGGTGCCGCAGAAGTCTCTAGGGTTCAGCCCCTCTGAGCTCTTATACGGTCACCCGGTAAGAGGACCTTTGAGTCTGGTCAAAGAAGGCTGGGAGCAATCTCCCAGGAAACCTCCCCAGGATGTATACAGCTACATGCTGGCCTTTCGGAACCAGACTCGGCGCTTCAGAGAACTTGCTCAGGCAAATCTGGAGGCCAGCCAGGAGGAGATGAAGCGTTGGTACGACCGGAATGCCACTCTGGTAGAGCTTCAGCCTGGTCAGGAAGTGTGGGTCATGTCCCCTGTAGAACCTTGTGCGCTCAAGGACAGGTGGACTGGACCGTTTAAGGTTGTGGAGAAGAAGAGCGATGTCACCTACTTGGTGGACTTGAAATCTCCCAGGAACCCCTTGCGGGTCCTGCATGTCAACCGTTTGAAGCCCCACTTAGAAAGGTCCGAAGTGGGCATGCTCCTAGCTACAGATGATGGAATGGAGGAGGAGAGTGAGCCTCTTCCTGACCTCCTGTGTGCTAAAGAGCAAGACGGGTCAGTGGATGGTGTGGTCCTCTCTGACACACTGACCCTTGAACAGAAACAGGATTGTCACCAACTGTTGGGACAATTCCCGGATCTGTTTTCCTTGGTTCCGGGTGTCACGCATTGGTGTGTCCATGACGTTGACACCGGAGACAGCCCTCCTGTGAAGCACAAGGCTTACAGGGTGACTGACAAGGTCAGAGCGTACATTAAGGAGGAGGTCTCCAAGATGTTCGCGTTAGGGGTGATTGAGTCCTCTAGCAGTCCTTGGGCCAGCCCAGTGGTCTTGGTCCCGAAGGCTGCAGCGCCTGGTGCTTCACCGGAACTCCGGTTCTGCGTGGACTACCGAGGGCTCAATTCAGTCACGAAGACTGACGCGCACCCCATCCCCAGAGCTGATGAGCTCATCGATCGGTTGGGGGCTGCCCGGTACCTTAGCACGTTCGATTTAACGTCTGGGTACTGGCAGATCGCCTTGACTGATGGGGCAAAGGAGAGGTCAGCATTCTCCACACCAGATGGGCTATACCAGTTCCGGGTGATGCCCTTTGGGATGAAGAATGCCCCTGCCACCTTCCAGAGGTTGGTCAACCAGGTCTTGGCTGGACTGGAGGATTTCAGTGCCGCCTATCTGGACGACATCGCAGTGTTCAGCGCCAGCTGGGAGGAACACTTGCGCCACCTCCAGGAAGTGTTGTTGGCCCTGCGCGGAGCAGGCCTCACAATCAAAGCCAGTAAGTGCCAGATTGGGCAGGGTTCTGTGGTGTACTTGGGGCACCAAGTAGGGAGCGGTAAGGTGGCCCCCCTGCAACCCAAGATTGATACCATCCTGGCTTGGGCGCCGCCCAAAACCCAAACGCAGGTGAGAGCCTTCTTAGGTCTCACGGGTTACTACAGGAGGTTTGTCAAGGATTACGGCAACATTGTGCACCCCTTGACTTCGCTGACTTCCAGGAAGCAGCCACGAAATGTGATCTGGACTGATGCCTGTCAAACGGCCTTTGACACCCTGAAAACTGCAATGTGTACAGCACCCATACTCCAGGCACCCGACTTTTCGAAAGAATTCATTGTTCAGACGGACGCTTCAGAGCATGGCGTGGGGGCTGTTCTAGCTCAGGTGAATGAAGAGGGCCGAGACTTGCCTGTAGCCTTCATCAGTAGGAGGTTACTTCCCAGGGAAACAAGGTGGAGTGCGATAGAGAGAGAAGCATTTGCTGTGGTCTGGGCGCTGAAGAAGCTAAGACCCTACCTGTTTGGGACTCACTTCTGGGTTCAGACAGACCACAGGCCCCTCAGATGGTTGATGCAAATGAGGGGTGAGAATCCGAAACTGTTGAGGTGGTCCATTTCTCTACAGGGGATGGACTTTACGGTGGAACACCGCCCTGGTACAGATCACGCCAATGCTGATGGTCTGTCCAGATTTTTCCGCCTTAGTGATGAGGACTCCCTAGGTTAAGGGTAGTTCTCCCCACATTTCAGCTGGAGGGGACACGTGTTAGACCTGGCATCATTGGCTTAAGTCTCTCCTCCATTTTTTTCCGTTTTGCCTCTACTGTTTTACGATGTTTTGCTGGTATATGCTTTGGGCGCCGTGTCACTGCTGATCAGTGCCATAGCGCAAGTGCTCCCGATGTTAAATTGATGTGTCTATTGTATCCATGTTTGGCTTGTTTGGTTTACTGTCAGTCCCTAGTCTAGCGCACCAGGAGTGCCGGGGCTTGTAAATACAAATGCCGCTCGTGGGCTTGCAGCACATGTTGTGCCACCCACAGGAGCGGCTTCGTAAAAGAATGTCTACGGGTCGGTCATTGCGAGACCCACGTGCAGTCTTGTACTGTCACGCAGGCTGCGCAAGTATATCTACTTGCCAGCCCCTCCAACCTCCCCTTAACTTCATGTTAGTCACCCCTATGGTAGGCCCGCGGGCAGGGTGCATTGTAAGCGTAAGGTGGGACACGCCTGACCAAGTTGGCCTGTCCTAATAGTGAAGTACCGCCATCTTCGTTCTTCACTATTGCGAGGTAGCCTGCTCTCCATTGCTTAGAATGGGCCGCCGGGATTATTAAGGCTATGATCCTAGCTGGCTCGGAGAGCACGGTGCAATCTCGAGTTTGGTATCCCTGAACTCGGGGTTTAATTACGCATCCGTTGGTGTGGATGGTTTTTGGACACTGGGTTCGAAAATAGCACTTTTAGAAAGTGTCTATTTTCTTGCCTAACCATATCTGGTTTCTGCTGGTCTTGCGTGTGTGTGACAGGAGCTGGGTGGCTCCACCGGTCTGGATGAGTCAGTGTGGGATGAGTGGGACATTTGAGTTGAGAGTAGGGGGAGAGTAGTTGTTGATAGCCTGCCTTGCCTGATACAATGCTGCTGCTAAGCGACTGATGGCTCTGTGCCTGCCATGGACGATCCTAGCCCCACCTCCTGCCAGGAGGGCGATAGCTCTGATCCTGCCAGTATCAATGCTGGCTCCACCTCCTGCGGGGCGTCTGAGGACTCAGCCCGGCTCAATGAATAGGCCAGGTGCTACTGCCTAGCTCCACCCACCACAGACCCAGGATGTTGGGAAATCCCCGGCATAGACAAAGGGATCAAAGACGAAAAGGGGTATAAGAGAAGGACCCCTGAAATAGGAAATCAGATCACTTCTGACAAGGAACCCTGTAACCAAGGACAAGAGGCCTGCTGATCTAAAGGACTGCCTACCCCTTCTGCCAAGTGTGCTGTTGTTGGGGGAATCCTGCAGTGCTTCTTTATTTTTGCCAAGGAACCAGGAGAGAGGAACTGTGTGTGTACTCTCACGCTTGCTAAGAAAATCTCCAAGGACTGGAAGAGTGCCAGTCTCCTGCTGAAGTCACAGGGCTAAAAGACTTCATCTGCTAAAAGTGCTATTGGCTGGAAGTGTGAGTCCAGCACCTCTGAAAGAACCAGCAATCACGACGACCGGACGCTGGGCCCGACCGACGCCAGCAGCAACGCCAGTGAGTGGGAGTACGGCTCTAACTCCAGAGGACCTCGTGTCTGCCCCGCTGCTGATCGCATCCCCTGTGTGCCCTTCGACGCCGTGAGCGCTGCTCACTCTGTGCAACCGCATCATCGACGACGCCTGCTGAGGCCTGATCGACACCGAAGACGCGACGCCGGACTGCTCGACGCCGTTGATCATCGTGTGCTTCATTTTCCTAAGGTACTGTGTTGTTGGGGGTCCGTGTGACTCCAGGCCCGACGTAGCGCTCCTCGCAGTCGACGCCACACCTGTGGATTATCTTTGCCTCGACGTCGTGTAGCTCCCGTGTGAGTTACCCTGTTGCTAAGAACTGTGCTTCCAAGAAGAAGATTTGCTTGATACTAAAGACTTTTTGGGCTAAAGAAGAAACTACCTTTGAACTATCCTTTTTCCTTCCTGAACGTATTTATTCCGATTGTGTACAGTTTTGCCGTTATTTGGTCTTGTGCTAAGTCTTATATAAAAATACTTATTTTTATAATACTACGGTGTCGTGTCCATTTGTAGTGTATTCACTGTGTTACTGTATGTGGTCATAATTGCTTAACGCACAGCCTCTGAGATAAGCCTGTTCTGCTCTGCCAAGCTACCAAGGGGGTGAGCAGGGGTTATCAAAGGGTGTGATCCCCTTGCCCTGACTAGAAAAGGAGTGTCCCTATTTGTCAGAAGTGCATACCTCTGCCAACTAGAGACAGCCGGTTCTAACACAAACCAAGCACCACATTAAAAGAGGGCAAACCTGAATGAAATCAGCAATATATGACATACCTAACTCTTCATGTGCAATTTTGGTAGGGATTCCTTAACCAATAGCTAAGAAATTTCTCAGGAATTTGTTCTCTATCACTTGAATACAGTCAGTATTGGCATACCCCCAAAATGTGATGCCTAAGGTGGCCATCTGAACACATTTGGCCTTATAGATATCAAGCAATAATTTCAGGTACTTATGCCAAATGCGCCTTGTAAAATCTTGAAGCCCAGAAATTGTACATTGGAGTGCCTGTCTATTTGTAGATAAATGAGGTTTCCAGCTAAGGCCCAAATTTAGGAGCAAACCCAGAATGTTCTACCCTGGATAAAACTTGACCCTTAGCTGAGGGGTTGTGACATTTAACATTCCTGGTACTGATTATCTGACCACTTTAAAAATTGATAACTTCGGTTATACGCCTTGTGTTGATTTTGCTTTGTTATGTTATGTTATGTTATGTTAGTTACATTTTAATACGCACAGCTGCTCCAGCGAAGGAGCGTCCTGGCGCAGGGAAAGGTAAACACAACACAACACTAGGTCCGATAACAAAAGGCAAACAGTAAAAGCTAGAAAACAATTAAAACAGGAAAGTTTTCAGGGCCCTACGAAAAGACATTAGGTCATTCAAAAGGCGGATTTCCAAGGGGAGCGCATTCCAGAGGGTTGCAGCTTTCACGCGGAAAGAGCGACCCCCCATCCGACTAAGTCTGAAGCGGGGGACGACCACCAAGGACTGTCCAAGGGAACGTAGTGAGCGGGAAGGGACATAGGGAAAGATCAGTGTATTCAGTATTCCGGGTGCCAACTCTCTCAGAATTTTAAAAACCAGGCAGAGAGCCTTAAATTGGATACGCTTGCATATCGGTAGCCAGTGCAAGGACCGCAGGGTGTTAGAGGTAGGGCAGGTTCGAGGCAGACCAACCACCGCCCTAGCCGCCGCGTTCTGGACTCGTTGTAAACGGAGAGTCTCGGCTTGGTTCGCTCCTAGAAGGAGAGAACTGGCGTAATCCAACCGCGAGATGATCATTGCTTGAACGACCAGCTGTCTAGTAGGGGCATCGAAGAATCGCAGCAGGGGTCTTAGCCCGCGAAGTACTCCAAAACAGCAGGCCGCCACTCTCTTTGTATGAGTCACAAAGCTTAGCGTGTGGTCAAGCCATACTCCGAGATTCCTGAGTTCCAGGACGGGGGCCGGCGCTGATCCCAGCTCTGGAGGCCACCATTCGTCCCCCCAGTGGTCCGCTTCCCTTGGTGTCTGAATTTACCTAAAAATAGGCTCCATTTTATAAATTGGTGTTGGATTTCTTTCAAGTCGTGTCAATTACTTGTCGTCCATATTGGTACTCTGAACTGCTTAACACATGTTCCTCTAAATAATTCTGACTGCTCTTTGCCACTCTATCAGGACTGAGCTAAGGATTACTAGCTCAAATCCAAGGTCTACTTTGGGGTATTGTGTTAATATTACATGGTAAGGCTCCCCAGCCATACCACATAGTTTTTCCAACGCACTACACCAACAGACATTATTCAGAGGGGAGCCTCACATTTTTAAAACCCACAAATGGCTTTTAATTAGCTGTCTCCCTCCTGAAATTGTCACCTGTCTTTAACCCAACCAGCACTAAGCACGATTGTGAATTTGTAAATAATATTTTGAAACACAGTGTCATTCACTCATGTACAAGAGGATGCTTTGTTCTCAAAGTTAATTTCAGGCTGTGTTAGCAAAGTGAATGCTTTGTCAAGGTCTCACTGAACATGGGCCACATTGGGATTCTCATGACAACTTAACCTTGAATTGTAGCACAATTTGTACTACCTACAAGGTGTCACAGGAGCACTGGTGATGGGAATTGTATTGCAAACGTTTGTGCGACAGTGCTGATAAATGCGATGATTTTAAACTGTATTACTGTAATATGATTCAGTGGCCTTTTAAAGCCATGGCATGTTCAAACCAAAATAAGTAAGCCTTATTTTATTTAACACTATGAAATCGGTCAAACCGAAAGGGTGTTGTCTTCTATTCACCCTGATCTTTAGAATGTGACACTCTGTCAGTCTGATCTTTCATTCATGACTTGTTCACTGAGCTGAATTATACTCTTCTGCATTTTCATGATTTGCATTTTATTCTGAGCTTCCTGGTTTTATATGAAAAATAACTGACTTTGCCTTTCATTTTCAATAAACCTTCATGGTTCTCATTCCAATAGTCTTTATTGTGAAGCCTTGTAGTCTTATAGAGCCCAGTTTTTTAGGTCTCACCTAGGCAGTGCATGTGCTGTCTCTCGAAGCAAGCTGTATCTGGTGTATGGACATTCAGTAGGCCCATCTCTTATGACAGGTTCCTTTGTGTGCTTTTCCGAATCCCTTTGTTTTCCTTAGTGAATATCTTACATGTGTCCCTCCTTTTGCTGTGTTGGTCACGCCCTGGATACTGTTACATGGATTATTTCACAATCCCCTATACACTTTAGTGTTGAGCACTACTTTTTCTTTGGCCTCTGCTTGTTTTTTGCATTTCCTGTTCATATTACCTGCTTGTAGCTCCAAGCACCACCACTTGTCTCGCTTTCAATTCACCCATTTCACCCATAGTTTGTGTTGTCTTTAGCCCCTCAAACTCACTCCTCATGCTGTCCCAATTGATTACCTGCTCCACTCCTGTTGTCACCGTGAAGTGTGTCAGTGGCTCAGGAAAGCTAAACATGAGGCGACATTATGGTGCACCTTCCCTGTTAGTCCCTTGTTTGGTGAAACACTTCTCACTCTTGCTTACTCTATTGTATTGTTTCTGTCAATCTGTGAAACTTTTGTGGTTACTTGAGGCAGATCGCAGCGATGCGTAGGTAACTGTAGAACTACGTCACAGGAATCTGAGAGGCAATGAGGGTAATACATGACACAATAACGGCAAAATTGCCAGACAAAGCAAATGAAACAAGAGGTTAGTATTTAATAATTATGTCCTTTATTTCATGTTCGTGAACAACTCGGAGTACAGCCAACATGTTTCACCCATATATGGGCTTCTTTAGGGCATCCAAGATGACAGACTCCAAGGTCTCAAGGCTGTTCCTAGGTGTTGTCCTTTTAGAGACCTTAAGGCTGGGTGATAAAATAAGTATTCCACACACAGGAGATTTTACATTTGTAGACGCTGTGAGTCTTCCATGAGAAGCAGTATTTTTTGTGTTCCGTATACACATAAATAGTAGAGAGCTGTAATCAGCCTTTGTTTTGCTTAAACCGTGTCCCGTTCCTGCAGTAGCATTCCGAGGGGTTCCATCGGGCAGCTTTGTGGAAGACTCACAGCACCTACAAATATAAACTCTCCTGTGTGTGGAATACTGTAGTGTTGTATGCTTGTGCCTTTACCTTTAAGTAGCTCGAGCTGTATATCTCCTTTTAGCTCGAGCTAGTAGAATGTTAGTAGGTCTTTCTGTGTATTCTAGATGTGTGAGCATTCATTAAGTGACTAGAGACCGTTTGTACCTATTTCCCTGGCGCTCACCTGTTGCTGAATAAACAACCTTTAACTACAAGAAATATATCTACTTGAGTATATTTTATATCTCAACAAATGGCGACGATGTGGAAACGGAACCCCTGAAGTAAGGAATTTGGATATTTTTTATTTTTTTAAGATTCGTGGACTTAAACTAGTGTTTACACTGTTTGAAATCTCTACGAAAACCTTTCACACTAAATCCTGTCAGAGAAGAAGAATTAGACAGAGTGTGGAACATCGATCAACTAAATTGCTTCAAGTAAGATTTATTAGTTGTTTTTGTGGCCGTTACCTCACTCGATCGCTTCGCATCTTTTGGAAATGCCAGGATTCCTTGGAGCCCGATGCGGTGTTTATGACGTGCTGATCGCGGCTTCTGATTAATGCGTGAGGAGCGCTTGCACGTCTGACGAACTGACGTAAGGTCAAGCCTCTTGACCCTGCGCGGCAGCCATATTGTTCACAGTTCTTCCGGAGCAGAGTTTCAAAGAGAAAGGTTATAACGCTGTCACACAGTAGAAGAAACATCGTAAAAGTGAAAAACCTTTCGAATTTGCTGTAGATTGGTTGTAATGTGCTGAGCAACAGTTGAGACGGTCTGGGGATTGGTATTATTGTAATGAATATTTTTTTTTTTAAAGAAAAGGAGAATACAGGAACTTAGCGAAAGGAATTGATTCCTTAAATATAAAGTGTTCATCTACATTGAAGTGAAGGCTGTTTTGGGAGACTTGTTATAATTACCACCTTATCTGTGCATGGGTGAAGGTGACTCTGTTCAAGTTGTGGAAAGAAAAATGGCACAACAAAATTTTACAATAAGTTCTCTGGAGCCATTTTGTGTTAAAGGCACACAACCCAATATAAAATGGATAGAATGGAAGGAATATTTGATAAATTATATAGAGGCAGTAGATGAAGCTACAAAGATGAAACCGGAACAGAAGAAAAGGATTTTATTGCATTCACTTGGACCGATTGGTCTAAAGACATATTCTAGGATGAGTAAGAGCGAAGATGCTGAGGCAGAGGTTTTTGGAAGTGCTATTAAGGATATGGACAAATATTTTGCGCCTAAAGTATGCATGGGCGTTATTAGACATAAATTCTTTCAGCGGAAACAGACCAAAGAAGAAACAGTGGATGAATTGGTGGATGATCTTAAGAAATTGGCACTTGACTGTCGGTTTGGAGGATGACATGATGAATTAATCCGATATCAACTTGTCATGTTTAACAATAATTCGTCACTTCAGGATCGCTTATGGGTCAATGGGGATGCGCCATTAGATGATGTTGTTACCATCATGAGAAAATCAGAAATGTCTGGCAGATGTGCGAATGTTGTTAAAGAAACAGATGTGATTAAAACTTCTACAGGAACTGTTTGTAAGATCCAAACACCTATTAAATTTTTTTGGATGCAATAGCAAGGAAGATGGACAGGGCAGCAGACAAAATTTCAAAACAAGAATGTGGAAGAAAGAAGATGTTACAGATGCAACAGCAAAGAGCATCTAGCTTTTAGTCAGTCGTGTCCAACTTTGAAGAAAAAGTGTGGGAATTGTGGACTAATTGGTCATTTTTCAAAATTTTGTAGGAGACGTATTAATGTAAAATTTGTGTGTGATGAGGATGTTTCTGTTGAAGTGGAGGATGAAATTGAAGAGGATTGTGTGAAGAATGTTTGGGGGAATGTGGTGATAAACATCTCTGAAAAATCTATGAAAGGGAACCCAATTTGTGAGGTTTCGTTTGGAGGTGGTTGTGTTAATGTTTATGCTGATTCTGGTTCACCTTATACCATAGTCAATCAAGAGGTATGGGAACAAAAGTTTGTATGCAAGTTAGGTGAACATTTGGATAAATCTGATATCAGTCCTGTAAGTTACACTGGTCAAAGTATTGAAATGTTGGGATTCCGTTGGCTCTTATTTCTATTTAAGGGAAGATCCACAAATGGGAAGTTGTATGTTGCAAGACTTGGTCCATCGGTTTTGGGGTGGTTTGATCAGAAAAATGTTAACATAATATTGGATCCTAACAGTACAGAGAAAGTTCTGATTATGTATGAAAGGAGCAAATTGGAGGATGAGTTGTGTGAGAGTTTTCCTAAAGTGTTTAGCAAAGATTTAGGTTCATTAAAGGGATTCGAGCACAGAATAGTGTTAAAGAACACTTCTCAACCGAAAGTACATAAAGTGAGACCCATCCCCATGCTAATTATAGAGGAATTTACAAAAAGGTGAGCAACCCAATATACCCTTGCGGGCTTGGGCAAGATTTGCAAGAGAAAAATGGCCAGCAAGGGGTTTTGTTTTTCTAAGTTATTTACAGCACTGTTAGGACTTGACAAGATTTAATCACAGTACCTAAACATGAATTAAATCAGTGGCTGTTAGATTCAATTCGAATGAAACAGAAATCATAGGATGTTACCACACTAACATCCAGATTTGGCAAAAGTGCTCAATGAAACAAGAAACCAGGGTGTATTGTCTAAAAGTTATTATTAAACTTCAAGGCAAAGTATATAAATTTCTGTACAAAAACAATGAACAATCATAAAAATAGGGTGCATACATGGATATAAAGTGGATATTCAAGGTCTTGGTTGCTTTTCCTTGGACATATCCAGATTTAAGTCCAGACTGCTACGTCACAGTAGTTGGTTGGTTATAACTCAAAGTCAGAAGAAAATCAAAAGATGACTTGAGACAAACTAGGCAGAATTGGACTGAACAGGTCGACGTTTCGGTCTTACTATGGTTACTCCTAAGACCATCATCAGGACTACAAAGTGGTATATACAATTGATGACCCTTTTTTATAGATAGAGACGGTGACAATGAAAGGATCTTGGTGGCACCGGTACTTGAAAATAGTGGCGATGAGGTGAGGCACAGAGATGAATCAATAGCACCAAGCGTACACTTGCAACGAGTTAAACGAAGCAGTGAATGGGATCTGACAGTCAGTCCACTTATAGTTGACGATCGCTTTTGATCGTACCCCACGGACGTTCGGATGCAGACTTCTTTCAACTTCAAATCTGTTACAGCTGATCTTCAACTATAAGTGGACTGACTGTCAGATCCCATTCACTGCTTCGTTTAACTCGTTGCAAGTGTACGCTTGGTGCTATTGATTCATTTCTGTGCCTCACCTCATCGCCACTATTTTCAAGTACCGGTGCCACCAAGATCCTTTCATTGTCACCGTCTCTATCTATAAAAAAGGGTCATCAATTGTATATACCACTTTGTAGTCCTGATGATGGTCTTAGGAGTAACCATAGTAAGACCGAAACGTCGACCTGTTCAGTCCAATTCTGCCTAGTTTGTCTCAAGTCATCTTTTGATTTTCTTCTGACTTTGAGTTATAACCAACCAACTACTGTGACGTAGCAGTCTGGACTTAAATCTGGATATGTCCAAGGAAAAGCAACCAAGACCTTGAATATCCACATTATATCCATGTATGCACCCTATTTTTATGATTGTTCATTGTTTTTGTACAGAAATTTATATACTTTGCCTTGAAGTTTAATAATAACTTTTAGACAATACACCCTGGTTTCTTGTTTCATTGAGCACTATTGCCAAATCTGGATGTTAGTGTGGTAACATCCTATGATTTCTGTTTCATTCGAATTGAATCTAACAGCCACTGATTTAATTCATGTTTAGGTACTGTGATTAAATCTTGTCAAGTCCTAACAGTGCTGTAAATAACTTAGAAAAACAAAACCCCTTGCTGGCCATTTTTCTCTTGCAATTATAGAGGAAGTCAAGAAGGAAATTCAGGGTTTATTGAGTAAGGGTGTTATAGAGGAGATAGAAACATCTGAGTAGATTTCTCCGACTGTAGTAGCCAGAAAACCCAATGGAAAAATGTGTTTGTGCTTGACTTATGCCACCTGAACCGTAACATCGTGGTGGACAAGTTTCTCTTGCCCAGAATAAATGAGATGGTGTCTTCACTAAAAGGTGCAACCGTGTTTTCCACAATTGACCTCTCTGCCGCATACCATCAGGTAGAATTAGAGCCAGGGTCAAAGAAATGAACGGCCTTTATAACACCTTTTGGTTGTTTTCAATTCAGGAGGATGCCCTTCGGGCTAGCGTCAGCTGCTGCTGTCTTTCAGCGATTGATGCATAAGTTGTTTGGGAACATGCACATGGTGTAATTTTTCCAAGATGATATCCTTGTTGCTGGTATGGACAGATGTGATCACTACTCAAAGTTGAGAGGTGTGCTTGGTACTTTACAATCTGCTGGACTGACAATTGAAAGATCAAAATGTAAATTTGGTGAAAAAAGTGCGTCGTACTTGGGACATGTCATTAGTGGGGAGAGGGTCAAACCTAAACCTGCTTTAGTGGAAAACATTGTTAAATTTCCTGCGCCTGTTACTAAAGAAGAAGTTAGGGCGTTTCTTGGTATGGCTGAATATTGTGCTAAATTTATTAAGAGTATGGAACAAAGGTCTATAATATTCGCATTTTGTTAATAAAGAACACACCATTTGTGTGGTGCAAGCTGTGTTATGAAGAGTTTATTGTGATTAAGACAGAATTGCAAAAGGTGAATTCTCTTGCGAGTTTTGATCCTAATTTGGATTGTGTATTGACTACTGATGCAAGTGATAAAGGCCTTGGAGCCATTTTGTCTCAAAATGATGGGAAAGGTAAAGAGTGTATAATTTTATTTGCATCAAGAGCTCTTTCCCCCGCGTAAAGTAGGTATCCGATTATCGAGAGAGCAGCATTAGCATGTGCATGGGCGTTAGAGCATTTTCGTACCTTTGTTTGGGGTAAACCTGTGGTGAGTCGTACTGATCATAGGCCTCTAGTTAGAATCTTGTCTAGTGATTGTTTATCTAATGCTTCTGCTAGGATGGCCAGATTGTCCATGCGTATGAAAGAATACATCTATGAGATGGTTTATTTACCAGGAAAAGAGAATTTGATAGCTGATTGTCTATCTAGGCTACCGCCTCCTCTTGAGGAGTGTACTGATGATCCTTGGAGTGAATTTTGTGTCGCGTTAGTTCATGACTCTGGTATTCCTGCAATTAGTAAGGATGAATGGATGGAGGAACAAAAGAAGGATACTGTATTAAAGGATGATTTTGATTACATGTGTAAGGGATGGCCTAAGAGGTGTTATATCAAGGACAATGTGAATGCTTTTTGGCAAATTCGTATGGAATTATCTTGTGAGCATGACTTATTGTTTAGAGGTGAAAGGATTGCTCCTCCAGTCTCCTTAAGGGTTAAGATTTTACAGTTGTGTCATGAGGGTCACTTTGGGGTTGTGAGAACTAAATCAATTGGGAATGTTTTGGTGGCCAGGTGTAGTAAAATAATGTTTAATTTGCAGTTCTTCTGACAAAACACTTAAAACTTTGAAGCCCAGGATGAGTGATGGCTTAATTCCGGATTCACCTTGGAATACTATTTCTGTAGATATAATGGGACATGTTGGTGAGGAAAAAGAGTTTGGTTTAGTGGTCATTGATCTTTTCTCTAAGTGGCCAGTTGTTAAATTTGTAGAAAAGATTGATTCGCAAACGGTGATTGCATTTTTGGACAAGATTTTCATCATGGAAGGTTTACCGGTTTGTGTTTTATCAGACAATGGTGTTCAGTTCATGTCTATGATGGAGACGGATTATTATGACAAATGTGGGATCTAGCATAAGACCACAGCGTTGTACAACCCAAGTGGCAACGGCACAGTTGAAAGATTTAATAGAGTGATTAAAGGTGTTATTCAAGCATCGATTAACAAGAGTTTGGAATGGAAGATACAAGTACAAAAGGCTGTTTGGTGTTACAGAATTACTTCTCAAGTCAATATTGGTTTATCTCCAGTCATTATGATGAGAGGTAGGTCACCGAGGGCTAAGTTCAATCCAGGTTGGTTGAGTACTGGCAATGTAATCAATTGGTCTCCTGTTGAAGTGAAGAGAAGTTTGGATGTCACTCATGCTAAAAGTAAGGAGTATTATGATAGGCATCATAATACTAAAGATGTACATGTTAAGGTTGGAGATTTAGTAAGGATAAGGAAGCCTATTAAAGTGAATAAGGGTGAAAGTTGGTTTGGACCACCTGCCAAGGTGGTAGAAGTCTTGAGGAATGCAGTTAGACTTGAAGATGGTAAGGTGTGGAATCTCAAAAGTGTGGCTGTGGATCCTATTCAGGATGTTTGTTGTGAACTACCTTCTACATCCTCAGACAATTATGGGTGGATTGAAGCCCATTTTGAGAATAGTCAATTACAGTCTGAGTTGGCTGGAGAATGTGGTGAGGTTGCAAGGGGTAAGCAGTGTGTTCCTTCTCATTTGGAAGCTAGTTCTTCTTTATGTAATGAGGGGGGAAGGTCTCTGTGTAATGAGGCTAATAATGACATCCATGTTGAAAATGACGGTGACATACATGTTGATAATGACAGTGACATCCATATTGGTAATGCCAACAAGTTGCCTGACAAAAGAACAAGAGTTTTACCTGGTTGGTTAAAAGGTTTTGTAATGTAATTTAGGGTCACTGTGATTTACTTTTGTTTTCTTTTATCCTTCATTAGAGCTTGTTGTATATACTTGTTTCCTTTTAATTATTATTTATTTTTCCTTCTCTTCTTTATTTTAACGGGGGGATGTGTAGTGTTGTATGCTTGTGCCTTTACCTTTAAGTAGCTCGAGCTGTATATCTCCTTGTAGCTCGAGCTACTAGAATGTTAGTAGGTCTTTCTGTGTATTCTAGATGTGTGAGCATTCATTAAGTGACTAGAGACCGTTTGTACCTATTTCCCTGGCGCTCACCTGTTGCTGAATAAACAACCTTTAACTACAAGAAATATATCTACTTGAGTATATTTTATATCTCAACAAATGGCGACGATGTGGAAACGGAACCCCTGAAGTAAGGAATTTGGATATTTTTTATTTTTTTAAGATTCGTGGACTTAAACTAGTGTTTACACTGTTTGAAATCTCTACGAAAACCTTTCACACTAAATCCTGTCAGAGAAGAAGAATTAGACAGAGTGTGGAACATCGATCAACTAAATTGCTTCAAGTAAGATTTATTAGTTGTTTTTGTGGCCGTTACCTCACTCGATCGCTTCGCATCTTTTGGAAATGCCAGGATTCCTTGGAGCCCGATGCGGTGTTTATGACGTGCTGATCGCGGCTTCTGATTAATGCGTGAGGAGCGCTTGCACGTCTGACGAACTGACGTAAGGTCAAGCCTCTTGACCCTGCGCGGCAGCCATATTGTTCACAGTTCTTCCGGAGCAGAGTTTCAAAGAGAAAGGTTTAGACGCTGTCACACAGTAGAAGAAACATCGTAAAAGTGAAAAACCTTTCGAATTTGCTGTAGAATGGTTGTAATGTGCTGAGCAACAGTTGAGACGGTCTGGGGATTGGTATTATTGTAATGAATATTTTTTTTTTTAAAGAAAAGGAGAATACAGGAACAAAGCGAAAGGAATTGATTCCTTAAATATAAAGTGTTCATCTACATTGAAGTGAAGGCTGTTTTGGGAGACCTGTTATAATTACCACCTTATCTGTACATGGGTGAAGGTGACTCTGTTCAAGTTGTGGAAAGAAAAATGGCACAACAAAATTTTACAATAAGTTCTCTGGAGCCATTTTGTGTTAAAGGCACACAACCCAATATAAAATGGATAGAATGGAAGGAATATTTGATAAATTATATAGAGGCAGTAGATGAAGCTACAAAGATGAAACCGGAACAGAAGAAAAGGATTTTATTGCATTCACTTGGACAGATTGGTCTAAAGACATATTCTAGGATGAGTAAGAGCGAAGATGCTGAGGCAGATGTTTTTGGAAGTGCTATTAAGGATATGGACAAATATTTTGCGCCTAAAGTATGCATGGGCGTTATTAGACATAAATTCTTTCAGCGGAAACAGACCAAAGAAGAAACAGTGGATGAATTGGTGGGTGATCTTAAGAAATTGGCACTTGACTGTCGGTTTGGAGGATGACATGATGAATTAATCCGATATCAACTTGTCATGTTTAACAATAATTCTTCACTTCAGGATCGCTTATGGGTCAATGGGGATGCGCCATTAGATGATGTTGTTACCATCATGAGAAAATCAGAAATGTCTGGCAGATGTGCGAATGTTGTTAAAGAAACAGATGTGATTAAAACTTCTACAGGAACTGTTTGTAAGATCCAAACACCTATTAAATTTTTTTGGATGCAATAGCAAGGAAGATGGACAGGGCAGCAGACAAAATTTCAAAACAAGAATGTGGAAGAAAGAAGATGTTACAGATGCAACAGCAAAGAGCATCTATCTTTTAGTCAGTCGTGTCCAACTTTGAAGAAAAAGTGTGGGAATTGTGGACTAATTGGTCATTTTTCAAAATTTTGTAGGAGACGTATTAATGTAAAATTTGTGTGTGATGAGGATGTTTCTGTTGAAGTGGAGGATGAAATTGAAGAGGATTGTGTGAAGAATGTTTGGGGGAATGTGGTGATAAACATCTCTGAAAAATCTATGAAAGGGAACCCAATTTGTGAGGTTTCGTTTGGAGGTGGTTGTGTTAATGTTTATGCTGATTCTGGTTCACCTTATACCATAGTCAATCAAGAGGTATGGGAACAAAGGTTTGTATGCAAGTTAGGTGAACATTTGGATAAATCTGATATCAGTCCTGTAAGTTACACTGGTCAAAGTATTGAAATGTTGGGATTCCGTTGGCTCTTATTTCTATTTAAGGGAAGATCCACAAATGGGAAGTTGTATGTTGCAAGACTTGGTCCATCGGTTTTGGGGTGGTTTGATCAGAAAAATTTTAACATAATATTGGATCCTAACAGTACAGAGAAAGTTCTGATTATGTATGAAAGGAGCAAATTGGAGGATGAGTTGTGTGAGAGTTTTCCTAAAGTGTTTAGCAAAGATTTAGGTTCATTAAAGGGATTCGAGCACAGAATAGTGTTAAAGAACACTCCTCAACCGAAAGTACATAAAGTGAGACCCATCCCCATGCTAATTATAGAGGAAGTCAAGAAGGAAATTCAGGGTTTATTGAGTAAGGGTGTTATAGAGGAGATAGAAACATCTGAGTAGATTTCTCCGACTGTAGTAGCCAGAAAACCCAATGGAAAAATGTGTTTGTGCTTGACTTATGCCACCTGAACCGTAACATCGGGGTGGACAAGTTTCTCTTGCCCAGAATAAATGAGATGGTGTCTTCACTAAAAGGTGCAACCGTGTTTTCCACAATTGACCTCTCTGCCGCATACCATCAGGTAGAATTAGAGCCAGGGTCAAAGAAATTAACGGCCTTTATAACACCTTTTGGTTGTTTTCAATTCAGGAGGATGCCCTTCGGGCTAGCGTCAGCTGCTGCTGTCTTTCAGCGATTGATGCATAAGTTGTTTGGGAACATGCACATGGTGTAATTTTTCCAAGATGATATCCTTGTTGCTGGTATGGACAGATGTGATCACTACTCAAAGTTGAGAGGTGTGCTTGGTACTTTACAATCTGCTGGACTGACAATTGAAAGATCAAAATGTAAATTTGGTGAAAAAAGTGCGTCGTACTTGGGACATGTCATTAGTGGGGAGAGGGTCAAACCTAAACCTGCTTTAGTGGAAAACATTGTTAAATTTCCTGCGCCTGTTACTAAAGAAGAAGTTAGGGCGTTTCTTGGTATGGCTGAATATTGTGCTAAATTTATTAAGAGTATGGAACAAAGGTCTATAATATTCGCATTTTGTTAATAAAGAACACAACATTTGTGTGGTGCAAGCTGTGTTATGAAGAGTTTATTGTGATTAAGACAGAATTGCAAAAGGTGAATTCTCTTGCGAGTTTTGATCCTAATTTGGATTGTGTATTGACTACTGATGCAAGTGATAAAGGCCTTGGAGCCATTTTGTCTCAAAATGATGGGAAAGGTAAAGAGTGTATAATTTTATTTGCATCAAGAGCTCTTTCCCCTGCGTAAAGTAGGTATCCGATTATCGAGAGAGCAGCATTAGCATGTGCATGGGCGTTAGAGCATTTTCGTACCTTTGTTTGGGGTAAACCTGTGGTGAGTCGTACTGATCATAGGCCTCTAGTTAGAATGTTGTCTAGTGATTGTTTATCTAATGCTTCTGCTAGGATGGCCAGATTGTCCATGCGTATGAAAGAATACATCTATGAGATGGTTTATTTGCCAGGAAAAGAGAATTTGATAGCTGATTGTCTATCTAGGCTACCGCCTCCTCTTGAGGAGTGTACTGATGATCCTTGGAGTGAATTTTGTGTCGCGTTAGTTCATGACTCTGGTATTCCTGCAATTAGTAAGGATGAATGGATGGAGGAACAAAAGAAGGATACTGTATTAAAGGATGATTTTGATTACATGTGTAAGGGATGGCCTAAGAGGTGTTATATCAAGGACAATGTGAATGCTTTTTGGCAAATTCGTATGGAATTATCTTGTGAGCATGACTTATTGTTTAGAGGTGAAAGGATTGCTCCTCCAGTCTCCTTAAGGGTTAAGATTTTACAGTTGTGTCATGAGGGTCACTTTGGGGTTGTGAGAACTAAATCAATTGGGAATGTTTTGGTGGCCAGGTGTAGTGAAATAATGTTTAATTTGCAGTTCTTCTGACAAAACACTTAAAACTTTGAAGCCCAGGATGAGTGATGGCTTAATTCCGGATTCACCTTGGAATACTATTTCTGTAGATATAATGGGACATGTTGGTGAGGAAAAAGAGTTTGGTTTAGTGGTCATTGATCTTTTCTCTAAGTGGCCAGTTGTTAAATTTGTAGAAAAGATTGATTCGCAAACGGTGATTGCATTTTTGGACACGATTTTCATCATGGAAGGTTTACCGGTTTGTGTTTTATCAGACAATGGTGTTCAGTTCATGTCTAAGATGGAGACGGATTATTATGACAAATGTGGGATCTAGCATAAGACCACAGCGTTGTACAACCCAAGTGGCAACGGCACAGTTGAAAGATTTAATAGAGTGATTAAAGGTGTTATTCAAGCATCGATTAACAAGAGTTTGGAATGGAAGATACAAGTACAAAAGGCTGTTTGGTGTTACAGAATTACTTCTCAAGTCAATATTGGTTTATCTCCATTCATTATGATGAGAGGTAGGTCACCGAGGGCTAAGTTCAATCCAGGTTGGTTGAGTACTGGCAATGTAATCAATTGGTCTCCTGTTGAAGTGAAGAGGAGTTTGGATGTCACTCATGCTAAAAGTAAGGAGTATTATGATAGGCATCATAATACTAAAGATGTACATGTTAAGGTTGGAGATTTAGTAAGGATAAGGAAGCCTATTAAAGTGAATAAGGGTGAAAGTTGTTTTGGACCACCTGCCAAGGTGGTAGAAGTCTTGAGGAATGCAGTTAGACTTGAAGATGGTAAGGTGTGGAATCTCAAAAGTGTGGCTATGGATCCTATTCAGGATGTTTGTTGTGAACTACCTTCTACATCCTCAGACAATTATGGGTGGATTGAAGCCCATTTTGAGAATAGTCAATTACAGTCTGAGTTGGCTGGAGAATATGGTGAGGTTGCAAGGGGTAAGCAGTGTGTTCCTTCTCATTTGGAAGCTAGTTCTTCTTTATGTAATGAGGGGGGAAGGTCTCTGTGTAATGAGGCTAATAATGACATCCATGTTGAAAATGACGGTGACATCCATGTTGATAATGACAGTGACATCCATATTGGTAATGCCAACAAGTTGCCTGACAAAAGAACAAGAGTTTTACCTGGTTGGTTAAAAGGTTTTGTAATGTAATTTAGGGTCACTGTGATTTACTTTTGTTTTCTTTTATCCTTCATTAGAGCTTGTTGTATATAGTTGTTTCCTTTTAATTATTATCTATTTTTCCTTCTCTTCTTTATTTTAACGGGTGGATGTGTAGTGTTGTATGCTTGTGCCTTTACCTTTAAGTAGCTCGAGCTGTATATCTCCTTGTAGCTCGAGCTACTAGAATGTTAGTAGGTCTTTCTGTGTATTCTAGATGTGTGAGCATTCATTAAGTGACTAGAGACCGTTTGTACCTATTTCCCTGGCGCTCACCTGTTGCTGAATAAACAACCTTTAACTACAAGAAATATATCTACTTGAGTATATTTTACATCTCAACAAATACCTCTTTTATTATACAGCCTCATGGTCTCTAAAAGGACAAACACACTTAGAAACAGCCTTGAGACCGAGGAGTCTGTCTTCTTGGCACAGAATTTTAATGATTCCCTCAACCCACCTACATTCTTCCAATCACCTCCTCTTTATTCATGCATTATTAAGACCTACTATGAATGTTGCTTAAGGAGTAAGAACCGGATCTAAATATGCTTTCTCGTTTTGATTGAATATGTAAGACAATAGTGTGTGCGCATTTTGGCCATAACCTCCAGGTTACATGTCTTAATTCAGGAACAAATGTAAAAAGAAAATGCAAAAATAACAATTGATGGACAGAATGCAGAACAATGTCATACTTTAACCCTAGTACAGAGATCTGGGCCTAAATCCATTGTTTTCTTGCTCACCATGCCATTCCAGTTTGGACCCAGCCTCCCTGGTCTGGAAACAAGCATCCTAGGACCGCTTTCGGGCTTTCAGCCCTCTTCAGCCAGGATAGCTTGACTCCAGTGGCATGGAGAGCACGGGACTCACGTCTGAGCATACCCCTCCCACTCGGGGTGACGAATGCAAAAATAACAATTGATGGACAGAATGCAGAAGAATGTCATACATTCACCCCATTACAGAGATCTGGGGCTAAATCTGTCGTTTTTTTGGTCACCATGCCATTCAGTTTGGACCCAGCCATATGCAAATCAGTCCTGACCCTGTTCCCAATGGCAACAGTCCAGCCCGAACTGCCAGGCCAGGTCCTCCCTGGACTGGAAACAAGCATCCTAGGACCGGTTTCGGGCTTTCAGCCCTCTTCAGCCAGGATAGCTTGACTCCAGTGGCATGGAGAGCATGGGATTCACGTCTGAACATACCCGTCCCACTCGGGTGATAAAGGCCAAAAGAACAATTGATGGACTGTCATGGAGTTAGGCTTTGCCTTTACACTCTGTTAAGTTAGCATGAGCTTATTAGAAGGTTAAACACCATTTTACCTTTCTGATGCTTCTGCACATGGCATATTTTGTTATTAATGCTTTGAGCGTAGTAGAATATTTTGCTTCACATGAGAATAATATGTTTTCCTATAGTGTTAGACCTGACATCATTGGCTTGAGTCTCTCCTCCATTTTTTCTGTTTTCCTCTTCTGTTTACGATGTTTTTGCTGGTATATCGCTCTGGGCACTGTGCCACTGCTGATCAGTGCCGCGGTGCAAGTGCTCCCTATGTTAAATTACTGTATTGATTGAATTCCACGTTTGGCTTATTTGGTTTACTGTCAGTCCCTAGCCTAGTGCACGCGGAGTGCCGGGGCTTGTAAATACAAATGCCGCTAGTGGGCTTGCAGCACGTGTTGTGCCACCCACACGAGCGGCCTAGTAAAAATATGTCTACAGGTCTGTCATTGCGAGACCTACGTGCAGTCTTGTATTGTAAAGCGGGCTGCGCAAGTACGCCTACTTGCCAGTCCTCCAAACCTTCCCTTAACTTCATATTAGTCACCCCTATGGTAGGCCCGAGGGCAGGGTGCTTTGTAAGTATAAGGTAGGACAAGCCCCACGAAGTAAGCATGTTCTAATAGTGAACTACTGCCATATTCGTACTTCACTATCGTAAGGTCGCCTGCTCTCCATTAGTTAGAATGGGCTGCCAGGATTATTAATGGTATGATCCTAGCTGGCTCGGGGAGCATGGTGCAATGTCGAGATTGGTATCCCTGAACTCAGGGTTTGATAACGAATCCGTTTGGGTGGATGGTTTTTGGACTCTGGGTTTGAAAATAGCACTTTTAGAAAGTGACTATTTTCTTGTCTAACTATTTCTGGTTTCTGCTGGTTTGGTGTGTGTGACCGGGGCTGGGTGGCTCCAGAGTTCTGAATGAGTCAGTGTGGGGTGAGTGGTGCATTTGCATTGAGAGTAGGAGAAGAGTAGCTCTTGATAGCCGGCCCTGCCCGATACAATGCTGGCTCCACCTCCTACCGAGCGACGGATAGCTCTGCTCCTGCCAGTGACAATACTGGCTCCACCTCCTGCTGGGCGTATGAGAACCCAGCCCTGCACCGTGAATCGGCCAGGTGTCACCACCTGGCTACACCCACTACAGACCCAGAATGAGGGGGAGTTCCCCTGCATGGACAAAGGGATCAAAGCCGCAAAGAGGTATAAGAGAAGGACCCCTGAACCAAGACTTTAGATCAATTCTGACAAGGAACCCTGAACCAAGGACAAGAAGCCTGCTGATCCAAGGACTTGCCTACCCCTTCTGCCAGAGTGCTATTTGCTGGGGGGAATCCTGCAGTTGCTTCTTTATTTTTGCCAAGGAACCAGGAGAGAGGAACTGAGTGTGTACTCTCGAACTTTGCCAAGGAAATCTCCAAGGGCTGGAAGAGTGCCAGCCTCCTGTTGAAGTCACAGAGCTAAAGGACTTCACCGTTTGCTAAAGTGCTTGTGCCGGTCCCTGAAGAGTCCAGCACCACTGAAAGAATCCAGCAATCTCGACGCCGACGGACAACGCCGAATCCAGCTCGACATCGTGAGTAACGGCTCCAGTGTCCCGCTTCCTCAACGCTGGCTGCCGGGCCCGATCGACGCCAGTAGCGACGCCAGTGAGTAGTGAGTTTGGCTCCAGCTCCAAGTGACCCCGTGTCTGCACCGCCGCTGATCGCATCGACTCCGAGCCCTCTCGACGCCGTGAGCACTGCTCACTCTTGCAACATCATCATCGACATCGACGACTACTGAGGCCTGATCGACACCGAAGACGCGCCACTGGATTGCCCGCCGCCGCTGATCATCGTGTGCTTCCCTTTTCCAAGGTACTGTGTTGTTGGGGGTCCGTGTGACTCCGGGCTCGATGTAGCGCTCCTCATGGTCGACGTCGAACCTTTGGATTAACTTTGCCTCGAAGTTGTGTGACTCCCGTGTGGGTTAAATTGTTGCCAAGAACTGTGATCTAAAGAAGAAGTCTTGCCTTTTGTCACTAAAGACTTTGTGCTAAGAAGAAACTACGCTTGAACTATTATTTTTCCTTCCAAGAGTATTTATTAAGATTGTGGTATATTTTTGTCGTTATTTGGTCTTGTGCTAAGCCTTATATAAACCTTCGTATTTTTATAATACTACTGTGTCGTGTCCATTTGTAGTGTCTTCACTTTATTACTGTATGTGGTCGTAAATGCTTAACGCACTGCCTCTAAGATAAGCCTATCTGCTTTGCCAAGCTACCGAGGGGGTGAGTAGGGGTTACCTAAGTCTGTGATCCCCTTGCCCTGACTAGAGGAGGTGAGTCCCTATTTGTCAGAAGTGTATACCTCTGCCAACTAGAGACCGCCGAGTCTAACATTGGTGGGTCAGCGGTGAGGATTTGAACTTTGCGTTTACGACTCATGTGCAGTGATTAGTGTACGCTACATAGTGAAAGCAGACCATAGCGCAGCCACAATCTGTTTTTTGGATAGGATATTCTATTTTTCTTCTCCGCTTTTCTGAAGCTTGTTTGAACACTGCCAGTTTTGACCATGAGTGACGCCGGAGTCACTACCCCTGTTGTTGTGGAGGAATTTGATAAAGCAAAGATAAACGACTACAAGTTACATGAGCTGAAATCCTTTTGCAAGCAGTTTAAAGTTCCTACCCCAGGCATCTCCAAGAAAGGGGAATATCTGAAAGCCTTGGAAGCCTGGTTAGAGGCCAGAAATCCCACTGATCCGGTGGTGGTACCACCAGTGGAAGGCGATGAGGAGGTGCCAGTGAATGGGCCCGTGTCCTCTCCCGGTAGCAGTGTTTCCTCCAAAGGTCTTTCCCCTGAAGAAAGAGAAGAAAGGGCGAAGGAACGCGCCTACAACATGGAAATGGCAAAACTTAAGATAGATGGGCAGTTGGAGATAGAGAATGCAAGAGGAAGGAGAGAAGCTGATATGGAGATCAAAAGATTGGAGTTCGAACGAGAAATGTTAGCTTTTGAACGTGAGAAAATGGTGAGGGAGATGGAGCTCCAAGCGAAGAGTTTAGAGTTGAATCCCTCTGGTGGCAGCATCCCATCTGTGCCTGCAGAAAGAAGGTTTTATTTTCCCAAAGATGTGATCAAAGATTATCATAAGAATGAAGATATTGGCCAATGGTTTAAAGCATATGAGTTAGCATTGTTGGCCCACCGGGTCCCTGAGAAGGATTGGGGAGCGGGGTTGTGGGGTCGCTTTGTGAATGAAGGGAGAGATACCCTGTTAGATATTCCTGTGGAGGATAGGATGTCGTATACTCATATGAAGGATGCTTTAATGTTGAGGTATGGCCTAACCCCAGAGAAGTACAGACAAGCTTTTAGAGAATGTAAGAAATTGCCTGGTACGACGTGAGTTGAGTATGTGTCATATTTTTGCAGACCCATGGATGGTTGGGTAAAGGGCAGCAAAGTGGAAAGTTACGAAGCTCTTTATGATTTGTTTGCTTGGGAGCACTTGTCGAATAACTGTTTTCCAGAGCTGCGCCAGCACCTTATTGATAGCAAGATATCTAACCCTAGAAAACTTGCTGAGGAGGCGGACCGCTGGGTCAGTACCAGGGTCCACAAGGGTCCAGTGGGAGACCCAGCCAAAGGTGGGCAGGGTCCCTAGCAGAAGAGTGGGGGGGACAAGGGTAAACAGAAGGAGTCCCGGAAAGGGCCCCAAAGTAATCCCCAAGGGAACCAAGGGAAAGGTTCCCAGCCTCCCCCTGTGAAGAAATCCGGAGCCCCGACAGGTAAACCTGTTCATAGGGGCCCAATGACCTGCTATGTTTGTAAGCAGGTGGGACATCGTTATTACAATCCCCAGTGTCCCATGAGGGACTCGAATGCACCACCACGTGCACCCCCCCCCGTTAGTTGGCAAGTGTAGCCCTGGGAGGGGAGGAGATGGTTGCCCATGGTGGCAGGGGTCCTGCAGAGATGTCCCTGGTCTCGCTAGGAGACATGGAAATGGTCCCGCCACACCCTCTGCCTAGTAACACTAATAAATATAGGCAGTGGGTGACCATTAATGGCCATAGAGTGGAGGCTCTCAGAGACACCGGAGCGAGTGTGACAGCTGTCAAGTGTCACTTGGTGTCCAGAGAGCAGGTGGTTCCCCACGCATTCTACCCCGTGATAGCTGCCGACAACTCCCAGAAAGAGTGTGAGGTAGCTCAAGTTTCCTTTGAATGGGGGGGAGTTTCAGGTACTCTTCAGGTTGCTGTGAGGCCTGCCATGCCTGTTGATTGTCTCCTGGGCAATGATTTGGAAGACTCCCTTGGGCTAAGGTGGAGCGAGCATCGCATTTGAAAATGTTGGGTGTGCCAGAGTGGGTGTGTGCGACCACTCGATCGATGACAGCGAGTAAGGGTGTTGATGGGGTCCCGGAGCCTGAAACTACGGCCCAGGACCCAGCTGTGAAGAGAAGAGGCAGGAGGCACGGGAAACCGGCCTCCACCGTTCCCGTGGTCCAGGAGGAGGTAGACCCCGAGGGGGATGCCCTGGAGCCCACAGGGGAACAAGTTGCTGAACTGGGAGACCTGCCCGATCTGACCCATTGGCAGCAGGATGGTTGTCCCTCCAGGGAAGAATTTTGTGCAGAACAGAAAGTGTGCTCTTCTCTTGTGGGTATGAGGTAGCAGGCCTCTGCCCAGACCACAGGTGAGCAGTCAGGATCGCATTTTGTCTACTGGGAGAACGATCTCCTGTATAGCGAGCCTAAGGCTGCTGAGCCTGGGTCAGCCCGTGTGCTGGTGGTACCCCAGCGCTTCAGAGCCTTCCGACTTGGTTTGGCTCATGACGTTCCGTTAGCTGGACATCTGGGGCAGGACAAGACCTATGACAGGATTGTCACCCATTTTTATTGGCCTCAGATGAGAAGGGATGTAGACATCCATTGTAAAACCTGTCACACTTGCCAGGCAAGTGGGAAAAGCGGAAGGAAGCAGAAGGCTCCCCTCCAACCTTTTCCAGTTGTCAGTCCCCCTTTGACCGGGTGGGGATTGACATTGTTGGGCCCCTGGACCCCAAGACAGCCCTGGGCTACAGGTTCATCCTGGTCTTGGTGGACCATGCCACACGGTACCCGGAAGCCATCCCTCTCCGAACAGTGACGGCCCCCGTGGTGGGACGGGCACTGATGGGTGTTTTCTCCCGCATGGGGTTCCCCAGAGAGGTGGTGTCAGACCGGGGCACCAACTTCATTTCCAATTATATGAAATCTCTGTGGAAGGAGTGTGGGGTAACCTACAAGTTCACCACTCCTTACCATCCTCAAGGTAATGGGCTGGTTGAGAGATTCAACGGGACCCTTAAAGGCATGATCATGGGTCTTGAAGAACCAATGAGGTGTAAATGGGACGTCCCCTTGCCATGCCTGCTGTTTGCTTACCGAGGTGCGGCAGAAGTCTCTAGGGTTCAGCCCCTTTGAGCTTTTGTATGGTCACCCGGTAATAGGACCTTTGAGTCTGGTCAAAGAAGGCTGGGAGCAATCTCCCAGGAAACCTCCCCAGGATGTATACAGTTACATGCTGGCCTTTCGGAACCAGACTCGATGCTTCAGAGATCTTGCTCAGGGAAATCTGGAGGCCAGCCAGGAAGAGATGAAGCGGTGGTACGACCGGAATGCCACTCTGGTCGAACTTCAGCCTGGTCAAGAGGTTTGGGTCATGTCCCCTGTGGAACCTTGTGCGCTCAAGGACAGGTGGACTGGACCGTTTAAGGTTGTGGAGAAGAAGAGCGATGTCACCTATTTGGTGGACTTGAAATCTCCCAGGAACCCCTTGAGGGTCCTGCATGTCAACCGGTTAAAGCCCCACTTAGAAAGGTCCGAAGTGGGCCTGCTCCTCGCTACAG
Organism: Lissotriton vulgaris; assembly: GCF_964263255.1. Classification (NCBI taxonomy): domain Eukaryota; kingdom Metazoa; phylum Chordata; class Amphibia; order Caudata; family Salamandridae; genus Lissotriton; species Lissotriton vulgaris. The sequence goes on along the minus strand of NC_141687.1, from coordinate 1,440,267,684 downwards.
ATGCTGGAATGGAGGAGGAGAGCGAGCCTCTTCCTGACCTCCTGTACGCAAAAGAGCAAGACGGGTCAGTGGATGGTGTTGTCCTCTCTCACACACTGACCCTTGAGCAGCAGCAAGATTGTCGCCAACTGTTGGGACAATTCCCTGATCTGTTCTCCTTGATTCCTGGTGTCACTCACTGGTGTGTCCATGACGTGGACACCGGGGACAGCCCTCCTGTGAAGCACAAGGCTTACAGGGTGACTGACAAGGTCAGGGCATACATTAAGGAGGAGGTCTCCAAAATGTTTGCCTTAGGGGTGGTTGAGTCCTCTAGCAGTCCTTGGGCTAGCCCAGTGGTCTTGGTCCCGAAGGCTGCGGCGCCTGGTGCTTCACCAGAACTTCGGTTGTGTGTGGATTACCGAGGACTCAATTCAGTCACCAAGACTGACGCGCACCCCATCCCCAGAGCTGATGAGCTCGTAGATCGGTTGGGGGCTGCCCGGTACCTTAGTACGTTTGATCTGACGTCTGGGTACTGGCAGATCGCCTTAACTGATGGGGCAAAGAAGAGGTCCGCATTCTCCACACCAGATGGGCTCTACCAGTTCCGGGTTATGCCCTTTGGGATGAAGAATGCCCCTGCTACCTTCCAGAGGTTGGTCAACCAGGTCTTGGCTGGACTGGAGGATTTCAGTGCCGCCTACCTGGACGACATCGCAGTGTTCAGCGCCAGTTGGGAGGAACACTTGCGCCACCTCCAGGAAGTGTTGTTGGCCCTGCGCAGAGCTGGCCTCACAATCAAAGCCAGTAAGTGCCAGATTGGGCAGGGTTCGGTGGTGTACTTGGGGTACCAAGTAGGGAGCGGCAAGGTGGCCCCCCTGCAACCCAAGATCGATACCATCCTGGCTTGGGCACCGCCCAAAACCCAAACACAGGTGAGAGCCTTCTTAGGACTCACTGGTTACTACAGGAGGTTCGTCAAGGATTACGGTAACATTGTGCACCCCTTGACGTCGCTGACTTCCAGGAAGCAGCCGCGAAATGTGATTTGGACTGACACCTGTCAAACGGCATTTGAAATGAAATGAAATGAAATTAAATGAAAAATTATATTTATATAGCGCGTACATACCCTAAGGCCTCGCAGCGCTTGAACTGAATAGTGTGGTGAGCAGATAGCAAGGTTAACACATTTTGGCGAACAGGTAAGTTTTTAATGTCTTCCTAAAGACCATCAGGTTGCTAATTTCCCGCATATTCGGCGGGAGCAAATTCCACATCTTAGCTGCTAAGTGTGAAAACGCCCGGCCTCCCCAGCGAGCCTTATTGACTTTAGTTGTCGTGGCAAGATGAAGGACGCTGGAACGAAGGGTTCTCGATGGAGTGTAAGGTACGACCAGAGAGCGCAGGATAGCTGGACCTGTTCGGTGAAAAGCTTTGTGTACAATGCACATCGCTTTAAAGTGCATTCTGGCAGCTATTGGGAGCCAGTGGAGTTCTTTTAAGGCCTTCCTTGCTGATTGCCCACGAGGGATGCCAAACAAAAGTCGAGCAGCACAGTTTTGTGTAACTTGGAGTCTGTTGATCACTGCTGCCGGGGCTCCCAGATATAATGCATTTCCATAATCCAGGCGGGAGAGTATCAAGGCCTGAACCATGATTCTCCTCGCCTGGAAAGGAAGCAATGGGAGAATCTTCCGGAGCATTCTCAACAGTCCAATACAGATGGAAGCAGTTTTAGTGGCCTGCACAGAAAAATCCAATGCTTTATCAAGCCAGACTCCAAGGCTTTTGATGTGGGGTTTCGGTGAGGGAGGAGCACCAAGACAGGCGGGCCAGATGGGAACCAGAATGGTCGGTGCGGAATTGCCCAGTAGCATAATCTCCGTCTTCTCCCCGTTGAGTCTGAGACATGAGGAATGCATTCACTTGGCTACTGCCTCTAGACAGGGCCCTAAGGTGTTGGATGAACCCTCTGTGTGATCCAAAGAGACCACCAGTTGGGTATCATCCGCATAGGTGATAATACGCACACCGAAGGGCTGTACTATCCCTGCCAGAGGACTCATGTAGACATTAAAGAGCGTGGGGCTCAGGGCCGAGCCCTGAGGAACCCCACAGCTCAGAGGGTGTTTCGAGGATGCTACCTCGCCCTCAAACACCTGGAAGAAGCGCTCATCCAGGAAGGAGGTCAGCCATTTCAGGGCCGCGCCCGACACGCCCATGCCATTTAAACGATGTAATAATGTGGCATGGTTGACCGTGTCGAACGCGGCACTAAGATCTAATAATATAATGGCTGCCTTCCCTCCCTGGTCCAGCACAGATCTCGTTTCTTCCGTTACCGCGAGTAAAGCAGTTTCGGTGCCATGTTGAGGGCGGAATCCCGTCTGGGAGGCACAAAGCAGGTCATTGGACTCCAAATACTCTACCAAGATGTTATCGATGTGTCTCTCCAGCAACTTACTCATCCAAGGGAGAAGGGAGATGGGGCGGAAGTTGGCCAAGTTGTTCTGGTCTAATGTAGGTTTTTTGAGAAGGGCCCTAACCATTGCACATTTCCATTGGGCAGGGACCAAGCTGGAAACAATGGACGAGTTTAGGACATCTAAGATAACAGGACATATGGCCTCGCTGACTTTAAGGAGGGTCTGAGGAGGTGCAGGATCATTGGGAGATCCTGAGGTGACTTTAGAAAAACTTTTCTTTGACACCCTGAAAACCGCAATGTGTACGGCACCCATACTCCAGGCACCCGACTTTTCTAAAGAATTTATTGTCCAGACGGCCGCTTCAGAGCATGGCGTGGGGGCTGTTCTAGCTCAGGTGAATGAAGAGGGCCGAGACTTACCCGTAGCCTTCGTCAGTAGGAGGTTACTTCCCAGGGAACAGAGGTGGAGTGCGATAGAGCGAGAAGCATTTGCTGTGGTCTGGGCGCTGAAGAAGCTAAGACCCTACCTGTTTGGGACTCACTTCCGGGTTCAGACAGACCACAGGCCCCTCAGATGGTTGATGCAGATGAGGGGTGAGAATCCAAAACTGTTGAGGTGGTCCATTTCCCTACAGGGGTTGGACTTTACGGTGGAACACCGCCCTGGTACAGATCACGCCAATGCTGAAAGTCTGTCCAGATTTCTCCGCCTTAGTGATGAGGACTCCCTAGGTCAAGGGTAGTTCTCCCCACATTTCAGCTGGAGGGGACACGTGTTAGACCTGACATCATTGGCTTGAGTCTCTCCTCCATTTTTTCTGTTTGCCTCCTCTGTTTACGATGTTTTTGCTGGTATATCGCTCTGGGCACTGTGCCACTGCTGATCAGTGCCGCGGTGTAAGTGCTCCCTATGTTAAATTACTGTATTGATTGAATTCCAAGTTTGGCTTATTTGGTTTACTGTCAGTCCCTAGTCTAGTGCACACGGAGTGCAGGGTCTTGTAAATACAAATGCCGCTAGTGGGCTTGCAGCACGTGTTGTGCCACCCACACGAGCAGCTTAGTAAAAGTATGTCTACAGGTCTGTCATTGCAAGACCTATGTGCAGTCTTGTACTGTCACGCGGGCTGCTCAAGTACGCCTACTTGCCAGCCCTCCAAACCTTCCCTTAACTTCATATTAGTCACCCCTATGGTAGGCCCGAGGGCAGGGTGCATTGTAAGTATAAGGTAGGACAAGCCCGATGAAGTTGGCATGTCCTAATAGTGAACTACCGCCATATTCGTACTTCACTATCGTAAGGTTGCCTGCTCTCCATTAGTTAGAATGGGCTGCCGGGATTATTGATGGTATGAACCTAGCTGGCTCGGGGAGCATGGTGCAATGTCGAGTTTGGTATCCCTGAACTCAGGTTTTGATAACGCATCCGTTTGGGTGGATGGTTTTTGGACCCTGGGTTTGAAAATAGCACTTTTAGAAAGTGACTATTTTCTTGTCTAACTGTTTCTGGTTTCTGCTGGTTTAGTGTGTGTGTGACCGGGGCTGGGTGGCTCCAGAGTTCTGAATGAGTCAGTGTGGGGTGAGTGGTGCATTTGCATTGAGAGTAGAAGAAGAGTAGCTCTTGATAGCCGGCCCTGCCCGATACAATGCTGGCTCCACCTCCTGCCGAGCGACGGATAGCTCTGCTCCAGCCAGTGACAATACTGGCTCCACCGCCTGCTGGGCGTCTGAGGACCCAGCCCTGCACCGTGAATCGGCCAAGTGTCACCACCTGGCTACACCCACCACAGACCCGGAATGAGGGGGAGTTCCCCTGCATGGACAAAGGGATCAAAGCCGAAAAGGGGTATAAGAGAAGGACCCCTGAACCAAGACTTTAGATCAATTCTGACAAGGAACCCTGAACCAAGGACAAGAAGCCTGCTGATCCAAGGACTTGCCTACCCCTTCTGCCAGAGTGCTGTTTGCTGGGGGGAATCCTGCAGTTGCTTCTTTATTTTTGTCAAGGAACCAGGAGAGAGGAACTGAGTGTGTACTCTCGAACTTTGCCAAGGGAATCTCCAAGGGCTGGAAGAGTGCCAGCCTCCTGTTGAAGTCAAAGGGCTAAAGGACTTTACCGTTTGCTAAAGTGCTTGTGCCGGACCCTGAAGAGTCCAGCACCTCTGAAAGAATCCAGCAATCTCGACGCCGACGGACGACACCGAATCCAGCTCGACATCGTGAATAACGGCTCCAGTGTCCCGTTTCCTCAACGCCGCCGCCGGGCCCGATCGACGCCAGTAGCGACCCCAGTGAGTAGTGAGTTTGGCTCCAGCTCCAAGTGACTCCGTATCTGCACCACCGCTGATCGCATCGACTCCGAGCCCTCTCGACGCCGTGAGCGCTGCACACTCTTGCAACATCATCGACATCGCCGACTATTGAGGCCTGATCGATACCGAAGACGCGACGCCGGATTGCCCGACGCCGTATTGCCCGACGCCGCTGATCGTCGTGTACTTCCCTTTTCCAAGGTACTGTGTTGTTGGGGGTCCGTGTGACTCCGGCTCGACGTAGCGCTCCTCGCGTACACGCAGAACCTTTGGATTAACTTTGCCTCGACGTTGTGTGACTCCCGTGTGGGTTACATTGTTGCCAAGAACTGTGATCTAAAGAAGAAGACTTGCCTTTTGTCACTAAAGACTTTGTGCTAAGAAGAAACTACGCTTGAACTATTATTTTTCCTTCCAAGAGTATTTATTAAGATTGTGGTATGTTTTTGTCGTTATTTGGTCTTATGCTAAACCTTATATAAACCTTCGTATTTTTATAATACTACTGTGTCGTGTCCATTTGTAGTGTCTTCACTTTATTACTGTATGTGGTCGTATATGCTTAGCGCACTGCCTCTAAGATAAGCCTATCTGCTTTGCCAATCTACCGAGGGGGTGAGCAGGGGTTATCTAAGTTTGTGATCCCCTTGCCCTGACTAGAGGAGGTGAGTCCCTATTTGTCAGAAGTGTATACCTCTGCCAACTAGAGACCGCCGAGTCTAACATATAGTATCAGCTTTGCTTGGTAAGCTATGTCGGAACAGTGAGTGCCGAGGCCTTCAAGGTTATTTCAACACAGTGGTTGTTGTTCTGTCTGATCAGCGCACGTCCTAGACATAACACATATGCAGCTGTGGCCAACTCTGGCTTTTGGCGCGTTTAATAATGCACTGCACAGAGCATGCAAACACACATTTGATGAATATTCGCATGCAGAGAGTTGGTGTAGAAGATGATGTGATCCCTTTCTACTAAGACCAGAGGTATGGGGCCGCCCTTCTAAAACCCAAAGAGACCTTCTGTAGATATAATATAATATACAGCAAGGGAGGGTAAGACTGAGGTGCTATTTAGACTTCTTCCCTTTAGCATTTTAACATGCTTTCACCCTTTGTATTTTATGGAATAGTAACTATGCTGATAACCCTGTTGCTTATAATATGTTTGCTTGTATTAGCTAAGATACTGCGCCTGAGAACAAAGCATTAGAAATAAATATTTCAAACTTGCAAGTGTCTTCATTTACTCCTCGTTCTGGACTGGTATGTTAGTATAACGAAAGAGTGTTCATATGTTCCACGTTACCTGAGGTGTACTAAGTTCATGTTCTGGGTTGTCTAATCATTGGGAGTATGGAAGAACCAATGAGACACTGATTGCTAGTCTGGTAGGGGATTTTGGCTACTAAGGTGAGTTTTGGCACACACTAATTCACTGAGGTTCCAAGTCTCTATGCACAGTTCTGTGTAGGAGCAGAATCCCTGCGACATGGCGCCCAATCGCTGGTGGTCTTATTACATGACACTTGAGTAGTGCTTATATCAGCCCTTAACCCCCTTCACTATTATTTCTGGAAGAAAGTGGTGTCGGACAAACCTACCTATAGTTACATAAGTCTTTTCAAGCTTTCTTTCTGTGTCGTTATGGCTGGCGTTGACATACCGCAGCATAGTCGCATTGCGGTGCGCAATAATTTGCAGACTATAACGTCCTCGTGGATGACATGGCAGCTATCATGGTTGTGAGTGCGGAAGTGGCTTACCCTTTTGAGATTTTCTACTCATGGGTGACCTTCCCGGCTGTGAACGCGAATACTAATGTGTTCGACACGTACACTCCCACTGCCGTGCCACAGGAATATGTTCTGTATAGGACACAGGAAGTTCCGATTAATGCTTGGCATCACCGAGTTTGGTTTAATGGCGCCCTACCCCACACTTTATTGACTCCGAGATTTGGTCCTTTGTCCATTCCAGGCGCTACTTGGCATGTTTTGGCTGGATTTACACCGCATCCTCAAGCAGGAGCGTGTCGCCTTGCAGATAAAAGACGACTACATTCAGTCGCTATTAGCGTTATTAGGTCGTTAGTACAGTACATCACCCGCAATCTCCCGGGCGGGGCCCTGGGTGCTGCGGCTCTTCCGGCTGGACAGGGCGGAATGAAGCTTAGTCCTGTGATGGTAAACGCAGTAATGGGCAAGCGTTCCCAGGATAAGGGTGATTTTCCTTTCGGGCTTGCCAAGAAGTTTGACCAGCTAGAAGCAGTATTTCCTAACACGACTCCTGGTGAAAAACACAGGATTCTGACAATTAGTATGCCTAAAGACTTGATCCCAAAGGCTGGTGACTGTGAGTCTTGGGGTAAGATTTTTGCGGCAGTGTATACGAGGTGCTTCGCCACTCCGTCAATGACTGTCCTTCCTACGGTCATTAAACGTGTTCAAGATGAACACAGACCTGAGGCAGCGGTTGAATTGGGTATGCGCCTATGCGGCAGTTTTGACGTAGTTTCTGATCTTGTACTTGCTAATGTCAAGGGAGATGCAGTAAGCTTTCAGGTGTCTAATGCCCTGCTGGCGGTTCCTGATGCCGATAAACACCGACAGTTGCCAAGAATTATTGTGGCGGCTTATAAGACCTTGGGCCGCAATAGTTTAGGTGTCAAGCCATTCTCTGTTAAGGAGAAAAAGCAACCCCAAGGGCCGAAGTCAGACGCAGATGAACAGCCCAAGGCTAAAAAGAAAAATTGGCCAAACAATGAAAAACAGGGTAAACAACAACAGCAGAAGCAGGAGTCATGTCCTGCATCTCCGGTGCCTGCGCCTACAGAATGTGTTTATGACTTGCGCGATCGCTCGACGATAAATCACCTGATTGTTTTCAGGTTTCTGAACAACGCTCTCCTCGCTCAGGACTAATCGTCCTCATCGACCGGTGGTGGAGGAGGCGGCAGAGGTCGGGGTGGCCAGCAGGGACGCGACCAGCCCCGCCCAAAAGACAGTAAAGGCAAGCAGGACGATTCGACACCGAAAAGACCCCAGTTTCAGAAGAAGAAAGTTGCCGCTTTAACAGCGAGATATGCCACAGATAGTGAGAACGCAGCTTTGGAATCAGACATGGGCGCTGACATTGTTGGACAACGCGGCGGAGATTACCATAGTGCGAGAGGCCCTGCGTCCACTACTGAAGGTGACAGCGACTGATCAATATGTTGTTGTGGAGACAGCTGATACTAGAGTAGCTCCCCCTGATAGACTTTATAACATAGTCCTGCACTAGAGGCAGTGATGAAGGCCAGTGTACCAAATTCTAAAGCTTTGCACCCACGGTGGATACAATGGGGAGCATCATTGACATCTCCGGATGTCACGTTTATTTTTGATGCCTCCTTACAGTCGCAGGAGTTTTTGCAGTATTAATTTGTTAATCCTGCGCCTTTGGCTAAGCGGCCTTTGGAAAATTTCCATTGCATTATATACACTGATGGTTCAGCGCAAGTAGCGCATGGGTCTAAACACGCATAAGTTTCCGCTTGCCCCATCGTGGTAGGTGCCATGGTGAATGATGAGTTCAAGTCCAGAGTCGTGCACACGCAGACTTTAGGGGACTGCACCGCACAATTGGTAGAGCTTCGTGCTCTGATGCTTGCATTAGAGTACGCTGATCCTAGTGTGACAACTCTTATTGTGAGTGATTCTTATTACTGTGTCCAGTCTTACAAGAAAAACCTGTTCTTTTGGATTCAGAATGATTTTCGTGATTCCAAGGGGAGCACAATAAAACATAAAATGTTCTGGGTCAGAGTGGCTGAGCCTAAAGAGCAGTTGCCACTCGTGTTTGTAATTCACACTTTCGGTCATCAGCGCGTAGGAGTCCACACTGTTGGTAATTCATTGGCCGATGAGGCTGCGAAATCAGCAGAATCAACATATTTGGCTGCAGCAGTTACACGTTCCAAATGTAAGATTGATGATATCTTGGCAGCTGTTGCTGGAACTGAGAAGGGAAGTAAATATCCTAAAGGATTCCCTTCGAAGTATTCATACCACTTAAGTTCCTTATGTGAAAATACCTGAGGTTGGTGAAAGGTTAATTCCCAACGCGGACTGCAGGCCCACACTGATTACTGTAGCCCATGAAGGTGTTGCGTCTGCGCATGCGGGCGTTTCGGCTACTGTAGCTCAGTTACAAAAAAGTTTCTGGTGGCGGGCCTGTACAACAGATGCGTGATCATGTCCTTCAATGTGACATTTGCCAGCAGATTAAGCCTTCGACTGCTACGCGTCAGCCCCAGACACAGTTGTATATTTCTAATAAGCCACTTGGATGTGTTTATTTAGATCACTGCAGTCCTTTTTCTTCTGATACTGCGTACAAGTACATCTTAGTAGCAGTTGCTTTGTGTGGGTGTGGCCAAACCGCAGCGCTGATTCACAAACTTTCATAAGAGACTTGCGTGTCTTTGTAGGGATTTTTGCCTGTGGTACGGATCAGGGTCCGGCTTTCGCCTCTAAGGCGTATAAGGATGCCATGACTTCGTTGGGGGTCCAAGTCAAGTTTTCGTCTCCATACAGACCTGAGGGTAATAGTGTTGTGGAACGAATGAACTGAGATTTAAAGCAGTCTTTGACAGCTAGAGTTATAGGCACTGGCAGGAACTGGCTGGCCCACCTCAATAGCGTGCAGCATGCTCTTATTAATCTCCCTAGAAGGTCTCTGGGTGGGCGGACCTCATACGAAATGCTCTTTGGTATCAAGATGTTTGTACTGGACCTTGACAGTCTAGATCAGGCGGCTGTTGCTGCCTCCTTTGACGTAGATGAACATTGCAATGTTTTACAGAATCTACAAAAAACAAGAGACGGTCTTGCAAAGGAACATTTGCCCTTCACCTTGGATGATGCGTTGCAGATCACGGTAGTTGGTTGGCTACCCCAAGTTGGAGAACTGGTTCGAGAGAAGATCGAGAACAAGAAAGAATTTGGTCCCTTTTATCGAGCTCCGGTTCCAGTGCTTGGTGTGAAGGGCACTAGAACAGTCATTTTACCACCTCTTCCAGGTCGTAAGGAAAATAGGTACATCTCCATTGATAATGTCAAGATACTCAGAGCGGCCGATTCTTCTTAGTATGACGCCGGCAGTCTCATGTCCTTCGATTTTGAGAAATTCTGTTTTGGCCCCGGCTTCTAATCCTGTGCCTGATGTTGCCCTCGAGATGCCTACAATCTCTAGTCTTTTATTGAGTACATTGCCTGGTACTCAACTAAACTGATTACACTTACCCAACTGACTTATCGATGCCTGATTTGCAAACTCGCTTGGCTACAGAATCCAGATTTTCATTTGACACTGATTCACACACATCAAAGAAACCTTCAAAAATTTCTGTTTTGGCAAGACTGTTTTAGAAACATTTTTTGATTCCGCCTTGGACATACATTTGGCAGGTGCTTTTTTCGATTTACCTTTTTATGTCAGTTGGCTTTGTGGTGTATTTTTTCCGACTCATGAATGGACACTATGTCGAGGAGAGAACATGCATCCGACACATCAATGGAACATTGGCTCCCCATTCCTCATCACACAGATTGAAGAGGGACCTGGCTTTTGTTAATATCACTACTTGGCCTGCCTTAGATGGGATTGTATGGGATGCTGTTCGATTTCAAATCCATGGGCCCACTGAGGTTATAAATGTCCCTAATGTGCTTAGAGTTTCTATGGGGGATGTAATTAAACAAAATATACGTTCTGATGATTGGGATGTTCAGGCCGTAGAAGCTTTGTTTTCTGATTTAAAATATTATGCTGCCTTTGATGCTGAAGATTTGTATTTAGAATCTGCTAATTACGGTAATTTATATTGTTACCAACATTTTGGTAATCATTACCTCCATAAAGCTAATACCAGGAGGAACACTGTGAATTATACGCAATGGGAACATTGTTCGGCTCCTATACAAGGCAGTACTGCTTCGTTTTTGAAAAGGTTCACTTACTTTACCGATTTTAATCAGTCGAATCCCAATGCATTTTATTTTAAAATGACTGAAAAGTCCACATCCAAAGTTAGACTTACTGATACTAAATTATTGTATTTGATGTCCTTTCTAGACCAGTTAGCTGTTGGGGGCTACGAGTTGTGGAAAGATACCATTGATCTTAAATATGTTTGGGGTTCTAAAAGCTGGCAAGTGCAAGGCACTGAGGCTTTGCACCGTGCATGCCTCATCCCTAACCATATGTTGTTTTTGAATTCTACAATTTCACAGACAACTTGCTTTTTATTGGCTACTACTAAAAAATTAAATGCTCCTTCGTTTCCCGAATTAGAAGAATATTCTGGTTGGAATAATGCCACAAAATTATACAGTTTGGATCCAAAAGGCTGGTTGCTCTGGCACAGAAGTGCTGACTCTTGCCAGCATTGTGTTCTGGGTTTGGCTCTTGGCTTTACACAGGTCAGGGTAGATCCCCGTTTTGAGAGTGGCCATTATGTTACTACCTATTCTGTAGGCAAATTGTGTCAGAATTGGCTCAAACATTCTACCTTGGCGTCAGTTAAACTACATTTGTCTAAACTGACTTACGATGTTGATCTGAATGATTTTATGAAGGGCCCGCTAACGGCAGATCTAAAAGATGGATATGTGCTATTTACTACGAAGTCTGGAAAACGTCCAAGATTGAGTTGGCTACCCGCATTAGGGCAATAGATCAAGCCAATTTAGAAAAGGTGCTAGCAGTTGTAGACAATAGCATTAACACGCTTTCTTCCTGCATTTACACGTTGGACAATATTGTGTCATCTGTTGTTGATATTGTACAAGATGAAGTGTCTGTTTTATACCATGGTCAAAATCAATTGCGTTCTATTATGTAGTTTGCATGGACACTGCAGACCCTAAAGGCAGGAAAAGTGCCCTAGCATTGCATGAATACCTCATCCTTGTTTGTCCCGTTTAACTTGACTGACAAGCAGTGTTTGCTTTCAATGAAAGATGCATCTTTTTCTATGCTACACATTGAAAGGTTGGAACCTTTACTGTTTTCTGTGGCAGAAGCCAATACTGCAACATGGCTTATCCACAGGTTAATAACTCCCCTGTTTCCTCTGTTCTAGTTCGAGGGGTGTATGAAGTACCATGCTTATCTCCATGAAGCTTGGTCGCTTCCATTTACCTATAGATGCCTTAGGGAGGGAAAGGAAGTTTATTTGAATGGTGAGGATTGCACTGAAACACCGGATCACTCGTTGATGTGTAGACATATCCAATTACACGGCTCCTGTAATCAGAACGAGCCGAATATAGCCTGTATTTTGAAAGGTACACCTGTGCCTGCTATCGTACCCACATTCACATTACTGGCAAACGGGAGTTATTTACTTTTAAATAATGAAGATTGTTGTGGGTTAGTAGCGGGAATTGCTTATGTCGTTACCGTCAGTGAAAGGTTGATTTGCTGTCCACATGGGAGACTTGATGTTTCCATCTGGCCCAAGATTCCGACCATGAAAGCAGAGTTCAACAAGATGAGTCGCATAAGAGCTCTATTGTCCCAAAAGGAAGTTGCCCTCACATCTGCTCGTGAAACATTCGTCCTCCACGTGGCTAACACCCGCATAGAAGTGCATGCTTTATTGAATACTGATTTGCCCTTGCATTTAGGTGAGTTAATTCACACTATCGTCAATGCATCCTCCACAACTGGGCTGGCTCACTTTTTTAAAGTTGTAAGCAGTGGTCTTGTAACTTTTTTTCAAACTATATTTGGTGTGTTTCCAGCATTCCTCCATTCTATTTTTTCCAGCCTGTTTGGTGGATTTCCCTTACTACTGGCTCTGGCTGCTGGCGTGCTTTTTCTGTTTTGCTTGCTTCAAAATGGATGCACATCCTGTGTTACAAGACGAGCTGTCTCAATTGGGGCTGCTTCGCGCCTGAAAGCTTGAGAATTATGGAGCGCTGCCTCTTGCTACATTGAGTGCAGCTTATGGATTTTCGTTTCAATTTTCCTACTTTACATGCGTCCAGCCTGTCTTTCATTGTCTGAGTTGCGACTTCGAATGGGCCCTGGATTTGTGTCTCTGCAATACGGTGTCTCCCGATGCGGATTATAATCAACTTATGAGCCCCTTAGTTGCTCATGAATTGCTTTGTTCTGATGGAGGGATTATGGCCTTTGCAGCGATGCATGGAGTACTGGGTCGTTGGAATGTGTTCGCAGCAGCGCAAGATTTCTTGGCACGCAGCTTCATTGAAACCCACTGAGCTGTCCTCTGATGGTCCTAGAGGCTCGGGTAATTGAGGAACATGTATGTTCTTTCCCATTGTTAAATTGGATGCGCGAATTATTTTCGGATGATAACAGTGACTTTCTGTTGGAGGCTGTTGCTGCATATTTTGCATATTCATTATTAGGATGAGATATATCTTCTGTCTCTCTTCCATGACTGACGCCACTTGTTGGACATCGGATATTTTTTTATTTTTTACTTTTTCATCAATTTTGTTTTTGGCCCAGACCTATTGACTTCACTATGTCCGAAAGCGACATTTTTTTTATATAACAATTGAACTGTTGACAAACTATGAGATTTTTTCTTCAAATTTTTTTTGTCTCTATCCTTGTAGGAACAAATTGGAGACTTGTGTTCGGACTATTGTTCTTGAACTCTCCATTCCTAAATTTGCCCCTTATCTTATCTTATCTTATCTTATCTGTGCTCGGACCAAGGGAGGGTGTCATGGAGTTAGGCTTTGCCTTTACACTGTGTTAAGTTAGCATGAGCTTATTAGAAGTTTAAACGCCATTTTACCTTTCTGCTGCTTCTGCACATGGCACATATTGTTATTAATGCTTTGAGCCTAGTAGAATATTTTGCTTCACACGAGAATAATATGTTTTCCTATAGTATCAGCTTTGCTTGGTAAGCTATGTCTGAACAGTGAATGCCGAGGCCTTCAAGGTTATTTCAACACAGTGGTTGTTGTTCGGTCTGATCAGCGCACGTCCTAGACATAACACATATTCAGCTGTGGCCAACTCTGGCTTTTGGCGCGTTTAATAATGCACAGCGCAGAGCATGCAAACACACTTGATGAATATTCGCATGCAGAGAGTTGGTGTAGAAGATAATGTGATCCCTTTCTACTAAGACCAGAGGTATGGGGCCGCCCTTCTAAAACCCAAAGAGACCTTCTGTATACATAATATAATATACTAGCAAGGGAGGGTAAGACTGAGATGCTATTTAGACTTCTTACCCTTTAGCATTTTAACATGCTTTCACCCTTTGTATTTTATGGAATAGTAACTATGCTGATAACCCTGTTGCTTATAATATGTTTGCTTGTATTAGCTAAGATACTGCGCCTGAGAACACAGCATTAGAAATAAATATTTCAAACTTGCATGTGTCTTCATTTACTCCTCGTTCTGGACTGGTATGTTAGTATAACGAAAGAGTGTTCATGTGTTCCACGTTACCTGAGGTGTACTAAGTTCATGTTCTGGGTTGTCTAATCATTGGGAGTATGGAAGCTTGGTCGCTTCCATTTACCTATAGATGCCTTAGGGAGGGAAAGGGAGTTTATTTGAATGGTGAGGATTGCACGGAAACACCGGATCACTCGTTGGTGTGTAGACATATCCAATTACACGGCTCCTGTAATCAGAACGAGCCGAATATAGCCTGTATTTTGAAAGGTACACCTGTGCCTGCTATCGTACCCACATTCACATTACTGGCAAACAGGAGTTATTTACTTTTAAATAATGAAGATTGTTGTGGGTTAGTAGCGGGAATTGCTTAGGTCGTTACCGTCAGTGAAAGGTTGATTTGCTGTCCGCATGGGAGACTTGATGTTTCCATCTGGCCCAAGATTCCGACCATGAAAGCAGAGTTCAACAAGATGAGTCGCATAAGAGCTCTATTGTCCCAAAAGGAAGTTGCCCTCATCGGCTCGATAATGTGATCCCTTTCTACTAAGACCAGAGGTATGGGGTCGCCCTTCTAAAACCCAAAGAGACCTTCTGTATACATAATATAATATACTAGCAATGGAGGGTAAGACTGAGATGCTATTTAGACTTCTTACCCTTTAGCATTTTAACATGCTTTCACCCTTTGTATTTTATGGAATAGTAACTATGCTGATAACCCTGTTGCTTATGATATGTTTGCTTGTATTAGCTAAGATACTGCGCCTGAGAACACGGCATTAGAAATAAATATTTCAAACTTGCACGTGTCTTCATTTACTCCTCGTTCATGTGTTCCACGTTACCTGAGGTGTACTAAGTTCATGTTCTGGGTTGTCTAATCATTGGGAGTATGGAAGGACCAATGAGACACTGATTGCTAGTCTGGTAGGGGATTTTGGCTACTAAGGTGAGTTTTGGCACACCCTAATTCACTGAGGTTCCAAGTCTCGTTGCACAGTTCTGTGTAGGAGCAGAATCCCTGCGACAGACAGAATGCAGAACAATGTCATACATTCACCCCAGAACAGAGATCTGGGCCTAAATCCATCGTTTTTTTCTCACCATGCCTTTGCAGTTTGGACCCAGCCATATGCAAATCAGTCCTGACCCTGTGCCCAATGGGAACAGTCCAGCCCGAACTGCCAGGCCAGGTCCTTTCTGGACTTGAAACAAGCCTCCTAGGACCGGTTCCGGGCTGTCAGCCCTCTTTAGCCAGGATAACTTGCAATGTTCAACACTCCACCCATCATCCCCTTTGGTTTTGCTTTGTTCATCCTAAGTTGGCAGGGTATGCCCAGACGTGGGTCCCTTGCTCACTTTGCCACTCGATTCAAGCTAGCCTGGCTGATGACAGCTGATTAGCCAGAAAATGGTCCCAGCATGCTTGTTTCCAGTCCAGGGAAGACATGGCTTGGCAGTTCGGGCTGGACTGTTCCCCTGAGGCACAGGGTCAAGGCTGATTTGCATATGGCCATGTCTGAACTGGGATGGCGTGGAGTTAAAAAAAATGATGGATTTAGGCCCAGATCTCTGTACTGGGGTCAATGTATGACATTGTTCTGCACTCTGTCCATCAACTGTTGTTTAGGTCTCGCCTATTAATCCCGCAAGGGATAATAGACGAGAGCATAGAGGGCAAACCAAGGTCTGAAACCATCGCGGATTTCGGACAGTTCATGTGGTGCACTCTTGCGGAACGTGCGTCCACATCAAAGCCATCAGCCTCTCTCCCAAAGGCATCTGAAGTTTCCCCCAGCGGCCTCAGGCATTCACCTCAGCGTGCGCTCGGCCTCACTTCTCCTCCCCCCTAATTACATCCCTGCTGTTTCACTCACTTTCATGGCTGCAAGGCCGTGCTTCATAGGGATCCGCTCCCTGCTCCCTGCCTCCCTAGTTTTTTTATGAATTGCTTATAAATGCTGTGTGTAGTTCCCTCATGCTTTGGTATTTTGTGTCGAGCTTGCAAATAAATGCTCCTAGATGCCTTATTTTGACCGCAGGGGCTACATTGTACACACTTCTAATTGCGAAGCACATCGAGCTTGCTAGATGCTGGTCGTGTCTGTTTGCATTTCACTGTGTTGCTTGTGATGTGTGCTCTCTCATCCAAGCAGCAGCACACGATGCTCCAGTGCGTTTATACACATTTTAAAGCAAATATCCCCTAAGTGTTAATTTATGAATTCCCAAGTATCATTGAATGTACGCATTTTTTTGGTTACTGCAATATATTTGAGCACAGAGGGCGTGGATGCCTCCTTGTCGAAGCCCATCCGCCCAAACCAACAGGGCGAGCGCGTGCAGTGCTTTTTTTTTCTCCCTTTTTGGGGGAATGTTCTGGTAGTGGAAGGCAATGCTCAAATCTGCCGGCGACACCGCTCTGCTGTTCTTTGTTCGCAGACCTCATTAAACATTCAGTGACACTGGCGGGGTTTAGTATTATTAACAATGCCGTTTAGACCTGTATAGTAGCATACGTGGTTATTGCCAATGAAAGCGACGTTGTGATATTTTCTTTGTTTTTGTAAGTGGCGCTGATGTTTCATTACCCACAGCAAACACAGGATGAACAGGGATGTTTTTTTAGCGTCGCCGATGCTAATTTGTCTGGGGAAAGTGTAACTGATGGCATATGTATAATAAATATCTTAAGCTGGCAATATGAATAAAACGCATCTGCAGCCAAGGCAAACAATAATGACAATTCTGAAGGATATAATTATTTTTTTGCACGAATAAAAGCATTACGCATGTTTTGCGTGCTTTGGTTTCACGGAGTCCAGTACGATGCCACTCTATGCATGTGCATGGTTTTTAAAGGATTTTGAGGGTTATTTTTTTACAGAAAATGTTTAACTTGTTCACATATCAGAAAGCCATTTCTTCCAAATTGAAAGTGCTTGTAAAATGTATGAATGGTTGCCATGATGCAAGCATTTCTCACACATATCATTGCGCTTTTGCACACCAGTCCAGAGGACTATCGTGTTTATCTTACACATTTAACGTGCCCTGCATTACTTGGAGTATATAAAACAAGAGCTTTTCAAAATCACTAACAGGTACTGCATGCCGTACATACTACCACAGAAACGGACACACAACGGAGTTCTTTGTTTAATTAAGGTGGGGGGGGGGGGGGATATATTTACCAAGTGCAGTAATTTTCTTTTTTTTATCCGCTAGGAGCTGGAACAAACCAGAGGCCATTTAGCGGAGTCATCTTGGCCCTAGGCACCCTTTTTCCATTCTTCTGTGTCGAGGCTCGAACCCTGTTAGGGCGTCTGTTTGTGCACTTCTCCCTCATTTTTTATGTTTACATTGCGGCCCCGGCACCATTCTCTGCATCATTTGTTTCAGATGATACCGTGCCCGTCCCAACTGTGTTTTTTTTTAATTGTTTTATTGGTCTCTCACCACCGCCCCTCAGAGATCGCTGTTTATTTATTTATTTTTACTTAATAGATAGAGATTTGTTAATAATTACTGGCAATGCCCAGGCTCCAAACCTCTTAAGGGCATCCGTTTTAGCACTTCTCTCTCCTCTGTTATGTTTCATTTGTGGCTCCGGCACGATTCTCTGCATCATTTGTTTCAGATGCTACACTTACCCATCTCAACCGTGTTTCTTTTTTCTTTATCTCTCCCCACCGCCACTCTGAGATCACAGTTTAATTATTTATTTTTAATTACTAGATAGGGATTTGCTAATAATTACAGTCGACGCTAAGGCTCAAATTTGGTTAAGGGTATTTCTTTGTGCACTTTCCCCTACAGTGTTATGTTTACTTTGTGGATAGCTCACCCTCTCACCCTCACACCCCCTCACCCTCACACACCCTCACCCTCACTCACCCTCTCACCCTCACACATCCTCTCACCCTCACACCCCCTCACCCTCACACCCCCTCACCCTCCCTCACCCTCACATGAAGTACTGGGTTTTTAAGAACCCAGCGGTGCTAGGGAACACACCCTAAGACTTCGAGTCCTTCCTGTTTCAGACTACAGAAACACAGAGTCTTCTTGGTGAAGTCAAAGATCGTATTTATTGGCTGCAGCCAGTAACAGGTATCCTAGAAGTACAACACAGTGTATATTCTCAGGAGACTGCTCAATCTTACAAAGCCAACCTTCTCTTTTTATACAAAATATTATGCTTTAGGCAAACATTCCTTATTTTACAGTTGACCATTCACATATTTTCACTACAAAGAAAAAGCAGAGTCATGATGACAAGCCCATATTTCAGTTTGTTCAGCCCACAATCAATTACCCGGCAAGGCCCAGTATTTTCATCAGATATCGACGGACCCCCAATAAAAACGGGCACCTCCTCCTCGTAAAGCAAGTCATAAAGAAAGAAACAGGGACAGGTGTGTGTAAGATTAGGCATGGTTTGTGTGCGATGAAAGGTTTATAATATGTTGTGCCTTGATACTAATCTCGATCGGCCACTGGGAAAGGAACTGGCCGAACAGGTTTGGCTTCAGGCAGTGGACTCAGCTTGCCCAGGTCACAGAGGAGTCAGCAAAGGTGTACGTGTCCTTCAGACTCGTTTTTGGCTTTAGTCATTTGGCCTATGTGAGGGCAATCACAAAATGGCTGCCGTTCACAAAATGGAACCCGAGGGTCAGGACGGAAACTCTGATTTCAGGGTGATTTCGTCACCTGAATATGACGAAAATGCTTGTGCATAGTATTCTAATCATTCTCGGTCTGCTGATACCAAAATCGCCATGATACGACGATGTTTATAACACGGGTCCAGAATTTTCAGTACCACAGACCCTCCTTTTGCCCTTACATAGGCAATAACCTATACTCACGCTAATCTGAGTCCAGGTCTATATTCATAAAGTCATTGAGATGTTGCTGTAGCATCATCCTATTACTTAGCTCGTTTCTTGATACAGGTTTCCTTACACACGATGTAGCACAGAGGCCACATATTGCAGGAGCACACTGTACACACAGACAGAACAGGAAAAGAATGGCTAAGATCATCCCAATGACTATCACAATCTTCCATCCCCAGGCGGATATCAGTTCCCAGAACCACCCCATCAATGACCAATCTCCTTTATCCACGTGAATAGATTCAGAGATCTTATGCAGTTTGGAAATGGCCTGGTAGACTGTCGGAGCATTATCTGGGATGAAAACACAGCAACTTGATTGGATCACTTTACATACCCCACCTCGGTCTGCAAGTATGACGTCTAATGCGACCCTGTTCTGAAGAGTCATAAGGCGATCCGACTGGAGCTCAGCCGTCAAATTACTAAGGGCACCGGCGGTCTCAACTACAGTGGATTCAACCACCCTTGTCAATTGCCTTATGTTCCTGCTGTTAACCATAGGTCCCCAAAACGGCAGAAAACCCTTTACGAAATCTCCACATTCTTGTCCTGCAGTGTCTTCTTTACTGATGACACCTCTAACTATCCTTGTCTTATGGTAATCTGCCACGGCCGTGTAGGTGGGAGGCAACAGGAACGAAACAAAACATGTGCCCGAGAAGTCAGGGGGCAACCATGTATAGGCTCTATCATGGCAGATGAAATGGGTAACCTTAGCTGCTAGAAATGAAGGGGAAATCTGAGACGCAAAAACATATGTTTTAGTGCAGATACTTTTCCCTAACTGAGCTCTGGGATTCTTGCCATTACCTTGCAGACATAGGTGACCCTGATGGGGTACAATCCAAATCGGGAAGGATTTGTTTGCTCGCTGGTTCTCACTCAGAGTAACTCCATATACTGTTACATTCCATCTAGCGTAAGCTTGTAACTCATCTCTGGGAATCGTCTATACGAGTCAATGTTTCTGCTCATATTTGTGATTTCCACTACCAATGCCTTGTTGCTTGAGTTACTTCTTGTGGAACGTGGGGGATATGGTTCAATGGCATATATGAACATCGTCTGTAACGCCCACAAAGAACCATTGTAACTAAATGGTAAGACCAAGTATGGGATACGCTTATCTGTTGTACGTGGCATAAGACCACACACCCAACAATTAGTTGTGTTCATTACTAATTGGTGTTGGTGTAAGAGCTGAATGAAGGAGTTATTGATAAACTCTAATCTTCTAGTGGACTCATGCTCTGGCAGAGGGTGAAAAGAATGCGAGGAAACAGTAGAAGGAGGTATGGGCTGTGTAGTGGGTGCAAAGGTCACTTGAAAAGAGAATAAAACATATCCTATTAAAAACGTCATTACACTAAGCAACATGAAAATACATAATGTCAAAAATCGTTTCTTTGTCATCAATATACACATTCTGGCTTTAAAGTCCATCTGTTTGGCAGG
Source organism: Lissotriton vulgaris (assembly GCF_964263255.1). Lineage (NCBI taxonomy): Eukaryota > Metazoa > Chordata > Amphibia > Caudata > Salamandridae > Lissotriton > Lissotriton vulgaris. Next base: position 1,440,247,154 of record NC_141687.1, on the reverse strand, counting down.
TCTCTCCCTCTCGAAAAACTCCATCCTCTCTAATTGCTGCTCGCGGCGGTAGGGTGCTCTATGCTAAGGAATGCTTCTGTCAGTCCAGGGCAACTCCCTTAGACCGACCAGAACTGTCGACCTAGTGTCTTCAGTTGCACTCCAAAGACTTGGGCAACCAAGACCCTAGCAGCTGAACCCGGATGGCAGTTCGAAAAACAAAAATAAGAAAGTTTCTCAGATGAGAGAGCTGCACTTTCAAAAATAGAAAACATTTTTTTTTTATTTGCCCATAGTTCTCGGCCTCAAATTATAACAGCTTTTTCCAGGTACTGTCTGGTTCTGGAACAAGAGTTCAGGCTCTGTAGTGTTCAATCGAATTGACGGTGGCACAGCTTCTTGCAAAAGACTGTCACTTTCTCGTTCAGAAATTGTTCCTTTTACACATGCATCGCTAAAAGGCAGAAAACGAGGCAAAGTCTCAGTCTCAGAGTCAGCGATCCCCTCCTGGAACCACCGGTCGTACGGTAGAGGAAAAGGGACCCTCTTGCAGTGTACGCCGTGGATCCAGTTCTTTTTCCCTTCCACTCGAACAGCTGATCTTGTTGAGAGAAGGACGAGGTGAGGGCTGGTCCAACGGGGCTGGTCATTCTTTGTCCATTGGAAGTTCATGACCAGCACCCATGATCCAGGACCGATAGGATGTCCTGGAGCTTCAGAGACCTGAGGCAGAGTATCGTGAACCTGTTGGTGTAAAACACACAATTTAGCCGTCAATTCATACAAATAATCAAGCAGTACAGGGTGTTCGATTTCACTGAATTTTGTCGGCCTTGGCACTCCCCATATGTTGGCCGGGCGGCCGAACACAATTTCATAGGGACTAAGTCCCACTCGCGAATGCACAGTCATTCTTGTTGATAGGAGTGCTAAAGGCAGAGCGTCAGGCCATTTAAGACCAGAACTCGCTTGGATCTTGGCCAATTTCAGTTTTAGTGTGCCATTATAGCACTCTACTAGTCCAGCTGATTGGAGCTGATTTGCAGCATGGAATTTTTGTTGGATAACTAGCCCTTCACATACTTTCTTCATCACTCGACCCACAAATTCACTCCCATTATCACTCCAGACCATTCTCGGCATTCCAAACCTAGGGAAGAATTCTTTAACAAGGGCTTTAGCTGTGGATACGGCAGTATTGTCTTTTAAGGTATATGCTTCTACCCATCTCGAAAAGGCACAAACAACAACGAGTACGCATTTCAAATTGTTGCACCTTTCCATGTGGATGAAATCTAGCTGCAAAACCTCGAATGGATACGTTGGAGGCGCAAAATGACTAGCTGGAGTTGGGGTTCCCCTACCAGGATTGTATGTCAGACATACCATGCAATTCTTGACCACATTCTCTGCACATTTAGGAATTCCAGCATTTTGCCATACTGGAGCTAACAACTTACAAATCCCTTTCACACTGATATGAGCCATTCCATGGGCCATTGTCACCACTGCAAGCACATACGCATCGGGTAACAACCATCGCTGATGTTCTGACAATTCAACCCAACAACCATTTGCATCCAATTTATCCGTACTCTCTCTCCACACACTCAACTCTTTCTCTGAAGCTTCAGCTTAAATAGACTTCACACTCTCTATCGTATCTTCACACATTCCAACGTCACCAACCCATCTTGCAGGGCCTGCAACATACATTCGATTCATTACATCTTTTGCTGTTTCTTTCGCGATTTCGTCAGCAAATGCATTTCCACGACCATCATCATCAGTAACCTTTTTGTGTACACTGCATTTTACAATCGCAACTTGCAACGGCAAGGTCAGTGACTCAAGAAGCTCATTCACCAACTGACCATGTTGTATCTTAGCTCCATGCGAAGTCAGGAACCCACGTTCTTTCCACAATCGTCCAAAACTATGAGCCACGCCAAAGGCATACTGGCTGTCAGTATATATGGTCACTCTCATTCCTTTGACAACATGCACGCTCTCGTAAGTGCAATCAACTCTGCTGCTTGAGCTGAATTATGTGGGATATGTGCAGTTTCAACAATCGTATGCAAAGTCGTGACAGCATATGCCGCAGTCGTATCACCATTCGGAAGCTTGAAACATGAACCATCCACCCATAAGGTTCCCTCACACTTCACAAGAGGAGTATCTTTTAGATCTACTCTCCCTTTCGATTCTTCTTCTGTCCTGAGAAAACAATCGTGCTGTTCAACATCATCTGTCTCTACTGAAATCGGCAATAACGTGGCTGGATTCAACGTATTGCATCTCTTTATGTGCACATGACTCGCTAACAGTGTCAACTCGTAACCTGACAAACGAGCACTAGTTAAGTGCTGTGTCTTGGTCCTGTTTAACAAAGTGTCCACCGCATGTGGAACCATCACAATCAACATATTATTCATCACTAATCCAGCAGACTGTCGAATAGAAACAGCTGCTGCCGCTGTGGCCCTCAAGCAACTTGGCAATGCCTTAGCTACCGGATCCAAAGTCGACGAAAAATACGCGCATGGACGCTGTTTGTCTCCGAAAGACTGTGTCAGCACTGGTAATGCACAACCTTCTTTCTCATGGAAATACAGTGTAAAGAGCTTACTGTAGTCGGGGGTACCCAACACAGGAGCCGAACACAATACATCATGCAATTCGGAAAAACTTTTCTGACAATCTTCAGACCACGGAATGGGATTCGGTGTATCTTTACAAGTTAATGCCACCAAAGGTTTGGCCAACAAAGAAAAATTCGGTATCCATTGTCTGCAATATGATGTAATGCCCAAGAAAGCACGTACTTCTCTCTGTGTCCTTGGCACACTCAATTATGCAATCGCCTGAATTCTTTCTGGGGTCAGTTTCCTTCCCTACTTCGATAAGAGGTGACCTAAGTAGGTTACTTCTTGTCGACAATATTGCAGTTTTGAAAGAGACACTTTGTGATGCAAATCGTACAAATGATGCAACAACGACAAGGTGGCTTGTTTACAAATCTCCTCAGTATCTGAAGCAACTAGCAAATCGTCGATGTACTGAATAAGGGTAGCGCCATCAGGAAAAACAATCGTATCAAGCTGTGTTTTTAAAGCCTGACTGTATATCGATGGACTTTCACAGTAGCCTTGAGGAGCGCGTTTGAAGCGGAAGCTTCGGCCTCCTAAACTGAAGCCAAAAATATCCCTGCTCTCCTCGGCAATCGGGATGCTGAAGAAAGCATTCTTCAAGTCAACCACCGAGAACCAAGTGGCTGAAGCTGGAATCATAGTCAATAGGGCAGTGATATCAGGGACAACGGGAAACTGTGGCACAACTATTTTATTTACCTCTCTAAGATCAATCACAAACCTGCAAACAGGTGGCTGGGAAGGGTCGGTACGCTTCAAAACAGGCAGAACAGGACTATTACAAACATTGCCTCTTGTCTCTTCAATTACATCTTTTTCGATCAGATCATAAATGATCGCTAACAACGCCTTTTCACCTTTGCTAGAGATCTTGTATTGGGGAATGCGCTGCATTCTAACATTGGCTTTCAATGTTACAATATATGGCGGTATTTCCAAAAGACCCACGTCGTTAGGACCAGTAGCCCAAAGAGCATCCGGAAGAGACGACAATTCTGTCGGGAGTGTATTCTTTGACAAATACATCGGGGAGACCACTCTCTTGCCCAGTGTAAGTTGTACTCCCGAAGGAGAACAATACAACGTCACATATAGTCTTTTCAACAGATCCAATCCTAAAAGGTTCTCCCCACAACCTGTCGTCAGAATAAGGGGTGCTTCAAATTCATACGGTCCAACAGAAAGAGACATAGGACTTGAAATCGGGTTCCTAACCAGGGCGCCAGAAAAACCTACTGAAACATTCATTTCGCCAGACAAAGGTGCGCCAGGGAGTTTTGAGTGCATAATAGAACTCTTTGTAGCACCAGTATCCAACAGAAAAGGCTCTGACACACCTGATGTAATCACCTCAACATAAGGTCCACTCTGATCTACTGGAACTGAAACAACTCCCTCTCTTTGTCCATGGCTGTCCTAACAATCATTACCATTCATTTCCTCACCTTCATTATAGTAATCGTCCGTATAGTACTGAGCGGTCTTACCAGATGAACCTCGCTGTTGATCAAAACTATTCATCGAGTTCTGTGGAGGCAAAGAAAGTAGATTCTGTCCACGACCTCTACCTCTAGGTGCTTGTTGAGCACCTCTACCTCTTACACCAGAAACACCATTCATACGCTGCAAGAAAACCGGACAACTATTTTTGTAATGGCCCTCTTCTTTGCAATACGCACACTGATTAGGACCATACGGAAAACGCTGTTGAGAAGACTCGTTTCTTTGCGAGTTTCTCGAATACTGCTGATTCTGCTGATAATCACGTTGATTATTAGTACGGGGTGGATAAGCTTGCTGTAGAAGAACTTTAGTTTTCAATTCCTTAGTCTTCTTATCTGCTTTCTCTAACTCATCTTTGCGCCTATTTTCATAGTACTGGGCAGTAGCCAAAATTTGTGCTGACGTGGAAACAGCCCAAGCACTTTCAGAATCCTTCAACTTATTGCACAATTCAGGAAGAAAATTATGTACAAATTTGTCAACAAACAATCTCTGACCACCCTCTGTAGCCATATCCTGACCACTATGGTCGACAAAGGTCTCTTCGAACCTCGTGAAAAAGTCAGACATCGTTTCGTCTTTCTTCTGCTTACATGCAGACAATTTGTCCCAATTGACACGCAATTCGGGCATTAAAGTCTTCATATACGTAATAATCGTATCAGGAAGTTCAGTAATCAAATCCTCAGGCTTAGCACCGCCTACTTGTCTATTGTCGGCATCTCTAAGATTAACCCATGTATCACCCAATTCAACCGCATGATCCGTATGACGAATCTTACTCCAAACAGGTTGTGGAACAACATTGCCAAACAACATGTCGATGTCCGCCAAATTCATAATACACGAACCCACAGTCTGAGTCAACTCTTTATAGTACCCTGCTGGATTTTTGCGTGGATCAGGCAAAGACTGCTTAAAAGCTGAAACTTCAGCACGTTTCCATGGAACATGCACCCAGACATGCTGAAAATGAGCCGGTACAGCTGGCGGATTATTACCTGCACCAGCAGCCACTTCTTCTTTCCACACCGGAGGAACCTCTCTCATGGGATATTGTCGCACCTTTCTCCCAACTGAAGAATCAGGCTCGAACAATTGTCGAGAAGGAGACTCACTCCTAAATGACAACAACATCGCGACCGCTTTCCCAACATCAGATGGACTCACAATAGTTCCTTTCGCAAATTCGGAACGTATGCTGTACAACTCGTCAGGAGCTTGCCCCACTTCCTCGTCCCATTTTTCAACAAGAAAAGCACACATCGTATCGAAAACGTACCGTTGCTTCGGTGCTTCCCACTGAAGGAAAACATGCATAACACCCTCAAGATCATACTGTGTATTGTACATAATCCATTTACGCGCCATGTGGTCCAAAATCGTACGCTCATCCATATTCGGCAACTGACTACGTGACTGTCTACGCTAAGTAACAGGGGACATACCCAATTGTCCCAACAAAGGAGAAAGGAAGCCAGTAACTGCAGTAGTCATTTGTTGTCTAGCAAAAGGAGAAGCTGAAAGAATAAGAAAAGACGGAACAATAGCAGAAGAATTCAATGTCGTAATGGAGGGAACATTAAGAACAGGCGTAGTAGTAGACGAAAAAAGAGGCAAAGGTGGCGGCCCCTGAGGAGGCTGCGCCAAAGGAATAGTAGCCAACAGAAAGGGAGCTGGCTGTGGTGGAATCACAGGTGGCACAACAACTGGGTTTTGTGCAACCACAGCTGGTGGCGGTGGTGCCGTAGCATTTTGTGCATAAGGGGGTGGCGAACTCAAGAGATGCAACATTAAAGGATCTTTCTCAAGATCTTTCTTTTCTTCCTGTTCTTTACGCGGCAAAACTGGGTAGCATCTATCTACCGCTAACTTCTTCACCCTAAGCATCTGTTCGCTTTCTTGCTCTTCCTCATTATCCCTAAACGCAACAGCAGCTTGTACCATTGACATACCTCATTCTCATTTATTTTTCTTCGCTAATTTCATTTCTCTCTGTTTGGCTTCTTTGCGCAATATGCGAAAAGAGTCAAACATTGCCGGCTGGGCTTTCTTCTTAAAAAGTTTAACCTCCAGATTATCCAAAATCTCTGTGTCAAAACTACCATGTTGGGGCCATTTTAAAACACCATCTTTCCTGGTGTATCGGATCCATATTTCATTATATGCGATGGGGCCTACGCCATGTTTCACATAAAGTTCATAGGTTAGAGTTCCAATCGGAGGAACCGGACACGAGTCCTCCAATCGGGAATCCCTATTACAACCAAGCCAAAACAGATTTCCCAGTCTGCTAAGAACAGGCCTCTTCGCTCTCTAGTCTAGCTTCAAACTTCAAAGGATTATCGAATACGATTGTCTCGTGAATACACAAGTCCCTCGGCTTTGGTACTTGCAAGTTCCACATTAAAGCGATCCCAAGGGGATACCCAAAAACTTAGAACCAAACTAAGGACTGGGAGACGCTCCACTCATACTTAATTGAGGTATCGATGACCTCACCAGAAGACTCGTCTAACGTTTCGCTCTACCAATCATCAAGGGTCCAAAACAGGGCAATAGTCAGGGCAGCAGTCCTTCGTAGCCGTCGGGAAGCGGGGAACCTCGCAGCAGACTTTCGGACCACGTCGACATACAGGGGTCGATGAAGTGGCTGCCTTCCTCCAGAATTTTCACACGAAGCTCCTCACAAACCTCTGGCTTGGACCGGTACCGCTGAAATCGCCCCACGTTGGGCGCCAACTGAAGTACTGGGTTTTTAAGAACCCAGCGGTGCCAGGGAACACACCCTGAGACTTCGAGTCCTTCCTGTTTCAGACTACAGAAACACAGAGTCTTCTTGGTGAAGTCAAAGATCGTATTTATTGGCTGCAGCCAGTAACAGGTATCCTAGAAGTACAACACGGTGTATATTCTCAGGAGACTGCTTAATCGTACAAAGCCAGCCTTCTCTTTTTATACAAAATATTATGCTTTAGGCAAACATTCCTTATTTTACAATTGACCATTCACATATTTTCACTACAAAGAAAAAGCAGAGTCATGATGACAAGCCCATATTTCAGTTTGTTCAGCCCACAATCAATTACCCGGCAAGGCCTAGTATTTTCATCAGATATCGACGGACCCCCAATAAAAACGGGCACCTCCTCCTCGTAAAGCAAGTCAGAAAGAAAGAAACAGGGACAGGTGTGTGTAAGATTAGGCATGGTTTGTGTGCGATGAAAGGTTTATGATATGTTGTGCCTTGATACTAATCTCGTTCGACCACTGGGAAAGGAACTGGCCGAACAGGTTTGGCTTCAGGCAGTGGACTCAGCTTGCCCAGGTCACAGAGGAGTCAGCAAAGGTGTACGTGTCCTTCAGACTCGTTTTTGGCTTTAGTCATTTGGCCTATGTGAGGGCAATCACAAAATGGCTGCCGTTCACAAAATGGAACCCGAGGGTTCAGGGCGGAAACTCTGATTTCAGGGTGATTTCGTCACCTGAATATGATGAAAATGCATGTGCATAGTATTCTAATCATTCTCGGTCTGCTGATACCAAAATCATCATGATATGACAATGTTTATAACACGGGTCCTGAATTTTCAGTACCACACACACACCCTCACCCTCACACACCCTCACATCCTCACCCTCACACATCCTCACTCACCCTCACACCCTCTCACCCTCAAACCCCCTCACCCTCACACCCTCACACACCCTCATCTTCACACCCCCTCACCCTCACACATCCTCACTCACCTCACACCCTCACCCTCACCCTCCCTCACAACCTTCTCACCCTCACACACCCTCACCCTCACTCACCCTCACATGCTATCACCCTCACACACCCTCCCTCAACCTCACCCTCACTCACACTCTCACACACCCTCTCCCCCTCACCCTCACACACCCTCACCCTCACTCACCTTCTCACCCTCACACTCCCTCACCCTCACACCCCTCACACACCCTTCACCCTCACACACCCTCACATCCTCTCACCCTCACACACCCTCACTCACCTTCACACCCTCACCCTCACAACCCTCTCACTCTCACACACCCTCACACACCCTCACACCCCCACCCTCACAACCCTCTCACTCTCACACACCCTCACCCTCACACACCCTCACCCTCACACCCTATCACCCTCACACACCCTCACTCACCCTCACCCCCCATATACCCTCACTCACCCTCACCCCCTCACCCTCACACCCTCACACCCCCTCACCCTCACACCCCCTCACTCAGCCTCAAACCCTCACCCTCACATACCATCACCCTCCCTAACCCTCACACACCCTCACTCACCCTCACCATCACACACCCTCACCCTCACACCCTCACCCTCACACCCACTCACCCTCACACCCTCACACCCCCTCACCCTCACACCCCCTCACCCACCCTCACACATCCTCACCCTCACACCCCCTCACCCTCACATCCCTTTCACCCTCACACACCCTTACCCTCACACCCAAACAGCATAGTATAACAAAACATAGTATAGCATAACAAAACACAACAAAACATAGAACAGAACATAGCAATGCATAGCAAAACATAGCATAGCATAACAAAACAGAACATAGCATAGCATAACTAAACAAAGCTTAGCATAGCATAACAAAACATAGCATAACAAAGCATAGCATATCATAACAAAACATAGCATAGCAAAACAAAACATAGCATAGCAAAACAAAGCATAGCATAATAAAACACAACAAAACATAGCATAGCATAACAAAACATAGCATAACATAACAAAGCATAGCATAGCAAAACACAACAAAACATAGCATAGCATAACAAAACACAACAAAGCATAGCCTAACAAAACAAAGCATAGGATAGGAAAACTAAATATAGCATAGCATAGCAAATCAAAGCATAGGATAGCAAAACAAAACATAGCATAGCATAACATAACAAAACATAGCATATCAAAACACAACAACACTTCGTGTACACCTGAGGCGGAAAGCAGGGTGTTAGCCTACTGGTGATTTTAACTTTTGCTTTGGAACTTTTGTTAAAAATTTTGATTTGCGCCGTATCTTAAGAACATTTCCAAATCCCCTCACAACTAGAAATAACTTGCACTGACCCCTCCGAACGCAGCCGAATAGGTGCTGGGAAGAAGAGTGGTTCGTGGCAGCCATATTGGGGAAACAAGCAAGTCCCAGCGCTCTAGCGCTGCAGACGGGACTATAAAAGAAGGCAACGCGATAGTTCGCGAGACTTCGTGTACACCTGAGGCAGAAAGCCAGGTGTTAGCCTACTAGTGATGTTAACTTTTGCTTTGGAACTTTTGTTAAAAATGTGATTTGCGCCGTATCCTAAGAACATTTCCAAAACCCCTCACAACTAGAAATAACTTGCACTGACCCCTCCGAACGCAGCCGAATAGGTGCTGGGAAGAAGAGTGGTTCGTGGCAGCCATATTGGGGGAACAAGCAAGTCCCAGCGCTCTAGCCCTGCAGACGGGACTATAAAAGAAGATGGCCACCTCTCCGCGCAGCGGACGCGCACAGCGGCGCCGCTTTCGTGCCAAATTTAAGAGAAAGTCCTGCCCGTCTGCGGCCGTCCGCACTGAGGATGGGCATAGGGCTAGATACGCTACTCAGGTACCCATAAAGGATTTACCTACGAAATAACTTATATTATCTCTGAATACCCAACCCAAGCACTGCCATCAAGCCCTCAATGTGGATAAATGGGCAGGTCCCATAGGCTGTCAACAATGTAAACAAAATTTTGAACCATGCCAAAGATCGCGGGGTAAAGAGACATGCAGAATCCTGAAGGGGGGGCTCATAAATGCTCGCTCCATGTGTAAGAACGCTCTTCATATTTATGACCTCATTTCAGAAAAAGATCGAGACTGCCTATTAGTGACAGAAACATGGCTCAGAGACTGGTCCGACCCAGATATAGTCCAGGCTCTACCTCAGGGTTTCCAAATACAGAGGTTGGATGGACCCTCCCAGCGTGGAGGAGGGCTGGCAATTATCCATTGTGACACCCTTAAATGCACCACTATGGAACTACCAGACATAAAAGGAGCGGAATGTCTCGGTTTTAATCTCCAGGCCCACGATTCTTTCACTTGTGCAGGGGTACTGATTTACTGACCCCCTGGACAAGCGACTCAATTCTTAGAAAGTGTGGGGGAAGTATTAACCAATCTAACTCTTAGATTTGCGAATCTCACCTTACTGGGAGACTTAAACCTCCATTTGGATAGTGTCAGTGATCCCAATGTATTGTGCTTTAAAGAAATTCTACACATTCCAGGGCTGACGATACAAACAAGAGAGCCAACGTATACAGCTGGGCATCAGCTCCAACTTAAACACATTTAAGGTTGAACCACGCTGACCCAAACATGGTCAGACCATAAGTTTATTGGTTTCAGCCTGAAAGTGGACAATCAGAAGGTAACTAAAAGATCTATCCCAGGGAATGAGACGGCAATTCCCTGCTGGGGGAAAATCGTAGAACACCCAGATTTGAAAAACTGGGTGGAGACGGGTAAACCATCGCTGTCAGGGAATGTGACCATTGACAACGAACGCTATGAGGGATGGATGACAACTATTGGGGAAAGAATGAAAACACAGGGTACTAAACCCCAAACTAGACAAGGGAGAAAATCTGCCCCCTGGTATACAAGCTCACTAAAAATAACTCTGGGAGAAGTGAGAGCGTCAGAGCGGAGATGGCACCATCACTACAAGAGTAACGACCGGGAGACCTATAAAAAGGCCAGGAGGGATTATCATGCCTCAATTAAACGCGTTAAAGCAACTTACTACACAAAGCTGATTGAAGCTTCTAGAAATAAGCAAAAAGAGATCTTTCAAATTGTCAATAGCTTTAGGAACCCCAAAATACTTTCCCAGGAAATTCCGCCATTCCAGATTCTCTGTAATGAAATAGCAATGTTCTTTGAACAGAAAATGTCTAACCTCACAAAAGACTTTCCTCAGATCCATCAAGAAGAATTAGATACAGCATATAAAGCTCAAAATGATAGGCCCTGTACTATAAGGTGGGAAACCTTCGCCCCGATTAGCCTGGAGGAGTCTTCCCAGGCTATTTCCAATCTTAGTTCAGGTTCACCTTCTGACCCCTGTCCCCCGGCATTGTTAAAAGTCATAAAAGAGGAGGTCAATCTAGTGATCAACTCTATTCTTAATTCATCACTCCAAACAGGAGATATTCCAGCATGCTGGAAGGTCGTAGCTGTTAGACCCCTTCAGAAAAAAGCTCTCCAAGACCCCACAGTTTTATCTAATTTACGGCCCATCTCGTTCCTACCAGCCGTATGTAAGCTTGCAGAGGCCTGTGTTATTAAACAGCTCACGGCATATCTGGAGCAGAATAATGTCCTTCATCCGAATCAAGCTGGCTTCAGGGCCCACCATTCGACAGAGTCTGTTTTGCTGTTCTCCACGGAAACAATTAGAGCTGCATTGGATCAGGGTAAAAAGGCAGTCTTGATCCTATTGGATCTATCAGCAGCATTTGACAAGGTGTCCCATGCTATTCTATAACATTGCCTGAAAAGTGCAGGCATAGCGGGCACCGTGTTAAAATGGTTCAACAACTTTCTGACGCAAAGACGGCAGATTACTATGCTGGGGCAGTTCTGTTCCGAAGAGAGGAGGGTTCAGTCAGGGGTGCCTCAGGGCTCCAGTTTGAGCCCCATTTTATTCAATCTCTACATGGTCCCCATGATTGAGCTCATCTCCTCCTTTAACATCAGCACAATAGCATATGCCGATGACACCCAGTTAGTCCTCACCCTGGATGAGGACCCAACAGCTGCTGAGCAGACTCTGAGGGATTGCCTGAAGGCAACTTTCGCCTGGATGAACAACAATCATCTGAAATGCAACACTGCAAAATCAGAAATTCTACAGTTTGGTCATAAAAATCCCTTCTCTCCCCAGATTTGCTGGCCGGAAGAGGCAGAGGCCCCGCCCAGCACCATCGTAGCGGCGCGAAATCTGGGAATTAAATTCGATGAGACCCTATCTTTTAAACAACAGGCAAGAGAAGTGGCTGGGTCATGCTTTAATATAATAAGGGGCCTCAGGAAATTGTTTGACCTCCTCCCTTTGTCTGCCAGGCGCACTGTGGCAGTGGCGCTAATTACATCCAGGTTGGACTATTACAACAGCGTGTATGCGGGGGCAAACAAAGCAGAGCTGCACAGGCTGCAGATGGTCCAACATGCTGCAGCAAGACTAGTTCTAGGATGGCCCAGAAAAACCTCAGCCTCTGTAGCACTGGATGTGCTTCATTGGCTCCCCATTCAAAAGCGCATCTTATTTAAGGTCCTGATAATCACCATTAGGGCCTTTCACAAGCAGGGTCCACAATATCTGCTCAAAAACTTTAATCGCTATCATCCTACTCGAGAACTCAGATCTTCAACAGCCAACTTGATGGTCGTCCCAAAGTTTAGACTTGCTACAAGAGGAGGAAAAACTTTAGCAGTAAGAGGTGCTAAGGCCTGGAAAAAAATGCCTCATCAATTGCGCGCAATTACCTGCGAACAGAAGTTTAGAAAATCCCTTAAAACGTGGATCTACAGTATGGTGGATGGTACCTGCAAACACTTGTCTAGGATTCACAATGGCAATGTGAGAATAACAAACCTTACCATCTTTGAGTACACAAGTCAAAGCGCAAAGATGCTCCCTGGAGTGGTAGTGGGCTATACAAATTTCTCTCACATCACATCACACATCACATACCAAAATACAACAAAACATAGCATAGCTTAACAAAACACAACAAAACATACCATAGCAAAACAAAACACATAATAGCATAGCAAAACATAGCATAGTATACAAAACACAACAAAGCATAGCATAACAAAACGAAGCATAGCATAATAAAACAACAAAACATAGCATATCATAACAAAGCATAGCATAGCATAACAAAGCATAGCATAGCATAACAAAGCATAGCATAGCAAAACATAGCATAGCATAACATAACATAGCATAGCATAACAAAACACAGCATAGCATAACAAATCAAAGCATAGGATAGCAAAACAAAGCATAGGCTAGCAAAACATAGCATAGCATAACAAAACAAAACACAGGATAGCAAAACACAACATAGCATAGCATACAGCCTCACTCAGCACCATCACAGCATCACTCAGGTTGACCACAACATCACTATGCGCTACCACAGCAACACTGACAGTCACAGCATCACTCGTTCGCCACCACAACACCACTCAGCGCCACCACAGCATCAATCTGTGCAACATAACAAAACATAGCATACATAACAAAACATAGCATAGCACAGCATAGCAAAACATAGCATAGCATAACAAAACACAACATAGCATAGCATAACAAAACACAACATAGCATAACAAAACAAAGCTTAGCATAGCATAGCATGACAAAACATAGCATAACAAAGCATAGCATATCATAACAAAACATAGCATAACAAAACATAGCCTAGCAAAACAAAGCATAGCATAATAAAACACAACAAAACATAGCATAGCATAACAAAACATAGCATAGCATAACAAAGCATAGCATAGCAAAACACAACAAAACATAGCATAGCATAACAAAACATAGCATAGCATAACAGTGCATAGCATACCAAAACAGAACAAAACATAGCATAGCATAACAAACACAACAAAACATAGCATAGCATAACAAAACAAAGCATAAGGTTGCAAAACAAAACATAGCATAGCATAACAAATCAAAGCATAGGATAGCAAAACAAAACATAGCATAACAAAACATAGCATAACATAACAAAACATAGCATAACAAAACACAACGCATAGCATAACAAAACACAACAAAACGTAGCATAGCTTAACAAAACACAACAAAACATAGCATAGCAAAACAAAACATATAATAGCATAGCAAAACATAGCATAGCATACCAAACACAACAAAACAAAACATAGCATAGCAAAACAAAGCATAGCATAATAAAACACAACAAAACATAGCATATCATAACAAAACATAGCATAGCATAACAAAGCATAGCATAGCATAACAAAGCATAGCATAGCAAAACATAACATAACATAACAAAACATAGCATAGCATAACAAAACACAGCATAGCATAACAAATCAAAGCATAGAATAGCAAAACATAGCATAGCATAACATAACAAAGCAAAACATAGGATAGCAAAACACAACATAGCATAGCATACAGCATCACTCAGCACCACCACAGCATCACTCAGGGTCACCACAACATCACTATGTGCTACCACAGCATCGCTGAACGTCACAGCATCACTCGTTCACCACCACAACACCACTCAGCGCCACCTCAGCATCAATCTGTGCAACATAACAAAACATAGCATACATAACAAAACATAGCATAGTAAAGCCTAGCAAAACATAGCATAGCATAACAAAACACAACATAGCATAGCATAACAAAACAAAGCTTAGCATAGCATGGCATAACAAAACATAGCATAACAAAGCATAGCATATCATAACAAAACATAGCATAACAAAACATAGCCTAGCAAAACAAAGCATAGCATAATAAAACACAACAAAACATAGCATAGCATAACAAAACATAGCATAGCATAACAAAGCATAGCATAGCAAAACACAACAAAACATAGCATAGCATAACAAAACATAGCATAGCGTAACAAAGCATAGCATAGCAAAACACAACAAAACATAGCATAGCATAACAAAACACAACAAAACATAGCATAGCATAACAAAACATAGCATAGCATAACAAAGCATAGCATAGCAAAACACAACAAAACATAGCATAGCATAACAAACACAACAAAACATAGCATAGCATAACAAAACAAAGCATAGGATAGCAAAACAAATCATAGCATAGCATAACAAATCAAAGCATAGGACAGCAAAACAAAACATAGCATAGCATAACAAAACATAGCATAACAAAACACAACACATAGCATAACAAAACACAACAAAAAATAGCCTAGCTTAACAAAACACAACAAAACATAGCATAGCAAAGCAAAACATATAATAGCATAGCAAAACATAGCATAGCATACCAAACACAACAAAACAAAATATAGCATAGCAAAACAAAGCATAGCATAATAAAACACAACAAAACATAGCATATCATAACAAAACATATAGCATAACAAAGCTTAGCATAGCATAACAAAGCATAGCATAGCAAAACATAACATAACAAAACGTAGCATAGCATAACAAAACACAGCATATCATAACAAATCAAAGCATAGGATAGCAAAACATAGCATAGCATAACATAACAAAACAAAACATAGGATAGCAAAACACAACATAGCATAGCATACAGCATCACTCAGCACCACCACAGCATCACTCAGGGGCACCACAACATCACTATGCGCTACCACAGCATCACTAAATGCCACAGCATCACTCGTTCGCCACCAGAACACCACTCAGCGCCACCACAGCATCAATCTGAGCAACCATTCAACAACTGGTTCAAATATGTTCTCTCAATGTTACATATACCACAAAAAAGTATCAGAGGGTCAGGAAATTAATAGGTAAGTATTGAGGACAGTTAAAGTGAGATGCTACCTCTAGCCATATAACTAGGAAATTAATTAAGGAGGCCAGGTCAGGTTAGTATCTGGTCTCTGGCACCCATCAGTCACCACTCGGAACCGCCCTTCATCATTTGGGGCCCCGAGGACCAACACTACACCTGATCTTGTTATCTAACAGAAACAACTTAATGTTCCTGTTAGTCGGTGTATATTGGTTTAGAGTTGGAAATCTGAGTGTTGGTGATGTAACTGACGGGGTAAAAAAGTGTGTGCAGTGCAAAAAAGTAAAGTGATACCAAGAATATAGAGAAGGTGAGTAAAATTGGTTTAAGGAGCAACGAAAAGTTTAATAGGGTATAGCTCCCAACACCAATATTAAAAATAGCCAAGACAGGGCTTTATTACAAATGTCACAAAAAGATGGTAATATTTCACATCTGTTCTTGGATTTTCGCCACAATAAAATACAATGAACATAATCTTCACAAAAGTTATTTACAAAAGTTTAAGCTCTTGCCATTATGAATTCCAATAACTTTTATTTAAGTATTAATTATTTAAAAAAATTAAAAGCCATTGTTATTTGTAGTATCAATACATCTTAGTCACGTAAATACAACACATATTGCAGTACAAATACTACAGGTCTCACATTTGTGAAAGTTAAAACTATTGCCATTGTAAATGACAAAGCTATTACTTTCACTATTTCCAAAAGCAAAACATAAATAGAAAATTTGTCATTTACAATACCAATAGCTCAAACTTTCCTAATGCGAGACCTATTGCATTGCAAAGCATTTACGGTGCAAAGCTGCTTTTTGGACTTTAGAAATGATGAGCCACTATAAAATGAAACAAACAGTTTGCCCCAAAACAAAAGATTCTAAAGTATTATTTGTGGTTTTTTCTTCCTAAGACTAGGTGCAGGTCACTCACATCTCTCAATCCGTGCTAGTCATGGCACCACTCTGGAACCATTCTAAGCCTGGGTTAAACCCGTCCCAGACTCTGATCTCATTATAGTGCTAGACCCAAATCGGCCTATTTGGAGCAACTGTCCTGGACTTTTTTAAAGCCATATCTAAGCACTGGGGGCGCGGTTACCAGGTAAACCCTGGCAATTCACAGAAGGCGACCCCGAGCAATGAAAAGATATTGCATAGCCTTGAATGGCACCGGTGTGATACCCCGGAGAACCACTGCAAGGTCTAGGCTACCCCAGACCTGAAAAGTGCAACAGGGATGGAAACCAGGTTCACAAAATTATTGATGGGGCGGCGTCTCATGTCACAATTCTAAATATGAATTGTGATGAATTACAATTGGAAGAGGTTGAAACATGTAAGCCATGTTTTCCCATTTACAATCGCAGAATGTTATTCATTTTTCAGACAAATTTCATCCCAGATGCTGCC
Source organism: Lissotriton vulgaris (assembly GCF_964263255.1). Lineage (NCBI taxonomy): Eukaryota > Metazoa > Chordata > Amphibia > Caudata > Salamandridae > Lissotriton > Lissotriton vulgaris. Next base: position 1,440,229,987 of record NC_141687.1, on the reverse strand, counting down.
CCATTGCAAACACACTACCCTCTCTACACACAAACTCCTCTGCTTCCTGTCACATTTGCTCAAAAATGAGGGCGGGGCTGCGGGGGGGGGGGGAGTTCTAATTTTTGAAAGTGCTGGGGATAATACTTGGCCTAAATTCTGGCGAGCAAACAAAGAAAGTCAGACAGACTTCTTCATAAAGTTTCGACATCCACATAGATGTTCTATCTATCTATCTATCTATCTATCTATCTATCTATCTATCTATCTATCTATCTATCTATCCCCTCTTTCTCTCTATCGATCCCTCTCTTTCTCTCTATCTATCTATCTATCTATCCCTCTCTTTCTATATATCTATCTATCCCTCTCTTTCTCTCTATCTATCCCTCTCTTTCTCTCTATCTATCTATCCCTCTTTCTCTTTATCTCTCTTTCAGTCTGTCTATCCCTCTCTTTCTCTCTATCTCTCTTTCAGTCTGTCTATCTATCTATCTATCCCTCGTTCTCTCTATCTCTCTTTCAGTCTATCTATCTATCTATCTATCTATCTATCTATCTATCTATCTATCTCTTTCTCTATATCTCTCTTTCAGTCTGACTATCTCTGTTTATGTATCTATTTATCTCTTGCTATGTCTGTCTAACACTCTGTCCGTCTGTCTATCTAAAGCTCTATCTATCTGTCTATCTATCTAACACTCCGTCTGTCTAACACGCTGTCTGTCTATCTAACAACTCTGTCTATCTTTCTATCTAACACTGTTTATCTAACACTCTTTCTATCTAACACTTTGTCTAACTGCCTGTCTGTCTAAAACTCTGTCTGTCTGTCTGTCTAACTGTCTGTCTGTCTATCTGGCACTCTGTCTGATTATCTAGCACTCTGTCTATCTAAAACTCTGTCTATCTAACTGTTTGTCTGTCTAACACTCGGTCTATCTATCTAACTGCCTGTCTGTCTGTCTAACACTATGTCTGTGTGACAATCTATCTATCTAACTGCCTGTCTGTCTGTCTGTCTGTCTATCTAAAACTCTTGTCTAACACTCTATCTATCTAAGACTCTGTCTGTCTAACACTCTGTCTGTTTGTCCGTCCAGCTAACTGTCTGTCTCTCTAACACTGTCTGTCTATCTAATACTCTGTCGTTCTGTCTATCTTACTGTCTGTATGCCGAACACTCTGTCTGTCTGTCTAACTGTCTGTCTGTGTAACATTCAGTCTATATAACACTCTGTCTGTCTGTCTGCTTATCTAACTGTCTGAACGCCTGTCTGTCTGTCTGTCTAACACTCTGCCTGCCTGTCTGTCTGTCTAACACTCTGTCTGCCTGTCTGTCTATCTATCTAACTGTTTGTCTGCCCTACAAACAACCCCCCCGCACACACAAACCCCCACACACAAATCTTCCCACACACACACACCACCCCCCACACACACACACACCAAGACCCCCACACACACATAACCCCACACACGCACACAAGACACAACACCACACACACAAACCCCACACACACACAACCCCACACACACAACCCCACATACAAAACTCCACACACACACAACCCCCACACACGTACCCACACACACCACACATACACAACTCCTCCACCACACACACACACCCACCCACCCACACACAACCACACACACACAACCACACCCACAACCACACCCACACAACCACACACACAACCACATACACACAACCCCCCCCCCACACACACAACCCCCCCCCACACACACAACCCCCCCACACACACACAACCCCACACACACAACCCCCCACACACACAACCACACACACACAACAACCACACACAACCACACACACAACCACCCCACACACGCACCCCCGCCCCACACACACACACATCCCAAACACACACAACTCCCCCCACCACACACACACCCACCCAACCACACCCACACACACAACCCCACACACACACACAACCCCACACACACACACCCCCCACACACACACAATCCCACACACAACCCCCACACACACAACCCCCACCCCACACACCCCCACACCTCCCCACACCACAACCATGCACACACGACCACACAAACACACAACCACACACACAACCACAAGCACACACACACACAACTACACACACAACTATCTATCTATCTATCGAACCCCCTCCCTCTATCTATCGCTCTATCTATCGCTCTATCGCTCTTTCGCTCTATCACTCTATCTATCGTTCTATCTATTGCTCTAACTATCGCCCTCACTCTCTCTATCCATCGCCACACTCGATCAATCTATCGCCCTCACTCTGTCTATCGCCCTCACTCGATCAATCTATCGCCCTCACTCGATCAATCTATCGCCCTCACTCTATCTATTGCCCTCACTCGATCAATCTATCTATCGCCCTCACTCGATCTATCTATCTATCGCCCTCACTCTATCTATCTATCGCCCTCCCTCTATCTGTCTATCGCCCTCACTCTATCTATCTATCGCACATACTCTATCACATCACCACAGCATCACTCTGCACCACCACAGCATCACTCAGAGCACCACAACATCACTGTGCGCTACCACAGCATCACTGAATGCCACAGCATCACTGAACGCCACAGCATCACTCGTTGCCACCACAACATCACTCTGCGCCACCACAGCATCAATCTGTGCAACCATAGAACTACAACTGGTACAAATATGTTCGCTCAATGTTTCAAGCTTTATTACAAATGTCACAAAAATATGTTAATATTTCACTTCTGTTCTTGGATTTTTGTCACAATAAAATACACTGAACATAATCTTCACAAAAGCTATTATAAATTACAATAACTTTTATTTAAGTATTAATTATTAAAAAAAATGAAAAGCCATTGTTATTTGTAATATCAATACATCTAAGTCACGTAAATACAACACATATTGCATTACAAATGCTATAGGTGTCTAACACTCTGTCTGTGTGACACTCTGTCTACCTAGCACTCTGTTTGTCTGTCTATCTAACTGTCTGCCTCTCTAACACTGTCTGTCTATCTAATACTCTATCTGTCTGTTCAACACTCTGTCTGTCTATGTAACTGTCTGTATGCCGAACACTCTGTCTGTCTGTGTAACGTTCAGTCTATTTAACACTCTGTCTGTCTAACACTCTGTCTGTCTAACTGTCTGTTTATCTAACTGTCTGAATGCATGTCTGTCTATCTAGCACTCTGTCTGTCTAACTGTCTGTTTATCTAACTGTATGAATGCCTGTCTGTCTATCTAACACTCTGTCTGTCTAACTGTCTGTCTAACACTCTGTCTGCCTGTCTGTCTATCTAACTGTCTGTCTGCCCCACACACAACTCCACTCAACCACACACACAACCCCACACACACAACCCTACACACACACAACCCCCGACACACACCCAGACACCCCCACTTCCCACCCCACAACCCCACAAACACACTTCCACACACACACACACAACCCTCCACACACACCTCCACACACACAACCCCCCACCACACACTCACACAACCACACACACACACAGACACAACCACACACACCCCCACACACACAACTCCACACACACAACCCCACACAGAACCCCCCCACACACACACAACCCCAAACACACACACAACCCCATACACACACACACAACCCCACACACACACAACCCCCCCCACACACACAACCCCACACACACACACATCACATCCCCCAAACATATCCCACCCCCCCACACACACCCTCACACATCCCACAGACGCACCTCCCACTCACACCCCCCACTCACACCCCCAACTCACACAATCCCACACACACAATCCCACACACACAACCCCACACACACAACCACACACACACAACCACACACACACAACCACAACAACACACACTACCACACATACAACTATCTATCTCTCTATCTATCGCCCTCACTCTATCTATCGCCCCCACTCTATCTATCTGTCTATCTATCGCCCTCAATCTATCTATCTATCTATCTATCTATCTATCTATCTATCTATCTATCTATCTATCTGTCGGTCTATCTATCTATCTGTCTATCACCCTCACTGTATCTATTGTCCTCACTCTATCTATCGCCCTCACTCTATCTATCGCCCTCACTCTATCTATCACACTCGCTCTATCCTTCGCACTCACTCTATCTGTCGACTCACTCTATCTATCACACTCCCTCTATCTATCGCACTCACTCTATCTATCTATCGCACTCACTCTATCGCATCACTTAGCACCACCGCAGCATCACTCAGGGGCACCACAACATCACTATGCGCTACCACAGCATCACTGAACGCCACAGCATCACTCGTTGCCACCACAATATCACTTGGCGCTACCACAGCATCAATCTGTGCAACCATTGAACAACAACTGGTTTGAATATGTTCGCTCAATGTTTCAAGCTTTATTACAAATGTCACAAGAAGATGTTAATATTTCACTTCTGTTCTCGGATTTTCGTCACAATAAAATACACTGAACATAATCTTCACAAAAGTTATTTACAAAAGTTAAAGCTATTGTCATCATAAATTACAATAACTTTTATTTAAGTATTAATTATTAAAAAAATTAAAAGCTATTGTTATTTGTAATATCAATACATCTAAGACATGTAAATACAACACATATTGCATTACAAATGCTATAGGTGTCACATTTGCGAAAGTTATAAATATTGGCATTGTAAATGACAAAGCTATTAATTTTGCTATTTTCAAAACCAACACATAAATAAATGAATAATAACTGCTGTGAGCCCGTGCTGAGGTGCATCATCAGAGCTGTGTGAATAATAACTGCGTCAGCCCCGTGCTGAAAAAAAGTTTGACACCCATTGGTCTAGAAATATTACCTAGTGAGAAGGAGGAAAGACCTGCAACAGGTCGAGACGCCCCCAGTACCTATCCTTTTACATGCAGACGATGCGGTTATCCTTGCGAGAACCGCAAATGGTTTACAGGTTATTTTGGATGCTTTTACTTCTTTTATGGAACATCTTGATCTAAATGTTAATTAGTCCAAAACTTTTACAATGATTAGCTGTCCAAAAAATACAAAAAATAGGGTATATTCTATAGGTGGGAATATACTTGCCATGGTGAGAACTTTAAATTATCTATGCAATAATTTTTACGCTGACATGAGATGGGGACATTTGTTGAACCAGAGATCACAGTCACTCGCAAGGGCAAACGTGACAATCCTTAGGTTTTCCTCCAAATTATGTCAAAAATCAATAAAGGAAATACTACAATTATATAAAAGTAAAAGCATCCTAGTGGGTAGTTATATAACATCTAAAAAAATTCAGATGATAGAAAATAATTTTCTATGTAGTCCCTAAAAGTACTGCAACCTATAATGAACTAGGAATGAACTATTTGGAGGATAACATAAACATTTTGCATTTACTACTCTGGCTCAAGGTTTGGTGATCACCGGAAGCAGCTTTCTCTAGGTTTATTTTGAAGGACTGTGTTGCCCTTGTTGAAGTTGAATTTTTTTCTAAGTCCCATATATGGTTAAAATTCCATGGTTACATTATGTGTAACAATTTTTTATTGACAGGGGAGTACAAGAATATTTCAGTACCCTGGATTCTACTACTGTAAGCTCAAAATAAAATACTAGAAACCTTTTTTCTGATTATAGATGCAACTTAAGGGTATCTCAGAAGGAATCTCTACTGACAGTTGTGCAGTACACTATCTCATTCTCCACGATGGGTATGGAGTCATATCTAACCTGGATCTGTTCCACTCACCATAGATTCTATCTTACCAGTTTCCGTCTGGGTACAGTGCACTTTCTATTGGCTTTTCCATAACAGGGCCGTTGGTTTGACTGTGCACATGTCTTTGGCACCGGTTCTGCTGTTGCCCACTTGGTGGCAGTGTTACCATATGTTGGCAAAGGAGGGCTCTGTTAAAAGATAGTCTAGGAGACCGACAGAGACGGGCTTATCAAGGACAACATTACTACAAGAGTCTTACCACACACAGATTTAAAAGTAGATATCTGTAATTTATTTTTTGCCCCTGCCGTGTTGCGAAATTCGCAATTGTTGCCCTTTGTGAAGGTTGAAAACTTTCCAGCTTTTCCGTGGCTTACCAGTGCAAATTGTGTGTGTTTTTATACAGTGAGGACATTTTCATGCTAAGTAAAACAATCTCTTGGCATTGCTGTGGGGGGGCAGGGCGGGAGCGCATTGGCGGGGGAGCAGCAGCCTTTGATGTGCGAGCGAGTGGGAGGGAGGGAACACCATATGGGGTGTGAATGAGAAGTGAGGCCAAGCGCGCGCTGGCGTAGCGTCACGGTTGATTACCTCACATGCATTGTGGACAATCCTCGCTGGTTTCAAGAGTTTGTTTCACCTACAATACTCTCGAAGAACAACGCATGCGCGTTGGTTCTACGAGACCTAAAAATTTGTCATTTACAATACCAATAGCTCAAACTTTCCTAATGCGAGACCAATTGCATTGCAAATGCTTGTTTTGCATTTGTCACCCCGAGTGGGACGGGTATGCTCAGACGTGAGTCCTGTGCTCTCTGTAGCGCTCTAGTGTTTTCCCCGGGGTCTCGGCTGAGCCCCGGAAGAACACACACACATTGTATCACCTTCTGGCCAGGCGTGGCCAGAAGGCTATAAATAAATGGTCGGAGGTCGCACGTGACTTCCGGTCCGACCTACTACTGATGCCTGCGTGTCTGTTTGTTGCAGCTGCCCCAGTACTTGCATGCCACCCCCCACACTGGTGACAAGGATGGGATGTCGGTAAAGCCCCCAGAAGACAGAGAAGCCCTACGTGCGCGACACGCCCGCACGCTGGAGCCGCGTGTCAACGCCAGGACTGGCGCCGCTGGAGTAAAGACCCATGCCGAGAGAGTCGTCGAACCGGTAAGCAGCGTGAGCTGAAAACTGCCAGAGGGACCGGTTTCGGCAGCGGGGAGAAGATGCGAGCCCCGTGAGCAGGCCGAGCGTCCAAAGAGGGCCGATCGTGAGTGGAAGGTGCGCGCATGCGCACGAGAAGCAAGGCTCAGCTCGAGCACGCGAGCCACGTGCAGAAGGAAGGCCAGAGACGCGGAGGGTCTAGCGGCAGAGGAAAGGAGGGGCAGCCAGAGCGACACACGCGCGCAAGAGGCACGAAAAGCCCTGAATGAGTAACGGGCACCACAAACACAAGCCCCCAAAGCAGACATCAAGCATTGGCAGCAACACACATTATCAACATCCAGGCAAGAATCAAGCATTGGCAGCAACAATCATCACTAACATCAAGCATTAGCAACCACAAAGACAAATAACGCGTGAAAATACCCAGAACACAAGTGGGAAGCAAACACAATCACAAATCAACGCAAGAGAAGCCCCAAGCAGCATTGGCACCGACAAGCATTGGCACCGACAAGGATCCAACAACATAAAAGGTCGAATCAACCAGGGAACCCCCCCATCTGCCGCAGCGGGAGGAGCACAAAATGGACCACCCCCTGCAGGACCACCTCCTGCACAGGTGGCAGGAGTACTAGCACAACAATCAGCGCACTCCCAAATCCAGGCATTACCACCATTTAGCGAGCTCATTGATCCAGGAACAGCTGTACCAAGGCGGGCAGTTTGGATTGGGCGTTTAAACAACTACTTTGTGGCCACCAGGGAGGAGGACAATGAAGTCAAAAGATCCCTCTTGTTGCACTTTGGTGGGGACGAAATATATAAACTATTTGCACATCTCCCAAACACCGTGGAGGCTAACGACTACAACGCCGCTGTCCGAGCGTTAAATGCTCATTTCGATCCACAACTCAACCCACATTATGAACGCTTCAAATTTTGGCAGTCTAGTCAAAGAGAGGGAGAAACAATGGATGCATTTCACGCACGACTAAGAGAGCTGATCAGCACTTGCCCAGACGACGACCAAACAAAATAAGTCACCGCGCAGTTAAACCAAGGATGCCGCAACAAGCCTCTGAGAACACTAATATTGCGTCAACCTCGCATCACACTAGAAGAGATACTGCTATTAGCTCGATCTCACGAGCTGTCTGGTGCCAGAGCCACCGCCATGGAAGCAGCACTCAATCCTAACGCCGACACAGGAGCAACAGTGAAAACAGAGAGAGTAGATGCCGTACGCAGCTCTGGCCGCAGCAGTCGAGGGCACTGGCCAACCAGAACACTACGGCGATCAACGTGTGGATACTGCGGGCGAGAAGAACATAACCCTGAGAGCTGTCCTGCCAGAGGAAAAACATGTTCGAAGTGCGGAGTGCCGAACCACTTTAGAGTGTCTGCAGAGGTGGGTTTCGCGGAAGAAGCCAGTCAGGAAGGAAGACATTATCAGGAGCAGTCAGGCACCAAACCATGGATGACCAACAATCATCACGATCGACAAAATCCCAACATCGCCGCTACGAGCGCCTGGATGACTCGTCCACCGAAGAAGATGACGAATGCTGCTTCATATCATTCACCAGTGACCAAAAAAAGCGACGGAGGTCACAACTCAAGTGTCAAATTCAAATCGATGAATCACCAGTGACAGGAGTAATCGACACCGGTGCCACCACAAATGTAATGGGAATACAACACTACAAGGCTCTCAACCCAAAACCACAGCTGAGACCGTCCGTAGTACGGATACTCACGTACGGAAGCCACGAACTGCTACCTCTCCGAGACAAAATGATAGTGCAGGTCAAATCTGAAGACAAAGAAATAACAACAACGTTCCATGCTGTAACGACTGGATTTTTGGACCAGATGGGATCAGCTCCTGAGAGCCCCTCTAACCCAGTCGGAACGTAACCACATCCCTCCTCAGGACCATCTATCCAGGCACCTGGGTACCTACCTGAGGATGGGGAACTCGCAATATACAAGCTCATATCATCAGAAACACCACTAAATCTATAGGGATACTAAGAATTCTCACTGATTACTAAGGATATCCATGCCCTACACCACACTCATACCTTATAGTCTCGCGACCACATGGGTCCAGACTAATCTACCCTGGGGCAGTTCTGATTATCTACCATTACACACTGATCACTATCAGTGCTCACTCGACACGCAATCCAGCATGTCTACACACATGGGTCTGCAGTCCCAGTGCTCTCATTTATACCCGGTCTGCAATCCGGCAGACCTACACACCCCTCTATCTTAGGTGCTCTCACTTACACACGGCCCGCAATCCGGCAGGCCTCCACACTGGTCTCCTCCCCAGTGCTCTCATTTACACACGATCTACAATCCGGCAGATCTACACACTGACCACAATCAGTGCTCTCACTAACGCCACTTACCAATGACGACCACTTTCCTATGAATACCTTCAGCTCTCTGTCTCTCTATGTTGGGAAGTCTCTCTCTCTCTTCACTAAGGGCTCGCTACTACAATAATATTATGGGATGGCCGAATTACTTAGTGTCAACAATTCCCTAGCTCAAGGGCTCCTTGTTCTCCCTATTTATTCAGACTTACCGGATCAGGGGCAGCATCTGTTCTGGCTGTAACATCTGACTAGAAGAAAAGGTTACCTATGCTCTGAAATATAAGACACTGTTTGCAGGAGTCTCTCTATGTTGGGAAGTCTCTCTCCCTATTCACTAAGGGCTCACTACTACAATAATATTATGGGATGGAGTATAAACTTTATCCCTTAGTTGCAGGTCTCCTATCTCCCTAATTATTCACTATCACTTACCTGATCAGGGGTAACATCTGTTCAAACAGTAATACCTGACTAGGAGACAAGGTTACCTCCACTGTATGGGGACAAAAGATATACACACTATGTGATTGAGTTATTCCTTGATTTAAGCGCTCCTACTCCCTTTTGATCCATCAGTTGCTCAACAGCAACTGGTTAGAAGACAGGCTAGCTTTATCATTAAAAAAAAACTCATGCACACTAGTTCACTAAGAACTGGGGAAGTTTTATTATAACAATGATGAAATACACATACATAAATCTATGGGGTCTCTATGACTAGCAGTAACTTTAACACACCGCTGAAAGAAAAGGATTAGACATACAATTTATCTGCGGGGTAACAGGAACTTTTAACACACCGCTGAAAGGACAAAAAAACTTAGACATACAATAGCCTAGGGAATAAGGACAAGATTAAAGGAACGAGGTCACCTTGGGAGTGTGAAGTCTTGCTCTAGCTGTCATCTGGGCTCCTCTTTCGTCTGTGTCTTGGATCATCTCAGACTCTCTCTCTCCTGCACTCTTGGATACACATCTGCGCTGATCACTTTGCACTGGATTTCTCTTCCCCACGGACTCTCTCCACCTTCCAACTTCAATCTAATAGTTTCTGCCGCTCTGATAACTGTTCATTCCACTAGCTTGTTCATTCTGGGTATAGTCTCTGTGCCAATGTCCAATTAACTCCAGCTGCTCCCACAGGTTAATCCACGATATAACTTCAGTCTCTTCTAAAAGGCATTACTTCAGACTCCAGCTATTCACAACTCCTCCTGATAAGTAACTGCTTCTGACTGCTTCCTTCAGTTTCAGCTCACTGACTGTCTGTTTGTCTTCTCTCTGTTCCAAGCATTTTCTGTCTCTTCTCCTCCTGTAATTCCACTCCTCCAACTCTACCAACACTCTCTGCTCCTCCAATTCAACTAACTGCAACTTCAGCTCAGCTCTCTCTAGCTCGAACTCTCTCTCTGCAACTCCAACAACTCTCTCTTCTACCACTCCAGCTCAACTAACTGACTCCGCCTCTGCACTTCACTAATATAGAATGCTGTTTCCTCATGGAAAGTTCCAGCCATCAGCCTGCCGCCCATCAGATCCCTGCACCACTCCGCGTCAAGGACACACACCCAGCCGGCCGGCCTTTTGTTGTGTCTACCACACAGAGAATAATACAGCCTACCGATAAGGGCTGGCCCAGACCGGTTCTCTCCAAGTGAACAACAGCTTTAACTATAAACTTTACCTTTATCCTTGAAACCTCTCAGCTCCATCAAAATGGAGTCCCTCTAGTTCTGGGCCTGTACGCCTGAGAAGGATGAAATAACCCTTAGCTCTGTCAGAGTACCTACATAAACCATACCAATGTGTAATATAAAGTCAGGACCACAGGATCCAACCTCTACTATATGCAATAATGACAGGCCAAAGCCAATAGGCAATAGATGGCCTCTTCTAGGTCTGGAAGAAAGGGCTTAAAAGGGCCAACACAAGCTAGGAATACATATCCTAGATGTGAGCAAGATTAAAGTCTATATCACTCCGAAATAGAGCCAAAAAGCCTGTCAAGACATTCCACCCTTAGACTTTATTTTGCGAACATCTATAAACAACAACATCCATATAAACAAACATCAACATAATCTATCAACAAACCAAAAACTAAAAAAGACTCTCTAAAATAAATGACAACTTAAGGAAATTCCACCTGAAACTTAATGTAGGGAATATAAATCCAACAACCAACTGAAAACAAATCAACGCACCCTTGACCTGAATGCTGAAACATATCTAAGATTTGATCTGATAAGAACAGAAACTAACCAAAGCATCCTCAAACTAAATGTGCCTCAACTACTAGTGATAACTGATGAAATCTAGTGATATAGGGACTTATGTGTTGAATGAAAACAGCAAGGGGCCTAAATGGGGCCTACCTACTTCGGACAACGTAAGAACTAAATGTGCTTCAACTTCTAATGAAAAAACAACAAAGGGCCCAAAATGAGGCCTACCTACTATGGTCAACTTAAGCTAATGATAACTCATGAAATCTATTGGTGTAGGGCCTTGTTTGTGGAATAAAAATAACAATGGGCCTAAATGAGGCCAACTGACATTGGTCAACTTAAGGAAAAATTTGGTGAAATCTGAGAAATAAACATGACAAACGGTCCCCAAGGTCTGGGCAAACATTAATAATAAATGTAGGACATAATCATACTAAAAGACACACCTCCCAGGACAACTGAAATTCTAAGGTAACCACCCTTGGATCAATAAAAGTGAAAGTGTAATAACAGGAAAATAAAGACAACCCCATTCCTACAAAATAGCTGGTGTAGCACTATGCATATTAGGCAAAAAGAAATGTATCTAAATGTGGTGCATACATAAAAGCACAAAACAGTTAGCACCTAGTTTCTCAGTGTATCACACCGTGGAACACATGTGTGCACCACCATTTTTTTTTTCGTTCCTCCATTGGCAAGACTGTTTTGCAGAAAACAGGAAAACTATAATAGGTGAAAGATAAACCATTGTAAGATAGTACAGCAGGCTAAAAAGCAAATATAGTACTGCATAAACATTAAAACATGAACAGGACGGAAACTTTTTATGTGGGGCCTGTTCGTGGTGATTGCAAAGAAAAACATGGGAATAATGCAGGCCAAGGAATTACATAACAAAATCCTTTTGCGGGAAATATTATCATAATGAGTTCTTTTAGAATAAAATTTTTTTCAAAAGATGTCTATTGGCTTTGTCAAAAATATATCCAAAGATATTGTATGGGGTTTGAACCTGACCGCTGAGGCAGCCAACATAGAGTGCAGTCAACCCCTTCCATGCTCATGACAAGCTCAGCTAATTGTCAATGTTCAGCACAGGGGAAAATTGGAGTCCAAGGCAGTCAATTTTGGGACAGCAGTGTAGGTCACCACCCTGCATCTTCATCTGTATCCGGTACCAAGGAAGCACTTCCTCCGCCGTTCATCCACCACCAATCCGGTCTGGTCTGGTCTGGTTCCATCTTCCAAAAATAACAAACTAACATAAAAAAATGAAAATAAAAAAGTAAAATAATAAAGGGAGTGGGAGGGGGGTGGGCCGACGCACGCACCAAACACCACGACCGAGCAACCTAGAACGAGAAAACCAGTATCATTAATCTAGCAAGATAAAATTTTCCATTAAAAAGCACCCCAAGTGCTTTTCATTGTCGAAAAAAAAGCATCTTAATTAATTAAAAACATTATTCTGAAGTCAAGAAATAATTAAAATCATATACTTTGAAATTTGTTTGGGCAAAATCTAATTTTTTCATACACAGCCAGAAGGGCTGGGGCCTAATAATACCCTAATCCTCTGTGAGACAGCCCCTCCCTTCAGAAAGATGTTTGTGCTCAGAGTTTTGAATGCGTTCCAAAAAATACGCAGAAGCCAGGCTACAGTGTGAAGTAATTTGAATCACTGCCAAGTGCTGATCTCATTGCAGGAGCAAGGTGCTGCCAAGCACTCGGTTCAAGCATCTCTAGTCTCTAATCAGGGAAGCCTACCCAGGCCTACTGTATCTAACTAACTCCAAGGGCCAAGAGTCTGCCAACTACTCTACATGTACAAGGATCCCTTATCTGAAGGCAATGAAGCGGTCTGCGCCGACAGCAAGGAAGAGCGAGTTGACCCCTCCCTTACATAAACATTTCTTGCGCGGAACAAAATTGGATGTTGGCCAATAATAACAAGACAGGCAGTGCTCCTAGAGGGAAAGACCCTCCCTTCACAAAACAGCTTTTGTCTGAGCCAGGCAAATTCAAGGTCAGAAACACATTCCCTGGAAGCCAAAACAACTCTGTTCCCACGAGAACCACTGTTCTCAAACTAACTAAATTAAATTGAAACTTGAACAAGTAATAAGGGCATATATTTTTTGTAAGTAAGTGACATGCAAGCATTTCAAAAATAATCTCCCAGCTGCAAAGGAAAATATATTAGCAGAAACACATTACAGTTAAGTGTTGGAAAATAACATGTAAAACACCATAATTTTGCATTGCAGGCCAGATTCATCAGTTTTTTCAAATAATCATTTTTCTAACTAACTGGGCACACTCATACAATGGACTGCAACATATCAGAAACATTTGCATTTGAAAAAAGGTTCAGCTTGCATTTGGGAAAATAATAATGAGAACACATTTGTTTCAAAAGCACACGGTTGCATTTCACTAATTAAAAGCACATGTTACCATGCACTGTCGGGCAAGAGCAATTATTCACAATCTGTGATCATTCTAAAACATCGGTTGGCATATTCCTTTCTAGTTGAAAACCCTCAAAGAAATAATTAATGAAAACAGCCCGTAGCATGCATTCTAACCGGGCCATCTTTTTAATCATTCACTCATTTTAAATCATGCATTCAAAAATAATTCTCCACACGTCTGTGGATGCATATCAAGTAGCACATTTAAAAGAACACTGCTCTCTCCGTGCAAACCCTTATCTCAATCCAACTGGTTGATTTATAACTTACCGACCTCTAAGAGTCAGACACATGAAGTCATCAGTTCCAAGGCAAACCGACACAAATTCGTAGACGCATTTCAAAAAGGATGTTATATGAACACAGCCCTACGCTCAGCGCAAGATGTTACCTTTCCGTCAACAAGCTGACAAAGCACATAGGCAGACCCAGAAACCAATAAAAGTCAAATCAAACCATCAATCATCAAAACACTCACTGACTTTTAGAGTCAGCTCAAATAACCATGCATGTTAAACAGCATGTTAAAATAAATACTGCCATCTCAATTCAAGATATTAACCCTTTGGCAGCTCAAACACAACCATTCCCCAATGTCAGCAGTACATGGGAAATTCAAGAACTTATCACTCCACGTTTTCACATAATATGTACGCACATCTTCAAAACGTTATCCCCAGGCACCTGAAAGAGAACCAGCTCTCTCCTGCCTAACGTAATGATAACATGCTCTGTCCAAGCCATAACCACATGGCGCTATTCTCAAGCCATATGTACAAGAAAGTCAACAAGTTCAAAAAATGACATGCTCCTCACAAGGAATATATCCAAGGCGCAATTCACAAGGAACACAGCAAGTCAAAATGAGAACATGCTCCTCACAAGCCACATTAACATGGCGCTATTTACAAGCCATATTTACAAGAAGCTATTTACAAGGAATTCCACAAGTCACATCACATTGAACACATTTCACATTGCACAGCATAAGCAGACGCAGCAAACAATTTAATGGGCAATTTAAAAGCATTTTTCACACTCATTTGTACAATTGGATCATCACAAAGATGTTAATGGCTCCCTCATGTAATGTCATCCTTCAACCCTGACAGTTCTAACACCAAAACGAAAACCATTTCTTCCATCCTGAATAAGCCAAATATCATGATGTACTGCAATCTCCTCACACTGCAACTGTTCAAGCCCATAGGTCACACAGGCTTCATAAGCTGCAAGACTACGCCAGATGGAACTGGCGCTCAGGGCACTCCCTCACAACACATGGGAAACAATCCAAGCACATGGCCAGGTCACACAGGCTTCGTAAACTGTTCGTAGACGCCAGATGTAACTGGCGCTCAGGGCACTCCCTCGCAACACATGGGAAACAATCCAAGCACATGGTAAGGTCACACAGGCTTCGTAAACTGTTCGTAGACGCCAGATGTAACTGGCGCTCAGGGCACTCCCTCACAACACATGGGAAACAATCCAAGCCCATGGCCAGGTCACACAGGCTTCGTAAACTGTTCGTAGACGCCAGATGTAACGACTGGATTTTTGGACCAGATGGGATCAGCTCCTGAGAGCCCCTCTAACCCAGTCGGAACGTAACTACATCCCTCCTTAGGACCATCTATCCAGGCACCTGGGTACCTACCTGAGGATGGGGAACTCGCAATATACAAGCTCATATCATCAGAAACACCACTAAATCTATAGGGATACTAAGAATACTCACTGATTACTAAGGATATCCATGCCCTACACCACACTCATACCTTATAGTCTCGCGACCACATGGGTCCAGACTAATCTACCCTGGGGCAGTTCTGATTATCTACCATTACACACTGATCACTATCAGTGCTCACTCGACACGCAATCCAGCATGTCTACACACATGGGTCTGCAGTCCCAGTGCTCTCATTTATACCCGGTCTGCAATCCGGCAGACCTACACACCCCTCTATCTTAGGTGCTCTCACTTATTATTATTATTATTACATTTCTTATATAGCGCCAGAATCGACCCCCGAAGGGGTATCTCCGCGCTTGCCTTGGGAACCCGTCCTGGCTTTTCCCTGTGAGATAGCCCCTACAGGGCATCCACAAGGTGAAAGCCAGGCATCCCGCCGCGGGGGGGCGTTGTGGAGATTAAGCAAGCTTAATGGCCAGAGTTGCAGAGTGTGAACCCATGATTAGGTCAGGCACCGAAGCGAGAATTATCGAGTCCGTGGACATTTGAGCTCAACACCCTGCCGCATCGGGAATCGAACCCTGGTCCCGGGTCTGACCTCTGCCTCAGGGTCTGCCTGCTCTAACCAGTGAGCCACACTTCTCCACACGGCCCGCAATCCAGCAGGCCTCCAAACTGGTCTCCTCCCCAGTGCTCTCATTTACACACGTTCTACAATCCGGCAGATCTACACACTGACCACAATCAGTGCTCTCACTAACGCCACTTACCAATGACGACCACTTTCCTATGAATACCTTCAGCTCTCTGTCTCTCTATGTTGGGAAGTCTCTCTCTCTCTTCACTAAGGGCTCGCTACTACAATAATATTATGGGATGGCCGAATTACTTAGTGTCAACAATTCCCTAGCTCAAGGGCTCCTTGTTCTCCCTATTTATTCAGACTTACCGGATCAGGGGCAGCATCTGTTCTGGCTGTAACATCTGACTAGAAGAAAAGGTTACCTATGCTCTGAAATATAAGACACTGTTTGCAGGAGTCTCTCTATGTTGGGAAGTCTCTCTCCCTATTCACTAAGGGCTCACTACTACAATAATATTATGGGATGGAGTATAAACTTTATCCCTTAGTTGCAGGTCTCCTATCTCCCTAATTATTCACTATTACTTACCTGATCAGGGGTAACATCTGTTCAAACAGTAATACCTGACTAGGAGACAAGGTTACCTCCACTGTATGGGGACAAAAGATATATACACTATGTGATTGGGTTATTCCTTGATTTAAGCGCTCCTACTCCCTTTTGATCCATCAGTTGCTCAACAGCAACTGGTTAGAAGACAGGCTAGCTTTATCATTAAAAAAAAAACTCATGCACACTAGTTCACTAAGAACTGGGGAAGTTTTATTATAACAATGATGAAATACACATACATAAATCTATGGGGTCTCTATGACTAGCAGTAACTTTAACACACCGCTGAAAGAAAAGGATTAGACATACAATTTATCTGCGGGGTAACAGGAACTTTTAACACACCGCTGAAAAAAAAAAAGATTAGACATACAATAGCCTAGGGAATAAGGATAAGATTAAAGGAACGAGGTCACCTTGGGAGTGTGAAGTCTTGCTCTAGCTGTCATCTGGGCTCCTCTCTCGTCTGTGTCTTGGCTCATCTCAGACTCTCTCTCTCCTGCACTCTTGGATACACATCTGCGCTGATCACTTTGCACTGGATTTCTCTCCCCACGGACTCTCTCCACCTTCCAACTTCAATCTAATAGTTTCTGCCGCTCTGATAACTGTTCATTCCACTAGCTTGTTCATTCTGGGTATAGTCTCTGTGCCAATGTCCAATTAACTCCAGCTGCTCCCACAGGTTAATCCACGATATAGCTTCAGTCTCTTCTAAAAGGCATTACTTCAGACTCCAGCTAATCACAACTCCTCCTGATAAGTAACTGCTTCTGACTGCTTCCTTCAGTTCCAGCTCACTGACTGTCTGTTTGTCTTCTCTCTGTTCCAAGCATTTTCTGTCTCTTCTCCTCCTGTAATTCCACTCCTCCAACTCTACCAACACTCTCTGCTCCTCCAATTCAACTAACTGCAACTTCAGCTCAGCTCTCTCTAGCTCGAACTCTCTCTCTGCAACTCCAACAACTCTCTCTTCTACCACTCCAGCTCAACAAACTGACTCCGCCTCTGCACTTCACTAATATAGAATGCTGTTTCCTCATGGAAAGTTCCAGCCATCAGCCTGCCGCCCATCAGATCCCTGCACCACTCCGCGTCAAGGACACACACCCAGCCGGCCGGCCTTTTGTTGTGTCTTCCACACAGAGAATAATACAGCCTACCGATAAGGGCTGGCCCAGACCGGTTCTCTCCAAGTGAACAACAGCTTTAACTATAAACTTTACCTTTACCCTTGAAACCTCTCAGCTCCATCAAAATGAAGTCCCTCTAGTTCTGGGCCTGTACGCCTGAGAAGGATGAAATAACCCTTAGCTCTGTCAGAGTACCTACATAAACCATACCAATGTGTAATACAAAGTCAGGACCACAGGATCCAACCTCTACTATAAGCAATAATGACAGGCCAAAGCCAATAGGCAATAGATGGCCTCGTCTAGGTCTGGAAGGAAGGGCTTAAAAGGGCCAACACAAGCTAGGAATACATATCCTAGATGGGAGCAAGATTAAAGTCTATATCACTCCGAAATAGAGCCAAAATGCCTGTCAAGACACATGCCGTCGACAAGGAGCCTGATCTACTGGTTGGAAGACACACGGCAAAAGACCTCAATCTCATTGCGTTCGCCAACGCCGTAAAGACCCTGCAGGTCGAAGATATCTTGCAATGGTTCCCGTCCCTATTCCAAGGCCTAGGAACAATCAAGTGAAACTTCACATAGACAAAGCCATCCAACCAGTCGCCCTGCAACATAGAAGAATTCCCTTTCACCTGCGGACAGCAGTAGAACAAGAGCTAACCCTTCTAGAACAACAAGGGGTAATTGAGAAGGTGACTGGTCCAACACCGTGGGTGTCCCCCATGGTAGTAGCTGAAAAGCCTCGACAGCCCGGGAAGATACGAATCTGTATTGACATGCGCATGCCAAATAAAGCAATAAAGAGGGAAAGGCACATAACACCCACCGTGGATGACATCCTAGCAGACTTGAACGGAGCCCAATGGTTTTCGAAATTGGACTTGAACTCTGGATATCACCAACTATGATTATCCGAGGAGAGTAGATACATCACTACCTTCTCAACACACCTGGGCCTAAGGAGATACAAGGGACTCAACTTTGGGATATCTTCAGCTGCCGAAATATTCCAAAACACCATCAAGGAAATACTATCCGGTTTGCAAGGTATGCTAAATGTCAGTGATGACATACTGATACATGCTAAAACCAGCGAAGAACATCATCGCCGATTAAGAGACACCCTCAAAAGACTAGCCGAACATGAAGTTACCCTGCACAAAGACAAGTGCAAGTTCTTCCACAAATCCATAGAATTTTTTGGATACGTATTTGACGCTGAAGGAGTCAAGGTGGACCCCCGGAAATCCCAGGCCATCAGACATGCGCCTGCGCCAACGACAACCTCCGAAGTAAGAAGCTTCCTCGGCATGGCTCAAAACTGTGCAAGAATCATCCCAAATCTTGCTACCATCGCTGAGCCACTGCACAACTTAACAAAGAAGGACAATCCCTGGAAATGAACCCAAGAAGAAGAGGAAGCATTCCAAAAAGTGAAGGAAGCCCTGCTAGATGGAACAACTATGGCCTACTTTGACACTGCAAAGCACACAGAAATCCTCGTAGACACCAGCCCGGTTGGGCTAAGAGCACTACTAACACAAGAAGCCGAACCTGTTGTGTGGGTCCCTCTCGCGTTTGCCAGCAAAGCCCTCACACCAACAGAGGCAAGATACTCCCAGATAGAAAGGGAAGCATTCGCAGTCAAATGGGCGTGTAATCATTTCCATCTGTACATCACGGGATGCCCGTTTCAGATGGTGACGGACCATCAACCACTAGTACCTTTGATCAAGGGCACTGCACCCCATCCACCTCCGAGGATCGAGCGCTGGGCGATCCAAGTTCAGCACTATTAGATGGACCTTGTATACAGGCCCGGGCCAAGAATCCTGCGGATTTTTTATCTCGCAACCCGCCAACAAGAGGGGTGATCGGAGAAGAACAGGACACGCAAACGGAAGAGTTCGTGAACATGATTTCTCAATGGGCCTGCCCACAAGCAATGTCGGCGGCCACTATAAGAGCCCAATATGCCAATGATGCAGTCATTCAGCGTGTTACCCAAGCCATACAAACAGGGTCATGGAAGGGATTCCTCCATAACACCCAAGACTGGAACGAGGCGGCACGATTACGCCTAGGAAAGTTCTGGAGAGTACACAATGAACTCAGCATCGCCGAGAACGGGCTCATACTGAGAGGGTCCAGAGTGGTAATACCCGTAGCTTTACAAGAACATGCAACGACTCTCGCACACGCCGGACACCAGGGCATGCGAAGAATGAAGGTCAGCTAACAAGTACACCAGAAGCCCCTGCACCTGTCGTCACGGAAGATCCTGCGCCAGCCCCATGGTCGTGGATCAGTCTGGATTTTGGCAGTTTTCCAGATGGAGAGTCACAGTGGTCATAATTGATAGCTACACCAAATATCCAATCGTTGAAGTGGTAGCATCAACAAGCTTCGTGAACATTCAACCAGTGCTCAACAAAACATTTGCCATGTTTGGAATTCCACTAGTGCTCAAAACAGACAACGGACCCCCTTTTCAAGGGAATGAATTCAAAAAATTCTTAAAAGGACTCGGAGTGAAGCACCATCGAATCACACCTCAATGGCCTCAGGCTAATGGAGAGGCAGAAAGGTTCATGAGAACCATCAACAAAGTTCTGCGAATAGCCACGGTAGAGGGGACTGATCCCGAAGAAGCGCTCCAGCACTTTCTCAGGCAGTATCGGAGCACTCCACACAGCACAACCAATAAGTCACCTTGGTCACTCATGCTGTCAGGACAAAGAAGAGATCTACTTCCTGTGGCAGAGAACTGGAGACCAGAACCCTACTCTCCTGAGGACACTTAAGAACGAAGACGGAGGAACAATGACAAAGCGAGTCGGAAGAGGAGAGCTTACAACAGAGAACTAGTACCTGGAGACTTGGTGCTCATCCGGACCCAGAGACCTGGTGGGAAGTTTCGCACCCCATACGAAGCTGAACCGTGGGTGATTACAACGACCAGAGGCACCGCCGTGACCGCGCTACGTAACGGGGAAGTAGTTACCCGTAACATCTCGTGGTTCAAGCGGATACCCTCAGATCCTGGACGTAATGAGCGGACAAAAGAGTTTCCGGTTGACGACCCTGCAGAAAGCGGACCAGAGCCAGCTTGTCCGGAGTCGGCAGCCGACCTATCTGGAACCTCTGAGCAGTCACCCAACAGGACCGCCACCGAGCAGACACCCACCAGAGGAAGGCAACGATACGATCTCCGGCCAAATCCAAGACCCAGCCGGAGGTTGGCAGACTTTGCCTGCTGAACTGTTGCCTACATCAGAGACTGTCAAAAGAATAACTTCTGAAGGGATGTAGGGCTCTAGTGATTTCCCCGGGGTCTCGGCTGAGTCCCTGAAGAACACACATACATTGTATCACCTTCTGGCCAGGCGTGGCCAGAAGGCTATAAATAAATGGTCGGAGGTCGCACAGGACTTCCGGTCCCACCTACTACTGATGCCTGCGTGTCTGTTTGTTGTAGCTGCCCCAGTACTTGCATGCGACCCCATCACATTCTCCGCATCACTGGAGTTAAGCTATCCTGGCTGATGACGGCTGATAGCCAGAAACCGGTCCTAGGATGCTTGATTCCAGTCCAGGGAAGACATGGCTTGACAGTTCGGGCTGGACTGTGGACTTTAATCAGTCAGAGCAGTGGCACAGCAATTTGTTGAGTATTACGATGTTGGCAACCCTCTGCAACGTTTGGCATGTTTGATGGGAAATATGATTGGCAATAGCACTATGCAAATATCGTCACTACACAACAAAAAAAAAATTTAATAAAACATTGTAATTCACAACGCAAGTAGCTCTAGCTTTCACAAATGCGAGACCGATTGCATTGCTAATGCTTGTTTCATTAGAATTCCGGAACTTGTAGTCCTTGTTTTGGGTTAAATAAGACTAAAAGCCCCAGAATGCTAAGAAAAAAAACAGAGGCTGGGCCTAACTAGCATGCAAGAACCGGAGAAACTTGACAGCCATAATTCTGTAGAAAAACAAGATACTGCTCATCTCACTTGAATCAGATGATGAATTTAGAAAATGTGCATAGGTTGTTCGAAGCAGCTACCGTGAAGCTCAAAATATCTAAACGTAGGAACGTCGCGCTTTGATGGGCGTGGTCCAAGCGTGTTTATAGCTGTCGTCGGGTTCATCCTCAGCAGTGGGCGGGCTTCACTTAAGGAACTTTTGATTTCAGTCAGTTATTTACAGTAGCGGCTTGTTGCCCGGGGCGTGGCTTTTTACTCAACAGACTGACTTTACTTGACTGGGTCATTTTACCCATAGGTGGGCTTCCTGCAAGTGATATTATTTGCTCTAATGTTTTTCCTCGTAGACGCACGGTTATATTTCACGAGAGGCACTTACCCGTATCGTAGAGTTGCACAGCGTGTCTGAGTGAACTCTCCTAGTATGGCGTCATACGAGTAGGCGTTTTTTAAGTGCATGGGGCGGGACTCTGTTGATTAGGTGTGTTTCTCCACGTCTGGGGGCGGAGGCCTGGTCCCGCTGCTCACTGTGCGAATGGAGTCAGCGGCCAGCTGCTGGCAGGATGTTTCCACGGGGCTGCCGAGCTCTCCGTCTCCGCGGGCCCCTCCACGGCCCCCCACAGCGGTGCTGGTGTTACCGGACACTGGTCCGGACCCACCCTCACTGCGCTGTCTGCAGGAGGCCTGTGGCGGGCTGGGGGGTACAGTGTGCACCCTGCGGCGGGGGAACCTGGAACTGGGGGCCGACCCAGGGGGTCTAGAAGACTTCTACAATGCGGGTAAGAGGGCGAATAGAGTCGGGAAGATGTCTCTGCAACAAGGGACGAGTGAACAATGACAGTGGGTGGTCTTCTGCATCGAGGGTGCTTTACCGGTACCTTTAAGGGTTTCACGACCTGGGTGGGGGAAATGCTCTGAGCCTGAAGTAGTTATTCGCCTGGTGTGTGCCTCCCGATATGCTCCCCCATGAGTAGGATCTGCAGGTACTTGGAATGCTACGGAATGTTGTTTTTCTGTTTCAATACAAAGCATAGTTGATGTCTGAGCATGCGTTGCGCCGCTGGCTAAATACCTAGGATTGTCTCAAGGTTATGCACAGGGCAGCTAGAATTATGCGGCAGAGGAGGACCAAATTGTGCGGCAATAAAAGGTAAAATATGTGGCATAATGTGGTATATATTCTGATACGATTTTTTTCATTATTTTGTCATTTTCACACATTGTTAACACTGTATGGGCTAAGGTTGCATCCCATTGGTACCAGTTTAACACCCACACTTGGCAATAAGCACCAGAAAGGTGACCAGCCAAGCTTTGTTGCAGCGTTGTTAGTAACTTTTGAACTGTTTGAGCTAGAAACATTTTTTTTAAAATCTGCAGATGATGGATTATGTGCCAAATGCTGCTGATCCCTAATTGTGCAAAAAACGCCGCAGCCACACAATCACATAATTCCAGTGGCCCTTGTTATAAATGACAACATGCCCTCTGTTAGATTTGGGGGTCTTTAGTTGGCACAGGTTGGTACTTGTGACAAATAGGGACCCTTGCCTCTAGTCGGGGTAAAGGGGTACACTCCTAAAATTACCCCTGCTCACCCCCTTGGTAGCTTGGCACAAGCAGACAGGCTTATCTCAGAGGCAGTGTGTAACATTTGTGACCTCATACAGTAATCAAGTGACAACACTACAGATGGACACCACACAGGTTTTATATAAAAAATAAGTATTCTTTATATATGGTAGTTTTAGCTTAGTTCTGTTCAGTTCTTAAAATGCAACACTTTAAGTCAATCTACCTTATGATGCGTTACGCTTCCACAACAAAACTTTTGCAGTGCTGGAAATGCAGTAAAGTTCAGGTGCAAAGAAATAGATGTGAAGATCTTCCAGATGCGGCACACTTCTCCGATGATGCGAGAAGTCTCGATTCGATGCTTGGGCGGCGACACCCTTGTTCCGTGATGTGATGACAACAGCTTCGGCTGCGACACTCTTCTCCAACGTTGCGAGGCGCTTCCGCACAATGCGACAACTACAGAGGCGACATCCAAGATGCGACGACAGCAGGCACTTTCCAAGGAACTCTGGGGAGCTAGAGGTTGAAGTCTGTTGTCCCTGAGACTTCAGCAGGAGGCAAGCTCTGTTCCAAGCCCTTGGAGATCCTTACAAGTTGATGAAAGTACACCAAGTCCCTTTCACCTCTCTTTCGCTGTCAGGCAACCACTGCAGGCCAATCGCCCCAGCAACACTTCAGCTTAGGGATGGTCTCTCCTCAGTTTCTTCTGGTTCCTCTACTCAGCAAAGGTTTCTTCTTCTTGTTGTCCAAAAGTGATCTAATTTCTTGGGATCAGAGTCCCAATATTTATACCCCAAAATCCTTTGTCCTCTGATGGCAGAGGGGCCTTTTCCCAGTTCAATCCTGGTCTGGAGCACTCTGTTGACATGACTGTGAGAAGTTGGCCTGATACAAAGTGCTCACTAGAATAGTGAACATTATATATCAGTCCAAACAACCCTTATTGATGGTTGGTTGTAAGTCAACCTTATAGACCAGCTATCCTAGTAGCATGGATACGAGCAGTCTTCGGGCTAAACTCTAGAGGGCGTGTTAAGCCAGCTGTTATACCATCACATATACCCCTTGAACACCAAGTGAAAGGACACCACAAGTGTTATGAAAATAAACAGTGTATTTATTTAGATCACAACAGCCCTGTACTCTTTATGAGGACAGGGTACTAAGCACACAACAAAACTCTTACGAAAATACTTTAAGTTGCACAATTTACACAAATGCCCGAGGGGCACGAAAAACCATATACTACAAAAGTGGAATGCAAAATTACTAGCAGGTAAGTACTGGACTAATAGGCTTTGGAATCGCTAGGACTACGTTACTGAACCTTCAGATTACTTGTAGGAGGCCTAGGGGACTCGGGTGCAGAGTGTGCACTCTCACGCGGGATGCGGGACAAAGTCTATGGGAGCTAGTAAAAGCAAAGTTAGTGTTCTCGGGCGAACCCGACTAGATAGGCTGAAAACGAAAAAGGATCTGGACCCTTGGATAGTGAGGCTATGCTGGGGCACCGAAATGCCGAAGTTACCTAGCCCAGGGGCTGCGGCTCCATAGGTATAGAAAGACGTCGGGAATCCTCGTTGCAGTCTATGGAGCCTGAAAGAAGAAGTTGCTGGCAGGCGACCAGTGAAGATTGTTCGGTGGATCCAAGCCTGGATCGAAGATGGAAGACACCTGTAAGCAGAGGGGACCAAGTTCTGAATCACTAGCCAGTGATTAGATGGGCACCAGGATGGCACCGGCTGAAGTCACCCCAACCATGTGAGTGGGCGACGCTGGGCTCTGCAGTCTCACGGACCAGGAGGCGTTGTCGGCGACCAGGATGGAGGTGCGAGCTGTCCCACGATGGTTGCTGCTGTCGACGTCGCTGGACCCAGGACTGGGGCAACAAGTCTTGGCAAATTCAAGCCCACGCGGTGGACTCAAAATGGCATCTGGAGTGGACCAGGAGGGTCCGGGGTGCTCCTCCTTTTAGAAGAGAGCAAGGGCCAGTCTGGAGCAACCAGACCAGCAGTGTTGTTGTTGTCGTCGGTCGTCGTCGGGAAGGCCACAAGCCAGCGGGCTAGTAGCCAGACAACGCGGTGAGCAGCAGAAGGGCCCCACGCAGATCTGGTGGATGCTGGAGGGCTGAACTTCGGTGCTGGAGCTGCTCAGGGTGGGGGCTTCTCGGACCCCAAAGCACTCACACGAGGATCCCTCGGCGGTCGTGCTGGATCGAAGTCGTGCAGTTCTGATGATGGCCGGTCCCTCGAGGTCTCGTCGCACCTACGGTTCTCAGCTTAGCTGTAGAGGTAGGTAGAGGTCAGAGGTGCCAGGGAAGCCGGGTCTCGTCGTGCTGGTCGGTCGGATTCCGGAGGAAGGACATGCAGCAAACCCCAGTGTTCTTAGATGGTGCCTGCGGGTGCAGGGTGACTACTCCTTAGCCACATGGGAGAAATCTTGAGAAGAAGTCGAGAGTTCCTTTCGTAGAAAGTAGTTTCAGGATTCAAAGATGATCTAATTTGGAAGGGTCCCCGCTCCTGCCTTTATCCTAAAGAAAGGGGTGGGTACGCGACTAGGTCCTGCCCTATGGGTGGGACCAGGAAGAGGGGTGGTTACACCCCTCTCCCATGCCGGACTTTTCCCAGCTCAGGGGCTGGTGTGCCCCTGGAACTGGTTCTAGCCGGCAGATGCATAGTGAGCACCGGGGTGCCACTTGCAGTCACCTTCCTGTAAAGCCCTGCCTACCCAGGATACACAAAACCCTGTCTGTGGATGGTGCTAGCACCGCCCCTGACAGGAAACCCTTTGTCCAAGCTCCCCTCGCTGGAAGGACTCCCAGCTGCAGGGGGTCAGACTTGTGTCTGTGGTGGCAGCATCCATTTTGTGATGCTGAGGCTCGAGTTAACTTTAACCGGGGTTCACAGTTACATACATGTCGTGTCCCTCTAGAAGGGTGGAATGCTAACCCCGTCGCCAGAATTGGCGAGGGGTTAGTATTCCAATTCGTATGACACCTTACTCGACATGTTTTGATAAAGCGATACCAAAGATAGCATATAACCGTGAGGATTATAATGCACTTAAGAGTATATGGTATGCGTTATCATGGAACAGCTATTAGGACGTGGTTCCGCAAGCTGCAGACTGGCTCAGCTCATGCCAGAGCACCATCTCACACGATTCCAAGCACTCTGCCTTCAGGATTGTCAAGGCCTGCCATAGGAGTGACTGATAGGAATCTGTGTATCCATTTTAGGGTTAGATATAGGTATACTATATCTAAAGCAAAGGGTGATTACACCACCTTGCCCCAGCTGTCGTGCAGCCAGTTGTGTCAGATTGAGATGGCCAGCCAGGGGTGGCATAATACATGCTGCAGCCCCTGGTAGGCCCTGGGTACACCTATGCCCTGAGTTACAGGGTCTGATAAGGTGGCCCAGTACCAATTGGATATGTACCTAAGGTACATGGAATCCATTTTACAGAGAGAGCAGTAGGCCTGGGGTCCTGATTGGCAGGGTCCCAGGCCAACTAAGTCAGAAAACCAGCAAAACACCAGGCAAAAAGTTGGGGGCAACCATAGTCAGGTATCCACCTCCCTACAATGACGCCTTCTTTCCTTTCACAGTGCAGGGCAGAAACATCAGACGCCCCACAGGAGGTGGAGCCAGCGTTGTGGATGGAAAACACCGCACTGGAGCACTTTCTTGACATGATTCCTTCTCTTCTTTCACAGTGCAGAGCAGAGCAGAGACATCAGACGCACCACAGAACCAGCACTGTGGAGGGAAAGCACATCCCTATTCAGGTCCCAGGTGCAACTCCTCCCTCCCATCTAGATGCAGGTCTCTCTATTCACCACTGGGCGGACTCACCCTGTCTCCTGGAATCCCCCAGCCCCTGTCACTCAAACTCCAGACAAGGAATACACAACCTAGCAGAGGCAGGCTTGGATAGTTAGACAAGAAAATACCTACTTTCTAAAAGTGGTATTTTCGAACACAGAACGTTAAAATCAACTTCACTAAAATATGTATTTTATCATTCTGAGTTCAGGCACACTAAACTCGATTTTCTACAGTGTTCTCTGAGTCAGTTAGGATTATATTTAAATAGAAAAGGAGAGTACCCTGCCTCAGGATATACAGGCCCTAGCTAAGGGGTATAACAGATATATATGAAGGGGTGATTAACCTAGGGGTTGACACTACACATGACAATCACATGGTCAAATCAAATAGACTGTACAGTTCATGTTAGAAAATATATATTTTTTATTGTTTTCTGATAACAGGGATATTAAAAAAAAAATTTAGGATTTTTTTTTTGTATCATAAGTCATAAATAAGACAAACATAGATATAAGGACAACAACATCAAGAAAGTTCGTCCTACCCAGTAACGGCCACACTTTACACACACAGTATCATTCACTTCAATCCCTACTCATTCTTTCTCATCTAGTACCATACACCATTCATTCTACCATTCATTCTTCTAATCCTTGCGAGTACAGCACATAGGTGGTTAATGTGTTGTATAAATCGGGGTGTTAGTCCAGGTAGATGGTTTTAGCTACGGGTCCTGATGTAGTAAGGACAATAACCGTATTCCTGGAGACATACGCCGACGCGCGTTTCGGTGACAGGCCAGTTAGGCCGCACCTTCGTCAGGGCAAGGGGCAGTATACTGGGAAGGGCACAGGGGTAAAACTCTGAAAGATAGAGAGCAAAACAAAATTCATTTTACTTTTATGTATATACATGTACTATTCAAAACACAGTTCTGTGCTAGCAACAAATATTCATCATCATTAATGGGCCACTACATATTTCAGACATTTAAAAAAAAGCTTCTAATATTTCAGCAAACTATTTTGTCCATCTGATAAACATTGGAGCAATGCTCCTACACTTGACCGTTGATCGCTATGCAATGTCAAACCCTCTAGAAACACTCCCTAAGATAGATTCCCTAGTACGTGGAATCTAGAAGGCATCATGATAGCCTTAACTTTATGGACCATAGAGCACATTTCACACAACAGAAAATCTTCACTTGCATGCAAGTATATAGGCTTCTTTTTATCATACACGTTCAAACAGTTCATGGTCTCTCTCAGCACTCCTCTCTTTTGTACACGCATGATCCTATAGTACAGATCAAGGACAGGGTCCTGGGATGGCAGATAGTTCAGCTAATCATAATTTGGTCCCAGCTAAGGGCTAAACAGTCATTTATAACCATATACGCAGCTGGTTAGTTATTCCTAGGCCTTTCAACTCAATATTTTACCTGGTTGCGCATTTAGCTCTGTTATTCAAGTATATCAGGCATCAGATGGCGTCATTAGAATACAGGGGCGCCGATGCTGCTGGTATTTCAAAGGCCAGACTTCAGGCTAATTCAAATCCTGTCAGGGGGACGGATAAACATCCTCTTATATCAAACTGCTGAGGTACCTCTGAAAGGGTCAGATTTCAATTGTTAGTCCATACCCCTAATATTCTCTGAGCTTATTGCCATAAGATGTTATTGATGTCTTCAGGTATCAATATCTACAATCCTCTTATTTTTTAGGGAGATCGAGACTACTAGATAGGATCTGGCTAGAAGGTATTAATATTTTGCCAACAGAGCATAATATAGCACTGTCAGTGTTTGAAATACCTACCAGTATAGGTCGGTACCTTAGCGTTGTGCTTTTATTCCCCCTTCATGTTTTGGCGGTCATCTAGGTTCTAAACAATGGTTGGCAACAATAGAGCCTATCAAAGAAAGCGTAGCTATATCAATATTGCATCATGGCCAATTTTCGTTGATTATTATCACTGTAAGGCGATAGCGTGTTTCAGGGTAGTTCCTTAAAACCTCACATCGCTACACCCCGGCGCTGCTGTTGTTATCAATACATACCGGGGATGCTGGCTCGTAGGGGTGAGTTTTTCTTTCCATTGTTCAGGGGGCGCAGAAGTGCACAATTGTATTGGGCGTCTGACGAGCCTAAGGATGGAGACGGCAGTTGAAGAGAGCTAATAAACCCAAACCCTTACAGCCTCATATTTCGCGTTTTTTCCTTATTTACCTTTCATAGATTGAGTAGCCGTTCCTAGACGGGGGTTCCAATAGTGCTTTGCTATGTCAATTCTTTCAATAAATAGCGGGTGGATGCGATTCCATCTTAATGTGCAGGGCTGCCTCTGTGGGGGGCTGGCTGATGCAACCCCTGGGAGTAGGGAAAGTAGAGGATATTATAAATGGGGTAACCCCGAGCAAGTTTCCTAGTTTTCAAGGTACTCGATTTTATGTGCTTACCTTCGTCCCACGGGCTGTTTTCGTCAAGCTGGGATTCCGCCGACCAGGTCTGTCGGCCAATAAACGGAGACTGGATTCTCCCTTGTTGTTTCCGGCGTCCTAGTTAAATACCGTCATGTTCGCACCTCCTGGGTTTGCAATATCAGCTGTTTCCGATTACATCGAAACAATTGACGGACTATCCCTTCCTCCATACACTCTGTCGCCATCTTGTGTATACCGAAGGCGGGCAGAGACGCTGTTCTTTAGGGTATTATCTGCAGTACTGTGGCGGCCATCTTAGTAAAACCGGTAGTCTGCTGTCGTTTTTTTTGGATATTATGATCCTATGAGCCTCGATTGGCAATTTATTATGCAATTATGTTATGATCATACATATATATAGTGCCAAATGGGCAATGTGCTGTCCCCTCCTTTTTCGATTCTTTCATCCTCCTTTAGCGGACCGTGGGGGAGCCAATGCGCTGTATTTAAAGATCAAATATTTGAATTGATGTATTGGCCCTTTCCGTTAACCGAGATTAGCAGATTTTTGATCCATCCCCTATATATGGCATCGGTGCGTTGTATTCAAAAGATCAAATTATTGAGATAAACTGGCAACCATTTTTGTTCAATCCCAATTGATATATCCTAGATCCAGTTAGGATTATACAATGTAATAATCTAACTGCCCATTCTGGCCTATGGAGGACAGGTAGCCTTGCAATAGTGAAAAACGAAAATGGCTGTAATTCACTATTAGAACATGCACCACACACCACAAGCTTGTCCTACCTTATACTTACAATGCACCCTGCCCTTGGGCCTACCATAGGGGTGTCTGACATGAAGAAAAGGGAAGGTTTAAGGACTGGCAAGTGGGTGCACCTGCCCAGTCAGCGTGGCAGTACCAGACTGCACACAGGCTCTGCAATGGCAGACCTTAAGACACCCTTTTAAATGCTGCTTCTGTGGGTGGCACAACCAGTGCTGCAAGCCCACCAGCAGCATTTGGTTTACGAGCCCTTGGCACACGCAGTGCACTGTACTAGGGTTTGACTGTAAATCAAATAGGCCAATCATGGAGTCACTAATCCATACATTAATTTACAATAGGGAAGGCATATGCACTTTAGCACTGATCAGCAGTGGTAAAGTGCCCAGAGTCATAAAACCAACAAAAGCAGGTCAGACAAGATACAGGAGGAAGGCAAAAAGTTCAAGTATGACCCTGCAAAAAGGGCCAAGTCCAACACCCTCTGTGTAGGTAGAGGTTTGGAGCTAGGGAAAGGATGTGGTAGTACCTGTGCTTGGGGGTTGAAATAGGGAAAAGCTCAGCCAGCATACAAACTAGTTGTAAGAAATAGGATTATTAATGGATGTGAATAATCACGGCCTGTGTCAGGGTAAACACTTAAAGTCACTAAATTATCCTAAATACAACCCCCTGGTAGCTATGGCACAGAGCAGACAAGGTTAATTTAGATCAATGTGTAAAGTATTTATGCAGTAGCAAAGCACTAATAAAGTTGAAATCCAATAGGGTGAAGTTTTATAAATGACAGCAAACCCATAAGGAGAACCAGAGATATGAATTTTTTAAGTATTAATAGCGCCAAGAAATCATATTGTGTCAACTGCAGTCAGTGGTCACTGTAGACTGGGACCTAGGCATAATTCAACGCTGACCACAATGGAACTCAGGTTGGATACTCCAACTAGGTCCATCCTGGTAAAATAATTTACCTTTTCACTTTAGTCCATAAGTCCCTACCCACCACAGGAGTACACTTCTAAAGACCCCCTGGCCCACAGGCAAGACATTAGAGACTCGCAGGGTGTCGGGCAGATGCCAAACTGCAAGATCAGTCATGGTTCAGTTGTTAATGGTCATCTAGGCAATTGCAGGAGAAGGCCTCTTCTTGTTTGCGTCCCTGTAGGTTAAACAGGAGGCCAGCCTTATGGCCCTTGGAGTTAATTTCTCTGTCCTGGGAACAAGAGAAAACTAGTCACAGACAGAAGGTTCAACCCTCTTCTGACCTGCCTCCGGTCCTGGAGTAGGTCCATGGAGCTGACCACACCTCTATGCCTAGCACAAATTAGTGGGTGTGAATGACTCCCAGGCACCCCTTAGCCTATGGGGTCAAAGTTCATGAGGCCACCTCTACCCACTTTGAGCATTTTGAAGATGGTAAGTCTTCAACCACACTAAACTTGGGCTCTGAGGACGTGTGTGTAGTGTAAAATGGTAACCACACTGTCCTCCCACATCTAACGCCAAAGTCCAATTTGAGGCAGTTACTGTACTTCCAACAGGTAGGCTTTAGAGGAGACCTTGGAAACTTATTGCGCTTCTGTGTTCACATATACATGTTTTTACTTTCTGAGTTGACATGCCAGTGTAGTGTAAGCCACAGGGGTATGTAATTATATACACCACCTTGTTGCTGTTACATTTGGTTTGTAATTGTTGTTACCAAGCTCTTATCAGGCCGAGGTTGAGGATACAATTGTGGGTAGTGAGGATACAGGAGGTTCAGTTGCCGCAAGGAAAATGGCCTTTCACTTGGGGTAGGCTCCATAGAGTATTCTCTGGTTGTGGTTCTTAATGTTGACATTTACTATAGACCAGTCTATCTCTTAAGCTTCTGTTTCTTTTGAATGAGAACATGAGTTTGGAAAATTGCTTGAGGATAGGACATGCCAATGTCTGTTCACAATCATTTTGATTTTGTCTGACATTGAGTTGAAAGTAGTCACAAAGGTCAGTGAGTCTGTTGCTTCTCGAGGGTTATTTTCAAGCAATGATTCCCTTGGGATGTAAAAGGCTTTTTTGATGATACCTTTGGGGTAAGCCTTTTCCATCTGTTTCTTCAAAAGAGATTCTGCTTCCTTTTTATAGTCTTGGAAATCAGCACAGTTCCAGCGAATTTTCAGGAATTGACATTTGGGTAGGTTTTCCCGCAGTGCTCTGAGATTAGCACAGTTGAAGTGCATAAGACTATTGCGATTCGTCAGTTTCTTATGCAGATTAGTTGTACATTTCACATTCTTGGCCATGATGGTTATGTCCTGGAAGTATATTTTATTTTGTCTGTAGTGACCATGAATGTGAGGAATGGGTTTCTTCCATTTAGCCAATTTAGAAAATTGGTGATGTTTGAGTCTGTACCATGCCAGATCACAAAGATGTCATCAATATATCTTTGCCATAGGCGGATTTCACTTTCGTAGGGATTGTTCGTCCAGATGTTATTTACAAACCAGCTGACTGACATAAAGACATGCCAGGCTCGGGGCAAATGTACTGCCCATTGGTTTGCCATGGCACTTTGAGTATGTCAGTTCATACAATTTGAAAAAGTTCTCCTTGAGTGCAACTTCTGCTAATTGCATAATACAGTGTATTGGGGCTGTCCATTTCCAGTCTTGTGCTAGCAGGAGGTCACTGATTAGTCGGAGGTTTTCTTCTTGAGGGATGCTTGTGTAAAGTGTCTTGACATCTAGACAAAGCATGGCTTCCGTTATAGGGTCATAGTCTGTTTTGCAGGATATTTAGGAGATGTTTAATGTCCTGTAAGTAGAATTTTATATCCTTTACTATTGAGCGGAGGAACCAGTCTGTGAATTGATATAAAGGTTCCAAAATTGAACCTATCCCAGTTACTGTACCCCCAGTAAATCCAGAGACAGACGTCTGGTTGAAAAGAACTTGGATTTCCAGCACCCAGACAGTGGGTTCAAAAGTATTGTTTTGGCGTCCTGTTTCCTGGCCTTTCAAGTGATGGTATACATAAATCCCAGCGGACCTGTCTCAAGCAGGATTTGACACTCAGCAGGATTTGTCTCTGTAATGTAAAACAAGCATTGCATAGCCAACAGGTCTCACTTTTGGGACCTTATAAGTATTTAGTTATGCAGCACAATATCACGGTTCAACAAAATCAAATGTTGCATGGCTAAAGACTTATACGGTCCCAAAGGCGAGACCTATTGGCTATGCCAATGCTTGTTATGATTTACAACAGCAAAGTGAGAGTGTGATTGTTGTAGGGATCACTTTAAAAGCAAGCGTAAATTGATACAGCTTGTGTGACTGGCAGAATTCCTGAAACAATGTTGGTTGAATTATGAGGTATGGACAATGCAAATAATGCAGCTTATTAAATGCTACTTATGCAGTACATTGTCGCATTATTGTCTTGCTATCATGACATTCTAATAAACTGAACAGAACCCAGTAGATTAGAAAGTGCCTTTGTTAATTAATAAAACACTGGCAATTCAGAAAATACTATTTGCTATCCGTGAATGTTTTTTAGGTCGAGCAGACCTAACCCTCAATGCGTGAGCATTGAAGGTGTCTGCTTCAGACCTTTTGTGGCCCGTATTTAGGAATGTGGACAGCTACCAGACGCGCGCTTTGACGAGGTCAGATTTCACCTCGGGAGCGAGCGTCTGGTAGCTGCGCATGCGCAAAGGCCTTTCTCACAGACACAGGCAGCCCCCACCCCTCTGCATTCATGCATGCACGCACACGCACACACACACACACAGGCGCGCACATGCACACGCAGGCATACGGCACACATACAGGCACACTATCCCCTACCTCGCATTCTCTCTCAATCACACACAGTCACGCATTTGCACACACGTTCCCTCGCGCACACATGCACACACGCGCGCACACACTCCCCCCCCCCCCCCCACACCCCTCCCCCAGGCATACACACAGGCACGCACGCACTTTACATCAGCCCTGGGCCCCACCCACCAACTGCGCTCTTCCGGCGGGGCTCCTCACGGCGCGGCGTCTCCTCATCTAAATCGGGGCTCCCTCAGGTCAGAGGAGCCCCGCAACAGGCGCCACACTCCTCCTTCTCCCCGGCCCCCTCCTGGGGACCCGGGCTACACCGGACGGCAGGGCGCTCCATGCGCCGGCAGCTCGCGGACCTCGGGAGGCGGGACTTCCGGTCGGCCGCGAGCGGATTGGCCGGCCGGCCAAGAGCTTCCGGGTCGCTGCGGGCAGCGCGGCGGCGCCTGCCTCCCATGGGATTTTTTACACCCCTTAGTGCTTGTTTTCTATTGTTGTGAGTTGTTAGCTGAGGGTTGGTCCTTTACGGTCGTTAAGTGGGGCATTGAGAGTGTAAGACCCCGTCAATAGAAGAGTTAATACATTCTTTAATTTTAAACAAATAAGTGCTTCTTTGCTGGTGTTTTCCAGATCTTTGTATGGACTCGTTTTGCTTTTTTTAATTCAGTTGTTTTCTTTCAATCTCGCATCTTCCATGTGTTTAACAGCTGACGATTAGTGTGCTATACAAATGGCTGTAACAAAACATCCAGTCTATGGTCATTTAATATCTGTGATATGGGCGACTTCACGCCCCTCAACACAATCTGCGTAATTAGATAATCAGAGCATCGTCGGTCTCTTCGGCCTGCCCCATGCCTTTAACTTGTCCAATGCTTGGCTGCTTTTATCTAGTTTGGCTGAGCCAGTCCGCTTTAGGCTAGCACATTACTTTTTATATAAGTAATGTTGTCGTTGGAGAGGTACTTAATTATTTTCAATTATATCTACACCTGGTAAGTCGAGAGGGCCCGCACAGTGCCTGGCCTGGCAGCAAGATCTCTCCTCGCCTTCGCGTGATGCGGGTGACGTCTACATTAACCCCAGTGGGAGCCTATCAGATTGTGTAATTAGAGAATGCTTGAGTAAGAGACGCCATCTTTTGGGCGTGCCACATTGAAGCAACGCTGTCGCTTGTGTCCCTTCCTTGAAACGATTTATCTCTTAATTGAGCAGTCCTCTATCATTTGCCTTCTGCCACTGGCAGCCCTCGCACGCCTGCTGCGCCCCACGACCTCCCGAGGATGCGTCAGCACTTTTATCACAGGCATTTTTAGGGTCTGTGTACTCCATCATTGTTTCGTTTCTTGGCCGGACATCAGCAGAGCTGCGTGGGCTTGTTGGCCCAGCATATGCTGTACAATCGACATCCACTGGCAGCTCTTACCTGCACACCAAGCTCTTGTGAGGGGAAGCGGTGGTATCTGCGGACCCATGCATCTTTAATAGCCCTCTTAGCCCTGTGCAGGGAACGGAACCTCCACGGGGTTGCTTGAGTGATCCGACACTACGGCTTTAGAGCTCTAAAAGCCTCGCTGGCTCGCCCAGGCTCCCAAGCTGCAGCCGCTCGCTTCCCTCCCAGGTGCACTCCGTCCCATGCTACCTTCACCTCCGTCTACTATTCCCTCCGAAGACCGTTCTCCCGGCCCCTTTCAGTAGGCTTTTTTTTAAATGTATTTACCTTTTGTGTGAAGCTCAGCATTTGAATGGTTAGATTCAAGGGGTGTGCGAAATTTGCTAAAAAAAAATTACGAGAAAGGAAGAACAGTTTGTATAAATGCCTTGGCTCTTGTACCGTGTACGAACACTTTCAGGGGCCCTCCTTCCCCCAAAGAAGCCCAGCTTAAAAGTCAAGGTCTCCAGAAGAGACGATGGAAGGGTAAAGCGGACATTTCCGCCAGGAGATAACTTACCACGAGGTCTAGATTGTTCCTTCACCAGTCGGATGTTCAGAGGGCAAATTAATATTTCCTCCTCGCATTAAATAGAATAGCTGTTGTGATTAATAAACTCTGCAGGTCTTTCATGGTTCATTCACGAAGACTAGTAGAGCCAAACTGTTCAGTCCCGTTATAATGGTTTAATATTAGACAGTGGTTAACAATACTCAAACTCTCTGTGGGCCGCCATTATTGTTTTCTTCTTAGTTCTCACTTGCATTGCTTCATGAATTGTGCGCTGTGCTATTTGGAATGGAGCAAGTTGACGCATGTGTGAACGGCAAGGATACATGCATACGTGCCAACTCACACGGTGAAACCGTGTGACACACAATACCGGCTCACATCACACGGTCTCCCGGTGAGGAGCACGGTGGCACCGTGTGGGTTGGCAGGTATGCATGTATCCTGGCCTTTCACACATGCGTCAGCTTGAGCCATTCCGAATAGCACAGGCATGCGGTGGCACGGAAAACAAGCTGAAACCACAGAAAATAGTTGTTTTCCAGCTCGTTTTCGGAGGCTTTGAACTGCCAACATCTATTAAGGGGTGTGAAAACACCCCAGTACACCACCCACAGACCCACTCACAGCAGGAAGACTGGACCACCATCCACAGACCTTACCAGCCAGAATTTCTGCACCGCCATCCACAGACCTCTAGACTACAATTGTCAGACCCAACGCAGTTGTCTGTTAAGCCAAATTCTACAGACTGGTGTCACATTTGCGAAAGTTATACCTATTGGCATTGTAAATGACAAAGCTATTAATTTAGCTATTTTCAAAACCAAACATAAATAAAAAATTTGTCATTTACAATACCAATAGCTCAAACTTTCCTAATGCGAGACCTATTGCATTGCAAATGCTTGTTTTTTCTTGAAAACAAAGCAATTTGTTTTGTCACACAAGTCTATGCAACCTCTCAAAATAAATGTCCGTGTTCACACAAGAAGTACCCCCAACATTCTGAACATATTTATTATGGGAGTGTATTGTTAGGAATCAATATAAGATTCAATATATTAGGCCTTAAATCCAGGCCCCACTCAGGAGTATATGTTTTGGGAGCATGCCCCCACCCCAACAACAATGCAAAATGGATTTTAGGGGAGGAAAGTACGAGGTCACCCAATGAATTTGTTGATAATAAATTACAAACTATTGTGAAATTTTGAAGTGCACATTACTTTTAATGGTGTTTTGAAATTATTGTTTTCTATTCCAAAATGTATCTGGAGAAAGTAGTAGACGATTGTGTATTTTGGAGAATATAATATGAAAGACTGTTCCCCTACAAGTTTCTCGAAATATGTAGCAAATCATTCTAAAGCACTTTAAGCCAAGAACATTGGTGAAAGCTGGAAAGAAATCAAATACAGTTTAAAAAATACGAACAGGCTTACTACACATACAAAGTCTGAATGCCACGCGTGGCAGGAACACTTCGAACTGGGTACCTGTTGGCATGAAATGACACCGTTTAAAGCATGGGTACTCACAAACTTTCGGGGGCCAAATTTACAGTGTGGTTTGTGTCCGAGGGCTGCACCGGTGGGGGCGGGGTCAGTGGGGAAGGGGCGGGGCTAGAGCAACAAAAAAAACTGTGACCATGAGGTTGATCATAGGTCCCTGAAGCGGACGCCTTCGTCCACTGAGCCACCAGACCCGGCATACACACATCTCTCCCTCTCTCCCTCTCTCCCTCTCTCCCTCTCTCCCTCTCTCCCTCTCTCCCTCTCTCCCTCTCTCCCTCTCTCCCTCTCTGACTCTCTGACTCTCTGACTCTCTGACTCTCTGACTCTCTGACTCTCTGACTCTCTGACTCTCTGACTCTCTGACTCTCTGACTCTCTCCCTCTCTGACTCTCTGACTCTCTGTAGGAGAGTAGGGTCTGCTATCCTATGGTCACCCCAATTTTTGCTTTTTGCTTCACTGGTTTTCGACTTACTGAGGCTGTGGGCCTGCTAATCAGACCCCCAGCCTGCTGTTCTCTCTCTAAATGTATAATACATGTGCTATAGGTACATACCACAATTGGAAATGGACTCCTTGTCAGCCCCTGTACCCTGCACTATAGGTGCTCAGGGCATAGGTGCCACCAAGGCCTACCAGGGGCTGAAGCATAGCTTTTGCCACCCCTGGCTGGTTCTTAAATTGACACAACTGGCTGATCACTCAGCTGGGGCAAGTGGGTGTAATCACCCCTTGCTTAGATATAGTATACCTATATCTAAACCTATATCTGGACACATATATAGCCTGTAAGCCACTCCTATGGAAGGCCTCATCAATCCTGGAGGCAGAGTGCGTGGTTTTATGTGAGATGGTGCTCTGGCATGAGCTGAGCCTGTCTGCAGCTGTCGGGAACAACTCCCTAAGCTGATCCGGGATAATGCCATACCATATACTCTTAAGCGCC
Organism: Lissotriton vulgaris; assembly: GCF_964263255.1. Classification (NCBI taxonomy): domain Eukaryota; kingdom Metazoa; phylum Chordata; class Amphibia; order Caudata; family Salamandridae; genus Lissotriton; species Lissotriton vulgaris. Next base: position 1,440,191,102 of record NC_141687.1, on the reverse strand, counting down.
TTATAATCCTCGCGGTTATATAGCAACTTTGGTTTGGCTTTATCAAAACATGTCGTGTAAGGTGTCATACGAATTGGAATACTACCCCCTCGCCAGTTCTGGCGACGGGGGTAGCATTCCACCCTTCTAGAGGGAGAAGACATGTTACTTTACTGAAACGCGGTTGATTTAAAATGAGCCTCAGATCCACAAAATGGATGCCCCTGCCACAGACACGGGTCTGGCCTCCTGCTGCTGACCGAAACTCGGCAGAGGAGGCCTGGACAAAGAGTTTCCTGTCACAGGGCGGTGTCAAACCACCCCAGACAGGAGATAGTGGATTGGAGTAGGGAGGTTTCAAAGAAACCAGACACTGCCTGGGGAGCACAAGGCTGCCCCTTGCAGGATCCGGCCAAACCGGTTCTGGGGCCTCCCAGCCCCTGTCCCAGCGCGGCCAGGATCAAAGGAGAGGGGTGTAACCACCCCCTTCCTGGGTCCCACCCATAGGAGGGGACCTAGCAGGATGTCCAACCCCCGAGATTCGAATAAGAGGGGGAGCAGTGCCAATGCAACTGAGATCATCCTGAAGAAACATAAGAAACGAATTCTGGACCCTTCGACTTTCTACACGACGTGAGAAGACTGAAGAATCTCCCTTGTGGTCAAGGAGTGACCACCCTGTGCAAACAGGCACCATCCAGCCCTCGACCCTTGCTTTGTTGCAGTTCCCGCCGGAACTCGAGCGACAGAGATCGACGAGATCAAGCTTGCCTGCCTTCTACCTGCCCGATCCACAGTCCCTGCAGAGCTGAGACCCGTGGAGGCGACCGGAAGCGTGGGGCACGCCATCTTGAAAAGGCCACGAGACGCTGACCGTGCAGCCCACGAGTGACCCTCGAAGCTGTACACCGGGGTTTGAGAAGCCCCAGCCCCGAGCTCCACTTGCACCAAAGCTCACCCCTCCACACTCGACGAGTGCTGCGTGGGACCCTTCTGCTTGTGTGCGCTCGACGCGTTGGCCCGGTCACTTGCCAGCTGGCTTGTGGGCCCTGTGCCGACGAACCTTGAAATACGACTCGCTTTTCTGGTTGCTCCAGATCTGCACCAGCTCCTGTGAAAAGGAGCCCCCACTCTGACCCTCCTGGTTCGAGTGATAAGCAATCTCCCGGTTCCGCGTGGATTGCTTTTGCCAAGTGCTGTTTGCTGCAATCTTGAAGCCGACGGTGCTGACGGCGAGAGCCTACGTGGGACAGATCGTGACCTGCTCCTGGACGTCGCAGATGCCCCAGAGCCCACGTGACAGCGGAGAGAAGCCTATCGACAACCGCCTGATTGCGCCCGACATTGCCTGGTTCCGTCTTGGTTCCACCCTGGTCACTGCTGAGTGACCCAGACTCTGTCCCCTCTGCTTTCAGGTACTTTTCTACTTCGATCCACCCTTGGATCGCACCGGACACTTCTGCTTCACATCGCCTGCAGCTGCAACAGCTTCAAGCACCAAGAACCTGCGTGTCAGAACCCGACGCCACTTCGACCCTGTGCACCCACGGCCTGTGGGTGAGGTAACATTGCAACGCCGGTGTCCATACACTGGTACACACCTCTAGGGTCTGTGTCTAAAGTTTTGTGTTCCTAGGTTCAGCGGAAGTATCTTTTAATTCACTTTAACTGACTTTTACGCACCATTGACAGTGCATTGGTGCGCGCCGCACTTTCCGTGCTGCACCCGTCTCCTGTGGGCTACTCCCGACTTCATCATTGCTAGTCCTGACTGCTCCCAGCGAATCTCTAGGCCCTAGGCCTAACCATTGTTCGATAAGTGTTACTTATACCATTTTTTTAGTATATGGTTTGAGTGGCCACCCGCCCTCATCCATAATTGTGCAACTTTATATGTCTAACAGTGTTTTTGATTTAACGCTTGTGCCCCTTTCCTCATAAAGAGTACTGGGGAGTAATTTAGAAATAAATACATATATTTTTATAATCTATACTTGTGTGGTGTCCTTTCATTTGATTACAGGATTGTATGTGGTAAAACAGCTCGCTTAACACGACCTCTTAAGTTAAGCCTTTAAGGCTGCTTAGTCCATGCTACCACTAGGATAGCTTGTCTAACAAGGTTGACTTACAACCAGACATCGTTGGGGTTTGTTTGGACTGATACCAAGTGGTTCCAGAATTGGAAACACTACATATCAGGCCAACTTCTCACATTGGTGTGCAGCGGTGCGGATTTGAGCTTGCTGTTGTTTTACCATTGCAATCTTTATCAAATTGAAAGATCACATCAAGTACCTCTAGGTACATATAAATCAAAAGCTTAGCATATTAAGTTCTACTGAACTTAGTAGTTGTAGATTAAAGGGATTAGCACACCCTGACTACAACTCACTAGCAAGGTACAGTAGGAAACCACTTAGTGTAGGTAAGTGCACCACTTACACCTCACTAGCAGTCATGTCTGATACAGGTAGAGCTTCAGGCTCTGCTCCTGTAATAGTTGATCCTATAGGGACAACATCCAGATATGACAACCTTAGCCACAAAGACCTGAGTGCCTTGTGCACAGCCAGATGGCTAAAAAAGGGCAGAGGCCCTACCATTCCTTCCCTAGTAGCTCTCCTAGAAAAGGATGACCTAGATAAGGTGAGTCAGACTCCCTTAGAAACAGAGGAAGGGATAAACTCCCCTGAGAATGAGGATCTTCCAGAGGAAGTAGAGGAGGAGGAGGAAGACCCAGAGGAAGGCTCTGATTTAGAAGAGCCTGAAGATCAGGATCAGGGGGGAAACCAGGTACAGGTTGCCAGGCTTAACCAGGCCAACTTGGACCTACATGGGAATGGAGAGGGCCAGCACCACTCCAGATCTCATAACCACATTCTCCCAGGTAACAGGAGGGTGAGATCTCTATCAAGGGATTCTCATCTTTCTAGTGCCTCAAGAGAATCTCAAAGAGGAATGACTTCCTCCCAGAGAAAAGAGCATAGGGCCAGGATGAGGGCTGTCCAACTCCAAATAGAAAGGGAAGAGGTAGCCTTGGCTCAAGCTAAACTTGCTTTAGCAAGAGAAAGAAAATTGTGTGGCTTAGATGCCACTGGTGGCAGCAAAGTTCCTAAAGAAAAAGACAGGGCCTATGACAATAGAAACCTGACAAAAATTGTGCCCCCCTACAAGGAAGGGGATGATATCCACAAATGGATGACTGCTCTTGAGAGGGCCTGCATGGTACAGCAGGTCCCTGAGGATCAGTGGGCAGCAATTTTATGGTACTCCTTTTCTGAGAAAGGGAGGGACAGGCTCCTCACTGTTAGACCTGAGGATGCCAAAAACTACTCTGTTCTGAAGAGTGCTCTTATTGAAGGGTTTGGCCTAACCACTGAGCAATACAGGTTGTTGTTCAGAGACACCCAAAAAGCACAGACTCAGGACTGGACTGATTTTGTAGATTGTGCCACTAAGGCTCTGGAGGGTTGGCTGCAGGGAAGTAAAGTTTCAGACTATACAGGATTGTACAATCTTATGATGAGAGAACAGATCCTTAATAACTGTCAGAACCAGCTGTTGCATCAATACCTTGTTGACTCTGATTTGACCTCTCCCCAAGAATTGGGAAAGAAGGCAGACAAATGGGTCAGAACAAGGATTAAGCAGAAAAACCAGAACCAAGGTGACCAGAAGAAAACAGACCAGAAGGGTGGGAATCAGAAAGATAAAGAAAAGGACCAGAAGTCTTCAGGCCCCCAAACTAGCAATAAGGAGGGGGGTTCCCAAAATGGAAACAAGAAAAAGAAGAATGATGGCCCAAAGAAACCTTGGTGTAATACCTGCAAATCAGTTTCACACTGGGGCAGTGAATGCACTAAGAAAAATCCAGTCCCCACCACTGCAGCTCCTAAAGCAACTGCACCCCCTAGTACAGTCAGCAGTGGTGGTACACAGCCAAAGGGTTTAGTAGGGTTGACCCTGGGTACTGAGGTGGAATCTGGCCTAGTCAGAATCCCCACACAGGCAGTTCTCCTATATGATGTGGACTTATCTTTGCCCACTGCAGTAAGCCCCAGTAACCTGGGCAAATATAGGCAGACTCCCTTAATTAATGAGAAACTGGCTCAGGCCTACAGGGACACTTGTGCCAGTGTCACAATGGTGACACCTGGCTTTGTGGACCCTGGACAGATTGTACTAGGTGAAAGTTACCTAGTGACCAATGCAAGCAACTCCACTACTTCCCATAGTGTGGCTGTTGTGAACTTCTCCTGGGGAGGGGTAGATGGCCTAAAGAAAGTTGTTGTGAGTGCAGACCTCCCAGTAGACTGTCTGTTAGGCAATGATCTTGAAAGCTCAGTTTGGTCAGAAGTGGAGTACAGGACTCATGCAGAAATGCTAGGGATTTCAGCTCATGTCCTTGCAGTGACAAGGTCTCAGGCTAAGAAGTGCCTTCCTGAACCAGTGGTGGATCTTGAAACAATAGACCAACCACAACCCAAGAGAAGGAGCAAGAGGGTTAAGGCTGTGCCTTCCCACTTGCCCCAGGTTGAGGATCAGGTTTCACAGGAAACTGATTCTGCAGTCCAAGAGGAGACTGTCTCTGAGGAGCTTGAACCTGATCAGGTTGAGTTTCTGGGGACAGGGGGACCCTCAAGGGCAGACCTGGGGCAGGCCCAATTAGATTGCCCTTCACTTGAACCCCTCAGACAGCAAGCTGCTGCTGAGGCTGCAGGGAATGCTCAAGGTACCCATAAGGTGTATTGGGATGAAGGACTCCTTTATTCAGAGGCTAGAGACCCCAAGCCTGGCACAACCAGGAGGTTGGTTATACCTTTGAAGTTTAGGGGCTTCCTTCTTACCTTGGCCCATGATATTCCCCTTGCAGGACACTTAGGCCAGAATAAGACTTGGGACAGGCTTGTTCCACACTTTCACTGGCCTCACATGTCAGAAAATGTCAAGGAGTTTTGTCGCTCCTGTGTCACTTGCCAAGCCAGTGGTAAGTCAGGTGGCACAACAAAGGCCCCCCTGATACCACTACCTGTGGTGGGGGTACCCTTTGAAAGAGTTGGAATAGACATTGTGGGTCCCATGGATCCTCCAACAGCATCTGGGCACAGATTTATACTGGTGGTAGTGGATCATGCCACCAGGTATCCAGAGGCAATTCCCCTGAGGACCACCACAGCTCCTGTGGTGGCAAAAGCCCTCATTGCAGTTTTCTCAAGAGTGGGCTTTCCAAAGGAGGTTCTTTCAGACAGAGGTACTAACTTCATGTCTGGATACTTAAAAGCAATGTGGAAAGAGTGTGGAGTAAACTATAAGTTTACCACACCCTACCATCCACAGTGCAATGGGCTTGTGGAAAGGTTCAACAAGACCCTAAAGGGAATGATAAAAGGTTTACCAGAGAAGCTTAGGCGGAAATGGGACATCCTTTTACCCTGCTTGCTCTTTGCTTACAGAGAGGTCCCACAGAAGGGGGTTGGCTACAGCCCTTTTGAACTTTTGTTTGGCCACCCTGTAAGGGGTCCACTGAGTTTGGTGAAGGAAGGATGGGAGTTACCTCTCAAAAAGCCTAAACTAGACATTGTGGACTATGTACTTGGTCTCCGCTCCAGGATGGCTGAATACATGGAGAGAGCATCCAAAAACCTTGAGGCAAGTCAGGAATTACAGAAAGCCTGGCATGACCAAAAGGCTGTTCTGGTTGAGTACCAGCCAGGGCAGAAGGTGTGGGTGTTGGACCCAGTGGGGCCAGCAGCCCTCCAGGACAAATGGACTGGACCCTACCCTATCATTGAGAAAAAGGGAGAAGTCACCTATGTGGTTGACTTTGGCACCCCTAGGAGCCCCCACAGGGTGCTCCATGTCAATCGTTTGAAAGCATTTGTTGACAGGGAGGACATGAGTCTCCTCATGGCCACAGATGGGGAACAGGAGGAAGAGAGTGACCCTCTCCCAGACCTGCTTTCCCAGAACCCTGATGATGGTTCAGTTGATGGAGTAGCCTTGGCAGGCAGCCTCACTGAGCAGCAACAGGTGGACTGCAGACAGGTGTTGCAGGCCCACAGACACTTGTTTTCACTCACACCCAGTCAGACTAACTGGTGCACCCATGAGGTGGATACTGGTGACAATCTGCCTGTGAAGAATAAGATCTACAGGCAACCTGACCATGTCAGGGATTGTATAAAGGCTGAGGTGCAAAAGATGTTGGAGCTTGGAGTGATTGAGCCATCAGAGAGCCCATGGGCTAGCCCAGTGGTCCTTGTGCCAAAACCTCATACCAAAGATGGGAAGAGAGAAATGAGGTTTTGTGTGGACTACAGAGGTCTCAATGCTGTCACTAGGACAGATGCTCATCCCATTCCAAGAGCAGATGAGCTCATTGATAAATTGGCTTCTGCCAAGTTTCTGAGCACATTTGATTTGACAGCTGGCTACTGGCAAATCAGACTAGCTGAAGAGTCAAAAGCCAAAACAGCATTCTCTACCCCTAGTGGACATTATCAGTTTGTGGTGATGCCCTTTGGTTTGAAGAATGCACCTGCCACCTTCCAAAGGTTGGTGAATCAAGTCCTTGCTGGGCTGGATGACTTTTGTGCAGCATATCTAGATGATATTGCTGTCTTTAGCTCCACCTGGGAGGATCACCTGATCCACCTGAAGAAGGTTCTGGAGGCCCTGCAAAAGGCAGGCCTGACTATCAAGGCTACTAAGTGCCAGATAGGGCAGAGCAAGGTTGTGTACTTGGGCCACCTAGTAGGTGGGGGTCAAGTTCAACCACTGGAGAGCAAGATCCAGACCATACAGGACTGGGCTCCTCCAACTACCCAGACACAAGTCAGAGCCTTCTTGGGCCTGACTGGGTATTACAGAAAATTTGTAAAGAACTATGGGTCCATTGTGACACCATTGAATGACTTGACATCCAAGAAGATGCCCAAAAAGGTTCAGTGGACAGTTAGCTGTCAAAAGGCATTTGATGACCTGAAGAAGGCCATGTGCTCTGCACCTATCCTGAAGAGTCCTGACTACTCCAAACAGTTCATTGTACAGACAGATGCTTCTGAGTTGGGGGTGGGAGCTGTGCTTTCACAACTTAATCAAGATGGTCAAGACCAGCCCATTGCTTTTATTAGCAGAAGGCTGACCCCCAGGGAGAAACGTTGGTCAGCTATTGAGAGGGAGGCCTTTGCTGTGGTTTGGGCCCTGAAGAAGTTGAGGCCATACTTGTTTGGTACTCACTTCCTAATTCAGACAGACCATAAGCCCCTCTTGTGGCTAAATCAGATGAAGGGTGAAAATCCCAAACTGCTCAGGTGGTCCATTTCCCTACAGGGGATGGACTTTACAGTGGAGCACCGCCCAGGGACTGACCATGGTAATGCAGATGGTCTCTCCAGGTACTTCCACTTAGAACATGAAGACTTATCTGGTCAAGGTTAAGTTTAATGTCCCTGCGTTTGGGGGGGGGGGTTATGTAGGAGAGTAGGGTCTGCTATCCTATGGTCACCCCAATTTTTGCTTTTTGCTTCACTGGTTTTCGACTTACTGAGGCTGTGGGCCTGCTAATCAGACCCCCAGCCTGCTGTTCTCTCTCTAAATTTATAATACATGTGCTATAGGTACATACCACAATTGGAAATGGACTCCTTGTCAGCCCCTGTACCCTGCACTATAGGTGCTCAGGGCATAGGTGCCACCAAGGCCTACCAGGGGCTGAAGCATAGCTTTTGCCACCCCTGGCTGGTTCTTAAATTGACACAACTGGCTGATCACTCAGCTGGGGCAAGTGGGTGTAATCACCCCTTGCTTAGATATAGTATACCTATATCTAAACCTATATCTGGACACATATATAGCCTGTAAGCCACTCCTATGGAAGGCCTCATCAATCCTGGAGGCAGAGTGCGTGGTTTTATGTGAGATGGTGCTCTGGCATGAGCTGAGCCTGTCTGCAGCTGTCGGGAACAACTCCCTAAGCTGATCCGGGATAATGCCATACCATATACTCTTAAGCGCCTTATAATCCTCGCGGTTATATAGCAACTTTGGTTTGGCTTTATCAAAACATGTCGTGTAAGGTGTCATACGAATTGGAATACTACCCCCTCGCCAGTTCTGGCGACGGGGGTAGCATTCCACCCTTCTAGAGGGAGAAGACATGTTACTTTACTGAAACGCGGTTGATTTAAAATGAGCCTCAGATCCACAAAATGGATGCCCCTGCCACAGACACGGGTCTGGCCTCCTGCTGCTGACCGAAACTCGGCAGAGGAGGCCTGGACAAAGAGTTTCCTGTCACAGGGCGGTGTCAAACCACCCCAGACAGGAGATAGTGGATTGGAGTAGGGAGGTTTCAAAGAAACCAGACACTGCCTGGGGAGCACAAGGCTGCCCCTTGCAGGATCCGGCCAAACCGGTTCTGGGGCCTCCCAGCCCCTGTCCCAGCGCGGCCAGGATCAAAGGAGAGGGGTGTAACCACCCCCTTCCTGGGTCCCACCCATAGGAGGGGACCTAGCAGGATGTCCAACCCCCGAGATTCGAATAAGAGGGGGAGCAGTGCCAATGCAACTGAGATCATCCTGAAGAAACATAAGAAACGAATTCTGGACCCTTCGACTTTCTACACGACGTGAGAAGACTGAAGAATCTCCCTTGTGGTCAAGGAGTGACCACCCTGTGCAAACAGGCACCATCCAGCCCTCGACCCTTGCTTTGTTGCAGTTCCCGCCGGAACTCGAGCGACAGAGATCGACGAGATCAAGCTTGCCTGCCTTCTACCTGCCCGATCCACAGTCCCTGCAGAGCTGAGACCCGTGGAGGCGACCGGAAGCGTGGGGCACGCCATCTTGAAAAGGCCACGAGACGCTGACCGTGCAGCCCACGAGTGACCCTCGAAGCTGTACACCGGGGTTTGAGAAGCCCCAGCCCCGAGCTCCACTTGCACCAAAGCTCACCCCTCCACACTCGACGAGTGCTGCGTGGGACCCTTCTGCTTGTGTGCGCTCGACGCGTTGGCCCGGTCACTTGCCAGCTGGCTTGTGGGCCCTGTGCCGACGAACCTTGAAATACGACTCGCTTTTCTGGTTGCTCCAGATCTGCACCAGCTCCTGTGAAAAGGAGCCCCCACTCTGACCCTCCTGGTTCGAGTGATAAGCAATCTCCCGGTTCCGCGTGGATTGCTTTTGCCAAGTGCTGTTTGCTGCAATCTTGAAGCCGACGGTGCTGACGGCGAGAGCCTACGTGGGACAGATCGTGACCTGCTCCTGGACGTCGCAGATGCCCCAGAGCCCACGTGACAGCGGAGAGAAGCCTATCGACAACCGCCTGATTGCGCCCGACATTGCCTGGTTCCGTCTTGGTTCCACCCTGGTCACTGCTGAGTGACCCAGACTCTGTCCCCTCTGCTTTCAGGTACTTTTCTACTTCGATCCACCCTTGGATCGCACCGGACACTTCTGCTTCACATCGCCTGCAGCTGCAACAGCTTCAAGCACCAAGAACCTGCGTGTCAGAACCCGACGCCACTTCGACCCTGTGCACCCACGGCCTGTGGGTGAGGTAACATTGCAACGCCGGTGTCCATACACTGGTACACACCTCTAGGGTCTGTGTCTAAAGTTTTGTGTTCCTAGGTTCAGCGGAAGTATCTTTTAATTCACTTTAACTGACTTTTACGCACCATTGACAGTGCATTGGTGCGCGCCGCACTTTCCGTGCTGCACCCGTCTCCTGTGGGCTACTCCCGACTTCATCATTGCTAGTCCTGACTGCTCCCAGCGAATCTCTAGGCCCTAGGCCTAACCATTGTTCGATAAGTGTTACTTATACCATTTTTTTAGTATATGGTTTGAGTGGCCACCCGCCCTCATCCATAATTGTGCAACTTTATATGTCTAACAGTGTTTTTGATTTAACGCTTGTGCCCCTTTCCTCATAAAGAGTACTGGGGAGTAATTTAGAAATAAATACATATATTTTTATAATATATACTTGTGTGGTGTCCTTTCATTTGATTACAGGATTGTATGTGGTAAAACAGCTCGCTTAACACGACCTCTTAAGTTAAGCCTTTAAGGCTGCTTAGTCCATGCTACCACTAGGATAGCTTGTCTAACAAGGTTGACTTTAAACCAGACATCGTTGGGGTTTGTTTGGACTGATACCAAGTGGTTCCAGAATTGGAAACACTACATATCAGGCCAACTTCTCACACTCTCTGACTCTCTGACTCTCTGACTCTCTGACTCTCTGACTCTCTGACTCTCTGACTCTCTGACTCTCTGACTCTCTGACTCTCTGACTCTCTGACTCTCTGACTCTCTGCCTCTCTGACTCTCTGACTCTCTGACTCTCTGACTCTCTGACTCTCTGACTCACTCTCTCTCCATCTCTCCCTCTGTTTCACTCCCTCTGACTCTCTCACTCCCTCTGTCTCACTCACTCTGACTCTCCCTCCCTCACTGTCTCCCTCCCTCACTGTCTCCCTCCCTCACTGTCTCCCTCCCTCACTGTCTCCCTCCCTCACTGTCTCCCTCCCTCCCTCTGTCTCCCTCCCTCTCCCTCCCCCTCTCTCCCCCTCTCTCTCTGTCTCCCTCCCTCTCTCTCTCTCTCTGTCTCCCTCTCTCTCTCTCTCTCTCTCTCCCTCCCTCTCTCTCTCCCTCCCTCTCTCTCTCCCTCCCTCTCTCTGTCTCTCTCCCTCCCTCCCTCTCTCTGTCTCTCTCCCTCCCTCCCTCCGTCTCCCTCCATCTGCCTCCCTTTCCCTCCCTCCCACGCTTTCCATCCCTCCCTTGCTATCCCTCACTCTCCCTCCCTCCCTCTCCTTCTCCCTCCCTCCCCCTCTCCCTCTCTCCCTCCCTCCCCCTCTCCCCCTCTCCCTCTGACTCTCTCTCTGACTCCCTCTCTCTCCATCTCTCCCTCTGTCTCACTCACTCTGACTCTCACTCACTCCCTCCCTCCCTCTGTCTCCCTCCCTCTGTCTCCCTCCCTCTGTCTCCCTCCCTCTGTCTCCCTCCCTCTGTCTCCCTCCCTCTGTCTCCCTCCCTCTGTCTCCCTCCCTCTGTCTCCCTCCCTCTGTCTCCCTCCCTCTGTCTCCCTCCCTCTGTCTCCCTCCCTCTGTCTCCCTCCCTCTGTCTCCCTCCCTCACTGTCTCCCTCCCTCTCCCCCTCTCTCTCCCTCCCTCCCTCTCTCTCCCTCCCTCCCTCTCTCTCCCTCCCTCTCTCTCCCTCCCTCCCTCTCTCTCCCTCCCTCCCTCTCTCTCCCTCCCTCCCTCTCTCTCCCTCCCTCCCTCTCTCTCCCTCCCTCCCTCTCTCTCCCTCCCTCCCTCTCTCTGTCTCCCTCCCTCTCTCTGTCTCCCTCCCTCTCTCTGTCTCCCTCCCTCTCTCTGTCTCCCTCCCTCTCTCTGTCTCCCTCCCTCTCTCTGTCTCCCTCCCTCTCTGTCTCCCTCCCTCACTGTCTCCCTCCCTCCCTCTCCCTCCCTCACTGTCTCCCTCCCTCCCTCTCCCTCCCTCTCCCTCCCTCTCCCTCCCTCCCTCTCTCTCCCTCCCTCCCTCTCCCTCCCTCCCTCTCTCTCTCTCCCTCCCTCTCTCTGTCTCCCTCCCTCTCTCTGTCTCCCTCCCTCTCTGTCTCCCTCCCTCTCTGTCTCCCTCCCTCTCTGTCTCCCTCCCTCCCTCCCTCTGTCTCCCTCCATCTGCCTCCCTTTCCCTCCCTCCCACACTTTCCATCCCTCCCTCACTCTCCCTCACTCTCCCTCCCTCCCCCCTCACCTTCGCTCTCCCTCACTCACTTTCCCTCTCCCTCTCTTTCCCTCCCTCTCCCTCCCTCTGTCTGCCTTCCTTTCCCTCCCTCCCTTTCCCTCCCTCGCTCGCTCTCCTTCCCTCCCTCGCTCTCCTTCCCTCCCTCGCTCTCCTTCCCTCCCTCGCTCTCCTTCCCTCCCTCGCTCTCCTTCCCTCCCTCGCTCTCCTTCCCTCCCTCGCTCTCCTTCCCTCCCTCGCTCTCCTTCCCTCCCTCACTCTCCCTCCCTCCCTCACTCTCCCTCACTCTCCCTCACTCCCCCCTCACCTTCGCTCTCCCTCACTCACTTTCCCTCTCCCTCTCTTTCCCTCCCTCTCCCTCCCTCTGTCTCCCCCTCCCTCTGTCTCCCTCCCTCTGTCTGCCTTCCTTTCCCTCCCTCCCTTTCCCTCCCTCCCTCGCTCTCCTTCCCTCCCTCGCTCTCCTTCCCTCCCTCGCTCTCCTTCCCTCCCTTGCTCTCCTTCCCTCCCTCGCTCTCCTTCCCTCCCTCGCTCTTCTTCCCTCCCTCCCCCTCCCTCTCTCCCTCTGTCTCCCTCCTTTTTTTTTTTCTCCAAAGGCTGTCTGCAACCAGAGCTCGACTCAGAGACTCTGCTGCCTGTGGGGGCCAGGCTAATGGTCTTTTAAAGACCTGTGAAATGCTTGGGTGCGGCTGTGTGCGCGCGCCTGGAAGCTGTCACAGCCCGGGAGGGTGGGGGGGGGGCACACAGGCACCCTGCCCCCTCATAATACAGTATATGGGGGTTGCAAATCAACAAGGAACTCTGACTATCCAGAGGAAAGAGGCGTAAGGCTGAGTTTCTTTATGAGGTCAAAGAATGCTTACTTACAATATTTCATACTGTATGACAGGGAGTATTTTATTCTGTATAACACAAAGTAACACGATCACCTTCCCCAACCCTCTTTTAAATACTTGTTCTCATGTGCTTTCTAGTTTTAGGTATTGAGAATAATTGCTGAATCTGTACTATGAAACTATACCTAATAAAAACAGCTTTAAATCAGTTCCGAGGCACCTTTTACGCAGTTTTCATAAGTCACTTCTAAACTGTCTGTAGTTCCGAAGTTTGCCAACTGCTAGGTCTGCGTTGCAGGCATTGTGACGTCACAATTCAACTGTACTTTTTTCATTATCATTGAGTAATCACACTTTATCATCAAGAATACAACGAAATGACGCCTTCAGATGCAAAAATTCAAATGTGAACAGGATGAGTCAACATTTCCCATGCGAAATCATACTGTAATGTGCAAATTTCGATCAGTTTACACAAATTAGGTGTATTCTGCTTTTGCAACAAAAAAAATAATAATAATAAACTATAAGAAAGAAAAAGCAGCCAGCCTTAGGAAAACGAAATCCGAAAATATAAGTTTGCAGGTGATGTGTTGTGTCCAGTTTGGCGGAACCCAAAGGATCTCCTTGTTGGTGTGTGATGGGGGAGGTGGGATGATTGTGAATGAGGGGAGTTTACCTTGCGGGCATTGCCAGGTTATTGATGGCAGACAGCTCGTAACTCGGATGTCAGAGCTGTCCAGACATGCGCCGGCCCCGTCGGTGCCCCGGGGCCCCTGCCTGCCCTCGTGCTGCGATGCAGCCTTTTCCAGGGAGATTAAGTAACGTGCATTTTCTCAGCCTTCAGATCAATATATCGTGGTGTGGTCTGTTCTCGTTCTGTCCCGTCTGGAGACGGACATCAGAAGGCACGGAATTCGGGGTCTGTGCGGCGGTGTCTATGCGCCTTGAAGCCAGGCGGCCTGCAGCAGAGAGCGCAGTGGCCGTCTCTGGGCAGGTGAGTCGGGCAGAGCGCTTGAATATGAACGTCTGTGATGCCGAGTGGTTTGCGAGATTCAGACCAGCCTGATGTCGGCACTGGAGGCTACTGTGAAGGACCCGGACCTCCAGTGCTCCCCCCCCCCCCCCCTCCCTCCCGGGCTGTGACAGCTTCCAGGCGCGCGCACACAGCCTCACCCAAGCATTTCACATGTCTTTAAAAGACCATTAGGATGTTAATGAGGCTATTTTCACCTCTCAGGGCCCCTGCAGCCCCACTTTGACTACGGCGGAAATCGCCCGGCCCCACAGGCAGCAGAGTCTCTGAGTTGAGCTCTGGTTGCAGACAGCCTTTAAAAAAAAAAAAAACCTCGGGTACGACGTCTGAAAGGTCCGCGGGCCGCCAGGGAAGGCTTGCCGGGCCGCCAGCGGCCCGCGGGCCGTACTATGAGTACCCCTGGTTTAAAGGAACATTAAGAGTAAACAAGGCTTTGGGAGGACCCCGAACGAGTGTATTGTTTTTATTTTTCATTGTCGCCAAGTTCTATACATGTTTATTTCACAGTGTAGCCGTAACAAATACACTATCTTGCACATATACACACACAGGTGTAGAACAGAGACACATTTATTCATGCAATGCCTTAAAAACACACTCCTATATAAAGACAAGCGCAGACACACAAACAAAAATGCATTTAGGCACTGCAAACGCAGGCACACCTATAGGTAACTACACACATATAAAAAAGAAACACACAAACATCCTTTCAAACACACTAATATGCATTGATGAGTGCGGCGCGCATACAAATAAACACAACACATTCACTCGGGCAAACACACCCAAATGAATAGGCACACACACCACAGACAAATACCCACCCGCGTGTGAATAGGCACATACACCACACACAGGCATGAATATGCACACACATATACACACATCCTTACAAACACACTAATATGCATAGATGAGTGCCAACACCCAACACAATGCACACACTCGGGAAACACATACGAATGAAGAGGCACTCACGCAAACACTCACCTGCGAGTGAATAGGCACACACCCCACACATACGCACACAGACATGAATAGGCACGAACACATACACACACATCCGTACAAACACACTAATATGTATAGATGGTTGCCCTCACAGAAACACAATGCAAACACACACGAATAAAGAGGCCCATTCATAACGTTGATTCATATTACAAAGATTAATTATTCAAGCCCCTCCCTCCCCTTTTAGTATTTTATTTGGCTGCACTCCGCATTAAGTCAGACGTGCCTTTAACATGCAGTGCTTACTTTAGGAGATTAAGGAGCTGCTGCCTTTAAAAGTCCACTCACTTCATATATATTAAACAGAGGTCGGGAAAGTAGTCCACAAATCTGAGGCTAGTGCTTTCACAAGGTCCGGGCCCTTCCTGGCGCTGCGCTTGCGCCCTGGGTTCTTTCAGTTGTCTTTCATTCAAAAATGTGCCTGCTATCTCGGGTGTCACCAGCGCTTTGTTTTGGCGATCCGACCTGCAAGCCCCTTCAAACACTGCACCTTTCACTGGCAAATACCGGCGCGCCCAACAGCTCCTGCGTGCTCCAGGGCTCGGCTGCTGTTCGAGGCGCCTAGCAATGACTGCAGTATGAATTAAAGCACTAGACTTGCAACTTATTTACAAAACACTCAGTAGGAGTGAGTTGAGTTAAGGTTTGACTGGCGACCTGCGTGGACGGCCTGTATTACTTTTTAAGCGGCGCTGGTAATGCTAATGTATGGATAAGCCGTACACAATCATATAGGACTTCTGCCTGAGAAGGGTGTTTATCATTATGGATGGGCTAGAATTAGCCGGCGCTGTAACTCTCTGCATTTGTGACATACGTGTGGCCTTTTTTTTTTTCTTCACTTTTTTTCATTTTCAGGGTGGTAATGGCAAAGTAAAATCTTAACGCGATTGTATTAAAACGTGCACCTGAATTAAAAATATGAATAAACTAACACAAGGGAGGACGCACAAAGATGTGTTATAAAACGCTGGTACCTTACATTAAAAGCAAAGTGAAAGCTACTCCCCCTTTTCACTTCTCCAAATTTTCAGCAGCTCATCAAAGTCCTGCGGTTTAATTCGAATCTAAACTGTGTTACCCCTCCTGGTTTGCATTGCAAAAGTCCTGCCTCCGCAGGCAGGGGGCAGAGCGCACACATTCCTTTGAAGGCGGCAGAGCACAACCCGTTACAACATCCTTACTCGCCAGCTCAAGCACTGCTGCTCGAAAGCTAAATAAAACAAGGAGGGTCCATCCACTGCAATGACTCCTTCCAGCAAGGATAATGAGGCAACAATGACGAAAAACACATGCACACAAAAAAAGTGGCGGGAACAGGTTACTGAATCCCGCCCCTCCAGGACTTCCTGACCTGCCTCATGGTTGCCAAGGAAATATTTCAAAACATTTTGTCGTGCTACTGTAAGTGTTACATCCTGCTTTTCCTCTTTCTCTGTCCTACTTTAGCGTTTGTTATAACTTGCTCAGCATGCATCTACGATGTCACATAGGGTTCTGATTGTGTATGCTTGGATTGAGAGTCAGTTGCATCTGAGGCTGAGCAGGAATCCATCTGCTCCTGGTGGGGTTGAAATTGGATTACTATTGAACCTACATATTTCTGTATTCTCAACTAATCTTCAATAAATCAGATCTATTTCTATCTACTGGATATAAGGATTTTCTTTGAATTGCTTCAGTAAGGCAGGTCATGAAGTCCTCGAGAGGCGGTATCCAGAGCAGACAAATCTGCTAAACAGGAGCTTTTTCTAATGGCAGGCTTCCGTTCCGAGAGGCCTGCCAATGGAAAAAAGGGGCGTGGCTTCACGCCATACTGAAATCCCCTCCTCACAATATCTCTTTGCCTGCAGCAGCGCATGCGCTGCAACGCAGGCTTCGACCTAAAAAGGCCCACTGGGGTTGAAGACTGGCTGGCTGGCATTACAAGGAAAGGGCCCTACCCAGGTGTCAACAAACATTTGCCTGTGACAGAGGAGGCCTATTTGAAGGTAATCCAGTTCATGCAACCAACCCCACAGATGCTTAGAGGAATCTATTGCATATGAACATCTACAAAATTCAACTGCATGTGGTCAATGGGACTACCTGATCATCCTGGGACTGTTCTCCTGCCTGGATTTAATTGCTGGCAAGTAACACACCTGTGACACAGACTCTTTGGAAATAAAACGAAACTGGAAATTGTACCAATAGGTTTTGAAGAGATGGATCAAAGCATCTCTCCCATGGAAATACCTGGCCATGGCTGAAAGCATAGCATCGGTTAAAACATATATCCCATCTCTTGAAATCCAAACCTTATCCTGATAACTTACATACCTAGACACCACTCACTTTTCCCTCTCGGATTCAGGGACTCTATCCTGCAAGGCTTTTATTTCCTCCTACAAATTAATTGTGGGCATCATGTTTGGAAAGAGTACATTTCAGATACACATGGTTCTTCTGGATTGCAGTACCTTGCCATTTCCCCCACATAGTGGTTTCCAACAGGAACAAAATCTTATCCTCTTTTGGACTGTTGCACATTTTCCATTAGATATTCTAGACTGTGTTGCGAAACCCCTCTGTGACCACATCTGTCCAAAATCGTGGACCATGCCAAAACCATGCTTAATCATGTGATAAATGGTAGCACTCAGACTGTTAGAAACTGAACGTACTGTGGTAAGAGTGACAAGTTCGGCCACCGTTGCTCAAGTTTAATTGCACAAATAGGAGGCTTCCACGACCCCTACCAAGGTGCACAGAGTATAAGCTGCTCTCAAAATTCGTCGTACACATCTTAGGAAAGAGCTGTCCACAAACAAGGTAAAATAATGCTTTTCCAAGGAAACAAATCAAATGTCAGCTCTTGGCTTAGGGCAAAACAACAGTCATAGTCTACATCCCATAATCATATGAACCGTTGCCTGGAAGTGGCAAGAGAGTAGCAGGATTTAGTACATTGCATCTTTTCAGTGTTGCATTCTGTGCCCAAAACACTTGTTAGTAATATTTGATTAGTCTGCTTTGTATCGTATGCTTTGTTCGAGTTCAGGTTAACAAGATCTCAAACGAGTGTGGAACCATTACAGTAAGCAAGTAGCCCATAACAATGCCTGCGGGATGCAGATGCTCGCTGCAGCTACTTCCTTGAGTTATTCAGAAAGAGCAGCAAGCATTACATAGAATGGGTATGGAAATACCACAGGGGCCACATAAACATACTAAGGCCCTGGGCTGCTGCCACAAATGCTTAACGGGCAGGAGCCTTGGGCTCCCACACCAGTAACTGCTCTGAGGGCACAAACAGCAGAAACTAGGACTAATCAATCCTTTTTTTTTTTTTTTGAAGGGCTCATAGGATTTGTACTTTTTCTTGTTTTACCCCCTAATTCCCCCCCCTTACAACAACTAAACAAAACCTATACAAACACAACTCAGTGCTGTAAGTAAATAGGAGGTAGATCAACGCATGTAGTCATTGTGAGAAGTTGGCCTGATATATAATGTTCACTATTCTAGTGAGCACTTTGTATCCGTCCAAACAACCCTTATGGTGATTGGTTGTAAGTCAACCTTATAGACCAGCTTTCCTAGTAGCGTGGATACGAGCAGTCTTCGGGCTAAACTCTAGAGGGCGTGTTAAGCCAGCTGTTATACCATCACATATACCCCTTGAACACCAAGTGAAAGGACACCACACAAGTGTTATGAAAATAAACAGTGTATTTATTTAGATCACAACAGCCCTGTACTCTTTATGAGGACAGGGTACTAAGCACACAACAAAACTCTTATAAAAATACTTCAAGTTGCACAATTTACACAAATGCCCGAGGGGCACGAAAAACCATATACTCTAAAAGTGGAATGCGAAATTACTAGCAGGTAAGTACTGTACTAATAGGCTTTGGAATCGCTAGGACTACGTTACTGAACCTTCAGATTACTAGTAGGGGGCCTAGGGGACTCGGGTGCAGAGTGTGCACTCTCACGCAGGATGCAGGACAAAGTCTATGGGAGCTAGTAAAGACAAAGTTAGTGTTCTCGGGCGAACCCGATAAGGTAGATCGAAAACGACAGTGGATCCTGACCCTTGAATAGTGAGGCTATGCTGGGGCACCAAAATGCCGAGTTTACCTAGCCCAGGGGCTGCAGCTGCATAGGTCTCAAAAGACGTCGGGAATCCTCGTAGATGAACCAGGAGCCTGAAGAAAGAAGTTGCTGGCAGGCGACCAGTGAAGATAGTTTGAGTGATCCAAGCCTGGATCGAAGATGGATGACACCTGAAAGCAGAGGGGACCAAGTTTGGGACCACTAGCCAGTAGTCAGATGGCACCAGGAGGGCACCGATGGTAGTCACCTCGACTAGGTGAGTGGGCGACGCTGGGCTCTGCAGTCTCACGGACCAGGAGGCGTTGTCGGCGACCAGGATGGAGGTGCGAGCTGTCCCACGATGGATGATGCTGTCGACGTCGCTGGATCCAGGATTGGGGCAACAAGTCTTGGCAAATTCAAGCCCACGCGGTGGACTCAAAATGGCGTCTGGAGTGGACCAGGAGGGTCCGGGGTGCTCCTCTTTTGGAAGGGAGCAAGGACCAGTCTGGAGCAACCAGACCACAGCAGTGATGTCGTCGGGCGTCGTTAAGAAGGCCCCAAGCCAGCGGGCTAGTAACCCGACAACGCGGTGAGCAGCAAAAAGCAGAAGGGCCCCACGCAGATTGTGGAGATGCTGGGAGGCTGGACTTCGGTGCTGGAGCTGCTCAGGGTCGGGGCTTCTCGGACCCCAAAGCACTCACCAGAGGATCCCTCGGCGGTCGTGCTGGATAGAAGTCGTGCAGTTCTGAAGATGGCCGGTCCCTCGAGGTCTCGTCGCACCTACGGTTCTCAGCTTCGCTGTAGAGTTAGGTAGAGGTCAGAGGTGCCAGGGAAGCCGGGTCTCGTCGTGCTGGTCGGTCGGATTCCGGAGGAAGGACGTGCAGCAAACCACAGAGTTCTTAGATGGTGCCTGCGGATGCAGGGTGACTACTCCTTAGCCACATGGGAGAAATCTTGAGAAGAAGTCGAGAGTTCCTTTCGTAGAAAGTAGTTTCAGGATTCAAAGATGATCTAATTTGGAAGGGTCCCCGCTCCTGCCTTTATCCTAAAGAAAGGGGTGGGTACGCGACTAGGTCCTGCCTTAGGGGTGGGACCAGGAAGGGGGGTGGTTACACCCCTCTCCCATGCCGGACTTTCCCCAGGCCAGGGGCTGGTGTGCCCCTGGAACTGGTTCTAGCCGGCAGATGCGCAGTGAGCACCGGGGTGCCACTCTGCAGTCACCTTCCTGTAAAGCCCTGCCTACCCAGGATACACAAAACCCTGTCTGGGATGGTGCTAGCACCGCCCCTGACAGGAAACCCTTTGTCCAAGCTCTCCTCGCTGGAAGGACTCCCAGCAGCAGGAGGTCAGACTCGTGTCTGTGGTGGCAGCATCCATTTTGTGGAGCTGAGGCTTTAGTTAACTTTAACCGGGGTTCACAGTTACATACATGTCGTGTCCCTCTAGAAGGGTGGAATGCTAACCCTGTCGCCAGAATTGGCGAGGGGTTAGTATTCCAATTCGTATGACACCTTACTCGACATGTTTTGATAAAGCAATACCAGAGATACCATTTAACCGCGAGGATTATAATGCACTTAAGAGTATATGGTATGCGTTATCATGGACCAGCTATTAGGACTTGGTTCCGCAAGCTGCAAACGGGCTCAGCTCATGCCAGAGCACCATTTCACACGATTCCAAGCACTCTGCCTTCAGGATTGTCAAGGCCTGCCATAGGAGTGACTGATAGGAATCTGTTGTAGTGTAGTTCCTAGTTTCCCACTAGGCCCTGCGCATTGGAATAACATAAACAGTAGTATCGACGTGGAACTGCGGATATTCCAGGCCTCCACTGACTATGCTAAACTTAATTGGGTTGTGTTACCAACTAGCTCAGAGGTCACTGGAAACTTTCTTCTCTGTATAGGAAGTGATCAGCTTCCCTGGCACAGACAAGAAGGGATTCAGTTTTCCAACAACCGTGCAACATGACAACTTTGCTCCTCAGATCAAGAGTCAATCTCTAGGGTCGTGTGAAACAATAGACATGTATTTCACTCAGTCAGTCTAGTGCAGTTTACTTTCACGAGATGTAGAGAATAGAGAGACGGGCGTTTGTCAATAGAGGGTTAACATTTATTGAACAGTCTTTCTTCTCGTACAAGAGAAATGTATTGCCACAATTGCAATAATTGTTATTATAAAAAGTACGTACAGTAAGATAAGTATTGCGAAATAGAACTGTAAAAGCATTGATATGGTTTCTTAGCCATACAATGGTTTAAAAGTAATAAAACATATATACAGTCATATATACATTAGGCTAACATACTCAACTGGTGCTTCTAACTAAACCTACCCCAGTGTGCCTGACCTAAGCCTAACACGTGAAAGGGGAGTAAGTAAGTAGCTTTAAGTTAAGTTGGTTTTGCCAAGGTTTGTTTCAAGAATTCTCGTCTAAGGGTTTAGTCAACACCATACCTCTGAATAGAATGATGGAGGATTGGTATCTCCTTCAGGGGTCACTCTCAATATCCCAGTCACCCGCGAGGGTAAACCGGAAGCGCCGGGACTGGATTTCTCTGCACGAGAAAGGCAGCGGCTTCTCTTCAGCGCGTCCAGGAAGGAGGGGGGACAGCATCCGCGGGCAGCTGGAATCTGCTGGATGTCTTCGCAGAGGGACAGCTGTTCAGCTCCTTAAGCGTACTGCACCATAGTTCGCGCTTTAGCGGCGATAATGGTATCAGCAGCTTCACCACCACAGGATAGCAGGCTGCAGCGACAGAGTGCTAGATTTACCAACACGGAGTCTTGCAGGCAGCCAGCATCAGCAACAGTAGCTTGCAGCTCACATTGCTTAAGGCAACGTTGGTAATATTTATACCTGACAGGTGCCGGGTTTGACGCAAGTTTGCTGGACATAAGACGTCAATTAAAGATGTCACTAGGAAGTGATAGTTATCAGTTGCTCATTAGAGTTCCATTACTAATCAAAACACAGCAAGCGGGGATTTCCAGGTTTGCTGAGTTTTTATCTTGTTGAAGAACTCGGAGTGTTATCTAGGAATATCAGATAGTGACTACTGCTCTGTCATTGCACTAATTGGTCGCAAAGGAAGTGGCAGAGAGAACTATGCTGGAATGTGGCTCTGTTCGTGTGAGGCCAGAGATGACTTTTCAGAAAATCGCACTTGAACAGTTATGCCAATATAGGGAATAAATGGATTTATAGCCGAATAGGGACATAAGGTCACAGTATCGATCAGGAACCTAGATAAACACGCAACACCCACTCCACGGGTTAATGTCCATCAAAATTACTAAAACTAAGCAATAAGATGCATGTGTAACATTGCCCACCCCAAAATACATAAATGCATTTGAAATAGGCGTACTCGTAATACATGAATTTAGGTACTGTACGTTTTTTAAAGCATAGAAATCATTCAAAAAATTATTGCATATGAAATCAATGAACGATTATGCAAAAGGAATTACACATGAAGTATCTCTGACAGAAGAAAAGCGAGATAAATCCTCACATAAAAATGCATTGTAATAACGTGTGCTAGAGGCTGGTGTAATGTTATGTCTCTAGATGTGTTTAGAAATAGAAGTGTGAAGCTTCTGTTCTCTAAGAATAGTTTTTACGTTAAGCAAAGAATTGTTCGTGCCAAAAAGGGTCAATATGAAAAAAAATTGTCCAATTCAAAGAAAAATAGATTTCCAAAGCTCCTGGCAGTTTTTTGTTGATCAAAACCGAAGGCCGAATTCAGAGTTCATGGGAACGCTGTGTGTCGGAAAGCTTCTCAAAAAGTTATTGTTTCTGTACGGGTGAGAACATCGTATCAGACAGGCTCTCAAAGAATTGGTCTAAAAATTCAGGTGATAGTTCAACCAAATTAGATAGTGCTGTAACTTGGCAGGTGTGAGAATGATTGCTGTCATCATAGTCGGGACCAGCAATGCTCACAGAACGTTGTACCTGGATGATGTTGCTTTTGTCACTCGCTCCACTGTTACCACTTGGCTGTAGCACAGGAGTCTCTACGAATGCAGTCATCAGGATTGGTAGCCGCTGGGGACAACACAATGCGTGAGCCGTTATCGGACTGAGCAAAGTATCGACGTCCATTGGTACTGCTGATGGAAGTGAAAGACAGATGTCCAACACGCATTCATCGCCGCAAAGCATACACCGTAGCACAGGTAAAATGCAATTTTGCCATATCGGTCTGAATGAAAGGAACCAGGTCATGTTTAGATCTCTCAGCCTGGCCAATCCAAGGACGTTAGTTATCCTGTCCCGGTAGCGCATTGCTAGGATTGTCTCTTCCATTCCCATGGGAGCTATGTCTGAGCCGAGGCTTGCCATAACGTAGCAGGAGGGTCAAAAATAGAATCCCTGCGACGAGTCCCAAAAATAATGGTATGCCACCAAAAATGGAGTGGACAAAATTAGGAAAGATTCCCAAAATTGCCTGGAAGGGTGTTAGCAGTCCCGTAAAGACTGTCTTAAATATGCCTGGGATGCTTGTTGCACTAGACAAGTTAAGGAGTTGGCTGAACATTTCTACGAAATGCACGGGGCAATTTGTTGATAAAAGGTCATGAACTTCAGTAGCTGTCCTTGCAACTAGAAGATCATACGTCTCTTTAGATGACGTTATAGGCACTGTTGTCTGTAAAAGTACAGATTTCATTTTGCTTAATGTATCAATTCGTATAGAATAGAGATTCAGACGAGGCCAGATGGGAGTCACTATGTCTGGAGGCCCACTCGGAAACAATGCTTGCATACAGCATTTGACCATGGATGTTACTTCTACTAGATAACTTTTCCCTGGCACGAGGCCACAACATTTGTGATCCGTTCTAAGAATGTAACTCCCGTTCGCGAGTTGCATAAAGAAGGGCTCTATCTGAGTTGCAGGTGTGACTAGCTGGTGGCATGAAAGGTTGTTTGAATTTCCATCACATGCTCCGTGTAAATTAATACCCTGACACAAAAGTATACCGCTTAGTGAATGTTTACAATTCTCACCACTAAGAAATACATTTTTGTTGCTGTCACTATAGCAAGAATGAGTGTATGGTAATTTCCATTCGGATTTTACATATCCTTTACCCAATTGTTCATATTGGCCAGCAGGTATGTACTCAAGGCACTTTTTAAATCGGAAAGTTGTTATCGGAATTGTGATAATTCCGTGTATTATCCATTCAATGACAGGACTCTCTGACATTGTCAATGGTAATCTCTCAAGTTTTTCGATGCTCAGGATTGTATAGTCTGCTCCTTTCTGTGCCAAACTGATCTGTTTATCAGTAAGGTTAAAACTGGAAAATAATGACGTTGTGTTGATTAAACGCCAAGGCACATAGCCTGAACGAAGATTTTGCAGCGTCCAGCCTAATTCTATAATAGAGCGTAATTGAGACTGGCCATGTTGTAACATTAGCAAATCTCTGTCTATCACATCAAAGGCAGAGGATACAATATTGTCCAACGAATATATTCTGGAAGACAGAGTCGTTAACCCATTGTCTACTACAGAAAGTGATTTCTCCAAATTAATACGATCAATTTCTCGTATTTTTTCAGCAGTTTCAATTGGCTTTACTTTCCAAGCCTCGTTGTAAGCAGCATAGATACTGGTCGCTATGAAACGCTTTTGACGCTGTTTGCGTGGTCCAAGAATGAAATCGCGCAAATCAGCACGATCTTTTAGTAAAGACAAGTGTTGCTTAATTTCAGCCAGTGTGGACGAAGTTAGCCATTCAAGGCAGAGTTTCCCTACACTGTATGTTGTTATAATCCCTGGATGTTGTCTCTGGGAGTATCTAGGGTCTAATCTGGTCATTTTTAACCCCTGTGTTTTATTCAGGAATCTATCTTGACAGCTATTTGTGTCTGTAGGCCAGATTAACCACTTTTTCCAATCAGGATGTGATCTGTTAAAATGTAAAATTTGTGACACGTCTAACTCAATATCTGTGGTTGTATTCTCAGGTATTGGCTTTGGTATAGACGGTGTTTTAAGGTCTTTGTTCTTAGCTAGGCCAAGACAGGATGTTTGGTGTATTGTGTCATTTAAAAACAACATTTGTTCTGGTATCATGCAGGTTCTAAATAGTGCTTCTATGCCTTGCACCTGCCAATCTTTTGTACCCCAAATTGTTTTCGTTTCAATATTATTTTTCCAATAATCAAAACCAAATGTCATCATTTTGTCATAAAATGCTTCTGAATATATCAATTTAGAATTTGTCAGCATTGTTTTCATTCCTGTTTTATCTAACAGTTTATAATAAAATGTTTCTGCATTACTGGTGTTAAACCCTGAGAAGTATTTGAATTTCTCAAAAAATGCTTTAGAACTGCTTTTAGGTGGTGTAGAACAATGTTCCCATTGATTATACATAAAAACATTTCTAGGCTGTGCAGATTAATGCAAGTAGTGATCCCCATAGTGGGTGTAACAGAATAACTGCTCATAACTAGATGAACCTTGTAAATAATCATGATCTGTGAATCTAGCTGACATTACTAAATCAGACATCATGTCATTAATACTGTTAAAGTCCCAATCATCAGAGAATGTACTAGGTGTTACAAAGTCACTTGAGGAAACCTTTAGTTGATGAGGATACTTCAGGATTTCGACCGGACCATAGATCTCATAGTCTGTTTTCTCCCATACTACCCCACCAGGTATTGGAATTGCTGTGACATTTACTGTTGACAGTTCTCTTTTCTTCACGTGGGATGATCTGTGTGGTTTCAGGACTAGGTTGATGTTCTGACTTGCTGTGTCCATTGTAATATATTTTCCTTCAATGAATTTTCCCAAACAAAGTACCATGATGAGCCAAAGCAGGAGAAAAAATACACCTAGACCGAACCAGAACTCTAGCCAAGGGGAAATGAGGTAGATTTCCTTCAGTTGATGAAAGAGTTCCGTTGCTTTTTCTTTAAAAGTCTTTTTAGTTTCTGGCATCACTTCGGGGTCGTTTTGATCTTCAGGGAAGTTGTCGAAGTTGATGAAATAACCAGAGGCAGTTCTGTCAATTGATGGGATTGTTCTTTCAATCTGTCTCTCTGTAGCACTTTCTGATGCCACATCATTGTAGACTGGTGTTGTTTCTTGACGAACTGTTTCAATCTGTGTTTCAAGAGGCACGAGTTCCATGGCATTATTGCATAGTCCTTCATTGTGCACTGCAGGCTGATCGAATGTGATTAGTCTTTCAGTTTGAACCTCTTGGATTGTTGCAAGTTTGGGTATTCTGTTGTTTCTTGGGAGTCCACTGGGCCTACTGTTGATTATAGGCCACATGCTTGTGGTTTTACCAGATCGATAGACACGACTCTGTTCTCCTTTTTACCAGCAAGGGGCGGTAGCACAACTGATCTTGTTCCGGTGACTGCTAAGACAGGTACTGCTTTTCTGTAAGAAGGCCCAAATTCCTTCTTAACCGCGATCTTTTCTCTGACTAGATCCCCAATCTTTGGAATCCAGACAGGCCTGGCTGGGGCTGTTGCGGGTGGTGCCTCGTCAGTGGTACTTGGCTGTTGCTTTAACTTTATGTTGCTTAATGATTTTCTTGTTTCATTCAGTTCCTGTAAAACAGCCAAACGATCCTTTACATCAAAGTGCGTTGTTTCTTCTTGTACCACTGACATCTGACTATCGAGGTCCTGAACTCGCATTCTAATTCCGAACAATAGTTCGTATGGGCTGAAACCTTTTAGAGAATTTCTTGGCATGTTGTTAAGACTAGTCTGGACACTTGCTAAATGTTTGACCCACCCAGCGCCTGAACCTAATACCTTCGCTGTTATAGATTGCTTTATGTCACGGTTTTTTCTTTCTATCACACTATTCCCTTCGGGGTGCGACGGACAAGAATACCGCAACCCAATTCCCATGCTGGCCATGGCCTCCCTATAAGCTCGAGAGCTGAAAGCAGGACCCTGGTCAGAATGGAACGTGGTAATTGCGTATGTGCCGATAAAGACTCGCAAATCTTTTATAACCGTTCTAGCGTCAGCCGAGCGCTGGGGCCTCATTTTTTAAGTGCTTTTCGTCTTAACTGTTAATAGGACGCAGGATGGGGTGTAGGCAGCGTTACGCTCTTTCTGACTGGTAGCCGGTAGCAAGGTTCGCTACTGCGATCCCTATTACAGTTTTCACAGTAGTTTGCATATATTTGGTGTTCTACACTCATTCCCGGCCACCAGAATACTGATTGTAATTCAGTCAGTGATTCCTTGATCTCTCTGTGCCTAAGACCCAAACCCATGTGTGCGTCTGCTATTAAAAATATTCTCCTGTTCATGTTTGGAATTACTCTGTCCCCCACTCCAGGGATTCGAGCAAAAGGAACGGAGTTTGCATCGATTATGTATGCATAATTGAGTGGATAGTTTACGGGTAGTGCTGCACAGTCGCCTTTTACGGTTGTTTTTACTGCCAGCATGGTTTCCCCGTCTATGTATTTATCTGTACGCTTTTTTGTGGCTACGGAAGCCGGTTTAGTTGCTTCCGCTTTGGCTGTATTAGCCAATGAATTCCCTGCAACGTGAACGCCATCACGTTGAAGACTCTGTGCGTGAATCACGTGAGTCTTTTGTAGTTCTTTGTGTAAAAGAGCTACCTGTTCCCAAAGCAGTTTATGCTTTATTGTGGCACCTGTGTCATCTTTGTAGTAGTTTTCGATCCAACTCTGCAGTTTATTGTTGTAAGAGTTGACGCAGAAATGAGAATCGCACACTAGAAGTGTCGGGAATTCACGTTCTGCATTTTCTAGCGCCATCTTTAAAGATCTGATTTCAGTTCTCTGAACCGAACAGTTTCTTACAGATTCAGTTTTTGTTACTTTCGGTCTGAATTTACCGCACAGCCAACGACCTTTAATGATCGCACATGCTGCATCGTAGGATTTTCTCTCTACGTTGAAATGCTGTACAAAGCTATCTGTATAGATTATACAGGCGTATTGTGGGAGAGGCAGAATTTCGATTGGCAGAGGATATTCTTCTTCATATTCTAAATCATTCAGTTCATTTAGGAGCGGTCCGTGATAGAATTTCACGTCCTCTGCTGCAAGAGAATCTACGTACTGTATCCATTTCGGATCCAGTGACACTGTAGGCAGGTTTACTGGGCTGAATAGCGCCTCGAAGGCGGATTCCCCTGTAAGGATATTAATCCGTTTGCCATGTGCTAGTTCTCGTTCATTTGCTAATGCGATTTGCACTGCTTTCACAGTTCTTTCTGTGTGACTGAATGTTTTTTCTGCTTGTGTGTACAAGTGAGATTTAATTGAAATTGGTACCTTTTCTCCCTCATTAGAGGTCAGGTATGTGAATCCGCATCTTCCTGGGATGACTCGGATTACAAGATCGATCGTGTTGTCACGTGTATCTAATTTTGTTTTTGCTAACATGTCTGTTTGCAGTGATCTCAAAATTTCTGTGTGTTTTTGAGTCCAATTGATTTGTTTAAAATCAGGTTTTATTAGTTCGTAGAGAGGTTTAACCCTCTCTGCGTAATTTAGAATGTAAGTTTTTCCGAAATTCAGAAAACCTAGTATTGATTGTAAATTCTTCAGCGTTTTTGGAGCTTGGAGTACAGCGCACTTCTCTAAGAAGTTGTCCGCTAGGCTTTTCCCTTCACTTGATAATTCGTACCCTAGAAACAGTACTGTCAGATGGGCAATTCGGGACTTTTTAAAGTTGAATTTGTAACCCTCTGCTGCGAATCCAAGTATAATGGTGTTCACTCTTTTCAAGTGAGTATCCAAGTCGTCGTCTGTGAGATAAATATCATCTACATAAGATAATGCTTCATCATAGATTTGTAGTAACTCTGTTACCCTAGCTGAGAATAGTCCTGGGCTGTTCTTGAACCCCTGTGGGAGTCGACAGAATTTTTTCTGTGACCCAAATGCAGAGAAAGCGGTCAAATATCTGCTTTCCGGTGCAATGTTTTGACAAAAGAAGCCATTAGAAATGTCTAATGTTGTTTTATATTTTTTCCTAACTATGTTATCCATTAGGGCTGCACTATGCGAGTTTTGTACTGCAAAGGTTTTGCAACACGTATTAAGGTGTCTGTAGTCCAAAACTAGACGATATGAATTGTCTGGCTTGGAGACAGGAAACAAAGGATTGTTCATTTGAGAGGTGCATGTTTCAATCATTCCCTGGTACTCAAGTTGATCTAAGATCTCCCTGACTTGTTTTTTAGCTTCTTGCTTTATGGGATACTGCCGTTGGGCAGTTGGTTCACTTTTTAATTGGATTTTGTGAGGAGGAGAATCCTCATCCCATCCTACATGATTTTTATACAATGCAGGTGCCTGGGCTACTGCCCATTTCCTTGCATATGTATATTTTTTGTGAATCGGAATGTGATTCGAGAAGGCAGGCATAATCACTTCTTCGCCACGAGGGCACTCCCTGACAAACTCCGGGGGCCAATCTTTTTCAGCTAACAGAATATCATAGCCTTTTGAGAGCTTCTCCCAAAATAGACCCTTAATTTTCCTAGTCTTATCACCCTCTATACGCAATGTTATTTCGTATATTTTATGGGGCTCGCTAAGTCTGGTGTCGGCAGTTTCAACCTGAATGTATTCATTCGTGTCCACTGTCTCCAGATGACTCATCAAGATCTTGCGCGCTATACTGATTTCTGCTGCACTGTCCAACATTGTTAATGCCCACTCCCCGTTTTTCAACTGTGTCCTCAGTATTCTCGGCATGGTTGATTACTCTAATACTGGCTACCTTCTTTTTAGGAAATTGAGATTTCTTATTTTGAGCAGGTTCCTTGTCTTTGGACTTGGTGTGCTCTCCTGGGTCTGACCGTCCTCTTCTTTCCGAATTCTGTGGAAGAGATCGAGAGGGACGTGTATCAATACTTTGATATCTATCAGGTTTTTTTAGATTATCCCAATTTCTAAGGTTGTATCTTTTCTCAGAGGGCTCCCTCTGGGGAGACTGGCGTTCTCGAGTCGGAGTTTTTTCCCTCCGTCGAGGAGACCTTCCTCTGGACTGGAAAACTTTTTCCTTGGGAGTGGATTGTTTATTTCCATCCCAGCTCTTTTTAGGAGTGTTTGAATTATTTTTAATAAATAATTTTTCAGGATTTTCGAGCAGTTGGGGCTTTACCGGTTTTCCACCCAAGCTGTCTCTACCTAATTCTTCATAGCATTTTCTATGATTTTGGCAAGCTCAACAGGATCTTTTATATCTGTTTCCTTCAACTTCTGGCGGATCGCCACAGATGCTGCTTCTCCTCTAATGTTGGCTAATAATATAGCCGAGACCTGCTTGAAGTCTTTCAGTAATTTCATACCTAGATTTAAAGCGGGCTCTGGACCGAATTCATTTTGAATCTGTTTTAGCACTTCTGGTATTACCGCCATAGACGGAACACCGTGTGTTTTTGTGTAAATGGAAGCAAAGACTGTACCCCAAGTGTCACAGTCCTCCACGTGTGGTGCGATTCCCATAGGATGGCAGATGGTCAAGATTCTGTGTTTCTCAATAGGGGTAGTATCAGGAAATACTGCCTCTATTTGAGTGATTTTCTGTGCTAACCAGAAAGGAATTTGTTCCCGTTTTACGGGTGTTTTACCAAGACATGACTGTATGTTCTGTGGTGTAATTTTATTTGTGTTCCCCTGATGAGGGGTCAGCTGTGGTGTATTAACAGCTGGCTGGACTGTTGCAGTCCGCATTACATATTGGACTAATTGCCTATGTATTTTTATTAATGTGTTTAGCTGTACTAACAGCTCTTCTCTAGACATTTTTACAATGTCAGGATGTGGTGTGTAGCTGGCTAGAACCGGCCACGTGGCTCCTGGTCTACCTAGTGGACCGAGCCTGGTAATGTGATCAGTATGTTTTAGGGCGCCATTAAACCAGAGCAGGTGCTCTTGAAATTTAAGTGGAATTTCAATCTCCTCGAAAGGAGCGTACTCTTCCGGAGGTTTCTCTATTTTGTAATAGTGAAACTCTTTTGTTCTAGCGTTTACCGCTGGAAAGTTTATCCATGAATAGAATACCTCTGTCTGCCGATACTCGTGAGCCTCTATCACGAAAATTACTGTACCACCTTGAGGTGTCAGTCCGTTTTCTATAAGTTTTAACGTTATAGATCTTCTTAAGTGGACCGGGATGATAATAGCATCCGGGTCTGTGTGTTCGGGACCTTGCTGAGTCGCATCTGCTGCGGCCCCAGGGGTTCCGTTTTCTGGCATTGTAAAAATGCGAGGTTTGCAGAGTAGGTCTCCAAGGAGACAAAGATTAGGTGCACAATATTTTGGAACACTGTATCCTTCAACGTTGATAAACCAGAGCTTTACATAGGAATCTCTTCCTACTAAGGTCGGGCGGATTTTAACCTTTCACCCACTCCAGACGTCTATTGGAGTATTTACGGGAGAAAGGGGTGTGAAATATGCACGACTGAGTTACTCTAAAAGTCTTGCGTTAGTTTATCGCCTTACCAAATGTTAGGGCGCCATGTAGTGTAGTTCCTAGTTTCCCACTAGGCCCTGCGCATTGGAATAACATAAACAGTAGTATCGACGTGGAACTGCTTATATTCCAGGCCTCCACTGACTATGCTAAACTTAATTGGGTTGTGTTACCAACTAGCTCAGAGGTCACTGGAAACTTTCTTCTCTGTATAGGAAGTGATCAGCTTCCCTGGCACAGACAAGAAGGGATTCAGTTTTCCAACAACCGTGCAACATGACAACTTTGCTCCTCAGATCAAGAGTCAATCTCTAGGGTCGTGTGAAACAATAGACATGTATTTCACTCAGTCAGTCTAGTGCAGTTTACTTTCACGAGATGTAGAGAATAGAGAGACGGGCGTTTGTCAATAGAGGGTTAACATTTATTGAACAGTCTTTCTTCTCGTACAAGAGAAATGTATTGCCACAATTGCAATAATTGTTATTATAAAAAGTACGTACAGTAAGATAAGTATTGCAAAATAGAACTGTAAAAGCATTGATATGGTTTCTTAGCCATACAATGGTTTAAAAGTAATAAAACATATATACAGTCATATATACATTAGGCTAACCTACTCAACTGGTGCTTCTAACTAAACCTACCCCAGTGTGCCTGACCTAAGCCTAACACGTGAAAGGGGAGTAAGTAAGTAGCTTTAAGTTAAGTTGGTTTTGCCAAGGTTTGTTTAAATAATTCTCGTCTAAGGGTTTAGTCAACACCATACCTCTGAATAGAATGATGGAGGATTGGTATCTCCTTCAGGGGTCACTCTCGATATCCCAGTCACCCGCGAGGGTAAACCGGAAGCGCCGGGACTGGATTTATCTGCACGAGAAAGGCAGCGGCTTCTCTTCAGCGCGTCGAGGAAGGAGGGGGGACAGCGTCCGCGGGCAGCTGGAATCTGCTGAATGTCTTCGCAGAGGGACGGCTGTTCAGCTCCTTAAGCGTACTGCACCATAGTTCGCGCTTTAGCGGCGATAATGGTATCAGCAGCTTCACCACCACAGGATAGCAGGCTGCAGCGACAGAGTGCTAGATTTACCAACACGGAGTCTTGCAGGCAGCCAGCATCAGCAACAGTAGCTTGCAGCTCACATTGCTTAAGGCAACGTTGGTAATATTTATACCTGACAGGTGCCGGGTTTGACGCAAGTTTGCTGGACATAAGACGTCAATTAAAGATGTCACTAGGAAGTGATAGTTATCAGTTGCTCATTAGAGTTCCATTACTAATCAAAACACAGCAAGCGGGGATTTCCAGGTTTGCTGAGTTTTTATCTTGTTGAAGAACTCGGAGTGTTATCTAGGAATATCAGATAGTGACTACTGCTCTGTCATTGCACTAATTGGTCGCAAAGGAAGTGGCAGAGAGAACTATGCTGGAATGTGGCTCTGTTCGTGTGAGGCCAGAGATGACTTTTCAGAAAATCGCACTTGAACAGTTATGCCAATATAGGGAATAAATGGATTTATAGCCGAATAGGGACATAAGGTCACAGTATCGATCAGGAACCTAGATAAACACACAACACTGTGTGTCCATTTTTAGGGTTAGATATAGGTATACTATATCTAAAGCAAAGGGTGAGTACACCACCTTGCCCCAGCTGTCGTGCAGCCAGTTGTGTCAGATTTAGATGGCCATCCAGGGGTGGCATAATACATGCTTCAGCCCCTGGTAGGCCCTGGGTACACCTATGCCCTGAGTTACAGGGTCTGATAAGGTGGCCCAGTACCAATTGGAAATGTACCTAGGGTACATGGAATCCATTTTAGAGAGAGAGCAGTAGGCCTGGGGTCCTGATTGGCAGGGCCCCAGGTCAACTAAGTCGGAAAACCAGCAAAACACCAGGCAAAAAAGTTGGGGGTAACCATAGTCAGGTATCTACCTTCCTACACAACCCCCCCCCCAAACGAAAGGAGATAAGGCTATCCTTGACCAGGTAAGCCTATATTGCCTGAGTGGCCATATGAGGTGGTACATGCACTGGCATGGTTACCCCCTGTATCATGGTCCACTAAGCAACCCCTCACCCTAAGGCTATCTGAGGGTCTCCACCATAGGGAATCACTACCTGTGGTGTGCTTTGGCAAAGTAAAAGGCTGGTGTGGGAATGGAGTATTGAAGTGAGACTCCACTATTGTTGGGCTCATTTTCCTCCAATCACTATCCACCATATGTGCCTTTCATTCCAGTACTGAGTTGCAATGAGCTCTCGGGGTCAACCTCTGGCTACCTAAAGCTGGAGGCTGAGTCCCTCTGTTTGGCTTACTGGAGGGACAGGTCAGGTTTGGGGTTTTTAGGCCCCAGGTTTGGCTGTGCCCAACAGTGTCCAGCTGTGGGAGTTCCCTAACTAAATTTAAGGGGGATCCCTCAGGAGTGTGTTTTATTTTCACTTGGCTAGGACTACTAGCTTCAGTGATCCTAATCTGCTGATTGGGAAGTTCTTTTGGACAGGGGGCCCTTTGGGGTCCACCACTGGCCTTCCTGACCTTTGCAGCCCTGGGCTGACTGAGGCAGGGTAGAGAGGGGCAGGTTACCTGCTCCAGACTGGGTTCCACCTGGGAAGGTTCCACTGTCATCAGGGGCTCTGTCAGGCTAGGCCTGACTACCTCTGGGGCAGTTCCTTCACCAGGGGTAGAGTCCGTTTCCTGAGGAGGCTGGCTCTCACCTAGTGTCTGGGAGGGGGAAGACTTTTCTTCCTCCTCAATGCTCTCTGTCTGAGTGGAGTGATCCATAGTTTCAGGCTTCACAACACTGTTATCTGTCTGAGTTTGAGCTGTGGCCATCACAACTCCACCAACCTTTTCAGGAAGGGACTCAGTTTGGGTATGGGCTGTGACCATCACAGCCTTGCCAACCTGTTCAGGAAAGGCATCTTTCTGGGATAGGGCTGTGACTGGCACAGCCCTCCTGGCCTGTTCAGGGAGGACATCTGGGACTGGGGCTGTGGCTATCACTGCCCCACTAACCTTACCATGGAGGTTTACCATTTTTAAATGGGTTTCTTGCTCTACCTCAGCCCAGGCTGAGGTCTCTAAATCATTCCCCAGTAGGCAATCTACAGGCAAGTTTGGGGACACTGCCACTTGTGACCAGTGACACCTCCCCAGCTGAGATTTACCACTGCTATGGGATGATCTCTCTGCACCCCATCAATGTTCACTACCTGGTATGTGGCACCAGGCATAAGTTGCCTTGAGGGGACTAGGCTCTCAGCCACCATGGTGATGCTAGCCCCTGTGTCTCTGTAGGCCTCAACTTTTGAACCATTGATGAGGGGCTCCTGTCTGTACCTGCCCAAAGTGTTGGGACAGGCTGTGAAGTTGGCAAACCCCATGCCAGTCTCACAGACAAGAGTATCTAAGTCAGAGAACCTGGTTAGGCCAGAGTCCCCAGGCACTCCCAAAGAAAATGCACCCAGATTCTTGGGGGCACTCCCACCACCTGGGGGATTACTACTAGTAGTAACAGGAGGCTGGGAAGCTTTATTTGGGGGTATGTTCTCCTTATTGTTGTTGGCCTTGGGACAACTGCTGTCAGTTTTGTAATGGCCTACCTGTTTGCAGGTATGACAATAAGGTTTCTTTTGGGTTTTGGGAGAAGTTTGGGACCCAGCCTTTTCAGAGGAATTGTGGGGCCCTGTGGTTTGATCAGAAGATTTATTCCCCCCCTTCTCTTGAGGCTTGGTTGATTCCTTCTTTTGGTCACCACCCTGGTTCTTAGGCTTGACCCTGGTTCTGACCCATTTGTCTGCCCTCTTACCCAATTCTTGTGGAGAGGTCAGATCAGAGTCTATCAGGTGTTGGTGTAATAACTGGTTCTGACAATTACTTAAGATTTGCTCTCTCATAATTAGATTGTATAATCCTTTAAAATCCGTAACCTTACTTCCCAGTAGCCAGCCTTCAAAAGCCTTAGTGGTACAATCAACAAAGTCAGTCCAATCCTGAGACTGATTTTTCTGGGTGTCTCTGAATATCAACCTGTACTGTTCAGTGGTTAAACCAAACCCTTCAACCAGTGTAGTCTTCAGGACTTGGTAATTGTTAGCATCCTCAGCTCTAGTAGTGAGGAGCTTATCTCTACCTTTGCCTTCAAAGGAGAGCCACAAGATAGCTGCCCACTGACTCTCGGGGACACACTGTACAGTGCAAGCCCTCTCCAAAGCAGTCATCCATTTGTGGATATCATCCCCTTGTTTAAAGGGGGGCACTATCTTACTCAGGTGTCTAGTGTCTAAACTCCTGTCTTTTTCTCTTGGGAGAATGCTGCCACCAGTGGGGTCTGCCCCACACAATTTCTGCTCTCTAGCAAAGGCAAGTCTCTCTTTGGCCAGGGCAAGTTCTTCCATTTCAATCTTCAGATTGACTTCCCTCACTTTGGCTTCATACACTCTTCTCTGAGGGGATGTCATCCCTCTTTGAGAAGAGCCCTGAGAGCCATTGGTTCGAATGGATCTGTTAGATCCTCTGGATAGAGACCTAACTCGTCCATTCCCAATGTTAAGCTGGCCTGAGAGGGGCCCCAGGGGTCTCCTAGTACCATTCTCATGCCTGCTTAAGTTGTCCCTAGTTAGCTGGCTAACTACTTCTGGACCTTTGTCTGCCTCATCCTCAGATGGCTCTAGATCCTCATCCTCCTCTTCACCTTCTGCAGAGAGATGGATAAGGTCCGGGTCACCTGTGGTTCCCTCTAGGGGAGGAATGTTCCCATCTGGATGAGAAGGTTCTGTGTTACCAGCCCTCCTAGCATCATAAGTCTCTAAGAGACCAATCAGAAAAGGAATGGTAGGGGTTGCACCCTGATTTAGCTTCCTGGATGTACAGATTTGTCTCATCTCCTGGAAGCTAAGTGCAGCATATCTGGAAGTGACCTGTGGAATGTCCACTGATACAAGGGGAGACTCAGAGTTTCCTCCTTTGTCTGACATGCTGCTTCTAGTGTGGTGTAAGTGATGCACCTACCTACACTATATGTTTGCCTACTGATCCCTTGCTAAGAGTTGTAGCCAAGGTGTGCTAAGCCTTGAGGAGCTACAACAGCTAGTTCAGTAGAACTCAGAGTATTCTAAGCTCAGTTATATGTACCTGGAGTACTTATGTGATCTTTCACAATGATATTCTTAGGATACGTGTGGTAAAACAACAGCAAGCTCAAATCCCAACCGCTGCTCACCAATGTGAGAAGTGTTCACTATTCTAGTGAGCACTTTGTATCAGTCCAAACAACCCTTATTGATGATTGGTTGTAAGTCAACCTTATAGACCAGCTATCCTAGTAGCATGGATACGAGCAGTCTTCGGGCTAAACTCTAGAGGGCGTGTTAAGCCAGCTGTTATACCATCACATATACCCCTTGAACACCAAGTGAAAGGACACCACACAAGTGTTATGAAAATAAACAGTGTATTTATTTAGATCACAACAGCCCTGTACTCTTTATGAGGACAGGGTACTAAGCACACAACAAAACTCTTAAGAAAATACTTTAAGTTGCACAATTTACACAAATGCCCGAGGGGCACAAAAAACCATATACTCTAAAAGTGGAATGCGAAATTACTAGCAGGTAAGTACTGTACTAATAGGCTTTGGAATCGCTAGGACTGGACTACTGAACCTTCAGATTACTAGCAGGAGGCCTAGGGGACTCTGGTGCAGAGTGTGCACTCTCACGCGGGATGCGGGACAAAGTCTATGGATGCTAGAATTTACAAAGTTAGTGTTCTCGGGCGAACCCGACTAGGTAGAGCTGAAACGAAAAAGGATCTGGACCCTTGGATAGTGAGGCTATGCTGGGGCACCGAAATGCCGAAGTTACCTAGCCCAGGGGCTGCGGCTGCATTGGTCTGGAAAGACGTCAGGAATCCTTGTTGCAGTCTATGGAGCCTGAAAGAAGAAGTTGCTGGCAGGCGACCAGTGAAGAGATTCGGATGGATCCAAGCCTGGATCGGAGATGGAAGACACCTGTAAGCAGAGGGGACCAAGTTCTGAATCACTAGCCAGTGATTAGATGGGCACCAGGATGGCACCGGCTGAAGTCGCCTCGACCAGGTGAGTGGGCAACGCTGGGCTCTGCAGTCTCACGGACCAGGAGGCGTTGTCGGCGACCAGGATGGAGGTGCGAGCTGTCCCACGATGGTATCTGCTGTCGACGTAGCTGGACCTAGGATTGGGGCAACAAGTCTTGGCAAATGCAAGCCCACGCGGTGGACTCAAAATGGCGTCTGGAGTGGACCAGGAGGGTCCGGGGTGCTCCTCTTTTGGAGGGGAGCAAGGGCCAGTCTGGAGCAACCAGACCAACAGTGGTGATGTCGTTGTTCGTCGTCGGGAAGGCCACAAGCCAGCGGGCTAGTAGCCAGACAACGCGGTGAGCAGCAAAAAGCAGAAGGGCCCCACGCAGATCTGGTGGATGCTGGAGGGCTGAACTTCGGTGCTGGAGCTGCTCAGGGTTGGGGCTTTTCGGACCCCAAAGCACTCACTCGAGGATCCCTCGGCGGTCGTGCTGGGCAAGCGTCGTGCAGTCTTGAAGATGGCCGGTCCCTCGAGGTCTTGTCGCACCCACGGATCTCAGCTGAGCTGACGATGTGGGTAGAGGTCGGAGGTGCCAGGGAAGCCGGGCCTCGTTGTGCTGGTCAGTCGGATTCCGGAGGAAGGACGTGCAGCAAACCGCAGTGTTCTTGGATGGTGCCTGCGGGTGCAGGGTGACTACTCCTTAGTCACAAGGGAGAAGAAGTCGAGAGTTCCTTTCGTAGAAAGTAGTTTCAGGATTCAAAGATGTTCTAATTTGGAAGGGGGCCCGCTCCTATCTTTATACTAGGAAAAGGGGCTGGCACGCGACTAGGTCCTGCCCATGGGTGGGACCAGGAAGGGGGGTGGTTTCACCCCTCTCCCATGCCGGACTTTACCCAGCTCAGGGGCTGGTGTGCCCCTGGAACTGGTTCTAGCCGACAGATGCATAGTGAGCACCGGGGTGCCACTTGCAGTCACCTTCCTCTAAAGCCCTGCCTACCCAGGATACACAAAACCCTGTCTGGGATGGTGCTAGCACCGCCCCTGACAGGAAACCCTTTGTCCAAGCCTCCCTCGCTGGAAGGACTCCCAGCAGCAGGAGGTCAGACTTGTGTCTGTGGTGGCAGCATCCATTTTGTGATGCTGAGGCTTGAGTTAACTTTAACCAGGGTTCACAGTTACATACATGTCGTGTCCCTCTAGAAGGGTGGAATGCTAACCCCGGCGCCAGAATTGGCGAGGGGTTAGTATTCAAATTCGTATGACACCTTACTCGACATGTTTTGATAAAGCGATACCAGAGTTGGCATATAACCGCGAGTATTATAATGCACTTAAGAGTATATGGTATGCGTTATCATGGAACAGCTATTAGACTTGGTTCCGCAAGCTGCAAACGGGCTCAGCTCATGCCAGAGCACCATCTCACACGATTCCAAGCACTCTGCCTTCAGGGTTGTCAAGGCCTGCCATAGGAGTGACTGATAGGAATCTGTGTGACCGTTTTAGGGTTAGATATAGGTATACTATATCTAAAGCAAAGGGTGATTACACCACCTTGCTCCAGCTGTCGTGCAGCCAGTTGTGTCAGATTTAGATGGCCAGCCAGGGGTGGCATAATACATGCTGCAGCCCCTGGTAGGCCCTGGGTACACCTATGCCCGGAGTTACAGGGTCTGATAAGGTGGCCCAGTACCAATTAGATATGTACCTAGGGTACATGGAATCCATTTTACAGAGAGAGCAGTAGGCCTGGGGCCCTGAATAGCAGGGTCCCAGGTCAACTAAGTCGGAAAACCAGCAAAACACCAGGCAAAAAGTTGGAGGTAACCATAGTCCGGTATCCACCTTCCTACACTAAGCACACAACAAAGTCTACATGTCTACCCTGAACTCTTTGAGTCAGGGAGCTAAGCACAGAACAAAACTCTTACGAAAATACTTTAAGTTGCACAATTTACACAAATGCCCGAGGGGCACGAAAAACCATATACTCTAAAACTGGAATGCGAAATACTAGCAGGTAAGTAACAAGATCCAGAGGCTTTAGGATCGCTAGGACTACACTACTGAACCTTCAGGTTAGGAGCAGGAGGCCTAGGGAGATCGGGTGCAGAGTGTGCACTCTCACGCGGGATGCGTGACAAAGTCTATGGATGCTAGTATTCGTAAAGTTAGTGTTATCGGACGAATCCGACTAGATAGGCTGAAAACGAAAAAGGATCTGGACACTTAGATAGTGAACCTACGTCAGAGCACCGAAATGCTCAAGTTACCTAGCCCAGGGGCTGCGGCTGCATAGGGTTCAAAAGACGTCGGGAATCCTCGTTACAGTCTATGGAGCCTGAAAGAAGAAGTTGATGGCAGGCGACCAGTGATGTTCGATGTGATCCAAGCCTGGATCGGTGATGGAGACGACCTGAAAGCAGAGGGGACTCAGTTCTTAATCACTAGCCAGTGATTAGGTGGGCACCAGGATGGCACCGGATGAAGTCACCTCGATCAGGTGAGTGGGCGACGCTGGACTCTGCTGTCTCTCGGACCAGGAGGCGTTGTCGGCGACCAGGATGGAGGTGCAAGCTGTCCCACGAGGGTGTCTGCTGTCGGCGATGCTGGACCCAGGATTGGGGCAACAAACCTTGGCAAAGTCAAGCCCACACAGTGGAGTCAAGATGGCGTCTGGAGTGGACCAGGAGGGACTGGGGTGCTCCTCTCTTGGAAGGGAGCAAGGGTCAGTCTGGAGCAACCAGACCAGCGGTGTAATCGTCGTGGTTCGTCGTCAGGAGGGCCACTAGCCAGCAGGCAAGTGACCGGACAACGCGGTGAGCAGAAAAGAGCAGAAGGGCCCCACGCAGATCTCGTGGATGCTGGGGGGCTGGACTTCGGTGCTGGAGCTGCTCAGGGTTAGGGCTTCTCAAACCCCAAAGCACTCACTCGAGGATCCCTCGGCGGTCGTGCTGGATAAGCGTCGTGCAGTTTTGAAGATGGCCGGTCCCTTCAGGTCTCGTCACACCCACGAATCTCAGCTGGGCTGATGATGCAGGTAGAGGTCAGAGATGTCAGGGAATCCGGGTCTCGTCGAGCTGGGCAGTCTTGATCCGGAGGATGGACGTGCAGCAAACCGCATGCGCTTAGATGGTGCCCGCTGGTGCCGGGTGGCTACTCCTTAGCCACAAGGGAGAGTCTTCAGAAATGTTCAAGAGTTCTTTCGTGGATAGTAGTCAAGATTCAGAATTATCTAATTTGGGAAGGGGGGCCTGCTCCTACCTTTATTCTAAAAAAAGGGGCTGGCACGCGACTAGGTCCTGCCCATGGGTGGGACCAGGAGGGGGGTGGTTACACCCATCTCCCTTGTCCGGACTTTCCCCAGCTCAGGGGCTGGTGTGCCCCTGGAACTGGTTCAAACCGGCAGATGCACAGTGAGCACCGGGGTGCCACTTGCAGTCACCTTCCTCTCAGCCCTGCCTACCTGGGATACACAAAACCCTGTCTGGGATGGTGCTAGCACCGCCCCGGACAGGAAACCCTTTGTCCAAGATCTCCTCGCTGGAAGGACTCCCAGCAGCAGGAGGTCAGACTTGTGTCTGTGGTGGCAGCATCCATTTTGTGATGCTGAGGCTCGAGTTAACTTTAACCGGGGTTCACAGTTACATACATGTCTTGTCCCTCTAGAAGGGTGGAATGCTAACCCCGTCTCCAGAATTGGCGAGAGGTTAGTATTCCAATTCGTATGACACCTTACTCGACATGTTTTGATAAAGCGATACCAAAGATAGCAAATAACCGCAAGGATTATAATGCACTTAAGAGTATATGGTACGCGTTATCATGGAACAGCTATTAGGACTTGGTTCCGCAAGCTGCAGACAGGCTCAGCTCATGCCAGAGCACCATCTCACATAATTCCAAGCACTCTGCCTTCAGGATTGTTAAGGCCTGCCATAGGAGTGACTGATGGGAATATATGTGCCCATTTTAGGATTAGATCTAGGAATACTATATCTAAAGCAAAGGGTGATTATACCACCTTGCCCCAGCTGTCGTGCAGCCAGTTGTGTCAGATTCGGATGGCCAGCCAGGGGCGGCATAATACATGCTGCAGCCCCTGGTAGTCCCTGGGTACACCTATGCCCTGGATACCTAAGGTATACGTGTACAGGGACTGATAAGGTGGCCCAGTACCAATTGGTAAATGCACCTAAGGTTTGTGTGAGTCCATTTTAGAGAGAGAGCAGTAGGCCTGGGGCCCTGAATAGCAGGGTCCCAGGTCAACTAAGTCGAAAAACCAGCAAAACACCAGGCAAAAGGTTGGGGGTAACCATAGTCGGGTATCCACCTTCCTACATATAGTATCGTCTATTATGTTCCAAACAATTGTAATTTGTATTTAATCAAACAATACAATTAACTCTGAGCTCAATGAAATAAGCCAATGGCTGTTTTGCTTCCCTATGGGCCTGTGTCAAAACAGATAATGCACATCCTTCAACCTTATGACCGTATAATACACAGTATTTTTCATAATTTGGCATTCCAAGAACTTGTGTACAGCAGAGCTTCTCTAAGTGCTCTAGAAAGCCAGTCATGTATTTGTTTTCCCAGGTTAGTGGATCAGACACATCTTTGTGTGTAAGGCTCTCTAGAGGCTCAGCCACTAGCAAAAAGTTGGGAATCCATTTGACAACCATATTCTACAATTTCCTAGTACAGCATGACTTTTCTCTGTGTTGTTGGGGAGTTCGTTCTCAGGATTGGAGAGAGAAGGTCTTGGGACGCATTTCTAGCTCCTTTCGCAACATGGTCTTGCGGATACAGAAACTCCCTTGACAGTACTGCAATATTGTAGGGAACACCTTGTGTTTGTTCACCCTCACATGAATCAGCAATGCAGTGGTGTCTTGCATGCACGCTTCTTGCTTCAGTAACACCAGTAAGTTGTCAATTTAGAGGACCAGGATTAAGTTGCATGGCAGCTGTAGGGTCTCCAGATTTTGTTTCAGCATCTGGTTCAAGTTTGAGGGACTTTCTGTACACTCTTGTGGGACTCTGGACAATGGCTGAACTATCCCTGAAAATCAGAGCATGAAAAGGAACACCCTTTCCTCGAGTAAGGGAATGGAAAAGATGCTTGAAGCGGATAAGTGATCGAGAACGATTCAGTCTCAGATTGAATTTAGAAAAGTATCATGACAGGATTTGGTACCACGGACAACATGGAAAATCAATTTGATTTACCTTTCTCAGGTCCTGAACTATCCTCCTTTTCTTGTTTGATTTCTGAAAACTCCTCACTGGTGAGTTGCAAGTGCTCCCTAATATTTATTTTAAAGATAACCTGTTCTAGCATAAATTTGATAACTGGTGTAGTTCCTGCCACAGCTTCAGGTGTGAGGTTGTATTTGGAAATTCAGGGATACTTTGCGTTAGGCTTCAATATGATTTT
Organism: Lissotriton vulgaris; assembly: GCF_964263255.1. Classification (NCBI taxonomy): domain Eukaryota; kingdom Metazoa; phylum Chordata; class Amphibia; order Caudata; family Salamandridae; genus Lissotriton; species Lissotriton vulgaris. Next base: position 1,440,148,413 of record NC_141687.1, on the reverse strand, counting down.
CAAAAGTTTGACATTTTTAATCAACTCTATACTTTTGACTATAAAGTCAGACTTCCTTTTTCACCATACTTTTTAGGTCAAGTCTGAGCAGTGCATGCGCTGCTCTGTGAGCCATGCTTTTTAGGTCTCTGCCTGCGAAAGACTGCGCACATGCGCAGTCGAGCTGGCGAGTTTTAATGAGGTAGGGTATTTTCTACTAGCGAGGTTAAGCCCCGCCCCTCTTCTCCATTGGCTGGCGTCACAGTTTGTAGTGTAGTTCCTATATTCCCAATAGGCTCTGCGCATTGGAATAACATAAACAGCAGTTTAGACGTAGGACTGAGGTCATCTAGGTCTCTACTGAATATGTTAGACTTAATTAGGTATGCCAGCTAGCTCAGAGGTCACTAGAAACTTTCTCGAGTAAACAGGAAGGGGTTAACTTTCCTGAATATACAAGAAGGGATTAGTTTCTGACAACCCCATAAACATGACAACTTTGCTCCCCCTAAAATAAGGAGTATATCTCCAGAGTTGTGTGAAAACAAGACAGCTATTTCAGTTGCGCGATACAAGTGAAATAAATAAATTAAATAAAATATATGCATGCTTAGTTTCACCAGGAGTGCAGGGAAATAGAGAGACGGGCGTTTTCAATAAAAGTGGTTATTTATTGAGCAGTCTTTTTTCTCATGCAAGAGAAATGAATTGCCACAATTGCAATACTTATCATGAAGTAAAGTGCGTACAGTAAAAGGAGTATTTTGAAATAATACTGTAAAAGCATTTATATGGTTTCTCAGCCATAAGATACTTAAAATGGATAAAATATATGCATACTTAAAATCATTGACTAAACTTGCTCAACTGGTGCTTCTAAGATACGCCTACCCCGGTGTACCTAACGTAAGCCTAGTACGTGGGAAGGAGTAAGTGAGCTGCAGTTTAAGTTGTTATTTTTGCCAAGAATCTGAATCGAGAATTCTCTGAGGATCTAATCGGCTCCGTACCTTGGTTATAGAATGAAGGAGGTCTTGTATCTCTCTCTCAGGACTCGATCTCCCAGCAACCCGCAAGGGTGACTGGAAACACTGGAGCTGGATTTCTCAGCAGGAGAAAAGACAGCGTCTCTCTCAGTGCTTCAATGGGAGGGTCGGCTTCCTTCGGCACTCGCATCAGCTGGGCTTCGGATAAGTAGATAGCTGATCTGCTCCAAACCACGTGTGTTTACTTAAGGCAGATGCTGGTATATTTATATCTGGAAGGTGCTGAGTTTGACGTAAGGTTGGACATAAGACGTCACTAAGAACTGGCAGTTTTTTCAGGACTCTCAGGAGTTCTAGGACAAATCAAAACAAAAGCAGGGGGAATTCCCGGGCTGCTGGAGGCTTGGTTTTTTTAAAGAACGCGTTGTGCTTTCTAGGAGTCTAGGGGAGTAGCCTTGCCGTATTTGGACTACATTGGCTATGACTAAATATGGATATGATTCTTATGCCTTTATAAGGATATGATTTGTTATTACCACATAAGGGCATGCATCAGGAATATTTAATTAGGGTCCTAGATCCGATTACCACACCCACTCCACGTATAATGTCCATCATTACTAAATACTAAGCAATACTAAACATATCACGATTTATGTGTTTTCCAATCCACCCCAAAATACATAAAATGCATTTGAAATGGTATGTACACGAAAAAATGAGTATCATACTTTACGTTTTCAAGCTTAGGTAACATTCAGATAATGCATATATGGTACTTTGTCTGAATGATTTGCGAAATTTACATTTATGAATTGGCTCTTAATACAGAAGAGAAGGTCGAGACCATTTCATCACATATTTATGCAATACTATACATGTGCTAGAGGCTAAGTCAAAATATTGTGTCTAGCGTTCTTAAAAATAGAAGTTCTGTTCTCTAAGAATAGTTCTACTTTAAGCAGAGTATCATGTGCCAAAACAGGGTAAATATTTTGGGAACTGGAGAAAAAATTATTTTGCTCTCTGGAAAGGAGAAAAAAAATGATTTTTTTTTAGAGTTCTGTTTATCAAAACTGAAGGCAGAGTTCAAAGTTTAGGGAACGCTGTGTGCTCTCTATTTCAAAAGTTATTCTCGTTGTTAGGAGAGAACACTAACTCAGATAGGCTGGTAAAAAATTTGTCTACAACAGTAGACCAGGTTTGAAATAGTGCATATGTGAGAAACATTGCCATCATAGATTTCTACATCAGCAATGCTCACAGAAGGTTGTACCTGTGTGATGCCGCTTTCATCTCGTACTTCACCGCCACCTAATCGTAATGTTGAAGTCTCAACGAATGCCGTCACCAGAATAGGTAGCCGCTGGTGACAACACGCATGAGCCGTTACTGAACCAAGCAAAGTATTGATATCCATTGGTACTGCTGATGGTAGTGTAAGACAGATGTCCAACACGCATTCTTCTCCGCATAGCAGACATCGAATCACAGGTAAGATGCAATCTTACCAGATTGGTCTGAATGAAAGAAACCAGGTAGTATTCAGATCTTAGCCGGGCCAATCTGTGGTTCTGAAAAGTTTGGACCCTGCTTTATAATATAGAGAAGCCCAACACTCGTGTCAGAAAATATCATCATACCATGACGAATTTGGTATTGGCAGACCGGTAATTATCAGGTCATTATGCCTGTGCATTTGCGTCACGATTGAGTGACGCGAACACCCCTAAATCGCACTTCCTGTGTTGAACCCTCGGGTTCCATTTTGTGAGCGGCAACCATCTTGTAGATTGCCCTTACATAGTCAATTGATCCAGGCCGAATTCGATCTGAAAGGACAGGTCCACCTCAGCTGACTTCCCCATGACCTGGCCGAGCTGCCTCCACTGCCTCCAGCCAAACCTGTTTGGGCTTTTCCTCGCCCAGTGGCCGAGTAAGATAGCATCAAGGCACAACATGTCATAAACCATTCACTGCATACAAACCATGCTCTATCATACACACACCTGTCCCTGTCCCTGTTTCTTGTTTATGACTAGTTTTACGATGAGGAGGTGCCCGATTTTATTGGGGTTTCATCGATATCTGATGGGAGTTCTGGGCCTGGCTGGGTAATCCATCACGAACTGGACATACGAAATGTGGGTTTGCCATCATGACTTCGCTTTTTCATTGTTTTGGAAATATGTATATGACCATACTGTAAAGTAAAGAATTCTTGCCCGCAGCTAATATTTTTGTATAAAAGGATAAGGCTGGTTCTGTAAAAACGAACAGTCTCCTGAGAATATATATCCCGTGCTGTTGTACTTCTAGGACGCTTGTTACTTGGTTGCAGCCAATAAAACTCGATCCTTGACATCACCTAGAAGACTGTGTTTCTGTGGTCCAGAACAGGAAGAACTCAAGAGGTCTCTCGGTGTTTTCCCCTGGCACCACAGGGTTCCTAAAAACCCGATACCTCAGTTTGGCGCCCATCTCGGGGCGGTATCAAGCGGTGTCGGTCCAAGCCAGATGTTCGTGAGGAGCTTCGTGTGAAAATTCCAGAGGACGGCCAGCCACTTCAGCGACCCCTGTATGTCGACGTGGTTCCGAAGGTCTTTGCTGCGTGGTTCCCCGCGTCCCGACGGCTACGAAGGACTGCTGCCCTGACTATCGCCCTGTTTTGGACCCATCGATACTTAGTAGAGCGAAACGATAGACGAGTCTTCTAGTGACGTCATCGATCATCAATACTTCAGTTAAGTATAAGTGGAGCGTCTCCCAGTCCTTAGTTTTGTTCTTAGTTTTGGTATCCTTGTGATACGCTTTGATTTGGAACTTGCAAGCGCCAAAGCCAAGGGACTCGTGTATTCACGAGAATATCGTATTCGATAATCCTTTGAAGTTTGAAGCTAGACTAGTGAGCGAAGATGCCTGGTCTTAGCAGACTTGGAAACTTGTTTTGTCTTGGTTGTAGTAAGGACTCCCGATTAGAGGATTTGTGTCCGGTTCCTCCGATTGGAACTTCAACATATGAACTCTATGTGAAGCACGGAGTAGGCCCTATCACATATAATGAAGTGTGGATAAAATACACCAGAAAAGATAGTGTTTTAAAATGGCCCCAATATGGTAGCTTTGACACAGAAATTTTAGATAATCTTGAGGTCAAACTGTTCAAGAAGAAAGCCCAGCCGGCGATGTTTGACTCTTTTCGCTTATGGCGCAAAGAAGCCAAACAGAAAGAGATTAAATTAGCAAAGAAAAATAAGAGGTATGCCAATGGTACAAGCTGCCGTTGCATACAGGGATAATGAGGAAGAGCAGGAGAGTGAACAAATGCTTAGAAGCAAGAAGTTAGCAGTAGATAAATGCTACCCAATGTTGCCACGTGAAGGACAAGGATCAAAAGGGACATCTGAGAAGGATCCTCCAATGTCTCACTTACTGAGTTCGCCACCCCCATATGCTCAAAATGCTACTACACCCCCGCAGCGCTTTGTTATTCCGCGCCCCGGTGCACGAACTCCAGTTCTTACGCAAGCACCAGCTCCTCTTCAGCTGGTTTCTAGTCCTCTGGCGCAGCCCTCTCAAGGGCCTCCGCCTTTGCTACATACTCCATCTGCTTTTCCTACGACTTTGCCTACTGCTCCAACTATGTCTCCTGATACTTCTTCTGCTATTGCCTCGACTTCTGCTTTCCATCAGCCTGGCTTTTCTGACGTTTCTGCCTTTCCACCTGTTTCTCCTTCTGTTCGACAGAGAGTGACAAACACTGTCACTGGTCTTTTCTCACCTTTCTTTGGGTCACCTAAGACGACCCCTAATACAGGACGTAGGCAGTTGCGAAGTCGACTGCCTGATTATCAGGAAAAAGAAGTGCTGAATGAGTTAGCACGTAAATGGGTTACTGATACTGTAAAATATGATGTTGAGTCTGTTATGGAAGTCTTCCATCAGTGGGAAGCACCCACACAGAGATATGTATTCGAAGAGATGTGTGTATATCTCTGCGAAGATTTGAAGGCAAATGATCCAGAACGCAACATGAAGGAATTATTCCGTATGCGTTTCAAGTTCTATGAAGGCATATTGTAGGTGCCGATGTTGAACGAGCAATAGATACGTTGTTATCTTACAGGAGTAAGGGGAACAATTCTAGCTCATTGTATGAAGATGACATGCCAGGTAGGAAAAAGGCGCGACAGTAACCCATGAGAGAGGTTCCTCCAGTTTGGAGGGAAGGTGATGCAAATGCGAATCCAGCCATTCCGCCGCATTTCCAGCGTGTATGGGTACACGTTCCATGGAAAAATCTCCCACTTTGCTCTTCCGAAATGTTGGCATGTATGAGAATCATCCCTCTTCAAAGGAGTTACAGTAGATGAAGGCCCCCACCCCATGAGATCCGTCACACCATACGGGTTCCTACTATCTGATAACCATCCTGTATTGTGCTTGGGGAGGGGATTCTCACTGTGAGGGTGTGTGGGACCGAGCCTGAAGCGGAAGATTCCAGGGATGCCTCTTTGTACATCAAAGTTTTTACAATTATGTGTCACATTAAAAATATACTCCAACAAAGTAGTAGGATTATAACACTATAATAACTTATAAATATATAGAACGCAACAAAAACAGTAAATACATTTAAACATTTTTTTGAAAAAAGAAGCAACAATGGTCAGTAGCTGTGTTTTGTGCGAATAGTCCCAAGGCAGCACAACGTGCTGAGTTCTGGACGGCACCCAGGTGATGTTACCTGGGTGTCGCACTGGTTTTTGGTATCCTACAATGCAGCTCCGAAAAACGGCGTGGGGCGTCCCGGGCGGTGCGCGGGGAGGCCTCGTCAGTAGCGGTCTGTTGTGTGAATAGTCCCAAGGCAGCAGAACGCGCTGAGATGTGGATGGCACCCAGGTGATGTCCAGTAAGTTGTCGCACTGGTTTTGGCATCCTACAATGCTGCTCCGAAAAACGGCGTGGGGCGCCCCGGGGGGGGGGTGGGGGAGAGGCGGCGTGAACGGGCCTCCCCAGGTGGCGGCTCGTGTGCTGTAGTGGGGCGCCCCTTTACCGTTTCAGTTGCCATTCCGCCCGCTTTTGGTACACTGTGACAAAATCCGCCATTCAGCTGAGTTGCGCCTACTCTTGCGGTTCAGTGATAGGCGGCTTCCACAGGACTCTCAAAATGGCGGCAGGCTCTTTCCTTTTTGGGCCTGGTCCACTAAAATGGCCCTGGGACACCTTGGAACTCGGACGCTTGTCTGCTAGGCCTTGGACCCCATTCTCGAAAGCGTCCCCTCAGCCGTGAAGATTCTACAAAAGTCTTGGGGGCCCTCGACTCCTGCAGGCTTCCGGTGGGGAGCGGCTGTCATGATTGCTCGCGGAATGACCACGACGGAGCCACGAGATGGTGGTGCTTTCATGCTGACGCCAGATTCAGTCTGAAACATCCAGAAACAAGGTGGGGCTTTCATCGTTTGGGAAAAAAAAATGTTCTAAACCAATGAAAAGTGTTATTTTTAGGTCATATGACCAAAGCTTCCATCATTAGGAAACCAAAAGTAAAATGAACCAATGAAAAGTTTTATAAACAAGTCACATGACCTGTTATGCGGCATAGGGCTATAAAAAACGTATAAAATCCGTTGGCACGTGAGGCGGCGTCAGTAGCGGACCGATGTGCCAATAGGCCGAAGGCAGCACAACGCGCCGAGATCCGGATGGCACCGAGGTGGTGTCCAGCAAGTTGCTGCACTGGTATGGCTATCCTACAATGCTGCGCCGAAAGTCTGCGTGGGGCGCCCCGTTGGCCTGTGAGGTCGCGTCAGTCAGTGGGGGCTGTTTGAGGATCTGACTGCATTGGTGATGCTGTGCGTCGCCCCCAAGATGGAGGCTCCTCGGCTGCAGTGGGGCGCCCCTTGGTGTTTCACTCGCTATCCAGTTGAGTTGCGTCCGCACTTGCGGCTACAGTAGGCCGAAGGCAGCACAACGCGCCGAGATCTGGATGGCACCGAGGTGGTGTTTAGCAAGTTGCTGCTCTGGTGTGGCCATCCTACAATGCTGCGCCGAAAGTCGGCGTGGGGTGCCCCGTTGGCCTGTGAGGTGGTGTCAGTAGCGGACCGATGTGTGAATAGGCCGGAACCAGCACAAGGCGCCAAGATCCGGATGGCAACGAGGTGGTGTCATAGTTGAGAGTTCTGAGCAGTGCTTGTAACACTGTCTGAAGCTTATTTGCACCTGCTGCAGCTTCACTATCGCCCTGGTGTGGCCAAAGATCGCCCATGACATAGGCGGCCGGCTCCCGGGGTCTGGCGGAACTTTTTTCCTTTTCCTTTCTGTATCTTGTCCCACAATCTGTTTGACCTGAAGACACGACCAGGTCCCTGAATGTGTGCAGGGGGACGTTATTGATTGAATCAAAATGGCGGCTTCACACAAAGCTGAGTCAAGCGTTGCTGTTGATGCTATACAGACAAAAATTGGTATTCAGTTTGTACATTCTTCAGGATTTTTTTTTCCATCCAAGGCTGGTTGAGAGTTTGTAGAACAATGGCTTCAGATTTTCAACATACTACTCTTCAACATTCTTCCTAAATGTAACAATGTGAGACTCACTAGGAGAACGGCTGTTTATCTTTCCTTTCAAAATGCTGCCAACAATATTTTCTGAATGGAAGACACCATCTTGTAGCATAAAGGGCCGAAAGGGGTTCTGGTCTGGCCGATGGTTGGTGGAGACATTTTGACTATATCCTGGACCTGCCCGGCCTCGCCCAAAATGGCGCCGGTATAAATGGGATTCGTAACTCCTTGTTGTGTACTGGTTGAACAACCTTGATATCACGAGATATGAATGCAGTTTTGATGCACATGGCGGGCGGGGACGAGAATTGATTGAATATTTCGACATCCCTATTGATATTAAGTTCTGATGTGTTATTGATTACTGTACTATTGAAAGTTCGAATTAACGTCACCCATGGTACTTGCCCGCAAATGTATATCTAGATAATTTTATTGAAAGTGGCCCTGTCGTATTTTAATTACAAAATGTACGTCCACCGATTCCGCAACTGTTAGACACCTTAGTTCTTGCAACCTAATGGCCCGCTTGTTACGTTCCTCTACAATGTAAATGTCTCCTCATCATATACGATTTCAGTTTGCTCCGTGGCCGGCCCACGTGGTTATAGGCCCGTATTTGTATACTGACATTTTCACAATAAAGGTTTTTAAAACAAAACATGGTAGTAGTATTTACATTGGTAAAGTTTTAAATTTTAGTCACTGTTTTCGAATCAGTAAAAGGCAAGTGAAATAAAGCAGTCCAATTACATGACGGACAAAAGGTATAATACGCAGGAACGCAGTAAAGATAAATGGTCAAGGGCAGTTGTGTTTTCCACTCATGCAACATAAAGTGATCGATAAGAATCTGATAATCAGGCGTATCGGCGACTAAGACAGCAGGCCGAGCCTCTTTTACTCAACGGCTCCGTCATGGGACGCAGAAACGCCCTTTTTCTCGAAAAAGGAATATATTTTACTTGCAGGACAGTTGTAAATTTTCCGGGAAAGTACATTAGCCTGGAACATTATAACATATATGTTTAAGAAAAAATAATGTTCGAAACCAATAAAAAGCGTAATTTTTAGGTCATATGACCAAGCCTTTCATCATTAAAATAACAAAAGTAAAATGAACCAATGAAAAGTTTTATTAACAAGTCACATGACCTGTTATGCTTACGTTACGCGCTGCGCGCCGCGCCCCAGATCGCTTCCGGGAAGCTGCGCTTCGCGCACCGGAGCACTTCCGGGTGCGCTAACGCGGCGTGTCATATAACGCATTACGCGACAACGTAGGTCCAGAATATAGTCAAAATGTCTCCACCAACCAGCGTTCGGAACACAACCCCTTTCAGCAGTCTAAAAAGTTCTGTTAAATGACAACAGAAGGGACAGGCAACAAGAACCATCAGTCAAAGAGGAGAGGGCAAGTTCTTCTCTACCGGGTCATGTTAGGGCGCTACCGGAACTGATCGAATTGGTAGTCTACAGTGTTTCTGGATGTTTCAGATTGAAGCTGGCGTCAGCATGAGAGCACCACCATCTCGTAGCTCAGTCGTGGCCATTCCACGAGCAATCATGGCAGCCGCTCCCCACCAGAAGCCTGCGGGAGTCGGGGGGGCCCCCAAGACTTTTGTAGAATCTTCAAGGCTGAGGGGACGCTTTCGAGAATGGGACCCAAGCCCTATCAGGCAAGCGTCCGAGTTCCAAGGTGTCCCAGGGCCATTTTAGTGGACCACGCCCAAATCTGAAGAGCCGGCCGCCATTTTGAGAGTCCTGTGGCAGCCGCCTATCGTTGCATCGCAAGAGCGGGAGCAACTCCACTACATGGTGAGCGAGACGCTGTAGTCGCAAGAGCGGGCAGTAAACAGCTGAATGGCGGAAGAGGCACAGTGTAGCAAAAGCGGGCGGAATGGCAACTGAAACGGTAAAGGGGCGCCCCACTACAGCGTGTCTTCAGGTCAAACGGATTGTGGGACAAGGTCCAGAATGGAAGAGTCATCAAAAGGCAAAAAGTTCCGCCGGACCCCGGGAGCCGGCCGCCTATGTCGGGGGCGATCTCAGGCCACACCAGGGCAACACGACTTGGGGAGGGGGCAGGAGCTAAGTGCCATCTCACCGCCCCTCGGGGGCCTCCGTCAAGCGGTTCAGGGAGGCACCGCATCACATTGTTTAACAATGCAGTCAGGTCCACAAACGGCCCTCACTTACTTTGAGAATAGTGAAGCTGCAGTAGGTGCAAATAAGCTTCAGACAGTGTTACAAGCGCTGCTCAGAACTCTGAACTATGGCACCCAACATCCAGGACTTATGCCATTTGAGCATGGCAGTGACATCGAAGCAACTCAGGGACCAAAACCATGAACGTACACTCGCGTATGAAAATCTTACTTGGGGAGGGGGCAGGAGCCAAGCGCCCCCTCCCAGTCCGCGCCACCACACCGTATGTTGAAAATCTGAAGCCATCATTCTACAAACTCAACCAGCCTTGGATGGAAAAATCTAGAAGAATGTACAAACTGAAAACCAGTTTTGGTCTGCATAGCATCAGCAGCAACGCTTGCTATCAGAGTGCATGAGTTTCATGCTCGATCGATTGAGCTAGCCGGATCGGGCAACAAAAAGTATAAAATAGTTATGTAAATAGTTATTTAATAAAATGTTTTACCCTGTTACTTTGCTGGTGTGTTGTATATATTTATAATATTTGCATAGGGTTTGTCGTTATTTTGGGTGGGGTGGGCGGCAGAGTCGAGCTGTCTTGCAGCCATCATGGTGTGGAGCTAAGTTCATCTTACTAGTTTCGTATTTCTCATGAGGGGTTGTTCTTAATGTTTCTATTTTAGCGAGGTCAAAAACAGATCCCATTAGTGGCCTACTGATTTTGCTCGATTCCTTTTGTTTTTTTTAAACTATTTTTCACTATCTGCAAAGACTAAACAGAGTATTGCGACTCTGTGCTTCTTTGTAAATACAGAATGAACCAAAGAGAACAAATTCTAAAACAGTAAATGCTTGGATAGCAATCAATCAAATAGAGAGAGAAGCAGGCACGACGGATTACAACGGGGGCAAAGGCCTGCGTTAACTACCCTTCACTATCTGCAAAGAGAGAGTACTGCTAAGAGAAAAGAGGGGGGGGAAGGGGGGCAGCGTTCAAAGCACATCAGCGTGCATAAACACGAAAATGTTTTTACTTATCATGTACTTGACATTTGACAGCATTTGATATTTGCTATTAAAAAACCATTGAAATTCACTGAAAAAACCATAGGTTATAGACCATATATAGTTAGGAATTAGCATTTACAAAACCTTGAAAATTCACTGAAAAAACCATAGGTTATAGACCATATATAGTTAGGGATTAGCATTTACAAAACCTTATTTTACTCGCATAAAACCATTGAAATTCGCATATATAGTTAGTTGCGCTAACTATATATCGCGCACCCGCAATCCACTGCTGATGATGTCACATTACATCATTCATGACATGGTCAGTGACATCACTGATGACATCACTGATGACATCACTGATGACATCTCAAATGACATCACTGATTACATCACTGATGACATCTCAAATGACATCACTGATAAAATCACTGATAACATCTCATTTGTCATTACTGATCACATCACTGATGATATCAATCATGTGATAATACGATTAACCTCTTCAGACTCTAATATAACCTAAGATACACTCAGAGTAAACAGACACTCACAGACTGTCACTCATCCATGGAATTACTCACACACCTAGTCAGTCATGCAAAGAATCAATCACACCTCCATTTCCTCAACTATACAGTTATACACACCTTACTTATTCGAACATATACTAACACATATTTACTCTTTTATACAATCCCTGATACAAGTTCACAATAATCCATACAGCCACTCACACATTCACTGGCTCTTATGCACAGTAATTTTTATATGTCAACTCTCACATGTACTGTGTTTTACATATGTACTTACTTTGACATTTAGCACTGAGATATCCATTCACTCACCAATACACTCATGCACACAGTCAACCGTCCATACAGCTGTTTCCACATGCACTTTTGAACCCATAGATCTAGTGAATCAACTGCTTACACATGTATGCACAGAGTCACACACCTCCCAGCCACCCACACACACACTCTCTCCCATACAAATACTTGGGCAACCAATCAATAACCCATATAGTTACTCATATAGCTACTTATCAACACATGCAACAGTTTACAGAACAACAGACATAATGATGCACACATTAAGACAGTTTAGTCACTAACCCATGCACTCAGTGAGACACATTTAATCACTCTCTCATACAGTCAATCATGCACCTACTAAATCCTTCATCCAGACGCTTATACATCCACTCATTCTTCAATATGTAAGATATATTTTAACTTTACAGAAACAGACAGCCACTGGATGATGTCATCAGTGATGTCATCAGTGATGTCACTGACCATGTCATGAATGATGTAATATGTGACATCATCAGCAGTGGATTGCGGGTGCGCGATATATAGTTAGCGCAACTAACTATATATGCGAATTTCAATGGTTTTATGCGAGTAAAATAAGGTTTTGTAAATGCTAATCCCTAACTATATATGGTCTATAACCTATGGTTTTTTCAGTGAATATATATATATATATATATATATATATATATATATATATATATAGGCTCCAGAGGTGCTGTGGCCATTACCTTGTCCCTTCGCTACTGGTGAACTGAACTGGGATCGCTGCATTTGCAGCATGGAAAGATCGAACATTATTTCAACAGCAGAGATCTAATACAGGCGGATTTTTCAGCAGCTTGGGATCATACTTTGCGTCTAAGGTTATTTCAAATTGACATTTTAAAAGACATATAAAGCATGGTTTCTAATTAAAGAACTATATTTGGGTTTTAATTTTTAGGCGATTCATCACGAGAGTATGGTGGCGAGCGCGCGCATTTTATGTTGTGTGTTACCAGTAAGGCGGGTGAGATTAATAATTTTGTTTGCAAATCCATATACCCAAGCAATTAATACAATGGTAATTCATAGGTTATTTGCATTATTAAATTGACATACCACTATTTGTTTTATCTATGATATTGTTGGTACTTATGTTTAGAGTTCTTTTAAATTCTGCATAGGGATTATATTGGTAGTGCATGCTTGATAATGTTGTCTGTCTACCAGTGCCTTCAGTGGGATAGACACTATATATACTGCCATTTGTAATGACGCCTCCCAGATTGATAAAGGCTTCCAGTAAGCCAAAACGCGTCTCTTACCTCAGGGTTGAGGGTAACTTGAGACAATAAATGTTGCTGTATCCTGAGCAACCTCGAGTCCGTGCCTTCTTCTGTAGTTTTCTCTGTGGAAGCTGTAGTGTGTGTGTGTGTGTGTGTGTGTGTGTGTGTGTGTGTGTGTGTGTGTGTGTATATATATATATATATATATATATATATATATATATATATATATATATATTTTTTTTTTTCCGAAACCACTGTTGGGTTCTTGACGATGAAACTAGTATTTACAAATGAATTTATTGTTTATAATTGTTTTCTTTTTCCCACTGTGGTCTAGACAAAAAGAGGCATCATATATTGAAACTGATGAATTTTTGTATTAAAATACATGTTTTGAAAATGAATTATTCCTCGTTTTACAAATAATGGTTTATATTTTTATGCTTTGCACATGCACTTTAAAATTAAATAATGCACCTTTTTTTGTATATAATAAACCCGTTACAAGATGGCCGCCTTGTAAATTACACCATTGAGGTTGGTAAGTCCATCTTTTGTTTTCATGGACATGACGACATGCGAAGGGTTTAAAATGGTTGTTTTTCACATTTGTAATCGACATTGAAAAAGACGCGAGGCGAAACGCGTCTGTCGATAGGGGGGAGAAGGCTGAGCACCCAATAAAGCATTTGTAGCTTTAATCAAGCACTCTGTGTGTGCCTTTCATTTGCAAGCTGAAGGAGCGCCTGCTGTTTGAAGAATATTAAGCGGGTCACCACCGCTGAAGTGTGCACCCGGAAATACGGAGCGGTGGCGGTGAAGGTCCTGTGTTGTAAATTAATATGGCCGCCAGCCGGAGGCTTCTAACTAAAAAGTAGCGCCGAGAGAAAACCGGGCGTGAAGAAAGAGCAATTTCGTTAGAGGAAACCAGCGGATCGACAAGCTGCGACGTTGCACGGACAAGCCAGCTGGAGAGTGACACGACTTCCGTGAGGGAGCTGCGGCACCGACCTTTGGTGAGTCTATGTTCCAACGCGCTTTTAGAGACTGCTTATTATCGAGCTCTGAGCCTTTATTCTGAGGAGTTGAAAACGGTGCATACAAGCCTTCTCCTTCCCCTGCCCGTAACAACCAGTGCAAGTGCAAACTGAGGGCGATATGTCTAGTTTAAAGGAACGGAAGGAAATTGCAACAGGAATGTTTAAACCAGGTTTAGGAGGGCGGCAAAAACAGACTGCAAGCAACCAGGCCTCAGCTAATCCGGCCAGCAACTTGACAATACTCTTCCAATCATTAGAGAAAGCCCACGGGAGAGAACTAAGAAAATGGTGGGAGGCCACCTCCCTACAGGGCTATGTAGACTGTGACCGTATACCGAGGGGCCTCAGAATCTATACAGTGCCGGCTTATGAGAACCTGGAGCCCCAACTTTTTAAGGATTGAGCTGTATATACTGCTAAATCAGCAAAGGGCATGGTGAAGATACTGATTCACTACGCTTGGAGTGATAGAAAGAAAGCCCTTGCTGAAATTGAAAGATTGGAAGACCTAATTGGCAAAGAGCAGGACACCCAAAGTGCAGCTGACTTAAAAAACGCAATGCTGAAAAGGCTGAAAGATTATGAACAAACGATCAGACGTAGAAAACAAAATAAGTTTGAACGTGATGAGCAGGACTATGCGACAGGACGGATACTGACTTTCGCACGTAAATATGACAGCGCCAGAAAAAAACTAAACAAAGGCGGCGCAACAGTAAGCGAAGGCCAGGAGACATCTCAATCAGATGCAGATCTATCTGAGGATGAACGCTTAAATAAAGAAGCTGGTTCCAGTGGCCAAAATGTGGAGACTGAGACAGAACCTCCTTTTTTTCACGAATACAAGCTGATCAGAGAAAGCCGCCAAAGATCAACACAACAGATGCATACCCTGGTACAACAAAAAGCGGAAAATCAAAAAAGCGGAAAACAAGGAGGTGTAAGAAAGGCGGCAGAAGAAGCGCCAACACACAGAGAGAGAGACCAGGAGCCAACGGAACAAGAACAAGAACAAACACTAAATAAACGACCTGCACAGACCATAGTCAATCTCTCAAGTAGAGTTTTAACCCAAGAAGAGCAGAGGGTCTTGGAGTGAGACCCTACTTTTTGTCCCACCACAGGATATGACTACGCCAATGTTCGCAGAGACCTGTTCAAGTTTATAAGAAAATTAACATTTCAATTTTTTTTCCTGATTAACCCCAGAAATGAGCAGCAAATATCTGACACCCCTATTAATGTTGATGATCCAACTGAGACACAGTGCACAGTGAATGCTTTTCGAGCACTGTCAACGATGCAAGCACTGGAAAGTGTGGGCGCTGTTGAATCCACAGTGCCTAATACCCAGGAATTTTTGGAACAAGCCGGCATCAAACAAGTAAGCGGGAATAGCAAATTCAAGAGGAAATCAAGAAAAATACCACACACAACCTTTGACGCTATAGACGTTTTTAATGAGGCCGTCATCACAGATATAAAAAATCTTGCTAAACATACAAGCGCAGGAATCGAACACTACAACATACCATGCAAGTATTGGGAAGCATTAAAAACCTTAAACTATAAAACCATCGAGATTAAACCATCATACAAAGGGGGCAATATGGTGATTTTTAATAAAGAGCATCACCAGAGAGAAGCAATGCGGCAACTGGGAGATGTTGAATGTTATACTCCAATACATTGCAAGAAATATGTGGAATGCATAGTGGAATACCATCATCTATTGGGTCAGTGGAAGGAGGAGGGTATGTTAACCAACAATGAATACCTCTTTCTGTATTGTGATGAACCAACTCTGCCAACGTTCTACCATTTGCCTGAGATTTATAAACACTACAAAAATTCTCCAGGGAGACCTATTGTGGCCTCAATCAACAGTCTCCTGGAGAATACAGCTATTTATGTAGACTCTTTTCTTGCCCCCTTGGTAAGAAACCTGGCATCATATATACAGGACACACAGGATTTTCTTAGACATATAGAAGGGGTTGTATGGGATGAAGATTTGCTGCTTATAACCCTGGACATCACTAACTTGTACACCTGTATTTGCCATTCTGATGGTTTGGAAGCAATAAGATGGTTCTTGGGCCAAAAACATCCCAAATTCACCCAACATAATGCTATGCTGTTAGACATGATCTCGTACTGCCTTCATAATAACATCTTTACATTTGGAGGGCAGCAGTACCAACAAAACCGGGGTACAGCAATGGGTACGTGCTTCGCCCCCAGCTAAGCGAATCTTTTCGTCGGCTGGTGGGAGAAGCACGTAGCCTGGGGGGAGGCCAATGACCAATGGCTAGATAGGATCGTACTTTGGTCGCGATACATTGAAGATCTTTTTATTATATGGCGCGGCGACCAATCCTCGGCTGAGGAATATGTTGCATCGCTAAATAAGAATGAATTAAATCTGATATTTACAAGTAACATCAGTAATAGTACGGTCAATTATCTGGACCTACAGGTATATATTGAAAATAGCACCTTACTAACCCGTCTCTACAGAAAATCAACAGCAGGAAATGCAGTCCTGCATGCAGGCAGTCACCATCCCATTAGCCTGATAAAAAGTATACCCTACGGGGAACTGTTGCGCCTAAAGCGCAACTGTACCACGGAAAGGAGCTACACAGGTGCAAAAAATGAAGCACTGGATCGCTTCAAAGACAGAGGGTATAGGAAAGGCGTTCTGAAAACTGCTGAAGGGAAGGTACAGGTAATTGAGAGGAAATCATTGTTGACCTCCAGAAAGAAAAGGAGCACCAACAATAATACTGTACGAATGATCACCATGTACAATGATAAATCTGCCCAAATAATTCAAATATTTAAAAAGAACTGGCATATCCTCCAAACCGATAACGTGCTTAAAAACCATATCCCAGAGCGTCCTCCCATCACATATAAAAGATGCCCTTCAATTGAAGACCATTTAATACATAGTCATTTCATCAATCCTAATATAACACACAATAAACTTGGGATAAATAGCTTTTTTTCCATGTCGGAAATGTAAAGCCTGTAAATTTAGTAAAAAGGTCACTACCTTTGAAGGCAGATTAGGGGATCCCAGGCCAATAGGAACGATTAAACAATTTTTCAACTGTAACTCTGAATATACCATCTATTGTCTTACCTGTCCATGTAAGAAAAGATACATTGGCAGTACTAAGAACCCCACTAAAAAACGAATATTAGAACATATGCGGGCCATCTCGAACAAAGACCCAACCTAGCCTGTCGCAAGACCCTTTGAAACATACCACCAAAGTAACAGGGATCTGTTGCAGTTCTACTGTGTTGACGGGGTGAACAAACATGAAAGGGGTGGAGACAGGTTGAAAAAACTTAGAGCCATGGAATCCCGCTACATCATCGAACTTCAAAGCATGAGTCCGGCTGGACTCAACAATGATGAAGAGCTTTGGACACATCTGGAATAGACAGTAGAGAGGTAAATGTCGAGAGAAAGGGTAACCGCATTTTCCAATACCTCCCCTCTTCCTTTTTTCTGATAAAATTGCTGCGCAAAATGAAAATAGAATCTTCTAGTAAGATAACAAGGAGCAGTTATTACTAACTAGACAGAAGCTAAAAGCCCATTCAGGGCACAATTCTGAAACCACAGTTGGGTTCTTGACGATGAAAATAGTATTTACAAATGAATTTATTGTATATAATTGTTTTATTTTTCCCACTGTGGTCTAGACAAAAAGAGGCATCATGCATTGAAACTGATGAATTTTTGTATAAAAATACATGTTTTGAAATGAATTATTCCTCGTTTTACAAATAATGGTTTATATTTTTATGCTTTGCACATGCACTTTAAAATGAGATAATGCACGTTTTTTGTATATAATAAACCCGTTACAAGATGGCCGCCTTGTAAATTACACCATTGAGGTTGGTGGTAAGTCCATCTTTTGTTTTCATGGACATGACGACATGCGAAGAGTTTAAAATGGTTGTTTTTCACATTTGTAATCGACATTGAAAAAGCCGCGAGGCGAAACGCGTCTGTTGATAGGGGGAGAAGGCTCAGCACCGAATAAAGCATTTGTAGCTTTAATCAAGAACTCAGTGTGTGCCTTTCATTTGCAAGCTGAAGGAGCGCAATATTAATCCCATCTCCCAAGGGAGATGGGATTAATATAGAGCCGTCACGCTAATTTGGTATGGGCGGTACCTTTCGTAGCTCTAGAAATGCTTTTTTAGAACTGTGAAGAAATGATAAAATTCTTCAGTTATAAATAAAGCATATCTAGAGCTACGAAAGGTACTGCCCATACCAAATTAGCGTCCGATACTAGACTAGGTTGTTTCCTACTTTGATGACGGCACAATATTAATCCCATCTCCCTGTCATTCTACTGAGGGGTAGCCATCACACTTTAAATCTAGCTGACCGTGATTCAATTCATACTCCTTTATCATCGGTTCATAGATAGGCCGGCAGACGATCCATGCCTCATATGTTATAATACTGGATTCCAGTTAAGTCGCACATCTTCAAAGGAATTTTTTGAATCTTCAAGTGGTTCTCCCGAAGAAGGCGTGTGTAACGCCGAAACGCGCGTAGAGATTATTAATTTACCCACTTGGTTGTGTTTATGACTGTATTGTGTTTTTACTCATGTATGTAATTTGATTTTATACATGATGGATTGTATATGCTGAAATCTTCTGTATTATCTTTCATATAAATTGTACGCTATATATTTTTTTAATAAATTCACGTTTTGTATTAATAAATAAGATCCATATCCTATTGTTTTTTAGTTTATCTTTCCCGTACACTGCTCTACTTTATACTTTTTGTTTCTTCATTATTGTTGTGTCATTGTACCTGATATCCTTACAGGACCCCACAGTTGCCTAGGTATTGTTATTTTTATAAATATAGGTACGGGCAAATTGCGCCATTTATCTTCAATGACACCCCTGGAGGTGCCTGCAATGGCATGCTTATCTAATTGAGTCACATTTTACTCGTTGATGTTTCACATCCCCTTCTTGGAGCGGCTGACTCGTGTTCACTTCTAACCTACCCGATCTCCTTTTCAGATGTTGTTATTGTGGAGGTGAATGATTCCTTTGCCCATCCATCGCTGTTCTACCACTTGGGTGTGCGCGAGAGCTACAGCATGACCAACAACATTCTGCTGTGCTGTCAGCCTGACTTTTCAGATCTGCAGGTGAGTTCTGCACTCCAAAAATGGCCATGAGCTCTTTGAACATAAAGAGAGACAAGTAGACTAAGGTAAAGACTTCGAGAATGGGAGAAAGAGGCTGCAAGATAGAGATAGACGTACACACAGTAAGAGAGGGAGAGAATGGGTGGCTCAGTGAGATGCTGAGAGTAAGACTTTGAGAGACTGAAGAAAAGAGAGACTGAAAGAGACTGAGACACTGAAAGAGAGATTGATCGACAGAGACAAAGCTCAAAGAGAGAGGTAATTGATAATGAGACAGTGGGTAAGTCCTTTAGGTAGGATAGTGGGTACAGAAAAGAATATTGTGGGTACTCTTTACCACTACTGTCTCGACCCAGGGTATTATTACACTTTAAGTCCTTTGTTGTGCCCTTGGCCCCATAAGGATAGCACTAATTTCGGAATATTTGAAAATGGTTTTAGTTTTGTATACAGAAAAGAACGACTACTTGCATTATATGTTAAGGCAGCATCAAATTTGGTAACGGAGTGTTTGAGGCATGTGTGGCTGTAGATATACATGCTTTGCATACTCCTGCCATCTAGTGTTGGGTTTGGATGTTTGCAAGTTGTTTTTCTAAGAAGAAGCCTTTTGAGTTGCGAGGTAATGTGACTCCTTCTTTTGATAATAAGGCGTATGAGCATCGACTCCATTGTCAGATTTTTAGGTCGAGGACTGCGTCGCACTGCGTAGCAGTGTGGGCTGAGCTCCGAGATTTAATGTTTCTTAGTTAGGGGACTTGAACCCGCCCCTCTTCTCCATTGGCTGGCCTTGTAAATGCTGGCCAGCCATTGGAGGAAAGGGGCGTCACTCCTTTTAAGCACCATCTTTTTCAGATTCGGGGGCGTGTTTTTTGCGTTCTTTCTCACCGTGACGTCATCCGTCACTCAACAAAAAACACGCCCCCGAATCGCAAAAATGTCGGAGCTTTGCGGCTGCCATTTCTGCCCGACCGCGTCCGGCCCTTGATCCCTCTGCTTGTTTTTAATGGCATCACAGGCAAGGCAATGCGGCAACGGAGGAGCTGACCCGGTCTCCAGCCCACCTCTCCACACGGCCCTTGCAGTATAAGCAAAGCTCCTAGCCTTACGATGAGAACGCGCGTCCGCGCTGCTTCGCTGTCAGTAAGCTACGTTTGGGGGCTGGCTACGGTGTTTCACTCAACACCTGTTGCTTCCGAGAGTCTTTGAATGTGATGATAGTTGCCGCCCAATGATAATGCGTGGAACTAACTTGGAAGGCCTGCAGCCAATCGCAACAGCCCATAGTGACACAATCGGGCGGGCGCAATACTTTTAAGTATAAAGTGAGCCTGCTTGAACTATCGGTCGCAGGCGGGAGTCCGCCGCTGTAGTTTGCAGCGCGGTGTGCCGAGTGACTAAGGCCGGCCCGGTGGTGTAATTATTCGGAGACGGTCTGGACCGTCGTTCACCTGCCACTGACCCTACAAAGTGGGTGTCACTTCACCGAGCACACCAGGTGCCGCCTGACGAAGATCGGCATATCTGCCATTCCAAGTGTGACGGTAATTGCATCCATGCGCCCCAGGAGCCTCCTCTACTGTGCACCACTATGTGAAGTCCATGGGGCCCGCGGCTCCTGCGGAGTGGTGGCAGGTACATCAGTAGCCTGGCCGCCCTGCCATTGTAGAGTGCAGCCAAGTGAGAATGCAGCCATGCAATTACTAGAGTCCTCTCCATTTGGGACTCCCTACCGCCGTAAGTCGGGGCAGGGCCCGTTCTTTTCGCTCCTTCACCATGCTCGCTGATAATCAGCGAGGAGTGACCAGCACAGCTGGCCCTGGTAAGTACCGGCGTGGTTGGGGTTTGCACTTGCAGAGAGCTCATGGGGGGCATCGCACCCACCACATGTGGACCCCTGAGCCAGCAATGTGCTGCCACTACGAGTGAAACTGCAGCGTGCGATTAGGAGGGCAGTGACATCAACAATGCCTTATTGGGGTAAGTGTCACCGAGCACAAGTTGCATAACACACGATCACAATACATTCATTCTTTAAGCTATTGACCCCGTTTTCGATCTCTCTAGGTTTCAGTTTTCGTCTTTCTGCCCCACGTTTGTAATGGTCAGTGCCAATTCACCTGTTCCGTTATGCTCCATTTATGTGTCCCTACGTTTTGGTGCGAGTTCCCTGTGTCTTTCTCCCCTGTGTCTGCATTAAGTTGTAGTAGTGTTTCTTGTTCCGCAAATGGTTTTAATTTGTGATATTTATATATTTCCCTTGTCTGCGTTGCTTTATTTACCTTGCGAGAAAGTGTCACTCATACTCTTTGAAATGTCACTCATAATAGGACTGAAAATATGAAAATGTCACACATGGCTGTGCTTGCTTCCCTGCCCCCCTCGCTGTGCTTCCTTCCCTGCCCCCCTCGCTGTGCTTCCTTCCCTGCCCCCCTCGCTGTGCTTGCTCCCCTGCCCCCCTCGCTGTGCTTGCTCCCCTGCCCCCCTCGCTGTGCTTGCTCCCCTGCCCCCCTCGCTGTGCTTGCTCCCCTGCCCCCCTGGCTGTGCTTGCTCCCCTGCCCCCCTGGCTGTGCTTGCTCCCCTGCCCCCCTGGCTGTGCTTGCTCCCCTGCCCCCCTGGCTGTGCTTGCTCCCCTGGCTGTGCTTGCTTCCCTGCCCCCTGGCTGTGCTTGCTCCCCTGCCCCCTGGCTGTGCTTGCTCCCCTGCCCCCTTGCTGTGCTTGCTCCCCTGCCCCCTTGCTGTGCTTGCTCCCCTGCCCCCTGGCTGTGCTTGCTCCCCTGCCCCCTGGCTGTGCTTGCTCCCCTGCCCCCCCTGCCCCCTGGCTGTGCTTGCTCCCCTGCCCCCTGGCTGTGCTTGCTCCCCTGCCCCCTGGCTGTGCTTGCTCCCCTGCCCCCTGGCTGTGCTTGCTCCCCTGCCCACTGGCTGTGCTTGCTCCCCTGCTGTGTGTGTGTGTGTGGCTCTGGGTGTGTGTGTGGCTCTGGGTGTGTGTGTGGCGCTCTGGGTGTGTGTGTGGCGCTCTGGGTGTGTGTGTGGCGCTCTGGGTGTGTGTGTGGCGCTCTGGGTGTGTGTGTGGCGCTCTGGGTGTGTGTGTGGCGCTCTGGGTGTGTGTGTGGCGCTCTGGGTGTGTGTGTGGCGCTCTTGGTGTGTGTGTGTGGCGCTCTGGGTGTGTGTGTGTGGCGCTCTGGGTGTGTGTGTGTGTGGCTCTGGGTGTGTGTGTGTGTGGCTCTGGGGGTGTGTGTGTGTGTGGCTCTGGGTGTGTGTGGCTCTGGGTGTGTGTGTGTGTGTGTGGCTCTGGGTGTGTGTGTGTGTGTGGCTCTGGGTGTGTGTGTGTGTGTGTGGCTCTGGGTGTGTGTGTGTGTGTGGCTCTGTGTGTGTGTGTGTGTGTGTGGCTCTGGGTGTGTGTGTGTGGCTCTGGGTGTGTGTGTGTGTGTGTGGCTGGCTCTGTGTGTGTGTGTGGCTCTGGGTGTGTGTGTGGCTCTAGGTGTGTATGTGTGGCTCTGTGTGTGTGTGTGGCTCTGTGTGTGTGTGTGTGGCTCTGTGTGTGTGTGTGTGGCTCTGGGTGTGTGTGTGTGGCTCTGGGTGTGTGTGTGGCTCTGGGTGTGTGTGTGGCTATGGGTGTGTGTGTGTGGCTCTGGGTGTGTGTGTGTGTGGCTCTGTGTGTGTGTGTGTGGCGCTGGGTGTGTATGTGTGGCTCTGTGTGTGTGGCTCTGGGTGTGTATGTGTGTGGCTCTGTGTGTGTGGCTCTGTGTGTGTGTGGCTCTGTGTGTGTGTGTGTGTGGGGCTCTGGGTGTGTGTGTGTGTGTGGCTCTGGGTGTGTGTGTGGCGCTCTGGGTGTGTGTGTGGCGCTCTGGGTGTGTGTGTGGCGCTCTGGGTGTGTGTGTGGCGCTCTGGGTGTGTGTGTGGCGCACTGGGTGTGTGTGTGGCGCTCTGGGTGTGTGTGTGGCGCTCTGGGTGTGTGTGTGGCGCTCTGGGTGTGTGTGTGGCGCTCTGGGTGTGTGTGTGGCGCTCTGGGTGTGTGTGTGGCGCTCTGGGTGTGGCGCTCTGGGTGTGGCGCTCTGGGTGTGGCGCTCTGGGTGTGTGTGTGGCGCTCTGGGTGTGTGTGTGGCGCTCTGGGTGTGTGTGTGGCGCTCTGGGTGTGTGTGTGGCGCTCTGGGTGTGTGTGTGGCGCTCTGGGTGTGTGTGTGGCGCTCTGGGTGTGTGTGTGGCGCTCTGGGTGTGTGTGTGGCGCTCTGGGTGTGTGTGTGGCGCTCTGGGTGTGTGTGTGGCGCTCTGGGTGTGTGTGTGGCTCTGGGTGTGTGGCTCTGGGTGTGTGTGTGTCTCTGGGTGTGTGGGTGTGGGTGTGGCTCTGTGTGTGTGGGTGTGGGTGTGGCTCTGTGTGTGTGGGTGTGGGTGTGGCTCTGTGTGTGTGGGTGTGGGTGTGGCTCTGTGTGTGTGGGTGTGGGTGTGGCTCTGTGTGTGTGGCTCTGTGTGTGTGTGTGTGTGTGGCTCTGGGTGTGTGTGTGTGTGTGGCTCTGGGTGTGTGTGTGTGTGGCTCTGGGTGTGTGTGTGTCTCTGGGTGTGTGGGTGTGGGTGTGGCTCTGTGTGTGTGGGTGTGGGTGTGGCTCTGTGTGTGTGGGTGTGGGTGTGGCTCTGTGTGTGTGGCTCTGTGTGTGTGTGTGTGGCTCTGGGTGTGTGTGTGTGTGGCTCTGGGTGTGTGTGTGTGTGGCTCTGGGTGTGTGTGTGTGTGGCTCTGGGTGTGTGTGTGTCTCTGGGTGTGTGGGTGTGGGTGTGGCTCTGTGTGTGTGGGTGTGGGTGTGGCTCTGTGTGTGTGGGTGTGGCTCTGTGTGTGTGGCTCTGTGTGTGTGTGTGTGTGTGGCTCTGGGTGTGTGTGTGTGTGTGTGTGGCTCTGGGTGTGTGTGTGTCTCTGGGTGTGTGGGTGTGGGTGTGGCTCTGTGGGTGTGGGTGTGGCTCTGTGTGTGTGGGTGTGGGTGTGGCTCTGTGTGTGTGGGTGTGTGTGTGTGTGTGTGTGGCTCTGTGTGTGTGGCTCTGTGTGTGTGTGTGTGGCTCTGTGTGTGTGGCTCTGTGTGTGTGTGTGTGGCTCTGTGTGTGTGTGTGTGGCTCTGTGTGCGTGGCTCTGTGTGTGTGTGTGTGGCTCTGTGTGCGTGGCTCTGTGTGTGTGTGTGTGTGTGTGTGTGTGTGGCTCTGTGTGTGTGTGTGTGTGTGTATGTGTGTGCGTGTGTGGCTCTGGGTGTGTGGCTCTGGGTGTGTGTATGTGGCTCTGGGTGTGTGTGTGTGGCTCTGGGTGTGTGTGTGTGTGTGGATCTGGGGGTGTGTGTGTGGCTGGCTCTGTGTGTGTGTGGCTTTGTGTGTGTGTGTGTGTGTGTGTGCGTGGCTCTGGGTGTGTATGTGTGGCTCTGTGTGTGTGTGTGTGTGTGTGTGGCTCTGGGTGTGTATGTGTGGCTCTGTGTGTGTGTGTGTGGCTCTGGGTGTGTGTGTGTGGCTCTGGGTGTGTGTGGCTCTGTGTGTGTATGTGTGGCTCTGTGTGTATGTGTGTGGCTCTGTGTGTGTATGTGTGGCTCTGTGTGTATGTGTGTGGCTCTGTGTGTATGTGTGTGGCTCTGTGTGTATGTGTGTGGCTCTGGGTGTGTGTGTGTGGGGCTCTGGGTGTGTGTGTGTGGGGCTCTGGGTGTGTATGTGTGGGGCTCTGGGTGTGTGGGGCTCTGGGTGTGTGGGGCTCTGGGTGTGTGGGGCTCTGGGTGTGTGGGGCTCTGGGTGTGTGGGGCTCTGGGTGTGTGGGGCTCTGGGTGTGTGGGGCTCTGGGTGTGTGGGGCTCTGGGTGTGTGGGGCTCTGGGTGTGTGTGGCTCTGGGGTGTGTGTGTGTGTGGCTCTGGGGTGTGTGTGTGTGTGGCTCTGGGGTGTGTGTGTGTGTGGCTCTGGGGGGATGTGTGTGTGGCTCTGGGGGTGTGTGTGTGTGTGGCTCTGGGGGTGTGTGTGTGTGGCTCTGGGGGTGTGTGCGTGTGGCTCTGGTTGTGTGTGTGCGTGTGGCTCTGGGGGTGTGTGTGCGTGTGGCTCTGGGGGTGTGTGTGTGTGTGGCTCTGGGGGTGTGTGTGTGGCTCTGGGGGTGTGTGTGTGTGTGTGTGGCTCTGGGGGTGTGTGTGTGGCTCTGGGGGTGTGTGTGGGTGTGTGTGTGTGTGTGGCTCTGGGTGTGTGTGTGTGTGGCTCTGGGTGTGTGTGTGTGTGGCTCTGGGTGTGTGTGGCTCTGGGTGTGTGTGTGTGGCTCTGGGTGTGTGTGTGTGGCTCTGGGTGTGTGTGGCGCTCTGGGTGTGTGTGTGGCGCTCTGGGTGTGTGTGTGGCGCTCTGGGTGTGTGTGTGGCGCTCTGGGTGTGTGTGTGGCTCTGGGTGTGTGTGTGGCTCTGTGTGTGTGTGTGTGGCTCTGTGTGTGTGTGGCTCTGTGTGGCTCTGTGTGTGTGTGTGGCTCTGGGTGTGTGTGTGGCTCTGGGTGTGTGTGTGGCTCTGGGTGTGTGTGTGGGCTGTGTGTGTGTGGGCTGTGTGTGTGTGGGCTGTGTGTGTGGGGAGGGTGTGTGTGTGGGGCTGTGTGTGTGTGTGGGGCTGTGTGTGTGTGGGGGGCTGTGTGTGTGTGTGGGGCTGTGTGTGTGTGTGGGGCTGTGTGTGTGTGTGTGGGGCTGTGTGTGTGTGTGTGGGGCTGTGTGTGTGTGTGGGGCTGTGTTTGTGTGTGGGGGGCTGTGTTTGTGTGTGGGGCTCTGTGTGTGTGGGGCTCTGTGTGTGGGGGGCTCTGTGTGTGTGTGGGGATCTGTGTGTGTGTGGGGATCTGTGTGTGTGTGGGGATCTGTGTGTGTGTGGGGATCTGTGTGTGTGTGGGGATCTGTGTGTGTGTGGGGATCTGTGTGTGTGTGGGGCTCTGTGTGTGTGGGGCTCTGTGTGTGTGTGTGGGCTGTGTGTGTGTGTGGGGAGGGTGTGTGTGTGGGGCTGGGTGTGTGTGTGTGGGGGCTGTGTTTGTGTGTGGGGCTGTGTTTGTGTGTGGGGCTGTGTGTGTGTGTGGGGCTGTGTGTGTGTGTGGGGATCTGTGTGTGTGGGGCTCTGTGTGTGTGTGTGGCTTTGTGTGTGTGGCTCTGTGTGGGTGTAAATGCAATAGGTCATGCATTTGCGAGCAATTAAGCTATTGGCATTGTAAATGACAATGCCATTTATTGAACGATTAAGCTATTGGCATGTAAATGACAATGCCATGTATTTATGATTTAAAAAAAAAAAGTCATGAGCAATGCCAATAGCTCTACCTTTAATATTGCAGAGACCCTTGCATTGTAAATGCTTGTTCTTTTTCTTTCCGCCATCTAGTTTGGCCGTGTATTACAGCCCTCCGGTTCGAGACTGTTTTCGGGATCCTTTTGGTGCGTAATTCACTCTACCCTTGTCTGTATTGTTTAGAACTTGTTTTCCATCTTTCGTGTGACAAAATTCGGAAGACTTCCCCTTATCGGGTAGGAAAACTCCAACCGTGGCTTGCAGGCTTAGCCCGGGCTAGTTTATACTTATTACCAACTCCATCCATGCTTATCTGCTGATTACATGGACTCCGTTTCAATTCTGCTCTCGGTCCCATTCCAAGTACCCGCACACCTACCTGCACAAAGTCTGCAAACTGTGCTTGTTCCCCGAGCACAAGGAAGAACATTAGACCTTTGGGTCTTGTCGATCCAAGAAGACCTTGCAGGACTGACTGTTTTAAAGCAAAGAAATGCATAGGAAGAAAATCCATCACCTGCCCGATATCTTAAGACAATAAGATATCAAAGAGGAAGATCTTGAAGCTTCAGCTGCCGAAGAAGGAGGAGCCTTTTCGGTTTAAGATTCCGTCTCAGATCTGAAGTCACAATATCTTCTGCCTGTTCAAGGTGCCATGTACCCAAAGCCCTCACGGCCAAACACAAAAACCATAGGTTTTCGTGAAACAAAAGGCTTCTAGGCCACCACTGCTAACTGGCCATGGTAGGCACAGAGATTTGGCTTCGGCGGCGTGATGACACCTCTTTGGCTTCTACCACACTGGTAAAAACAAGGTTTGGCACTGAAACAAAAATAGGTTCCTGCAACAGTCCTGGAACCAGTTTTAGAGACCATGAAAGAAAACTCGATACCAAGCAGGCCTCATTGTCACAAGAATAGTCCTACTACAATACCAGTCCCTTGCACCATGTTCCTCTTTTGCTCTCCACCTCATCTCCATCGTATGTACTTTAACTACCTCATACAGCACACAATCTTTTAAATATCACACCTTGGGGTGCTCCACATACAGACCCAGATGTGGGGATGATTTTGGAGCACTACCACCAGACCCGTGGCAGGACTAAGATATAGACCCTCCAGGGAACCCTCCCCCTGCCCCCCCCCCCCTTGTGATTCTTCCTCATATCAGGAGCTGATAGCGAGGGCAGCACAATATCATAGGGTAACATGACATAAAAAATGTATGTCTGAAGATTTTTTTATTCAACACGTTAGGGACCACACACACACACACAATCTCAATCCCTACCAATGTTAAAAAGTATGATGCGCCATGCAGAAGATATTTTTAAAGACCATGGAAGAGCACCCATCATTACCCCTGGGGTGGATAAAAAGTATAAACCTGCAGCATCTGAACCTGTTTTTATTCGAGGTCTGCGTCCACCAGACTCCTTGGTTGTGTCCAATGCCCAGAAAAGGGAAAATTCACAAACTATAGCAGATGCACTACCTCCTGACAAGGAGTCAAAGCCAAAGCTAACGGATGCCTCAGGCAAATGATTGGCGGATTTAAAATGCACAAGGCCTATTAGCCAGGTATGATAGGGATGTGATTGAGGAACTACTCCCAATATCTCCCAGAAGAGCATAAGAAAAAGGGACAAGAGTTAGTGCAGGAAGGGAAATTAATTTCCAACTCTTCCATCATATGTGCATTAGATGCCGCTGATGCCGCAACCAGAGGTATCAACACTTGTGTCCTCCTAAGGAGGCATGTCTGACTGCACATCTCTGGTTTTAAGCCAGAAGCTCAGCAGGCCTTATTAAATTTCCCTTTTGATAAGGAGCATCTCTTCGGCCCACAAGCCGATGAAGCCTTAAAAAAATTGAACAAAATATACAGAATTTGCAAAATCTATGTGAGCACTTCAAACACCTACCAATAGAGGCTCCGTTTGTCCCTCATCCAATAGAAGAGGTTCCAAAACCATTTCCACATATGCCTCTACATCTTCATACAGGCCACAAAATTAATCCTCTCCATGTAGAAGTTATTTCATGGGAAATTGCAGGTTTATCCACTCCAAAGACTGGGTAGAGGTACACCAACTCTTACCTCCCCATCCACCAACAAGCAGTGACTCGCTCTTTATTCCCTCCCTATGATCCTACACCTGTCTGGGTTAACTACAGCAGTTTCTCCCCCCTCAGACTGGTGGGTGTTAGACATTATCCCACATGGTTATTGCTTGGAGCTCATCAGTAATTCTCATAGTATTCCAACTCTCACACACAGAATCTGTCTGGAACATCAACTACTACTCATGCAGGAAGTGCAAGCTCTAATACTCAAAGGAGCTATAGAGCCAGTCGCAATACAACATCAAGGATGAAGAGTTTTACTCCATGTACTTTCTAATTCCCAACAAGCAATTGCAATGCAATAGGTCTCGCATTAATTAAGTTTGAGCTATTGGCATTGCTAAATATTGCAACACCAATTGCAACAAAATTATTTAAATTGTAGGCCAAAAAAATGTGTATTTATTTTTGTAGCAATGGTGGCATGTTGCGGTTTAGATGAATATGTTTAAAAGTAAAGTGCGCCATACTGCGATTGCTACAATATTTAATTGTAGATGCGTTAACAATTGATGTGTGCACTGATGGCTGGTGGTGTGTGTGCCTGTAGAAATTGTGCTCTGATGGCTGGTGGTGTGTGTGCCTGGTGGAAGTGTGCACTGCCGGCTGGTGGTGTGTGTGCCTGGTAAAGGCGTGCACTGAAGGCTGGTGGTGTGTGTGTGTGCCTGGTGAAAGCGTGCACTGACGGCTGATGGTGTGTGTGTGCCTGGTGAAACCGTGCACTGACGTCTGGTGGTGTGTGCCTGGTGGAAGCGGTTGAGTGGGTGTGTGTGGTTGTGTATGTGCTTGTGGTGGTGTGGGTGTGTTTGTGGTGGTGTGTGTGTGGGGGGTTGTGTGTGGGTGTGGGGGGTTGTGTGTGCTCGTGTGTCTGTGTGTGCTTGTTTGTGTGGTTGGGTGTGGTTGTGTGTGTGCTGGAAGTTGCTTGAGCTCCGGCATTCTTCACACCGCCGCTCCGGGTCTCGGGCCGTTCCCTGGACCGCACTTGGCGGACCGCAGTTGTTGCTCTACGGGCTCTAAGTGTTTGCCCTCAGATTCCGGTAAACAACGCCATAAAAAGAAGGTGAAGAAGCGTGTTCGCTCTCCGACTTCCTCCCACCGCTCCTCTGATGCGGACGGGGGTTCTGCCCCCGCGGCTCCTCTGGAGCCGGGGAGTCCCGTGGCCTACCCACCTTACCGGGTCCGTTGGCGACTCCCGAACAGGTGCAAGAGTTTCTTGCTCCCATGGACCACCTTTTTAGGCCCCTAGCTCCCGCCTGCGCGCCTCCGGGCCCCACGGTCCCGTTTTCCGGATCCTGTTGGCCTGTTTGGCGGATCCAGCTTCAGCACCACAATATCCTACACCGCTGGCTCTGGCCCCGGCGCCACGAGGTCCAGCGCTCCCGGCTCCGGCCCCAGCACCTCCCTCGGCGCTGCAGTGGGTGCCATTCATTCCACCCTTGCCCCGGTTCTAGGACCATTTTGTTCCTACTTGGGACCCGATTTGGGAGGCGGCGCCGGTCTGGCCCCGGCCAGCGCCGTTCTCTGCGCCATTTATCCCTTCTCCGGTACTGCAGCCGCGACAGTCTCCTCCTGCCTCAGAGGCGGAGGAGGACTGAGAGGGGTCCGAGGACCCTCTTGCCTGGCAGAGTGACTCCGAGCAGGATTTGGTGGATGACCTGGAGGATGCAGGTGACCTCAATGTCTCTTCTGACCCGGGGTTTGCCTCTCCCCCGCCTACGATGGAGGAAGGGGCTTCCTACACAATGGTGCTCTGTCAGACTGCGGAGGCCCTTAACCCTGACCACCCCACAGTGACCCTCAAAACTAACCTCCTCACCGAGGTGCTCCAGACGGCGTCTACTACTTCGGAGCCGTTGTTTCCCTTCAACGACGCCCTTACCGAAGTCCTCTTGGGCACTTGGTCGCGGATGGCCACGGGCCCCTGTGGATAAGAATGTCACCAGACGCCACCTGCCGGCGCCTGGCGACCCCGTCTTTCTGACTACTCATCCCACGCCTGAGAGCCTGGTCATCCAGGTCTCGATGTTGCAGAGTGCCTTTCCCACAGCCCCCCCGGATAAGGACTCCAAGAAACTGGAACAGTTTGGTAAGTGGTTGTTCTCTTCGGCCAGTTTGGGGCTGCGGTCAGTGAACACCGCCTGCTTATTGGTCCGCTACTCCCATGCAGTATGGGATACTGTTGCTCCGGTGTTGCCTCAGTGTCCTGAGGAGGTCCAGGCTGTCCTTTCTCAGGCGATTGCCGAGGGTAAGTTCGCCATTTGGTGTGGTTTGGACACAGCCGACTCGTTGGGAAGGGCGATTTTTACAACTGTGGCGTGGCGTCGCCACGCCTGGTTGTGTTCAACTGGGTTCTCGCCAGATGTCCAGAGCTCGCTCATGGACATGCACTTCGATGGCACCCGACTGTTTGGGGATAAACACAGTTGATGGACAGAATGTAGAACAATGTCATACATTCACCCCAGTACAAGGATCTGGGCCTAAATCCATCGTTTTTTTGCACTCCACACCACCCTGGGTTAGACACTGGCTATATGCAAATCAGCTCTGACCCTGTGCCTCATGGGACCAGTCCAGTCCGAACTACAAAGCCATGTCTTTCCCAGACCGGAATCAAGGATCCAAGGACCGGTTTCTGGCTATCAGCCTTCTTCAGCCTGGATAGCTTGACTCCAGTGGTGTGGAGAGCCTGGGACTCCGTCCATCACCACCCCTTCTGTACCGCTTTTGGCCGCCATAAGTGTGGCAGGGTATGCTCAGACGTGAGTCCCTTGCTCACTTTGCCACTGGATTCAAGCAAGTCGGGCTGAAGACGGCTGAAATGCCAGAAACCGGTCCTCGGAAGCTTGTTTCCGGTCCAGGGAAGACATGGCTTGGCAGTTCGGGCTGGACTGTTCCCATGAGGCACAGGGTCAGACTGATTTGCATATAGCCATGTCTGAAGTGGGGTGGCAGAGTGGGCTAAAGAACGGTGATGGATTAAACCCAGATCTTTTGACTGGGTGTGAGTGTTTGATTGAATCAGATGCTTTGGCGATAAGGCAGACAGTGCACTGGAGCGCTTTAAGGACTCGTGGGCCAATGCCAAGTCCTTGGGTCTTTCTGTAAAGAACCTGGCCACTCCTGGTTTTTGTTCCTTTTGTGGCCAGGGGAGAGGCACTAAGGCACGTTCCTTCAACAAGCCTGTGCAGAACCAGCCTCAGTGCGGCTGTGGTCGCGGCTTAGGCAGTGGCGGGTCTGTGAATCAGCGTGCGGGTCAGTCCACCTCCACCCCTTCTGCTTCTACCTCCAAACCTTCCTAATCCGTTCTTCGCGGAGCACCCCTCGACGGTGGGTGGCAGGATCTGCCACCACCTCCCCTACTGGCGCGACATTTTGTCAGACAAGTGGGTGCTGCAGATCATCCACAGGGGCTACTCCGTTCCCTTTCAGTACTCCCCACCTCGGTACCACCGCATGTCGGGGGATCATTTGGCTCTTCTCCAACAGGAAGTCACGCACCTCTTGGCCAAGGGGGCCATAGAGTACGTTCCCGGGCGGGAAGTAGGGAGTGGTTGTTAATCCCACTACTTTCTAGTCCCCAAGAAGGACAAGGGGGGTCCTGCGCCCCATCTTGGACCTCCGGAGCGTCAATCGCTTCCTCCGAAAGGAGAAATTCAAAATGCTGACTCTGGCTCAGGTCCTGGCTGCCCTCGATCCTGAAGACTGGATGGTAGCGTTGGACTTGCAGGACGCATATTTTCACATCCTCCGTCCTGCTGGCCCACCAGCGTTACCTGCGGTTCACTGTAGTCCAGGAGCATTTTCTGTTCACCATGCTCCCCTTCGGCCTTAACAGTGCCCCTCGCGTGTTCACGAAAGTGATGGCTGTGGTCGCAGCTCACCTGCGCAGATTAGGGGTGTCAGTCTTCCACTACCTCGACGACTGCTTGTTGAAGGCGGGCTCGCCCCAGGCAGTCGTCACACACCTTCAGACTACGGCTGACCGCCTGCATTTGCTGGGGTTCTCCAACGTTCCGAAGTCGCACCCTAGTCCCTCTCAGAAGCTCCTTTATCGGAGCGGTTCTGGATACAACGCGGTTTCGGGTTTATCCTCCCGATCAGCGAGTTAGGGATATACAGGCTATGATTCGGATCTTTCGGCCTCTGTCCCGGGTTTCATTCAGGATGACCCTCCGGCTCCTGGGCCTGATGGCCTCCTGCACCCTGCTAGTGCAACATGCCAGGTGGCATATGCCGCCTCTGCGGTGGGACCTGAAGGTCCAGTGGGCGCAGCATCAGGGCAACCTGTCCGATCATGTCCAGATCTCGGAGGGCACTGCACAACAGTTGCAGTGGTGGCTCACGAATCGCGATTAGGTCAATGGCAGATCTCTCTCGCTTCCCCCACCGGGGCACACAGTGGTGACGGATGCGTCCCTCCTGGGATGGAGTGTCTACTTGGGAGAGGTGGAGATCAGAGGTCTCTGATCTCCGGCGGAGTCCCGGTTCCATATCAACCTTTTGGAGCTGCGGGCGATCCGACTTGCACTGAAGTCATTCCTTCCCTCTGTCCATGGGAGTGTAGTGCAGGTGTTCACGGACAACACCACCGCCATGTGGTATTGCAACAAGCAAGGTGGAGTGGAGTCCTGGACCCTATGTCAGGAGGCTCTGCGCCTCTGGACATGGCTGGAACATCAAGGCATTACCTTGGTGGTTCAACACCTGGCAGGTTCTCTAAACGCCTGGGTGGACGAACTCAGCTGCTGGTGCATGATGGATCACGAATGGCGTCTGAACTCTGATGTGGTGCAAGGTCTCTTTCTAAAGTGAGGAGAGCCCTGGTTAGATCTATTTGCCACCGAAGAGAACACGCAATGTCATGAGTTCTGCGCATTGGAATTTCCAAGGCGGCACTCGGTCGGAGACGCTTTTCGTCTCGAGTGGAGCTGCAGTCTGTTGTACGCTTTTCCGCCTATACCACTTCTGCCCAGAGTGCTGAAGAAGTTCAGGCGCGACCGGACCCAAGTTATTATTGTGGCTCCGGACTGGGCTCGAACAGTATGGTATCCCGAGCTACTCAGTATGAGCATCGATTCCCAGATCTGTCTGCCTCTTTAGGATGATCTTTTGTCGCAGAAGCAGGGGACAGTCCTCCACCCGAACCTGTCCAGCCTCCACCTCCATACGTGGAGATTGAGTGGCGACAGTTGACAGCTTTCGACCTTCCTCCTGAGGTCTGTAATGTCATTCTGGTAGCCAGGCGTCCCTCCACGAAGACTGTATACGCCTGCCAATGGAACAAATTTGTGGCATGGTGTACTGCAAAAGCTGTGGATTCCCTTTCTGCCCCTCTTTGAGGTTCTTCTGTTTCTTCTGTCTTTGGCCAAGCAGGGCTCTTCTCTGGGCACTAACAAAGGTTATCTTTCTGCCATCTCCACCTTTCTAAGGCTTCCTGAACAGCCTTCTCTTTTTAAGTCCCCGGTTGTTAACCGTTTCCTCAAAGGCATTACACACCCGTTTCCTCCCGTGCCTTTCATAATGCCTCAGTGGGATTTGAATCTTATCTTGACTTACTTAATGTGCGCTCCATTTGAGCCTCTTCATAACTGTCCCTTACGTCTTCTCACCTTAAAAATGTCTTTCCTGGTAGCTATCACCTCTGCCAGAAGAGTGAGCGAGCTCCAAGCTCTTTATTCCAAACCTCCTTTCCTTTCAGTTCATCCGGATAAGGTGGTTCTAAGGACCCGTCCTTCTTTCTTGCTAAAGGTTTTCATGCCCTTCCACATAGGGCAGACCATCACTTTGTCCACCTTCTTTCCACCTCCGCATCATTCCAGGGAAGAGGAGAGGCTCCACCGTCTGGACCCAAAACGTGCGCTCGCATTCTATCTGCAGCGCACACAACCGTTCCGGGTGGATGATCAACTCTTTGTTGGCTACGTGGGCGCCAAATAAGGTCGGGCTGTGCACAAACGGACCATTTCCCGGTGGGTCATTCTGTGCATCAAAGCATGTCACTCTTTGGCCAAGAAGGAGCCTCCTGTGGGGCTGCGTGCCCATTCGAACAGGGCAACTGCAGCCACTACTGCCTTGGGACGGTGCGTTCCCTTGCAGGACAATTGTCAGGCAGCTACGTGGGCCTCACTGCACACGTTTACTAAGCACTACTGCCTCGAAAGTCATGTCCGGAGAGACAGCTTCTTTGACCGTTCTGTTCTCCGTGACTTCCTGCTGTAATTTTGTTTGCAGACCCACCACCGGGGTTGGTATTGCTGGGGTATCTATTCTAAGGTACGGAATCTATCACTAACGTGTCTCTTTCAGATGCACAAATTACTACTTGTGTAACAATATATCTGTAAGAGACATTAGTTAGTGATAGATTCCCTACCGCCCCACCCATGCTCCCCGTTCTGCGACCTGTTAACTAAGGATAAGGTCATCCACTTTTAGGACCCTAGTCTTATGCACCAATGGTCAGTATCGTGCATGGCTCTGCATTTTTAGCACGAAATTCGTGTACAGAACAGACTTCCGCTTGCGTGGATGGCGCCTAAGTAGTCTCCATGACGTCATCTTGGCGCTTACGATGCCAGTGACTGGTGCGGAGCCGCAGGACTCCATCTACTGACTCACATTGGTACTACTAAGCAAAACTTTCCGGATCGAGTGTGACGCCTGGGGATATTCTAAGGTAAGGAATCGATCACGAACTAATGTCTCTTACAGATATATTGTTACACAAGTAGTAACTTGTGCGATGAGACCTTCCAAGACCTAAACTGGTCTGCAGCTGCTTGTGTTTCCAATGTGAGGGCTTGTTGTGATGATTTGGGCTGGGATGTTCTTTTAGGGTGTGTCAATGCCTGACCTATGTGGTCCTCCTTATGTGTAAAGGCAGAGTGATCTGTATAGTGCGATATGCCCAGTAAAATGCTCTCTTTTTCATTACTTGAAGCATCCATCACTCAGGTTCTGATTATGACCTTGAAGTGTTTATCCATACCTGACTACATTCTTTCTTATTTGTTGCAGGAGGATGTTTGCCCAAAAAATTTGGTGAGTGCTGTGAAATGTCAACTCTGGACTAACCTTCATTATGGCTATTGAGGGTAATCGTAAAAGGAAATAATAGGACCTGGAAAACAAAAAGTAGTGAAAGACTAGCGAATAACCTGGATAAGGGGATAGGATGTTTTCCTAGTCTCTGACAAATTGAGTCTGAAGATGGGAAAGGAAAGAAAAAAAGTGCTCAAAGAAATAGAGAACAAATGACTAAGGGACTGGTGAGATGGATAAAGAGAACCAGAAGAATAAGGAGTAAGGAAGTGGACCCACGGGGAGGCAAATACTTGATACAGGATTTTATTGACTCTTGCTACAAGTCAACCCCTAATGTTGCACCAGAACAGGACAACCTTCTTGGAATGGGGCATTCCAATATGAGGGCTGAACAAGTAAATCACATATCTATCAATACTAGATGAAAATAAAGTTAATAAAGTGTACTGCTTACTAACCACCAATATGAAAATTACTTGTTGAAAAATTATAAAGGTTTTATGGTTGCTTTGCCATTAGTTTGCTCAGTATACTGTTCTGTCAGAAAAGTCCTTTTGACATGAAATCACATTTTTGTTGGTTTCATAATCTCAGGTTATCTGGGTCCGAGGTGCTCGTCTGGTTTTGCAGTATCATTTCGAGAAATTAAGTACAGTAATAACCCAATTTGTGTGACACCCAAGGATTGGAGGAATTTCAGGAAAGGATATCGTGTGGTCTAAAAGGATTTCCAGTGATGAGGGTTTGGAAGTGTTGCAGTGAAACAGAAGTCAAATTGTGGTTTTGACAGTATTTACATTGGTGAGATGCAGTAAGGCGTAGGGGTAGTTTGCCTGTGAGATGATGCTGTTGCCATACTCTGATCCTTGTTCATTTCCTATGAGTGGAAACTAAAAACATAAAAATTACTTTGTCAACATGTTTTAAGAATAAAAGTAGCCTGTGTCACAAGTGTGAAGCGACTAGGATTGATGGGGCTTGAAGATTATGTAGTGAAGGGAAAATAGACAATATAAGTGTAGGAAGCTGGCCCTTTAAATGGTATCCCAAAAAGAGTTATGCCATGCAGAGAGTCTAAGTATTCCCTTAGTAGTGGACAGGGGGTTGTTCTAGCAATCCCAAGGTGCTCTTCTAGGGGTAGTGAGGCGAAGCAGCCTGAAGCCCTTGGAGTGGAGTGTTAGACATCCACTGCACGCACTCAGCCAATACATGACACACATGACTCAATAAGAAAATACACACCAATTTATAAAAAGAACATTTATCTTCATATAACTTTAGGCACTAAGATCATCAAAATCAGGTTAGTACATTTTAAATGAGCAGGTTTGAAGAAAACCGGTTTTGATACTTTAAATAGTCATCGAAGACCTTCGGGGCAATGTTAACCTCTGGAGGAAAAACATGTATTGCATTTGGGCACTCAACGAATTACAAGACCAATCTTCTGGACTTAGGGTAAATATGGGACAAGGTCCAAGACCGCACCAACAGTTCACTTCGTTCAGAACTAGGGGCAGCCGGGTGCAGAGCGCCTCACAGCGTCGGTTACGCCATTCAAGTCTATGGGAATCGGTCAGTCGGGAAAGAGGCTGCTGGCTTGGACTTGGGGACCAATACGGCTGAACCAACAGGGGACTGCAATCTTGCGGTGCTCTGGGATATGGGAATGCCTTTGGTCCTCTTCTCCAGGGGCGACCGGTGCAGAGGTGTCTTTAGGCATCGGCCATTTTAATCATGGGGACCACTCTTGGTAGAGGGTCCTGCAAACAGAGGCTGCAGATGGTGTCGGGGAAGTCCACAATGGGCAGGTCCAAGGTGGGCTTTGTCTCTGGAGAGCCGGGGACCACACTGGCACCGTTGTCCCTCTTCAGTCGGGCTAGGAAGCATGGGCTCTTTGGTGCTTTGCGTCATCTGTTTTTTGTGTTTCCGGAGACTCAGGCTTCTTTGGCGTGCCTGCTGGATGCAGGGAAGCCGCTCCACTGCTCTACGGGAGTCCTTGAGTCTTTATTAAAGGCAAACAGTCCTCCCAGACTTCGGAGGTACAACAGTTTCTGGACACAACATCTTTGGCACAGTTTCGGTGTGGAACAGCAGACAGGCCAACAGGGCTGGTGCCAAGTCAGTTGCTCCTCTTCAATCTTATGGTTTCACAGCTTTTCAGTGTCTCAGAATCTGGGGACCACGATGGCACTGTTGCTTCCTCAGGCGGCTTGGGTGCAGTGGTGCTTAACGGTGTCAGGGTTTTGCCTCACAGCTCAGTCTTTCGTAGCCGCAAGACACAGGTGAACACCTCTGCTGTACCACTGGAGTTCCTGAGTCTTTAGAGAAGTGCTGGCAGTCCTCCCAGGTTTTGGAGGATCAGCAGCTTGTAGGGCGAACGGGCCAGCAGAGCTAGTTCCAAATCCTATGCTTCTGCATTTGTTGCTTTCCTGGCTCTTTGGCCTTTTTTCCTCTTTTGTTTGGCCGGATCTGACGACTTGGTACAACAGCTCCACGAAATACTGAATTTAGGGGCGTTATTGGAATATAGGGTAGTAGCCAATGGGCTGCTTACCCCTGGGGTCACTACACCCCCTAAATAACCACTTACTGGGGGAAGTGGGCATAACTCTGACCCAGGAAGGTGCCATAGAGGTCTTGACAAAGGGGTTGGTTTCCTCTCCTGTGAGAGAAGCCAGATTTGCATTTGAAAGGTGGCAGGCTGGTGAAAACCAGTCAGTCAGTCAGCACATCAGTTAATGGTAGGTTTTCAGGGGGCACTTCTAAGGTGACCTCTGGGTGCATCCATTACTAAATGTAATGCTGCCATCAGTGTGGTTTTATTAATGCAAGATGTTGGATACCAAACATCCGTGGAGCGAAGCCATCATGTAGCTGGGAAATAGTTTTCACCAGTGTGTAGGAAATGCTTTTAAAATGGCTTCCCTGATCACGTTTACGGCCAGAACAGGGGCATGTCTGCTCATGCAGTTACATCCTCACATGTAGTGTAGTGCACCCTGCCTTAGGGTGGTAGGGCTGTTGTAGGGAGACGTATTTGTACTGCATACAGTGTTGGCAGGCAGGGCACACAGGCTGTATGCCGTGTTGTGTTTTCACTTTTTGTCTGCACCAAGACACACAGCCTGCAGTGGCAGTTAGCATGAGCTCAGTGAGGCATCCCTTAGGGTGGCACAATTTGTGCTGCAACCCTTGGGGACCCGCTTTAGTATCTCAGGCTTCAGGGACAGGGGTACCATTTACTAGGGACTTCTAGAGGATACTCAGGGTATTCCAATTGGGGAAACAATTGCACAGTTTTGGGAAACAGATCTGGCACTGGGGACCTGGTTAGCAGGAACCCTGTGCACTTCCAGTGGGCATCAGATCAAATTCCAGGCAAAAGGTGGGTGGTAACCATGTCAAAAAGGACACTTTCTTACATAACCAGCTCCCAAACGAAAGAAAATGAAGACTCCCTTGGTAATGGTTAGCCACATTTGCTAAGTGGAAAAATCTGGAAAGGCCACCTGCATTGGAATGGTCAGTTCCACGTCGGTGTTCCACTGTGAAGTCCATCCCCTGTAGGGAAATGTACCACCTCAACAGTTCAAGGTTTTCACTTTTCATTTGCATAAAAAACCCGAGAGGCCTGTTGTCAGTTTGAACAAGAAAGCGCAAGCTAAACATGTATGGCCTCAGTGCCTTTAGGAACCACACCACAGCAAAGGCTTCCATCTTAATGGCAATCTAACGCTGCTGTCTGGGGAGTAACCCTCTCTGCTAATAAAAACAACAGGTTGGATATGGCCATAATCATTGGTGGCCATAATCATTGCTTAGAGACAGGACCGCTTTTATCCCTTGTTCCAAGGCATCTGTCTGCATGATGAACTGCTTTGAATAATCTGGAGCTTTTAGAAACGGTTCTGAGCACATCGCTTCCTTCAGAGTGTCCAGTTTACTTACTTCGGTATTTTCTTATTCAGTTCCGTGAGGAAGGTCCACCATGGACCCATATCCCTTCACAAACCTCCGGTAGTACCCAGTCAAGCCAAGAAACACCCTAACTTGAGTCTGGGTGGTTGTAGCTATCCAGCCCACAGTTTTCTGGATCTTGGGTTGTAAGGGTTGAACTTGGCCCTCATCTACAAAGTGGCCCAAGTATGCAACCGAGCCCTGCCTTATCTGGCACTTGCTTGCCTTGATAGTGAGAGCTGCATTTCACAGGTCCGCAAGGACCTTACCAAGGTGGATCATGTGATCCTTCAAAATAAAACTATGGACAGCAATATCGTCAATATATGCTGCACTAAAAGATTCCAGCCCAGCAAGAACTTTATCCACCAACATTTGGAAGGTGGCAGGGGCATTCTTTAGTCTAAAGGGCATAACAGTGAAGTTGTAATGCCCATCTTTGTTTGAAAATGCAGAGTTATTTTTTGCTCCTCGGGTCCGACCAATCTGCCTGTACCCTGATGCCATATCCTTAATATTGATGTTGATCTATGCAATGATGTGTATGTACAAAAACAAAATCAAATCACTTGTCAATCCCCTGATATGACCTCTCCATTCTTCCCCTAGAGTCAGAAATACATGGTCAGGGAGGCCATGTGTCCTATGCTACTGATTGACAGATCTCCGGTTGGTGTGAAACCCACAGGACAAACAAACGAACAGGAAAAACCCAGATTAGTTCCGCAGATGGGCTGCGACGCCACAATGATCCTGGGAGATTGGCACCAATAAAATGCACACTGCCAGAGGGGCACGTGTTCCCAAAATAGATCTCAGGTGGGGTGAAACCCACAGGACAAACAAACGAGCAGGAAAAACCCAGATTAGTTCCACAGATGGGCTGCGACGCCACAATGATCCTGGGAGATTGGCACCAATAAAATGCACACTGCCAGAGGGGCACGTGTTCCCAAAACACCATAAAGGTAGATGCCACATGAAGTTAGGAACACTCAGCTAATCGGGACACAGCATACACTACAAATGCAGTAAAAATGCCTTCCCCATGCCGGACAACTGAACACGTTACCCACTGGCCCTTATAGTGTCCATGAAAGGTCGAGGCCCACCTTAATTTGTCATCAGGTGGGAGTAATTTATGGCTTCATGTCAAGACCCACATTCCACTCCCAAAACAGAACCTAAGATGTGTTTTATGATGCCCCAAGAAATGTATAAAACAGCATTCAAAACAATTGTACTTTGCATCAGTCCTCAAACCAGTTTCTGTATGTAGCGCTCCCGGCCTTAGTGTTTGATTAAACCAACTCATCCTGTTTTGCCTAATGCCTCTTGTCTTTGTTTGTTCATGGTAAATTCATATTCTAGATACAAAATCAAAAGTACTGAGAAATGTGCCTACCCAGAACATGTCTGTTCATCAGCTGTAGGAATTTAGGGTTCGTCTGTCTTTGTTTCTGCATTGAGGCCCCTATAGTCCACACAAAACTTCAACTCTGTTTTACCACCCTTGGTATGAGGTTTGGGGACTAAGACAACTGAACTGTCCCAGGGCCTCTCAGTTGGTTCAGTGACTCCCAATTCCAGCATCTTGATTACTTCAGCTTTGATGCTTTCTTTGACCTGGTCAGACAGACTGTCTGTAGATTTTATTTTTGACAGGTAAGCTGTCCACAGTGTCCACTTCATGTGTAAACCAGTTGGTCTGACCAGGGGTCTAAGAGAAGAGCTGACCATACTGACGCAGGATGTGCCTGCCTGCAGTCAGCCAGCTTTTGTACAGAGTGGGTGTCTGAAAAGGAAATTCCTTCCACTGACCTATCTTTAGAGTTGTGACAGTGGAGGTCAAGGAGAGATTCACACTCTTCTTCCTGATCCTCATCAGTGACCATCAGCATGGGCCCCACAGCCCTGTCATGATAGGGTTTACGGTGGTTCACATGGATGCCTCTTTTGGGGGTCCAGCAAGTGTCAAGGTCCACCAGATAGGTGACCACCCCCCTTTTTGTTTCTAGGATAGGGTAGTGCCCACTTCACTTGTCCTAGAGCACCCTAGGAGCCACAGGCTCCAAAGCCCACACCTTCTGCCCCGGTTGGTCATCCACCAGTGCAGCCTTTTGGTCATACCAGAGCTTCTGAAGCTCTTGGTTGGCCTTGAGGTTTTTAGATGCTTTTTCCATGTACTCAGCCATCCATGAAGGTAGGCCGAGCACATAGTCCACTTATCTTGCTTAGGCTCTTTGAGCAGTCTCTCCCTGCCTTCCTTTAATAGACACCATGGTCCCTTTTACAGGATGCACAAACAGAAGGTCAAAGGGAGAAAACCCTTCTCTCTTCTGAGCCACTTCTTTATAGGCAAAAAGCAGGCATGGCAATATGATATTTCATCTCCTTCTGAGTTTTCTGGGAGTCCCATGATTCATAGTTTTGTTGAATCTCTCAACTAAACCATTTGTTTTGGGGTGCTATGGGTTGGTGAACTTGAAAGTCACTCCACGTTCTGCCCACATGTTTCAGGTAGTCAGATATGAAGTTTTCCTCTGTCTCACACCACCTTCTTAGGGAAACCCTCTCTGGTAAAAATACCAATGAAGAGCAGTAGTAGTCGTAAAGGGTATTATTTTAGGCTACTTGGCAACATGATCCACTACTACCAGTATAAATCTGTCCCTGATGAGGTTGAAAGATCCAGGGGGCCAACAATGTCAATCCCCTACCCTTTCAAAACAATCCCAACCATTGGAAGTGAAATTAAGGGGGGGCCTTTGGGTGGCTACCTCCTTTGTCGCTGGCTTGGTAGGTAGCACAGGAGTTGCAGAACTCCTTCACCTTCTTGGACATCCCTGGCC
The DNA here is from genome assembly GCF_964263255.1 of Lissotriton vulgaris. Classification (NCBI taxonomy): domain Eukaryota; kingdom Metazoa; phylum Chordata; class Amphibia; order Caudata; family Salamandridae; genus Lissotriton; species Lissotriton vulgaris. Next base: position 1,440,106,138 of record NC_141687.1, on the reverse strand, counting down.
AGTAGAATAGGGTGAGTAACCAACTCCAAATTTTAGCCTGGCCAAGATCCCAGCTAAGGCAACGTCATGAGCGAAAGTGAGTCCGAACTGTCTTACCATCTGAGCCTACCACACACTAAACTCTTCTCTCATGATTCGCCTCCTCGTAGATCTGCAGTTAGATCATGACTTCCTACAGATATGTTGGCATGAGCCTCACACTTTTGGTTTCAGCATCAGCCCTACTTTCTCATAAGAGGGTGAGTTGAAGGTCCAATTAACCCATCACTTGCTGTATTCAGACACTTTCTTCCACTTTTTAAGGCACTCAGAAAAAGAGGCAGTGATGGGCTTCGGATAAGTGGGATTAAGTTGAGAATAAAATTAACCTCTTCTTCTTCTACTTTCTGTAGGACTGCTGTGGCAACTACACTTTTATTCCTTATGTGGTGACTACGCAGGGAAAAGTACTGTGCTGCGACGCCGCCATGATGAAGTGCCTGACTGAGTTCATCCAGCCCCACCACAGCATCGACACCTTTCTCACCCCCTTGACTGCACGCCTTGCCAAACTGCTGGAAAGCACCACCACCAATTCTTGGTAAGATACTGAATTAAAGGGAGGGAAGGCCATTAGTGACGAGAGGCAGTCTGGGTCTGCTTGAAAGAGTTTGTGTCGAGATGCTGGGCAATGTTCCCTCTAATTTTTTTTGGGTGTGCAGTGATACAGGGTCTGTGCGCACACTTTTTAGAGCTGTGTACACATCTGAGACGTGATGGGACTCTTTATGTAAGCAAGCATGTAATCTTTAATAAAGGTGATCAGGAGACAACATCTTTCATTTTTTACTCAAATGGGCTTGAAGGAAAATGTTAAATAACTTTATTACAACTAGATTAGGTAAAATGGCAATAGGTTTTTAAGAGTGCCTCAAGATCTACTGAAACACCTACAAGAATTACTGTGCTGAAAGAGAGCATTTCTTTATGTAGCACTTCTGAATTTTTTTTCTGCAATCAGCCCAGGCAGCTCCCAGCATAGCAAAGTTGTAGAAATATTTGCCTTTTTGAGGGCCATTGGTGGGTCAAGCCTTCCATAATTCCTCTCTAAAGAAATTCCTTTTCAGTCTAGGCGTATGCATTCAGGGTACTAACAAGTGTGTTAGTCTTGATGAGGGTGACATTTGGTTAGTGTGTTTTATAGTTGCTTTGTGAAAGGTGCTCACCTGCTCCTCCATGAATTGATGGCCTGTGCCACATACTGATCAATTATGTTGGTATTTACAAATGCCAATAACATTTACCTCCATTGTAAGGGCAGCAGGAATTTTCCTGGGTTTTATGTCCATTTATACAGAAGGAGGATAGGAGCACACTACCTCAAATCACAGCAGAGTTCACCCCTTAGCATTATGGTAAATGCAGTACAATGTTTGCGCTAACTTGACTATTAGCTGTACTTTTTCCACCAGAGTAGTGCAGATAGTGCTGTTTATCTCTAGACACGTGAGTTTCTGGATTTTATTCATTATCAGTAGAGATCAGAAAAATGAATTACATCAGGGGTTGCTGCCACAGTCCACTCTCAGTACCTCAAACAAGACACGTAGAATGCACACAGTTACTAAAGAAACCCCAACTTTTGGTGTATTCATGTGATGTATAGCGGAGACCAGTGGTTATAAGAGCTAGGATTGACTGGAAAGAGGAACGTCTTGGTGCATATACACATTTTCAATGTGATTGTAGTGACATGACATGTTTATCATTATCTGTTTGTTTCCCAGTGTATATCGAGAATGAAAACAAACATTCAGTTTAACAACGAAAGGAGACATCCATACAAATGTATTTCCACCACAATGTAGTTCCGTTCAGAGAGATTCTAGTAGTTTCAATGGCTAAAATTAAAGGGATTTCTGTGAGAAGGGGACACGCAGACCTAGTGTATGCGCAAAAACAAAAGATGTCTGTAATGCATGGATCTACGTTGTAGCAGATATTGCCTATTTAGTTGTATAGAGTTACTCATGATCCAATATGATCTTACCTGCTGCATTTCCTGATGCTATAGCAGTGATGGCACCAGTACCTCTTGCATTTGAAAGCGGAAATATTGCTTACTTTAAGAAAGAACAAGCCATAACCCAGTATTGTTTGTTTTCATATTGTTTTTTTTCTTCTCAGCTTGCCTTTCAACAATTAAGTAGTGCATAAAGAGCTATCCTGCTGATCTGCAGAAGGACCCTTTGTAGGGTGCGCTCTTAGTAGCCTCCTGCGTGGAGATAAATGTCGATGTGCGCTGCTGCCCTGGCACGCATCCTAGAGGGAACATTGATACTGAGTTCCCACATATTGCTCGAAGTTTTGCATCCATCTAAATACCCACATTATATACTGCATGGGCAATAAAGGTGTCTTTCTCTTCATTACTTGACTATCAGTGGAGTTTGGTGAACAATTGATCTCCCCATCTTCATGACCTATTGAAGTGATTGAGGTCAGACCTTTAATGGTTTGTGTGGAGGTAAGTTTATTCTTACTGACCAGGAGGGAGATTTCCTGCCAACTGGCTCGACCAAGATCATATTCCAGAATGCCACCACATTCTCTTCATTAGGAAGAGAAGAATGCAACACATCACCCCTCTTTATCATTTACTATAAAGGCAAAATAATTACATAACTTTGTAACAATATAGAATAAAATGTAAAATCAAAAAAGAAATTACACTAAAACTCATTATATACAAAATTGTTAAAACAAGAACCTATTTTTTTTTGTCAAAAGGAAATGCAATGATTGCCACAGAAGTTACATAATAGAAAACTATAACGAAATTCCCTTACATTAAATGGCATTAGGTTGTACAATGCATCTGTTGTTAATTTACAACAGGATCTTCTCAAACCTCCTCGGATTCCTGATTTCTTAGTGTTACGGATCTGTTCTCATCATACAACTCCCTCCTGGGATCATCATCATAGTTTTTCCCTGTCTTTCCATTGCATCCTGAATGGGGCTTTCACAACTTTCTTACGATTCCACATGTTAACAACTCTTAACTCTGTCTTTTCTGCATGCGGATCCAATTTCCAATCTTGTCCCCTTCCCTCACTGCCTCTATCTCTCCAAAACAAACTTTCCACCCTCCAGATCTTGGACATCTGTACTCTGGCCTTATGATCTCCTAGTCACACAATGAGGTGTGGTTTGATAAAACCACACCAACTTTCTCATTGCTACTTTCCAATCTTCTACTCCTCTCAAAGTGAACTGTAAACCATCTTTCAGTGTCCTGTTCCACCTTTCTACTAGACCATAGCTTTGATTGTTGTATACCGTTGATTGAATATGCTCCACACCCTGCTCTTAAGAAAACCACTCATGCACTTCAAAACAAATTGGACACCATTGTTGGATGCAATGATCTCTGGAACCCCTTCTCTCTGAGTTCCTTCAGGAATCCGTTTACTATCAGAAGTGACTTCCCCCATAAACTTTACTGCTGACCATCTAGAGAAATAATCTATTGCCATATTAGCATATTCGGGGAAGCTACCCTTAACATACAATGGACCCATTAGATAAATAAATAAAAACAAACACCCAATTTGTCCGTCGCAACCGGGGATACAGTTTTCTGTGACTTGCCGATCCATGCACAAGGTACACATTCTCTAATGTTCCGCTCCACGTCACGGTCTAGCCCAGCCACCAGTGCTGCTCTCTGACTCACCTCTTAGTGCTGTGTGTCCTTCATGTGCTAGTCTAGCTACCCGCGCTCTGAGTACTGCTGGCACTACCAGTTAACTACCTCAAATCAAAACTTCCTACACCACGGACCACTCTTGACTCACCCCACAGAAACATTGGGAGAGGCTCATCCTCCCCCCTTCCCCACCCCCTTGCTGAAAAAAACATCCACCAAAGGACTGAGGTTAGTCCTTGCAGGGAATCTGGTTCCCCACACGTGTCCTATAATGGTTTACTCCCCACCAGACAGCCAATGTTTCCCTCTCCAAAGTAGAGTAATATTTCTCTGCATCCCTTAATGGTCTGGTTGTATAGGTAGTGGTCATATCTATGCTATTCCTTCCCTCTAGTAGCACCGCACCCGACCATACCAAACTAGCATCAGTGTTACTATTGTGGGGTCATTTATGTCAAAATGTTGAGTCATGGTGCAGTTGCAATGTTTGCTTTCAATTACTTATATTCATTCTCGTATTTCTCACACCAAACACATTTCTTCTCGAGCATTAGTTTGCGCATACGTTTGGTTTTATTTGCAAACATGCGGACAAAACGAGAATAGGACTCGGCCAGCCCCAAAAACGATCTCAATTGGTCTTTACATGCTGGGTAAGCAACATATTTTATTGCAGAAACTAATTTCAACTTTGGAACTATCCTTTTTCCACTGATCCAGTGAACCAAATACTCCACTTCTGCTCTAAACTTCCACTAATTCTTTTTGATTCTTAAACCATTCTCCTGCAGGGTTCTCAACACAATTTTCAAAGTCACATCATGTTTAGTTAAATTTCTCCTAAATATCAGCATATTGTTGACAACGCGGCCGCCAGGGTTACACCGAATGGCATCCTTTTATACCTGTGTACTTCTTCAGACATGTCAAAAAAGTAAGTTGTCGAGAATCGGAGTGCAGTACAGTCTTGTTGTACGCTGAGGAAAGGTTCAAAGTGGAAAACACTTCTGCTCCTTTGATGGTACTCAACATTTCTCATATGTTGGGCAGGGGAGGGCAATCCACCCAGATTGCCTAATTTATATCCCTTACATCTACACAAAGCCGTAGGTCACCATTTCCTTTCTTAGCAATCACCACAAGAGCCAAACACTCTGGCGATTATATTTCTTCAATTATGCCCTCGCTACACAACTTCTGCAGTTCTTGGCTTAGTGGCTTACTCATGACATCCCTCACTACAAGGATTGTGGGCTTTTGGAGTCACTCCAGACATTGTTTTGCATGAACCCTTTGAGAGCTCCTAAGTGGTCATCAAAGATGTCAGGATACTCTACGACACATGGCACATTTGCATCTACAACCCATGCACTAGACTGCAATCCCAACACTTTATCTGGATGGCTTGAGTCTAACCTAATACACACATCCCTTTGTTGGGGCCAACCCAATAAACACAAACCCTCATTGGCGAAATAAACTTTAGATGCCACCACCATTTGCTGGAACTCTAAATGAGCTTCAATGAAATCCAATAGTTAAATAAGTTTATTGCTGTATTCCACTAACTTTACATCCGGAATTTTAAGCTCATGTTAAGGAAATTTCCTTAGATAGTTTAGCTCCAGAGTCTGTCATCACATCCACTCCGTCAATCTTAATGGTGTATAAAGGATTGTTCTCAACAACCCTTTCCCCTTTGTTGAATTTCCAAAATGACATTTTAGCTTTCATTTTCTCCCCCCTCAACTATTCTGAGAGGTTTGAGTTTTCTTCACCCCCACCATTTTTCCTTTGCAAACCCTCACAAAATGCCACTTGCTTTTACACTTCCTGTATATTTGTCCAATAGAAAGACATGACGCGTCAGTTGCTTAGTAACCCTTTATACCACATATACAACATAGCAAAACTCTTATCCATCTTTCTCTTGGCACCACTTTCCTCTTTACTTTTGGATTACGTGTGTCTTCTTGAACTCCATCTATCTTGTCTTTGGACTTCAATACCTGCAATCCTTTGCCCATAATTTCATTCCTCTTAAGTCACTTTCCATCACCTAGCAGTGCTTTAACATAGCCAACTTCCTGGCTACCATGAAAATGTCACCCCATGTTGCTTGGACGTAGACTTCAAAACCATCCTTCCAGTCCCCCCATGGTGCTGTTAGTTCTCCTGGACTTTGCAAAAAAACCCAGAAAAAACAGTGCAAACAAATTGTTCCATACTGAGACCCAAACTTAGACTTGCCCAGGACAGGCGTAAAGATGCTCAGCAATTAGACCTCTTTTCCTTGTGAATGTCTCTTTGCTGGTCCAACTTCTGACCAGTTAAGTTAACAACAGTATCAAAATATTTTTATTCAGTTTAGCTCATACTATCACAGTTAATGTGCTATGTGTATGCATATGTTATGGACCTAAGGTATAAACTATTATTTTCCGTAATGTCTTTTAGTGAACTAGATTTCTTCATACAGATTTCTCAGTCTTTCGTTCAACCACAGTTTGATGGAAGAATATTTGTCAAATATTTATCACTGTACACCTGCTTCCCTGTACCATCATGGATGCTGTAAAAGTGTGTCACTGACTTCATATGCAAGGATTTAAACTTGTGACACCCTTTTGTTGCCATTCAGTGTTCCTGTCACTGATTTCCAATGTGAACAGACTCCCAGCTTAACCATGGCGCTGACACATCCACTATAATTGAAGTGGTTGAGCAAACGTGTAGTTGGTGGGAAACGGGATGTCACTGACACATGCCGTGATGAGAGTTCTTCATTATGAACTGCAGAACCTCACACAGAAGTATGGAAGGGTGAGCGAGCCCACACCTCCTCAAATAAATACATTACTGAGCAACTTAACAGACTCTGGAACCCAGCAATGTCCCGCAGGGCCACGCATCTGTGATGTGATCCCCGCCTCCCGCAGTGATTTGCCACTGCCAGACAAACGCATGCACCGGGAAAAAGGAAGTATTTTGGATTGGAATTTACTTCCTCCCCTTCTCCTTTATCTGAGTCTCAGGCAGTCTGTGGTCCTCTGACGTGGCTTTTGAGAGGATTCGCCCCCTGCCACATCAATGCCGCGTCTGATATTTCAATCTCTGCCACGCGGTTAATGCTAACTTTGGCTTTATCGAAACATGTCGTGTAAGGTGTCATACACTTTGGAATACTACCCCCTCGCCAGTTCTGGTGACAGGGGTAGCATTCCACCCTTCTAGAGGGAAGATACATGTAGTTGTAGCTTTACCCGGTTAAAGTTAAACAGAGCCTCAGCATCACAAAATGGATGCTGCTGCCACAGACACAAGTATGACCTCCTGCAGCTGGGAGCCCTTCTAGCGAGGGAGGCCTGGACAATAGATTTCCTGTCTTGGGAGGTGCTAGCACCTCCCCAGACAGGCTATAGTATATTGGGGCAGGGTGGGTTGAATGAAATGACACTGCCTGGGGCACACAAGGTGCTCCATGCATAGCCCGGTTCAAACCAGTTGCTGGGACACTCCAGCCCCAGCTCTGGCACGAAACTGGACAAAGGGAAAGGGGTGTAACCACCCCCTTCTCTGGTCCCACCCATAGGAGGGACCTAGCAGGTAATCCAGCCCCTTTAATTTGTATAAAGCTCGGAGCGGAGTCTAGAGACTATAGATTATCCTGAACTGAAACTCTGAAATGAAACTCTGGACCTTCGACATTCTACTGCAACTAGAAGACTGAAGAATCTCCCTTGTGGTCAAGGAGTGACCACCCTGTGCAAATAGGCACCACCTAGCGAATTGCTGGTTTGCTTGGTCGACGCTCCCGAAGGATCCCGATGACCATGCTTCACAGGACTGGACTTCCAGACTTATCCGACCCCGACCCACACATCCAGCAAAGCTGAGACCCGTTGCGGACACGAGAGACGTGGGACCGGACCCCGGGCCATTTTGCTCTTTGCTAAATTGTGCAGCTTCTGAGGCGTCCTCGAAGTTGTGCACTGGGACTTGAGAAGCCCTAACACCGAGTCGTAAGTGCACCGAAGTTCAGCCCTTCACACTCAACGAGTGCCGCGTGGGGCGTGCTCTTGCATTTCCTCTCGACGCTTCTTCGCGGTTACTAGCCCGCTGGCTTGTGGCCATCTTGAAGACTCCATTTTGAAACAACTCTGCTTGCCTGGTTGCTCTGGGCTTGCGCTTGCTTTCCTGTAAAGGGGAAGCGCCACAGAAATTGCTGGTCTGTACAAGAAGCCGATCTTCACTTCGTGCGTGGGTTGCCTTTGCCAAGGCTTGTTGACTCCAATCCGGAAGCCGACATCGCCAACAGCGAGAGCCTTCGTGGGACAGTCCGTATCCAGCGCCTGGTCGTCGTCGACGCCTCTTGGTCCACGTGGCTGCAGACAATACTGCATACCCTGTTAAGACTTCGCCTACAGAGGACACAGCTGCTTTCAATGCATTGATAGAAAGAGCAGCATACAATCACCACGTGGAAATGCATGCAGACCCCATTGAGGAAGACTTCCTCTTTGACACTTTCAACACTTCTGAAAGATCAGTCAAAACATTGCCAATGTTAAAAGGGGTGCTTAAACATGCAGGGGACATATTTAAGGACACAACCAGGGCACGGGTCATTAACCCCAGAATAGAGAGGAAATATAAACCAGCACGAGTGGACCCTACATACAACAGAGGAGCTGCAAGAGGAGGCCCAACACAGCAAACCTCATACAACAAAGGGCACACACAAAACACCTACAACAAAAACAGTAGAGGTGAATACCATGGCAATAACAGCAAGGGTAGAGGACGAGGGAATAACACCACCAGATACCAAACAGTGACTTCTTGTCACTACCCCCAGACTATGTAACACCGGTCGGGGGAAGATTACAGCAGTTCCTGCCAGTCTGGGAAAACATAACTACAGACAGGTGGGTGAGGCAAATTATCCAGCATGGCTATTGCCTAGAATTAACCTCCACACTACCCAACATACATCCAAGACGCCGTCCTATGTCCGCAGAACACCTACACTTATTGCAGCAAGAAGTCATGCGCATGCTACAAAAAGGGGCCATAGAACTAGTACCCTTAAAACACCAGGGTACCGGGGTGTACTCACTGTACTTCCTAATCCCCAAAAAGGACGGGTCTCTCAGACCAATTTTGGACCTCAGGCCCCTAAACCAATACATTTTATCCGAGCATTTCCACATGCTCACTCTACAGCAGGTATTACCACTGTTGCGTCAAGGCGACTTCCTTACAACACTAGACCTCAAAGACGCATATTTCCATATACCGATACACCCAGCACACAGGAAATATCTCAGGTTTACAATACAAAATCCGCACTACCAATTCAAAGTCCTTCCTTTTGGGGTGACAACAGCCCCGAGAGTATTCACAAAGTGCCTAGCGACAGTAGCTGCACATCTGAGAAGACAGCATATTCATGTCTATCCATATCTGGACGACTGGCTAATACAAGCAAAGTCAGCCCAGCAATGTGCCAGCCACATGTCCCGCACTATTCAACTCCTGCACAGTTTAGGTTTCTCGCTGACCTACCCAAAGTCCCATCTTTAGCCTGCCCACGTACAACAGTACCTGGGAGCGACTATAGACACTCTGGCAGCAAAAGCACAGCCAAATTCTGCCAGAACAAGCAGCATTCAGACTCCAATCCAAAAGTTCAGGCCCCAACACTCGCTCCCTGCCCGAGTGTTTATGCAACTAATAGGCATGATGGCCTCATACATTTTCATAGTCCCTCACGCGAGACTACACATGCGTCCACTGCAGGAGTGCCTAGCACGTCAGTGGAACCAGGCTCAAGGACAATTGAACGACCTAGTGTTGGTGACCAGTCGTGTTTACAACTCTCTGCATTGGTGGAATCCACAAAACCTTTGCAAGGGACGACTGTTCCAAGAGCCTGTACCACAAATAGTCTTGACGACGGACGCTTCCCTGATAGGGTGGGGAGCCCATGTACTCCACCACACAGTGCAGGGCTTATGGACCACGCAGCAAAAGAAAATGCACATCAACCTACTGGAGCTGATGGCAATTTTTATGGCAATGAAGGCGTTCAAAGTACATCTGTGCAACAAGACCGTGTTGATCCGGACGGACAACATGACTGCAATGTACTACATACAAAAACGGGGAGGAACACACTCTCCACAGCTGTCACATCTAGCTCAGAGCATGTGGATGTGGCCATTCAGAGAAACATCTTTCTCATGGCGAAACGCCTCCCAGGGAAGGACAATGAAATAGCGGATCTGCTCAGCAGACACAGCCAACAGGTGAACGAGTGGGAGATTCATCCCACAGTGCTTCAACCATACTTCCAACAGTGGGGACAACCAGAGATTGACCTGTTCGCCACAAAACAAAACGCAAAATGCCAGTACTTCGCCGCAAGGTTCCCACACCCGCAGTCTCAGGGCAATGAGATATGGATGAACTGGTCAGGCAGATTTTCCTACGCTTTTCCACCAGCACCGTTGATACCGCTAGTGGCACGCAAACTGCGCCAGCATTCCATGACGCTAATCCTGGTTGCTCCAACATGGGCGAGGCAACCATGGTACACCACGTTCCTAGAACTTTCCGTGGTGCCTCATCAAAGACTAAGACTAACTCCCAGTCTCTTCACGCAGAGCCATGGAGATATTCAGCACCCAGATCCGCAGCAGCTGGACCTGGCAATCTGGCTCCTGAAGTCCTAGAGTTTGGCTACCTAAACCTACCTCCTGACTGCATGAACATTATCAAAGAGGCAAGGAAACCTACCACAAGAGCATGCTATGCGGCAAAGTGGAAACATTTTGTCATTTATTGTAACAACAATGACATAAACCCACTAGACGCATCAACTCAAAATATCATATGCTATCTTTTGCACCTACACTGCTGCAATCTAGCCTATACATCCATAAGGATACACTTAGCTGCCATAGCGGCTTACCTTCAGAACAGGCAGCACCTTTCGCTATTCAGAGTGCCTGCAATTAAAGCATTCATGGAGGGGCTCAAACGAGTGATCCCCCCCAAGACACCCACCTTCACCTGTCTGGAACCTAAACGTTGTTTTAACCAGACTAATGGGACCACCTCTTGAACCTTTACATTCCTGTGAAATACAATTTTTAACAGGGAAGGTGGCTTTTCTCGTAGCGATTACTTTGCTTAGAAGAGTTAGCGAGCTGCAAGCCCTAACTATTCAAGAGCCATTCTTCCAAATTCACGCAATTAGGGTCGTGCTTAGGACAAACCCTAAATTCATGCCAAAAGTGGTATCCCACTTCCACATCAATCAAACAATAGAACAACCAGTGTTCTTCCCAAATCCACAGTCAGTACCTGAAAGGGCTCTACACACACTAGATGTTGAGAGGGCTCTCCTATATTACATAGACAGGACAAAAGATTTCAGAAAAACAAAACAGTTGTTTGTTGCCTTTTCACCACAACACAAAGGCAACCCCATTTCTAAATCTGGATTAGCCAGATGGATAGTTAAGTGCATTAAAATATGTTATCTTAAAGCAAAACACACTTTAACAGTTCCCTCGCGCATTCTACAAGCAAACTGGGGGCATCCATGGCTTTCCTAGGAAACATTCCTCTAGAGGAAATATGTAAAGCAGCCACATGGACTACCATACATACTTTCACAAAACACTATTGTGTAGATGTAAATACCAGTCAGCAAGCTGCTGTAGGACAGGCTGTTCTAAAATCTTTGTTTCAGACTGCTGCAGCTGGCACAGGTAGCCACCGCTAGGGGAGAGACTGCTATACATTCTATGCACAGATCTGAATTCAGCAGCCCACATGCCTCGAACGGAATATGCTACTTACCAGTATGCATCTGTTCTTGGCATGTAGGGCTGCTGACATTCATATCGCCCACCCTCCTCCCCGGTGCCGGTCGCAGCTGTAGCATTCATTCTAACTATTACTTTCTTGCATGGACATCTCTTTCTGTACCACACTCCATCTCTGCCACAATGGCTAAAAACAATCTGAGGATGGGGAGGATGCCCATGCGCACTGTGTCCAGGGGAGGAGCCACCTATCTCGTGATACTTCGAAGACTCTTCCAGGACAACAATGTGCAATCATCCGGACCCAACACTAGGCGGCGAGCTATGCACAGATATGAATGTCAGCAGCCCTACATGCCAAGAACAGATGCATACTGGTAAGTAGCATATTCCATATATTTGATATATACCTTGTGTGGTGTCCTTTCATTTGGTATTCAAGGGGTTATTATTGGTAAAACTATTGGCTTCACATGCTCTCTGAACAATTAGCCTAAGACTGCTTTGTCCATGCTACCACTAGGATAGCTGGTCTATAGGTTTACTTTACAACCATCACCATAATGGTTGTTTGAACAGATACAGGGTACCCACTAGAATAGTGGACATCACATATCAGGCCAACTTCCCACAGACGAGGCTAATGGAAAGGACTCCATTCAAAAAATGCCCCCAGTGTGGAGCTAAATTCCACCACACCACACAAGGTCTGCAAACTTGGTCTCTCGCCCGAGCACGAAGAAAAAAATTGCCAAGCCTGCGCTTCCTTCCGGTTCAAGAAGACTATTCGTGATCGCCGGGCTCGACGACACGTTATGGCGCCACAGGCTGCACCGGTGCCAGAAGACATCTTTAATGAAGGCCCAAACGTTCCAGAGACGAAAGATTCGGAGGATCTTGACATTATATCCGATGCAGATGACTCCGACGACCACATCAATCCAGGTCAACGAGTGAGTACAAGTGCCCCTGCCCCAACCCCACCTGAAAGAAAGAAGGCTCCAGACAAGACTTCACCTGAAGGCCTTAGTCACAACCAAAAGAAAACTTAAGAAGCCCCGCTTCTGAAGACAAAGGAAAAGCCTACCGGGGGCTCGGGACTGAGCAAGCCGCATGTCAGTGCCACAAAAACACCGTCTGCGCCGAAAGCAGGAACATATCCCACTGTCTCCAAATAGGCCTCGGCGCCAAGCACTTCGGCACTGAAAGAATCAAAAGGCCTCGGATCCGAAGACAACTCGAAAACCTTTGGATCTGAAAAAGATTTCAGACTCAACACCGAAGCCGAAGAACCCAAAATTCCTTCAAAGATTCCTGGGCAGAAATCTAAACCACGTTCAGAGCCGAATCTGTGCCGAAAGCACACACCAACGAGGAAGAACTGTTTCTACCAGATCCCATCGATCCGAAACAGAAAACACTGCTTGTGAACCCTAAAACAGGTCATATTGTCAGTATCCCCACGAACAAGAGATAATTGGACACTCCATACATTCCTGTGAAGAAAAAGAACTGTGTAACTTCACCATTAAGACCCTCTTCTCCTGTTCTTCCTACTAAGCCTTTCTCTTCTCCAAGTCTCCTATACTTCCTCCATACTCACCACCACCACAGGATGATGATGACCTAGGGTGGGGGAAGAAAATAATGACCCTTTCAATAATCCTGATGACACTGACATACCACAGGACACATGGGACTATTACAATGACCCTGTAGACCCTCCAGACCTTCCTTATCCAGAGGCATAGCCAACCAGGCCATCTCCCTCAGATGACAAAATTGGCTTTAGTCAGCTCATTAATAGGGCTGTCCAGTTTCATGGCGTGCAAATGCATTCAGACCCCACAGAGGAAGACTTCTCGTAGACACTTTTGCACAGTCACAAAGGACAGTACAAACATTACCCATGCTCAAAGGTGTCATCAAACATGCTCCAGACATCTTCAAAGACCCTGTAAGGACCATGATTCTCAATCCTCGGATTGATAAAAAATATAAACCCGCCCCTAATGATCACACCTACATTAAAGGTCAACTCCCCTTAGATTCCCTGGTAGTGACCAATGCTAGGAAGCTGACAAACTCACAGACCTCTGATGATGCTCCACCGCCAGACAAAGAGTCAAAATTGCTAGACGCTTCAGGCAAACGAGTTGCCTCCCAGGCAGCTAATCACTGGAGGATAGCTAATGCACTAACATTACTATCCAGATACGATGGGGCTCACTACGACAAGCTTCGGGGCCTAATTCAGTGTTTACCTGAACAATACAAGGCCAAAGCCAATGATTTGATTCAGGAGGGCAAGTTAATAACCAACGCATCCATTAAATGTGCCCTCTATGCAGCAGACACTGCATGTACATCAATCAACACTAGTGTGTTATTGCAAAGGCATGCATAGTTGCACATTTCTGGGGTCAAACAAGAAGTGCAGACTACTATCCTGAATCAGCTGTTCAATCGGGTACAACTTTTTGGCCCAGCTGTAGACACAACCTTGGAGAAAATGAAAAAAGACACTGAGACTACAAAATCTATGTGAGTATTAGTCTCCATCTACACGAGGCTCCTTTCATCGCTCCTTTTATAGGGGTGCATCCAAAAACATCGGTACAGACCCTGCTTCCTACAAAAGTCCCACACAACCATCCCCCAACAAGGGATATTTCAGAGGTGGGTACAGGGGAAATAACAAAGGGAGAGGCCGTGGTAAGAATACTCGCACCTCCCCCAATAACAAACTGTGACTTCCCTCCACTACCTCCAGACCATTCCACTCCGGTCGGAGGGAGACTCACACAGTTCTTACCTGTCTGGAATTCCATCACTACAGACAAGTGGGTAAGACAAATTATCCAGTATGGTTACTGCCTTGAACTTACTGCAACTCCCCCCAAGATGCCGCCCAAACAACGTCCCTTGTCCACAGAACATCTAACGCTCCTCAAACAGGAAGTTCTCTCACTGCTTCAAAAGCATGCAATAGAACCAGTTCCCCTAGAGCATCAAGGGACAGGAGTTTACTCTCTATATTATCAAATCCCCAAAAAGGATGGTACTTTCAGACCGATACTAGACCTCAGACCTCTCAATTTCTATATAGTCAAATCACTTTCACATGATCACTCTTCAACAAGTCCTTCCACTGCTTCAACAAGGTGACTTCCTTGCCACATTAGATCTCAAGGACGCCTACTTCCTTATTCCCATACACCGTGCTCACAGGAAATATCTAAGATTCACAGTGGACGGCCAACACTATCCGTTCAATGTTCTCCCATTCGGAGTAACCACAGCACCCATGGTCGTCACACAGTTTCTCGCGGTAGTAGCTGCACACTTGCGAAGACAGCATATCAATGTGTTTCCATACTTGGTCGACTGGCTAATAAAAGCCAAGTCACACAGTCGGTGTGTTCATCGCACTCCCCAAACAATTCTACTACTACACCACTTGGGGTTCACAATCAACCACACCAAGTCACATCTACTGCCCTCCTACCTACATCAGTATCTAGGGGCCACAATAGAGACTTCCAAAGCAAAACATACCCCAATCCAGCCAGGACAGCCAGTATGCAAACCCTAATCACAAAATTTCAACCCCAACACTCCCTTCCAGCTCGAGTGTTTATGCAGCTCATAGGAATAATGGCCTCTTGCATTTTCATAGTACCTCACGCAAAACTTCAGATGCGCCCCTTACAAGAATGCTTGGCTCCTCAATGGTATCCGGCTCTAGGTCAACTTACAGATCTGGTGTTGGTGGACAGCCGCACACATCACTCTCTGCAGTGGTGGAACACACAAAACCTTTCCAGAGGGTGGTTGTTCCTAGAGCCAATTCCACAGATAGTGCTAACAACGGACGCTTCACTCACCGGCTGGGGAACCCATCTTCTAAACCACACAATTCAGGGCAAGTGGACCACTCCACAAAAAGTATTCCACATCAACCTCCTAGAATTACTAGCAATATTTCTAGCGTTAGTCGTTCCAGGCACATCTCCTCAAAAAGACAGTCCTGGTCCGCACGGACAATACGACAGCAATGTATTACATACAAAAACAAGGAGGAACATACTCTTTGCAACTGTCTCACCTAGCACAAAGCATATGGAGAATGGCCATTCCACAAAATATATATCTTCTGGCAGAACATCTTCCAGGAGTGCACAATCAGATTGCGGATCTGCTAAGTTGTCAGAAATAGCAGATCCACAAATGGGAACTTTATCCTTAAGTTCTTCAACCATTTTTCCACATGTGGGGCCACTCAGACATAGATCTGTTCGCCACACATACAAACGCAAAATGCCCAACCTTCGCCGCCAGGTTTCCACACCCGTTGTCCAAGGGCAATGCGATATGGATGAACTGGTCAGGCAGATTTGCATACGCTTTTCAGCTACTCCCACTCATTCCGCTAGTAGTACGCAAGCTCAAGCAACAGTCTCTCAAAATGATCCTAGTTGCTCCCACATGGGCACGGCAACCATGGTTCACAACACTCCTCGAACGCTCAGTAGTTCTACACCAAAAATGATGTCTCTCCCCAAAACTACTAACGCAGAACCATGGAGAGAGAAGGCACCCAGATCCAGCCCAACTGAATCTAGCAATCTGGCTCCTGAAGTCCAAGAGTTTGGTTACCTTAACCTCCCACTGGACTGTATGAACATTATCAAAGAAGCCAGACGACCTACTACTAGAGCTTGATTTACAGCCAAATGGAAACTATTTGTAATTTACTGCAATCACAACATTGACCCGCTAGATGCTTCAATTCAGAACATCATTTGCTATTTACTGCATCTACAACGATGTAATCTAGCATACTCATCCATAAGATTACATCTGGCTGCCCTTGCCGCCTACCTGCAAAACTGATGTTTGTCATTGTTCAGAGTACCTGCTATCAAAGCTTTTATGGAAGGCCTTAAAAGGATAATTCCTCCCACACTGCCACCCCCTCCAGTGCGGAATCTAAACATTGTCCTTACTAGGCTCATGGGTCCTCCATTTGAACCACTAATCGAATGTGAACTGCAGTTCCTTACATGGAAAGTAGCTTTCCTTGTCGCAATCGCCCCGAAACCGGTCTCAGGATGCTTGTTTCCGGTCCAGTGAAGACCTGGCTTGGCAGTTCGGGACTGACTGTTTCCAAGGAGCACAGGGTCAAGTCTGATTTGCATAGGGCTGTGTCTGAACTGGGGTGGCAAAGTGACCGAGGATGGATTCAACCCAGAACTGTAACTGGGGTGAGTGTCTGAAAAGTTTCAGCGCTCAGTCTATCATTTCCTTGCGTTTGCTTAATTTGAGTAATGTCCTTTCATCTTGATATCGTATGGATGTTGGGGTTTTTGTTGTTCCTGTTGCATTTCATGGCACGTCACCTAGCTTCATATAATTATGATATTGTGTGCAGTTTAACAAAGCATCCATAATAATCCTTTCTGGGCTGCTTAGTATTCAACAGCTTTCTTTAGAACATATTCTGAATACCACTGCGGAGGAGTGCTGTTATTGAAAGATCCAGACCTCAGTCTGGTAAAGCAGGGTTCTGTCCACTGTCACACCCAAGATCTATGGTCCTTGTGTTAGTGCCATATAGTGTGGTGGAAACATGCCAAAACCTATACTAAACATTAAGTCCTGGTATGTAAAACGGTCTACTTTTTGTATTGATTTCTCTTTACATAGTAGTTTGTTTTTGCAGACACTGTGAGTGTATCCCAGGTTACCTTTGACTTGGTTTTTGTTTTACTTTTTAATACCTTTTTGTCAACAAACCTTGAAATGCTGTAGGTTCATGGTCAGGATGAAGTTGTCTGCATAGCTCACAAGAGGCGTGTTATAATCTTTTGTTGATGGACTGGCATGCTGTAGTGAAGTAAGTGATGATCAGGTCCACGTAGGTTCTTGTAATAAGGTATTTATTGAGGAAGATGGTACAAGGTGGTAATTCATAAATATTTAGATAATAAGAATAAGATAAATTTAAGTAAACCCCACCAGGAGCTGTCACCTTTCAGCTCAGTCCCAAGCTCCCAACTGACTAGAGCTCAGAACCCAACATTCTAATGTCATCATGAATAATCTCATTCCAAATGATGACAGCAGTGAATAAGCTGGAAAGCCAACACTACACATCTTCCCCTTTTATACATTTTGCAATTGCAAATAAAACATAGATGTGAACAAAGCAATTACAAACAATAACACTGAACATATGAAAGGGATAAGTAAGTATATGAAGAAGGGAGAACATAAATATAAGAACAATTGAACACAAGAGGTGATAAATGAAGAAAGATTTAAACTGAGAAGAGTCAAGAGAAGTAATGAAGGAAGGTGAATAAAAGAAAAGAATAAGTCAAAAGACAAAAGAAGCAAATCAAGGAGTAGAGATAAGAAGAAAATTAAGAAAGAGAACACATCCTCTCTTTAAAGGACAAAGAGAAAAAAATAATACGAAAGTGCACACCAAACCGAAACATTGAAAGTATCGCAAAATACACCAATTGGCCAGACTGGAGAAATTGTAAACCAACAAATGAAGAAGTAAAAGGTAGAACCATGTAAAGAATATATAAGAGCGAAGGAGTGCTCAACAGGAGAAAATAAATTAAAAACTCCTGTAATATTAAGACAAAAGGTGTAAATTAACACCTAAAAGGAGCACAAACTAAGGAAAACTTCAGTTGCCAGTATGAATAATGAATTATGAATCAAACAGTGAAGATCTGGCATAAAAATCAATTAAACATTAAATACACATAACATTTAAAACTTGAGTAATAAATATAAGTATATTTCATGTAACGTACGTCTATGCTCAAGAAAATGTTTAAGATAAAACTTTTGAGCAAAAGGAAAAATAATAACAATTATAGAGCTCGTGAAAAATAAGTAAGCAATACTGAACCTTCAAGGTTGACGTCCGCATTAAACATTTGAAACCGGTAAATGTAGACCAAGAACGTCCACTCATAAAAATACAGAAATATGAATGAATTAATTAAGTAACTTCAATAACAGAACTGTGTTATGCATCATAAAAATGAAAATTAAAACGAAGAATTTATCATAAAAATTTAGCATAACTAAAGAACAGGTACTTAATTACACGAAGTGCAAATAGCATTCATATAAATGGTATTTAATCATAAAAGGAAATAGAAAGAGCATTGAATCATAAAGGAAATTATAATCCAGCATTAAACCTTGAAAAATTAACGTTATAAAAGAACTGGTAATTATACCTGCTGCAACCTAATATCATATTGCTTATAAAATTATAAAAGGCATAACATATAGTGCACGTCAAATAACAGCATACCATACATCAATTATACTTAAAACATAAACAGGTGAGAGACTTCTCACCTAATATGTGATAATTGATAGTAAAAACAATAAACTAAAATAAATAAAGAAATCACCGTTCATTTGAAATGTTTAAGTTTGTACCAGTATTTTTATTTATACCTTTCACTTATATTCTTTATATTTTTGGTTGATTAATCACAGCGTGAAAAAGAGCATTGCCCACTCATATCCATATGATATGCACAAACATTTTACAAAACATTTCACAAATGATAAATCATAATATATACAATACATCACAATACATTTTTTACACACTGTGATTAATCAACCAAAAATATAAAGAATATAAGTGAAAGGTATAAATAAAAGTACCGGTACAAACTTAAAAAAGTGTTTGGCCATCTAGCAGAAATCATATATGCTTCCATAAAAACTTGAGGAAAAGGCATATCTCTCCCTTTTGTTCATATCAATAGGTTATTCGGCATGTATTACACACGTTTTAGGACATTTGCTAGTGTGCTTCAGGCTCTAAACCTGCAAGCATCAGTTGATTGTAACTGTTCCTCCCTAGGAGAACACCTTCTGTGTAGAGGGTATACGAATTAGAATTGCAGATCCTTTGCCAGGGTTATTAGTCAGTACATTTGTCACATTTGGACCTCCTCACACATTGTGACTCTAGAAAACAGGAGATATAGTGGCCTTTCTGAGATGGAAAAAGTACACGAGCAGCAAAGGCTTAAAAATAATACACATACCCTACATACTTAAGCCACTAATTGGTTGCTCGCTGATGGGTATCTTCAACGATACAAATCTGGCTGTCAATTAGTAGGGAATTCCGGCTTCCCTGCTCTTGTACATTTTCTGGACTGCTCTGTGCGTTTTCACCCGGTGAGTATGATAATCAGGCAAGCTCTCTGAATATATATTTTTTTCGCTGACTTAGAAAAAAAAATAATGGGCTCTGTTGTCAAAAGGTGTGGGAGCAAAATTCATGTCTGTTTAAGACCGTGACTACTGCCCTCTCATATGAGACTGGCCATGCTTGAACTTAATGTATAGTTAAGGGGCACAGGCAATAGGACGAACAGTAAATTGACTACCAGCTCCCACCATGTAATTGTAGTCTGCCAATATTTGCATCATGGGCTCGTCAACATTTCCACCCGTATGTATCACAACTTATTCAATTCTTTGGATTGGCGTTCTCACCCTCCTTCCTCTGCCAGCTATCACAGCACGGCGGGGCTGCCATTTCGGTGTTATCTGCACACTGTTTCCAGGGTTGTTTTTTGTGTTCTGTGTGTGTTTAGGTGGGTGGGTTCTGAGGCTATGCTTAATCACTTGTTTCTCTTGCAGTGAGTACTTTCGGGAGACGATCAGGCGGGATATCCGTAAAGCCCGGGAAATGTACAGCGGGGAGCAGCTGAGCCAGGAACTGAGCCGTATACAGCGGCGGCTGGACAGCGTTCAGTGCCTTAGTCTGGACATCCTCATGAACTTCCTTCTGGCTTACCGCGATGTGCAGGTAGCTTCTGCTGTCACCTATGCAGCGATTTTAGAAACCTAGATGAACGGAGCCCTTTTACCCTCGAGTCTACAGCCATTTTGCAATGCCAGCTAGCTTTACAGTTCCTCTCCGTGGTTTCACGCCATTGGCTTCAGAGAAGCATATATCTTTGTAAGCAGCGATTCCTAAACCATTTGTTACAACATCAGGAATATAGATATCCCTTTGATACTATTTTGCTGATAAAAACATTTAATCATCCTAATTCAGGCAGAAAAAATCTCATATCTGCACAATGAAATATTAGGAAGGTTCTTTTAGCATTGTTTTTCAGTTGGGAATTTCATTGAAAGAGTTTTGCAGGCCATTCCACTGCAGGTTTTCATAGATCTTTGAAATCCATACTGTGCAGAATATTACTTGGACACCCTGAAGATTGCTATGGTGCTTTGAACCCAGGGCCTTATAATATTCTTCCTGGGAGAGTGAAGGGACACCCGTAGGACTGCTGCAACAAATTCCCTGTATGGAAATCATGAAACAATTCCTTTCCGTTTTTCCTTCCTCAGCCTCGATGTTTATGGAAATAGTTTCAGATGTTAATTTCCATAGACGTACATTATATCTGAATCAAATTGAGTCACATCCTGTGATTTCACCTGATTAGCATTTAATTAGAAATTAGTATGCGCAAACATTTTAAAGAGACTGACAAAAAAAGAAAGTGGAGGGTGCACAGCAATGGATGAAAGAAAGTTCAAAGTAGGCTAATGAGGTAGGGTGCACTTCTTGGATGCGTTTCCGTCCTAACGCTTATCGTTATCAAATAGAGTGGTGTTCGCATGTATAATGCGGGTACATCCTAAGGAGGCACTCCAGGGTGGTTCATAAACAATGATTCCACTATTTCAACAGTAATTGTTTATTTCCATTTAAATTGTTTTTTTGTCTTTTCATGATATTGTATTCATATCAATAAGGTTTCATGTACAATCCAAATGAGTCAATGGTTTTTGCAAGTAGCTCCGATGCATTTCGGGCTAGACGCCCTTTTTCAAGGAGCGCTGAAAGAAGAAGAAAAAGAATGTTTGAAGAGTTGTATAGGAAAAACGAGCAGAGGTTTAGGAGTAATGTGAGCGATAAAGTGAACCGGGGGTGTGTTCGTATCAAGGGAAGGTGGGTGTGATTTACATGCAAAGCCAAGGAGTGCAAAAGGATGATTGTGGCTACGATAAAGGGATGGTGAATATAAGAAGTATGAATTGATTAAGTGCTTAAATGTGGTGGCAGGGTTCTACACGGGAGGTGATTCAAAAGTGGTGATTCGAAAGTCGTAACTGATTTTAAACGGAGGTTAGACCAAGACGTGCGGCTGCGATAGCATGCAGAGTGTTTTTATAGAAATCGACGCCGACTAAATTGGTATTTCTTAGGTAAAGAGCGATTAGTACTTAATTCATGCTGAGGACGGCATGCGTTTCGGGTGTGCTTTATTCGAGTGATACGTGGTGAATGGACTGAAGCGGGGTTTGTATTTAGGTAGAAGGCGGCGGTAAACATAGAGGAGGGGTTAGTGAGTAACGGTGGCGGCCATCTTGGAAAGGGGAAAGTGAAGATAATAGGTATAGGAAAGGGTAGAGGGACAGGAACAAATGCGAGATATCAATCAAGGTAAAGACAATATTATACATTTACAGGTAACAACTATATTCGAATCGATCATTGAGTCCGTTAGGTTTGAGAGTCTGAAGTCGATAAATCCATTCAAGTTCTCTTTTGAGGAGGAATTTACGAATGTCTATTCCCTCTTTTTTGGAAATGGTTTCTAACACAATGAACTGTAATTGAGCAATGGTGTGGCGGAGTTCGTTGAAATGTACAGCTACATTGGACTTTTCATTTTTTGTGCGGATGTTAGATTTGTGTTCATTCATACGTATTTTCACTTTTCTTTCAGTTTTGCCTACGTATAGTTGGCCACACGGGCATATTATGGCATAGATTAAGTTCATTGAGTCACAGGTTGCATTGACTTGTAATTTAATAGGGTGGCCTTTCATAGGATGTGGTAAGCTATTTCCTTTGATGATACAATTGCAGTTGTTGCAATTCTTGCAGGGTAATGTTCCTTTATATTCAATGTGGGTGTTGGATGTTTTAGAGAGAATTTCATTTAAATGGAAATAAACAATTAACATTGAAACAGTGGAATCATTGTTTATGAACCACCCCGGAGTGCCTCCTTGGGATGTACCCGCATTATACATGCAAACATTTTAAAGGCCAAAAAGCATGAAAGGTAAATTCAATTATCAGTAAAGTTAAGCATGAAAGGCAAATCCAAAGAAACACATTATGATCGCATTAGGTGGAGTTATACTGGGCCAGCCTGTCTTTTTAGGTATTGGCATTCACACGAAATTCAGCATGGGCCATTGATATATAAACACACACTGCAGAGAGAACCCATCTAAATCAGTATGTTGGGGTAGACAGAATGACATACCAACGGAAAACCGTGAAACCCCAATGTCTGTCTCACCTTTTTCCATGTTGAGTAATAGGAATCTGTAGTTGTTAAGTGCTCCGCATTGCATGAATCTAGTTTGCACTTTCAGTAGTGTGAATAATGGAATGTCCTGCATTCTTTGCTGTGTTATGCATTCTTTGATGTGTTTCTATACTGTTTCTCCTCAGGACTACAATGCCATTATATCCCTGGTGGAGACACTGGAGGCCCTACCCACATGTGACATGGCCCAACAGCACAGTGTGACATTTCATTACACCTTTGCCCTTAATAGGTGAGTGTGGTTGAATATTCTAATCACGGAATGCTCCACACATAATATGTGATCACTCCTTTATTGTGTGAAAAATCTACTGATCGGCTTGGCTTGGGCATATGGTTATGGCTGTAAGAGGGAGAGTATAGCTGAATGAGCTTATATTCCAGTCTGTAATGCACGGCCTGACAACATTTTTATTGCATGTGTTAGAGGTAGAACGTCGTTCACAGATACTGCTTACCAGGGAGTTCTAGCTAGAATTGTTTGTTAAAAAAGCCAACCTTCTGAAACAGAAATTCCTAATGTTTTGACTTCTTTGAATCCCTACTTAATCACTACTGGAAGCCGAGTCCTCCGGCCATGCAATTTCTATGATTTAACCCTCAAAACAATGCACACAAATACAGCAACAAGTATACATAAATGCATAAATTATGAAATATTCATTTAATTCAGAGACAGAAAATATGCAAAAATTGACATTTTAATGGGAATGTTGGAGATTTTCAGTATTAAGTTTTGTTTCTTTCCGACAACGTGATATGATGGACTCCAGCATATCATTTTGTTTTTGCTCCTATTGCATGCTCTATTTTCGTCAGTGCAAAACAGTACTTCAATGTATGCCATCAGTGGTCCTTACTTTATTTTATTTTCTGTACTTGTGCTGTTCCAGCAAATCGAGATAAGGATACCAACTCAATTTTTAGCCTTCAATTTCTAATTTCTTTTCATTTACCGAGCGTTTTAAAAATGTGTTTTTGACTTGCATGTATATACTTTATGATCTGCTAAAGGTTACATTTTTAAACAGTCACAAACCTCCTGAGTAGGGATCGTGGACCCGGGAGTCTGCAGACCTACAGTTAGGAATGTAGGTTTTCATCTGTCAAACATCAAATAGTTTGATCACGGGTACACATCCCATATTAGCACCTACTTCCTTTCCTGTCTCCCCATTTCCTGTATAACTTGTCTCATTGTACCCTAGCTCAAATGGACTGCACCACTTTCCTTGATTAGATCTAGCCTACAAGCAGCTTTAGCTGTGTGCCAAGAGCTGTTTTAATCTCACTACTCATGCACCGCCAACACGCAGCACACAACACACACACATACATTTACCTATACAGATTTACAGAAATGGACTTCTACATGGCTCCTTTCAGCCATTGGTTACTGTGGCTTTAGGCATTGGCTCACAGGGCTGTCCATCATTGTTAGTGTAGCAAATCTGCGTTTTCGTGTGGTTTCACCACCTTTTCCTCTGTTAGATATTGCTGGCATTTTTACTCTGCACTGATAACCCACTGACTGCTTCTGAGTGAAGTACTCATTATGTTGGTGCTCATAACTCCATATAAATGCATTGTATTTAGATTCTCAGCAATAGTCAGTCTGCCTGCTCTTTGTAAGAGGAAGCTGAAGACGTGCTGGGCATGATTTCATTACAAGACCGGAGGCTACATTATGCAATAACTTTTATTGCTGCTCAAGATATGCAGCCCTTTAAAGTGTAACCATTACATCATAAATAAGACATTCTACAGGACATGGACAAGTGTCCTAGCAACCAGTAAACATCCTCTTTTATTCGCTGCTCACGCAAAGATAAGTACTGCTTCTTCCTTTCTCCCCCTCTAGGGGTATTTTATACGCTATTTCATATTATTTTGATTAACTTAGCCAATGTGTTTTATTCTAACCAATTTGCCTTACAGACTGACCTGTTTTAGGTAGGTAACAGTCTTTATTTTCTACTTTTAGCCGATTTTCAATGTTTATGTCGCCTACCCTTCCAATTTATGGTCGGGTCGCTTTTGTATCGTTTCACGTTTCTTTTTAATTGCCCTCGCCGGCTTTCTGTCACCAGTCTCTCCTTCTCGGAGAGCGCCCCCCGCCTCGCGGGTTCCGGGGGGGGGGGGGGAGACGTTGACAGCGCATTCAGAGTAAGCGCTTACCTGACAGAGTTCCGAGGAGATTCTCCGGTGCTCAATGAAGATCGGAACCTCTTCCGCTTCCGTTTTGCGCTCCCCTTCGGTGACCCGCTCACCAAAATGAGCGGCTCAATGCCAAACAATGCGGAAATTTGGGCCGAAGCGAAAGCTCGTTTCTAGGCTTTCTCCGCTCCTCGCGCTGTGCGTTTCCATGCCAACGCACTACGCAAAGCGACCTTGCGATCACATAACGGTCGCCTCCTACTGCCTACGCGGACTCTGGGATTTAATCACCAAATAGAGAGCCCCTTGAGGTACATGTTATTATCCTTTTAAAAAAAAAAAAAAAAACGCTGTGAGATGACTGAGAGGTCCAACGATGCCTGTGAGGCCCCTCTCACTGAAAATTCCCTTATGAGTCTTTTTAAGACCCAGCTGAAATCCTCCCTAAAGGAGGCAGTTGAGGCAGCATTATCTAAAAGAAAGAGGGATACTCCTCTTGAGGACTCTATCTCCTCAGATGAGGAAGACCCTCTCCCCGCCAGGGGCGCAAAGGCTATAAGGAAATCCAAACATCTCGAGACTAATGGTAACCCACGTGATACCAATGAGCAAGGTGTCCCAAGCGGCACAAACAGATCTAGCGTCCTCAATGGCGCAAAAAATACAGGTGTCCTTCGCGGCACAATTAGACAAGGTGTCCCTCGCGGCACAAAAGATGTCATCCTTTGTGATGATGACGATGATGAATATATGTCCCCTGACGACGTTTTTGATGCTGACGAATACGTCTTTGATCCGTCAGAAAAACTTGACGATCTATTGGATGAGGATTTGTCTCAACCCTCCACCTCATACTCTATTAAAGACCCCTCTGGGGCGGAGATGTTCAACCCTTCGAATATTACTCATCCTAGGGGTTCCGACTGGTGGCCCCTTGACCACGTAGCTAAATTTATTAAGCTTTGGATCAGGAAACCCCTTGAAAGGGACTCTCGAAACCTAATGAAGTCGGAATGTCCTAGACCATTCCTCGACAACAAAGCGGGTTTGACACCTATCCTAGATCCTGAGTTACTTACCTTCCTGTTTAAGACCGGTAGAGACCCTCGCAAGGGTGTCGAACGTTGTCTAAAACAGTGTCAGGATAAATTGCTAGACACCTTAGGCCCTCTGGCGAGAATCCTAGACCTTGCAGAGGAATCCTCTATTAATGGCACTCCGGTTGACACCGAACTCTTGAGGGGTTGGAGCCAACGTGCCTTATGCCTCCTAGGAAACGCCAACGCTAGCCTCACGTCCGAGAGACGTAGAGGAATCCTCATTAGGATGAATCCCAAGTTGGGGGACCTAGCCGATAAGGACGTAGAGGGTGACCCTAATGGTCTCCTCTTCGGGGACTCATTTATCAAAGTTCTTGGTAAATATGTATCTACTTTCTCTGCTTTTAGCAGAGCTCAGAGTAACATGAGAAGGATGTTTGGGGGCAGGCAAATTTTTGGAAGGGCTGACAGAGGAGGGCCAGCTGTCAGCCGAGGTTTTAACAGGTCCTTCTACAACCAGAACCAGCGTGGAAGATACTTTAGAGGAAACAACTCCTTCTTCCCTCAGAGAGGACGCAACTACCGCAATCGTGGAGGCGGAAACAACCGGGCCAAGTTCCAAGGACAAGGAAATCAAGGTAAGAACCCCTCCTTCTGGTTCTTCCCTTCCAAAGGTAGGGGGCAGACTTGCTACTTTCTGCCAGAATTGGCTATCAATAACAAACGATGCATGGGTTCTAGAAACAGTCAAAGGTTTCAAGATAGACTTCGTCTCCTTCCCTCTCCAGACCTCACCCCCCAGGGAACTAGTTCTAAACCGAGATCAGTCACCCTTAGTAGACGAGGAGATTCGCATGATGTTGGAAAAAGGGGCAATTTTCATTGTATCCAACCCGGGCCCCGGCTTTGTAAGCACAATTTTCCTTGTGAAGAAAAAAGACAAAGGTTGGCGCCCCGTAATAAATCTCAGACACTTGAATTCCTTTCTCGTATACAGACATTTCAAGATGGAAGGTATCCACCTTTTGAGAGATATTCTTCAGAAGAGAGATTGGCTCATCAAGCTAGACCTGAAAGACGCCTATTTCACTGTCCCTATGGATATCGACTCCCAAAAATATCTGAGGTTTTTATGGAAAGGCGTAACCTACCAGTTTCGATGCCTTCCTTTCGGCCTTTCTTCGGCCCCTTGGTGTTTCACCAAGATTCTAAGACCGGTCGTTGCATCTCTAAGGAGAAGAGGAGTTCGTTTGATTATATATCTAGACGATATTCTATTGATGTCCCAGAGTCAAGAAGAACTTCTTCTCCACATGAGGTGGACGGTAGACCTCCTGGAGTCTTTAGGCTTCATTATCAATGTAGAAAAATCCGTCATGACTCCTTCTCAAGATCTAGAATTTCTAGGTTTTCAGGTGAACACGTCCTTAGCCCAACTCCAACTTCCCTCGAAGAAACTGACCAAAATAAAGAAAGAAGTCTCTTATGTTTTATCAAAAGATTTGGTCAGCTTGAGGGAACTAGCAAGAATAGTGGGCCTCTTATCATCATCTATCCAAGCGATCTCTCCAGGACCGCTTCACTACAGAGCCCTTCAGAGGTTGAAATCCACGGGCCTGAGGAAAGGCCTATGGTATTCAGACCACATTCCCTTATCTCCAGAAGCTCGGTCCGACCTCCTTTGGTGGCGGAACAACCTAGACAGTTGGAACGGGAAAGCCATATTCGGGAATACACCGGACCATATCTTGGAATCCGATGCGAGCAACTCCGGCTGGGGTGCCAGGTTGGGAAATTTGGAAACTGGTGGGAAATGGTCCCAGGAGGAACTATTTCTACACATAAACTGTTTAGAGATGATGGCGTGTTTGAATGCTCTTATGAGTTTCAAATCAATTTTAATGAACAGCGTAGTCCTAATCAAATTAGACAACTTCACAGCCGTCTCCTACATCAATCGTTTAGGGGGAGCGAAGTCTGTTCTTCTAGCAGATCTGGCCAAGAAAATTTGGTACTTCTGCTGGGACCAGAAGATTGCGCTGAGAGCGGAATTCCTTCCGGGCCACCTGAATACCAGGGCGGATTGGAACTCGAGATTCCTCAGAGACGCAAGCGATTGGAAGTTGAATCCCCTTATTTTCAAGAAAATTCAAGACCTTTGGGGTCCTTTCGAAGTAGACCTATTTGCCAGCAGACTCTCCTTCCAAATAGATCGCTACTTCAGCTGGAGACCAGACCCATTTGCCTTGGCAGTGGACGCTCTTCTCCAACCGTGGAGCAATCTCAATTGTTATGCCTTCCCCCCTTTCTCCCTAATCCAGAGAGTCTTACTGAAGGTTCGTTCAGAACAGTCCCGAATCGTCCTAGTTACTCCCTTTTGGAACTCCCAGGTCTGGTTTCCGAGTGTGATGGAGTTGACCATGGAAATTCCCCGTTTTATCCCAGGGAACTTGGATCTCCTTCTGGGTCTAGAAGGAGATTTTCATCCTCTTCTCTTAGAAGGAAACATGAACCTTCTTGTTTGGAAGATTTCAGGGGTTCTACGAGATACTCAGGCCTTTCAGGGCAAGCTAAGAACCTTTTGGATGAATCATGGTCTCCCGGAACGAGGAGAAAATATACCAGTGCTTGGAAAAGATGGTGTGGTTGGTGCATGGAACGGAATTTGGATCCCGTGGAAGCACCTGTAGTGGATGTTGCTAATTTTTTAGCGGACCTTTTTAACTCAAACCTTTGTTATAGAACAGTCAACTGCTATAGGTCAGCAATTTCTGCAGGTCACTCCTTACTGAACGACTTTTCTATTGGTACCGATCCTTTGATTCGTAGAGTAATGAAAGGCATAAGACTTAAACGTCCTCCTAGGCCCAGATATAGTTCCTTGTGGAATGTTAATGTTATTTTTAATCTTTTTTCATCTTGGCCGGACAATTGTTTCCTTACGAGAAAACAATTGTCGATTAAACTAGCTACCTTACTTTGTTTAATCTCCTTCAGGAGAGTATCTGATGTTAAGGCTTTAGAAATTTGTAACAGATTTTACTCTCCTGATGGAGTATTATTCGAGATTTGGAAAAGAACCAAGACCATGTCTGAAAACATATTTTACCCTTATTTTTTAGATTCTCCAAAACTGTGTGTTGTTAATTGCATGAAAGCGTATGATCAGAAAATGAGTATTTTTAGACCTTGTAATGAAAATCAATTGTTAATTTCTTTTATCAAACCTTATAAGGCGGTCTCTTCCGCGACAATTGCCAGGTGGGTAAGAACTGTCATGTTTGAAGCTGGAGTAGATTTATCAAAGTTCGGCGCACACTCCTCTCGTGGCGCTATGGCAAGCAAGGTATTCTGGGGTGGGGGATCCCTTTCTGATATCCTGAAAGCAGCAGATTGGTCTAATGCATCAACTTTTGTTAAGTTTTACCTTAAACCTGTCGAACATGTGAGTAATGTTGCTTTAAGAAGCTTTGAACTTGCATAATGTAGCCTCCGGTCTTGTAATGAAATGTCGATTCTCCAATTAACATGCAGAGAGAATCTTGATTTCATTAAAGACAACGGAGGCTGACATTATCCCTCCCACCACTCCCTGGTGGATGTTGTCTTACTATATTCTTAAAATTTGTTTAATATGTCTTATATTTTTCTCCCTTCCGATACAAGTGTTATTCCTTGTGTTTTTCCTTTTCAGATTCGACTTCTTTATGAACCTTTTAAGTGGACGTTGGAAGATTTTGAGTCTCAAGTCCTTTCCTTCGCAGCTCTAAGAGGATGTTTACTGGTTGCTAGGACACTTGTCCATGTCCTGTAGAATGTCTTATTTATGATGTAATGGTTACACTTTAAAGGGCTGCATATCTTGAGCAGCAATAAAAGTTATTGCATAATGTCAGCCTCCGTTGTCTTTAATGAAATCAAGATTCTCTCTGCATGTTAATTGGAGAATCGACATTCCCCTTGCACACCTCCATAGGGGCTTGCAGCCTTCAGCTGGAGGAGCGAGCGAGTGACAGCACCTCACACAGCAGAAAAAAGAGAGGAAAGCGTATGGTGGATCGATTAGGTCCACTGCTACGGACACTTTAAAGGACAAGCAAAGTTGGCATGCTTGAATGTGGAGAAATATTAGTCTGATTTTACATAGAGGCCTAGGGTCAGAAGGTCATCAAACCAGTTTAACTGAGACCAGTGTTATTTTCCGTGGGAAGGAATCCGTGTAAATGACGTAATGTAAGGATGCCCAAAGTTTTCAAAATGTCAGTAATTGCAGAAAATTGAACTGTCAATTTACTTTATAGTTTTTGCCTTAAGCCACACACTTCTAGTAAAATATGCTGTGGCTTGGGATGGAGGATCAGAGAAATGTCACACCCTTCACTATCAGCCTTCTCTAGGTGATACATTTGATGGTGCATAGACAGAAGCATCACATGTTGCACAGGTATGCTGTTTGTAATCTATAGACCGGGGACACTGTAGCCTTTTAACAACCCAACTTTGTGGGACTTCTAAGAAACAGAAAACAACTGGAAGTTGAAACATGTAAAGAGGACAACAGATCATAAATATATCTGGTGCAGAACTTGGAAGCTGGCAAGAGAATGCTGAACTGTGTGCAGAAACCGGACCACTACAGTCAATCTGTGTTTTTTTAAGTAGCACCAGGGTTGGCTAATCTCCTGATACTCCCCGGCGACACAGTAGGGCACCTGAAAGACTCTTAATGTGAAGCAGACCAGTTGACTGGTCTGCCAGTGTACTTTCATTTATGAACTGGGAAGTGAGAGACAAAATCAACGAGCACTCACTGTGAGCTGGTATCCAGAAAGAAGACCCTCTTGTGTAAAGTGAGGACTTTGGCGCCAACATCGAACTGAACTGTAACCTGAGAAGAAGGTGGTTGGTACTGTTTTTGACTGTAGGACTCTGTCTGCCATTGAGATGCAAGCCAGAGATACCCCTAGAGGAACTCTGAAGTTTTGAAACTGCCTACCTGCCTGCACTAGATTACTGATGCTAAGCCAGTCCCTCCAGCGTAACAGAAGGCAAGAAGCAGCCTGGGATTGGGATCCTTGCTGTGCTACTGGACTGAGAAAGAGTTTTTACTGTCCACTTCCAAGTACAGTGCACAAACTTTCTTTGACTGGCCATGTATAATAGAGCGGTCTTATTTTAATCATAAAATAGTTTTTTTTTAAATTCTTTTTATTGAACATAAAGAATCAACAACACAGATTACACCACAGAGGAGCTAATTAAAAAATACATGGCACTCACAGTTTAACCAGTTCCTGAACCACAGTTTGAGTTGTTTACACCAGCAATGGCGAGGGGGGTCATCATGTAGAGGAACACTCGGGGGGGGGGGTAAAAACATTCCCCCGATAGAAATTCCAATCATTCCAGATGGCGGACCATTTTTGGAGGCATCCCCGTGCCAAGTATACTGTCTTTTCCCTGAACATGCACCAGTTCATGTCTGCCTTCCAGGCCTCTATTTTGGGCTAGAGTGTGGCGCCCCATAGTTGTGCGATGTTTCTCTTTGCTATCATCAGGTCCCCAGTGGTACCCAGAGTATGTGTTTTATGTTCAGGTTTGTGGGCTCCCACACATTCAAAAGATATGTTTTCGCTTCTGGATAAATAGTGAGTGCGAGTACTTCGCTCAGGACATCATGTCAAGTGAAGTAGTGTGGCTCACTGGTTAGAGGCGGCAGACCCGAGAGCAGAGGACGGCCCGGGACCAGGGTTCGATTCCCGGCGCGGCAGGTTTCTGGACCAGGGTCAGCGGACTCGATAATTCTCTCGCCTCGGTGCCCACTCTGATCAGCGATCACACTCGGCAACTCTGGGCATTAGCTTGCCTCATCTTCACTACTGGCCCCACCAGACCGCCGGGGATGCCTGGTCTCACCCTGGAGATACCCATTAAGGGACCATCTCTCAGGGAAGCCAGGAAGGGTTTCGCAGCGGTCGAAGCGCCTTGGGACCCTACGGGTAAGTAGTGCGCTATATAAATGCCAATACATTTACATACATGTATTTTACACCAGTATTGCTGAATATGGTCACATTCCCACAGTATATGCATGAAGGTTCCCTCCTGACCGCATTGCCTCCTGCAGTCCCCCCTTCTCTGCTTTTCCCATTCGCACTAGACGGGGCCCTGTAATGTACATCCTGTGCAGAATTTTGAGTTGGACGAGACGTAGCCTGGCTGAGGTGGCCATTTCTCTTGGGGAGGCAACTGTCTGCCGCCACTCTTCGTCATCTAGCTCTAAATAGTCTCTTTCCCACTTTTCTCTTGTTTGCTTGGAGTGGGTCCGCAGTATTATTGATACGTTTTTTGTATGTCAGCGATATAGCCTTTGTTGGTAGATAGCCATCAAGCAACCATGCTAATCTTCAAGGGGTGAGGATTCTGCAGGGGTGAAACCCTTCTGTAGTTGTATGTAATGCATGGCGCACCTGCAGGTATCGGAAGTATTCTGAGTTGGCTAAGTCATAGTCTTGTTGTAGGGAGGGAAACGTTTTAATTTCACCCTTCACCCATAGGTCCCCTATTTGGAGATAACAATTAGGTCGCATTTATTGAACCCCTTCAACGTCCACAAGTTGCCTAGTGTCTCTGTATCCCATAGAGGAGATGCCAGTGTAAGTTTCTGCTCCCACCCCTGGCTTCTATTCGCGGCATGCCAGATTTGAGATGAGTGTTTAGTCGGCCCTGTCAGGTGAAGCCGCCACGGTTTGGAACATAGTGCCCTATTGTAGTTCCCTCCTAGCAACAGTCATCTATCCATGGCATAGCCCGGATCATCTGCGCAACGGTAAGTACTGTGGTTGATGGCAACTAGGTGGGCTGCCCAATAATATTTTTTAAGGTCCGGGACACCAATACCTCCATCATACCAGCTTAGGTTAAGTTTAACTAATGCTATGCAGGGTTTCCCATTCCACAGCAAGTTTCTGCAGGATCTTGATCGCTTTAAAAAAATATTGTGGGAACCAAGTCTGGGGAGTTTTGCAGCACGTACAGGAGGCAGGGCAAGGACATCATTTTGAAAAGCTACGCTCTGCCCAGCATTGAGTGGGAGTGCCTTCCAGCTTAGGAGCAGGTTATGATAGAATCGGCGTTTAGGGTCTGAGGTGACAAAAATGCCTTAGTACTTAAAGCCCACTGTGGTGATTTGCACAGGGCAGCCCTTTGGTAGGGCAGAAGGGGGTCCGCTGAGGACATGTAGTATTGATTTACTCCAGTTGATTGAGTAACCAGAGTATCTGCCAAAGGTTCTAAAACTATCCAGCACACTCACGAGTGATGATTTTGGGAGGCCAAAAACAGGAGAATGTTGTCCGCGTACAATGAAATGCATTCTTCCCAGGTTTCCTACCATCGCAGTCCTCGTATCACTGGATCTCTGTGAATCCACGCCGCCAACGGTTCCAATGCTAGGGCGAAGAGGAGGCGGTACAGCAGACAGCTCTGGCTTCGGACTTTTTAATGTTTACTACAACTTGCGCTAGGGGTTCCGAGTAGAGGAGTCTGACCATTGGATGAAGCTGGGCCCGGACCCCATTTTTGTGAGGATGACGAAAGGTACGGCCATTTGATGGTGTTGAATGCCATTGTGGCATCTAGTGAGACTAATATTGCTGCTTCTTTGATTGTGGCTATTCTCCCCATTACCCCATGTACACTATGCAAGTTTAGCGCGGTGTTTCGCTGGGGCATGAAACCAGATTGGTCTGGATGCACCAGTCCGCTGACTACTTTGACAAGTCCGTTTGCTAGGAGTTTGGCTAATATTTTAGGTTCCGCATTTAATAGGGAGATATGCCTATAAGAGGCACAGTCAGTCTTCGGCTTGCCTTCCTTATGGATGGTGACTAGTGTTGCTATTCTCTGGTCTAGTGGAACCCCCCCCCCCCCTCCTCTTGCTCTCCTCAAACATGGCCCACATATATGGGGCCAGTTTGTCTGGTCTGAGTTTATAAAACTCAATAGGCAAGCCATTAGGGCCAAGGGCCTTGCCCCATTGGAGACCCCTGATCGCTTGGGCTATTTCCTCATTGGAGAAATCGCACTCCAGCAGGCTTGAGTCGTCCGCCGAAAAGGATGGAAGTGCTATGTCTTTAAGTAGCGGTTGGGAATCCTCTTCGGTGTATGGTGTACTTGTGCGGTATGCCACACTTTAGTGGGCAGCATCACGCATTCACAATGTCCTGGGGGTCAGTGATCGACTGACCTACCCAGTCTATCAGCTCAGGCACCACCTGCTCACAAGCTTTTTCTTGTCCATCCATGCGATCAATTTCCCTGCCTTGTCCCCAAGATTGCATACTCTGCCCTGTTTTTCACTCCCCAGTGTTTTGGTTCCATCAGTCACTATCGCTTTGTAGTCGTCTTTTAAGTTGTAGGACATGTAATGTCTCTCGGGTTACCTCCTCCCCCAGCTCTTCTTCCAGTCGAAGGACTTCGTTTTCTGCATGAACTACCTCCTTTAGTTTCTCTTTTCGCACCCCGGATATCGGGGAAAGAGCGTGCCCCCTTATCACTGTTTAAATGCTTCCCACAGGGTCTGGGAGGATTCAACTGACCCTTCATTTTCCCGGAAATAGAGTTCTATCGCTGTAAGCAATGACTTTCGGACTTCCGGGTTTCGGAGGTGCCAGGGATTGATTGGGGCGACTCTACCCACCCTTTGCTGACCAACAACTAACTGGGCCCTTATGGGGGAATGATGGGGGATGCCCTGCACCATGTGCCTTATTTCTTGGACATGTTTCATGTGGGATGCTGGGACGAGCAGTTAGTCTATACAGGGCAAGCTGTGATGAGCCCCTGAGTGAAGTGTACTGGATACTGTCTGGGTGATAAGCTCTCCAGATGTCCGTCAGGACCCAAGGTCAGGGAGCCATTGGTAATATGGGCCCAGCTCTCGGGGTGGGTGCCGGTCTAGTGTGCCTGAAACCACTGAATTGAGATGTCCTCCCACTACTAGGAGACCGTCTGGGAGTGATAGCAGTATGGATCCCAGGTCTTTGAAGGTGCAGCTTTGAAGGCCGGGTGGCACATATACAGACATGAGCCTCAATGTGTCCCCTCCCACTGTCCCGTGATCGCTATGTACCTACCTCAGTCATCAGACCAGGTGGAGTGTACAGTTAGTGGAAAGGAATTTCTCAGTATTATGCCGACTCCCCTTGAGCCCGTGGTAAAACCTGAATGGGCCACCAACTTTTAGCCCCATTTGTTTAGAGCCTTACAGGAGTTACCCACCAAATGTGTTTCTTGGAGCAGGGTAACATCTGGGGTGTGTCGTCTAATATGTTGCAATACTACACAATGTTTAACTTTGTCCCCAAGGCCATTGACGTTCCAGCTCATCAATGTAATACTCTTGTCCCATTGTGTACTCATCAGGACCTGTGTATATCATATAATCCTCAGATAAGAAGCAAATAGACTGTGTCGATTCAACAAAAGCATACATACAGTCTAACCCCAAACCCAACTACCCCCCTCCCTTCTCCCCTGCAGTCTGGGCTCGGAACTGCTCTTAACTCCAACAATGCAGAGTGCCTGTTGCCCAACGTACTAACTAAAAGTAGAAAGGTGGGGGAGATGCAATGTCTCGTCTCTCCCTTCCCTCCTGCATGCAGTTCTGTTTAATGCCCAAGAAGGGCCGGGCCGCATACTCATTACACAATAATTAGCGAGGTAGCTCAACAAGTCTGTGTCTGCCATAACTGCTATATACCTGTGTCACACTCCAAAGCAGATAGAGTTCAGTAAGGAGAGAGCGTCCGTTCCTCCCCAGAGCTGGCCCATATTACAGTTGTAGGAGTTGGGCTGGTCACTATCTCAACGAGAATTGTGTTCCTCAGCTCCTCTCCACTCGTCCAGCCATTCGGCAGCAGTCTCTGGGAAGTCAAAGAACCAGGTTTTTCCGTTGGCTTCTACTCAGTCGGGCCGGTAACAGCAATGCGTATTTTAGTCCTATTTCGTAGAGTCTCTTTTTGATGACAAGGAAAGATCGCCTCTGTTTCTGCACAGCTTGCGTGAAATCCGGGAAGAAGGCGATTTCAGAATTATTGCATCAAAGCGGCGGAGCCACTCTGGAGGTTTGTAGTATATAGTCTGTCGCAACAATTGAGTAGCCTGGCCAATATCGGACAGGGGTGGGTGGGGTGGGTTTGGGTCGTCCCCCAGGAACCCTGTGAGCCCTCTCAATTACGGAGAGTTTAGATTGGCCTTTAGGTTGTAGATGGTTGGTTATAAGATTCTCCACGAAGAGGTCTGTCTCCTGCTCCTCTGCTTTTTCCGGCACCCCAAGAATGCGTATGTTGTTGCGTCTGGTGCGCCCTTCATAGTCATCCAATTTGCTTTCAGCTAATTTCCGGAATGTTTGCAGTTCTTGGATTTCAACTGTGCAGTGTCGCCCACCAGGCTTGCTGTGGGAATCTCTAGTTGCTTGACTTGTTCCAGAGATGTTCTGACACCGGTGATTTCCTCCATGACGTCCTTAAGTGTGAGTTCAGGGAGGTCTTCCTCTGTTCCCCCTGTCAATTTAACTCTGAATTGCTGCTGGTCAGGGAGTGCTGCCTTTGGGAAGGTGTATTGGTCAAGTTTGTTTTGTTGGGTGACTTTGGGGCCTCTCGCGCTCGACATCGTGGTCTGCTCTGGCTTGGCCTAAGTTTACGAGGTGGGGTATGGTGCCTCTGATCACAGTTCGTCACCAGCGTGGAAGTGGGGGAGTGTGTTCCTGTGTGGTTTTTGGCCCCTCGATGGTTGCGGGCCCTCGTGGGGGAGGAAAAGGAGAGGGTGCAGGACTCTCCTCTAACACGCCACTGACGAGGGCTGGAAGACGGAAAGGGAGAACTTGAGCCCACTATAGCTGCCACCCGAGGCCGCCACGTTATGTGTGTCCCCTCTTTGCAGTGTTTCCAGGGCCCTGTACACTACTGTCTGCATTAGGGAGGAAGCCCCACTTATGCTCTATTTTAAAAGCCCAAATTAATTTCCAGACTCGGGGTCCGCCAATACCCGGATCCACTCAGCCCGTGATAGTCGCTCCTCTTCTTGCGGGAATGCCGACAGTCCAACCTCCACTGCGCGGTGCAGGATGCCGCAATTGACTGGGGTGTAACGCTAGGTCCAAAGCAGGCTTCTCGGGCCTTCGGGCGTGCTCTGGGTTCCCACTGCTGGTGGCGCCTTTTCGTCGCCGCCCAATTCCACAGGGTAGGGCCGCCCGATCGGCCTCACCTCCACCCTCGATCTGCCGCCATTCATGGGCTCCAATTGCCCACAGTTATGGCCAGAATTCAGTGCTGTTGCCGGTATGCACCCTCACCTCCCGATGACGGTACTCGTTTCAGTGTAGGCCCAATCCCCGGGCCCATGTCGGCCGCAGGTCGCCGTTTGTCAGTGTCCCTTTAGGCGCAGCAGCTACCTTGAGTCCCGGCTTCAGCTCCGGAGAAGGCTGCAACTGTTGATGACTCTAACTTCGGCTGTGGAGTTCCCACAGGCTTGAGTTTGGGCTCGTTGAGGTCAGTGGAGCTTCCGACAGCCCATTCCCGACTTGGGTGCCAGATTTGTGTGACGGATATGCGGGTAGAAGAAAGATGGGACAAGCAACTCGAACTTGCAGCCATCGCACCACGCTGGGCAGCCACACCCCCATAAAATATTTTTTGATTGTGCTAAATTGGTTTGCAAACTTTACTGAGTAGGTTATTGGTTCATGTGTTGTATCTGATAGACATCTAGCCGCAGATTCCTTATCTTAGCATATCCCCAGGCGTCAGACTGGATCCGGAAAACTTTTTCCCCAGCAGTACCTCTGCACGCCGGGGGGGCGTTGTCGCCTGGCTCTGTCCTGACTTCCTCCACGGAAGTGACATCAATTGAGCTATATAAGAAAAGGCATGCTGGCGTCTGTTTTCTTCCTTTCCACATCCCAACGCGGATCCGGAGAAGCGGTTACCTCTGGCCTGTTTTTTGTTTTCAGGCTTTCTCAAAGCCTTTTGTGGTCCGGGAACAGTGTGTGATGCCTTCAGGCTTCGAAGCAAGTGAATCCTGTAAGCGGCAGATGTCGGCGACAGATCCACACGTGATCTATATGTGGTGCTTGGGAGAGCACCATGCCTCCGAGGAGTGCGGCACCGGCTGAAGCCAAAGTACCTGCGGGAATGGCGCATTAGTTGCAGTCCGCCCAATGTCCCCTTCAAAGTCCTCCCGCCGCTTGTCTCCTTCTCGTTCAGGGGGGTCAGTTTGCTTCAGGTCGAGGAGTCGTTCCCGCCAATGTCTATCTCCTTTCCCAGGTAAGCACAAGAAAAAGAAGTCACGGAGGTCACTGACGTAATGCGACGGCGAGGCCCGCTTCTCCCGGTCTACACTGGACACGGACCCTCAGGAGTCGACCCCCACTTACCCACCATTTCCTGAAGCTGGGGCGACTCTGGCCTAGATAGAGGCCTATTCTTGGGCCTTCCTAGCCATATGGGTCACCCCCTCTCCCTGGCGCGCCTTCGGGCCCCATAGAGGGGATCGGGGCTCAGATTGGGATTTTGTCGGCGGGTTCGTCCTCTGCACTGGTCGAGCACCCTGACTCCGGTTATGGAGTCGCGGTGACGTTGAGACACAGCCAGGAGGGGCATCCTTCTCGCACGCCAAGCCTGACATGTCATATCCTCACAGCCCTGTGAGGCTCCCGACGCCAGCTGAGACTGCGGTGCAGTCCTCCACTCCGAGTCAACTCCGTTCCTCTCCACAGGTTCCTACCTTGGTAGAGGTCGTGTCGACACCGGTCCGACGCCGGACAGACAAGGCTCCTTCAAAGTTCATCGATGTCGAGACAACGCCGTCTCAACGCCGGTGACATCCCCAGCCATTCATCGGTTTGTGGAAGATGTGGAGGCCAACTCTGAGGAGGCCCCTGTGTGTTCGCCAACCCCAGGGTTGTTTCACTGTCCTTCTGGGCAGGACCCCATGCACTGGCAGGGCCTTGGATGTCCTCACGCTGTAGAGCCCCCACGTT
Source organism: Lissotriton vulgaris (assembly GCF_964263255.1). NCBI lineage: Eukaryota > Metazoa > Chordata > Amphibia > Caudata > Salamandridae > Lissotriton > Lissotriton vulgaris. The sequence goes on along the minus strand of NC_141687.1, from coordinate 1,440,066,941 downwards.
TTGTTGGCAGGATTAGCCTCATGCCGTCCCCTACGGATGAACTGTTGTCGCCACCTCGAATGGCCACCGTGGCTAGTGCGGCTTTGGCAAGGGTGGTACGCAGGACTACGGACATTTTACAAGTGCAGCCTCCCTCAGTCTCTCTGCTCTCTCATCACTGGCTGCATTCACTCCACCAGGGCACCGTGGAAGTGAAGCCCTTGTTGCCTTTTGGCGAGTCATTGTACGGCGCTCTTCTGGGGACTTGGGCGAGGCCCTCTGCGGGGGACCTTGTGGATCGTGCCATTGCACATCGACATCGCCCTGCTCCAGAAGACCTTGTCTGTTTTTCCCTCCACCCTAGGGCTGGTGATTCAGGCGGCTTCAGTCTCGCTGCCTTCTGCCTCTCCTCCGTTACTCTCTCCCATTTGGAAACTCGATGGTTGGAGTAGTGTGTCCGCCATGTCTTTGCGTCCACCAGTGGCAGGCCTTAGATCCCTGAACACGTTGTGCGTGTTTGCAGTGTCTACTTCTGCCCTTTGGAACTCGGTTGAGCGCCTCCTTCCCTCTCTTCCGGAGTGTCCCCGGACTGACCTGGAACGGTTGATTTGTGATGGCTGAGAAATGGTGCAATTTTCCATTCCGTCGGCCACGGACACCACTAATTCAGTGGGTCGAGCTATGGCCCGGTCAGTTGCTCTGCACCGCCATGCCTGGCTGCCCAATGGCTGTTTCCCTGCCAACGTCCAGGAGGGTCTTGGGGATTTGCCCTTTGATGAGGTCACCCTGTTCGACAGACCCGCTGACTCAGGGGGCTCAACGTCTCGTGTATGGGTTTCCATGAGTTTCATGGTTTACAGTCCTTGTTGTAGACTTTGGCTTTTAGTTGCTGTATTGTCACTGCTTTTTCTGGTCCTCCGTCTCTGGGTTCAAGACGTTATTACCCAGACGGACTGTGCAGCTTTTCGCAGTCTTGTCCTTCTTTTGTTAAAGATGGGCAGCTGTTTCTGCATTTCCTTTTAGTCCTCTGTCTAAGAGCTCGGCTCGAGAGGTGTCCCTTGTTCTAATAGGCTTGTGTGATACCCCTTGTGGTGTACTTGTTGGCTATTGTATAGCTGCTTCCTGGCACAGGAGTTTCACGGCTCCTACGGAGTCTTAAGATACTTCTCTTTTGTCAACCGCCCTTCCTGCTGTTGTGGGAAGTCCCCTCTAGTGAGACCCATGGGGTTGGTGTGGTTCTCTCTGGGGGGCTATTTGTTGTAGTCTTTGATTGGTCCGTAGCTCTTTCTGGTCTCTGTGGAGACACACTATATGTGTACACACAGGATATGTTCGCTGTCGAAGGGTGCCGGCGGTGTATCTTCCACCCCTGTCTTGGCTGCGTTCTACTCTCACTTCTTGGTATGGGGAAGTGCTTATGTCTTCTCTCATGGCTCAGGTCCTGTGGGGCTTTTGCCTATGGGCAGTGGAGTTTCCGCCAGCTACGTTTCTGCTGCATGTTACCTTGCACCCTATTTCCTTATTTACTTTCCTGGCAGGGACTTCAGTCCCTTTGCTTATTACGTGCAGGGGTTCAGGTCCTTCCACTCCTGGCCTCTGCGGATATTTTTCTGATTCACTGTGACCTAGTGGTTCAGGGCTGTCACTCTTATTCTATGGTTCTGTGTTTCGCTCCAGGTGTTTAACTGGTTGTGAGTTACTAATCATGACTAAGGGCACTGTTGCTTTCTTTTGCGCAAGTATTCTTCTTCAGGGTACTTGTTGTCATTATACAATGTCTGTATGGGACTGTGTTAGACTTGGCATCTTTTGGCGTGTTTCTCCTGAGTTTTTGCTTTCTGACCTCCCGGTTTTGACTCTTGTTTTTGCTGGCGTAAAGTTTCTGCGCACTTTTCGCACTGCTGATCAGTAGTAAAGTGCAGGCGCTCTCAGTGTGAATTGTGTTATGGATTGGTGTTTCCACAATTGGATATTTGATTTACTTGTTAGTCTTTAGTAAAGTGCACTGAGATTGCCAGGGCCTGTGAATCAAAATGCTACTCGTGGGCCTGCAGCACTGATTGTGCCACCCATGTGAGTAGCCCTGAAAAGGTACCTCAGACCTGCCATTGCAGAGTCTGCTCGCAGTTTGTAACTGTCATGTCGACTTGGCCCATGAACATACTGGCCAGTCTCTAACCTTCCCTTTTCTTACATGTCAGGCACCCCTAAGGCCGGCCTAAAGTAACCCTGTGGGCAGGGTGCAGTGTATGTGAAATGCAGGATATGGCCTTGTGTGTGTGGCATGTCCTGGTAGTGAATTACAGCCCATTTCGTTTTTCACTATTGCAAGGCTACCTATTCTCATAGGCCAGAATGGGCAGTTTGATTGTAACATCTTACAATCTGAGGTAATTGGGATTTTTATGGTCAAGTGTGTCCCCTAACGTAGACCCCAACGGCTCCATGTACGCACTTCAAGTACATGTAATTTCCCTCCATAACCGAATCTGAAGACGCAAATACATTTGCGTCCAACGTTAACATGTCCTCTATCAGATCCACTATGAATGGATCGATAATTCCGTTCCTAAGTATGCCGTGCCACCGTCTTTATGTGGTGCACTTTCACGTTTTCCTGGCTCTGCCGAGCTAGGCCCTGATTTCTGTCTTCAAGCCACTTCTGCCTCTGCCTCTGAAAGATGCCGCATGGAGACGCATCCCTGACCTCTGCCTTACTTCCTGCCAAGCGAGCGGTGCCCGGCTCGGCCTGGTCTGCCTGCCAAAAACAGTATTTTGCCTTCAAGTTATCAGTATAGTCAGCTCAGCTCCTCGGAAACACATTCCTGTCTAGTGAAATACGAAAACATATCCCCGACTGCAGAGCAAGGGCCAAGCCTTCCTGTCCTCCCTCATGAAATTCATTGCTCCCGTTACCATGATAGGCCCCTGGCTCAGAGCATTTGCACCTAGACACGCATACATTCAGTATAGAATAGCCTCTGCCCGAAAGACCTTTTACTCTAGATTAAACATCCTCCGAATACTAGATATCAGATATGTTTAGGGACAGGTCGATCTGACATGCCAGACTTTTGCCTCTTCTACTAGTGTTAAAAGTCAGACTCTTAGCTTCCTCAAGATGCACGTCAATCGCACGTCATATTAGCTGCGCACGCATCCAGGCCATAGGTTTCAGCTGACTCCGCAAGATTTCTCTAAGCATCCACCCACTTGTGACACTTTTCTGTGACGTTTCTAGTTCACGCCTCTGTGCACACCCATGTTCACGCCTTTTTGCTATGCACATGTGTTCTTATCATATACATTTCACTTGTCACGCCTACTGTATTCAATGCTATTGTGTCATTTTACTATATATGTCATGTACTGTGAATAAATCGTTGACATCTTTTCCTGCCATCATTGCATACCCGAACCCTTGTATTGATGGACTAGATCTCCATTGACTCGAGTCATTTAGTCATCCTTTATGATTAAAGCCCTTACGACTCAGACACCACGGACTCTGCCTCTCATTTGTTTGAGCTATTCTTTTGTAACCTGTCTGCAATTATATGGAAAAATAGTATACGGTAAAATATTTACCACATAATTTGGCGCCCGAATAGGGACCCCTCCCCCACCCCACGCGCCGGCGATGCGTCGCAGGCTTTGCCCCCGACTACAGCTGTGACGGACCCCATGCGCATCTGCAGGATTTCCTGTATCTCCCTCAGGCCTACGGAGGTGACGGAGACTGCGGCCGACATCCAGACGAGGCGGTGAGGAGTGCGGAGGATCCCGACCAGAGCCCAGCCAAGAGAGCAGTGTCCGAGGTATCGAGAGGCCCACCTGTAGTGTCGAGGCGCATGCGTAGTGCGCGACAGAAGCAGTAACGTCAGTCCAGTCGAGTTTCCGAGGCCTTCCGTTCCGTGCTTCCCGGTGAGTACCATTGCTAGGGACGCATCTAGACGGGTGCATTAATTTGTGTCCGGTCAAGACGGGTTTGGGTACACAGACCCGGTCTGCACTGTTTTAGCAGTGCATCTAGTATCGAGGTATCAAGTTATTGTTGTTCGTTTCATAATGTTTAAATGAGTTTTAATGTCGTGGTATGAGTGATTGTTCGCATTTTTTCTTACTGTGTTTATTGTGTATAGTGTCTAGATCAAGGTAGTCATGCCTTTATTCTCGAAATTACGACAGATAGGAACTAGGAAAGGGATACTTGAAGAAGCTGTTCCCATCCCGCCCAGGGACACTCATGGTTATTTTATGTACCACAAGCACGGCTTAGATGCCATATTATTTCTCGACTTGTGGGTGGATTACACGAAAGACTTGGCAGAGAATCAGAGATGGCCCATTACAGGGACATGGGATGCCGAGTGCATCATGAGAGTAGAGGAAGCGTTGTGGAAAAAGAAAGCCAGACAGTCACAGAAAGATGCCATTGAATTATGGCGTAAAGAATCACATAGACGGACAGAGAAAGCACTCAGAAAGACAGAGAAAAGTAGAGAGGATTCTGAAAAAGCCAAGGAAAAAGAACTACTAGAAGAAGGAGAACGAGTTAGAATGGAACAACACGACAGACAGAGTAATGCCATTATGACAGGACTGTATCCAGTCCTGGCCGAGGGTTTGCCCAAGGCGACCCCGGAAACACAGAAAAATCTGCCCCCTCCATTGGTTCCGACTAAATTACGTCATAAGACCGCAGCAGACATTTTCCTTTCTTCCTATCTAGACGACGTAGCTCCCGCATATACCAATGTACCTGCCCATGTACCCGTACCACCTGCTGACAATAACCTACCCCATGATCATCTGCCCCCGGGTCCGCAACAGCAGACCCCTCCTGCACCGCTTCCTGCACCCGTACCTGTTGTTCCCCCTATTCATCCGCTTAATCCTTTTGGGTCTGGCACGGTTCAGGTTCCAACCCCGTTACAGCAGATACCGACCCTACAGCCAGGTTATGCTCAAGCCTCCGCCTCAGGAGGTGCTACAGGAGGTTATCGCACCCCTCCACAGTTACAACGAATGACAATGAGAGAATTCGCAATGTCGCGGACACCTAAAGGTGCCCCAGCCGAAAAGCTTAAAGAACAGCTCACAGATTGCAGATATGACACAGTGCCTGGTAAGACAGGACCCATGTTGTTAGCTTCCCTACGTTTAAGACGTGTTACAGATTATTTGATATTGTTACCAGAAATGCCAGACCATCTAGACAATCTGTATCATTTTATTAGAACAGGAGAAAGGCCCGAGTGTGTTGGTGAAGCCATGTCACGTCAGAAAGTTGAGACTCAAGGTTTGATAATGCGATTTTTGGTTAATTGTTTGATAAGGGAACAAGATCAGCCCAGCTTTCCACAAGTTGAGATGGATAGATTGAACAGATGGGGTCAAAATATTTCAGAGGGTAAACATGACAGAGAGAGATGTGTACATGCTATGGTTAGAAAGATCCGTAAAGAAATAATAGCAATACATGCCCGTCGAGAATCTGAAAAACGACTCGAATCAGACGATCAGGACTCCTCACAGGAGGATGAACCAGAGAATCCAGCTGAAACTTCACAACTACCAAGTAGAGACATGGTGGCGTATGTAGGTAGAGAGAAACTCCCTAGACCGTATCCTCTTGATAGGCCCTTCGACAGACCCATTCGTTTAGAAAACAAGAAACGTTACCTTTGTCCGATACCAGAGCGATGTACTCTTGAACATGTATTTCAAGCTACTGATAAAGTACTGAAAGAAAGGGTAGGTTATCATGAACTCAATACCCTACGTGATCAGGAACTAGCCCGGTCCGCAGTACAGTGGGCCGGAGATGACAGCATATATAAAGACGATTCAGTAGTGCAAACGTTCTTAAGTCTTACTCCAGAAGAACAGCGACTAGCTGGTATATACATGACCCAACACCTCATTATACAGTATGAAAACCAAGCATCTGATCCAGGTCCGTTATATAGTTTATTGCAAGACTTACTCCTGAGAAGATGGAGAGGTCTAGGTACCGATCTTATTGAAACGATTTTAGAACAACGCCACAAATATAGAACTTTCTTGACTCCACATCTTGTTTCCGTTCCACCCCCAGTCAGGCAACCATATCACCTAGACAAACCGAATCCTTTACGAGAAGTACATCCAATTCGGAACCCTGATGATACCTTTGCACGTGTGTATGTATACACGCCCATAACTAAAATGGAATTATTGGAAATGAAGAAAATAGTTCCCAGTCATGATAAAGACCCTGCAGGTTTCCACCGTGAAATAAAAGACATGTTACTCATGGGAGATTACACCTATCCCGACATTATGAAAATATTGAAAGTATTATTGCCTGCCGGTATTTACGAGAAACTCAAAGAAAAAGAATGGGAGGTGGGAGACAAAAAGATTGATTGGGCTGCATTAGAAGCCGAAGAAACGACTCGAACCCCCGGTTTAGGTCTTGGGGATAAAACTAAAGCATTACCAGGATTGTTAGTACAGGTTTTGCCAAGATTGTTAGCAACTAAAAAGGAGGACTGGGATGCAATCTCAGCCTGCAAACAGAAACCCGACGAAGACACCTAGTGATTTTTATTCCCGATTTGAGAAATGTTTTATTATTAATAGTGGCCTGAAAACAAGTAGCGAGTCATACCCACACCTTTTTGTATCCAAATTAGTCGAGAATTCATTGCCCCAGGTTAAGAACCGTGTACTGAAAGTCGAGAGCACCTGGCAAGCTAATACGCCTTCCCAAATGCAACAAATGTTACAGTACCACCAGAACAGAATCAGGGAGGAACATGATCATGAACGGAGACGTATGAAAGACACGAAAATGAAAGTACTAGTTGCTCAGTCAGTTCCAGCTGACGGTCATAAAAGGGGTACTACACAGTCCAATAATTCAGCAGCTCCTGTTAAAGGGATATGCATTTATTGTAAGCAGCCAGGTCACTATGTAAACGATTGTGCAGTTTTGAAACACAACATAGCTACAGGTAAAACTAAAGAGAGACCGCGTCCTCCTAGACAGGACCAGGTCCAACAACACGTTCCACAGAATGTCCAGCCTATGCAGGTTCCACAACAGACCGTAGCAGTACCACAGCCACAGCCCATTGCTGCAACACAACATGTCACACAGCAGATGTATCAGTATGCACAATCCGACTATCCCGATTACCAGCAATACACATGAAACAGCCTAGAGAGGGAGGTTGGCTTGCCTCTTATCGAGGTTCCTGTAGATCAAGAAGGCCTTTATGTACATAGTCAGGTATTAGGGAAAGATAGAAAATTTTTGATTGACACAGGGGCAAGCAGGACAACTATCAGTCACGACGAGGTTCCAGGGGCACCCCTCTCAGGCTCACAGAATGTTTCCCTTGGATTTTCAGGAAAGCCTATAGTCAATGAAGTATGGAAACCAGTTCCCCTTGCAGTTGGTCCATTGTCCCGCACTACAGATTTACTGCTCACGAAATCATGTCCAGAAAACTTGCTTGGTATAAAGACCCTGAAGGCTCTAGGAGCTGTAATTTGTTGTTCTCCGGAAGGAGTAAGGTTGTTCCTTCGTGATTTTTAAGGGACATTATGTATTAAGAGATTTTGACCCCAGGTTACAGAATGTTCCTGCACATTTATGGGCGAAAGGCCCCACTGATGTAGGTTGTATGCACATTACTCCATATCGTGTCACACTCAAGCCAGGAGTAGTACTACCACGCATTCGACAATACAAGTTACCACCAGATGCTGTAGAGGCTTTACTGAAAATCATTGATGAGCTCATTGCACAAGGAGTGGTTGTAGAAACCGACTCCAATGTTTGTAATTCCCCTATCATTCCAATTCTTAAACATACTGATCCAAATGCACCTCCAGTTTATCGATTAGTTATCGATTTACGAGAATTGAATAAATGCATTGTACCACAATATCCCGTGGTCCCGGACATTTCGTCCTTATTGACTGCTATTGATTCCGAAGCGACGTTCTTTACTGTAATTGACCTCAAGAACGCCTTCTTTAGTGTTCCTATTGACCCGGAAAGCCAATACCTTTTCGGATTCTGTTTAAATGGCCGAAGCTTCAAATTTGCACGCGCACCTCAAGGATTCACAGAAAGCCCCAGCATCTACAGCCAAGCATTAAAACGACAACTTGACAGTATTCACATGCCTGCCAACACTGCCCTACTTCAATACGTCGATCTATTGATCACCGCCCGTAGTGAACCAGAATGTGAACAAGCATCACTGACAGTCTTGCATTTCTTGGCGGACAAGGGACACAAGGTGTCTCCTTCGAAGCTACAATTCTGTGCTCAGCAAGTGGTGTACCTTGGGCACTTGCTGACCAAGTGGGGTAGACAGTTGACACCTGAACGCATTCAGTTAATTGCACATCTTCCGCAACCCAAGACACAGAAAGAAGTACGACCCATTTATTGGACTCACTTCCTATTGCAGACAATGGATTCCACAATATGCTTTTCTAGCTAAACCACTCATACAGTTGACAACACAGGAGGCAGCGTCTTCGACTGTCCTCCCTTGGACTCAGGAACATACACAAGCTTTTGACGAATTAAAGAAAGCCTTATGTCAGGCACCAGTTTTAGCAACACCATGTTACAGTAAACCTTTTACACTTTTTGTCACAGAACGCGATGGCACAGCGTTGTCGGTTCTCACTCAGTTACAAGCAGACAAACACAGACCGTGTGCTTATTTTTCGAGTACATTGGATCCAGTAGCCCAGGCCTTGCCTGCGTGCTTAAAGTCAGTTGCAGCTACAGCTCTAGCAATCAGACAAAGCGACTCCATTGTATTAGGACATCAATTGACAGTACAAGTTCCACATTCTGTAGAGGTTCTTTTAAACAGAACACAGACTCAACACTTGACTGTAGCACGACTAACAGGTTATGAATTGACGTTATTCCAACCACACATAGAAATCAGACGCTGTAATACACTGAATCCTGCTACACTTTTACCATCGAGCACAACAGATCCCACTCCACATGACTGCGTAGAAGTAGTTGACACAGTTACGAAACCCAGACAAGACTTGATAGATGTCGCATTACCCGATCCAGACCTGACACTTTATGTGGATGGTTCATGTTTAAGAACGAGTACAGGAGAGTTAGTGGCCGCGTATGCCGTGACCACTGAAACTGAAGTCCTAGAAACACATCGCATTGACACCCTGTCAGCCCAAGCAGCAGAGCTCATCGCTCTGACACAAGCCTGCATACGAGCCAAGAACCAGAAAGTAAACATATACACAGATTCACGTTATGCATTCGGAGTCGTACACGACTTCGGTGTCCTCTGGCAAGAAAGAGGTTTCTTGACCTCTCACGGAGCCAAGATCCAGCATGGCCCCCTCATTCAAGCCCTATTAGAAGCAATACATTTGCCTACAGCTATAGCTATCATGAAGTGCAAGGCACATACAAAGGTCACAGACAAGATTTCTCAGGGTAACGACTTTGCAGATCGAACACCGAAACATACAGCACTGACTCATACTCAAACGACGGACATGACCAAGACAGATGTAACCTCACTGACGCATTGCATGACAGTCAGGGACCCCACACTAGATGTCATCGGCATACAGACACATGCCACTCCAGATGAAATAAAGAAATGGGCTGAACAAGGAAGGGTCCAGACAGACCAAGGATGGATGACGAGGGGAAAGACCACATGGTTTTTGCCCGACTCTATGGTTCAAGTCATCATCAACACAGCACATAGTCCAGCACATTTAGGAGAAAAAGCCATGTTAGACAGTTTACAGAATCTTTGGTTCAACAAGCATTTACGAGCAGCAGCAAAACAGAAAGTGCGTACCTGCATGATCTGTTGTCAGTTCAATCCAGGAAAAGGGATTCCCGTAGAGCAAGGTGGATTCCATCCTCCCGACTATCCTTTTGAAGTCCTCCAGATGGATTATATCCAGATGGACAGATGCCGAGGATTTAAGTATGTCCTCGTAGTCGTATGTGCCCTATCCCGATGGACCGAAGCATATCCCGTCCCAGATTACACTGCCCCGACCACTGCCAGGCAGTTGGTTCGTGAGTTTTTCCCTCGATACGGTTTGCCCCGTGTCGTGTATTCAGATAACGGTCAGCCATTCTCATCCGAACTCATGAAGCAGGTCTCTCTTCTATTGGGGTATCAGTGGAAGTTTCACTGTGTCCGACATCCAGAGGCAGCAGGTCTTGTGGAGCGACACAATCAGACTCTGAAAACTCGCCTTGCAAAAGTGTGTAAAGAGAAGGGAGTGGATTGGATAGTAGCATTGCCAGTTGCACTTTTTTATATGCGAATGGTAGCCCATTCTAGGACAGGGCTATCCCCGTATGAGGTGGTCTTCGGTAGACCTTCTAATATGTGGGGGACGCCTCTGCCGCGAAAAATTACCGATGTTGATAGTACTATGTTGACAGATTACCTTGCTTCCTTGATGTCTGCACTACAATCATGTAGTTCACAGGTCGCGGCAGCCTTCCCAGACAACACCGAGGTGAAGCCACATGAACTGGTCCCAGGCGATGTAGTCGTTGTACGGAACTTTGACAGATCAAGCCCGTTGGAACCCCGTTGGAAGGAGCCGAAGATTGTTTTGTTAACAACAAGGACTGCAGTAAAAATCGAGGGGCGTAAGGGGTGGGTGCACTCCAGTCACGTCTAGCGCTTTCATGGACTTCCGCCAAAATCCGAATCCCAGAACTACCACGTACCAGTGACTGATACCAAACTCCCCCTTCTAGAGAAAACTCCCCAAGAGGAGTATCGCCAGAAACTGAGGTCTAGTAAGTCAGACAGTTTAATTGTTTAAGTCCCCCCCTGGGTTAGGCGGTTAGGCAGTTCTGACAATGTACAAGTTAGACCCAAATAGAGAGAGAGATAGACAGGAGACTAAGAAACGAAAATATTGTAAAAGTCTCCGGAGCAGATGTATCTGCACATTACTTATTATGTTTTTTCTGAGTCTAACGATCATTGTTTTAAGTTGGATGCTTTATATGTATTTTCCTCTTGCACATTTTTCTAATAACACTGCAGAACACACGTTTAGTGCTCTACCCCCACACGAATTGTCTTATCGACTTGCGCTGCGCAACAATACATTCATTCGTATGTTACACCATTCTCACCAGATCAACAATGCCACTAATTGTTGGATATGTGGCCGACTCCCTCCCTATCAGAACTACAAGGGAGCTCTGCCCCTCTTTCCTTACCCGTTTACACATAATGGTTCCTGTGGTGCCTGGTTTAGTTTAATATCTTCTATAGACACTGACTCTAAGGTTTCCCAAGGCAATTGGATATGGGGAAATCTGAACACCGTCATGAACAAAGCATGTTTCCCGAACGAAGAAGGTCTTCCACAAATGTCAGGGACAGATCTAGAAAACGAAGTGTATGGATTAGGCAATTTTACACTTAACCTCATGATTCTAAATGTTCAGTCAGAAATCAGTCCAGACTTGCCATCCATATCAGTTCTACCAGCGAAAGGTGTATTATGTGTCAGAAAAAATGGTTCAGTACATCTAGGTCACAGTGACTGTACTACTGTGGTCGAATTCAGTGATCAAGGCAAGTCTACTTTCAAAGCTTCCCAACACTCCTATTTTATATGTGGTCCGACAGCCTATGTCCGTTTACCTCCAGACTGGGATGGTACCTGTTTCATTGCATTCTTATTGCCACCAGTATTTCTAGCCCCATCTGACTATCACAGGAATTCCCGCCTTAATATTGTTAGACACAAAAGAGACCTCCCAATAGTTGATCAGACTGAAACTACATGGGAACAATATACGGATTTCAATAAAGGATTCTTTCCCTATCTAGGAACTGTCTCCAATAGTAAACTGATACGCAAATTAACCAGAATACTTGAAGCGGTAGTGAATGAGACTACTTCAGCTTTGGGCAACTTAACAGAGGAGCAGTCTGCTATGAGACTTGTTGTTCTTCAGAACCGCCTTGTCCTTGACGTCATCCTGGCCGATAGGGGCGGGGCTTGTAGAGTCATCGGATCCAGTTGCTGCGTATTTATTCCAAATAATGCGCCATCAGTCTATAAAGCTATTACCCGACTTCATGAAATTGCCCATCTGATACATCAGAATCCAGGCTCCTGGACTTGGTCCGGTTGGCTCTGGAGTGTAATAACAGCCTGGGGATGGAAACTACTGTCATTCCTAGGAATAATATTGGCCATAGTATTCAGTTGTTGTCTATGTTTACAATGTGGGCCAGCGATTTGCGGCTTGTGTGCCACAGCTTGTGTTCCCCATTCAAGTGCACGTTCCCATTCCCGAAGACAGAAGGAAGAGCAGATGATGTTATATGAACAGATTGATGGTCTCATGAATATCGACATATCATGAAGGGTCCGTAGGGGACAAGGAGGGAATGAGGTAATTGGGATTTTTATGGGCAAGTGTGTCCCCTAACGTAGACCCCAACGGCTCCATGTACGCACTTCAAGTACATGTAATTTCCCTCCATAACCGAATCTGAAGACGCAAATACATTTGCGTCCAACGTTAACATGTCCTCTATCAGATCCACCATGAATGGATCGATAATTCCGTTCCTAAGTATGCCGTGCCACCGTCTTTATGTGGTGCACTTTCACGTTTTCCTGGCTCTGCCGAGCTAGGCCCTGATTTCTGTCTTCAAGCCACTTCTGCCTCTGCCTCTGAAAGATGCCGCATGGAGACGCATCCCTGACCTCTGCCTTACTTCCTGCCAAGCGAGCGGTGCCCGGCTCGGCCTGGTCTGCCTGCCAACAACAGTATTTTGCCTTCAAGTTATCAGTATAGTCAGCTCAGCTCCTCGAAAACACATTCCTGTCTAGTGAAATACGAAAACATATCCCCGACTGCAGAGCAAGGGCCAAGCCTTCCTGTCCTCCCTCATGAAATTCATTGCTCCCGTTACCATGATAGGCCCCTGGCTCAGAGCATTTGCACCTAGACACGCATACATTCAGTATAGAATAGCCTCTGCCCGAAAGACCTTTTACTCTAGATTAAACATCCTCCGAATACTAGATATCAGATATGTTTAGGGACAGGTCGATCTGACATGCCAGACTTTTGTCTCTTCTACTAGTGTTAAAAGTCAGACTCTTAGCTTCCTCAAGATGCACGTCAATCGCACGTCATATTAGCTGCGCACGCATCCAGGCCATAGGTTTCAGCTGACTCCGCAAGATTTCTCTAAGCATCCACCCACTTGTGACACTTTTCTGTGACGTTTCTAGTTCACGCCTCTGTGCACACCCATGTTCACGCCTTTTTGCTACGCACATGTGTTCTTATCATATACATTTCACTTGTCACGCCTACTGTATTCAATGCTATTGTGTCATTTTACTATATATGTCATGTACTGTGAATAAATCGTTGACATCTTTTCCTGCCATCATTGCATACCCGAACCCTTGTATTGATGGACTAGATCTCCATTGACTCGAGTCATTTAGTCATCCTTTATGATTAAAGCCCTTACGACTCAGACACCACGGACTCTGCCTCTCATTTGATTGAGCTATTCTTTTGTAACCTGTCTGCAATTATATGGAAAAATAGTATACGGTAAAATATTTAAACTGACCCAGGGAACAAGGTAGAAATTCGAGTTTAGTATGCCTGAACTCAGGATGTTAAAATACCTCTTTTAGTGAAGTTGATTTTTACATTCTGTCTCTGAAAACACCACTTTTAGAAAGAAGGTATTTTCTTGCTCAGTAATCCTGTTTGCCTCTGCTGGAATGTGGATTGTCTGTCTGGGTTTCGGATGACAGAAGGCTGGGAAGCAGGAGGGCTCCAGATAGTCTAGGTAGGGTCAGGAAAGGGCTGAATAGACCTGGGATGCAATGGGGGAAGGGGAGGAGATTTCCTTGCACCTCAAAGGGCCTGGTCTGCCTCTGACAATGCCGTCTCCACCTCCTGCCAGGAATTCACACCAGAGAAAGCAGAACTGGTTCTGGCTGGGCACAGACACCCTCTGCCTAGAGGATCAAAGGATTTGTGGATACATATACGGAGGCCCAGACCCATGAACTTTAGAACTCATCTATCTGGATCAAGAAGACAGCCAAGAAGAAGAGCTGGAGAAGCTGTGAGGAGGAACTACCACTTTGCTGTGTGCTTTGCTGGGCTGACCTGCAGTGGCTGCTTCTGTCTTGGGCAGTGAAAGACCTGGACTGGACTTTCTGCAACCTATTTTGTGAGTCTCTCCAAGGGTTTGAAGTAGAACTTGCCCTCTGCTCACAAACTCTCAGGAACAGCAAAGACTTAAGCTCTTCTGCCGGCAGCACTGGGGACTGTGTGTTTAGTGCTGTATCAGAGGAAAAGCAACTCGACGACATCTATGATGCAGTTGCCGACTCAGAGTCCTGAAGGTACCGCCGCAAAGCAACCTTGGTCTCACCGACGACGCCTGTCAATGCCGCCACCGAGCCACTGCTTGCACCGTGACCTGTGGGCACCGCACTCCGCACTGCCTCACTTCATGCAAAAGCCTTGGCACCGCAGAGAGCACCACCGCAACCTTGGTCTCACCAAGGACGCCTATTGACGCTGCCACCGAGCCGCTGTTCGCACCGCGACCTGTGGGCACCGCACCCCGCCTTGCTTCACGAGGATGCCTTGGCCTCCCCGACGCCGCCGCTCCACGTCGAAATCGACCCCACTGTTTGCACCGTGGTTTGAGGGCACTGCTCGTAAGTCACACGAAGCACTGCCCTCATAGGTCTGGTGTTGGCCGCGCTGGCACTGCTGTTCCCACCATGATTAATCCATGTTATTGACTATAAGTTCTCTTGGGACTTGGGTTTCTGTCGCAGACTCTCTTCCAATGGGGTATGGCGTTGGTATTTATTCTTAGTTAAGGAATCTGCGGCTAGATGTCTAGCAGATGAACAAGTTACTTACCTTCGGGAACGATGTGTCTGGTAGAGACACGGTCTAGCCGCAGATTCCTTAATGCCAACCCATTCTCCCCGCTCTGTTAGGACCTTTCCAGGTAGGATTCTACCACCTCACCTCCTTACAGGTGGCCTTGGTCTTCGTGAGGGGTGCTTTCGTCACCTACCTCTGGGGCAGGGGTGTGTCATTCTGTTTTGGGCACATTGGTCCTCCACCTATTCTCATTTTTGGTTGGCTAGGTTCTGTGCTTTTCAATGCTGCTCCACCTGGGTTCCTCCAGCGTGGAGATTCTCATGTTTTCCTATCCTTCCTCCACCTGTTTCTCCCCATTTCTTTGGTGTCTCCTCGTCTATGCTGCAGTCAATTGGGTTGTGCTGTTATTTGACTATGCTACAGTTCATAGGTCACTGTGGGGGGTGTGGTGCACATGTTGTTCAATTCTAGTCACTTGCCGTGAGTCATGTTGTTCCAGTCTTGCGGTGCTTTACAGTTCCATCCTGTGGTTACAGACTGTTTTTTCATACAGTTCCATCCTGTGGCAAACTGTCCTTCGTTTGTCATGCCATTCATTTTAACTGCTGTTGCCCCTTAAGGGGGGCACAGCTCTTCACTTTAATGGGACTTTTGCTTGGGCGGGGGCTCTGTTTGCCCACTTCAGTACCAACATGTCTTGAGAAACTCTTTCAACATGGTGGTGTTAATCATTCTATGATTTCTTATGTTGTTTCAAAGGTTTTTGCTCTTTTTTGACACACTGTTCCTATACTCTCGCAGTTTTTGTTGTGGCTCCGCATTGTGGCACAGAAAAGTTTCACTGTAGAAAACTGACGTCAGCATGCCAGGGGGTGATCTTATATGGCTTCATTGACGTCACTTCTGTGGATCACGTCAGGACGGAGCCGGGCGACACCGCCGCCCCGGCATGCAAAGGTACTGTTGGAGAAAAAGTTTTCCGGATCCAGTCTGACGCCTGGGGATATTCTAAGTTAAGGAATCTGCTGCTAGACTGTGGCTCTACTAGATACATAGTTATTGAAGGCAAGTAACTCGTTTGTTAGGGACCAATCAATATCCAGCTCCTGTAGTGGTAACATTCCAAAGTTATGAAGCATGCATTTTTGGTAGTGTTGTAGCGGTGCCAGTCCCAGGGCGCCCGCAAAAGGATCATCCTTTGCGGAGAAGCAGGAACAGGGTGAAAATGCAACAAGTGAGGAATACCAGCTACAGGAATCCTCCAAATACACACAAAAAATGAAGAGGATAAAAGCCTGTATTACTCCAAAGATTGTTAAAAAAGAAGTAGTGGGGCTGGAGCCGACACACTTAAAAAAAAATGTGCAAGGCTGGCTGTACAAGAGGCATTGAAGATCTGATGCTCTAATCCTCTAAAGTGCAGGGGAAGATTTGTATTGAACAATGACCGTATCATACTAGAAGTTCTAGCCACCTGCAATTTGAAAGTCTCGCAAGCAGATGTGAGCGCTACTTCTTGTTGGAACAATAATGTGTTGCGTCGGCCTTCAAAGTTGGAAAGGAAGGCCACAATGAGCTATCTACAATTCCATGCGGAGGGAGAAACAAGACATTGTTGCAACAAGTGATTACCTGGGAAATTGACAAAATATACAGGACTACAGCTCACATTCTGCAACTGTCTTGATCACTTAGCATTAGATATCTCCCCTTATGTGGAACTCTAATGAAAGGGAGAATTGCCGGAACCAGAATTCCTTTCAAATAGCAAACTATATTTAGGCACTGAAGTATTATATGTGGCGTGAATTTAAACATGTTTGCAAACAAGTGACTGTCCGACAGTAGAGTAGCATTCTTCTCCAGTAATAAAAACTTGCTTATTAGTAAGTGCACAACGATATGTAAAGGGAAGTGACCATAATTCATGAATAAAGCTGCTTCCAAGAGGTTCAGATCTACCTACAGGGAAATGTTTCTTGCAAGCTGTGAATTGAAATGAGATAGGTTGTGAAATAACACTATGTATCAACCACACCACCAAAGGCGTTTCAGCTATGGTGAATGGCAGTTGTTCTAATTTCTCTAAATGCAGTCTTGTGTAGGTCGTGTCTTTCATGGCCATCAATTGTAGTTCGTGTGTTCAATTAAAAGGCAGGAACACATCGCTGCAATTCAAGTAATGCGATGGACGTGCGCATTTTTGAGTTTTTTAAGCATTCAGCTAAAGTGCATAATAGATCTAAGCTGACTTTGCTCATTGTGCAATGTTGACCTGTCACTCTGCATAATATCAATAAAAGACAACACAATATTGTTTATATTGTAAATATGAGATGACAACGTATTAATCTATCTAAAATATTAAATTATCATGGTCAATTTGACTTAAACTTGCAGCAGCTTCCATCTGATATAATGGCCAAAATGTATTAAAAGTAACATATATAAATCTTTTCGCATGTAGGGATTTGGGACCTAAAGAAATTCTGATAAATCCATGTCTTCGGTCAGGAGAAAAAGATGTTGTTTCGCTGTAGACAGTGTGGAATGTTCCAACCATTGTTGACATACCTTCCCACCGAATAGGTGGTAATAATACCTGAGTGTGCCGGCTGGGAGTATCTGTGATCAGGTTTACTGGATTTAAGCACAGGTGTGAAATTAAGAAAACAGGCATGACAGTCATTTGTGTCCACTGGTCACAGAAACCAACTGCCAGGACTCAAAAATAAGGAATAAAATGTATCATACTGCACCCTGCTATTTAATTGCTTTTCAGTGTAGTTTGTCACACTCTGCCAGTTATCACAGTGGGCCACAGAGGGAATTGTTGGGGCATTCATTTGATTTTAGCAAATCCCAAATAGTCTTCTGGATTGTTCAAGAAAATAATTTGTGTGGGAATTAAACTTACTCGAAATAAGGTTTCTGTGCCCTCAACCTGGCAAGACTTCGTACCCCAAATGGGTTTCAGTCTATAGTGTCCTTCCAGTATTCATAGCCTTTAAGGGCTAACTGAGCTCATATATACAGCTTCGTTTAACAACCAGTCTGAGTTAGCATATTTTTTGATGGGGTGGGAACCAGTTTGAAATAATATGACGTAGGATCTGTAGTGTCATAGCGTGTAATATACGTAAACTTGTCATTTTGTTTTTTGGAACTCCCTTGAGGGGAAGTTGGACAATGTTCCTATTGTGTAGAACAAAAATGGGGACACTCACTGTCCACTGGCTCTGTGCAGAAAATGATGTCCATATTGATAACGGAACATATCAGCATAAATAGCTGAATTAAGATCTAGATCCTCTGTAAATTCTACGCTTTCTGAACTAGAGTATCATACTATTTTTGAATCCATGCCAGTATCACAATCATCCAAATGTAGCCCAGATAAGATTACATCACCCATAGAACTTTGAATACATATGGTATCTGCAGCATCTCCGTAGGGCTGAATCCTGTGAAACCTCACATCATCGAAGGACACCCAACAACCGTTCACCTGCTGCAACTTCACCTCCGCTTGCCTCTGCACACCTGACCTGCCGACCACACGGCCTACAAGAACAGGACCTAACCACCTCAGCTGCATCCTACTCAACACCTGCTCCCTCACCAGATAAACAGTAGAGATACGGTATTTGCTAGACTCCATCTCCCCGATGTCTCCTTCAAGGAAACCATGATGAATCTCACCTCGACCATAAACATTGCAACCGCCATCCCAGACGACTACAAAATCATCCACATGGACCGTGTCAACTGGCCTGGGAGAGAATCCCCTTCCAGATCCAGACCAACCCAAACGCCACTCTCTGAGGCACCCTCATCTACAGACCTCCCGTCCCCCCTTGAGCGATGAAATCCTCTATGGCTTTGTTGATCACGCTCTCGCCTCAACAGACAACATCCTCCTCTGCGATCTCAATTTCTACTTGGACAACCTCGATGACCACAACACATCATCCCTACTAGAGAACCTCAACACCATTGGACTGGAACAACTGGTCTTGTCCCCAACCCTCTTCCCATCTTCTCAGTCAGCCACACCTCCAAACTAAATTGGACAGACCACCACTGTGTCCATTTCTCCTTCACCAAACCCAACGAACACCACTTGCGACCCGTGCAGAAGCTGGAGTAAGATATCCGAAGACCGACTTGCCACCACCCTCAGCAAAGCCCCACAGCCGACCACCACGAACGCCAACACCTCAGCATGCAGCCTCCACCAATGGATCTGCAATTGCACCGACACACTGGCCCCCTGCTGAAGAAACCCTCTGCCAACCGATGGTCCTCAAGAACTATAATAGCCCTATCTCTGCTCTCCTTCTCAGCCAAAGTCCTAGAGAAGGCCATCAAAGCTCAACTCACAGAATTCATCAAGACAACCCACACCCTCAACCCCTCCCAGTCAGGCATTAGAAGCAACCACAGCACTGAGACTGAACTCCTTGCTGCAACAGACATCTGCACTCTCCTCGACCGAGGAAAAAACGCAGCCCTCATCCTCCTCGATCGCTCCGCCACCTTTGACACAGTCTCCCACCACACCCTCTGCACAAGTCTCCACAACGTCATCATCCGCAGCAAAGCACTAGAGTGGATCTTCCCCTTCCTTACAAGCCAAACCCAGAGAGTCTGTCTCCCACGTTCTCAAATCCTACAGAGATCACAGGCGAAGTCCCCCATGGCTCCTCCCTGAGCCCCACCCTCTTCAACATCTACGTGACCCCGCTCGCAGCCATTGTCAGAAACCAGAGACTCATCGTTGTCTCCTACGCCGAAGACACACAGCTGACCCAACAGCTGCTAAGAGCAACTTCCGCGACGTGATGAAAGCAGTAGCTGCCTGGATGAAGGAGAGCTGCCTCAAACTCGGGGATGTAGAATTCTTATAGCCCAACGCCCGACGCCCAGGACATATTGTTTGGGTTAAGGGCAATACGTTTTCATGTATATTTTGTTCTTCGGACAAGTAGGCCCAACCCCCTGCAGCACAAGCCCTTTGGCTGCCAGTTTGCAGTACCACATTATGGATCAGTGAAAGGCACTGTCTGCAGTTAAGGTAATATTTGTGTCCATTTGTTAATGCTGTTTAAACTTGTATTTATGGTTCATCAATTGAAAGCCTTTATTATTAGGGGGAGTGCTCTGAATAAATGTAAGGTCGGACTGCACTGTCAGTGGTTCCAGTACAAAAATGTGTACACACGTTTTCAAAGTTTAGCAATTTGAGGCTATGTATAAGTCTCCCAGAATGTGCACAGATTTGATGCAAATATTTGCAGAAGCTTGAAAACAAGATTGATGATTCTTTGCCTTCAGAATAAAATGTTCATAAAAAATATGAAAGCAGGATAACATTTATTTTTTGCTAAACTACTGTAAACTTTCAGGTACCATTTCTTTGCAGCATCATTTAGTAACATGTGTTGATGCATGCTAGTATTTCCCAAAAATATTCATAATGGAAAATCAGTGTAACCTGTTTCGATAGGAATATGGGAAACACAAATAAAGAAGCACTGGCAAAGCCAGTAGGTCTGAAATTGATGGTCCGCTTTGTAGTTTTGTCAATGTGTGACTTGTTTTGGCATGGTTTTTATAAAACCTTATTGGTGTGGGAGGTCCCTCACCATTATAACCAACATTAACAAAAGAAGAAATTGCGAATGTGCGTGTATGACTATTAAAATGCCTATAGTCTAAGACCATGCAATAGGAATGATCAGGTTTCATGACAGGAAAAAGAGGGTTATTCATTTGAGATACACAGGGTTCAATTACAAACTGGTGCTCCAGTTGTGAAAGAAGGTCCTTAACAAGTGCTTTACCATCCCGTTTAATAGGATACTGTAGCTGTACTCGATGTGTGGACCTTGTAGGAGTGACCTAGAAAGGAGTTTCTTTATCCAACCAGTATCGTTAATATAAAGTGCTGGGGTCCATGCAAGGGCCCATTCAGATGCATAGGCTTATTTGACAAGGTGTGAAATATTGCTTTAATTGTACATTTAATGTCACCTTCAATTTGAATATCTAAAAGATCTAGTCTGCCTGGAGGGGCTATGCGTGTCTGCGGTTTCAACCACAATAAATGTTAAGGTTTGTTTTCGCTACCAAAATTGGTGAAGATTCTGGCGTACTAAGGTGACTTCTGTTGAGGAGAGTCAATGCCCAACTCTTGTCTAGGATGTGGCGTTCTCACTGTCTGGCATATTTAGCCGATAAAGTTGCAACTTTCTTCTTCTGAAAAGAGGGTTTATATGGAGGAGGCCTGCCCTTCTTTATCTACACGTTGGCCAAGCGTAGTGTCTCCCTTTTTGGTTTCACATACTCTTGTCTGCAGTCAGATTGCGCTCCTCTGTCATATTGTGTAAGAAACTGGCTCTATATATACTGCATCTCCAGTGGTTTGGCAGAGGTTAAAGTTAGATAGAACCTTACTCTCTAAAGTGGTAGTTTGGTCAAGCAGTAAGGCAGTATTAAAGGACAGTGTTAAGAATTTGATGCAAAGACTCTGCAAATGAATTCACACACAAGAAACTAAACTCTAGGACAATTGCTTTTGTATACAAAAGATACTGTTGTTTTATTTCTAGAACCAAGCAAGCCTGGCACAGGTAAGCAAAAAATACTTTGCAGTAGTAAATTGCTTGTATGAACAAAAGTTCAAAATTGCAGTATAACTTGTACTGGTTTTGGTTACAGTTTTTTTTTTAAATACTTTTTATTGTTGCATCAAAAGTATCACAAATGAAAGGTAGGTACACGGGCTGGCTTCAACATTCGGCCGATGCCCGCCAGTTATGCAACTTTTCTTTTTTTAGTTTCCCAGGATCCCAGTTAAATCAAGTAAAAAAGCGTAGGGTTGTAACAAAACTTATAGTTTGTACATAAAGACTGAGAAAAACAATCCCCGAAACAGCCACTTCCATGTCCACCCCCCCCCCCCCCCCCCCCCCCCCAGGTCTTCCCCACCCTCTCCTGATGCATTGTCACATACTAGTCATATCTGGGTTGTATAATACATTCTATGACATTGCCTCCCCTGGTCTCCTCCGTTGGGCCTGTGTCACCAGGCCATTCCCCCGAGGCCCCCACTTAGGTTCCCTGTGGCTTCACTCCAATCCGTGGTATTGTCTCCATTTTGCCCAAACTCTCCGAAACTTTTTTGGGCAGCCCCTGGCTTTATAGGTCACTCTCTCCGCCGCCATGTATAAGTCTAGCCCTCTCCTCCATTCCTCTAAGCCTGGCGGTTCGGCAGCTCCCCAGTGTCGTGCAATGTCTCTCTTTGCCACCACCAAAGCCAGTACTAGAAAGATGATTAGGGGGCGGGTCAGGTCCACTTCGGTTGTCAAACCCAATAAAGCCAGCCTAGGGTCGCGTGGTAGCGTAGTGCCTAGTATCTCATCCAATTCCACAAATACTTCTTCCCAGTACGCTTGTATGATATTGCAACCCCAGAGTGTATGCTAGAAGTCGCCCTCCTTCTGATGGCATCTAAGGCATGCTGTGTCCGTGACCTTCCCCATTTTAAAGAGGCGTACCCTGTCGAAGTAGGCTCTGTGTAGCACCTTCAACTGTATGAGGCGAAGCCTAGACTTAATCGCAACTTCGCGCGGGTGCATAAGAACCATCTCCCAGTCTAGGTCTTCCATGGCCCCGGCATCCGCCTCCCATTTGGCGCGCAGGTCTTGCAAGGTACCCAGCATATTGTTGGTCAGCGTTCCAAATGTAAGGGATACCGCCCCCCTTCCTATCTGCTCCTGCAGTAACCTACCCTCCAGTGGCGTGTATTCTGGGATGTCTGTGAGAGTGATATTTTGTGCCCTCCATGCATGTCTCAGTTGCGTGTATCTGTAGTACTGTGTGGTATGTAAGCCAAAGTCTTGCCGCAGCGCGTCAAATGTTTTCAACTCTCTCCTTGTGATCACGTCCCCTACTGTTGAGATGCCGATGTCATCCCAACGTCGGAAGCCCTTCAATTTGTTAAGTTCCCCCAGCCATCTACAGTGCCATAGCGGCGTCTGCCGGGTGGGTCTCTTGTCCCATCCCATGCGTTTGGTCGCCCTGCGCCACGCGGTCAGTGTAATCTTGGTAGCCGGGAGAAGTTGCTTCCCTCCGGTTCCTCCGTACAGGTAATATAGCACGTTAGTTGTGGACCATTTCGACCTCTTCAGTGCGTAGGTAGGGTGATCTATCGCCGCGTGGAGCCATTCATTAATCGGAGTGAGGTGCTCCGCCCAATAGTATGCCTCTAAGTTGGGCAGGGAAATCCCTCCACTGTACTGGTGGTGCTGCAGTGTAGTTAAGGCCTCTCTCGGCTGTTTCCCCAGCCATAGGAATGCACGTAGGTCAGCGTGGATTTTATGCAAAGTTTGCACCGGTAGTGGATAGTATTTTTTTGCAGGGCATAGAGGAACTTCGGAAGCAACACCATTTTATATAGCGCTGCGCGGCCTAATAGAGTGAGCGGGAGCTGTCTCCACCGATCCATTTCTGTCTTTGCGCTTGTCATGATTCGGGCCACATTATTGTTAAAGGAGAGCAAACTGTTTAGTGTTATGTATACTCCCAAATATTTTAAGCCCTCCGTGGTGTGGATGAGGAGTTCTGGCAGGCAATCGCTTCGCTCCCCGCCATGCGGGTCATATAGAACCGACTTATGCCAATTAATCGTATGGCCTGCCCTAGCACCGAAGTCAGCCAGTTCCTGGAACAGCACCGGGATTGTGGCATCCGGGTTTGTAACAAACAGGACGTCATCGGCATATAGCGAAATTTTCTCCTGGGTATCCTCTGATTCCCCCCATGTAAAGCCTCTAATACCCTGATTCTGTCGGATCCTGATCGCTAAGATTTCTATTGTCAGTGTGAAGAGTAGGGGGGGACAGTGGGCACCCCTGGCGCGTTCCCCTGCCAATACTGAAGTCGCGCGACACCCTGCCATTGACCCGCACTCGTGCCCTCGGGGCTGAGTACAGGACTTGAATCCACTGTAGAAACTTAGGGCCAAAGCCAAACTTCCTCAGCGTCTCTATCAAGAAGGGCCAGTGGACCGCATCGAAGGCCTTTTCTGCATCCAACGAAAGGAACCAGTGGGGCTCGTTCCTCTCTCGGACTTCCTGCAGCCAGTTATGCGTGCGGCGGAGATTCAGTTTAGTGGTCCTGTCTGGGAGAAAACCTGACTGGTCCGCATGTACCAGACCCGAAATTACCCCCCGAAGGCGTCTAGCAAGGACAGTGGCCAGAATCTTTGTCTCCATATTGAGTAGGGAAATCGGGCAGTAAGAAGCACATATGTCCTTAGGTTTGCCCTCCTTGGATATTGGGACAATTGTGGCCAGGGCAAGGTCGGGTGGCAGGCTCACCGCCTGGAATGCCTCGGCGAATAATGTTTTTACATGGCGCTGTAACAGGTCGGCCGTCCGTTTGAAAAATTCCGCTGGGAAGCCGTTGGGCCCCGGCGTCTTCCCCGGTTTCAGGGATGCTATGGCCTCTGCTATTTCCTCTAGTGTCATCTCTGCATCTAGGTCCGCGACGTCCTCAGGCGACAGGGTCGGGACCTCCATTTCGCACACATAGTAGCGTGCTTCATCCTCGTTCCCCAATTGCCTGGCTCGGTAGAAGTCTTCATAGTATGCTGCAAAGGCCTCAGCTATAGCCTCGTCTGTGCATGCCGCCCTATTCTCTGTCAGTGTGATCCTATCTACCCATCTAGCTGTCCTTTCCTTCCTGCTCAGCCACGCCAGAAGTTTGCCCGACTTATCCCCTACGTCATACAATCGGTGTAGCGTTGCCAGTGCCTGTGTGCGCGCTTCCCCAGTGACAAGGTCTCTATAGTGTCTTTGTGAGTCTAGTAGCTTCCCAAGTATAGTCTCCTCCTTTCTATGATGGTATTCTGCTTCAAGTGCCATGATCGAAACCTCCTCACTAGAGACAGTGGCCTGGATCTGCCTCCTGACCTCTCCTAGCCTGCTGTGCATACGATCCCTGAGGACCGCCTTCATTGCTTCCCAGAGTGTGACCCCTGATTGGACCGTGCCCTCGTTTTCAGCCATATACACCTTTATGTCGGCCCTGATACCCTTCAGTATCTCTGGCGTTTGGATCTCCCAGGCTGGCAGACGCCATTCCCTGTTCCTTTCCCTCTTCCCCTGTCCCAAGTGCGCATACAGTGGGGAGTGGTCCGAGATTCCCCGT
This sequence comes from Lissotriton vulgaris, assembly GCF_964263255.1. Lineage (NCBI taxonomy): Eukaryota > Metazoa > Chordata > Amphibia > Caudata > Salamandridae > Lissotriton > Lissotriton vulgaris. The sequence continues at coordinate 1,440,041,788 of NC_141687.1, read as the reverse complement.
GCCTTGTATTCCGCTAAATCGGTCACAGAGATATCCTGTCGGACGTGAATATATAATCCAGTCTGGAAAATACCCTGTGGGCCCCGGAGTAGAAGGAGTAGGCCTCTCTTGTTGGGTGGAGCCATCTCCAGAGATCTGTGAGTCCTAGAATTTGCATCTGTCGGGCGAGTGCTGTGTCGTGTCCTATTGCAGGTGGCGTCCCCGATCTGTCCCTTGCGACACACATCACGTCATTGAAGTCTCCCCCCACTATTTGAATTGTGTCTGCCGTATCCAGAAGGATAGCGGTGATTGCCTTAAGGGTGCGTGCCGTTTTGGTTACAGTTTTAAGTAAGCAGTTTGCAAGACTTAGCAGGTATAGTACATTCAAATGAATGGGCCTTTTAAGTAAAATGCAGTTAATTACTTTTCAGATGGTTTTTTCTAACACAATGCTGGATCCTAGATTCAGCACTGGGACATTTCCTGAAAACAGGCGAGTAAATGCGTTTTAGTTAGAGGTACGATTTTTAAAGAATATTATTGCATTTCAAAAGTTCACATAAAATCACCAACGTTATCCTATGGGAGATAATTCAATTTGCAGGTAAGTTACTTTAACGTTACTTTTCTTACTCGGTGCTGGATACCTAGATGCAGCACTGGGCCATTTCGTGAAAACAGTTGAGAAAATGTGTTTTGGTTATTCGAGTGATTTTTAAGGAATATTCTTAGTTTCTAAAAGTCGACACAAAATTTTTGGGGAGAAAGTGTCAATGTTATCCTATGAGGAAAAGTGAGTTCTCGGTTTCGAGTTAACTAATCGGTCTTTAGAGTTGGGGTTCTGGGGTTAGACTCAGGGGGTCTCCCAGGGTCAGTGATGCACTGTTGTTGCACCCTCAGCGGCACTCTGGGCGGCCGGGTGCAGAGTGTTTAGGCCCAGTGTTATCCTATGGAGGGTAGGGGGACTCCGGTTGGTGGCTGCTGGCAAGCAGGTCACTGGATTGTGGGAGCAAAGCTGCTAGGGTTAAGCTCAGGGCAAGTTGGGGGCCAAAGTAGCACCAAAAGTGCACCCTCAACGGCACTGGGGCGGCCGGGTGCTGTTTGGAGGTCAAGTGCCCTGTTGATTTCAATGGAGATTCTCCGGGACAAAATAACACTGCAGGCTCAGGGACGAGGATCTTCCTGGAGCGCGCACCACTTCGAAGGGTAAGTTGGGGTGTTGAGGGATGGTTAGGCACTGCTGGGTTGGGCACACAAGGCTGTGGGGCGTCAGGTGCAGTGGTACCTTTGGATGTTGGATTTTCTTACCCGCTCTGGTCGCTGTAGGGGGGGCCCTCTGTATTCAGGCTGAAGGTGTCGTCTGGAGGCTTGAGGCAGGTCAGGGGTTGCCGGATCTCGGGTCAGGATCGCCGGGGGAACCTCCTCGTGGTATTTTTCCGCTTGGGCTGGGTTCGGCGGATGCAGAGTGGGCTGGGTTTGCTGTTCCTGGCTGGCACCAGAAGCTGCAGTTTAAACACGTCCAATGTTCAATGGGAGAAACAGCTTGGAAAGTGAATGCAGGCAGGCCCTCCGGGGTTTCTGAGGTTGCTTGCTGTTGGACACTACGGGGTTTTCGCAGGAGCAGGTTCGAGGGGACCTGTAGGGCTGGGGGTCAAGCCAGTGGGCGTCATCCTCTTAGCTCTGCATGGCTTTTCGTCCTTCTTCTTCTCTTCTTTTCTTGTTGTTGCTGGATCTGAGGAAGGAAGCTTCAGGGTGCCCCTAAATACTAAATTTAGGGGCGTTACAGGTAGGTAACGGACAGGGACAAATCGGTCCATTCCCTGGGTCGGGTACACCCCCTACTCTGCCACTTTCCAGTGGGAGGGGGCCAGGAGCCAGTCCCTGGTTGGCTGGGTCCCCCATCCTCAAGATGGCGGTGACTCGAGGTTGTGCTTCACCTCGCCTCCCCCACCTTAGGGGTTGGGTTGGCAGAGGTGGGCACACTTCTTTCTCACTTGTTTTTCCCGCTGGTTCTCCCACCCAAAGTGGGGGGTAGAACCAGTGGGGACCAGTTGCTGAAAGCAGCAAATGGTCTGGAGAGGCTCACAAAGGCAGCATGCCTTTAAAGGTTCTCCTTCGTGAACCCTGCTCATCCTGGGGGAGGAGGCTTGGCACCTCGTCCCAGGATGTGCCTTGTTTCAGGCCCCCGAGAGCAGCAAGCTCTCGACCCAGTGGTCCAGAAACATGTCTGGTGGTGGCAGCCTAAGCAGCCACTCAGTCAGGTCACTAGGAGTTGGTCGAGTTTCAGGGGGCATCTCTAAGATGCCCTCTGTTGTGCATTTTACATTAAATACCACACTGGCATCAGTGTGGGTTTAATGTGCTGAGAAGTTTGATACTAAACTTCCCAGTCTTCAGTGCAGCTAATATGGTGCTGTGGCGTTCATAATGACAAACTCCCAGCACCATATACTCTTAATGGCAACACAGCACTTGCCGTGCTCAGGAATGGACCTGGGTACTGTAGGGGTACAGGGCTCATGCACCTGTACCCTAACCACTGGCATAGGGCACCCAGCTAGAGGGGTGATTGGGGTATGCCAGGGCAGTGGTTTGTGGGCATGGCACACAGGGATGTGTGCCATGTCGACTGTTTACTTTGTTCTGCACCACGACACGCAGCCTGCAAAGGCAGTGTGCGAGTGTCAGGATACAGGACCTCTAAGGGTGGCACAATAAGTGCTGCAGCCCTTAGAGGCCTTCTCTGGTCTCAGTGCCATGGGTACCTGTGGTACCCATGGCACTGGTATGGCTATGGAGGACGGCCTACTGCCCGCTAGCTAAATCTAAGCTTCGCTCCTCCCAGAGAGTCTATTACACTGCGGCGAGGAATGCAAAGAGCGAGTACTATGCATCCAGAATTATGAAGGCAGACAACAATGGCAAAGATCTTTGCCATTGTACAAAGCTTTATGTCACTCCAAGCCGAGCAAAAATCTCTTCCGATTTCCGCAGGATGGTGTGAGGAGCTTTCCTCTTTCTTCATTCATAAAATCAAACTTATTGAAGAAGGATTAGCTCTGTCTGCCACATCCTTACATCTTCTCCCGGAGGCTACTATCTTCTCCCCACCTAGTAGGTGTTTTTCCCACTTTACCCCAGGAGGACTGCCTGATACTCTCACCATGCTTAAGTCACTGAAATCTGGATCCCCATCAGATCCTTGCCCGGCCAGGGTGCTGGCCGGAGTGGCGGAAACCATAGGCAGGGAAGTTACCGATATGGTTAACGGGTCGCTGCAGTCGGGGTATAGTGCCGAGACAATGGAAGCAGGCTAAGCTCCTTCCATTATTAAAAAAGTAATCGGCTGATCCACTTATAACGACCAACTACCGGCCTATCTCCCTGCTACCCGCTCTGGCCAAAGTCTGTGAGAAGGTGGCCTTTCACCAACTGAATGCTTTTGTCAAAGATTCGGGGGCGCTCCATCCAGCTCAGTCAGGCTTTAGATCATCTTATAGTACGGAGACGGCCCTTGTTGAGGTGACGGAGGCCATCAGGGAATGTTTGGATAAGGGCGGCAGAGCGGCTCTGATTTTAATGGACCTCTTTGCCGCCTTCGATACAGTACCTCACCAACTTCTCTTGGCGCGACTAGCATCCATCGGCCTCTCCGGTACTGTGTGGTCTTGGCTGGAATCCTTCTTGAAATCTCGGTCCCAGCAAGTCTGGATGACCCCGTACTCTTCCTCGGCCAGAGAGGTTCAGACGGGGGTCCCTCAGGGCTCGACACTGAGCCCGCTTCTTTTTAACATCTTCATGACCCCTCTGATCTTCCTGGCCGAAGGACTGGGTGCCAAGATTATGGCCTACGCTGATGACACCCAGCTTCTGTTTACCTGGGACGACTCGAATGTAGATACCGAAGCAGTGCGAGGATGTCTAGCTGCCGTATTCACCTGGCTTGCCCAGGCGAAAATAAAATGTAATGAAGGGAAATCTGAGATCATATTGTATGGGTAATTTCCCTCTCAGTTCACAGAAGCGCTGTGGCCCCCTGATTTTCCCCGCCCTCTAGCTGAGGGAGGCCCAGCCAAGAACCTACAGTTCTAAGAACAAGGGTACCCCATTAATTGAACCTGGGGTGAACAAATGTGTATAAACAGACAATGGTTCAACAGCTGTCCAACAGGATCACATCAAAATGGTGACAGCGTTTAGTAAATTTACGCTAAGGAGCAGAATACATAGGGAATTTATACAATATTCATTTATTTATAATTTAAGTACTTCGTAAAAAAAGTTCCAGGTGCTCATATAAGTGAAACTATCCAGGAGCACGGACGCACTTTACTGGCAGACTGAACTGCCATTAGCGCCTCACTAAAGGATCTTCACAACTTCTTGCCGCACCCGCTCCGCGGGTGCCGCTGCGTGCAATCTCCATTCGGGACACAGGGGAAGGTCTGCGGAGCCAACGGGTGAGTGCGGTCAGCGGGGCTGCGAGCGTGCAGGGGACTCCATTGCCCAGGAGTCCCTGCAAGACCACACATCAACTTCCGGTCCGCTCTCCCCGCTGCCACGCCCCCTTGTCTACCTGTTCACCTATTTCTTGACCCAGATCTCCCGCAGCGCGGGACGCAGCCCGGGGCGAAGACCGGGCTAAGAGCGGGCCGTTCGAGGTCTGAGCGGTCTGGTCTGGGCCCCTTCTCTTTCACCTTCGCCTCGCATCCTGGGTTCTGTGTTTGCTTATTCTTGTTGCCCGGGTTGCTAGCCATAGTTAGTCCACATGTGTACCCGCGTTACACGTAATAGGGCGGCCAAGGGAGGGTTGGCCCATAACGGGCCTATGGACGACTTCATTACGCGGACAAGCAAGGCGATAGATAATGAAATCAATAAACTGCAAACTAGAGTGTCCCTTGACTTGGAAGCGGCTAGGAAGCTGTCACTCGATTTTGCTACCCATAAGAAATCCTCCCTTGGACACATAGCTACTGCTATTTCCCCTAATCGCATTTGCATTTGGGAGGGCGTTATAGCGCTGGTTGATGTTCACGATATGCCTGTTATGCCTGTTCTGCCTATCCCCTCTCCATCTCTAGTTTTACCTGCTCTTCCTGACGGCCCGCCCATTGTTGAGGGTAGTCCTCTTGCTCCCCCCATTTTTTCCCCACAATCCCTTGATACATCCTTGGCCTCCACCTCATATGGCGGCCTCGATAACATTCCGGTAAATTCCAATAAGAGAAAACGTTCCCCCAGCCCAACCTCCCCACGGAAAAAAATGCCGATGCAGGGGGGCAACCTGTCTACCATTGACAATACTATAGCTGATGCCAGTCCGGTCACGTCTTCCCTCTCCCCATTGGCTCCTTGTGGCGAAAATATCGTGGGGCAAGTCCCTTTAGACCCTGGAAGCACCTTACCACCTGAGAGATCAGACCCGGGTTGGACTAACCAAGAAGGGAGGGAGAGGGAATTTATAGGAGTGGTTTGGGAGTCTCTAAAAAATCTTCTATCTCCCCTGGATTTAAGGCTTTCTCGTATAGAGAACAATCTCCTTGAGATGGAGAAAAGTATTATCGCCTTGGCCACCCTTGGCCTGAGAGGCCTTGAACGCCAGGGTTTGATTGATAGTAACATGGTTACACAGGTTCCTACCCCACCTCCCACAGCTATCCCTGGCTTGCCCCCGAATCCCGCTGTGCCCTGCCCTACCCACCCTATTCCCAAACCCCGCACCAGGAGTCTCATCACTGTAAATCCGCCCCCCCAGGCCAGGGCTAACACCTTAAATGCTCTAGCAACACAACCTCATATTGCCACTCCAGCAGCTGTACCGAGAGTCCAGAACTCGGCTAGCTCTAGTTCCCGCCCTGCCCAGGCCCCTCGGAACAACACTACACCAGCACCGAGAGCCCAGAACCCAGCTAGCTCTAGTTCCCGTCCTGCCCAGGCATCCCGGAACAAACCTCATACCCATTCCGCCGGGGGTCCTCATACCAGGAGTAATTTTCGAGGAGGTTACATCGACCTTCCTCCTGAAGCAAATGATTATATGGTGGTTTTGACGGGTGTCCCGGAATTAGAGAATGGCCAATACGAAGACCAGCATTCCCTACGTAATAAAGTTATGTATTGGCTTAATACTTATAGACCTATCCCCAATGGTAGGAGGAGTAGAGTCTTAACGACACGTAGAGTTCCGTGGGTGGGTACCACGAGGAAATCAACCCCCGGGGACTGTATAGTCGTAACCTTTGATGATGTGTATACGGCCAAACATATCTGGTCTCCTGGGAATCAAGACTGGGGTTCCTCTATTGCCCCAAGGCCTCTGTCATTCTTCTATCCCCCCCGTGCTGTATGTCCACAGGGGGGTTTTTGGCCTACAGTCCCTCAACAGCCTAGTTGGGGATACCCTCCCACTGTGTATAATCCAACAGTGGCTGGTTTGGAACTGTAAATTCAAATAGGTTTGGCAGCCTGGAGGATGTCGACTGACTCCTAACGTCCCCAGCAACAGCACTACCAAGTAATCCCAATGGTTTCACACCGGAGGCGGGGAGATCGCCCTCGGCGATTACCGTGGGTATAATTAGTACTCCCCCTCCGACTCAGTCCTCAACTCAGGTCTTCTTTTCACAGGATCCGGTGCACCCTTCCTCAGCTGGTTGTTCTCTTACTACTCTCCTAGCTTCAAACCTGACTGCCCCCGATGCCTTGTCACCTGCAGCTTCTCTCCAATCCTCTAGGGTCGATGATATACATGACATCTTTCCAGTGTCTGAGTCACAGTCTGGTAAGACCTTGGCAGGTGTTCCCCAGCTTAAAATCCTAAGCTGGAATGTGACAGGGCTTGCCCGGAACCTTGACAAACCCGATTGGATTTCTTTTATGGAGCCTTTTGGGATCTGCCTCCTACAAGAAACTTGGTGCCTGGAGCCCGTGCACAGGGTCGGCTTCACCACCTACTCTGTGCCGGCCTCCAGGTCCAAAGGCAGCAAAGGCCGCCCTTCTGGTGGCCTTCTCATCTGGGTTAGTGTATCGTTGGGGCTCACAGTAAAACATATTAATTCACCATCCCCAGATCTCTTGAGACTCACTATCCAATGTCCGGGGGGCAAGACTCTAGAGCTTTTTAACCTGTACCTTAGGGGGGCCAGGGCGGGGAACTCGAGCCCCTTGTCTTTAACTGGCGTTGAAGAGGAGCTAACTGGCTGCAACATTGACTCCTTCATTATTCTGGCCGGGGATTTTAATTGCTGTTTCGAGCCTCTGGCCAGTGATGACATTTTGGACACATGGGAGGACGATGCCAAAAGAGGCATTCCCTTGCTTGCTCTTGACCCCATTAAGAAATGGACACAGAATGCCATTGATATTACCGCACTTTGCTTGGAATACACCCTCAGAGCCACTAATGGTCGTTGCAAGTCAGATACTGGGGGTGCGCACACATTCAACAGGATTGGACACACCTCCAGAATTGACTACGTGCTGCTAAACTATAACCTGTGGGAATATGTCCTTGATATGGTTGTTCAACAATCCACGGATAGTGACCACAATCCTTTGGTCCTCTCGCTTGCTCTCCCGTGGGACCCAGGGGCCACAGCATTATCCCGGATAACTTGGAAATCATCCCACGAAGTTGTTCCATCTAACTGCGGGAGGCGACTGAAGTGGGCTAAGGTTGCTTCTGATGCTACAAGAATGGCCCAAGTAAAGTCCATAATGATGGAAGCTAAGTGTATCGCAGGCACGCTGGACTCTGACACCCCTATCCTCGTGCCTTTTGTGGAGACTATTGTATCACTTAGCAACCTCTTCTTGGTTCCTGAGGGGAGGAGGGGGTCCAAGCGGCGAAACGAGATTAGGGGTAGAGATCAATGGTACTCCCACGCTTGCCGCCAAGCAAAAAGTGACCTAATCCTGGCGGTCAATGCTAAAGACCCGGCTTGGATTTCACTAGCTAGGAAAAACTATAAGAAGACCCAAGCTGTGGCAAAGGTCACGCACAAAACTAATTTCTGGAGTGACCTAATGGAGGCTGGTTCTAGAAAGGATTCAAGGGCTTTCTGGGCTCTGATTAGAGGCAGGGACAGGCCTGTTGACTCCCTGTTAACATGTAATATCACAGGGGAAGTTTGGTTGACCCACTTTTCTAAACTCTACTCTAACTCCTTGGGGGTTTTGGGTCCAAGTAGGGATACTAGTCATATAGTGTCAGATAATAGCTCTCTTCCTGGCCACACTTTTTCACCTAGGGAGGTGGAAATAGCAATCAGGTGTATCGTCCCCAACAAGGCGGCAGGCCCAGATGGAGTCCCCGGTGACTTGCTTCGTAACAACGTAGAGGTCTGGAGCCTATATATTGCTAAACTCCTGAATGAGGCAATGGTGGGTGGCGGTTTCCCGGACTCCTGGAGGGGTGCGGAAGTCGTCCCCATTTTCAAAAAGGGCTGCAGGGACGACCCTGCCAACTACCGACCCATAAGTCTGCTTGATTCAACTCAGAAGGCAGCAGGGAAGGTAGTTTTGGGTAGGATCTTGCAGTGGGCCGAGGAAACGCATGTTTTGTCTGACTTTCAGGCCGGTTTCAGATCCGGAACCGGCACGATTGAGCAGACATTCCGTTTCCTAATGCTTTATTGGAAAGTGGTCAAACTGGGCAAGGGCAGTCTGTATCTCGCCTTCATCGATTTACGGACTGCCTTTGACCTTGTTCCTCGTAACCAACTGTGGGCGGTACTTGAGGGTATGGGTATGCCCGCGTACTTGTTGGCCTTAACTATCAAATTCCATGAAAGCAACTTTGCCCAAATTAGATGGGGTCAGCAGGGCCAAAAAACATCTCGGATTCCTGTTGACAGGGGCGTCCGCCAGGGGTGTGTGCTAGCTCCCACTCTGTTTTCTCTATATCTAAACGGAGTGGTAGAGCACCTTCTCCAACTACCAGCAGATGCTCCCTCCCTGGCGGGCAGAAAGATACCAACGCTCCTGTTCGCAGATGACACCCTGTTGATCTCAAAATCCCCGAAGGGCCTCCAAACCTTGTTAACGAGGTTCCAGGGCTTTTGTGACGCAAGGGGCTTGGCTATTAACATCAGTAAAACCAAGTTCCTTGTGCTGAATCCCCCCAGGAAGACAGTCTACCCGCCATCTATAGACGCAGTACCTCTAGAAAGGGTCAGGGAATTCGATTACTTAGGAATCAGACTTTGCGATTCCATGTCTTGGAAGGCGCACCAGCAAAAAACCATTTTGACACATAGGAGGGTTACGGGCGCCCTCCTAAAAGAACATCGCGCCTCACCCCTTAAACCCATTGGGGTGATACTCGACATCTACAAGGCAAAGGCTGTGAGTGCGGCATTGTACGGGGCTGAGTTGTGGGGTACCCAGAAATTTGATACCCTATCCCATCTGGAGAATAAGTTCCACAAAGATCTAATGCGGCTCCCCCACAGCTCCCCCACTCTACCCCTTTTACTTGATACAGGAACACGATCCATAGCTGATCAGGCCAAGCTACGTCCCCTCCTTTTGTGGGCCCGTATATGGAATGTCCCTGAACTTTCAAGTTATGCGGATGCACTAAGCGAACTTCTTTCAACCCCGGGCTGGCATAAGATCGGCTGGCTCCTTGGAGTAAAGCGCCTCCTTTGCGATTTAGGCCTGGATGACGCTTGGGCCAGTAGATCTTCACCACCTAAACAGCTGCTAAAGAAAATATTCTGGTCGTGGGTGGATAACGAGAGAGTGTCCCAACCGAATCTGTGCAGATCAGCTGAGGAGTTTTTGGTTATTAAATGCCGTCCCTTCAGAGAACCCTATCTTGATGTGATTCTGAATCCAACAGATAGGGCGTTGTATTTTAATTTTAGGGTTGGGGTTTTGCCCGTAGGCACTAGGACAGCTAAATGGAAACCACCATGGCAAACCATAGAAACTTGCCCTTTCTGCACAACCAGGAATGAATCCATTCCCCATTTGTTGTTCGAATGCCCAGCCTACGCTGCTCCCCGTCGCAGATGGTTGAAACCGCTCTGCGCGAGGCTGGGCACTCGGTCACACTTGGAGGCCTTACAGCTGTTAAGATCAAATCCTCACCCATTGTTTGCTTGTGGCCTAGCAAAATTCCTGGGGTGGGCCTGGAGGATAAGAACCGCGAGGAAAATGATCCTCCAGTAAGGATGCCAACCTACATTCCAGTGGCCCGGTTTTCTTTTGTATGTGTCCGCTCCCCATTATTCCTATTTGAAGTGGATAAATATGTATTTGCACAAATGTTTTAATGGATGTTATCTACTAAGTTGTATATTTTTAGCGCCCTTCTTGAGATTTTGTCAGTTTTGATGTACAACTGTTTTATGCTCACATTGATTTTTATTGTAATGCTTTTATGAAATGAAATATTTCGAAATAAAGCTATACATACATATAAGTGACAGTGTGCAGGACGTGACATAAGTGAACAAAGTGAAACCAGACATCACAAAACAACAAGGTAAATCCACATAAATATATACAATAAAACAGGGGAATTTTCTTGTATGAGTCGACGGCGTTTTGATCTATATGATTCTAGATCATCATCAGGACGGAAAAGGAGCTTCCTGAAATCAGAGTCTTAATCCTATTATGTACTGTTCTTAATGAATAATTTACAGTGACTGCTGGAATTTTGGCACAAGAGAATTGGAGACTGCCCTGGTTTTTCAATATGTTCACAAGGGAGCAGATCGTTTTCTTAGTTGTGGCTTGCTTTGTTTCGTGCAAGTCTGAAAAACTGAGCCATAGTCCTCCGGAAACTGAGCTTCCCTTAGCGAGGGCAGTACTTGGGGGTCTCAATGTGGAGGCGTCTCGCCTCCGTAGTACGTGACGCCGGGATATCTTACTTCCTGTTTTATTGTATATATTTATGTGGATTTACCTTGTTGTTTTGTGATGTCTGGTTTCACTTTGTTCACTTATGTCACGTCCTGCACACTGTCACTTATATGAGCACCTGGAACTTTTTTTACGAAGTACTTAAATTATAAATTGTATAAATTCCCTATGTATTCTGCTCCTTAGCGTAAATTTACTAAACGCTGTCACCATTTTGATGTGATCCTGTTGGACAGCTGTCGAACCATTGTCTGTTTATACACAGCCAAGAACCTAGGCATCTGGTTCGGAGAAGATCTGAGGTTTGCTGAACACATAAAAAGACTCAAGGGGGTCTTCTTCGGAACCCTCAAGTCCTTAGGCAGATTTTTTCCTTTGCTTCCAAAACCGGCTAAAGAAACGGTTGCCCGGGCTCTTATCCTGTCCCGCTTGGACTATGCCAATGCGTTGTTTCTTGGCATCCCGGCATATCTGACTAATAAGCTCCAACTTATCCAGAATGCTGCGGCTAGACTTCTCCTTGGCATTCCTAAACGAACCAGTGTAAGATCGCAAATGTCCTCACTTCATTGGCTACCAGTGGCCCAGAGGGTACAGTTTAAAGCCCTGGTTCTAGTACATAGAGCCTTACATGATTTGAGCCCCACCTACATTAAGAAGAGAGTGGCCTTTTACATCCCTCAACGATCTTTAAGTTCGACTACCCAGCGACTGATGGTAATTCCCCACTTTCGCTGAGTTAGAATGGGCGGCCAGTCCCTCTCGGTTAAAGCAGCCATTCTCTGGAAAGCCCTACCCTTAGCGTTGCGGCACACTCAGGACTTGAGATGTTTTAAAAAACTCCTCAAAACCCACCTTTTTAATCAGGCCTATTAAATCATCTTCTTGCCAGCTATGTTTTATTGCTTCGCTTCAGGATACTCAGGAGTAGTTGTGCGCGCTATAAATCCTGCTATAACATAACATAACCATTTACCAGGGACTGACCTGTGGCCAGAGATGCCAATTGGGTTAGTTTGTGGAAAAAACACAGGCCCTGGTAACCTGATTGGCATTGACCCAGGGCACACCAAGAAAAAGTGCATCAGTAGTCTGGCAAAAAGTTGGGGGGGGTGTTACTGCAACAGAAACCCACTTTCCTACATATTGTTGATCTGACGTTTCCTGAAAGGACCGAAGAGAATGTGTATCAAATGCCTGATATCTGTCTGGAGACTTTATTTTAGTGTGATCGCGAAAATTGTATCGTCTATCTGAGGACTCCGGGGTGAAGAACCTCCACGCGGTCTACATTTTTGTGGCTCCTGTTTAGATTTGTCCCATTGTTTTATTTTTTTTGTGTGCAAAATCACTGGCTCATCTGGCATCCTTGTCGGAGCTAGGCTTGTCAAGTGGCGGTACTAAAGGTCTGGTTCCTAAACTATTATGCCCTAAGAATGTTTATACATTAGCTGCAAGTCGCTGGCGTATCGCCAAAGATGCGGCTTCACCTTTAACATTAGAAAGAATCATTTCGGTGAGACAATGGGGAAAATTACACACAAATTTCATCCCCAAATGTAGGGCAG